>NC_081405.1:285599307-286844307 GCF_030272615.1 Cryptomeria japonica
GGTTGCAGATAGGGGTTTGCCTCAGTCAAACCTTGGTTGAGGAATCAACCTTGAAAGAAAGTAATTGCAAATGCTTGAATGTAAACAATGGAAATGTATACCTTGTAGATCTGCAATTTGTCAATGATGATTACTTTGTTTCTTGAATGTAATCATAAGTGTTACATGAAATGACATGTAACATGACAAAACCCTAACACATGCACATACTTGCAAATGAATGTTGTAATGTTGCTCCAATGGATGAATGAAGAAGACTTGAATGCTTGAATGCTTGATGATGTATATCTTCGCCTATGCTTTCTTATCTCATTCCTGCTTATACAAATAAGAAAACCAACTCACTTTTTATACATGCCTCAGAAGATTAATTCATCTCACCAAAGGCCGACATTGAGGAGATTTGGGATCTCGAAGTGCAAATAGGGCCGAGGGGACCTATCTTGGGGCCACCCTAAGAGGGTGGGATAGGGGCACCACACTCCTATCCTAGGGGAGACAGGGGTGGGGTGCCCCTGTCCTGCACTATCTTAGGGCCCAAACAGGTTCCTGAGGCTACCTCAGGGCTCAAACAAGAAGGGGTCAAGGGGTGAAAATGTAGAAAGAGGTCTTGGCTTGGAAGGAGGATGTTATCACCAAGGTGAGGACCTCAAATGTGGTTAAAATTGCAGGAGGCGTAATTTTATGACACTACACTGTGTCTTTGAGAACTATGGAGACATTGGTAAAAGAAATTCAATAATAATATGTTATTGTTGTTCAAATTTAAAAATAAATATATGGTTAGAAAGCTCAAAAGATGGGTGAAAATATGGTGGCAATTTTAGAAATATCCACTTGAAGAAGTATAAACCTGATGATGACAAAGTCGAGAAACCAAGTTGATAAAACAAAACACGTCAAAAAGGAGGGAAATGGAGGGAAATCAAACTTCCAACCCACATCTTTGTCATCCAAGCCTATTCACAAGCCTAAACAGTAAAAAGCGCGTATAGTCTTTCTTTGTCTAAAGACCACGTACGGGCTTTTTTTATAAAACCACGTATGGGGTGTTTTTTCAATAAGAATCGCATACATAATTTTAAAGATAAAACAGTGCATATGCGGTTCTTCTTGTGATACTCCATCATAAAAATATTAATGTGTGTGTGCATACATATATGTATATGTATAATATGCAAAATATGTAGATATTGTATGTATATATGTATATATAATATGTATATATATACACACATGCGTGTGTATGTAATATGTATGTATATGTATATAATATGTGTATGACGTATGTATACATATATGTATTTTTATAATATATACATGTACAATATATATAATATGTATGTATGTGTATTGTATTTTGATAAATTATGTGTATGTACATGTACATGTATATTGATATATATTGTCTTTTGATATTGTATTGTACATTGTATTCCTCTCTCTCTCTCTCTCTCTCTCCATCCCTTAGGACCCCACATAACACCACATGACCCTTTAGGAGAACATCATGTCCTAAGGGGTCATACGGTGTCCTGAGGTGGCAAGATGAACCATTATTAAAATATAAAAAGTAGTGCCAATATTGCTTACAAAATTTGACACCTAAGGGGTCATATGGTGTCCTGAGTGGTCATAAGACACCATATGACCCCTTAGAACACCATACAACCCATAACAACACCATATGGTGTCGTAAGGGGTCATATGGTATCTTAAGGGGTCGTAGGACACAATATGACCCCTAAGGGCATATTACATGATCCAAAATGACACCTAAGGGGTCATATGGTGTGCTAAGGGGTCATAGGACACTATATGACCACTTAGGACACGATATGACCTCTAATGGCACCTAAGGGGTCATATGGTATCTTAAGGGGTCATACAACACAATATGACCTCTTAGAATATAATATAAGCCATAACGATATGGTGTCGTAAGGGGTCATATGGTATCTTAAAGGGTCATAGGACACAATATGACCCCTAAGGGCATATTACATGATCTAGAATGACACCTAAGGGGTCATATGGTGTGCTAAGGGGTCATAGGACATTGTATGACCCCTTAGGACATGATATGACCTCTAATGGCACCTAAGGGGTCATATGGCATCTTAAGGGGTCATACGACACAATATGACCCCTTAGAATACAATATAAGTCATAACAACACCTAAGGGGTCATATGGTGTCTTAAGGGGTCATAGGACACTATATGACCCCTTAGGACATGATACGACCTCTAACGACACCTAAGGGGTCATATCATATCCTAAGAGGTCATACGACACAATATGACCCATTAGAATACAATGTGCCCATAACAACACCTAACTGGTCATATGGTGTCCTAAGTTGTCACAGGACACTATATGACCCCTTAGGACATGATCTGACCTGTAACGACACCTAAGGGGTCATATGGTATCCTAAGGGGTCACACGACACAATATGACCCCTTAGAATACAATATGATGCATAACAACACCTAAGGGGTCATATGGTGTCCTACAGGGTCACATGACACTTTATGACCCCTTAGGACATGATATGACCTCTTACGGCACCTAAGGGGTCATATGGTATCCTAAGAGGTCATACAACACAATGTGACCCCTTAGAATACAATATGGCCCATAACGACACCTAAGGGGTCATGAGATACCACACGACCCCTTAGGACATGATATAACCTCTAACGACACCTAAGGGGTCACGGGGTACCACATGACCCCTTAGGACATGATATAATCTCTAACGACACCTAAGGGGTCATATGGTATCCCAAGGGATCATACGATACAATATGACCCTTTAGAAAACAATATGGCTCATAACGATACCTAAGGGGTCATATGGTGTCCTAAGGGGTCACAAGATACCACATGACCCCTTAGGACATGATATGACCTCTAACGAAACCTAAGGGGTCATATGGTATCCTAAGGGGTCATACAACACAATATGATCCCTTATAATACAATATGACCCATAATGACACCTAAGGGGTCATATGGTGTCCTAAGGGGTCACAAGATACCACATGTCCCCTAAGGACAACATACATCCCATAACAACACCTAAGGGGTCATATGGTGTTCTAAGGGCTCATACGACACAATATGACCCCTTAGAATACAATATGACCCATAACGACACCTAAGGGGTCATATGGTGTCCTAAGGGGTCAGAGGATACCACGTGACCCCTTAGGACATGATATGACCTCTAACGACACCTAAGGGGTCATACGACACAATATGACCCCTTAGAATACAATATGAACCATAACGACACCTAAGGGTTCATATCATGTCCTAAGGGGTCACAGGATACCACATAACCCCTAAAGACAACATACGTCCCATAATGACACATAAGGGGTCATACGACACAATATGACCCCTTAGAATATAATATGACCCATAACAACACCTAAGGGGTCATATGGTGTCTTAAGAGGTCACAAGATACCATGTGACCCCTTAGGACACGATATGACCTCTAATGACACCTAAGGGGTCATATGGTATCCTAAGGGGTCATACGACAAAATATGACCCCTTACAATATAATATGACCCATAACAACACCTAAGGGGTCATATGGTGTCCTAAGGGGTCACAGGACACTGTATGACCCCTTAGGACATCATATGACCTCTAACGATACCTAAGGGGTCATATGGTATCCTAAGGGGTCATACGACACAATATGACCCCTTAGAATATAATATGACTCATAACGACACCTAAGGGGTCATATGGTGTCCTAATGGGTCAGAGGATATTACATGATCCCTTAGAACATGATATGACCTCTAACGACACCTAAGGGGCCATATAGTATCCTAAGGAGTCATGCAACACAATATGACTATTGGTATTATGGATGACTTCGTCATGTGTTGCATTGGTTTTGTCATTGATGTCAACACTTATCTTCTTGGAGGTCTACATTCTTGATTTGGCACTCTAGTTATATTGGTTTATTGTTGAACCAATATATTGTGTTCATCGACATGGATAGTGGCTTATGCACAGTCACTGGTATATGATCACCGACAGGTTATATGGTTCATCGGGAGTGATGATGACTTGTTATCATCTGGAGATCATTTGGTTATGTCGAAGACATGGATTGGATGTTTGGATTTGGTGTTTTTATTATTGGTATAATCGGGTTGACATATTTTCTTTAACCAGCAGATAGGTCTAGGTTATGGACCGGTACATGATATCTATTCCAGATCAGCACAACACGTTTTGGAAATGATTTATTTATTGGATAATATGTAAATGTATTGAACCGACATATTGTATCATATCAAGACTTATTTTGTAATTGATTTAAATGTAATATCTTTAGTGAGCCGACCTAATGTTAAGGTCTTAGGTTTTGTATAAATGATTGTAAGATCTTATTGAAGATCAGATATTATGAGTGTGTGTGAATATTGAAGATCATTGTGAAGAGAAGATCCTTGTGTGAATCATGCAGATATTATCTGAAGGTTGAAGGAAAGGTTATGAAGGTATTTGGCACTCATGGTCAGAGCTTAAAATAGTACTGAATCTAGCATTGCAGATGCTATATTGAAGCGGTAATTTGTTATTGGATTTAAACATCCAATTGTAGTCAGTGTGACTCCTATTTTGTGATTGAGCAGTGAGCTCTAGGTGGTTGGCCTTTCTGAATGTACAAACCCCATTTGTATTCACTTACTATTTGCAATAGTATCATCTGATTGTGGGTAAGGTTTCTCATTGTGATTTTTCCATTTACAGGGTTTCTACGTCAAAATCTATGTGTTATGTGTTGTGGATGTTGTTTCTCTTTTTGTTTCATGCATTAAGTTATACCAGTACTGCTATAACTATTAATTTGTTTTACCAGCACTAAGTCTCAAGTTGGAATAATTTACTTTGGGTTATAATTTATTGACAATTGGTTCACAACTGATTCACCCCCCCCCCTCTCAGTTGTCCTTCCTAGATCCTAACAATTGGTATCAGAGCCTAGTGCTCTTTTTGCAAAAGCCTAACAAATTGAGGATTTCCTATTACAGCAAATATTTTTAGGAAGGACAATCCTAAACTTGATGGAACTAACTATGGTATATGGAAGATCAGAATGGAAACACATCTGAACTGCATTGGAAGAGATATATGGGATGTTACAAAGAATGGCTATGTTGGTCCTACTCTGAATAACCCTCATCCACCGACATTGGATAAAGACTTGGAAAATTATTACAAAGCAAGAGAAGCACTTCTAAGCGCATTATCATATTAGCAAATCATGGGATTATTAGACAGATCTACTGCAAACGCTATTTGGAATAAACTGGAAACATTGAATGAAGGAGATACCACTATTAAAATTGCAAAACTGGAATGTTACTGGGTCAGGTATGAAAATTTAAAAATGGAAGAAGATGAAAGAATTTCTGCATTTATGGAAAGAGTTAATGAAATTGTTTTAGGAATACAATGTTGTGGAGGATCTTTAAGTGAAGATGAAATTGTTTCTAAAGTTTTAAGAGCTTTGTCACCGACTTACAAAATGAAAGTGACGACTATTAATGAGTTGAGAACAATGCCTAATACATCAGTATCTAGAGATACTTTGGTTGGAAAACTTTCTGCATTTGAGCTTGAAGAGTTTGGTCCTATTGCTACAGTTAAGACAGATTTAGCTTTTAGAGCATCATCATCATCATCTGACAAAATTGATTGGAAAGCACTTTATGCAAAAGAACTTGAAGATATGAGAAGAGAAAATGAAGAACTTGAAGCACTATTCGCAAGGAAGATGCCTAAAGGTCCAGCAGGAAGTAAGTATGAAGGTAAAGCGCCTTTTAAATGTTTTAATTGCAATAAAGTTGGTCATATGGCTTCTAGGTGTCCTGATAGACATGCAAGACTAAGAGAGGAAGCAAAAAGAACATATAAGCCTAACCCTGAATATCAAAGATACAAATTTAAGAAAAAAAGAGATAAGTCATGTTACTATGCAGATGAAGGTGTTACAGATGATTCAAATGGAGATCCAACAGATAGTGGATGGGCATTTGTTGCAATTAAGGAAAATCCACTAGCACCTATTGTCAAACTGGTAGAGCAAGCACTGTTGGTATTATGGATTAAGCAAATGTTGAAGGATATAAAGGTAAAATGCAAAGAACCAATAATCATTTACTATGATAATTCAGGAGCAATTGATATATCAAAGAATCTGGTATTTCACTCTAAGACAAAGCATGTTTCTATTAAGTATAATTTTCTGAAAGAGAATGCTGAAGCAAATGAAGTGAAATTGGTTTATGTGAATACTAAAGAGCAAATTGCAGATATCTTTACAAAGCCTTTGCCTAAGGAAACATTTGAATATCTCAAAGAGCAGCTTGGGGTAATTTTCCCACCAGCAGAGACTTAGATGTTGAAGATTGGCATCAAACCGGCAGGAACTAAACAGAAATTTTTTTTTCTAGTTTTGATGGAGGAGAGCTACTTCTTAGGGGGAGTAGTTGGCTAAATGTTAAGTTTTTAATTCTTAACTGCTTTGGCATTTGATGTCAAAGGGGGAGAGATATCTATGGAAAAACATTATTCCTTGGGGGAGAGATTATTCATTGAGGGAGAGATATACTCTTTGGATATATGTATTTTTGGTTTCTATTACAGAACTTTGTTTTGATCTATCTTTGGGAGATTGATTGGTTTACTGGTTTTGGCATTCTATTTTTGGCACTTAGATGTTTTTCCATCTAGTGTTGCCATCAATGTCAAAAGGGGAGATTGTTGGTGTTATGGATGACTTTGTCATGTGTTGCATTGGTTTTGTCATTGATGTCAACACTTGTCTTCTTAAAGGTTTGCATTATGTTCACCGATATGCTTAGTGACTTATGCACAATCACCGGTATGTGTTCACTAGCAGGTTATATTTTTCACTGGCAGCGATGATAACTTGGAGATCATTTGGTTATGTCGAAAACATGGATTGGAAGTTTGGATTTGGTGTTTTTCTTATTGGTCTAATCGGGTTGACAGATTTGCCTTTACCGGCAGATAAGTCTAGGTTATGGACCGGTAAATGTTATCTATTCCAGATCAGCACAACACGTCATGGAGATGATTTATTGATTGATAAATGAATTGAGTCAACATGTATTGCATCAAGATTCATTTGTAATTGATTTAATTGTAATATCTTTATTGAGCCGACCTATTCATTTGGTCTTAAATTTTGTATATATGATTGTAAGATCTTATTGAAGATCGCCATGTCATGAGTGAGTGTGGATATTGAAGAGTGAAAATAAGCAAATCCTTGTGCGAATCATGCAAACATTATTCAAAGTTTGAAGGAAGGTTATGAAGGTGTTTTGACACTCATGTTCAGAGCTTAGCCGGTACTGAATCCAACATTGGAGATGCTATTTTGAGCAGTACATTATCATTAGATTTAACCATCTAATTGTGTAGTCAGTGTGACTCCTAATTTGTGATTGAGTAGTGAGCTCTAGGCAGTTGGCCTTTCTGCATGTGCAGACCCCATTTGTATACACATACTATCTGCAGTGGTATCATTTGATTGTGGGTAAGGTTTCCCATCATGGGTTTTCCCTTACCGGTTTTCCACGTCAAAATCTTTGTGTTATGTGTTGTGGATGTTGTTTCTCTTTTATGTTTCATGCATTAAGTTATACTGGTACTGCTATATCTGTTAATCTATTTTACCGGCACTTAAGTTTGGTTTACCGGCATTAAGTTTAAATTGGAATAACTTGCATTTGGATTACAATTTATTAATAACTAGTTCACAACTGATTCACCCCCCCCCCCCTCTCGGTTGTTCTTCACGGGACCTAACAGGCACTGGTAGCAAAAATTGAAGAAAAGGATGAATGGATTATAGATAGTGGTTGCTCGCATCATATGAATGGTGATAAAAGCAAATTCTTATCATTATAGGAAATTCATGGAGGTCTAGTAAGATTTGGAGATGACAAAGCTTGTTTAATCAAAGGAAGAGGCACTATATCTTTGGATGGTAAGCACAATACTAACAATGCTTATTATGTTGAAGGTTTAAAGAATAATCTTTTGAGTGTTGGTCAGTTAGTGGAAAAAAAAATTCAATTACAATTCAAGAATGGAAAATTCAAAATCGTGAACATAACTAGATTGGAGATTGCAACTGGTAATCAGACTAAAGGTAACATCTTTCATTTGAATACCAGTGATAAGACATGTTTGATTACACACATTGATGAAAGTTGGTTATGGCATAAAAGACTCAGTCATGTGAATTTTGATTGCATTGTAAAGATCAATTCAACTAAGGCAGTAAGGGATTTACCTAAGATTGTGAAACCTCATAATTTGGTATGTAAGGAATGTCAAATGGGAAAGCAAGTTAGAACAACATTCAAGAGCATTTCTAAGAAATCCAATAATATTCTTGATTTAATTCATACTGATTTATGTGGTCCAACAAGAACAAGGAGTCTATAGGGAGATAGATACTTTATGCGAATAATTGATAATTACTCTAGAATGTGTTGGGTTACTTTTCTCAGGGAGAAATCAGAAGCTTTTGGAAGATTCAAGATATACAAGGCAATGGTAGAGAATGAAACCGACAAGAAAATCAAATGTTTGAGATCTAATCAAGGAGGAGAATTTACATATAGTGAATTTAATGCATTCTATGAAGTGAATGGAATTGAAAAAGACAACTATCAGCACCCCGGACACCCCAGCAGAATGGAGTTGTGGAAAGGAAGAAAAAAACTATACTGGATGCAACAAGAACCATGATGATGGAAGAAAATCTACCTTATGTGTACTGGAGAGAAGCAGTGAATACAATGTTTATACTTTCAACCGAGTTCACATCAAAAGTGAAACTGGTAAGACCCCTTATGAACTATGGTTTGGTCATACTCCTACTCTTAAATACTTCAGAATATTTGGAAGCAAATGTTATATTAGGAGAGATGAGTATATTGGAAAATTTGATCCTAGAAGTGATGAAGGAATATTTCTTGGTTATTCAACTAGAAGCAAGGCATATAGATGTTATAATAAAAGATTGTAGAAAATCATTGAGAGTACTAATGTGAAGATAGATGAACATTTTAGAAGAAAATCAATATCTATAGAACCATCAATAGAAATGATTATAAATGGACCGACACAGATTGCACTGATACAGAGTGAAGATCTAGTCACACTGGCATCATCAGAAAACTCAACTATGACTAAAGAACAATAGCCTGTAAGTGGAAATCAGAATACACCCAGGTATGTAAGATTGAATCATTCAGAAAATCAGATAATTGGAAATAAGAATCAAGGTGTTATGACTAAAGGAAGATTGGGAAATGAAGAGGTATGTTTAATTTCTCAATTTGAACCAGCATCAATTGTTGAAGCATATCAAGATGAACATTGGATAAAAGCAATGGAAGATGAATTAGAACGGATTGAAAAGAATAATACTTGGACATTAGTTCCCCAGCCTAAAAACAAAAATGTAATTGGAATTAAATGGGTATATAGAAATAAACTTAATGAAGATGGTGAAGTAATCGGAAACAAAGCAAGATTAGTTTGTAAAGGTTATTCACAGAAAGAAGGAATTGATTATAATGAAACCTTTGCACTGGTAGCTAGAATTGAGGCAGTTAGACTATTTCTTGCATTTGCAGCTCACAAGAACTATAAAGTTTATCAGATGGATATAAAATGTACACTTTTTAATGGAGATTTTAAAGAAGTTTACATTGAATATCCTGATGGATTCTCATTAATAGATGATAAGGATATGGTTTGCAGGTTAAGGAAAACTTTATATGGATTGAAGCAAGCTCCCAGAGCTTGGTATGCTAGATTGGATAAATATATTTTGTAGCTTGGATACACAAAAGGTAATGCTGACAGCAATTTGTATTACAAAATCACCAATGTTGACATTTTGGTTATTGAAGTATTTGTGGATGATATCATTTTTGGAGGTGAAGAAGATTATGTAAAGACTTTGCCAACAAGATGTAGGAAGAATTTGAAATGTCTATGATTGGAGAGATAAAAAAATTTCTAGGTTTGCAGATTTCTCAAACAGATAAAGGTATATTCATATGTTAAACAAAATACTTGAAGGAACTTTTGAAGAAATTTGGTATGGAAAACTCCAAACCCGTAAGCACTCCTATGACTACAACTGATAAATTGACATTAAAGGATGATTCAACTCCTATTAATCCGACAAGGTATAAATCTATGATTTGAGGATTACTATATTTGACACAAACTAGACCTGATATAATGAATGTAGTGTGTATTGTATCAAGATTTCAAAGCAATCCTAAAGAAAATCATGAATCAGCAGTTAAAAGGATTTTTTCGATATCTACAAGGCACAACTAATCTTGGTTTATGGTATCCTAATGACAATTTTGAGTTGTGTGCATATATTGATGCAAATTGGGTAGGAGATGTAGATGACAAAAATAGTACCATTAGCGGTGCATTCTTTCTTGGCAAAAGATTAATTTCATGGATCAGCAAGAAACAGACTTGTACATCATTATCTACAATAGAATCAAAATATGTTGCAGCAACAACTAATTGCACTCAGGTATTATGGATCAAGCAAATGTTGAAGGATATAAAGGTAAAATGTAAAGAACCGGTAATTATTTATTGTAATAATTCAGCAGCAATTGATATATCAAAGAATCTTGTATTTCACTCTAAAATAAAGCATGTTTCTATTAAGTACAATTTTCTAAAAGAGAATGTTGAAGCAAATGAATTGAGATTGGTTTATGTGAATACTAAAGAGAAAATTGAAGATATTTTTACAAAGCCTTTGCCTAAGGAAACATTTGAATATCTCAGAGAGAATCTTGGGGTAATTTCCCCACCAGCAGAGACTTGAATGATGAAGATTGGCATCAAACCGGTAGGGACTAATAGAAAAATCTTCTTCCAGCTTTGATGAAGGAGAGCTACTTCTCAAGGGGAGTAGTTAGTTGTATGTTATGTTTTAATTCTTAACTGCTTTAGCATTTGATGTCAAAGGGGGAGAGATATCTATGGAAAAACATTGTACTTTGGGGAGAGATGTATTTTTGGTTTTGGTTCTATACCAAACTTTGTATTGATTTATTGTGGGAGATTGTTAGTTTTTGGCATCCTGTTTTTGGCACTTAGATGTTTTTCCATCTAGTGTTGCCATCAATGCCAAATGGGGATATTGTTGGTATTAAGGATGACTTTGTCATGTGTTGTATGGGTTTTGTCATTGATGTCAACACTTATCTTCTTGGAGGTCTAGATTGTTGATTTGGAACTCTGGTTATATTTGTTTATTGTTGAGCTGACATATTGTGTTCACCGGCATGGATAATGGCTTATGCATAGTCACCAGTATATGATCACCGATAGGTTATATGGTTCACCGGCAGTGATGATGACTTGTTATCATCTGGAGATCATTTGGTTATGTCGAAGACATGGATTGGATGTTTGGATTTGGTTTTTTTCTTATTGGTCTAATCGGTTTGACATATTTTCTTTAACTGACCAAAAGGTTTAGGCTATGGACCGATACATGATATCTATTCTAGATCAGCACGACACATTTTGGAAATGGTTTATTGATTGGATAATATGTAAATGTATTGAGCTGACATATTGTATCGCATCAAGACTTATTTTGTAATTGATTTAAATGTAATATCTTTAGTGAGCCGGCCTAATGTTAAGGTAGGTTTTGTATAAATGATTGCAAGATCTTATTGAAGATCAGATATTATGAGTGTGTGTGAATATTGAAGATCATTGTGAAGAGAAGATCCTTGTACGAATCATGTAGATATTATCTGAAGGTTGAAGGAAAGGTTATGAAGGTATTTGACACTCATGGTCAGAGCTTAAACTGGTATTGAATCCATCATTACAGATCCTATATTGAAGCAGTACTTTGTTATTGGATTTAACCATCCAATTGTAGTCAGTGTGACTCCTATTTTGTGATTGAGCAGTAAGCTCTAGGCGGTTGGACTTTCTGCATGTGTAGACCCCATTTGTATTCACTTACTATCTATAGTAGTATTATCTGATTATGGGTAAGGTTTCCCACCATGGTTTTCCCTTTACAGGGTTTCCACATCAAAATATTTGTGTCATGTGTTGTGGATGTTGTTTCTCTTTCTGTTTCATGCATTAAGTTATACCAGTACTGCTATAATTGTTAATCTATTTTACCAGCACTAAGTCTCAAGTTGGGATAATTTACTCTGGGTTATAATTTATTAACAACTGGTTCATAACTGATTCACCCCCCCCTCTCAGTTGTCCTTCTCGGTTCCTAACAATGACCTCTTAGAATACAATATGACCCATACGACACCTAAGGGGTCACATGACACTATATGACCCCTTAGGACATGATACGACCTCTAACGACACCTAAGAGGTCATATGGTATCCTAAGGGGTCATACGACATAATATGACCCTTTAGAATACAATATGGCCCATAACAACACCTAAGGGGTCATATGGTGTCTTAAGCGGTCACATGATACCACATGACCCCTTAGGACACAATATGACATCTAACGACACCTAACGGGTCATATGGTATCCTAAGGGGTCATACGACACAATATAACACCTTAGAATACAATATGACCCATAATGACACCTAAGGGGTCATATGGTGTCTTAAGGGGTCACACAATACCACATGACCCCTAAGGACAACATCTGTCCCATAACAACACCTAAGGGGTCATACGACACAATATGACACATTAGAATACAATATGAGCCATAATGACACCTAAGTGGTTATATTGTGTCCTAAGGGGTCACAGGATACCACATGACCCCTTAAGACATGATATGGCATCTAAGGACACCTAAGGGGTCATATGACACAATATGACCCCTTATAATACAATATGACCCATAATGACACCTAAGGGGTCATATGGTGTCCTAAGGGGTCATAAGACACAATATGACCAAAATGCTTTCCCTTTATCTCCCTTACTTTCCCATCTCTCTCTCTCTCTCTCTCTCTCTCTCTCTCTCTCTCTCTCTCTCTCTTCCATTCTCTCTCCCTCCCCCTCTGTCTCCCTTTTCCATCCTCTCTCTACCCCCCTCTCTCTTTCCCCCTCTCTATTTTCCTCTCCCCCTTTCTCTCACTCCCTCTCCCTCTCTCCCCCTCCCTTTTCCATCCTCTCTCCCCCTCCCTATCTCTCCCCCTCTCTCCCTCACCCCCTCTCCCTCCCACTCCCTCCCCCTCTTCGTCTCCCTCTCTCCCTCTCCTTTTCTCCCTCTCCTTCCCTCCCTTCCTTCACATTTTCTTTACTATAGGAAGCACATACGAGATGCTGAGAATATTAATGTTGGCCTGTTGAACATTTTTAAGCCTAAGAGCATGTACGAGGTTACTAAAAATACCGCGTACGTGGTTCTAGGACATACTTTTAGTTGCCCAACTACCTCAACAACCTCAAAAGAAGTTTTTGAGGTCGTTGAAGGCCCCACTGTAGTTGTTATTGTGCTTCTATGACTGTTTTATACGTTGAAGTAAGTGAAAAAAAAAAATTGCATGACTTCAAATGATTGAGTTGTTATTCTTATTAGTTTGGTCAATGTTATTGTGATTTTTTAATAGTTTTGATTCAAAAAAATAATGATAATGCTCAATTTTATGGTTATTTGATTGTTTAAGAACTTATGTTTACATGTATATGTAAATGATTCTATTTAGGACAATGGATATTAAAGATGAGAAAGAACAAGCGAGGAATGATGGAACAATGAGAGGCTAAAAAGGAAAGACAAAGGCAGTGTATGAAGAAATTATGTGACATAAGAACAATGGGACAAGAAGGTACATCATCCTCAGCATCTCAATTTGATTTACCAAACGAACATAATGCACCTAATGCAATTGAAGAAGAGACATTTGATTCACTGTATGAATCTAAAGCAATTGAAGAAGAGACCACATTGAATAATCAATTAAATGATGAACATACATCGGCTCTATTTGATAAATTGAATGTACCCAATGCACGCAAACCTCCTAGAATCATTTGTGGGAAACTCAAGTATCTAATTGACATCAATGAGAATATTTTGAAACCAATGCTCGATAAAATGAATGAATGAACTTCTAGAAGAATGGTTAAAATAATATGGAAAAACTATTTTAAAAACTTAAATCAAACTGCAAGCTATCAATTAATTGTTGAAATGATTAAAAATTTGAATTTTAGACAAACAATGAAAATTCTAGGCCTAAGATCATTTGAAAGTAGTAGCAAAAGAAATATTGTGAGAAATATATTTGATGCATATCAATCTATTGGTTCAAAATCACATACTAAAGATTCTAATGTTACTCGATGTGTCATTACATCAACCATAATGAGCAAGAAAATTAAAAAAAATGTTTGATAAGAAAAACAAGTAAGTCATCAAACATTAGTAGAGCAACATTACGCAAAGCATTAGAGAGTCAAGATAAAATAAAGGATCCTAACAATAATTCTCTTTGGGCGTTCTCGGGTAGACTAACACACAAAGACAAGGTTGTTGTTGAAGCACTAAGAAGATTAATTGAAAAATTTTGGCATGACAACACAAGGGTTTCACCTAACCAAAGATACATTGTTAGAAGGCGAATCGGATCTAGAAATTGTGAGCCACATTCCAAACACTATTTGGATATGACCCAAACAAAATTTTATGAAAGATTCCTTGAAAAGTTTCCTCAAATAAGAATTAGTCAAAGATTTTTTGAAATGGGAAAACCTTTTTATTTTAAGGTTAATCATGCATGCACCACGTGTTGTTGTAGAATGCATATTGAATTTTCCATGCACTATGATATTTGTAGACGTATAAAAATGACCACTTTTCTAAGTGAATATTTAATATTTATTTTGAAGCTCATTCCTCTATTTAATTAAATTTTGTTTAATTAAATTATTCATATTCATCTATTTAATTAAATGAATTACTCAATTTATTTAATTAAGTTCACCGGAGCCTTTCATAGCCTTTAATTAAATAAATCACTTTATTTAATTAATTTCTCTTTCTCCCCTTTTAATTAAATTTACATTTAATTAAATTGTTAATTGCAAATAAATAAATCTAATTTATTTATTTAAATCCCCCACTTGCATTCTCCTACATCTCCCACTTGCCTCTCTAACCCCCTGTCTAGATTCTTCTAATCACTTCTAAATTAGCCTAACCCATCTCTTAAATATTGTCACATCCCTAGAAAAATGGAGGTCACTTCTCAAACCCTCAAAGTCTTTGAAAACCATTAAAGGCTTTATGTCTTCAACAAGTTAACCTTGAAAGTCTTCAAAACCATTAATGGTTAACTCAACCCTCTTGCATGATTAGAGACTTTCTCTCTAACTCAACCCTCGCCTAACCCAAGGGTCTCATCAAGCATTGATGGCTTTAAACTTGGTTATCCCTTTAACCCTTGCACAAGAATTTATCCTTTGGGTAGAAGCTTTATTGAATGGGTAATCCTAACCTAACCTTAACCCTTACCTCCTAAGGTAACCATGAGGTATTCTCAAGCATTTAATGCTTCTTACATCTCCTCTCAAGCAGTCTGTTGTTGATAATTGTCACCATTTCATTGGTTAGAATTGTAAACATGGATTGATAACTTTCAATCCTGGCCCTTGATAGGATTATCCAATCTTGACCATTCATTGCCCTGTTTTTCCCATAAATAGAGCCCTCATTCCTCCATTTTTATATCCAATTATTTAGTATCAAACTTATAGACATTTTATTAATCATCTAATCTAAAATCATTTTAATCAAGCATTTAGCCTCTCTTTGAATAGAAATCATCTAAATAAGAATTTTTAGAAGCATCTCTAATTACCATAGCATTATCATATTAGACTAGCATAGCATGTTAGGATAGTTTTTACTAACCATTTAATCTTATTAGTATATCCATGCTAGTTTAAATAATGTTAGATTTATTATCATGCATAACTAGGAATGCATTCATGCTAGATTGATCAATATCCCTCATTCTCATGGTTGTCATCCCTAAGTCACTGATAAGTCACTTTGCTCAGTGATCTGAGAGAAAAGGTATTGGCTTGAGGGGTCTTGTGAGATAGAGAATAATGGAACAACCCTTGGTAAGTTGAGTTATTCAATATATATCCATAACTTGCACCAAGAGTCCCATTGTTGTGTGGACTTGTCCAGAAATCAAAATTCAAGTTTCATTCCCCCACTTTTCCCGCACACAATATTTATCATCATATATGTTGTTCTTTGCACACTAATGATTTTTTTCATGAATGCAATATACAAGCACCTCTTAAGTCACCAAAAGAATTTATTACAAGTGTGCTATGTAAAAGAGATGATGGATGCATTTATTATAAGATGATGTGTTTGAAAGGTTCTTCTGCTGCATGTGGCAGTTTGCAACATTTTCCAAGATGTCTACATTTGGATAGCATAAATGGAATTGGTAAGAAACTAGTTTATTTTGGAAAGTACAAGATAGTGACATATGCCGTTAAAGATGGAAAAGAATTGAAGAGATGTGAGTTAGTTAAAAATGACATATGTGTAGCTAGTTTTATGAGAACGTTTCAAGAGAAAATAGTCTATGAGTACATAATGTATACACATAGAGATCGGTAGTTAGATGAGCAATTCAAGTTATGCTTGGAAACATTTCCTCTTGGTACCATTGTATCTATAGTTGATTTTTCTAAAAATCATACACTACAACCTCAAAATGAAGTGCAATCTATGTATTACCATTCTACACAATTTTCTATTTTTGTACACATAGCATTCATGTATGTAGATGATAGCACAGAGGAGGATAGAAAGGTTATAAGAAGGTATCACTTCTACAAAAGTGATGATTGTACACATTCGTCAGAGTTTGTGCAAGGATGCTTTAAAGTTTTCTATGATAGTTTAAGAGAAAGGAACATACGATACAACTGACACTTAATATGGTCAGATAATTGTACCTCACAATTCAAGAATGTAAGGATGTTCTATTGGTTGAGTAGGATGCATGTGACAAGGAGTGTACAATATTTTTGGTATTTCACTGAGTCTAGACATGGAAAGGGAGAGCATGATGGTGCAGGGGCATGCGTAAGAAGAGAACTAGCTAGAGAAGAATTGAAGTATGAAGGTGGTGTTGAGTTGACAGATGTAGCAACAATTATGCGATGGTGTAACTCTACAATGGGACCAGGTAATACAAGTACGTCTGATGGTTCATAGATATTTTTGGTTGATCACTGAATCTGACATTGAAAACTATCAAGATTATTGTACAGTTGCAAGATCCAGTGACATGCACTAATTTTGAAGTTCAAATGCAAGTTCACCAGTAATTTATACTAGACAGATTGTATTTTTTTGCTCTTCATGTATGTATTTTTTATGGGAAGAATTTGAATCACAAGAGTGGTTTGACAAATGTTCTTGTAGACTGTTGGTTCCATTGATACCTATCAAATTCCCAGAGCACTGTAGTTGAACCAGATGGAAGCATCAGATGATTTTGATCATGTATCTGACCTAGTGGAACCAGGTGATTTTTGGGTTAATTTTATTGCAGGAATTTTTTTGGCTCATTTTGTTGCATCAAATATTATTTTTGGTATTAATTATCAGTCTTTAATATGCAGGTCATGTGTACGCAATTGTTGCAGAAGAGAAAAATGAATAAGGAACAAATTACTTTTTGTGTCATTGTTTTGAGCCTACGAGAAAATTGACAACCACAATAATTGACGGAGAGGGTATTGAGTATCCAATAGGGTCTATTGTCGTGACAGACACATGTCTTAGGAGATACCCTATCAAGAATTTTGATGTTTGGTTGTTTGCAGACTTTGAAACACACAGACATATTCTTCATTTCTCCAACCTTGTTGTTGCAACAAATATTCTATTGATTAAGTATCATGGTAGACCTCATAACAAACTTTTATGGAAAGTTCATGAATCTGACCACAAGGCATTACTTGACACAATACGGGTTAGAGCCGATCCAAAAGGCTCACCTAATGGATTCTACTGTTTAGGGTAGAATGATTTTGAGAATTTTGTATATATCATCAGCAAATTGTTCTATATTCACATTTTGTATATTTAAATGGCGATGACCTGATTCGCACATATTTAAATGCCAAATTTTGTATAAAATCCCATGAGATGAGTTGTAACACATTTTTTTGTATATTTAAATAGCCAAGAGCTGCTTTGTCCATATTTAGAGGCAAATTTTTGAATATATGTGACTATGTTTTGTGATTATTTTTTGAATATATGTGAATATGTGTGTCTATGTTTTGAATATCTTAAGGTTTTTGAGTTTATGTGATGTGATAAGGTCAATCATGACCATTCTTGATTATATCTTAAGGGTTTTGAGTTTATGTGATGTAAGCAATAATCATTGAGATCTATGTTGTACATTGTATAATCATGGAGAATTATTTGGGTCATGGGAGTCATAGATTGAGTCTACATATAATTTGAGAAAAAAATGTCATTATTGTCAAAAAAGTTGTCAAGCAACTTCCAGATCGCGTCGGTAGGGTATGGCTCTTGACGTTCCAATGCTTTGGGAGGCATAATAGGAGCATCTCGAGCGTAAACATGCCCACCTATATGCACTTGTTATGTTTGTTTGTGCCCACAATGGATGGAATCAATTCTAACCTATCTTGCAACTTTGCATTGCATGCGACTGACAGTTTTTGCAGCAAGCAAAAAAATGCTACCATTTGAAAATGGCTCTGAGTCATCAAAAACTGAGATAGGCCATTATAGAAGAGCATAACATGACCTTACAGGTTCAAACAGATCGATCATATGTGTCTTGGATTGAGAGAAACAGTTCGTCAAAGTTTGACAATTTTTTGGACTTAGGGCACTTGAGAGATCGTGTCGGTAGGGTATGGCTCTCAATGTTTTGACACTTTGGGAGGCACAATAGGAGCATGCCTATTATAAAACTACCCACTCAGAGGTGCTCATAATGTTGGTTTGTGCCCACGACAAACAGAACCAGTTCTAGCCTATCTTGCAACTTTGCATTACATGTTACTGACGGTTTTTGCAACAAGCGAAAAAATGCTACCATTTGAAAATGACTCCGAGTCATCGGAAAGAAAGATAGGTAATTGTATAAGATCCTCACATGACCCTACAAGTTCAAACAGATCAATCATATGTGTCCTAAATTGAGAGAAACTGTCTGTCAAAGGTTGACAATTTTTTGGACTTAGGGCACTTGAGAGATCGCGCTAGTAAGGTATGGCTCTCAACATTCCATCACTTTGGGAGGCACAAAAGGAGAATTCCTAGTGTAAACCCTCCCACTCAGAGGTTCTTGTGATGTGGTTTGTGCCCACGATGGACATAATCAATTCTAGCCTATCTTGCAACTTTGCATTTCATGTGACTGATGGTTTTTATAGCAGGCAAAAAATGGTTCTGATTTGTCAAAAACTAAGATACACCAGTGTAGAAGAGTCTCACATGACTCTACATGTTCAAATGGATCGATCAAATGTGTCCTGGATTGAGAGAAACAGTCTGTCAAATTTGACAATTTTTTGGACTCAAGGCACTTGAGAGATCGCATCGGTAGGGTATGGCTCTCAATGTTTCAGTGCTTTGGGAAGCACAAAAAGAGCATTCCTAGAGTAAAATTACCCACTTGGAGGTTCTCATGATGTTTGTTTGTTCCCACGATAGACGGAATCAATTCTAGCCTATCTTGCAACTTTGTATTGTATGCGACTGACGATTTTTGCAGCAGACAAAAAAATGCTACCATTTGAAAATGGCTCCGAGTCATCAGAAACCAAGATAGGCCATTGTAGAAGAGCCTCGTGTGACCCTACAGGTTGAAATAGATTGATCATATGTTTCTTGGATTGGGAGAAACAGTTCGTCAAAGTTTGACATTTTTTTGGACTCAAGGCACTTGAGAGATCGCACCGGTAGAGTATGGCTCTTGATGTTACGACGCTTTGGGAGGCACAACAAGAGAATGCCTAGCATAAATGTGCCCACCCAGATGCACTTGAGATGTTGGTTTCTGCCCACAACAAACATAATTAATTCTAGCCTACCTTGCAACTTTGACAACTTTGACAACTTTGACAACAACTAAGCAACTTTGACAACATCTTTCAATTTTTTTGACGTAAATTAAGGTCAGAAAAAAAGAGAAGAGACTTAATATTTATTCAGAAGTGGCTAAGCTAAATTTAACACTGATAATACATCTGAGGGGAACAAATGAAACATCTTTCGCCATTTTCATCTCCATCTTTTTTGACAAGAAAGTAACGTTTAGCTTCTCACTTTCACAAATGAGCAACTTTTACATATTT
The DNA here is from genome assembly GCF_030272615.1 of Cryptomeria japonica. Taxonomy (NCBI): domain Eukaryota; kingdom Viridiplantae; phylum Streptophyta; class Pinopsida; order Cupressales; family Cupressaceae; genus Cryptomeria; species Cryptomeria japonica. The sequence continues at coordinate 285,619,795 of NC_081405.1, forward strand.
TATCCAAATGACCCCAAACTTTCACAAATGACTTCAAATGACCATTAATGGTCCCAAATCACCTTGTTTAGATAAAACAATGGAGAACAATATGAAAACTTAAATTTGACCATTGCGAGCATGAGGGTGCTATCGCACCACTCACATTGACAAATATAAATGAAAGGAATCAAAAGCATCAAGTGATCATTACCATGGATCAAATCTGACCATTACTATTGAATTTCATTTTTATTGAGACAACAAGTTTTGTAGGGTTAATTCAATATTTTAGAAAGTTTATCAAATCATATTCCACAATTGCAATGCTTTATATCATTATTATTTTTTGTTTATATTAATATTGATGATTACATAGGCAAATATTCATTTAACTTTATAAAAGGGCAGCCACCAAATACAACAATCAACAATAATCATTTAATCGTATCAATAATTATTTAATCATTTATATTTATATATCAAAATGCACAATAATCAGCACAATGAACAAATCTTGTATGTATCAAAAATGCCTATTAATATCAATGAAATGCACAATAATGAACACAATACACATTTATCGGATTGAATATCAACATTTATATATATCAAAAAAGGCATGTATGCCAAGTCAATACAAGTTTTACAAAAATGTGGCATATGCCATGTCCAAATCGATATACAATAAAAATGTAGAATATATCTACATGTGTTAGTCATTCAATGACCATAGCTAACACTATATGATCCTATACAGTTTGTGGTGGATCATCAAAATCGAGCCTCTTCGATGCACTATGCGGCTCTGTAGATGGTTGCAAAACCACAATTCAAAAGCTAAGTTAGAATCTTTTTGTAAAAAATAGTTCATAATTATCAACATAACTATGCATTTAACTATAATTTCTTTGCAATAGAAATGTCGATTACCTCATCTGTTGATCTAGGATCTACTGTCTTCTCTATCTTCTCCTTGTTAGCCTTAGGAGTTCTCTTTAATACCTTCTTCAAAGGATCCAAGTTATGGCCGAACCGCGAAGGGGGCTATTGTCGATTAAATACAATTAATACAATGTACTAACATATATACATCAAAAACACTAAAAATCTACGATATAGAGAACAAAACTGTACCAGAGCCTAAGATGCTTCTCCAATAGACTGAGGAGGCCTCGCCATTGATGGAGCAATTGTCGCTATTACCTATATGAAAAATTATCAAGAGTAAATATAATTAACATAATGATAAGTATTGTAGGTTAAAAAAAATTAATGTAATATATAAAAAAAAAGTGTACCGAAGCCTGAGATGCTTCTCCAATACATGGAGGATAGCTCACCATTGATGAAGCAGCTATGGATATTTCCTGTATGAAAAATGATAAGATTATAATTCATCATAAGTTCACATGTACATGTGCATACAATCATCAAATCGAGAAAATAAAGTAGAGATACAATCCTCCGACCTCTCTCGATCCTCAACCATATCAGGTGCATTCAACATATCTACAAAGCTCAATTGCTATTGTATATAAAATAGATAAAAAAACATTAATCAATCTACAAATTCCAACTAAGACAATTTCAACCTTTTCAAACAATTGTACAATTAAAAATGTGTTTTGTTAATATTCTTTAGAAGTTGTTCACAAGCGGCATTTTGGTTAAGTGTATGTCATCTTCCTTTTCTTTTCGGCCTGCTCTTCCATTCATGTGCGTGTGCCACGTGCTCTCACGACACTGCTCTAAGAAGCTCACCTTGCATTGAGAAAGCGCAGAGCTATTGCATGGCGTAGGATTGTTCTTCGGTGTAAGTGTTCCCGATGCCACCATTCTACGTGTGCTAGCAATAACACTTGGTGTCTTCACGCTTCATGTCCCAGTCCCCATTTTGCGCTCGACTTTGAGATTCCTCCGAGTTGCCACATGTCCCTTCAATTATTCATAAACCAGAATGTTGTTGGCATCATGATTTTCTTGTTTTGGTAGGTGCAGAGATCACCATGATGCATTTTGCATAATGACATTGAAAGGTCATTTTCACCTTTTTGATTGCATGCGTCTCTATGGATGCCACATAAGGATTTTCCTAACAAGGAGCGGTTGCTGGGAAATTTCTTGTGCTTTCTTGCTATTGATTGAAGGCTAAGGGCTATTTATTGGTCTTCCCTCTGTTGTTTTAGAGGTTCAGATATTAAGAAAGGATTATTAGACTTTGGCTCTATAAATCAAGCTTTTATGTTAATTATGTTTTATGGATGATAAACATATCAGACTGTGCATATGGCCTTTATGATTTTTTTGTTTGAAGCTTAATAGATTAACTTTTGTGCTATTTTCTGATTCAGTAACTTCTATGATATATGTTGTCAGACTCTACGGATTAAACTATGTTGTTAAACTTGTTATCTATTAGATGAATGGTATACGTCATATTATGTTGAATGAGCCTTGTTTGATTATCTTCTCAAATTGTTTTAAGCATGTAGATTGTTGAATGGACCTTAAAACTACAATTACTTGGGTTTTTTGTGCTGCAAATGTTCTAAAAATATTATGGCACATCGCCTAATTAGTGTAGCCTTTAAGTTTTCTTTCTCCCTTTTCTCCCCCCATTGTATAGATTCGGCTTCTCAAACTTGAAGTTTATTCAGTGAACTTTGTGCAAAGGTCCCCCATCACTGGATTCCCCATAAGGTTGTTAGAATTTAATGCAAAATTAGTAGTCAATATATTCAATTACCTTCTTCCCATGTTTAGGCATCCTAGAGGATTTCTTTCATTGAGGACCGGACCTAAACACAGAGGGGGTACCCTTAAAAAAAAATTAACACAAGAGATATCAGTACAGATAATATTAAACATAATTTAACAAATCTAAAATTAAATGTCTTGCATAAATTCTATCAAAAGAATACATAAAATAAGGTGTGGAAAATATGATACCGTATAGCTCTGTAGGCCAAAATCAATTGTTGAGAGCGTAACATCGTCAATCTAGGACATTTGGTCCCTTGACAATGCCAAAAAAGCAAAAAAATGTCAAGCATTAAAGAGAGTTAGTATATCTTGTAATTTTTTTGAATTCAAAGTGTATTATTCTATTTTAACATGTTACAAAATTTATACCTCAATCATCAAAGTTGCAGCTACAATAACTGCGGGAGGAATTTCAGATGTTGTTGTTGCATCCTAAAATTCATATTGTTTGTATCAATTTAAATCGATCTATAAATGAAAATTAATTTACAATTACAAATTTTAAGTGACTAATAAATAAAATGTTATGAATTCAAATCAATACACCTATGTTTGTGGCTGACTATCAAACAACATATCCATCAATTCATCTATCAGCGCCACATCCTCAGTCATGCCAGTCTGACATCTACTCTAGCAAATTGTGCATGAATGGGTTCTGGAGCCATCTGCAGTGGCCTTGTCATCCATCCCTATATATATGTCTGAGCAAGTGGCACACAAATGCTAAATGGGTTGACCAGTGCCAACTACCCCAGCTAATGGATCATCGTCTGATACAAGAGGGTGTGATAACTGTGTCCCATGTTGGATGATCACATCAGTCAATTTTGTGGTCGCCTGAAAATTCTGTAGCTCCATCGACTCTTTCAAGGCTACTGGGACAATCACATGCACCTTGGGTTTCAATGCTAGGGGGCGATGACTCTGTAGGTCTACTACCCTACGAGCTCCAGGTCTATCTCAGGTAGAGCTGCCACCTCTACCATGGAGCTCTCTCATGTCAAAATAATTAGGCTTCTCATTAAGGACAAACTCACAATATACTTTCCTCAAAAAATACAATGGCACCTCATGATTATTACAAGGTGGTTCGTCAAAGACCATCCACCACCTATTCCAAAATAGATTCCTCATCTACACATTGGTACACCAATGTATGAGAAACCTCTTTGCATTAAGAGGTAAGTACTCCCTAGTTCTAGGATCAACAAAAAGAGCACATATTTGTTCTTTACTTATGTTTTTGTTTTTCACTCCCTCATATGATAATCCATTCTCATAAAATGCTTGACACCTATCCCTATAGTTTCCCCATTTTGTAATCTGAGTGGAAACTACAATGGCACACTAGCTAATGTTTCTAGGCTAGTGGAAAGGAATAAATGATGCTCAAGGTTAGCTGTTTTCAATTTATTAATCAATCTACTTAATTTAGCAGTGTTTTGCCCTAACTGATTAAGCAATTGCTCCTATGTAGCTGGTGTACGGTCTAAAGGAGGAGCTAGAGGTGTATTTTGTGGGTTTTGTTGTGGTTTTTCATCTTGTTGTGGTTTTGGATTTTGAGAATCTGATATATCTATAACAAAAAATAAAAAAACTAATCAAAATCAATGATTTTAAATTTAAAATATAAATAAAATTTATCAAATATACAAAATAAACAAAAAAAATTTAATAACCTACCTCTTTCCATGGCGTTGGGAAGTGGAAATTAGGAGCCCATGTGCGATTTCATAAGAAAATGCCCCTCTAAATTGCTTTTAGTCGCTGGTTGAAAATGAGACCCAGTTGGCGTTAAAAAAAAATATTGACAGGTAGTGCGTATGCGGTCTTAAAACACTAAGACCGTGTATGGGGTCCTAATTTCTAAGGGACTATGTATGCGGTCTTTTTTTTAAGGACCACGTACATAATCCCTTCCCTTTAGGCTCGGCATAAACGAACCAAAGCGAGTACAGGGTTATTCAAAATCCAAAAATCACGTATGCACTATCTGTATAGATATGCATATATGTGTAATATAAGTATGTATGTATATAAATAACAAATTTCCCCACTTGAAACCATTAGAGACATTGTCAAACTTAAAAAACATGGAGTTGATGTCCAGAGATCTTGGAATTTATCTCTTCCCCTCTCTCTTCATCCCCCTCCTCCCTCCCCCATCCCTCTCTCTCTCCATCCCCCACCTCTCTCTCCCTCTCTCTCTCACTCTCTCGCCATTGGATTCATTGGGTCAAAATTGGGTTTACAATTCCAGAGTGGATTGACAAGACAAATGTTTAAGATGTCAAAATAGTATATGGTAGCCAATGTTGGATATTTCATCATTTCCACATAGAAGTTTGTTTAGATAGATTGTTTGTGTTTTGTTCTATTTTGCACCTAGCTTTGTTAATGTTAGTGATTTTTTAAACATTATTCATTTTTTTGAAACTATATTTTTAAGCCTGTGATAACACCAACATGTGCTCCATAAACACACAATATTGTGCTAACAAAATGACAAGTAGTTCTCCAAAATTCCTTCTTCTATATTCTCATTTGTTGCATGATTATTATTATTCAACCTAGAAGACCAAGCTCAAAACTCAACTTGAGTTTAAAGAAGTTTGGAATATGGTCAATTGCACCGCAACACGCCACAAGATAGATGCTAATGAGCAAAAAAAACTGATCAAGCCAATAAAAAGATAAACTGATCATTGTGTTCAATGTGTTTGATGATAATGAACCCTTCATCCTTTACTCATCCATGACCAAAGATGCATGGGACAAGCTCAAGATGGTGTACGGGGTGAAGAATAAAAAATCAGATCCTGAATTTGTAGAGTTAGTTACATAGCCTAAATATGAAGAATGGATAATAGTTGGAATCCTTTCTCAATAGGATTGTAGAGTTGAGATATTCTTTACAAGAATTGGGAGAAAAGACTGAGGATGTAGTTTTGGTGCATATTGCTCTGTGGGCATCTTTGTAACAACTTTGAATGTCACTAAGACAACCCCCACATTTGGGAAGCTAGTAAATCTAATCCAAAAAGAAGAATCTATTAGCCAATAACATGATTAGGATGATCATGCCATGAATACATGTTATAAAGGCAAAAATCCTACGCAACAGTTCAATAAACCTGCCAAATCTGGGAATTCATCTAGACCTTAGAAGAAGTGACCAATATGTGAAAGAGTTGGACTTGATGTAAAAAATTGTTCTTACAACTCCTTCAACAAAGGATCATCCAGCAAACCACATCCAAAGAAGTGATTTTAAAGTGGCAAACCATAATAGGAGGAGAAGAACAAACATAAAAAACAAAGCAATGTTGTTGAAGCAGAAGAGTCTCTAGATGAGGAATACATTCTTTCATCCACACTTCAGAAGATGGTTCACAATCAATCTCAATATGGTATGTGAACTCAAGTTCTACCAAGCACATGACTAGATAGAAGAAGTAGTTCTCCACATTGAAACCTCATCAAGGTACAATCACTCTTGGAGATGATACCACCTATGACATCAATGGGATTGGTGAAATCACTTTGAGTTTTGGTATACATAGTTACAGACTTACTAATGTCTTGTACATGTCAGGACTTACCAAAAATCTTCTTTCTGTTAAAATTAGTTTCTTGATCATAATCTCAAGATTGAATTTGATACAAATCAAGATAAAAAGATTTGTCATATCAAAGACAAGTCTAAAAATGGAAAGGTCATGCTACTGAGATTGGTAGAATGTTTAGGCTTGATACAATTACTAACAATCAAGCCTTAGTGACTAAGGACAATGAGCATGTTATGTTTTGGCATCATAGATTCGGTCATTTGAGCACTAGCTATTTATTAAAACTTAGTTAGAAAAGAATGGTCAAAGGGCTTCCCTCACTTGAGAAGTTGAGTGTCATTTGATCTAGTTGTATTTCTAGAAAACAACACAGAGCACCCTTCTATCATAGTGAGCATCATGCAATCCAACCCTTGCAACTAGTGCATACCGATTTGTGTAGCCCTATGACACCTATTCATAAAGGATATAGGTACTTTTAGGTTTTTGTTGATGATTTCACCAAAAAAAAATGTGGGTATATTGTTTGCAACATAAAGATGAAGCTTTTTCATAATTCAAATAGTTTTTTACTCTTGTGGAGAAATATACGAATCATTGTATTCATGTCCTCTGCTCAGATCAAGGGGGGGAATACACCAGCACATAATTCTCCATATATCTGAAATAAAATGGAATTCGGCATCAATTGACTGTAGCATACAAACCTCAGCAAAATGGTGTTGCAGAATGAAGAAATTGTATCATCATGGAGATGGTCTGAAGTATGTTGAAAAATTCTCAACTAGAGCATGCATATTGAGTTGAAGTTGTTCATACTACAGTTTATCTTATGAATCATGCACCAACCAAAGCCCTTGATGGCATCACACCAGAAGAAGCATGGACAGGGGTAAAACCTTCTATCTCACATCTTCGTGTGTTTGTATGCACTACCTATCTACACTTTCCTAAACAAAAGAGGAAAAAACTAGATGATAAATCATTGCAATGTATTCTTCTTGGATATAGTAGTGAATCCAAGGCATATCACCTTATGAATCTGAAGACAAAGAAGATTTAAATTAGTAGAGATGTAATTTTTTATGAGAATAATGATGTAAGTTCTCCTTCTAGATTATCATCTACTTCAAATAGTCCTCCTATATTCAACATGGATGGTAAAAATGATAGGAGCGTTAATACTCAATCAACACCCACCAGTGTCACAAAACCCTTACTGAAGTGGTATACTAGTACCATATGAGATTCAAAGCTAGATGGAGTCCTAGACACTTCCACCTCAAGTCCAAGAACTTGTAGCATGGCTTGGAATGAGGTAAACTTTGTACCAATGACTTAAGTCATTGATAATTTTGAGTCCTCCATTGTTCAAGAAGAACTAGAGTCTAAGCCTTGGAAAGAGGCTATGGATGTAGAGTATCAATCTCTAATGAAAAATAACACTTGGGAGCTTTTTGAACTACCACCTGGTAAGAAAACAATTCGATGTAAATGGTATTTAAAACTAAGTATAACTTAGCAAATGGTAGTGTAGATAAACATAAGGCTAGACTCATAGCCAAGGGTTATGCACAGAAAGAAGGGATACACTATGAGGAAACATTTGCTCCCACTACAAAGATAAAAACCATTAGAATGATTTTTTCTTTAGCTGCCCAATTTGGTTGGAAATTATACCAAATGGATGCACGAAAAGTACATATCTTAATGGATACCTTAAGGAAGAGGTCTATATGACTCAACCAGAGGGATATCTAGAACTTGGTAAAGAAGAAAAGGTATGCAAACTTGTTAAGTCCCTATATGGTCTCAAATAGACTCCCAGAGCTTGGTATATCAAAATTGATGAGCATTTTCTAAAACATGGTTTCACTAGGCATCCATATGATCCAAATCTCTACCTCGAAAATCAAGGGGGGGATATTGTGATCATTAATATATATATTGATGACTTGTTTATCACACGAAAATTAGAAGAAATGGTTGAAACAGCCAAGAATGGTCTCAAGAAATAATTTTATATGATAGATCTTAGACTACTGCACTATTCTCTAGGCTTAGAAGTATGGCAAACAAATCACCATATCTTTGTGTCACAGAGGAAATATGCCAAGATACTTCTTGAGATATTCAAAATGATGGATTCTAAACCCATGTCCACACCTATGGAATCAGGTTTGTAGTTATCTAAAACTCATAGATCTTCTCAGGTGAGTGCAACTCTCTATCGTTAGATGATTGGAGGTTTAATTTACTTGACTTATACTAGACCAGACATAAGTTTTGTTGTTGATTATCTATCAAGATTCATGCAAAACCAAAAATTTCCCATTCGAATGCAATAAAAAGGGTCTTAAGGTATATATATGATACAATCCAAATTATGGTTTGGAATATAAAAGGAGTGATCAATTCTTCTTGACAAGGTATACCAATACAGACTATGCAGGTTCTATTGATGATAGAAAATCCACATCTAGATTTGTTTTCTTCCTAGGTTTAGGACCTATTTCTTGGGGAAGTAAGAAGCAAACAATAGTCGTTCATTCTCCAATAGAAGAAAAATATCAGGGAGCAAGTGCAGCAATTTGTGAAGCAATTTGGATACGTCGTATATTAGAAGGATTGGGGGTACCACAAAATCAGCCTACAATCCTCTATTGTAATAATCAAATTTCTCTCAAGCTTGTTCGTAATCCAATGTTTCATAAATGGACAAAGCATATTGAAGTTGACTATCACTTCATATGAGAAGATGTTCAATGAAGCAACATCGAGCTCCAATTCTGCTCAACACGGGATCAACATGCAGATATCTACACCAATCCTCTTGTTGTGTGAAGTTTAAAACATTTTAGGATTCTCTTATTAGTACTTTAAAGAAATGAAGTAATAAGGGGGGAATGTTTGATATTTCATCATTTTCACGTAGAAGTTTTTTAAGATAGATATTTTGTGTTTTGTATTAATTTTTTTTGGGTTTGTTAGCTTATTTAAGCTTATTGTTGCACCCATGAATACATGGTTTCTCATTGCTTTGGTGTATAAATATTTATCATAATGTAAACCAAGTCAGTGAATTGCTCCATAATATCTGATAGCCAATACAAAGTAGAGCTTCCCAATATTGTTATAATTCTTCATTTACGCCCCAAGAAGGTGGAATGGGTGAAGCACTAGCTTTCTCACATTCACCCATAGGTCATTTTTTATATCCAAAATTAAAAGACTTCATTCGTGAACATGTTTGTAATCAAAATCACCAATTGAATAAAGTATGTGTATCGTAAGAAATAACATTTCAGAACGTGAAGAATGAGGTAAGTGAATCATTTAGTCTCCATCTATTGGTGTCCTCAAGGGAAAGTATTCTATGGGACAACAAGTGGAATCAAGGGATACTAGACTAAATTCCCTCATCATTAGGTGAAGCTTTTACCTCTCTTGTGAGGAGTTCTATAGGGGATTATCTTGAGCTATGAGATCATATTGCTTTAGGTACCTCCCTATTAATATTCCCTCTATTCTATACAATTAAGATGAACTAGGGAACAAATACAAGCCAAGATGGGGACAAGATAAGTCATGTTATGTGAACCTTAAAATGCTTGTTTCATGCCCATTGAAGCTCGCATAATACTTCCAAGCTTTAGAAAAATATTACAAGAAGCAAGTGAAGAAGACCTAGAAAATCCTAGTGCCCTGTGGTCTACTAGAGTATTCATAATATACTCATGCCTTGACAACACAAATTCTCTAGATTTCCTAGGAGTGGACTATGTGTTTGATGGTACTTTTACTCCACATGTATTCACAAAGCCTATAATTAGTATTTTTTGGTATCCATAATTAGTAGTTGCAAATCCAAACTTATGTCTACTTCTATGGACAAGTGGCACAATCTACTAAGAGACAATCTGATGCAGAGGGTTTGGTGTTAATGAGAAATTTATTTGGTTTCTTTTAAGGGTTAACACTTGGCACCATCCAATTCAAGACATTATCCCTTCTAGAAGTTCGTACAAGTCCATACCAAAGCCAAGAACACAAGAAAAAGCAATAAAAATGATAGTTTCAGGTTGGTAGGAAGCATAAATTTCATTCAAAGTCTCAATATAACTTTTGGGAATCATTTCTTAGGCTTAAATAAGGCCAAGGAATCCTTTCAACCACTTCCCAATGTACAAATGCAACCAACTAGCCATTGGACAACCACAACTCAAAAATTTGCAAAATTGCCTATGACAACATAGCAACTTTTGACAAATTATGACATCAAACACTTGCCTTCATATAAAAGGTTACAAGGTGTACACACAACATCTTTAGGGCCCCTAGACAAAAAAAACATAAATAAAATGCCCATAAAAGGCTTGTGACCAAGTATACAACTTTGGAGCCTTAGGGATTATTACATATCATTGGTAGCATTGGACCTACCGTATCCATTTAGGACCTATACAAGAAACCTTCAAGGCAACACATCATGTTTCTTTCAAACACATGTTCTAGCACACCTTTCAGTGCCCCTACACCATACTCCTCTGGACAAGAAAACTCAAGTCCCTTGAGTTGCCAACCTAGTGATTGAGGTGTCATGCTTGATGTTATCACTTTCAGACATCCAAGTAGCTTCAGACTTAGGAAGGTCCTTCCACGTGACCAAGTATTCCTTGTAGACCCCTCTTCTAGTTTGTTTGATCACTTTGGAATCAAGGATACTCTCCAACTCCAATGGTTTTCTCGATGGCAAATCCTTCACCCAATCTACATCCTCTTCCACAAGAGATGAACCAGGTGTTGCATCAGGTAAAGGATCCTTGAAGGCTATCAAATCACATACATTAAAAATGGGAGAGATCCCCAAATCTGGTGGAAGTTAAACCTGATAAGCATTGTTACCAGATTTATGAACCGCTCGGAGAGGTCCTATCTTCTTCATGATCAGCTTAGAGGGTTGTCCATTGGGAAACCTTTCCTTCCTTAAGTAGGCCATTACCAAATCTCCTACTTGAAACTTAACATCCCTTCTCTTAACATATTCCCTGAGTTTGTATTTTTACGCACTTTTGTGAAGTGAAGTCCTGACTTGATCATGGATTTCCTTCATAGTGATGGAAAATTCTTCTCCCTAAGCAATCCTTCTTTCCATACCTCCAAGGTCTCTAGGTTCAAGTATCCCTCTAGGATGTAAGCCATACACAACTTCAAATGGGCTTCTTTGTGTACTTATATTAACTAAATCATTATATGCATATTCAGCTTGTCCAATCACCAAATCCCAACTTTGTCCATGCTGGTTGGTAAGACATCTAAGAATGTTTCCAAGAGATATATTAAACTCCTCAATTTGGTCATTAGTATGAGGATGGTATGCTGAATAAAATGATAGATTGGTACCCAATTTCTTCCAGAGAGTCCTTTAAAAATGACCCACAAACTTGGAGTCTCTATCAGTGATAATATTGAGAGGTAGACCATGTATCCTTACAACTTCTTTGAAGAAGAAACCTGCAATATGAGATGCATCATTTGTGCATTTACATGGCACAAAGTGAGTCATCTTTCTGAACCTATCAACAATGACAAAGACACTATCAAAACCCCTAGAAGTTTTGGGCAAACCAAGTACAAAATCCATACTAAGGCTTTCCCAAGGCCTAGTAGGAACCGGTAAAGGTTGATACAACCTAGCATTAGTAGAAACTCCTTTTTTCCTTTGAAAAATGGGGAAATGCTCCATGAATTTCCTTATCTCTTCTTGCATCTTAGGCCAAAATTAAAACCTTGATACCTACTCCAAAGTTTTATCCAAACCAAAATGACCACCAAGGCTGCCATTGTGCTTTTCCCTAATGATATTCTCCCTCATAGAGCATTGAGGAACACATAGTTGATTCCCATTAAAGAGAAATCCATCATGTAACATGAAATCATGGAACTCAACATTAAGGAATCAGAAAACTTAGTGCATACATCATAAGCATCCTTAAAATCTTTTTTCCTCCTTATACATGAGTTTGAGAGAATCAACACCAACACTTTGACATTGGATTTCTTGGATAGTAAGTACTCTCCTACTCAAGGAATCCACAACCTTATTAGACAGACCCTTCTTATGCTTGATATTAAAAGTATAAGGTTGGATTTGTTCAACCCACTTGATATGCCTTTGATTCAATTTCTCCTACCTATTAAGGAAACTCAATGCATGGTTATCAGTGTAAACAATGAACTCTTTTGGAAGAAGGTAATGGCACCAATTTTTAAGTGCTTGTACCATAGCATAGAGATCCAAATCATAGGTTGAGTACCTTTTCTTAGCCTCATTCAACTTCTTTCAAAATAATGCAACCGGATGCCCTTCTTGACTAAGAACTACACCTATTGCCTGCTTGCTTGCATCACATTCAATTGTAAAAAGTTGATCAAAATTAGGAAGCCTCAAGGTAGGAAGTTTTACAACCTTCCTCTTCAAAATCTCGAATATTTGGTATGCCCTCTCTATCCATTCAAGCCTGCATTTGATTCCTCCTTTTATGGTGTTAAGAATTAGAGCACAAATATGACTAAAACCCCTGATGAATTTTCTATAAAAAGAAGCAAATCCATGGAAGCTCCTAACATCCCCTATTGTTATAGGTGTATGCCAATTGACAATAGCCTCAACCTTTGAAGGATATATTTTTAAACATCCCTTAGAAACCACAAAGCCTAGATACACCAATTCAATTTTCATGAATCCACACTTCTCAAGGTTGATTACCAGTTTCTCCTCAAAACCTGGTCCAAATGCTTCAAATGCTCCTCCTTAGACCTGCTAAACACCAATATGTCATCAAGATAAACAATAACAAATTTTCCAATAAGGTCAACCAATACCTCATTCATGAGGCGCATAAAGGTACTAGGTGCATTTGTGAGCCCAAAGGGCATCACCAACCATTCATATAAACCCTCATTTGTCTTAAAGGCAGTCTTCCACTCATCACCAAGTCTGATTCTGATTTGATGGTAACCTAATTTTAAACCAATCTTTGAAAAGTAGCAAGATCCCTCAAGATAGTCCATTAGGTCTTCAATCCTAGGCATAGGAAACCGGTACCTAATTGTGATCTTGTTAATGTCTCTAGAATAAGTGCATATTCTCCATGTTCCATATTTTTTTGGTGCCAACATAGTAGGTACAACACATGGGCTTAAACTCTTCCTAATCAACCCCTTGTCCAATAGTTCTTGCACTTGTCTTGATATCTCCTCATTTTGTTTGGGAGTCATCTTGTAGTTAACTTTGTTGGGTAAGGTTACACCAGGGATCAAATCAATTTGATGACTAATTTCTCTTATTGGAGGCAAGTTATCAGGAATGTCTTTGGCTACAACTCCTTCATATCTATCCAACATGGATTTTACTTCACTAGGAACCTCTCTCTTGGAACCATTCTCTTGTCAAGGTTTATCCTTCGAGTATAAGACTAAAGCATAGCCTTGGGTGTCCTCTTGCTTAAGGACATCTGAAAACTCCTTCCCAGTAATCATCATGAAACTTGGACTAAAAATCTTCTATTCCCCTTGATCAAGTAAGGGTTCCATCCTAAACTGCTTACCATTCTTAGAAATGACATACACATTCTTTCCCCCATCATGTTGGGCTTTAACAACATAATACCAAGGGAAGCCTAACAACAAGTGACAAGAATCCATAGGAAGGATATCACACAAGATCCTATCCTTATAGTCTCCTAGTTCAAAATCCACCCAATTTTGTTCATCTACCACTACATGTTGCCCCTTGTTAAGCCAAGACACCCTATAAGGACTCACATATGGTAACCTTTTCAATTTTAACTTCTCTACCATTTCAAAAACAGCAATATTCTTAGTGGATCCAAAATCTACAATCACCTTACAAACCTTACCATGAGACTTACAAGTAGTCTTGAAGAGTGACTTTCTTTGTGGTGGCTCTTTGCATTGGGGTACCTTCAATAACATCCTCCTTAGCATTTGTCTTTCTCCATCCAAGGTGGGACCTGCATTTCCCATGGGTGAATTGATACTTTTTCCATTATCCTCTTGCACAAGTTGATTCCTCCTTTCTGGTCCATGTGAACTAGAAGCTTTCTCCGAGCATCTACTCATGGTGTGGCCCACTTGGTTGCAATCGTAACACTTACCAGTGAAAACACTAGAACCTCTTCCTTGACTTCCTTGCCTACACCTACCAAAAGGTCTTCTTCCTCCTTTAAAGCCTCTTTTCTTATTGTTGAACTCTCCATTGGACTCTTTCTAGTTAGTGTCACCATTCTTAAAAGAGGTATTTCTTCCTCCATAGCCACCTCTACCTCTAAAATTCCTACCTCCCCTTCCTCTATTATTTTACTCTCCTCTTCTCCTTATCTTATCTTCCACTCTCAATGCCAATTGGAAACATTTGTGCATAGTTTTCAGAGCCATGATGTTGATCTCATATTGAATGTTTTGCCTTAACCCATTCAGGTATCTAGCCACCTTCTCCACCTCTTCTTCATGCTTCTTTGACCTAAGACTTAATTTGTGAAATTTTTCAGTATATGCATTCACATCCAACTCCCTTTGTCTGATATTTTGCAGCTTTTTGTACATCTGAACCTCATAGTTTATTGGTAGGAATTGATCTTTGATTTTGCTCTTCATCCTCTCCCAAAAGGATGTCTTTGTCTTCCCTATATTCATCCTTTCTTCTTGCAACACTTTCCACCACAACAAGGGAGACCCCTTGAGTCTAGAATTTACCAAACTCACTCTTTTCTCCTCTAGAACTTCTTTGTAGTCAAAGTGGTTATTGAGTGCTTCTATCCATTAAAGCACCTCTTCTCCATTCAAGCTACCACTATAAATAGGTAAACTTTCCACATTCTCCTTATTTATTGATTTTAAAGCATCCAAGAACATATTATGATTAGGTACCATATTCTGAGGGATGGCCTCCTGCTCTTCATTCTCCTCCTCTGATTCATCATCACAAGTTTTGTCCTTTCCCTTGGTCTGTTCGGTCTCTTTGAGTTTCTCTTCAAGCAACTCCTCTACCATCTTATTGATGGCCTCTAGGTTCATTGCCTTAGGAGGCATTGTGTCAGCCTATCCTCTAAATTATGAGTCTGACATATACTATTTTGCCCTTGGTATAACTCTAATACCACTATGATGCAGAGGGTTTGGTGTTAATGAACAATTTCTTTGGTTTCTTTTAAGGGTTAACACTTGGCACCATCCAATGGTCCAATATCTCCAACCTTCCAAAGGTTCTTAAGCCTATCCTTGATCCTTCCCAAGGATCAATCTACTCAGGACAACTTGGTTTCTCAAGGAGACTCCTACTCCTATGTACTCAACCCCTAAACCAAGACACCTCACAACCCCAAGCCCTTTGCCAACAGGACCTTTTTCTCAAATGGTGTAATTTATCATGTGTGGGGATTTGAACATGTTTTACATGGTATTTTCATTGACCTTGACCTTTTTGGTTGGTGTTTGCAAGTCCTTTGTGCCTTTTGTCCTTAGGGACCTAGGAAATAGGTCTATAAGCAATTAGGCCTCCGTTTGGACTTTTCTCACTTTATCTACCAAAATATCTAAACAACCCCCTAAAAAAATTTGATATTCAAATACCCTTTTAGGTACTCTAAAATATTTCAAACTTCTACATCTGGGTTTTGAGTGCAAGTGTTAAAACCCTATTGTGCCTATTTTGGTCTAATTAGGTGGTATAGGGTTTTAGGCCTCAAAACCTTCACCAATCAAATGTAAATGAAGTTAGGGATCTTGGAGAGGGTCTACACATTTCTAAGGGTCCCCTCCATGCAGTTTTTGACCACCGTTGTGTCCACTGCACAGACTTGCCACATGGATAATGTCAAGTCTAGGGAATCACTCCAATAATACAAGGTGAGATATTATTCTCCCCAAACCAATTAAAATCATATAATATACATTTTAATCCAACATTCCCCAAGTTTTCAGACCTTTCCCATTTAGGAATGTTGAATGGTGGCTCCTTTTGCATCCAAACCCTGATTTTTGGGGTTTTTACCAGGCAGTGAGAAAGAAAATTCAATTACTCCTCAACCACAGAACTTCAAGACCTCAAACCTACATCAAATAAAATTTGATTCACTGATACAACCGATTCAATACATTATCCCTTCCAAAAGTCCGTACAAATCTGTACCAAAGGCAAGAACACAAGAAAAGCAGTAAAAATGACAGTTTCAGGTTGGTAGGAAGCATAAATTTCATTCAAAGTCTCAATATAACCTTTGGGAATAGTTCCTTGGGCTTAAATAAGGCCAAGGAATCCTTCCAACCACTTCCCAATGTACAAATGCAACCAACTAGCCGTTGGGCAACCATAACTCAAAAATTTGCAAAATTGCCTATGACAACATAGCAACTTTTGACAAATTATGACATCACACACTTGCCTTCATATCAAAGGTTGCAAAGTGGACACACAACATCTCTAGGACCCCTAGACACTAAAAACATAAATAAAATTCCCATACAATGCTTGTGACCAAGTATACAACTTTGGAGCCTTAGGGCTTATTACATAGCATTGGTAGCATTGGACCTACCATATCCATTTAGGACCTACACAAGAAACCTTCAAGGAAACACATCATGTTGCTTTCAAAAACATGTTGTTGCACACCTTTGAGTGCCCCTGAACCACAATCTATGGGTTGTAGAAGGGATTGTTGCACTATTACCTTCTTACATGAAAGTAAATGTTAGTGGACTTGGAGCGGAAAACATTCCCAAGCTAAAACACCTCAATGCTCCATTGCCTACAATTTATTGTCCCATTGGAGAGGATCAATTTTTAGTTTTTACAAGAGGAACATGAAATATTTAAAGAGATATTTAGAAAAGCTTACATAACTTAGGTCAAATGTTCTTAGAATCATAACCCATGGATCCTATGATACCACTATACTTGTTGTTCTTAATGTATGATTCTTGTGGAGCTCAAAAAATATCAAAAGCAGTAAAGAAAATGGAACAGTGTCTATTTCAAGTGACAACTATTTGCATAGGCTTCAAGCATCAAGTGCCACCTTCCATTGATTACATCTATGTCATAAAATAAGAAACCAAGGCGAACGGTAAATGGGTCTTCTCAACCCAAGAAATCTCTCTCTTTGTCTCCCTTGTTCCCCTCCCTTCCCCCATCTCTCACACACTCTCTCTCTCACCAAATTTTGTGAAAGAATGGGAAAATAGATTGCAAATTTTTAGGCAAGCAATTCAAAATCTAAAAGACTACACACCTAGTTCTATTGAGATTAAGGCAATTGTAAGAATTTTATTTCAATTCAAAACCATTAGATAAAGAGAAACCACCTTTATCACATGTTCTACCTATGTCATAACTTAATCAACCAAGGCCAGCCAAGAAAAAACCCACAAAAAATATTGCATGCATCTAAACCATCACATTTCAACTTAAATCCTTGATTCTAGTATGGGTGTTGAATGAAGTAAATTTTGTATCATAGTCTCTAATTGTTGTATTAGCATTAGGTGCCACCTTCATCATAGGTTCTATCTATGTCATACTTTAAGCAACCAAGGCCAATTGTAAGTGGGTCTTCTCAATCCTAGCAATCTCTCTCTCTCTCTCTCTCTCTCTCTCTCTCTCTCTCTCTCTCTCTCTCTCTCTCAGGCTCAAAACCATTAGATAAAGAGTATCCATCTTCATCACAGAATCTATCTATGTCATAACTTAAGCAAACAAGGCCAATCAAGAAAAATCCCATTGTATACACCTAAAAATGGTCTGAAGATAATTAATTGAATAAGAAATTATTTAATTAATCCCCCTTCCTAATTTAATTTAATTCATTAGCAATTTGATTAAATTCTCTCATTCATCTACTTATTAATAAATCTAAGGATTTATTTAATAGGTTCATTTCAATAGCCCCCTTTGATTAATTAATTCAAATTAATTAATCCTCCCCCCATTTTATTTATTTATTATAATCCCCTAATTAACTAAAACAAATCAATTTATGAGTTGGTGAAAGTTAATTAGCCTTTTCCTATTATTTGAAATTTTAAATTCAAATTTCCCACATGCCTCCTAACTTCTAACCACCTAACATAATCATCCCCCTAACCTAACCCATTCCACCTAACCTCCTTATCCTAACCTCCTTATCCTAACATCCTAACATCCTATGGTGTGGATATTGTCCTCTCTTGGACACTTGCCCTCTTATGAGAAAGGCTCCTTGACACTTGTCACCACAGAGATGACAAGTGTCCCTCCCTCCAACCTCTTCTCCAACCTCCTCCAATTTCACCCTTGATATCTTCAGACTCAATCTTGGCCTTTGATTCCTGGCACCTCACCCCTAGCCTTGGAAATCCTATAATTATCCCCCATTTTGGAGCACAAAGGATCCCATCTCATATCAATTTAGGCATTGTTAATATAGGCATATCCATTCTAGCATATCATTTGAGCATTGTTATTATAGGCAATTTCATCTTAGATCTAGTTTAATTTGATCTTTTCTAGCATAACTGTTGAATCATGTAGCTTAATCAATCTCTTTTCTAGATTAATTGCATCATCATCATAGCTTAATCATGCATATTATTAGCTTAATTATACTCTTGGATCAATCTAGCATAATCAATCTCATCTAGTTTGCATATCATTATCATTTCAATTCATCCGTTTAGGTGTAGCCAAGTCACTAGGATTACTTATCCAGATCTGAGATAAAATCCACACTCGCATCTCTTAGGAGGCAATAGGTCGCTTTGTCATGGTTTATCTTTCATTTGATCTTAATTTGATAACCATGCTTGTAATGATCTATTGAGTGTTTGTGTTGCAGCTAAAAGTATCCTACTTCACACACACGACATTTTGGCACCAACCGTGGGGCCAAAAATATTATTTTTGGCTTCTTAGCATCATCAAATTTTCAATCTCGCAAGTTTCTGGTTGGGTCTGATACATAATCTCATACGAGTACCTTTTCAGTATCGTACGAGTTTCTTTGTGTACTCGTATGAGTATGTGAGAATAATCATACAAGTAGGTGAGAATACTCGTACGAATTTCTGCTTCTATGTTTTCAAAATAGATTACATTTTAGGGTTTGCATGCTTCAATTTGGCTATTACTAATGCTAACCCTGGTCTGTTTGTGAAATTTTCTAGTAGCCTAACTAGTTTTTGTAGGAAAATTGTCAAAGATTACGCTTGTCAAAGCTCCATTTCATGAAAACAACATGACTACTAACGTATCTATTTTGTAGGTTGCCTAAGGAGAACTCAACCAAACTTTGTGTCTTCTTTAAGTTTTCTAGGCACACTTATTTTGCTAATGGTAAATGAGCATCTTGTTTTCTATTTTTGATAAGCTATCTAAAAGGTAGGAGAGTGTGCTCTTGTCCATTTGGACAATCAGAAATATTGACCCTTGAAGCGCTTCTATGTTTGAGATTTGATTACCTTTAGCAGGCCTGTCACAGTGGGAAAAAGTAATCACCCTATGAGAATGACCCAAGTGAGTACAACTAGACCTAAGATTTCTGACTCACTCTAAAAAATAGGCCTCTTGGGATTAAAGTCTCGGAGGATGGGATTATTTGAGTTTTCTCTTTTGAGATCTCTCATATCGTACATTTAGTAGGGCCTCACGGTCTCAATCACGCTTATGTGACTACTTCTTATTTTGGTACCTTGTTGGGCTATAGGCCTCAATCATGCTTGCACGACTGCAAGGGGTAATTTTAAATAGAAACCCATACTACAAACCCTACGATAGAAGCTACCTGATTCACCTCCAAAAGGTGGATAATCTTTGTGCAAGAGAGATAGTAACTCTCCCAAGACACTTTCCATATCGTGCCCCCATTAGCATTTGGAGTCAGCTAATATGACATTGAGAATCGATTGTGTGAGACTCAGCGGTCGTATTCTGATTAGCTATTGGGTGTGTACCTAAGTTTGCAAGAAAAGGTTTTCTCTCTCAACCAACTTCCTTAGGATTTAACGTGTTGTGCTTGAGGTCACTTATCATATCACGTGTTTTTTGTATCTTCATCCCTGAAGCAGAAAATCAGACATCTAAAACTGGAAAACAAAAGCAAAACATCAAACTTCATTGATCAAAAATCTATTCAAACAAAAAATTTGTCTTCGTTCTGTCCTTAGTTGTACTATTTTTTGATTTTTTCATACGAGAAATCTAGTTTATCATGTGATCCAATGAGAATTGTCATACAAGTCAGTTTAACAGAGGATTTTGTGTTATCTTTTGTCATCTTGTTCTGTGAGAAAGCTCGTATGAGTTTATACCTTTGTTGTGCGATATTTCTAGTTTATCATATGGGCTTGTCTAAATTGTCGTCTGGGGCTATCTAAACTGTCTACGTATTTTTGTCTTTGTCAATCCAAAGTTGTCTTCTTGCATGTTTTTTTCAGACTTGTTATGTTTGCTTGGTCAATTTATAGTGAGCATAAACACTTGATATTTGTCATTCTATGCTTATATTGTCTTCTTGGTTCGCTTGGTCAAGTTATCATTTGTCAAATCGGATTCTAGAAATAGACACCTCAAGATTTTCAAGTATTCACCTTCAACAAGTTCAAGATCTAAACATCTCAGAGTGTATTATCACCCTCTTTGATGCACTGATCACTCAAAACATAGTTTCTCATCAGGATCTATCATCCTCTATCACGAAACTACAATGTTTGGTCTAGATAACCTTGTCCCGCATCATAGGATATATCGTTCATATTGGACTTAGTTTTATCAAAATCATCATCATTGCACTCCAAAACCGAAGATCGAAAAACTTGTAAACTTTTAAACGCTTGAATTATCTCTTCATGTCATATCACTCTATCATATCTACATTGACACTTGATCTCTTATTGAAATAACTTTTAGACAATTGAATCCTTGTACAATATCCAACACATGTGTATGCTTGTTTTAACTAGAGCGCAGAGACGTAAGATTGCAGAAACGGACATAGAAACATTTGAAATAACTGAAGATTATAGAAACATGGAACACGAAAATGAAATACAAGAAGGGGAAATAACAAAACAACATCTTAGAGAAATCAAGCAATATCCAAAATTTGATAAATTTATGGTGAAAATATTGGAGGGAGAAAAAGAAAAATACTTTCTAATGTTATCTAAATCTGGTGCTACACTCCCCCAAGATTTTGATGTGAGAAAATTAGCACAAAAGAGAAGTGACTCTTCCCATGATAACGAATAAAATGAGGATATTTTTGGTCTCAAAATTGATGACACATCAATTCCTGATAACACAAGAACTAATGAGGAAACTTCCATTCCCAAAAAGGATGACATAGAAATTCTCGACCATGTCAAATCTAATGAGGACACAAAAAAGAGTCGAGATGATACAAGAAGAGATCAAGATCATACTAGAATGCACACTCATGGTTATACAAGGATAAATCATGTTGATAATCCTATCACATCTCTTACACAACAAATACAAATGTCACAAACACAAATTCAAGATATGTAGAGAGGAACTATTAGAAGATACTCGCTTCAAGAAATTTGTCCTTACCCATTCGACAGAAATCTAAACATGATACCATTTCCTACAGGTTGTGAAACTCCTCGATACGATAAATATAATGGAAGCACTGATCCCCATGATCATATACGAGAATTTTGCATGATGAGTATGGAGTTTTCACATGAGGATACATACCTGATGAGATTATTTCCAAAGAGCTTAAGTGGACTAGCTATGGAATGGTTCTCCAAACTTCCACCTGGAATTCGATCATTCACAAAATTGGTGGATAAGTTTGTTTCACAATACTATTACAACATTCAACATGAGATAACAATGCTAGACTTATGTAATACTAAAAAAAATAGTGGAGAACCTTTCATAATGTTTCTACAGAGATGGAGACGGTTAACTTCATGATATCCTCGAACGGTGTCGGAATACAAGAAAATAGGCATATTCATCAACAACCTAAATGGACAAATGAGCTATCATCTCAAAATGCAATGCCATCAAAATTTTAAAAAGATGATTGATAATGGTATTAGAATGGAAGAAGCTATAGTAAAGAAGGGTGAGTTGAAGCTATACAAAGAAGGTGTTAATCCTCCTAACAACAATATTAGCAACAATAACAATGATAACCCTAAATTTTGAAATAGAAATAGAAATGTCGTCAATGATGGAATAGTGGATAACAACAATGTAAAACCAAAACAACTAGTTTTCAATTTATCCACTCACTCAGCAGCAGCTCAACAAAACAACAATCACCAAAAATCAACTTTCAACAATTTCTTTCGAAGGAAATTTACAAACATTGGTGAACCACTTGGGTCAGCACTAAAGACACTTCTCACAAACAAATTGATTACTTTGCTAGAAGGAAGGAACTACAAATCTCAAGTGAAACCCTCTTGGTGGAATGATAACCATTATTGTGATTTCCATCCAAACAAGGGAAATCACATAGATAATTATCAGCAGTTGAAACATGTCATCCAAAATTTGATTGTAATGGAGTAATAACTGTGGATGGACATATGAGAAACAAATCTCATACAACTTTTTAAACTCTACTTCCAAACTATGAGAAGGGTGAATCATCAGCAACACATAATGGTAAGGGTAAAGCAAAGGGAAACTACTCTCATACATCAAGAACCTGCTCATGCTATCACAAGAAGAAAAGCTAAAGTTGTTTTTTCAGGTCCTACCACTAACATGTCATCCACTACAAAACAATACAGTCTAGTGGATCAATTATAGAAAACACCCGTGCAAATATCCATCTTAAAAATTTTAAAACTTTCACCTACACACAAAGAAATTCTTGAACGATCATTAGTAGATACAACAGTGTCTAAGGATCTTGATATAGATCAATTCCAAACTATGGTGGGACATCTCACAACCCCGCATTTCTTATCATTCACTGAAGAAGATGACATGTCCTTGCAACATCCCCATAATGCTCCCTTGCATATTGAAGTCCTCATTCATAAGACATGAGTTAAACATGTCCTAATAAATGGTGGAGATGGCTTAAACATTTTCTCATTGAGTCTTGCACGTGCTCTAGGTTATTCAGAAGACGCAATTGATCCCCAGGAAAAGATTACCATCAAAGCTTATGATGAAGAAGAGCATTTCTCTAAAGGAATTGTGATATTACCCATCAAAGTGGGACCTTTGTAGAAAGGCACAGCATGCCAAGTTCTAGACTTGGACTTATCATACAAAATAGTCCTGGGAAGACCCTAGATACATGACATAAAATTTGTTCCATCAACATATCATCAGTGCCTAAGATTTCCCTACAATGGGCAGGAAATTATGATTTCAGCAGATTCAAATCCATTTCAGTACGATAGTGTAAAGCGGAAAATCACGATCGAAGCCTAGTTGTTCTCCCCTCTTCCAACTCCGAGGAGAGAGAAGGGAGGTTCGCTAGGATTCAATGGTTTTCACTTAGGAGAGAGACTTTACATTCAAAAGAGGGGTTGAAACCCACTAGATCCAATCCCATGCAATGCAAGATTGGATGCTAAATGAATTTCAAGGGTCAAGACAGCAAGGCTACCCTCTTTTGTAAAGAATATTGATAAAGGAATTAAGCTAGGAATGCATAGAAAGTGACAAAGATTTGCTTATAAACTGAGTTTGGATTATAGGATGAAGCTGCGGACCTGGAATTAGCAGTAAAATGTCGATACGGCGCTGTCCTGCAAATTTGAGCAAAAGTTGTCAGGACGATGGCGCCCGGCGCCACGGTCCTCCGAAAAATCCGCGAAACGAAGGGGGATCTGTTCGTCTCTGCACAAGGATTCCAGATCTTCAATTTCAGCCGCGTACCTGCAACCTACACACAGAAAAGCAAAGACGATTGGGGGGTTAGGGATTAGGGGTTTGCCTTTAGGTCAAACCCCGGTTTTGGAATTAACCAAGAAATGAGCAAGAGCTGTAAATGTAAATGTATGTAAAACAAGTACTAATACCTTGTTCTAAGGATGTTTGTATCCTTATGTGTGAAGGTTTAGATGTTGTATGTTGTATGTTGTATGTAGCATGTAATATGTGATCTCCTCTTCAATGGTTGAATCCTTGTCTTGAATGCAACACTTAGCCTTGAATGGAGACTTAGAAGGAATGCTTGAATGCTTGAATGTTTGAATGATTGAATGTTTGAATCTTGCTTTCGCCTTTTTTCTCCTCTCTCAAATGAGAGAGGAAAATGTAGTTTATATACTTGTCATTTAGGGCTGATAGACTGATTTTCCCGACCTTAGGCCGACCAGGAAAGTTAATTTCCAAATTGCAAACAAAAAGACCCGAGCCCCTTAGGAGACCAGGCCCAAAATAGGACCCAGGGACCAGGGCGCTGGGCGCTCTGGTCCCACCTCCCGGGATAACAGGGTGCAAGGAGGTTCAGGCCAGGGTACTTGAAAAATGCAGTTTTCAGTGTCGTGAGCAAGTTTCAGGGTCTCCATTCAGGTTGCGTGTTGCGTCGCCATCGTGAAGACCGAAATGCAGTCGAAATTGCAAGTGTCGCAATTTTAGGACGCTACAGATAGTAATCTAAAACCAGCTCAAGAGGTCATTGTTCCTCATAATAGGGAGGCATCATCTTCGAACACACAATCCAAAGAAAAATCATTTGCCTCAATTTTGTCAAGTATGGAAAAACAAATGTAGCTAAGAGATCGAGGGAATGGAGAATATTAAATATCACAACTACCACTTTCTCCTAAGTCTTATGGAAAACCATCAAACTCTAAACAATAACCAATTGTGAAACATCTTCCAATTTTTGATGGAGCATTTGTTCGTGTTGGGACCTTATCAGAGGAAACATAGGATAAAGATGTGCTACAGTGGCTATACAAGGATGAACAAGTCCAAAAAAAGATCAACAATGTCCGAATACCTACATACAAGTATGGAAAAGGATTTAACATTCTTCAAAAGATGGGATACACTGGAATAGGTCCTATAAGAAAAATAAAAGAAGGTATCTCAGAACCTATCCAACCTCACACTCAACATGCTACAGACAAAGCAGGCTTAGGGTATGGACAAGTTACTCTACCACAAGACACATCTCCCCAAAAATAAGAGGAATATGAAAACAGACAAGAACAACTTGAAATTGAAAGGGAAGAAGCATCTGCCAAGAAACAAGCACAAGCAAACATGGAATGGCAAAAGAAGCAAGCTTCAAATCA
Source organism: Cryptomeria japonica (assembly GCF_030272615.1). NCBI lineage: Eukaryota > Viridiplantae > Streptophyta > Pinopsida > Cupressales > Cupressaceae > Cryptomeria > Cryptomeria japonica. Next base: position 285,645,420 of record NC_081405.1, read on the forward strand.
ATAGGAAAAACAAATTGAAAGCACCTCCCATGCAACATTAAATTTCAATCAAAGCAAGCACGAACCTAGTACTAATCAAGGAGATCTCATAGCAAGGTTGAAAGAACTCAATCTCAATCTAGAAGAAGTTGAATATGAAAGAAGAAAAGATATAGCAAGAAAAGAAGAATAAACAAATTAAATACTATATGAACAAAATTGTAGATTGCAAACTACAAGTGAGACAGATTCTAATGAATGGGAATGGGATTCCTATCACTCTGAAGAATCAACTGAAGAAAATTGCTTTGAAGAAGATGTAGGAGTCGATGTAGTTCACACGTATGCAAGACAAACGTTAGGAACTAGCCCACTTGAATTAGAATCACATTCGACTGACTTGGACTTAATCAAGGATGATCAAGAGCTCCTTGTGCAAAGTCATTCTGATGAGAGACCATTCTAGATAGTGACATACATATCAAAAACTTTGACATATCTATCATGACCCTTGAAACATATCAACCTGATGACCCCTTACCTCTAATCCACCTTGAACTTATTGATTGGGAAAATGAAAGACATACTGCCATTGATACCTTTCCTAATGACCATGCCATATCTATATATCTTAATGCAATCGAACCCGCAACAACTTTCACCAGGAATTTCAACAACGCATCTTCCAATCAAGTGGGTGCCAAATCTCCCAGTCGCAAAAGTGAAAATAAAGAAAACAATATCAGGTCTAATGCTGAAAACCATTTTTTGGCAACATTAGATCAAGAAAAAGTAAAAAGAAAGGATGCATCTAATGGTGAAAACCTCCTCGAGGTGCCAAAAGATGGGAGATTTGACACTTTACCTACGCACTATCAAGAAAGGTCATCCATTTTGATCGAACCTATAGAGGCAGTTAACATTGGGACAACAGAGCAACCAAAGATTCTTCGTCTAGCGACTTCTCTATCAGAGCAAGAAATGCAACAATGTATGAAATTCTTCAAACGATGACAAATCAATTTTGCCTGGTCATATGCTTACATGCCAAGGTTAGATCCAGAGCTTATTATGTATCACTTAAATGTCAGTCTAGGAGCCAAACCAATTAAACAGAAATTAAGGAAGATGCATCCTCATATTTCTCTTCTAGTCAAAGAAGAACTAAAGAAATTACTGGATGTCGTATTCATCAAACCTATAGCTTATCCTCAATGGGTATCCAACATCATTCCTGTTTCCAAACCAGACAAAAGTATTAGAATATGCATAGACTTCAGAGATCTTAATAATGCATGTCCAAAGGATGACTTTCCTTTGCCTAACATTAACATCATTGTAGATTAACTGCTAGACACTCCATGTTTTCTCTAATGGATGGTTCTCCGGATACAATCAAATTAAAATAGCACCTGAAGATCAAGAAAATACAACTTTCACATGTTCGTGGGGTACTTTCTATTGGAACATCATGCCCTTTGGACTAAAGAACGTGTGTGCTACATATCATAGATCTATGACAATGATATTCCATGACATGATGCATACCTTCATGGAATATTATGTGGATTACATATTGGCCAAATCATACAACAGAGAAGACCATATAGGAATACTAGAAAAGATCTTTGACAAGTTAGAAAAGTATAAGCTATGGCTCAATCCCAAGAAATGTGCCTTTGGTGTTACTTTAGGAAAGCTATTGGGATACATTGTTTCAGCTAGAGGTATCTAAGTAGATCCAACTAAGCTCAAAGAAATTATGGAAATGGCATCTCCCCAGAATATCAGTCAACTAAGATCACTTAAAGGCAGACTCCAATCAATCAGAAGATTTCTTGCTCAGCTAGTAGATAAATGCCAACCATTTACTCATCTATTGCATAAAAGTGTTACTTTCAAGTGGGGCTATCAATGCGAGGATGCATACAATAAGATCAAGGCATATCTCATGCAACTACCCATCCTAATGTCACCAATTCCAGGAAAGCCATTGTTACTCTATGTATCAACCACCAAAGTATCATTAGGAGTTCTACTTGCACAACATGATAATGAAGGAAAAGAATGAGCCATCTACTACATCAGCAGAACATTAGTAGGATACGAGATCAACTATTCACCAACAGAAAAAGCATGCTTGGCAGCAATTTTTGCTTCTCAAAAATTAAGACACTATCTACTATCTCACTCCATCAAGTTGATAGCTAAAATTGATCCATTGAAGTATTTGCCCAACAAGGCAACATTAAGAGGAAGAATAGCAAAATGGATCATGATTCTAAGCGATTTTGATATTGAGTATGTTGACAGAAAAGCTATAAAGGGGCAAGTCATTGTAGACCAACTAGCAGAGGCACCACTTCAAGATGATCGTCGTTTACAGATTGAGTTTCCTGATGTTGATATCCTAACGGTCACCACAAAAACATGGCAATTATACTTTGATGGTTCATATACACAGCATGGATTAGGAGCAGGCATTCTATTCATCACACCACAAGGTCATACAATTCCAAAAGCATATAAATTAAGTTTTCCATGTACCAATAATACAATAGAATATGAAGCTTTGGTTATAGGTATCAAAATGGCTATAGAATGGAACATTACATAACTTCAAGTCTTTGGAGACTCTCAGCTCATCATCAATCAAATCAATGGTGATTACCAAACAAAGGATGAAAAGCTAATGCCTTATAAGAAGATGGTTGATGATGTCAAGAAATATTTTGTCAAAATAACTTTTCAGTAGAATCCAAGGAATGACAACAAAGTAGTAGATGCCATGGCAACACTTGCTTCTCTCCTTCAGACACAGGAAAATCAAGAGCGTTATGAATTCTTGGTGGAAGAGTTGTTTTACCCTCCACATAATTGTCCTGATTCCCAAACTATTTATCACCTTGTTGGGAATGATATCTCCCACTATGGCCAAACTTACACATACCCAAAAGATAATATCCTCCCTCCTAACCTATCAAAGAACCAAAAGAGAAACTTTATTCGTCAATCCTCCTATTATACTCTCGTCATGGATACCTTTTTTAAACAAGGTCTGGACGGTACTCTTTTAAGATGTCTCGAACAAGAAGAATCTAAGAAGGCCTTAAATGAAGTCCATAAAGACATTTGTGGCACTCATTCAAGTGATCTTACCCTTTCAAAAAAACTCATACGTTTGGGCTATTATTGGCCAACTATGGAATGAGATTATTTTCAGATAGCTAAAACATTCAAACAATGTTAGATCCATGGGAATTTGATTCATGCACCAACACAAGAACTTCATGCTTTGGTAACATCTTGGCCATTCTGCCAATGTGGTCTTGATCTAGTAGGAAAGATAAATCCTTCTTCATCCAATGGTCACAAATTCATCCTTGTAGCTACACAATATTTCACAAAATGGATTGAGGTAGTATCTCTCATCAATATCACAAGAAAACAAATTGTTGCATTTATCTTGAACTACATCATCTGTTGCTATGGAATACCCATGAACATTATCACCGATAATGGGTGACCATTCAAGAATCAGGATGTCCAAGAGCTCTGTGAAAAATTCAAGATCCAACACAAATTTTCCACACCCTACTATCCACAAGGGAATTGATAAGTAGATGCATCAAACAAAACTATTTTGAAAATTCTCAAAAAAATAGTGAATGATGCTGGCAGAGATTGGCATATTCAATTGAACCCTGCTTTATGGGCCTACTGTACCAGTATTCGCACACCAACAAGTGTCACACCTTTCTCTCTTGTTTATGGATCGGAAGCAATACTGCCAATTGAAGTAGAGATACCTTCTCTATGAGTATCAATAAAAGACCTTATCCTAGATGAAGAACAATGAATATCTAGATTGCAAGAGTTAGAATTGATTCATGAACAAAGACAAAATTCTTTTGATCATTTAAAGGTATATCAACAAAGAATGTGTTGTAGTTATAATCACAAGGTCAAACCAAGAGAATTTCAAGTTGGAGAACTAGTCCTATAGGAAAATCCACGCAACCAGTCCGATTGAGAAAAGAAAGGGAAGTTTGAACCAAACTCGTTAGGTTTGTTTGTGGTCACAATAGTAATTGGGTCGGGAGCATATCAGCTATCAACACAGGACAGGAATTAGCTCGAGGAACCCATAAATAGCATGCAATTGAAGAAGTTTTATGTTTGAAGAAACAAAAAAATCCAAAAATGGTAAAAAGGCAGAAAATCCAAAAATAGTGAAAAAGTAGAAAATCCAAAAACAATGGAAAATCAGAAAATACAAAAACAGCGAAAAATAGTGAAAAAAAAATCAAATATGAGAAAAAGTGCAATAAAAATAGATGGTGAAAACCTGGCAAACAGGTGCTATCTGTTAGCTAGATCTTCCATCTATTAGTTCATGCATCCTTCCGCTTGCATTCATTTTCTATCGGCGCTATTCACATCCATAATAAGCCTTTGTAGATATGCAACTAATTTCTCGCCATGGTTTGGATCATTGGGTATATCATAATGACTTTGTTTCTAGACTTGGGGCAAAATCCTGCACCTGGCTAGGGGCAAAATTTTCAATCATTTTGGTCTTAATCAAACAGGTAGAACAACAACAAAAACCTGAGACACATCCAACATTGAACACGAGATTAAATTGTCAACCATCAAACTACCAAATATCAGTCTAAGCATATCACACACTTTTCAATGGATGATATATTTTGGATAATGCTTTTAACACTTTGGTTCAACTTTTCTATCTTCATTTTTGCTATCATGATTTTTGAGTGACTCCGGGATGTCTCTGACTAGAGAAACAAGGAAGGAACATGATATTTTTCTTGTCTGTTGTCTGTAAATTAATCATTAATATGTGCAAATTTGTCTCAAGACATGATCATCAGAGTATCACCGAAGACATTTCCGATTTGCGTATAGAAATGGTTAATACTTCTTGTTTTACGCAAGCAACACTCAAGTCATCTTGGTTCAATTATACCTCGATGCTTGTGCTAACTTGCAATATCAAAATCCAGGAAAGAAGTGCTCAGGTCATCATGGTTTAATTATACCATCGATGTTTGTACTCACTTCCCACATTTTAAAACACTCAATGATGACAAAACATAATAACCTAGTGACTGGTCCGATCGTAGCCTTACATTTGCATTTTTATTTAGCTTGCATTTCATTCTTGCATGGGATCCCACAAGCTCATCTTATCCAAGGTTAAATCTATCACAGGAATTGTCAAAGCATCATCATAAGTGTATACAAAATTAGACTGATGACTCATCTCTCTCCAAATATTGTCGACCTAGAGCAAATTTTATGTTATCCCCTCAACAGAACCAACATCAACATATCTGAATCTTCCTGTAACCTGATATCAACAATGATGAGTTGAGACATTAACATATTTTTATCCTCAGAACTCTTAAGTTTTTATCATATTTTGATTTACATAATAGTAATGATGTATCAGAAGTTTACTATATGTATTTCAGATGTTAGCTGAACCTATTAAAACATGTTTTGTCTTTGCCAGTTTGTTCCTATGGCCATGTTATTCATTCTTGTTGCCATGTGGATTGTTTAGGCAATATCATGTGTGAAATTGATAGATGTTTTGATTAATTAAAATAGATGTGTATGTTCTTGTATGTTGTTTCTTTTTGAGATTGCAGGAATAAATTGATGTTATTGGGAAGGCTCTCCTGTCGTGCCTGTTGCAATAGGAGATATTCAAGGAGGAGACTGAAAGATCGAATCAGCAGAAATGTTGATGAGCGTAAGGAATGACAAAGGAAAAGTAATTGTGCAATGTTTACTGATGTCTTACTCAAGTAGACATTAGTGTTGAAAATACCGCCACAATGTGTTATGACTGTGGTTCGGTTTAGATCCACATTATCAGTGACTTAACTCTGGTTGTTTCCTTTCTTGATTAGTTATCCGCCTCTTCTTATCGGCGTGATCTGTGTAATAGGAAGTACTTGTTTTCTTTTAAATAAAGGTCTTTATCTCTTTTCATAGGTTAAATAGAAAAGAGAGAAAGCAGAGTAGAGGATTTTAGAAATAAAGTTACAAGTGTTTGAGTTTCCTTTGATGTTGAATCATGTAATGACTTTCGAAGAACAAAGAATAAAGTTATGTTATTCTAAGCACTTAGAGTTGTTTTTGGGAAGCCTGGAATCACTCATCCAAGGGGGCCCACTTGGTGAGTGTTCTTGTGCCTTTGTTAAAATTAGTTTTCTTCTTTAGCTGCAGTAGACGTTCTTGCATTGACTGTTCCTGCAGCCATTAGAAACAAATCCATTAACTGTTCCTACAACCAAACCAAAATAGAGTAATTTTTGTTTAGCAACATTGAACTTAGCCAGTATTGCTTGAATGAATCTATGTTAATGCAGTTTTCCTGTAGCCTTTCAATAGTTTCAATTCTTACTTATCTTTTTTGTATAGATGTTAGTTGTTGGAGTAATGTAGGGTAGCTATTGCAGGAACTTAGTGCATATATAGTGCAAACTCATTTCAAGTATTACGTCCCTAGGTTGACAATCAAATGAACACTAACTATGGAAATAGTGACTTTACCAAGTGAATGTCCAAACTTCAGGTTGAGACTTCAACTAGAGTTATTATTATTATTATTGTTAGGTTGAACAAACAAAATGTCAGTTCTATCAATCGAGCTCATCTGATCTATTCTATCATGTCTTATACAGGATGTATATTTCCTGGAACTAGACATTCTCATCAAGTCTTATATAGGATATATCATTCCTGAAACCAGACGCTTTGATCATCTTTGTCTTATACAGGAGGTGTCATTCCTAAAACTAGACTAAATCTCGGTCTTATCAATCTAATCAATCAAGCTTTATCAATCATCACATCGAGAACCGCATCACCATAATCACAGAACTCACACTTTAATTGGGAAATCAATTTCGTAACACTCCAAACACTCCAAAGGTCAATTATCTCAATTGATATCCCGAGGGGGCATCATCGTACAACAATTTATCAATCAATGTATGGGGCATCCTATCGAACCAATATCATCATCAAAATGAGATTATTCTTTGAATCAATGCGTCATCACACCTTGCTTCAAAGAGGGGCAAAATGTATACACCTAAAAATGGTATGAAGATAATTAATTGAATAGGCAATTATTTAATCAATCCCCCTTCCTAATTTAATTGAATTCATTAGCAATTTCATTAAATTCTCCCATTCATATACTTATTAATAAATCTAAGGATTTATTTAATAGGTTCATTTCAATAGCCCCCTTTGATTAATTAATTCAAATTAATTAATCCTCCCCCTATTTAATTCATTTCTTCTAATCCCCTAATTAATTAAAACAAATCAATTTATGAGTTGTTGAAAGTTAATTATCCTTTTCCTATTATTTGAATTTTTAAATTCAAATTTCCCACATGCCTCCTAGCTTCTAATCACCTAACCTAGCCATCCCCCTAACCTAACCCATTCCACCTAACATTGGGTTTAACTAACCCTATCCTATCTTGCACATCCTAACCTCCTATGGTGTGGATATTCTCCCCTTGAGACACATGGCACTTTGGCCACATCTCTCCTCTCTTGGACACTTACCCTCCTATGACCAAGGCTCCTTGACACTTGTCACTACAGAGATGACAAGTGTCCCTCCCTCCAACCTCTTCTCCAACCTCCTCCAATTTCACCCTTGATATCTTCAGACTCAATCTTGACCATTGATTCCTACTACCTCACCTTTGGCCTTGAAAATCCTATAAATATCCCCCATTTTAGAGCACAAAGGATCCCAACTCATATCAATTTAGGCATTGTTACTATAATCATATCCATTCTAGCATATCATTTGACCATTGTTATTATAGGTAAATGCATCTTAGATCTAGTTTAATTTGATCTTTTCTAGCATAATTGTTGAATCAAGTAGCTTAATCAATCTCTTTTCTAGCTTAATTGCATCATCATCATAGCTTAATCATGCATATCATTAGCTTAATTACACTCTTGGATCAATCTAGCATAATCAATCTCATCTAGCTTGCATATCATTATCATTTCAAATCCTTCGTCTAGGTGTAGTCAAGTCACTAGGATTGCTTATCCAGATCTGAGAGCAAATCCACACTTGCATCTCTTAGGAGGAAATAGGTCACTTTGTCATGGTTTATCTTTCATTTTCTATTAATTTTCTAACCATGCTTGTAATGATCTATTGAGTTTTTGTGTTGCAGCTGCAAGTATCCTACTTCACACACATGACACCCACAAATGAACTTGCAATCTCTCTCTCTCTCTCTCTCTCTCTCTCTCTCTCTCTCTCTCTCTCTCTCTCTCTCTCTCTCTCTCTCTCTCACACACACACACACACACAAGTAGTGGACATATCCAATTATGTGTCCCTAATGAAACCTTTATTCCTAACCACCTTCCACTGAAAGAGTTATTTAGAAAAGCTTCTACTAGATCAAATTTTCTTGGTATCCTAAACCTTTGGATCCCCCCTCTCTCTCCTTCTCTCCCCTATCTCCCTATTGCAAAGTGTGTGCCCTTGGTCTACTTGTGTTGTGCAGTTCAACGCTTGGGTTTGTGACATGGCTTAATGACCTTCTATGGATTCTATAAGTCTAGTGGTTGTATTAGGCATTAACAGGTTGATCTTTTGGGGCAATGGTAACCATACTTCTAACACTCACTCTCCCTCCCACCTCTCTCTCTCTCTCTCTCTCTCTCTCTCTCTCTCTCTCTCTCTCTCAACATATCTCCCCTTTCTCTCTCTACCTCTCCCCCCTCCTCTATCTTACCCCCTCTCTCTCTTTTTCTTTGTCACACAAGTAGTGGATATATCTAATTATGTGTGACTAATGAAACTTTTATTCTCGATAACCTTGCATTGAAAGAGTTGGGTAAGTGCACAAAGATGGTGGTTAGAAAAGTGGACACACCCAAAAAAAAAACATGAAAAACAACAAAACGTGCAATTGGTATTTCAAATTTAAAGAACCTCGTACGCATTTAGGCTCATTTTGTCGAGCCTAACCAAAGCTAAACCATGTATGGGGTTTAAAGTATACTAACCTCATACGCAGTTTAAAAAATAAAACTGTGTACACGGTTTAGAAACTAAGAACCCATATGCTATTTAAAAACTAAAACCGCATACGCGGTTTAGAAACTAAAAACCCCATATGTGATTTTAGTTTTTAAACTGCGTACGCGTTTGTTTGTCAATAAAATGCAATTTATTTAGCATTCCATTAGGTTTTTCTATAGTATATATACATAAAATATAACATTTAAGTATAAGTGAAATTTCTCTTTGTTTTTTCTTATACTCTAAGTTATATTTTATGTATATATTGTCAGGATGTTTGAGAGTGGTTCCAGATCTCTAAGAGTTATAATGCAGATTCTAGTTTTTTGAGTATTCTTATAAATTTTAGACTTAGTCAAATTTTAGTAATCAGCATGCTTATATCAACATTATCTCTCTCATCTCTTCCCTACATTCCCCCTCTCTCTTCCTTAGCCCCTACCTTTTTGTCTCTTACACATCTCCCTCTCTACTTTCTTCCCTCTCTTGGGTATCTCTCCCTCTCTTTCTCATCTCCCTCACCCTCTTTCTCTCTTTCATCTATCCCTCTCTTTCTCCCCCTCTCTCAAATATCTCTATCTCTCACTCTCTTCCCCTCTCTTCAATGTCTCTCTCTCTCATTCTATCCCTCTCCCTCCCCCTCCCTTTCTCTTCCTTTGTCAAGTATTTCTTTCCCTCTAACTCTCTTTCTCTCTCCCCCTCTCGCTCCATTTCTCTTTCTCTCAAGTCTCTCTCCTTCTCTCTATCAAGTCTCTGGCTATCAACCTCTCTCTCTCTCTCTCTCTCTCTCTCTCTCTCTCTCTCTCTCTCTCCTCTCTCTCTCTCTCTCTCTCTCTCTGCCTCTATCTCTCTATCTCACTCTCCTCCTTTTTCAAGTGTATCTCTTTCCCACTCTCTCCCTACCTCCCCCCTCCATTTCTATTTTTCACTTAAGTATCTCTCTCTCTTTGAACTCTCTCCCTCTCATCCTCTTTCTTTGTATCTCACTCTCTCCTTCTCTCATTATCTCCCTCTCTCCTCCCCCTCCCTCTCCCCCTTTCTCATTACCTCTCTTTCTCACTCTCTCCCTCTCTTTGCACCTATCTCTCTCTAGTCTCTTGTACTCTCCTTCCATCCCTTCCTCCCTCTCACTCTCTCTCTCTCTCTCTCTCTCTCTCTCTCTCTCTCTCTCTCTCTCTCTCTCTCTTTGAATCCCCTTCTCTGTGTTGCTCTCTATCTCTATCTTCCCTCTATTTACCTCTCTCTCTCTCCCCCACCCTTTCCCTTTCTTTATCTTTGTCTCCCCCCTCTCTCTCTCTCATTTATCTCTTGTCTCTCACTCTTAGTCTCTATCTCTCTATCCCACTCTTCTCCTCTCTTAGGTGCATTTCTCTCCCATTCCCTCCCTCTCCTCCCCCTCTCTAGGGTCATATGGTATTCTTAGGTGTTATATGGTATCCTAGGGATCCATGCATGTGTCCTAAGGGGTCATAGGACACCATATGACCCATAATGACACATAAGAGGTCATATGGAGTCCTAAGGGGTCATAAGATACCATATGACCCCTTAGCACACCATACGACCCATAATGACACCAAATGGTATCCTAAGGGGTTATAGAACACTATATGACCTCTTAGGACACCATACGACCCACAATGACACCATATGGAGTCCTAAGGGGTCAAATGGTGTCCTAAGGGGTCGTAGGAGAACTTAAACTTGGAGGACACCATTTTGTGTTTTTTCATGTCATATGGTATTCTTAGGGGTCATATGATATCCTAGGGATCCGTAAATGTGTCCTAAGGGGTCATAGGACACCATATGACCCATAACGACACATAAGAGGTCATATGGAGTCCTAACAGGTCATAGGACACCATATGCCCCCTTAGCACACCATACGACCCATAATGATACCAAATGGTGTCCTAAGGGGTCATGGAACACTATATGACCTATTAGGACACTGTACAACCCATAACGACACCATATGGAGTCCTAAGGGGTCAAATGGTGTCCTAAGGGGTCATAGGAGACCATATGACCCCTTAGGACACCATATGACCCCTAACAACACCATATGGTGTCCTAAGGGGTCATAAGGTGTCCTAGGGGTCATAGGACACCATAAGACACATAACAACACCATATGGTGTCCTAAGGGGTCATAGGACACCATATGACCCTTAGATCATAATATAACCGCTAACAACATCTAAGGGATCATAGGACACTATATGATCCCTTAGCACACCATAAGACCTATAATGACACCAAACAGTGTCCTAAGGGGTCATAGAACACCATATGACCCTTTAGGACACCATATGGTGTTGTTATAGGTTGTATGGTGTCCTGAGGGGTCATATTGCATCATATAACCCCTTAAGACACCATATGGTGTCATTATGGGTTGTATGGTGTCTTAAGGGGTCATATGGTGTCCTAAGGGGTCATAGGACACCATATGACCTCTTAGGAAACAATATGACCTCTAATGACACCTAATGACACCTAAGGGATCATATGGTGTCTTAAGGGGTCATAGAACACCATATGACCCTTTAGGACACCATACGACCCATAACAACACCATATGGAGTCCTAAGGGGTCTAGGTGTCCTAAGGGATCATAGAACACCATATGACCCCTTAGAACACCATATGACCCATAACAACACCTAAGGGGTCATATGGAGTCATAAGGGGTCATAAGACACCATATGACCCCTTAGTACACCATAGAACCCATAAAGATTATCCAACTAATACATCCACATGATCCAAAGAAACCAATACGTTCATCTTCTTCAAACATTCTACTTTATATCCTATCTTCTTTTTAAAAAAACAAAAAAACCAACCACCTTGTCAGTCTTCTTATCACCTCATCTATATGCAAACAAAAAGAAGATATATTGGAGAGAGAGAGAGAGAGAGGCACTTTGTACATGCTTGAGAGGAGAGAGGGAGACAATACACATACATACACACATATGTGTGTATATATATACTTAATATATTATATATTATTATATACATATATATATAAATATTATATATTATATATTTTTATATTATATATAAATTATATATTATATGTATATACACATATTATATATACAATATCATACTATACATACTCCCAAAATTTAGACATAAAAAGCGTGTGCGTGCTATTTATAGTAAAAATAGTGCGTACGTGCTTTTTATAGTTAAGATAGAGCGTACGCTCTTCTTACACCATAAGTACCCCATATGCACTTTTTATACCATAGGTACCCCGTACGTGCTTTTGACTGTTTAGGCTTCGAAATAGTTCTGGATGACAAAGCTACGGTTTGGAAGTTTGATTTCCCTCCATTTCCCTCCTTTTTGACGTGTTTTATTTTATCAACTTGGTTTCTTGACTTTGTCATCATCAAGTGGGTATTTCTAAAATTGACACCATATTTTCACCCATCTTCTGAGCTTTCTAACCATATAATTTTTTTAAAATTTGAACAATAATAACATATTATTATTGAATTTCTTTTACCAATGTCTCCATAGTTCTCATAGACATACATGCACCATTTTTTTAATAACTTTTGATATACCTATCCAAATTTTAAAAACTTTATATATTATTGTAGTGCACTTGATTCTTTACAAAAAAAAAAAATTTAATTGTATTTTTGATTTTTTTAGTGCAACTTATGCTTCGTGCACGAACATGTCCCTAATTTTCAGGATGTGCTCGATTGGAAAAATCATTAAAAAAAATACTCAACAAAAAATTACAAAAGAATACACATCTTCTAGTGCTCACTCTTAACTATCTTTCTGCTAAAGGATTTGTCAAAATTCTAAATCTAACAATGACTTTTTTGATGCGCACATCAGACACTATGTTATGTTTTTTCTGAAAAAAGTAGGGTCTTTTTTTTGTGCACGAAGGATTTGACCCCCTTAATCTTATCCAATTTTTAAAAAGTTTAGTAGTTTGGAAACTAGATTTAGAGTACTACAATATTTGTTCTTTTATTATCTTCATATCTTGAGTGGATGACTTTCAAATTTGGCCTCCAATTTCAGGTTCACTTGATTTCAAAAAAAAAAAGTGTCCACTTATACCCCCCTTTTTTACCACCATCTTTGTGCACTTACCCAGTTATTCAAAAAATATTATACAAAGGTGAAATCTGCTTGGCATCTCTCCCTTTCCCCACCTCTCTCTCTTTCTTTCTCAACCTTTATTTCTATGACTAAAATACTTTGTCTGCGCAAATTGTACAATTGCCCATACTAAAAAAAATATTACATAACTAACTTGCAATCTTCATTGATCTCCTCTAGCGGCTTCCTATAGAGTCATATTCTTAATTAACTTTGTAAAGCTTCTATTCAAAACCGACATCTATGGTGACATGTAAGTGGAATCTTTGGGTAAGAATCTCTATTTTTTTACATTTATTCACGATTTCTCACACCACACTTGGGTTTATTTTTATTCACCTAACCTAATAACAATATTTTTGGGTGATGCATCAGACACCCTAGGTAAGAAGAAGTGTTCAATGAGGGAAGCTCATGAATATTTGAAAACCATGTGTTGATGTCAAATCCACAATTCTTTCTTGTTTTATTGAACATTCTTCTTTTTCTTAGTTTGAACCTTTGTGTTTCTTCCCTCTTGCATTCTACCTCTCTTTTTTTCACTTTGAACATAATCTATTTCCAACAAAGATGCACTATCAAACTCTAAGAATTCATTTTTTCCATCATCATTCTCAACTACAACATAGGGTTTTGAATCTTTTCCATACCTTCAAAAAGGCATGTCTATGTTACAAAACCCATTCTTCATTGCATTCAAAATATTGCTAGTAGAAAAATCATGTGATTCATCATTTTCAGTTTGCACCAAACTATCAATATTTTTATCTCCACTTCCAATAGGAGATCTTTCTCTTCACCAATTATTTTATTAAATAGAGAAACATCAGGGAATCCCATTTTCTCTCATCCATCTCCTTCCTCGCTTTTAGCTTCACTCTTCTCCTCTTAAGGATTCACTATGATAATATCCTTCTCCATTCCTACTTTATCCTTCTCTTCACAGGAATCAGATTTTACCTCATCCATTTTTATTGTAACTTTTGATCTTTTTGCTTTCAATGCAAGCCATACATTTGCTACTTGTATTAGTAGATCATATTCTTCACCCTCATCTTCTTTCACTAACTCTCTCATGCCATTAACGAAACAAATTCTTGTATTAGTGCATACATTTTCTTATTCCTCTTTCAGGGGCTTCAACTTGTGATGAAATCCATCCTTTAATAACAAATAGGTGTTTGTGTATCCATCATGTACTGCACTTTGATCAAATTGATATAGCCTCCAAAATAACATGTGGCACACATCTGTTGGCATAATATCACATAGTACCTCACCATAGCAGTTCTTAATCTTGAATTTCACCAAACATTGCTTATTGACCAAAACACTATGGCTATATTGTAGTCATGCAATCCGGTATGGAAGTGAATGTATCCTTCTATCCAACTTTAACTTACTAACCATCTCTTCTGACACAAGATTTTCAATGCTACTACCATCAATGATCACATTACAAACTTTTCCTTCACATTTTCATCTAGTGTGAAATAAATTCTTCCTCTGAATGGATTCATCTATTTATTCACCAAGACTCTTCTAGTCACAAGAGCCTCGAGCCTCCTTTTGCATCTTCATCTACATGGACAACTCTGGCATTCCCCTTGAGTCTTTTTTTATTCCTCCCTTGATTTTGAGGACCCTCAAAGGATCAATGTCCTTATTCCCCACACTCGAAACATGTTCCATGAAATCCTCCTCTTCCAAGACCACGTCCAAATTTTCCTCTTCCTTTTTGCTTGCTTTTGGATCTTCTATTCAACTTCTTCTCCACCTTCAAAGCAAACTAGTATTCATCCTCAATAGTAGTCATTTGAACTAGGCTTAGCTCCTCTTTTATACTCAGCTTCAACTCTTTGATGTAAAGGGCTACCTTCTCCTTTTTGACCTTAGAATGGCCTATTTTGATCAAAGATCTGATAGAATTATTTTGTGTACTCCTTCATTGAGCTACCCACTTGCTTCAAACTTTGCATCTTCTTTAGCAACTCAAGTTCATTATCCACAAGGATGAATTATCTCTTCAACTTTTCCACCATCTGAACTCATCTTGCTATCTTGTCTCTGCCTCTTCTATTTCTATCCAATTGAACCTCTCTCCACCACATATTAACATGTACCTTCAATTTGGTCTTTAAAAATCTAACCCTATCGAGATCCTCCACCTCTTCATATTCAAAGTACTCATCCATATCATTGATCCATTTGATCAATTCTTCTAGAATTGGACTTCCAAAAAATGTAGAAACTTTCACATTTGGCCTCCTCCCTATTTTGGATATGGCCCTTAGGAATCTATCCTCTTCGGGATCTCAAATAGACTCTTGTTCATCCTCAAATTGTCCTTCCTCTCCAAATTCATCCTCACTTTCCTCATGTCTTCTTTGTTCCACTCTTTTGTATAGATTCATTTGCATTGCTTGCACTTGTTTCTGGAGGGCTCTACAATCCTTTAGTGGAGCAACATTTCTTCCACCCATATTTCTTCCACCATGCATACAACATATCACTCTTAGAGACATCTTGATTATGAACCCACAATCACAAGTCCTAATGCAAACCGCCTCACGTTTGGTGCTTTATCTACACACTTAGAAATTCTTGCTCTAGTACCACTTGATGTAGGGTCACTCTACCCTACAACAACAACACAACAATAACATAAAAAAAATACAAGAGAAAATACTTGATATTTATTACTTCAATGGAATAAAGAAGTACAATATTCTAAAAACTTACAAAATATTAGCCAAATTAACTTTACAAATATGCAAGTTGGAGCTACGAACCTTCCTACTTATGCTTTGCATTGAAGGACTGAACTTTGAATTCCTAAACCTCTATCACAAGCCCCTATTTATAGTGCTTTTATGACTCTTGACATTCTCACGCCCCTTAAAGAGATCAACACATGACATCCTCTAAATGTTCCATATAGCTCCTAGAAATCTCTAGAACTTCCCCAAAAGGGAGCCTAAGGAGGAGGTAGCTTTTGAAATTCACAGTAGGAACACCTAGAAAGCTGTTCCATCCATTCCCCTTAGCATGACTCCTCCTCCCCTTCCTTGTTCTCACATTAAGAAAGTTATTTTTTTGTTTTTAGTATTAAAAAATGATAGAAAAACGTGTCCACACATGACAATTGCAATTGTCTTTAAACATAAATCACGAATTTTAAATACTTACATTTAAGTACATGGAGATACATGGAGATTGATAGATGCTTGCATTTATTTTTATACACCCAACTTAATCACAAAATTAAAATAACAATCAGAATCAAAGAAAAATGTTATAAAAGCTCACCATTGTGTGAACGCGCCTGAGAGTGATTTTGTTTTTCTTAAAGAGATAACAGTACAAATGTCGAAAGCAAATCCGAAAAGACTTATGTCTGAAAGGTTTGAATCCAATATCAGAAGCAAATACAGCAGACCAAAAGTTATTTGAACTAAAGTTGATACTCAAACGTCCTCGTTTTGATTATATACACTTCACACGTAACACGTGGTAGAGGAAGCATTGCATTTGTGTTTTTATTTTTATTATTTTGAATAAAAATCCGTTACAATACGAAACAGTTGTATAAATAGTTACAGTAAGTTATGAATGCTGACCAAACCATTTTTCACAATCATAAATGTTAGGAAACAAAAACACTGTTGAAATGGCAGCCTTTTAATGTTAACGTACATGAGGAAGGTTGGCAGACAAAAGTAATTCCAATAATTGTGAAGGATGTTCTTGGCATACATGTGAAAGGTTGGTAAGGGCTGTGTCTATTATGGCTCCAAAATGGATCTTTTGTACAGGGTGTTAGCGACAGGTTAGTCAATCGCAGCCGTTAATTGTAAAATCAACAGTGTAAAATGCGTGACTAACACGCATGTCAGTCAATCCATACTGTCATTTTGGAGCCAGAATAGACACATCCATTGATAAATATACGTCAATGGAGAATTGACAAAAGTGATTCGAATAATTATTGGATAGGACAGTGCACATGCATTGAAGTACTTTGAAAATGAACTACCACCATACATTATTAGATAAAATGAATTTTCTAATTAAATATCATTTCTTTTAAAATTACACAAATTTCTAAACATAAAAGGTTCAAATTCAATGCAGAGAGCTTGGAGTGCATTCCATAGAAATCGGTGCATTACATTATAAATTTGTGTATGGTGTAAAGAGGAGTTGATTCCAATGTTGAGGATTGTATATGAGTTTTGTTGTAAACCAGTTGAAGACTCATGATAAGAAAAATCATAAGCAATGAAAATGTTTGGTATAAAAATATTCTAGTTAATGTCATTGTGAAGTGGGAAACGAGTAGAGTGGCTCTGAATGAACAAGTGTGAACGAAAGAAAAAAAGTCTATTTGCAAATGACATAAAGTGTTGCATCTGAGCACTCACAAAATGTGTGAATGTCAGAGTTATTTTAGAGTATAGAAAAAGAGAATTGAGCAAGAAAAGAATATAAAAGAACAAGGTCACTCTTGACTAGTGTGTGGATGTGACGGCCACAAACTTTGTTAGATATAGAATGGCGTCTTAGCTCTCTAGTTACCATTCTACACAAAACCACAAAAACAATTTGGAACGATGTTAACATAAAATGTGGCGCAAATGAAAAGACTATAAATAAATAGAAATTAATGTATTTCCATATAGCGAATTCCAATATACATAATAAAAAAAAAGCATATCAAATGATCTAATTATCTCTAATAAATTTGTTTGATGCTCTTGCATTACGGATACAAAAGAAATGGCGGTATACAAGATTCAAAAAGGAAGAACTGAAAGAGTCAATAAAATTATTGGAGAGGCATTCAATAACCATTTTCGGCCTCTTAAGACCCTACTAAAACATGTTAATTGTAGTCTTGCATTCACACAATCATATTGAACCTTGCTTTTTGGCCTTAATATATTCCTCAAGCGTGAAACTCAACCCTTTAGATCATTTCTGACTTATTTAAGGTGCCTAGAAACTTTAGAATATTCACCTCCTAAATTTTTGAAACATTCACCTACTAAAAGCAAGCACCCCAATCTTTTAAGTTTAGATAGTTTTTAAAATTAAAATAAATGTATATATATTGAAAAAATAATATTGAAAATATTCAAAGATAAATATTTTGTTATTAATAAAAAATGTAATAATAAATAAATCAATTTTAATTAAACCATATTATATTTATTATTTAGATTTTTTAATAAGATAAATAATTATAAAATAAACTAGTTCTAATAGCTTCTAATTATTGTAATTTCATAAAAGAAAGAATAATTAAAATAAATTTAAAAGTTGAATCTAAATTAAAAATTTAAATAGAATATATTAGATACAAAGTTAATATATCAAAATAAAAATAATAATAATAATATTTTAAAATAATAATAAATAATCTATTTATTAATTTATTATATAATAAAACTAATTTTTAATTTATTTATTGAAATATTAATAAAATGTATATCTTCAAACTATAATTAATATAATAATAAACATTAATTGAGTCTAAATATAATTAATTTTCTAAATAAATTATAATTTTAAATATATATAGTTAAATTCTTAAATAAATTAACAAATATAAAATTATTATAAAATTGAATATAAATATAAATAAATTTATAAACAAATTAAATTAAAACTATTTAAATTTTAAATAAAAATTATTTTTATTTTTATTTAATAAAATTTATCAAATATTTATAGACTCATGCTCTAAATCTGAATACATATTCAGATTTTTACAAATGGGACCATTGGCACATGCCCACAACATTCACATCTTTTTAAATATTTTATCTTTCTCCATCATACATAATAACAAGCTGAATAGGAATATTTTATTGTTTTTACTAAGAAAGAAGAAGTGTTATTTTAATATCTAGGGGTATTATAATCAATACCACCAGTACATGTTATTATGGTTATAATTTTCGAGATAAAATCTATGATTCTGCACCGAACTATTAATTCTCCAATAGATTTAATGCATATTTGCTATTAATAAGGTACGAAATGAGTGAAATCAATAAATATTATGTATTTTTTTTTTTATGAATATTTGAATTTTATCCTTATTGTGACCAATAAAATTTAAAAAAATATGATTTTTATAATTATTTAAAATATAAATTAAGTTTAGACTATAGATTTTGGGTTCAAAAATTTTAGTTCTTTGTGATGATTGGTTAAACTAATCAAAAAATTGAAATAGATGAATGCAATAGTATCCTGCCTTTGTAGGAACTAATAATAAAATATTATAAGTAATTAATGTTCGACCTTATAAATTAAGGTGTTTCAACCTTTCAAAATATTAACATTGATTATTACATTTATTTGTTATATTTATTTATTATATTAATTAATTAATTAATTATCTACAAATGTCTAGTCATCTAGTGGGAACCACAGGCTCACTGGCATCCTACTTAGCAATGACTATATGACACATATGTTGTACATGTGGAAGTAGGCATCCCACTTAGAGGATTTTGACAAGTGTTGTAAGTTATGACAATATTTATGGCAAATTCTTATGACAACTGTAAGATGCGTAAGAGCATCTATCATACCTCAAAATAGTAAATTTTGGGTGCCCAACCTAGGAAATTTGAATGGTGAGTCAAATGGAGATGTACATGTGTCATTTGCATGCTTTTTGATGGCTGAAAAAAAGGGCCAAACGTTTTACATGATCCCATCTTGTATCTTCATCTTAAAGCTACCTCTTGAATTGTATTTCTCTATGTAAGATAGCCTTGGACAGTATTAGTCATGTAATGTTTTGCAAGTGAAGTATTATGCTACGAGAATTAATCCATATTGTAGGTTGTTATTTTTATACTCCTATTAAAGAAGCTAAGTACTTATATTGTGTTGTAACTATTAGTTTATCAGAATATAAAGTATTGTGCTTTTGCAAAGTGGAATTTTTCTCTTGAAATGGTTTTCCCCACGATATATTTTGTGTTCATTGTGTTTATCTTTATACATGTTTAATGTCCATTAGATTAGTGTTAGGAAGCGCTTTCTACATCTTAGCTTCCTTTCAATTGGTATCAGAGTCTAGCTAGTTTTGGTTCTATTGGAATAATTATGACACTTTATCTAATAATTTATTAATTAGGTCCTTTAATTACTTTTTCATTTAAGCTAAACTTGGTTGCTTCTTCATCTAGAGTTATATGATTTTCTAGCCTTAGTTCACTGAGTTATACTTTAGTTTAGCTGCAGTTGAGCTCTATTTAGCTCCTCTTCGCTTTTCTTTTGTTTTCCTAATTTTAAGATTAGGGAATCTCTTTCTTTCTATAAATTAGTCCTTCATTCATTGTAAGTGTATATCCAATATGGGTAAGTGCACAAAGATGGGGGACCAAAAAGGGGTCTTAAGATGCCACTTTTTTCTGAAATCAACAAAGTCTGAACTTCGATGAGAAATTGAAGATAAGTGCACTCAAAATTTGAAGATGCAACAAGAAAAAGAGTTGAAGACTTTCTAAACTACTTATTTGTTTTGAAATTGGTGGAAATTAAGGGTTTCAAAAAGGGGCACCACATTTATTGGTCATATTTTTATCAGAAAAACATAACATAGCACCAAATGTGGTGCCCCTAAAATGTTAACTTTTTTTTATAATTTTGCAAATCGCTCCAATGAGAAACTCGCTAACACATTGAAGTTTATGCCAAATTTTTTGGCTAATTTTTTGATGAATATTTGAATTAAATTACAAATTTCCGAAGTGGACACATCCTGAAAAATAGAAATTTGAGCATGCTTCCCAACAAAATTTGTGAATAATCAAAAATCAAATTTCATTTTTTTTAAATTGTGTAGAATGGATTCTAGTTTAGATAAAAATATAATTTGTTTCAAAATTCAATAAATGAGAAAAAATCTATGTTATGCCCAAAATACAACATGTTGATTTTTGAGAAAAAAACAGACACACTAACAAAAGAGATTAGAGATGAAGGCCTTAACATAATCAAAATTTGAAAAGAATTATATGGCTAGATAGCTAAGATAGATCTTAAGGATTCTATGGTGTTTATTTTCGTTTGCATTGAAACACATGCAAACTTGATGGAGAACACAAACAAAATTAGAAAATTTTGTATGTTTTTTGAAAAACACGTCTCAGGCCTGAGAAGGACATTCAAGCCTTTGGGTTGGATGCCCAAGGAAACTCCAAGCCTAAGGCTTGGTGTTTTCCAAGGTAGTCAGTTTGGCTCATGCCAAATTTGGCATGCGCCAAATGTAAAAAATGCAAAAAATGCATTTGGCATGTGCCAAATATGGTGCACCCTGAATGCTCTATATAAAAAAAAATCCAATCCCTCTCTCTCTCTCTCTTTGTATTCAACAATGCAATATATACATAAAATATAAAGAATAAGTCACATTTTTATATGTCTTTTTCCTTTCTTATACTTTATGTTATAACTTATGCATATATTGGCAAGATGTTTGAGAGTGGTTTTAGATCTTTAGGGTTTATAATGCATATTCTAGTTTTTAGAATATTCATATTAATTTTAAACAGTCAAATTTCAGTAATCAGCATGCTCGTATCAACATTCTCTCTCTATGGTCTCTCTCTCTCTCTCTCTCTCTCTCTCTCTCTCTCTCTCTCTCTCTCTCTCTCTCTCTCTTTGTAGTCTCTCCCTCAAGCCCCACCTCTCTCTTAGGTCTCCCCTCTCTTTCCCTCAACCCCTCTCTCTCGCAATCCCTCCCTTCCTCCCTCTCACATGGGCTCTCTCTCTGGTCTCTTCCTCTACATCAACCTCTCTCTCTCTAGTCTCTCCCTCTCTTTCCATCAACCTCTCTCTCTTAGGTCTCTCCCTCTCTTTCCCTCAACTCCTACCTTCCTCCCTCCATCTCTCTCACTTTGGCTATATCTCTACCTCAATCCTTCCCTTCCTCCCTCTCTCACTTGGTCTCTCTCCCTCTGGTCTCTTCCTCTCTTTCCGTCCCATCCTCCGTCTCACTCAAGATCTCTTTCTCTCTCTTAGGTATCTCTTTCTTTTTCCCTCCCTCCCTCTCTCTCAACCCCTTAATAGAGAGAGAGAGAGTGCCCCATATATAGAGAGGGAGAGAGGGAAATAGAGAGACCTAAGAGAGAGAAAGAGGGAAGGATGAATATAGGGGTTGACGAAAAGAGATGGAGAGACATGAGAGAGTGAGAGAGATGGAAAAAGAGTAAGGGACTAGAGAGAGTCCAAATCAGAGAGAGGGGGGGAGGAAGGGAAGGATTGAAAGAGAGGGAAAGAGATTGATGGAAAGAGAGGAAGAGACCAGAGATAGAGTGAGCCTATGTGAGAGAGAGGGAGGAATAGAGGGGTTGAGAGAAAGAAATCCAAAGTGAGAGAGAGGAAAGAAGGGAGCAATTGAGGGAGAGAGAGAGAGAGAGAGAGAGAGAGAGAGAGAGATCCCAAGTGATAGAGGGAGAGGGAGGGAGGAAGGTAGGGCTCTCTCTCTCTCAATTATCTCCCTCCTTTCCCCAACCCCTACCTTCCCCTTTCTTTCTCACTCTCTCTCCCCCTCTTAATTAGACTCTCTCTTTGGGCTCTCTCCCTAGTATCTCCCTCTTTCCATCAACCCCTCCCTTCCTTCATCTCTCTCACTTGATCTCTCTCTCTCTAAGGTCTCTCCCTCTCTTTCTATCACCTCTCTCCCTCTCTCAACCCATTCCTTCCTCTATCCCTCTCTCTCACTTTATACCTCTCTCTCTCTGGTCTCCCCCTCTCTTTCCCTCAACCCCTACCTTCCTCCCTCCCTCTCTCATTTGGTATCTCTCTCTCTCAACCCCTCCCTTTCTCCCTCCCACTCTCTCACTTGGAATCTATCTCAATCCCTTCTCTCTCTCTCTCTCTCTCTCTCTCTCTCTCTCTCTCTCTCTCTCTCTCTCTCTCTCTCTCTCTCTCTCTCTCTCTCTCTCTCACATAGGTCTCTTCATCTCTTTTCCTCAACTCATACATTCTTCCCTCCATCTCTCTCAATTTGGTTTTCTCGAGCTCTGCCTCAACCCCTCCCTTCCTCCCTCCCTCTCTCTCCCTCTGGTCTCTTCCTCTCTCTCGAACTATACTCTCTCTAGTCTCTCTCTTTGTATCCGTCCCTCCCTCTCACTCAGGATCTCTCCCTCTTAGGTCTCTCTCTTTCCCTCCCTCTCACTCAACATCTCTCCCTCTTAGGTCTCTCTCTTTTCCTCCCTCCCCCTCTCTCTCAAACCCTTCATAGAGAGGGAGAGACTTGAGAGAGAGATTGCCTAGGATAGAGAGAGGTTGATGGTATGATGAAAGAATAAGGATCCAGTCAACTACTGAGAGGGGGGGTGAATCAGTAGATAGAAAAACTAGCATTAACTTTCACCAATATCTGAATCAACCTCTCAAAGTAAAACTCTAAACTAACAAGTTAAACCACTGAACTATAAATGCAATATCATTGTCAAGATAAAACGGTTGAATGTTACAACAGATTAACAATAAAATGACTTGAAACTCACAAACATCCAAATACTTTACTGGCATAAGTAAAACCTCATTTCAGATTGTTGTCGATTATCATAGCTTATCAAACTAGATTAAGTAGTTAAGCAAATCAACCATAGTAAACATAACCACAAAAACATTCACCACTTGACACAATATTTTTGACGTGGAAACCCAAATGGGAAAAACCACGGTGAGATGAGACTCGTAAGTTAACTATCTAAACTCTTCTGAAGTTGGCCCTATTAGGAGCCAAGCCTATTAAAGCTTTTACAAAATGTCATGTTAAGAACAAATCCTATTAGGGACCACCCAGTTAAGGGATTGACTATAATGCCCTATTAGAAGCAATACCCTATGAGGAGTAACCTCGGTAGAGGATTTGAAATACAAGCTAATGGACCACTTGGTTAGAGGATTTGAATAACACTAAGCTTGTTAGAGCTTACCCGGTTAGGAGATTTTACTGTTGTAATTGTTAGAAAACAACATGAGTTTGTCGATCTGATTGAGTAGCACTACACTTGCTTGTTCAGATTCTTTTCATGCTCCTATATGCCTTTACACAAACTACAGATACATCATCCAGTTTGGCAACCACACACTCAACTAAAACTTTGCCGACTCTGAAACAAAACAACTCATCGACCTTATAAACAAATCAATAGGTCGGTAACACAACAAAAACCTAATTCTCTCATAGAGATTACAAAAAGTTTGGTTCAAGTATGATCATTGGATTACATAACAATCTTTGCACATCATTCAAGATAGCCTCGACTGCTTCTTGATTACCGCTTCATCGAACTCAGTAACTCATCATGCGGTTTGCACTACATGCAATATACTTGATCATTCCCAAGATAAAAACCGTTATCTCAACGTACCAAAAACACTTTGAAACTCTTCTCATCCAGCATGCATATGTGTCATAATCATTACCTCTCATCATCAGATCATAAACCAATACAACCAATTCACCAAACTTAATCGGTTAGGGTTTATCAAATCAATAGGTAGGGTTTACCGATTCAACTCACTTCTTCTTAGAAATATCGGTTCACTCCACAAACTCACCTACCGGTAACAGTTCCCTTCACTAGATCTTCCTACCGGCTACAAAACAATATTATAACAACATCATTACCGATTAATTGACATCAATGACAACATAACATTTCATTAATGCAATCTTCATGCAAATGCCAATAATCTCGCCCTTTGGCATTGATGACAATACAAATATCAATACCATTGATTTCTATGATTGTGAATAGGAATCCTGGTTTACATTTTACCATGTACTCTCCTTGTCTTCAGCTGGTAGCTAGCTGTAGATATTTTCTCTGTCAATCATACAATTCTTCTCCCCGTAATCACATAGTTCTTCTTCCCCTTTGACAATAATGCCAAAGTGAAAGTAAAACATGCAATGTCAAACTTCATTGTTCAGCATCAACAACCTGCAACTTGATGCTCCCCCTATGGAATAACTCCACTTCTACACCAATCCTACTGAAAAATTTTGTAAGTAGCTCAAAGTCTCAATTCACCTCATGAAGAGGTACAACCCCTAGCTGACTTCTCAGATACTCAAAAGTAGTCTTAGGTAGAGGTTTAGTAAAGATATCTGCAAGTTGCTCCTTCGTAGAAATATGCTCCAAGATCACATCTTTACTCTGCACTTTTTCTCTCAAGAAATGATACTTCAATTCAATATGCTTGGTTCTTGCATGCAAAATAGGGTTCTTGGAAATATTTATGGCACTGGTATTGTCACATAAGATCTTTATAGGTTCTGTAAACTTCATCTTGAAACCTTCCGGAATGTGCCTCATCTAGATAGCCTGGGTACAATTCATATAAGCTGCAACATACTCAGCTTCAGCAGTCGACTGTGATATACAACTCTGCTTCTTGCTACTCCATGAAACATGTCTTCCTCCAAGAAAGAATGCTCCACTGGTTGTGCTTTTCCTATCATCAACATTACCTGCCCAGTCTACATCTATATACACCTTCAAGTCAAAGTTTCCTTCATATGGATACCATAATCCATAGTCAATAGTACCTTTCAAATATCTAACTATTCTCTTGGTTGCTATCAAATGTTTTTCCTTAGGATTCTTCTGAAATCTATCAATTAGACCAACTGCATGAGCTATATTCGGTCTGCTATGAACAACATAGTGCAATTTCCCAATCATTGACCTGTACTCCTCATCAACAAATGTGGCTTCATCTTCCTTAGACAATTTACAACGTGTAACCATTGGTGTCCCAACTGGTTTACAGTCACTCATACCAAATGTCTTTAATACCTCTTTCACATACTTAGATTGTGTGATGAAAATACCACTCTTCATTTGGTGAATTTGCAAGCCTGTGAAATTTTTTATCTCTCAAACTAGAGACATTTCAAACTCACTCTTCATTTAATTTACAAATTCATTGCTCATGTCATCATTGCCTCCAAATATAATATCATCTACAAACGCTTCACTAACCAGTATCTTATCTCCTTCAGATTTGAGATATATGTTGTTGTCTTCACTAGTTCTCTGGAAGCCTATCTTCATCAGGTGTGAATGAAGCCTTTCATACCATGCTCTCGGTGCTTTCTTTAACCCATATAATGCCTTGTGCAACTTACATACCATGTCTTTTTCATCAGTCAAATCATAATCATCTAGCTGCTCAATGTATACTTCTTCTTCCAATATTTCATTCAAAAATGTTGACTTCGCATCCATTTGACATACTTTGAATCCCTTATGTGCTGCAACTGCAAGTAAAGTTCTGACACCTTCCAGTCTAGTAACTAGTGCAAAAGTGTCACCATAATATTCTCCTTCTTCCAGTGCATAACCTTTGCAAACCAATCTAGCTTTGTTTCAAACTACTACACCATCTTCATTCAGTTTGTTCCTGAATACCCACTTAGTACCTATCACATTTTTATTCACTGGTCTAGGTACTAGGGTCCATGTATTGTTCTTCTTAATTTGATCAATCTCCTCCATAGGTTTAATCTAATGATCATCTCCAAATGCTTCCTTAGCAGTTCTAGGCTCAATAGTGGAGATCATGCAAGAATTCTCTCTAATTATTCTTCAGGTTAACACTCCAGCATCCCTATCTCCAATAATCTGGTCAGGATTGTGATTGAGTCTCACATACTATAGAATAACATGATCATTATCTTCAGATTCTTCTTCTACATTATCATCATCTTCTTCTGAATCTACCTGTTATGGTTGAATTGGTACAACAACATTCTCTTTACCAGTTTCAGGTTTCACAAGTTTTGGTTCCAAAAATAGAATGCAAGGATCTTCATCCTTTTTCTCCACATTGGTTTCCCCTAAGACTTCAGGATACTCATCCACTCGAACATCAACACTCTCAATGATTCTTTGTGTCTGGTTGTTGTAACATTTCTAGGCCTTACTCTTGGTGGAATAACCAAGAAATATACCTTCATCACTTTTAGCCTCAAACTTACTAACATAGTCACCTCTCTTAATAAAACATTTGCTGCCAAATATCTTAAAATAACTAACATTAGCCGATCTACCATACCAGTATTCATAAGGAGTCTTATCCTTATCTCTTTTTACCAAAATCTGATTCATAGTGTAGACAGTTGTGCTGACAGCTTCTCTCCAGAAATTTTTCGCTACACCTCCATGTATCAACATTGTTCTAGCAGCTTCAACAACTGACCGGTTGTTCCTCTCTGCAATACCATTCTGTTGTGGTGTCCTCGGTGTAGAAAGATGTCATTTGATACCATTTTCTTCACAATATCTAGTGAATTCCTCATAAGTAAATTCACCGCCTTGATCAGTCCTCAGACACTTTATCTTCTTACCACTCTCCTTTTCAGCTAAGGCCTTGAATGCCTTGAACTTACTGAATGCTTTTGTTTTATCCTTCAAGAATGTGGCCCACATCATTCTTGGTCCACAGAGGTCGGTATGAACCAAATCTAATAGATGTTCCGCTGAAAAAATTTTGCTCTTAAAAGTTGAGGATTTCATCTTTCCCAACTAACATTCCTTACATACAATATTAACCAGTTTGTCCAATTGAGGCAAATCTCTCACCGTCTTGGACTTACTCACTTTAACAATGTTATCAAAATTTATATGACAAAATCTCTTATGCCAAAGCCAACTATCATCTACTTTAGCAATTAAACAGTTGCTGACTTTAGAATTCAAGTGAAACGGGTTACCTTTAGTCTTCTTTCTGGTTGCAATCAGTTCACCTTTGCTCCCATAGATTTTGCACATACCATTCTTAAACTCCAATGGGTATCCTTTGTCATTGAGTTGAGAAACACTCAAAAGATTGTGCTTTAGTCCTTCAACCCAGTAGACATCATCTGCACTGCTCTTCCCATTAAGAGAAATAGTTCCCTTACCTTTAACCATGCAGGGTGCATCATTACCAAATCTCACAACTCTGCCATCAAATTCCTTCAAAGAAATAAATTTGCTCCGGTCATCAGTCATGTGATGTGAACAACCATTATCAATGATCCAATCATCATAATTATCCATGCGAGAAACTAAAGCCTTCTGATCAGATATCTCCTCTTTAATGGCTACAAAAACAATGTCTTCATTAGCATCACCCTCAGATTCCTCATCAGTGATACCACCATCAACTGTAATAAGGCAATCTCTTTTGCCTTTTCCCTTGTACTTCTTTAATTTCTCTCGCTTGTGATCATTATCACCATTAGGACAGTTAGTTGCAATGTGTCTAATCTTGTTGCATGCAAAACATTTCAAAGGTAATTTACCTCTATATTTACCGGTACCTCTAGGCAACCGCTTGGCCAACAATGCTTCAAGCTCAACCAAACTATCTTCATCATCAACTTCTCTACTGGATCTAGATTCATAACTGTGACTAGCATCTCTACTTTTCCTCATAGAAGGGTTAGAAACTGAATCTCTAAATGCAGACTCATATTTCTGAACACTACCATCATAACCATTTAATTCAAAAGTACTAAGCTTACCAATGATGGAGTCAAGGGTTACCTTAGTTTTGTCAATATATTTTACCTCTTGAATGGCTTCAACTCAGATAGCATAAATCAGTAGAAGGGTTCTCAACACCTTACTAATCACTGTGGCATCTTCCACTTTACCATCAACAGTCTTGATCTCACCAACTATCTCTTTTATCCTTTGATCATACTATTGTATATTCTCACCTTCAGCCATCCGCATGTCATCAAACTTTCCTCTTAGACTCTCTTCCTTGAAAATATTTACATGTTCATCACCGCTATAAATCTCTTCAAGTTTCTTCCATACCTCATATGTAGTCTCCAGACCATGGACATCTACATACTCTACATCAGACAAAGAACTGATAATATCCTCCAGTGCTTGATTGTTTTCGTGTTGCTCTTTCTTCTGATCATCAGTCATAATCCCACTAGGTGCAACATATTGAGTACCAACATGTTCCCAGTATTGACTTCCTAGACTCTTGATATAAATTTTCATTCTATCACTCCATATTCTATAGTTCTCTCTATTAAACTTTGGACCTTCCTTCTTCATCATGTTCTACAAGATCCTTACCTCAAGTTGTTAGGCTTAGACCTTAGAGGACCTGAGAAGCTCTGAAACCAATTGATGGTATGATGAAAGAATAAGGATCCAGTCAACTACTGAGAGGGGGGGTGAATTAGTATATAGAAAAATTGACATTAACTTTCACTAATCTCATAATCAACCTCTCAAATTAAAACTCTAAACTGACAAGTTAAACCACTGAACTATAAATGCAATATCACTGTCAAAATAAACTGGTTGACTGTTACAACAGATTAACAGTAAAACAACTTGAAACTCACAAACATCCAAATACTTTACTGACATAAGTAAAACCTCATTTCTGATTGTTGCCAGTTATCATAGCTTATCAAAGTGGATTAAGTAGTTAAGCAAATCAACCATAGTAAACATAACCATAAAAACATTCACCACTTGACACAATATTTTTGACATGGAAACCCAAATGGGAAAAACCACGGTGAGATGAGACTCACAAGTTAACTATCTAAACTCTTTTGAAGTTCGCCCTGTTAGGAGCCAACCCTGTTAAAGCTTTTACAAAAGTCATGTTAAGAATAGATCCTGTTAGGGACCACCCGGTTAAGGGATTGACTATAATTCCCTATTAGAAGCAATACCCTGTGAGGAGTAACCTCAGTAGAGGATTTCAAATCCAAGCTAATGGACCACCTGGTTAGAGGATTTGAATAACACTAGAGATAGAGAGAGAGAGAGAGAGGTTGATGGAAAGAGAGGAAGAGACTAGAGATAGAGAGAGCCCATGTTAGAGAGAGAGGGAGAGAGGAATGGAGGGGTTGAGAGAGAGATCCAAAGTGAGAGGGAGGGAGGAAGGGAGGAAGGGAGGAGTTGAGAGAGAGAGAGAGAGAGGGAGGGAGGTAGGGCTACCTCTCTCTCTTAAGTCTCTCCCTCTCTTTTCCTCAACCCCTCTCTCTCTCTCAACCCCTACCTTCCTCCCTCTCTCTCACTTGGTCTCTCTCTTTGGTCTCTCCTCTTTTCATCAACCCCCTTCCTTTATTTCTCTCTCATTCTCTTTCTCTCTTAGGTATCTCCCTCTCTTTTATTCAACACCTACCTTCCTCCATCTCTCTCACTAGGGCTCTATCTTTTCCTCAACCCCTCCCTCCCTCTCTCACTTAATCTCTCTCTATCTCTGGTCTCTCCCTCTATTTCCATCCCTTCCTCTCTCTCTTTGGGATCTCTCCCTCTATTTCCATCCCTTCCTCTCTCTCTAGGCTCTCTCCCTAATACATCCCTCTCTTTCCATCAACCTCTCTCTCTCCATCAACCTCTCCCTTACCCCCCTCTCTCTCTCACTTTCTCTCTCTGGCCTCTCCCTCTCTTTCCATCCCTTCCTCTCTTTCTAGTCTCTCACTCTGTTTCCATCAATCCCCCCTCTCTCTCAAGTCTCTCCCTCTCTTTTCCTCAACCATTCCCTTCCCCATCTCTCTCTCAGTTCTCTCCCTCTCTTTCCCCCCCTCTTTCTCTCACTTGGGCTCTCTTTGTCTATAAGTGACAAACTTGGAGCTTAGGGAGAGAGATATAGGGGGATATAGGTGGGTAATGAGATAGGGAGGGAGAGGTAGATAGAGGTATATATGGAGGTAGGGAGAGACATAGGGATGAGGAGAGAGAGAGGGGGAGAGACAAGAGATAGGAAGGGAAGCATGGATAGAGATGGGAGTAAGGAGGGAAGGAAAGGTACAGAAGGAGATATGGTGGGAGAGACCTAGAGAGGGGATATGTAGAGAGGTGGGGGAAAGAGAGATATGTTCATAAAGAGAGAAATATTGGTAAAGAGATAGGGAGAGAGATGAAGAGGAAGGTAAATAACTAGAGAGTGAAGAGACCTAAAGCCTAGGGAGAGAGGGGTGAGAGACCTAGGGGGAAGATAGAGGTGAGAGAGATATATGGGGAGAGAGGTGGGTCATGAGATAGGGATGGAGAGGTGGAGAGATAAAGATAGAGGTAAGGAGAGACCTATGTATAGGGATAGATAGAGGGTGGGAGGAAGAAGTAATGGTCGAGAGAATGGAGAGAGGGGAGAGAAAGAATAAGAGGAGAGAGAAGAAGAGAAAGCAAGGGAGGAAGGGATAGAGATGGAGGTAAGGAATCAAGGTGAGGTACAAAGGGAGATAAGGTGGGAGAGACCCAGAGAAATAAAGATAGTGAGGGGGAAGTATGTAAAGGGAGAGAGAAAACATATAGTAGAGAGTAAATGGTAGGAAAGAGAGTTAAAGAGGTAGTGTTAGATCTTAGGGTTGAGAGGAGAGAGTGAGATAGAGAGAGTTATAAATGGTATAGAGGAAGAGTGATAGAGAGAGATCTATACGTTTAAAGTTAGGGGGAGATAAATATAGTGACATAGAGAGAGTGAGAGAATGCTAATAGAAGCATGTTGATTACTGAAATTTGACTATGAAAAAATTTATATGATCGTCTAAAACCTAGAATATACATTATAACTCCTAGAGATCATTTGAAACCACTCTCAAACATCCTGCCAATATATATATATGAAATATAACTTAAAGTATAAGTCACATTTCAATACTTATACTTAAATGGTATATTTCATGTATATATTTGGAGAGAGAGAGAGAGAGTGAAAGAGAAAGACAATTTGCACTTTTCAAAATGAAAATGCACTTGTCAAAATGCAATTCCATTTGGTGCTTTCCTTATTTGGCACATGCCAAATAGATTTGGTGTGACCAAACATTAGGTTCAAATTGACAATCCTATTGGTGCACGCCAAATATGGCGAGCGCCTTATTTGGCATGCGCCAAATGGCTACTTTTGGGCAAAAACAAATTTTGGCAACTTTTTGGTCCCTCATCTTGGTCTACTTATCCATATTCTTGTGTGCAATAATACAACATTCTCAAGTTGTTATTGATCATATTATCTTTGTTTGATCTCTTTTGTGTGACAGATGTTTTTCTTGCAAATGATTCTTAACTCCTATGGATGTATCATCAACTTCTACATAGTATCAGAGCTAAATCTTTACTCCTACATGGTATTAGAGCTTTAGATTTGTTAAATTAATGTCCACATGATTGTGGGATCCAACCTTGAGTGATTTTTTTGTGCACACTAGGCTCAAACAGAGGTTTCTATCGCATTTGTAGCATCCCAAAACCCTAACATTGACTGTCATTTCAACAAAATATGAGAAGTTGAATTTTAGGGTCAATTTGGCTGAGGGCATGAAAATTAAGCAAAATTTAGGAGTAGCTAAAAAATTTGAGCACCTTGGAGTGAAGCAAAGGTCACCATTGTGCTTAAAAGGTCCAAAAACCCTAAAATCACTTGTTAGATCATTGAAAGTCGACCTAGGCAAATCAAGATGAAAATTTATAAGGGGCACATTATTCTAGGTCAAATTATGTAAACCATATGGATCTATATGATCATAACCTCAATGTACCTCTTGCATCATCATCGTACTAGATGGGTTCCAAAAAATCTACAAGATCAAAAAAAAAATTACAAATTTATGTTTGAATGTAAAAAAAATTCTTTCCAAAGGGGGGTTGAATCAAACTTTTGTGTAACCCTTTTTGGTACAATCATACCTTGTAGGCTTGTGCATCATGTAGGGATGCTAATGCCATTTTGTTTGCCTTTAATTTAGCAAGATGAAATCTTTTTGAGAATATTTTGGTAGATCCAAGGAATATTTCAACATAATATTTTTTGCAGGGGGCTTATTTTTTTCTAGCGAATGGGAATATTTTGAGAATATTCTACTAATATAAGTGGTATGGTCAACCCTTTGGCCCATTTCAAGCCTATGAACCCTAATCAACCTAGGTGTGGTTCTTTTTCCATAACTTTGTCATACGAGATTGAAATTCCACAAATAAGATATCGTTAGAAAGATGATTCTAGCATTGATCCACATCTGTAGGTGGTTTTATTAGATTCTACTCTGAATTTTTGTATCATACCTCCAAGGTTAGTGTGAGGCCCTACCCCGATTCAGTTTGACATTTTCAGTTATTTGCATATTGAGACTATTATGGATGCTTTATTTTATGCATTATGGACTTAGAACTTATATGATTCCATGATTTGGATCACACTGACATATGTTGATGTTTTATTTCATGCATGATGATTATGAAACTTTAGATATGTTACTAGAATAGAATTACATTATGATGGTGAATGTCATTATTGGAAATTTGCAGGATTTCATTTTGATGATAGAAAAATGATGCTTAGTTATGAATGGTTCAATTTTGGGAAATTATGTTAATTTGCTTATGTGAAATCGCATTTGAAAACAAATGAGAAATTGAATTATTGTTGCCTAATGTATGAATGTTTGATTTGCAATGGAATCCGTGTATTTGATTATGTATAATTGTGATTATTTGGAGTTACTAATGTGTTAATTGAGATGCGCAGGAAAAGTATCCATGTGACCATGGAATTTAATGGAGAACCAAGCCTAGACCAATGTGCGTTTGTTAAGCCGGGAGTTGTCTATTTGGAGAGACAACACCCCTCCCCTTGTAATGTATTTTATTTGTGATGTGTATAATGCTTGAATGTAAAATTTAATTTATATGTAATTGTGTAATCCTTCAAGAGACCAATTTTCCATGTGTGATTTTTATATTTTATTTTTGTTGTGTCACTTGACACATGTGCTGATTAAGTGTCATTGAGTTGACTTGTCTCTTGGAGGGAGTTTTGTTTCTACCAAAGCCATTCAAAAACATGAGTGTGGTCCCAAATTTGTCTTGGGTAGGGAGTCATGGGAGTGGTCAACTCATGCTTGACCCGTAGGTAAACTTCAGTGGGGTTTCCAAAGGGTTTAATGGACTCCTAGGGTAAGTTTTTAGGCTTTTCCAAAGGTCCTAAGGGTATACCTATGGGTTAGGGGTGTTTTGCAACATGTGGCTTCTCCCATGTGACTATGAAGTCACTTCAAAAAGTGATAATTCCAAGATGCACGAAAATTGAACTTAGAAAGTTCTCCCTAGGATAGAGAACCTTCCCTTTAGGAGTCAAACTCTCTTCCCCATCTTCTTCCACCTTTTCCCTTTCCAATTTTGGTAATGTGTAAGAGTTTGGGAAGGGCAACCAATGGGAACTCACACCTCACCCAAGGGGTTGGGAAGTGTGTGAGAGGCCTTCTTAGGCAAGAATTTTCAAACTTAGTGAGTAATCACCCACTCTCCTCTCTTGGAGATTTTGCTTGTTTTGGAAAAAGTTAGTAGGAGTTGGCATTTTTAGTGGAATTTTGGGAGAAAAGATAGTGGAAATTGGGCAGCTCATCCCCAACTAAAATTAGCAAACCTTTTGGCAGAATAAGGTTGGTTACTCCCTTCTTTCTCTTGTTATGTTGTAAATGATAGTTGTGTTGTTTTGTGATAAGGAAAGAGTTGCTTGTAAGATTGTGTTTATGAAGTTTTTTTAGTTGAAGTTATTATGTGTAGTTTCCTTTCTATGTATTTGTTTGTGTTCTTGTGGTATTTTGGGAGTGTCCAAGATCTCCTATCCTTGGGAGGGTAGAAAGATCTTGGGGTGGAAGGAGTTTGACAGCCATGGGTGAGGGGCTCTCCTTTTGGAGAGTGTTCTCAAGGGAGTCCTTGGTGACCCTTGATGCATAGCCTTGTGTATGCATTTGGGGGTCATAAGGGGAGCATATATGGCCTTGAGCCTTTTTGGGGGGCATAAGGTTGTGAAAGTATTTGGGTTGCATTTGTGTTGCCATGAGGTGGCTAATGTAGTATTGTTTTTTGGCATGCATTCTCCCCATAGGTACTTGGTCCACTTCCACCCATGGAAGAGTCACCATGAAAGTGGTGAATGTGAAGCTTGGGAAGGGGAAATTTGATTGTAAATATGTTCCTATGTTTTGTCGTGGTTTGCATGTTTGTAACCCGTCTAGTGCTTGGTTCTCCAAGCTCGGGGGTGGCTTCTAGTAAGCCTAGGCTGGGAGGTGAGCTTCCCATGGTCAAATATGTTTTATTGCAGGTTGCATGGGAATGGAAAAAGAAACAAATGAAGAACTAAGTTGCTGTTTTATGTTGCAATATATTCTCTTTTGGAGATGTAAATGAAAAGAAGAAAAAAAAAGGGGTGGGCTAGATAGTGTTTATTTACATGGGAAGAAGGATGTTTGTATGCATCATTAGCTTGTAAAAGATAGAGAAGGACATTGTGTATTTGTTTTCAAAAAAAAATAATGTAGCAATGTATTTTTATTATCTTGAAAAGGGGAAATGTAGATGTTTTAAACTCCAAAACTTCTTGTAACCATGCTCATTGTATTTAAATCTGTTAAAGAAATACATGATGTTTTCACTATTCTAGTTAGTTGCAAATGAAAGCCTTAGTGTATTAGATTGTATGAAAATTTTGTGTTTAACTAGGGTGGAAAAGTAGATGCAATATATTTCTTTCATGTATTCTGCAAATAGATGAAACTAGGTTGCTGGAAATTTATATTAAAAAAAAAAAGGGGACAGTCATTTATTTTCCACTATTGCAGAAAATGGAACCCTAGTAGTAGAAGTCTATTTTTCCTTTAAAAAAAAAATAACCACCTAGTTTCAGGTTTATTCTGATATTTAAAAGAAAACATGGATATTTATTGATAGATTACCTTGTTAGTTTTGCAGAAAATCATGCCTTCATTTACAAAATAACCATACACAAAGATATATAAATATATATATATATATATATATATATATATATATATATATATATATATATATATATATATATATATATATATATATATATATATATATATATATATATATATATATATATATATATATATATATATATATATATATATGTGCATTTTAAACATTAAAGAGTCTGTTACAAAAAGGATATATTAGTAAATCTGGTTTTACTACAAAAAAAAACAGGGACTAATATAATGCTAAATCTCTAAGTGTATATATATATATATATATATATTTTTAAAACCTGCCAGTTCCAGATTATAACACTGTTAGTAATATGCTTATTCTTCCAAATATATTTATAAACCCATGTTTAAATGTATATATATACATATACATATATATATATATATATACCAAGTAAATATCTAACCACAGATGATCCTATTTCGAATGATGCAGATCCGTTTTAAACCAAAACAAAAAAAATATGACCCGAGAGTCCGAGGGTTTTAACCCTGTTAAATCCCAACGATAACAATGTTTAACCTTAGCAAAAAAAAAAAAACGTGCGAAGTTGAGGCGGGGGCCGCAGCACCCGGGCGGCGGCGGCCGCAGCCTGCGGTACCCGCAGGCTGCGGGCGGGACGTTCGCAGACTGCGGGGGCCGCAGCCTGTGGGTGGCGCCGTCCGCAGCGGGCCGTGCCGCGCTGCGGTGCTCCCCCGTACCACCGCCTCCCCGTTTCCCCTTCGGCCGTGGCGTTAAAACAAGCAGTACACCGCCTTCCTCCCTTCGGCCGCTGCGGCGCGCTTAAGACCGCCTCCTCCTCGCTCGGTCCCCTTCGCACCGCCCCACCCTGCGCAATACAGACCATTCGTCATTCAAAAAATAAAGAGATGAAACTAAAGTTTGCACACGCCCTAACCCTAACTTCTGGTTAGGGCAAAAGCGATAAGTTCGTAGTGTGGTCTTAAAAAAAAAGGGTGAGGGAAGAAAATAACATAATAAATGTTAAAAAAAAATGAAAGGGGTTCAAATCCCCACAATTCTCTTGGAAACAAAAAGACAACTTTTGTAGATGGTAAAATAAGGGGATAGTAATATATGTATATATATATATATATATATATATATATATATATATATATATATATATTAAATAAATATATATATATATATAAATATATATAAATATATATATAGATATAAAATTAAGTGTATAAGAATGTGAAAACATTTACAAGAAAATTATATTTGTATGGAAGGGTAAACAAGCAAATTGGTAACAAAAAAAAGAGAGATGTATATGCATTTATATATATACATACCAATATGTAGGTATATAAATACATATATATAGGTGATTTTAAATTTGTTGTAGGCGTTTGAAAACTCAATTGGGAGTTGGAACATTACCTAGAGTTCATATAAATTAAGAAGCATTTTAAATTATAGAGGCCTCAATTAAATAAGGTGATTTAAATTACGGGGATAATTAACTTAGGAATCCTGGCAGGATAAGAAAGATGAGATAAAATTATAGAACGTCTAAATGGAGATTAAGCGTCATATTTACTTATGAAGAGTAGAGTTGATCCATTTGGGAGAGATTTTAGCTCGTAGGTGACTTAGTAAACCTTGTCACCAAATGGAGTTATTTACCCGTTTTATACAAATATAATTTAGGCTCAACCCAAAATGCATTATTTAATTAAGTTAATCGCACTAAGTTGCATTATTTTAATTTAGTTAGTCGATAATTAGTTAAGTATTTTTTTTAAAAAAAAATTTCCGTTCGTGCCCTAAAGTTGGGCATGACATTTTGGTATCAGAGCAAGGTTGCCAACACTAGGGAACCTTACTCCAT
Source organism: Cryptomeria japonica (assembly GCF_030272615.1). Taxonomy (NCBI): domain Eukaryota; kingdom Viridiplantae; phylum Streptophyta; class Pinopsida; order Cupressales; family Cupressaceae; genus Cryptomeria; species Cryptomeria japonica. The sequence goes on from NC_081405.1 coordinate 285,683,320, forward strand.
TACGTTTCGCTATAATTATTTAATTAATTAAATTGTATTTAATTTTATTTTGAACTAGCTAAAATATTTTCCCATAAAATAGTTATTTATTTCATTTTATTTTATTCTCTTAAAAAGGATGCCTCCAGCTACGCGACAAGCTCGCAAACGAGGTAGAGGCCCTAGGCGTGCACGCATGGCACGCGAAGAGGTCATTAGGGAGGAATCGGTTCAGGAAGTGGACCCAGCAGCTCCTCCCGAGCAACCAGTTGACCCAAACCAAGACATCTTGGTAGCCCTTCAGAACCTGATTGGATTAGTACAGGATAGGCTTCCAGCAGCAGACCATAATGTTGAAAACTAGAACTCAGGAAGTCATAGAACGGTAGAACGGGAACGGAGTAGGAGTCCACCTCCTAATCCCGTGGAGAGTCAGGCTGGGCATGAGCCCGAACCCATTCACCTACCAGCACCACCTCCAGCCGTAGCACCAGTGTACATTGAGAGGGAACGTAGAGATCCAGGGGATCTGATCAGAGAGGTTATGCGTCTTCAGCCACCATCATTTGGGGGATCTACCGATGGGGTAGAGGCAGAGGCATGGCTTTTAAGCCTAGATAGGTGCTTTGCATTGCGCTCTTATGAGAGCAATCTAAAAGCACGTGCAGCGGTCCACCTATTGCGAGGAACAGCCTCCACATGGTGGAGACAGGAAGAATATAAGTGTGGCTTAGAGATAGAGACCCTCACTTGGGAGATTTTCACAGAGAGATTCAGGGAGAGGTATCTATCAGAGCATTTCAGACAGCGTAGGGTGGATGAGTTTCATGACCTCCAGCAGAAGGGTATGACAGTGACACAGTACGAGAACAAGTTCTTTGAACTTTTGCCTTATGTGGACTACCTGAAAGATGAAAAGCTTCTCGTCAACCGATTTATCAGAGGATTGAATTCCGGCATAGCAGGACCAGTGAGAATGGCCGCTCCAGGGAGCCTCCGGGTTGTCGTGGAGAAGGCTTTGATAGCCGAGGAGATTCAGGTCAGACCGCATGACTCGAAGGATCGGTTTCAGAACCGTAACCCTTCACCACAGACTTATGGGTTTTAGAAACCCCATTGGAAAGGTAACAACAGGCACTCATCGGGGTTCTCCAAACCCCCTCCTCCGCAGCAGACTCAGCAAAACCAGAGGCAAAAGCCTCCGCAGAATCAGCAGGGCACAAAGCCCAAGCAGTGGCAGTCACAGGGTCAGAGGCGAGATCAGAAATCTCAGGCTCCTTACACACCTCCGGCTAGGACTCAGTAGTCCTCTAGAGGTGGGTACAGTGGTTCTAGTAGGACAGGGGGACAGTCTTTCTCCAGACCACAGGGAGTATAGTTTCAGACACGAGGCCCTTGCTTCACATGTGGAGCCATGGGACACATAGCGAGAGAGTGTCCTCAGGGTCAGATGGCAGGGAATCAGAGGATGGCAGCATCAGAGCCGACAGTTGGGGACATGGGCAAGTCCCACAGAGTCTTCGCAGCGGTTGACAACCGCCAGGCAGAGCATCAGGCCACGGTTATTGAGGTAGCAGGTATGATCAGAGGTAGCAGTGTATCTATATTGTTTGATTCAGGAGCTACTGATTCTTTTATATCTCCATTGGTTGTGGAGCGTTGCGGGCTAGTGGCAACTAGGCAAGAGGTCAGTTGGGAAGTGGAATTAGCTTCAGGGGCTAGAGTGTCAGTGGAATCAGAGGTTAAGGGATGTCAGCTTCAGATTGGCAATATCACCACCTTAGTGGACCTTAGAGTTACACCACTTGGATCATATGGCGTCGTACTTGGCATGGATTGGCTTTATGCCCACAGAGCCAAGATGGATTGTCGCCTGAAAAGGATCGAGTGTGAGGATGATCATGGCTCTCCTATAGTGATCACTGGAATTCAGAGACCCGTGTCTCTTCGTATGATCTCCGCCATGCAGCTTAAGCGGAGCATGCGAAAGGGATGTCAGTTATTTGCCATCACCATTAGTGATAGAGAAGAAGAAGAGGAAAAGGAACCATCTATTGACGACTATCCTATCCTTAGAGAATTTGCCGATGTTTTTCCTTCAGAGTTACCTGGTATGCCGCCCCGTAGAGAGATTGATTTTCATATAGACCTTGTTCCAGGAGCCGAACCAATTTCTAGAGCACCATATAGAATGACTACAAATGAGCTTAATGAGCTCAAGATACAGCTTGAGGAACTCCTAGAGAAGGGCCACATTCGCCCTAGTGTATCCCCTTGGGGTGCACCAGTCATCTTCGTGAAGAAGAAAGATGGATCTCTCCGACTATGCATGGACTACCGTCAGTTGAACAAAGTAACCATCAAGAACCGATATCCATTGCCCAGGATCGATGATTTGTTTGACCAACTTCAAGGTGCCAAAGTATTTTCCAAGATTGATCTAAAATCAGGGTACCACCAGTTGAGAATAGTGGAAAGTGATATCCACAAGACCGCATTTCGCACTAGATATGGCCACTATGAGTTCACCGTGGTCCCATTCGGTCTTACGAATGCCCCAGCAGTTTTTATGAGTCTCATGAATGGAGTATTCCGTACATTCCTCGACCGCTTTGTGATTGTGTTTCTTGACGACATTTTGGTATATTCACAGAATGAGGAGGAACATGAGGAACACTTGAGGCAGGTTTTGCAGTGTTTGAGGGAAAATCAGTTGTATGGCAGTTTGTCGAAGTGTGCTTTCTTTAAAACTGAGATCAAGTACCTCGGTCATGTTATATCCAGTGATGGGATCTCAGTAGACCCATCAAAGATCAGAGCCATTATGGATTGGCCAGCACCTACCAGTGTGACAGAGGTCAGGAGCTTCATGGGCCTAGCAGGTTATTACCGACATTTTGTTGAGGGATTCTCTAGAATTGCTCATCCTATCACTTCTCTTCAGTGTAAAGGGAAGAAGTTTGAGTGGACGGAGAAGTGCGAGAAGGCCTTTCAGGAACTTAAAAGGGCACTTACTACCGCACCTATTCTTGTAGTACCGGATCCTTCAGCTGATTTCTTGGTTTGCACAGAGGCTTCCCTAGACGGTTTAGGAGCAGTACTTATGCAGAATGGTAGAGCTATAGCTTTTGAGTCTAGGAAAATCAAGACTCACGAGCTTAATTACCCCACTCATGATCTGGAGCTTGCAGCCGTAGTGCATGCACTTGTGAGATGGAGACATTTCCTTTTGGGTCATCATTTTGAGTTGCACTCAGACCATCAGAGCCTTCAGTACATATTTACTCAGCCGAATCTTAATGCACGTCAGAGGAGATGGATGGAATTCTTGTGTGAGTATGATTTTGACGTTCACTACATCAAAGGGAAAGAAAATGTAGTTGCAGATGCTTTGAGTAGGAGACGTCACGAGGTATTCACCATGTCTATGAGCACGGATTTGAGAGATCGGATCTTGCAGCGACTGCCAGAGGACAAATGGTATTTAGAGGTTTGCGAGGCTATTCGATCTCAGGGAACTTTAGAAGGGAAATATGTGGATTATTCCTTAGAGCCCGATGGTTTATTACGCCATAGAGGGCGCATCTATGTACCTTCTACCGGGGAATTGCGAGAGTTCATTATCACAGAGGCACATAGAGCTCCTTATGCAGCGCATCCCGGTGTCAAGAAGTTGCATGCAGATTTGAGAGAACTTTACCATTGGCCAGGAATGCGACAGCTTATCGCCGAGTTGGTAGCACGATGCCTTGAGTGTCAGAGAGTTAAGGCGGAGCACAGCCATCCAGGTGGGTTGCTCCAACCTCATGCTATACCAGAGTGGAAATGGGAAACCATATCTATGGATTTCATCATTGGTCTCCCTATGTCATCTCGCCGCCATGATGCCATCTTGGTGACGGTTGACAAGTTGACCAAAGTGGCTCACTTTTCACCAGTCCGTACCACCTTCACAGCACCAGCAGTAGCATAGGTGTTTTTGCGGGACATTGTCAGACTTCATGGTGTTCCACGTAAGATCATTTCCGATAGGGATTCCCTCTTCACTTCCTCTTTTTGGAAGGCGTTACAGGCAGCTATGGGTACCAAGCTCAATTTCAGTACAGCCTATCATCCGGAAACGGATGGCCAGACAGAGAGAGTTAATCAGGTGTTAGAGGATATGCTCCGCATGTATGTCATGGATCACCAGACCAGATGGGAGGAGTATCTTCCCTTAGTGGAGTTTGCCTATAACAATGGGCATCACACGTCCTTGGGAATGCCACCCTATCAGGCATTATATGGCAGACCTTGTAGGACACCGTTGAGTTGGGACCGCATAGAGGATAGAGTTGCTATTGGTCCAGAGATAGTTCGGGATATGGAACAGCAGGTGGATTTGATTAGGCAGCATCTTAGAGAGGCACAAGATAGACAGAAGAAATATGCAGATGCAAAGAGGGTTGATCGTAGCTACTCAGTTGGAGATAGAGTCTTCTTGAGAGTGCGACCGCATAAGAGTCCAATCCGTTATGGAAAGGGTTCTAAGCTCGCACCTCGATTTGTAGGACCATTTGAGATCCTTGAGAGGATACGGCCAGTTGCCTACCGTCTAGCATTGCCACCTAGCCTGTCACGCATCCACGATGTGTTTCATGTTTCCGTTTTGAGGAAGTATATCTATGATGAGTCTCATATCCTAGATTGGGATGCCTTGCAGGTGGAGTCGGACGGGCAGCTAGCTTTGGAGCCCATTTGCATTTTGGCACGCCGGACGCTGAGCCTTCGAGCGCGAGAGCTGGACCAGGTTAGAGTCCAGTGGGATTGCTATGATGAGGTCACAGCCTCATGGGAGGATGCAGCACTTATGAGATCACAGTACCCCCACCTTTTTGATGAACTCCAGGAGCAAGTTCATGCCTAGAGGGGGAGGGTGTGAGGCCCTACCCCGATTCAGTTTGACATTTTCAGTTATTTGCATATTGAGACTATTATGGATTCTTTATTTTATGCATTATGGACTTAGAACTTATATGATTCCATGATTTGGATCACACTGACATATGTTGATGTTTTATTTCATGCATGATGATTATGAAACTTTAGATATGTTACTAGAATAGAATTACATTATGATGGTGAATGTCATTATTGGAAATTTGCAGGATTTCATTTTGATGATAGAAAAATGATGCTTAGTTATGAATGGTTCAATTTTGGGAAATTATGTTAATTTGCTTATGTGAAATCGCATTTGAAAACAAATGAGAAATTGAATTATTGTTGCCTAATGTATGAATGTTTGATTTGCAATGGAATCCGTGTATTTGATTATGTATAATTGTGATTATTTGGAGTTACTAATGTGTTAATTGAGATGCGCAGGAAAAGTATCCATGTGACCATGGAATTTAATGGAGAACCAAGCCTAGACCAATGTGCGTTTGTTAAGCCGGGAGTTGTCTATTTGGAGAGACAACACCCCTCCCCTTGTAATGTATTTTATTTGTGATGTGTATAATGCTTGAATGTAAAATTTAATTTATATGTAATTGTGTAATCCTTCAAGAGACCAATTTTCCATGTGTGATTTTTATATTTTATTTTTGTTGTGTCACTTGACACATGTGCTGATTAAGTGTCATTGAGTTGACTTGTCTCTTGGAGGGAGTTTTGTTTCTACCAAAGCCATTCAAAAACATGAGTGTGGTCCCAAATTTGTCTTGGGTAGGGAGTCATGGGAGTGGTCAACTCATGCTTGACCCGTAGGTAAACTTCAGTGGGGTTTCCAAAGGGTTTAATGGACTCCTAGGGTAAGTTTTTAGGCTTTTCCAAAGGTCCTAAGGGTATACCTATGGGTTAGGGGTGTTTTGCAACATGTGGCTTCTCCCATGTGACTATGAAGTCACTTCAAAAAGTGATAATTCCAAGATGCACGAAAATTGAACTTAGAAAGTTCTCCCTAGGATAGAGAACCTTCCCTTTAGGAGTCAAACTCTCTTCCCCATCTTCTTCCACCTTTTCCCTTTCCAATTTTGGTAATGTGTAAGAGTTTGGGAAGGGCAGCCAATGGGAACTCACACCTCACCCAAGGGGTTGGGAAGTGTGTGAGAGGCCTTCTTAGGCAAGAATTTTCAAACTTAGTGAGTAATCACCCACTCTCCTCTCTTGGAGATTTTGCTTGTTTTGGAAAAAGTTAGTAGGAGTTGGCATTTTTAGTGGAATTTTGGGAGAAAAGATAGTGGAAATTGGGCAGCTCATCCCCAACTAAAATTAGCAAACCTTTTGGCAGAATAAGGTTGGTTACTCCCTTCTTTCTCTTGTTATGTTGTAAATGATAGTTGTGTTGTTTTGTGATAAGGAAAGAGTTGCTTGTAAGATTGTGTTTATGAAGTTTTTTTAGTTGAAGTTATTATGTGTAGTTTCTTTTCTATGTATTTGTTTGTGTTCTTGTGGTATTTTGGGAGTGTCCAAGATCTCCTATCCTTGGGAGGGTAGGAAGATCTTGGGGTGGAAGGAGTTTGACAGCCATGGGTGAGGGGCTCTCCTTTTGGAGAGTGTTCTCAAGGGAGTCCTTGGTGACCCTTGATGCATAGCCTTGTGTATGCATTTGGGGGTCATAAGGGGAGCATATATGGCCTTGAGCCTTTTTGGGGGGCATAAGGTTGTGAAAGTATTTGGGTTGCATTTGTGTTGCCATGAGGTGGCTAATGTAGTATTGTTTTTTGGCATGCATTCTCCCCATAGGTACTTGGTCCACTTCCACCCATGGAAGAGTCACCATGAAAGTGGTGAATGTGAAGCTTGGGAAGGGGAAATTTGATTGTAAATATGTTCCTATGTTTTGTCGTGGTTTGCATGTTTGTAACCCGTCTAGTGCTTGGTTCTCCAAGCTCGGGGGTGGCTTCTAGTAAGCCTAGGCTGGGAGGTGAGCTTCCCATGGTCAAATATGTTTTATTGCAGGTTGCATGGGAATGGAAAAAGAAACAAATGAAGAACTAAGTTGCTGTTTTATGTTGCAATATATTCTCTTTTGGAGATGTAAATGAAAAGAAGAAAAAAAAAGGGGTGGGCTAGATAGTGTTTATTTACATGGGAAGAAGGATGTTTGTATGCATCATTAGCTTGTAAAAGATAGAGAAGGACATTGTGTATTTGTTTTCAAAAAATAATAATGTAGCAATGTATTTTTATTATCTTGAAAAGGGGAAATGTAGATGTTTTAAACTCCAAAACTTCTTGTAACCATGCTCATTGTATTTAAATCTGTTAAAGAAATACATGATGTTTTCACTATTCTAGTTAGTTGCAAATGAAAGCCTTAGTGTATTAGATTGTATGAAAATTTTGTGTTTAACTAGGGTGGAAAAGTAGATGCAATATATTTCTTTCATGTATTCTGCAAATAGATGAAACTAGGTTGCTGGAAATTTATATTAAAAAAAAAAAGGGGACAGTCATTTATTTTCCACTATTGCAGAAAATGGAACCCTAGTAGTAGAAGTCTATTTTTCCTTTAAAAAAAAAATAACCACCTAGTTTCAGGTTTATTCTGATATTTAAAAGAAAACATGGATATTTATTGATAGATTACCTTGTTAGTTTTGCAGAAAATCATGCCTTCATTTACAAAATAACCATACACAAAGATATATATATATATATATATATATATATATATATATATATATATATATATATTTATTTATATATGTCTATATACATATATATATATATATGCATTTTAAACATTAAAGAGTCTGTTACAAAAAGGATATATTAGTAAATCTGGTTTTACTACAAAAAAAAACAGGGACTAATATAATGCTAAATCTCTAAGTATATATATATATATATATATATATATATATATATATATATATATATATATATATATATATATATTTTTTTTTTTTTTTTTTTTAAAACCTGCCAGTTCCAGATTATAACACTGTTAGTAATATGCTTATTCTTCCAAATATATTTATAAACCCATGTTTAAATGTATATATATACATATACATACATACATATATATATACCAAGTAAATATCTAACCACAGATGATCCTATTTCGAATGATGCAAATCCGTTTTAAACCAAAACAAAAAAAATATGACCCGAGAGTCCGAGGGTTTTAACCCTGTTAAATCCCAACGATAACAATGTTTAACCTTAGCAAAAAGAAAAAAACGTGCGAAGTTGAGGCGGGGGCCGCAGCGCCCGGGCGGCTGCGGGCGGCGACGTCCGCAGACTGCGGGGGCCGCAGCCTGCGGGCGGCGCCGTCCGCAGCGGGCGGTGCCGCGCTGCGGTGCTCCCCCGTACCACCGCCTCCCCGTTTCCCCTTCGGCCGTGGCGTTAAAACAAGCAGTACACCGCCTTCCTCCCTTCGGCTGCTGCGGCGCGCTTAAGACCGCCTCCTCCTCGCTCGGTCCCCTTCGCACCGCCCCACCCTGCGCAATACAAACCATTCGTCATTCAAAAAATAAAGAGATGAAACTAAAGTTTGCACACGCCCTAACCCTAACTTCGGGTTAGGGCAAAAGCGATAAGTTCGTAGTGTGGTCTTAAAAAAAAAGGGTGAGGGAAGAAAATAACATAATAAATGTTAAAAAAAAATGAAAGGGGTTCAAATCCCCACAATTCTCATGGAAACAAAAAGACAACTTTTGTAGATGGTAAAATAAGGGGATAGTAATATATGTATTTATATATATATATATATATATATATATATATATATATATATATATATATATATATATATATATTAAATAAATAAATATATATATATAAATATATATAAATATATATATAGATATAAAATTAAGTGTATAAGAATGTGAAAACATTTACAAGAAAATTATATTTGTATGGAAGGGTAAACAAGCAAATTGGTAACAAGAAAAAATAATAATATTTTTTTTTAAAAAAAAAGAGAGATATATATGCATTTATATATATACATACCAATATGTAGGTATATAAATACATATATATAGGTGATTTTAAATTTGTTGTAGGCGTTTGAAAACTCAATTGGGAGTTGGAACATTACCTAGAGTTCATATAAATTAAGAAGCATTTTAAATTATAGAGGCCTCAATTAAATAAGGTGATTTAAATTACGGGGATAATTAACTTAGGAATCCTGGCAGGATAAGAAAGATGAGATAAAATTATAGAACGTCTAAATGGAGATTAAGCGTCATATTTACTTATGAAGAGTAGAGTTGATCCATTTGGGAGAGATTTTAGCTCGTAGGTGACTTAGTAAACCTTGTCACCAAATGGAGTTATTTACCCGTTTTATACAAATATAATTTAGGCTCAACCCAAAATGCATTATTTAATTAAGTTAATCGCACTAAGTTGCATTATTTTAATTTAGTTAGTCGATAATTAGTTAAGTATTTTTTTAAAAAAAAAATTTCCGTTCGTGCCCTAAAGTTGGGCATGACAGTTAGCCTCCAATTTTGTGCTTTCGGGGCCAAAACTTGCACATTGAGACTTTATTTTTTTAAACCAAATATCATCGAAAATATTTGTCCTCTCCAAATCTTAGGTCTATTTTTCCAGATTTTTCCCAGGGACATTTTATTTAGATTTTTTTGTTTTCACTATCTACTCAATTACTTGGATGTTTTGGCACTTTTAATGGATTGGTATGTTGGAGGGGGTTTTATTTAATGTATCTTACATGTGTTGATTTTTTTAGGGTCTAGTTATTTCATTTGTAGAGATATCATGGGTTTTTATGTTCATCCTTTTGTTATCAGTTTGGCAAAGAGCAATTATGAGTCTTGGCGACATGGCATCTTGACACATCTTAGGTGGCTAGATATTTTTCCTTATTTTTATGGACTTATACCTAAACAAATGACTCTAGGAGATAAATCAACTTGGGGTAATAACATAGACCATGTTGTAGGTGTGATTTGTTCTAGTGTTGATCATGACACTATGTGTGCTTTATTGGACCTTGAGTGTCCCCGCACATTTTGGACTCAACTTTGAGATATGCATGGAGAACCTTATATCTTTCCATTCCTAGAGGATCTTGCAAGTCTTATGCCCCTTGCACATGTAGATTTCATAACCTTTAATTATGATACTTAAATAGAGGAGATTGAGTATATCAAAGGTAGATTGCATGTTCTAATGGATCAGAGCCCTATCTTCATGTTCCTACTCCTCACATTGAGATCCCATCTCAATCATCTTTGTATTTTTTTGTTCCTAATAAAATTGGCATTGGATCATGCATAGCCCCCATTGATTAAGTTCAAAAGTTTAATTGGTCCCTTCTAATCTTAGCTTTATGGGATGACTTCTTGCTAGTATTGTGGGGTTATTTGTGGAGTCACACATTGCATACATTGGAGACATGTTTAAGGATCTTCACTTTCTCTTTGATGGATTTTAATTATTCCTTTCATCATATATTTAATTCCTTTAGAGGTTGTTCATCGGGTATCATCATAGTTTTTTTTATCTTGCTTCAATTGATTTGGCCTATTATAATTCAAACATTTGGATGGTTGAGCAGTAGCACACATTATAATACTATTCCTTCCATCTCCTTTCATGGAGTTGCTTCTACCTTATCCATTTTTTTTGTTTCTTCCCAAGGGGAGGAATGTTGTTTGTCGTTCTTGGATCATCTTCAACATTCAAGCATTCACCTTCGACATTGGAACTTCTTCATTATCCCAGAGATACATCGTCTCTTTTTCTCTCTCTTATGCGGCAAAAATTCATTATACTGGTGTGATAGAAATAGTCATTAGGGGTCACATTGAGTCATCCTTTCCTTATTCTCTAGTATAGTTATTTTTTTTCCTCTCTTTTGAAGAAGAGTTCTCTCCCACTACGGTTTTCTCATTTTCTCTGTTTGTGAGAGTTGTGTTGCTTTACATTCATTTGTACATGAGTGCCTAATCAAGCCTTTGTTGTTGGGACTCATTCATTCATGTATTCATATTATGTTTTAGCTACTACCTAAGTTAATCTTAAGGGGGGTGCTGGAGTAATTAGGAAACTTTATCTAATTATTTATTAATTAGGTCTTTCAATTACTTTTTCACTTAAGTTAAACTTAGGTTCTTTTTTCATCTAGAGTTAGGCTTTTCTAGCTTTATTTTACTTAGTGGTACTTTTGTTTAGTTGAAGTTGAGCTTTATTCATCTCCTCTTTTCTTTTCTTTAGTTCTCCTAATTTCAGAGTAGGGTATCTCTTGCTTTCTATAAAGCAGTCCTTCATTCATTGTAATTGTATCTCTAATATTCTTGTGTGCAATAATACAGAATTCTTAGGTTGTTATTGAGCACATTATCTTTTCTTTATCTCTAATGTATGACATGTTTGTTTCTTGCAAATGATTCTTGTCTCATGTGATTGTATCATCAACTTCTACATGGTATTCAAGCTCAATATTTTCTAGCGGGTTTTTTATGCTAATCTCATTTTGAGTAGCAACTTTTGCAAAGTATTTTCAAATTCTTGTTACATGAATAAAGTTGATATGGAGAAATTTGATGGAAACAACTTCAAAGTTTAGAAATTTAAAATGGAGGATATGCTTGTGGATGGAGATCTATAGGCTGCAATATTTGGAACAAAATCTGAGACTATGAGTCAAGAAGATTGGGATGCAATGGATCAAAAAGATAAGGGTCTCATAAGGCTCTATTTAGAAGACTCCATTCTATTAAATGTCTATGAAGAGAAGACTATGAAAGATCTTTGGAAGAAGCTTGGAAATGTTTATTAGGCTAAATCCCTAGTAAACAAGTCTTTTTTGAGAAATAAAACTTATTCTATAAAGAAGGAAGATGGAGGATCTATTTTGATCATCTCAATGCTTCAACAATATTATTGTTTAGTTGGGTTCCATTAGTGACAATCTAAAGGAGGAGGATCATTCCCTTCTTCTATTGTGTTTTTTGCCTGACTCATGGGACCACCTTGTTATGGCTATTGGGAGTACAACCACCAAGTTCAAGATGGATGAGGTGGTAGCATAATTACTTTCTAAAGAGATGTGGAGGAAGACTTTTGAGTCAACTAAAGAGGATCTTGCAATTCGTGGTAGATAAAAAGAGAAAGGAAAGAAGAAGGACAAGAAAGATGAAAGAGGCGGATCCAAATCCCATGGGAGATCTAAGTCTCCTAGAAAGTCCAAGTGAAAATTTTGGAATTGTAGAAAAACTGGTCACTTCTAAAAAGAATGTGAGGAGAAAAAGAAGAGACCATCCAAATCAGATTCAAAAAAATTATCTTAAGATGATGGTGAATAATTTGTCATAGCCTTGGCAACGTATGCATCAGAAGATGTCGGTTGATAGGTTCAGGTCCATCTTTTCACATAATCTTATATCAAGGTTGGTTTTTAAAGTATGAAAAATATGATGGTGGGAAGGTGTATCTCGATGATGACTCTCATCTGAAGGTTGTTTTTTGTAAAAGGGTCAAGATTAGATTCCCTAATGGAAAAGTGAAAGGGATCCATGGTGTAACGTGCATCCCAGGTTTGACACAAATATACTCTCTATAAGTAAAGTGGGTGATGTGGGTGTGAAGGTTATTTTCTTGCAAGGTGGATGCAAGATGACTAGAGGCTCTATGGTACTTGCCAAGGGTGTTTGGATAGAAACCTTATATAAGTTGGATACATGCACTATGTAGTACATTAGTTCTTCTATGGAGTCCATGATAAGGGCTCTAGATTCTTCATCATCACTATCAGATCAAGTTGTGTTCAGAGAACTATTTCTTCTCCATCTGATGGTTGTAATTTTTGGGTACCTAAGGGTCCCAATGCTTTGGAGATGAAACTTCCAATAGAGAAGACAATGTTATGACACAAAAGACTTGGTCACATTGGTGAGAAAGGTCTCAAAACTCTAAAAAATAAATGCCTTCTTGAGGGGCTTGATGATTGTAATGTTGAGTTTAATTTCCACGAACACTGCATTTATGGTAAACAAAATTGTGTTAAGTTTTATTTTGGTTCTCACAAATCTTCTAGATTGTTGGAATTGATATACATTTAGATGTTTTCAATCTTTTCAATGTTCCCTTGACTTCAAAATCTGTGTACTTCATATCATTTATTGATGACTATAATAGAAGGACGTTTGTTTAATTTCTCAGAAGTAAATCTGAAGTCGTTAGTTGGTTCAAGGAGTCTAAGGCTCTTGTTGAGAATAAGACTTGTAGAAAGATTACGTTTTTCAAGACTGACAAAGTTGGTGAGTTTTTCTCATCAGATTTTGACAAGTTCTATAAGGACCATGGGATTGAGAGGAATAAGAAAAATCCATACACCCATCAGTAGAATGGAGTTATAGAGAGGATGAATAGGAAGTTGATGGGAAGGGATAGGAATATGCTTAGTGGTACTAGCGCTAAAATAAAAGTTTTAAGTTGAAACTATAGCCATTGCCTACTATCCCATAAATAGATCTCCTACATCAAAACTTGTTGATAAGACACCTATGGAGATGTGGTCAGGAAAGAAACCCTTGATGAGACATCTTAGAGTATTGGCTATGAAGCTTGTGCGTCTAAGTGAAAAAATATCTAAGTTGGAGAACAAGGTAGTGAATTGTATCTTTATCAGCTATGGTGTTGGTGTAAAAGGGTACAAGCTTTGGGATCTAGTAACAGAGAAGGTTATTTATAGAACAAGTGTTATTTTTAGAGAGATGAAACCTTCCACTATTAAGATGCACCTAGAGAAAGAGGAGAAACAAAATAAGCAAGTAGTTTAGATACCTTCTACCACTAAGAAAGAAAAACTACAATCTCTTGGTGGACCTAATGATGAGGAGAGATCTAGTGGCTTTGAAAGTTTTGAATTAGAGCAAGAACCTCAACCTCAATAATTGAGGAGGTCTACTTGTAATAGGCAGCAACCTAAAAGATATGGTTATTCACTAGAAAGTTTTAGTTATTCATTGTTACATTCCAATTGTATTTTTTCTTTGATTGCCAACACTGATGAACCTAGAACTATTAGAGAGGCTATGGGTATAAGTGATGAAAATTCTAGGATGGAAGCCATGAATGATGAGATGACATCTTTGAAGAAGAATAGTACTTGGGATCTAGTACCTTTTCCTAAAGGATGTAAGCATGTGGGATGCAAATGGGTGTTCAAGAAAAAGTTGCGTATTGATGGAAGTGTTGAGAATAATAAAGCATGGTTGGTCATGAAGGGGTATCCCTAGGTTGAGGGATTAGATTATGGTGAAATGTTCTCTCCCATTGCAAATTTTACATCCATTTGGTTCATGTTCTCACTTGCTACAGTTTATGATTGGGAAATCAAGAAAATGGAAGTGAAGACAATATTCCTTCACAATGATTTAAAGGAAAAAAATTATGTCACAACCAGAATATTTCATGGTGAAGGGTAAAGAAAATCTAGTTTGTAAGTTGAGAAAGTCTTTGTATGGTCAGAAATAGTCTCCTAGGATGTGGTACCAAAGGTTTGATACCTATGTGTTGAGTTTGGGATTGTAGAGGTCCAAATCTTATCATTGTGTTTACTTTAAAATTGATAATGGTTGCATTCTCATTATTGCATTATATGTGGATGATATGTTATTGTTTAGGAATATACATTTAATTTTTGACTTAAAGTATCAGTTGTTTGCATAGTTTGAGATTAAATATTTAGGTGTTGTCAGACACATTCTAGGAATGGAGATCAGAAGAGACAGATTTAACATAAATCTTTGATCAAGTCATAGTAAGTATGTGACTTCAGTGTTCAAGATATTCAACATGATAGTTTGTAGATCTTTGATAGTTCTTATTGCATTGGAAACAAAGTTATCTCTGGAAACAAAGTTATCAGTGGAGGATTCTCCAAAATATCCTTCTGAGCATGAGGACATGGCCAATCTACTATATTCGAGTTTTTTTGGCAGTCTTATGTATGCTATGGTCTATACTAGACTAGACATTGCCCAAGCAGTGGGAACCCTGAGATGATGTATTGTTAATCCTAGACATGTGCATTGGGATGCAGTTAAGAGAGTGTTCAGATCTATTTGAGGGGTACTTCTAAGTATTCCTTTTTTTATCATGGTTATCCTACTAGACCTCAAAATTTGTGAGTATCTGTGTATATATGGATTTAGATTGGGCATGTGACATTGAGTTCAAAAGATCCACCAATGGTTATGTCTTTACTACATATGGTGGTATTATTATTTGGATGAGTAAGTGACAAGTTGTAGCTGATTTGTTATGATAGAAGAAAAGCCTATGGTGGCTACTCATGCTTGTGAGGAATCCATTTGGCATAGACGATTGTGTTCAGATATCGGGTTTGATGCAGAATCGGTTACTATTTGTTGTAACAATCAGAGTGCAACTTTATTAGCAAAGAATCCAACTTTTCATGCCAAAACAAAGCACATTGATGTTCAATTTCATTTTGTTTGAGACATGGTAGAGGATAGGAAGGTAAAATTGGGGAAGGTTGAAACTTTGACAAATGTTGCAGATGCATTGACAAAACGAGTGAGCATCAAGAAGTTTAGATGGTGTTCTAGGTCTATGGGCTATTTGAAAGGTCTTTGATGAGTGGGAGAATGTTGGGATTAAGGTGTCTCAACCTTTGCAAATCCTAACATTAATTATTACATTTATTTGTTATTTTTTATTTATTATTTTAATTAATGAATTGCCTACAAATGTCCAGTCACCTTGTGGGACCCATAGGCTTGATGGCATCCTACATGGCAATGATTGTATGACACATATGTTGCACATGTCGGGGTAGGCATCCCACTTAGAGGATCTTGACAAGCATTGTAATTTATCACAATATTTATGATGGATTATTATGATAGTTGTAAGATGTGTAAGAGCATCTATCATACCTCAAAATAGTAAATTTTGGGTGCCCAATTTAGGAGTTTTGAATGGGAAATCATTTGGAGATGTACATGTGTCATTTGCATGCTTTATCATGGCTAAAAATTAGGGTCAAATATTTTGCATGACCCCATCTTGTATCTTCATCTAGAAGCTATCTCTTGAATTGTATTTCTCTATATAAGGTAGCCTTAGAGATTATTAGCCATGTAATGCTTTGCAAGTGAAGTGTTATGCTGCTGAAATTAATCCAGATTGTGGGTTGTCAGTTGTAAACTCTTGTTGAAGAAGCTAAGTGATGATATTGTGTTCTAACTATTAGATTACTAGAATACAAAGTACTGTGCTTTTGGAGTGTGGGGTTTTTCTCCTGAAAGGGTTTTCCCCATGATAAGTCTTGTGTTCATGGTGTTTATCTTTATACATGTTTAACATCTCTATCTGAATGTGATTCTAATTTTGTAATAGTTGAAATTTGTAAAGGAAATTTGCATTATCTACCCAACTAGATTAGTGTTATGAAGTGTTTTTCACACCTTAGCTTCCTTTCAACTATTGTTGAAAAATTAACGTTATTAATAAATTGGTTTTCCATCAATTACAACATTTTATTCAATTTTTTTTTAAATCAATTTTATATAATTAACATGTGAAAATTTTAACTTTATAAATTCAAAATTGATTCATTTGATTGGCTAAAATCATTTCAATATTATAAGAAAGGATTTCTAGGAATGATAGATTTTATAGATTTTTTTGAGATTTTTATATATTAAAAAAAAAAATGTCTCATTTAAAAAACATTTTTTATTTTTATTAAATTAATTCTACACAATTATAATAAAAATATAAATTAAATATTAAACTATTTCATTACAAACTTTACCATTGTACTAAAAAATTAAAAAAATTAATTTTAACACATACATAAATACCAATAAAAATTAAATCAAAATTACTAAAATTATAATCTAATCCTAATTATCATTAACTTACTTATCTCCTATAGCATGAACTATTTGTAAATATTTCTAATACTAATGGTGGAGGGCCCTTAGCCATCACTTGAATTAGCAAATAAAATGGTGATAAAGTGTAAATTGTTAATTTTGTAATGTGCATGTAAGATATTACATTTAAATATACAAATAGTTTGTACAAAATATTAATGTTTTGAAAAAAAATTCTTTAATAATTTTTTTTAATGTTTTGTAAACCTTTAAATTTAGACTATGCATAATCATTTTCGTTAGAAAATGGGAATTAAAGGAAATATATTTTATTAGTAATTATATGTAAGCCTTCATAATTAGCTTGTATATTTGTATTGATAGGTTGACATGTAATTTATTAATAATATCTAAATTATTTATCTTATTATATTTAGATATTTCTAAAAGATGATATCAAATAGAATTGAATAATATTCAAGATCTTATATTCTTCTTATTAAATATTGCTAACCAAAAACACCTTAATATTTTTATTGGTAATTAAAATTATAGAAAGATGTATGTAACTAATGTTGATATTGTATAACTAAACACATAGGTTTAGTGCCAAGAAAACCCTAGTAGCCCTCTCAAATGAAACTATGTTGACATATTATGTATCATATTCCCATTAAATATAATAGTTTAAAGTAAAAAGATTAATGCAAACATTTGGTGATACTTATTAAATACATGTGAAAAATGGTCAAATAGCATTAATGTTAGTATGAGAAGTGTATGATAAGTTCACACAAAAACACTATTCAAGCTTAGGTAAAGTACTTTATGAGTGATAAATGTAATAATTATATCTTTTCTCAAGATTCAAACTCATATTAAATCCAATATAATTATTTATTTGGCATGAAAGAATGGGATACATTAGAAAGAAAGGGCTTTAATCTTTATGCACTAAATGTATGGTTGAATACACCTTTAATTGCATGTCAAACATTTATTTTGTAACATTATGTATACTACCAAATTAATCAAGTAAAGATCTTCACAAATGATATGAGAGCATATAATATTTTACATTTGGTACATAATGATATGTTTAGAGATATACTTTTATGGTGTTGAGATTGATTGAATATGTGTTGTTATAAACTTTGCATAATTCTAAATTTAGAATAATCCATTTAATATTTGTTCACATGAAAAAAGAATGTTTCAATTGGATGGAATCTTGCTACTCTTTCATGTTTCAATTCTATTGTGATGATTATAGCACCAATCATTGTGAATAACAGAAGATCAAGAGTTATTTGAAGTCATGTTTACAAAATTAAAATCTGAAATTCACACCTAAACCATTTATGATGCATTGTGAAGAAATTATTATATATATGTTTTATTATATTGGATTGATCAAAAATATCGTTACAATGGAAAACAGATGCAAGATTATTTAAACAAAGAAATCAAAAAATCAAAAAATCAAAAAATCAATGCAAGAGTGCAAGTTGAGCCCGCGGGGGTGCAAGGAAGGTTTTTTTTATGTTTGAAATAATTTATTTTAGCATTTTTTTCATAATTTTTTATTTTTTATATTTGTTTTTCTGTTTTTTAAGTTATATTTGTAAAATAATAAATTAATAATTAATTATATATTTTATTTTTTTAAATAATAAGTTATATTTTTAATTATATATATATATATATATATATATATATATATATATATATATATATATATATATATATATATATATATATTATTTTATTTTTATTTTTTTTCAATAAAAGTGGCAGTCATGAAATTTATTAATTAAAAAGAATTACAAAGTCTGGTTCAAGTGGGCATACCGGCAAGAAAGAACTAGGAAGAAAACCTCTGGTTGTAGCCTGAGTAACAAGAGTGAATTATCGTAAAGAACTACCCCACCCTCACCCATGATAATCCACAATCCTTATGACAAAATACATCGAAACAAGTTATATCCCACTCAATAAAGCCCTTATACATCCAAAGAAAACCCAGGGGAGAAAGGGGATAAAGAAGAGGGACCAGAATAGGTTGCAACTGAGGAGGAAGGACGATAAGTATAGTTATTTTTGAATTTATATATTTAAATTTTTTAATCATAAATTATATGTTTGTTTGTTTTTTTTTAAATCTATTTATTTTAATAATTATTATATTATTAATATTAAAATTAGTATAATGGTATTACATAGAAATAATTTAAATAATTGATTAATTGACATCATTCATTAAATCAATGAAAATTTCAATTTAATAGTGTTTATAGGTAATATTTAAATTTATCTTCTCTAATGTAAACATGCATATTTTTTATCCAAAAATATCCATTTAAATAACTTGCTATGATTGTCTTGGTACCTTAGAGAAAATCATCTAACTTGTATGTGCATTATGATAGAACATTTTTTGAAAGAATTGGTTGAAAGAATAAAATATTTTCATACTTAACATATTAACAAGCTCATTAGTTTATTTGATTGTGTGTTAAAATGATAATTATTGAAAAGGTTATTTTTGTTTTACATTAAAAAGAATATTATTATTCGCATAATTTGACATCATCTTTTGAGATGTTAATTTTTACATTTCTTGTTATTTTAAATATGATGTATCCCTATGAAGCATAATAGATCAAATGTTGGATGGGAAGTGGGAGACAACATAAACACAACAAGATGATGAATAGATATAATATATAAATGAAAACTTAAAGCATCATAGAGCTACCTCCATGATTGGAAATCAAATCCATTGTAAATGCACATATCATTTATATTAGTTATAGACACGATATGAGAAAACTCACACCACCAAATTTGTTGTCAAATGTAAGCATGGGAGAGATATCATCACAACATTGTATTATGTATATAAAAAGAAATGTGGCCACCGTGGACATGAGAAAGTCACTACATGAAAATTTCACAAAAGGTTACAAAAGGATGAGCCAATTTTTCATATATACAATAGTAGTCTAACTCAAAAGTACAATATACAAATGATGCCTTTATCTTAATTCCACAATCCACTCCCTCCAAGCTCTAATTTTAAAATAGAATTAAAGTACTCAACAATTAATACATTAAAGTATAATCCACTACAATGATTAACCAAAAAAGTGTTGATCATGATCCTCCATATAAATATCATCAACACCTGCATATTGGGTTAATTATAAAATTAATTTTCAAAACAAAGACTCAAAATTGAATGAAGTTCATTTCATAATTTACTTACCGTTTCCACTTTGCCTTGTGTCCATTATTGTTATTGTTTAATTTAGATCAATAAAAAATGGTTGCATATTTTTTTGAGAGTTTTGTTGACCATCTGAAGTTGCATAACATTCACATTTAACATATCAACATGTATAAAATTAATTTGTAAATTAAAGACTCAAAATTATTGGAGTTCATTTCATAATTTCATTACCATCTCTAACTTGTATTGCATCAACTATTGTTGTTGTTGTCTTCTTAGGATCAACAGAAACAAGTAACATATAATTCTTGATTTTTTGTTGATCATCTAATGTTGTAGTAACATGCACATTCAACACATCAACTTAGATAAAATTAATTACAAAATAAAGACTCAAAACTGATTGGTTTTTATTTTATCATTTTGTGACCATATCTAGTTTGTATTGCATCCATTGTCATTGAAGCCTCATTAAGATCAATAGAAAAGGGTAACATATGTTGTCGATCTTTCTGTTGATCATTTGAAACTACATTGAACTGCACATTTAACTCATCAACTTAGATAAAATGTTCAAGTATAAAATTAAATTATGTAATTAATCTAAACAATATTAAAATTCATAATTACTTGCAACAGTTTTTGAAATGTTTGAGCAGAAATAATACTAAGCATTGATGGTTGATCTCTAGAAATTGTGTCTTTTTATTTGATTAAATATAAAAAAATGGAAATAGAGATAGGAATTGAGTAATTTTTAATAAAAGAATAAAAACATTTAATACTTAATAACTTATTATCTATAACTTGTATTAAATTTCATAGCATTTGGTATAGATCAATGGAGAAGGGCAATCAACGTCGCTGAGTACTTTTTTTATCATCTAAATCTACAATAAACATATGTTTAACATATGAAATAAAAATAAGAAGTATTGCTATGTAAATTACTCAATACCTTTGAATAAATGTACTCACCTTGTTGCATAATAATAAATCTCTTTCTTCTTATATTTCTATGTCTGAGAGATTACTGAATTTTTTTTCTTTTGCTTTCTACATCCTATAGAGGGGAATTGAATTGTTTCATGCTCCTCGTCTCTTTCATTTAAGTTTTCAGATATGGCATTATGTCTTTGATGAATAGAACGATGTTTGTGCATTTTGCTTGGACTAAATCATGGTGATATTTGTCTAATAGACATGTTCTCTGAGCTGGAGATTGATTTAAATTTGGAAGAAAAAGCAAGAGATGCATTGATATCTTTTATAAATCTCTCAACACACTAACTAAAAATGTTTTTTTCATCTTCACTGGTCAGTGAATTTTGGAGCAATGAATTTAAATAATCAATGGAACTTTGAAAGCTATCATTGGAAGTACTAGATGATTTCCAACCATCTGTAATAGAAATAGTAGTGATTAAGAAAAAAATATTTAAAAACTTTTTATATTTCATTATAAAATGATGGTTTTAAAATTTACTAGTTCTTTGAGCTTCACCAACGACAACCCCAAGCATATCTTGATCTTCTGAAGGTATACAACCATCTACAATTGAAATAATAATTAATCAATGTTAAGAATCATAAAATCATTTAGAATTTAATTATAAACATCATATCAACATTACCAATGGTGTTAATTTCATGATTAGAACTCCCTCTAACTTCATCATTATCATCAACCAATGGAGTAACAGCATCTGTAATTTAATAATAATAATTTAGCTAGTATTGAAAAAAAATTATAATCATTAAAAATATAAATATTAAACTTAAATACGAAATGACACTTACCAACAACTTGATCTCGCTCATTTGGTTTGATTCTCTTTAGAATATCTAAGACCTTCAACACATGTTTTCATGTGTTTCCTCTTTTTGCCCAGTCACAATCACTTACATGCAAATTTGGCCCAAATTTCCTAACAAAATACCATTTTGTTGAAATTGTTTGGCTTCTTATCTTATATGTGTTAGGGAGGAGATCATATAGAGAACAATCTACATCTACTATTTTTTTTATCTCCCTAAAGAAACTATGTAATATCTTTCTTTTTTGAAGTTTGTTAGAAATCTGGATAACTAGAAATATCTTTTATTTTTGTAGAATGGCTCTACCCTATGAAGAAGTGTATGAATAATCCAATCCATTCTCCTTGTACATTTCTTAGAATGATCATTTAAATAGTGGCTCTTGATGTGGGAGTGGAATGACTATAGAAGCATTGGTTTCTTGATTTGCATGAGATAAGTTTTGAAATTTTTTGCCCACATCGCAATACAAACAAACATAATGATGTCTTAGCATATACAATAAACAACTTAAATTATGAAAATGCATAGTAACCATAATTGATAACTTGATTATCTTACCAATACGACTCTCATTATGACACCAACTATTTTGAAAGTAATCAATAAATTTCTTCTCTTCTTTGAATTCCTCCATGAAATTTTTAATCCTGGGCAAGTAGTGATGCCTTCATTATCACTTATTGCATACATTATCTCACTCAATCTATCAAATATGTGTTGCAAAATCCTTATTACTAACATACCTGGATTATATAATAGAAGATCAAATTATGATGTTGAATCGTGTAATTTACCATACATTTTAATTAAAGATTAACTTACCTATACACATTCTTCAACCATGCCCTACGTACATGTCAAATTCATAACAACACTCAACAATCAAATGATAAGCTACACGTTACATTATCAAAGTTTATAAGTAGGATTCTAACAAAAATTAATTGTTAAATTTAAACTAGTTTATGTTGAAAATTAGGAAATAAAAATTTTGATAAAGTAAATATTAAGAAATTACAATCTCATAAACATAAAATAAGACTAATAAAACTTGATTGCTTAAATCTCGGCACTAGCATCACTTTTCATGAATGTATTGACATGTCAATCTTCTTTATATTATTTCTTTCTTTTGTAAACCTTTGTTACCCATTCATTTATATCCTCAACTTTATTTCTCAAAGATATGGCCCATGCAACAGGCACGCCAACCTCTTGTTCATCAAATACAAGTAAGGTATATAACGGATACTACACATGAATAAACCACTAATAAATAAAAAAATTAGATAGAATAGGTCACTAATAACCTTTTTAATGTCCACTAATACAATCAATATCGTTGTACTTACCCCATATTTGTTTGTTGAGAATGTGGAATCCATTGCAATAATTGAGTCATGTGAATGTTTCATCATCATCTCTTGCATCCATGGTGTTTGTATGCCTATGATAAATGGATTATTTTTCTCATTGTTTGGTGTTTTATAGTAGAAAAAGTTATCTTTCTCCTCTACATGCCACAAGCATACACTTGTTGCATCATCTTTTTTTTCATTCATTCAATACATATTTCCTCAAGAAACATGTGTCCCTCTTATTCATCAACTTTGTCAAACCACAATCCAAGTAATGTTGTTCGCATATTGTGTCAATCCCCACACCCATCAACAATAAGGATTCAATATGTGATTTGCATTCATTTGACAATCTTGGTGCAACACTACTCCTTGGATCACCAAAAGGGTCATCCTTTCCATGATAAAATTCACTATTAGCATCTAGATGGCTAAACTCATTATATGTAATAATTGCAACATTTGGTCTACCATACATAGCCTTAACATAAAAGTGGGTTTGACAACCCTTTTTTTGAGTAAACATTTGTATCCTTTGCATGTTTTCAAGTTTAATTCGTGTATCCTTAGGCCCAAAAGCACAATGATAATTGTTAACGTGTACAAAATATATATTAATTGATATAATAAATGACAAATATAAAAAGTGCCATGCTTAATTAATTTATTAAATCTAGACAAACCCCATGTAAATTAGGTTCTATCAAATTGTACTCCTTGTGCTTTTTACATATAAATTGTGTCTCTGTGACATCCAATAAACCTTGTCCTTTGACAAAGTGACAGAGTCTCTCAAGAGGGATAGCAGCACACAAGTCTATATGTCGGTCAGTATCATCTCCAATAGGTGTCCATTCAAGGTCATCACTTGATAAATTATTCCCTTCGTTAGGGATGCCTTGCACATCTAGATTGATGATTGGTTCCCATTTATTCTTTCTACCCATTTTGAATAATATTAATATGGTTAGTGGCCCTCTATCTTGTTCAAATATGTAGGAACAACTACATTGATACCATTTTATTTGTATCAATATCTTCAACAAGATATTTTATGTACTAATACCAAAATCATATAAGAACCTTTATATCATCAATAAAATAGAATGTCATCTCTCATGGTTGAGACACTTAAACCTATATTGGAAATGAGACACCTAAACCTTCACAAGAGGATAATTTTAATCTAAGAAAACAAAGACAAGACTTTTTATTTTATGATAATGATTATTTTATATTTAATTTTTTTTTAGTACTTAAACTATAAAGAAGACAAAATATTAAAAATTCTATGGCTCGAGGGATGAAGTCCTCGTTTGGCTTCAAGTGGGGAGGTTATAATCTAACATGACAAACACATAAGACACAGCAAGAACCCTATAATTACTCAAGTGGGAGTGATGGACGAAGGCCTTACACTTATATTTACAAGCTCTCTAAGTGAAATTCATGAACTAAGGGCACATCTACATGCATGAGCCTAGGAGGGTCTCTCCTAGTCTCTTCACTTCATAAGTCTTGGTGGATCGAGGGTCTTGGAGCTCTTCCAGACATGACAATGAATCCTTTTTGAAGTATAGATTTTGCTCTCCCCCCTTTGTATACCCCACCAAAAAATGTGATTGAGGTCATCCCTTGGGGTGATGAAATCCCCAAGAAGGCCTAAAAAAAGAAGTGGTGTTTTCTCAATATCATGCAAGATAAGAGCATACACACACTCCTTCAGGATTAAAATACAGTGGCTCTTTAATTAACAAAATTGAAATGTGTATGGTTCATTTTAATCTCTCAAAGAAATAGTTTGAAAAGATACACAAACAAACAAACAAAGTATAATAAGAAAACATACAAAATATGACATCAAACTCAAAAAAATACTGTAGCGTCCTAAAATTGCACCCCTTACAATTTTGACCACATTTGGGGCCCTCACCTTAGCGGGCCTCCTCCCCACGCTTGATCAGAACCTGTTTATGACTCCCCCATGCAACCAAGCTTCATCTTTTCACTTTGCACCTTGCATAGCCCCTTGTTCTTGGCCCAAATTGGGGTAGGACCAAGGCGCCACGCCCTGGTCCTCCCTAATTGGGACCCATTTTGGCCCCTAGGCCCTATCCCAAATTTGAGCGGGAAGTTAATTCCTCATGGCGGCCTCTGTCAGAAAATTGATAAGTTTGAGAATAGGAAAGTACATAAGGAGGTCTTCCCCTCTCATTTTGATATACAAGCATAAGAAGACATTCACATACAATCATAAGGTGAAAATAGGAGAAGGCAAGGAGACTACATTCAAGCATTCTTCATCAAGCATTCCTTAAGGCTGCATAGTCTTCATTCATCAATTGTGGAGCATTATTACATCATTCATTTGCAAGCATGTGTGTGTTAGGGTTTTGTCATGTTCATGCCATTTCATACAACATATGTGATTACATCTAAGAAGCAAAGAATCGTCATCATCTATTACAGATATGAAGGTATACCTTTCCATCATTTATTTCAAGTATTTGCAGTATTTCATTCAAAGTTGATTCCAAACTGGGGTTTGACTTAGGCAAACCCATATTCCCAACATTTTTCTCTTTCTTTTTGTGTGCAAGAAATAGGTGCCCAGTTGTACCTCTGAAATTAAGCTTTATATGCAGAGACGAAAAAACCCTTTTCGACATGCGAAAAATTCAAAGGACCAAGAGGGTGGGCGTCCTGGTCCAAACAATAGCTCAATATTTTTTCTTATTTTGTCTTCAATATCAACACTTTACTTACTCAACTTACAAAAGAGGGTCAAACACACTCCAAGCACAATCAATCTACTTAGTATTCAGTCCTTGTATCATTTAGGACCAGATCTAGTAGATTCATCCCCTCTGTTGAATGTAAAGTCCTCCAAGTAAAAATCGTCTTAGTGATTTCCCCCTTTCATGTGGTGAATTTTCTAAGCCCGAATTTTCCACTTTACATTTTGGTGAACCCAACTCCTTACACCCTCAATTCTGATTTTTGTTCTCAGATCTTATTGTTTATGTAGTTTAAAATTCAATTTTTCATTTAGAAGTTTGATTCCCTTGCAAATTTTGAAAATTAAGAGGTTAATTTCATTAAAACCATAATTTTTAATTTCAAATTTGAGCTTGTGAATTGTTTAATTTGGATCAATTGTTTCAAATCTGAGTACTTTTTCAATTTCATAATTCAAAATTTCATCTACAAGATATATTTCACAATTAAATTTTAAATTAAGTGGTTAATTTCAAAAACCCTAATTTTTAAATTTTTAAAAAAATTGAGCATGTGGGTTGTTTAAATTTTGAATTTCCCTCTTCAAATTTGGTTGATAATTTAAATTCAAATTAAAAATTTCAACCTTGGATCAAATTTCAATTTTAAAATTAAGTGGTTAATTAAACAAACCCTAATTTTTAAAAATTAAATTAATCTTGTGCATTTCCAAAATTTTCAATTTCCTAGATCTAAATTTTAATTTTAAAATTAAGGGGTTCTTTTTACAACGCCCTTATTTTAAATTTAATTTTCTTATCGATAACTTTTAATTTAAAATTTAAAATTAAGAGGTTATTTAACAAAGACTTAATTTTAAATTTAAATTGGGTAAATTCAAATCTCCTAGTGAGTAATTTTAAATTTAACTTAAGAGGTTATCAAAACCCTAATTATTAATTTAAATTTCCTAGAAGGTTGCATAATTTTTCAAAATTTGAATAATCATTTTTCTAAAATTTTGAATTATTCAAATTCCAATTTCCAAATCTAAAACTTTCAAATTCTCATTTTCAAATTTCATCTTAAAAAAAAATCAAATTTGTGAATCTCATCAATTTACATAAATTAAGTGGTTTTATTTATAAAATCTTAATTTATTTCAAAAAATTTGCTTGGACTTAAATTTCAATATTCATCATGGCAATTAATGGATTTGATCTATTTGCTATTTTACATATGATTACATTGCTATTTACGTTAAAATTTTTGAATTATTCAAATTCCAATTTCCAAATCTCAACTTTCAAATTCTCATTTTCAAATTTCATCTTAAAAAAAAATCAAAATTTGTGAATCTCATCAATTTACATAAATTAAGTGGTTTTATTTATAAAATCTTAATTTATTTCAAATAATTTGCTTGGACTTAAATTTCAATATTCATCATGGCAATTGATGGATTTGATCTATTTGCTCTTTCACATATGATTACATTGTTATTTACGTACATTTATCATAACCATGTGTTGGATAATGGCGTCTTTCACTTCATGTTACTTCTTTTCATTCATAGCACTTGGACATATTGCATTCTTCGGATCTCCAAGTTTATTCCTTTTCCTAATTTAGATCTCAAAGCTTTCATTTTCCATATATGTTGTGTTATGGTGATCTTTTTGGGGAAATGCATTTCACATGTAGATCACTTAAAAAGATTTTGTAGATCCTAATCCTAGAGATTGCAATGAGAAACCTAATACTTGTACCTCTCCTAGGGTATCTAATGTGAATGAAGAAAGAGCTAATACTCCTATAAATGATCTCTCTAATGGAGAGCAAGAATTGAAGAGCAACATGGCCCGAACTTCTTCTCATACACATACCCTTGTGCAAGGGGGGCAAGGTCAAAATAGTGGTGTTTTTATCTCTCTAGATCCTCCTTATTCTCCTAGAGCCTATCTTAAACATCAAAACATTTGTAGAAAAGATGATGTCATGTATTTCATTCACGATCTCTCTCCCCATATAACATTAACTAAAGATGAGGCCTTAGATGATAAGGATCTTCCTTCTCAATCAACCAAAGAGGATATCCATGATGAAAGAAAGGAAAACCCTCCTCTACAAGACATTCCTTCTTCATATACTAATCCTTTCATTCCTTCTAAAAATCTTTACACTACAAAATTCAAACAAATTTATTATAATGTTTCCCCACCTTCTCAATTAAGGGATTCCTATATAAGTGACTTTAACATAATATCAAAACAATGTTTTAGAGGACAAGGACTTGGAAAATTTGAACAAGGAATTTGAGTCCCTATAAAACCTCCTACACAAATCACCACATAAGGCTTAGGAAATGATCTATGGATGACCTCCTTCAAATTCAAGACTTCGAAAATCATCTTGCAAGACAACAAGCCATTAGTGCTCGCAAAAGAGCTTCTTCTTCAAAAATTCCTTTTTGTTCATTTCATCAAACCTATGATCACCATGCTGATGATTGTCCCGATTTTCAAAATTCAATAAAAGAACTTATCGATAGTGGTAACGTTAAAATCATTGATGATAATCCTTCTTCTTCTAATAACAAGTCTTGTCCTCAATCTCAAAAGAATAAGCCTACAACTATTGATGATCAAGAAAAATTAACCACTAGAATCTTTTAGAGATTGAAGTATGATAAGAATATTGTTTTTCCTTTTATTAGACCTAATTACAATTATAAGAATAAGAAAGGTGATTCACATTGACTTTTTCATAATTGTTATTCTCATTCTCTTGGAAAGTGTAAAGCATTTAAGGAATTTGTTCAAGAACAATACAATCATGCTCATATGTCTTTCAACAAATCTTGCTCTCTTTCTAGGTGAAAAGGTAGTGCCTTAGCACTCATCTCACCCTCATGTTTCTCCTCACCCTATGACACAAGCAGTTAACTTAATTGGGGGCTCTTTGTCATTAAAGGTGGTGCTTCTTCAATTTCAATATCGTGGGGTAGCAACATGATTTCCTCTTTTTCTCTACTCTTTCTAGGGTTTCACTATTTTCTTTGTGATTGCATTATTCATAACTTGATGCCCCTTCTTGCATGGAATTATCCTTCATGCAAGCACATGCTTGTTCTTTGGACGGAACCTATTCCTTGCTTGGAATGGTGCATCTATTATGAATAATCTCTCCTTAGAGAACTTTTTGTGAACCTTCTTCTTCCTCTTTCTTTCTCTTTGAAAATTACATCTTTTGTGTCGTGTAATTCATCACTTGATGTCCTTTCTTCCATAGAAGTTATCCTTCATGCGAGCACATGCTTGTTCCTTGGACAAAACCTATTCCTTGCTTGAAACGGTGCATCTATAATGAATAATCTCTCCTTAGAGAACTTTTTGTGAACCTTCTTCTTCCTCTTTCTTTCTCTTTGAAAATTACCTCTTATTTTATGTTGTGTTATTCATCACTTGATATACTTTCTTCCATAGAAGTTATCCTTCATGAAAGCACATGTTTGTTCCTTGGTTAGGATCAATTCCTTGTTTAAGATGGTACATTTCTTATAAATAACCTCTCTTTAGAAGATGTTTAATTTTCCTCCTTGTTCTATTGTTTTGGGGGCAAGGATGGTTTTTTTTTCCTCTCTTTCTATCTAATGTATCACTATTCCCTTTAGGGGTTTCATTTTTCGCGTGTTGATATCTTTTTTTGTAATGGTATGTCTCTTATGATTACTCCCTCCATAGAGGAATATGTGATCTTTCTTTATTTCTCTCTCTTTGAAGATTACCACTTCTTTTGAGATGCATTTTACATATACTAATGTCCTTTCTTGCATTGGATATTCATTCATGTGAAAATATTGTGCATTTCCTTATGCCTAGTCTCTCCTTAGAATATTGTGTAATTCTTATCATTGTCCTTACACTTGGGGGGAAAAGATTTATTTCTCTTTCTCCTCTCTATGGATCTACTTTTCCTTGTGGAGTGGTGTTTGTTCATGAATTGGTGTCATTCCTTGTGTGAAGTTATTGTTTACTCAAGGATTCTCTCTTATATAAGACATGTAAGTCCTTGGCTACAACCTCTTCTTCACTTGGCAATGTACATCTATCATAAACTTACCTCTCACACTGGGTCAAAAGCGTGTCATCCTTCATCGAAAATCTCTTTCACCTAACAATAGGAGGGAGGTAGGAATTCTTGTTCTCTTTCCTTTTTTTTTTTGGTATAAGATGTTATGTTAGTTCAAGATAGCTCCTATTAGAGGTAGATGTCTTTTGAGCAAAGATCTCTTCTCCTCCAAGGATTCCCTTTACACTTGTTACAAGATATCTATTTTTCAACTATATTATCCTTGCTTGAAGAGTATTCCCTCTCTAGCTTGGATTTATGTCATTGTCGCTTAAAGGATATCTCCTTGGTGTTGAAGGTAAGGTGATGTCGGAGCATCCTCAGTCGATGTGGAATCTTTCATAAACCAAAAATATTTTCTTTCAGTTTGTTCTTGTTTAGTTCTTTGTGTAGTTTTTTGTGTTCTTACCGGTATGTATCGATAGTTGCTTGTTCTTTGTGGCCGATTTTTTTTCGGTTTCCAGACAATTTCATGTGTTTGATTCTAGATTTTGAGTTCATTTTGGTTCTTTTCCGAATAGTTATCGCTTCTGGTTGACTGTTTCTAGGTTATGAGACAGTTGTTGTGCTTACTGGTTGGTTTTCCTTATTTACCGACGCAATTCTTGGTGTGTGGATCCATCTTGGGTCTTGGCCGATGTGATTTGGCATGTGGTTGACCTTCCTGCTGAACCACATCACTTGGTTGTTATTTTTCGGAAAGATTTATCTAAATTTTAGAGTCGACCTAATTACATGTTTCATTTTCCTGCATTGGTGAATGTAATCTTATGAGGCTGACCCGGATGTGCAATTCTTGGCATGTGGATCCATCTTGGGTCTTGGCCGATGTGATTTGGCATGTGGTCGACCTTCCTGCTGAACCACATCACTTGGTTGTTATTTTTCGGAAAGATTTATCTAAATTTTAGGGTCGACCTAATTACACGTTTCATTTTCCTACATTGGTGAATGTAATCTTATGAGGCTGACCTGGATGTGTTCCGATGGGTATAAATATGATGTCATGTAATCATTTATAAGGGCAGAGGAAGTAGAACTCAAAATAAGCATTGAGATTCGCATGTTGTGATCCGGTTGATTCTTAGAGTCCCGGTCGGATTGTATCTGGCTTGAAGCCTGCATGTAATCGATTAACTATCGGATGTTCTTTGATGATAATATGATGATTCTCGGAAGATTGTCGGAAGGTCTAAGGCTGTAATATGATTAGTTTATGTGAATTTGTTATGTTTTCTTGTTGCTTTCGTTGTGTCTCTCTTGTTGCACAAGTCGGTTGACTCTTTTGAGGGTTTTTACCAATTTCGGTTGCTTTAGAAGGTATCCTTGTTTATTGCTTCCTTAAGACATCAACATAGGTTTATGTTGACATCTTAAGGGGGGGCAGCCATATCGCTCCCTTGTACCATATTGTACTATATCTCTTGCATATCATTCTTGCATGTCTTAAATGGGGTGTTCATTCTCAAAACCAGAGTAAAAACTCTTAGAGAGAGATGATTCACACTCGAAACCAGATGCAACATTTGATATATGTCTTAGATGGGGTTACACATCACCAAAACCAGAGAAAAGACTTAAACGGGATAGCCTCGAAACCAGGCATGTATCTGCCACTTGGCATTTACACATTTGCACACACACAATCGCCCCTTGGAATTTGCATTTATTGGAATCAAGGAACACTAAGAGGGGGGGTTGAATCAGTATTCTATTGGTTAACAAATTCTTTGACTTAAATTTAAACCACTGGAAGCATAAGCATGAAACTGAAATGCAGAAACACAAATAAATTAACCACAAAATCATAACACCAAGAGTTTTACGTGGAAACCCAAATAGGAAAAACCACGGTGGAATTTGAACCCACAATATTATTCCACTATGGCCAGCAGCAAAACAATATTACATGAGGAGGAATGCACAAACATTCAAGCACACTACCTAGAGCTCACTACTCAATTACAATAAGGGCTACAACCCCGGAAGGCTCATTGCCTTACTAATCAATTACAGTGATGAAATACAATGACAGAACTCCAAAATAGCATCTAACAATGCTTGGATGAGTTTCGGTTAAGTGCCAAATACTCTTACTGTATCTACTCTGCTCACTGTCTCAGTCAGCTACCGGATCAAGAATGTGCACGTGAAACTGTACTACAAAGGATTCACGATCACTACTCACTCGCATATCAAACATACCACACACCAAAAAGATCTTTTGCATCGGTCTTATATATCCACAATCACAAAATAGTCATTTATCAAGTCAGCATGTTGATGTAACATGTAATTGTATACGGTGAAAATAGATACAACAATAATATTGAAAGGCTAAATGAATTCAACCACAAAACCCTAGCCTAACAACAACAAAGATCCACCATAACATATGAAGATTACCTAAGACAATGCAAATCAAATGAAATCACAAAGATTATACCATCACATGTCCAATAGAGTTTAGATCTTCATTCTTCTCATCTCCATTGATCTTGCTTGATATATTTGCTCTCAGATTTTATGTGTGCACAAGAGCTCAACAAAGAACGGAAATGTGGTTGCAAGTAGGATCGCATATGAAAGACGAATGCTAGGATGCTTGATTAGAATGTAATATGTCCAATGGTTGATAATGAAGGAAGCATCTCCTTATATAGAAGACACTATATGAAATGGAGGGATAAGATTGAAAGGTGTAAAAGATAAATGGTCGGCTATGATTAGAGGGTAGGTAAAAGAAATAATAAAATAATGAGGGTAGGTAGTGTAGGAATTGAGAGATGAATGACATGTGTCATGGGTAGAAAAGGCTAATGAATTAATTAAATAAATAACAATTTATTTAATTAATAGAGGAAGTGGGATCAATCAAATAAATAAGATATTTATTTAATTTAGGAAAAGGATAATTTAAATAAATAAATGTATTTATTTAAATGAGAAATAAGGCTAGAAGAGAATAAATGAATTAATTAAATAAATAAAGATTTATTTAATAAATAGAAGAATTAGGCTAAAGTAATTAAATGAATAAAATATTTATTTAATTAGATTGGACAATTTTAGGTGTCTATAGTAATCATGAGTTAGCTTGACCGAATCACCAAAAACATAAGTGGATCACCAAATCGATGATAAAATGATGTCTCTATGTCGGCCCAATCATCCCATGCACAATTCATGACATCGCAATCACTGGAAAGATTTTGGACCAAAACTGCTCTACTCAACCTGAAATACTGGGTAACTGGCTACCAGTTCACATCCACTTCCGGATATCAAGATATGTGATTACCAGATAGGAATCTTAAGAAGAGTTGCCATCAATGACAAACCTAAACCACTAATCAAGCATCGATATACACCGGATGAGTTTCAATTGCTAACAAGCTCCCCCTTTGGCATTGATGGCAACACTCGTGAAAAATGACTAGGTGTTGAAACTTGTACACCGGATCAAAATTTCTAAGGCTCCCCCTAAGACAAAATTCTGAAACCTGTAACATGCTCTATACATTTCACTCTTCTACTGTACATTTTTCACCTTTACTCTCCCCCTTTGACAACAAAGTCAAAGATGGGATGTTGTCCAAAACTTATATACAAAGATATCTACCGGAGACTTTACAAGTATTTGAAGATATCAGCAAAAATGTTCTTCAAAGATCCTAGGTGAGTGTCCCACCCACTCTTCAAGTTGTCCAAGACTGTAATGAATGCACTAAAAACATATGCATGAATCTCCAGATCCTTCAGTTCAGATAGAACAGGTTGTCTCATAGACTTCATACAATCAACCTTATTACTTAACATGGTGTCCAGCCGGGGGGCAATCAAATTTCGGAGTTCACCAACTCTCCTCAAAAATTTGTCCTTATCTGCATTAAGGCCCGAGATCTGATCATTGAGATCCATTATCTTCCCTTCTACACTACTGGTTAGAGATACATTAGAATCAAAAGATTGTGAGATACCAGCAAGTTTACCCTGCAAACACTTATTTGCTTGTCTATATCTACTGTGAACTTTGACAAAATTAGACAAGACTTATATATTTTACTACCTTATGTCAATGCATCTGAAATAGTCAGCAGACCTTTTTTCATTCTGACTCTGTTATCTTCTATCATTTTCTGGAATGCCTGCATTCTTACCTCCTTGAATCTATCTAATACTCGCCTAGTAGTAGACTTCTCTAAAGAATCAAAATTGGTATTTACATTATTGATCAATTGTAATAATTTATCGGAAGGGCTAGAATTAGGATCTAGCTGCAAACCCAGAGCCACCTTCTGCAACACATCAACATACATCAAAATAATCTTTTTCTTCAGACTCTAAATTGACTAGATCATGACTGACCTAAGCTTGTACAACTGCTGCAAGCATCAACTTCTCAGTCGGAGACATTTGTCCAAGATCTAGAGGACTATCAAGATTGATTGAGATTTGGGGTAGGGTCCTTGTGACTTTGACTAGAGGAGTGTCAATTGTCGAATCAACAACTCCCTTGCCTTTATCTGCCTCTGCATCTCACACCTCTATCTTCTCAAGCTCTTTCACCCTAGCATCATTCACTTTATCCTGTGCACCTGAATAAGTAAAGGCTCCAACATTACCTACCACCAGAGGATTTTCACTGATCTTAGCATCAAGTGATATATGGCCTTGGTCTTCCGAATGCTACTCAATCTAAGTTTCATCCTTCTGATCACCGGAGACACCTTCTTTAACTTCCGGATAGGAAGTCTGAACTGCATGACTATACAAAAGATTGTTCTTCATGATTCTTCTCCAGATATCCTCGATCTTCTTTCTCACTTCTTCAAACCTGCCAATCATCAACCTGTTCACCTTGTTTCTTCTTCTGAATTCTTTCTTATTTGCTTCCTCAATGAACCTTTTAGCTTCATCTTGGGAGACATGAGTGCAAATGTTAAGCACTTCTCTCTTTAATTTCCTTATCAATTTTACTAGCAATTAGTCTCCTCACATCAATAATGTTATATAGATCTTTAGGGATGCTCCGCTCCAATTCAATTAAAGTTTTACTATAGTTGTGTAAATACAAAACAACAACTTTTCTTTGATCTGCCTCATCTAGATTTTCATAATATGCTCCAATATTCTTCAAATTTCGATCAATCAATTGATTTGTTGTCAATGGAGGGACAAATATATATGTACCTTGTTGATCACTGGATTCAAGATCTTTATCAATTTGAGTTCTAATCTTCCTTCCCCTCTTGGGTCTTCCGGTAAGGGTAGGTTAAGATTTAGCTTTCTTACTCTACTCCGCACCACCAAATTAAGGTTTCCTCACAACTCTAACAAAATCTCCTTTCTTCTTAGCTTTTTCTGCTTCTTCATCAGATTCGATCTCAGACGCTACCGAAGATAGAATAACATAAGTTTATTTAGGCTTCTCCTTTTCCTTCAAAACTCCATTTCTGGATGAGCTTTGTCCTGATGATGGTACTACTAGAGTAGGGGTAGACTTGGTCTCTTTTGGCTTGGCTTTAGAAGGAACTGATTCTGCCTTAGGATTCTTGGATTCCCCCTTAGCCTCCATCTGAGCATGTTTCTCCCTTGCTTGCTTCACTGCCTCCTGAGTAAATCCCATCTGCATTGCCACTTCCTCAGCCATCTTAGATACTTTCCTCTTCCTTGCAGGTGCAGTGAATTGCTTGTGCAACTTCATGTCTTTTTCCTTGAAAGCGTTGAATCTTCCTTCTTTCTTATCAACTAACTGACTCAACATATGGTGAGCATAGGCATCAAGGGTAGCAGCATCAAATTCATAACCCATCAGAAGAATCCACATAATCCTCGGCTCAACGGCTTCCATTAGACATTGGTCTTTATCAACCATGAAGCAAATTGTTTTCTCATACTTCTCCACTATCTCTTTTGGGATTCTTTCTTTGCTCTTCATTGTGACTTGAAAAGTTTTGAAATAACCCCATAGAGTGGATATCCTCATTGTGGCAGCACCAATCTCGATAATACCTTCCTTAACTTGCATAGCAACCGGCTTGTCATAGGCCCATTGGACCTTTCCTTGAACACTAGGGCTTTCATTCATGAAAAATAGAGCTAAACAGTTAATAAGGGTGTCAAACTTAAAGGTGTGCTTCTTGTCTTGTTTAATTTTCTTCAAATTGCTCGGTAACTAATTCAAGAGAGCTGTAAATAAATCATACCTCTCATCTTCCTTCAACATCTCATAAGCAGAGTATATTGTTGTACCGGAGATAGAGTTTTGTCTACTTGATCGGTATACTTTATATCCAACCACCATTGATACAAACTTGTCATCATGCTCCAGAATGTCATTGATTGTCATCCACTGCTGTCAAATTGAGAACTAGTGGCAAAAATCATAGAGTTGTTTGATATTTTCCTTAAGATAGGAACTTCACCAGATGCGCTCAGACAAGTCACGACCTGGATTGCTTTCTTAGTGATCTTATAAGGCTTATCCAACTACATAAATTCATCAGGAATTTTGTTGAGTATGTACCGGATCCATTCTTTCTCATCAAATGTCAAAAACTGTATGAACTGAGAGAAACCCTTGACCTGCAGATGTTGATATTTCAGCTTGAGATTCCCCAAGCTGTTGGCCAGATGATTGTTGTACAGGGTCAACATGTCAGTGTTGTTGAGTTCTTCAAGATCATAGTGGATATATGCCCTGATATCTTCATAATGAAGAACGTCATAGGGTATAGAGGAAAACGCTCCTTCTGGATCATCCTCGACTAATTTGAAAGGATGTTTCTTGAAAATGGGTCGATCCCTATCCTTGATTTCCACAACCAGTGGGGTAGCAATTCCAGATATTGATGCCATTGAGAACTTAGGGTTTCCAAAAATTGATAGCTTGAAACGGATAAATACCTCAACTCGCAATCGGGGACAGAAATTCACTTTAGGATCGTTGTAATTGTTGTTTAGATCTCCAAATTACTTCGTTCTACTGCTCTGCACTTTCTCTTGATCGCATTGTGAAAAATAAAGCTTTGAAATGCCTTTTTAACCTTCAAAAACCCTAATTTCAAATTGACATAAATGCACTAATAAGGTTCAATCGGATGCCTTGTTCAGCTTCAATCAACTCACTGGATTCAAAGATCAGCATGAAGAGTTCTGAATAGTCATCTCCAAACATCTGCAATCTACCATGATCAATCACAGATCTCTCCAAGGGGGTTCTGCAAGATTTTGCATGAAGATGCCACCCCCTAAGGCCAAATGCCTTGGTTACCGGATGAAGATCCTGCACCAGATTCGGGTGCAGATGCATTTTCTGCTTTGGATTCATCCTTTCTGACCCACATCTTATCATGCTTGTCTCTGATCTCCTCTACCTTTGCCTTGCCTTTCTCATCCGATTTGTTCTTGTCTACCAGAGCACTCTTGTTCACTCTTATTCTTCCTAAGTTTGTTGTTTGTGTACTTCCTCTGGTCTTTGATGTGGCTGATAAGATTGTCGCTTTTGACTTGATGGTGTATCTAGATTGTATCCAAGTTCGGTTTTGTCCTTTGTAGACTTGGTTTGCAGCTTGATGGGTTTGGTAATTCCTTCTTGACGTTTTCCCAGAGAACTTGTACCTGAATACCCCATGTGTTGGATTATTTGATAGCCTTTACCATATTGTTCAAGGGAAATTTCACAATGTTGGACTTCTCTATCTTCATTTTCCCCTCTATAAAGCCATTCGCGAACAGTTGTCTCTTATGTTTCATTTGCAAAGCAGGCGGAGGATTGCACAAAAGTACCATCATAGATGACGTTTGCAAGTGAAGTTTGTGGTTTCATAGCTTCAGATGGTTTTCCAAACTGTCTAGGTGATGGGGGAAGAGACATCAGTGAAAGTACGGGTTCTATCTTGTATCCGCCCATGCCGACATTTGTTATTTTTAGTTTCTTTTCTAAGTCCTTCATCAGAACTTCTGAACTCTCAGCTAGAGGCTGCTCTGTTGTGAGGCACAAGAGTATCAATATACTGTCCTAATGCATTGCAAGCGTACCTGGTATCAACAGGAACACTGACCTCAACTCCATTATAGGGAAACTTCAAGCACTGATGGTATGTAGATGACACTACTTGCATATCATGAATCCATGGTTTTCCCAGCAAGATGTTGTAAGATAGAGCAAGGTCAAGCACCTGATAGATAACGTATCTTTCCACGGGTCCTACCCTGATTAGTAATAACACCAAACCCTAAGACGTTCACTCTTCTTCATCATAAGCTTTTATTGTTATCTTCTTTCTTGGATCTATAACATTCTCAGAAAATCCCAATTGTATGAGTAGATTGTAAGTACAAATGTCCAGCCTGGCGCCTCCATCTATCAAACACGTTTGACTCAGTGTTTATGGGTCATGACTTCAATGTGTAATGGTTGATTATGTGGATGGTTCAAGGAATTGTCGTCTTCTTCAGACAAGGACAGGTAGTGAGGTGAGGTTAGGTGACCCACAATAGATTGAAACCGATCCAGATCTAAGTCTTTACGGGGACGTTGGTAGCAAACAAAGCTTTGTCTAGGATCTCTCTATCACCAGGAGAGATCTTAAGCCATTCGAGAATAGAGATTTGAGCAGTAGTTCATTTTAGTTGTTCAACAATGTTGTAACCGGAAGAAGAATGTGAAACCAGTTGTTTAGATAGAGAAGGCTTCGCAGTGATTGTAGTTGGTTGTTTGTTTGAAGATGTCGGAAGTTTTGATGATGTCGGCGGTTTTGATGATAACATTTGATCGCAAGATGAGGAACCAACTCCTTTAAGAGTAACTTTTCCTTGAGCATTGGTCACAACGTTTGCAGCTCTCGGTTTGTTTTGCTCTTCTTTGACTATGATTACATTGCAATACTCTGAATGAGAAGGTTCAAGCATGTTGATAATGTTATCATCGTTGGTATAGGTGTAATTTATCTTGGCACCTCCCTTGGATTTCGAGGAATCTCTTTACTCATAAGTAGGCAAGGGATCTTTGAAAGCTTTATGATCAGAGTTGGTTGCATGATTCCCAACAACAATTTTGTCATTATTGATAAGGTCTTGAATCTCATGTTTGAGTTTCATGCAGTTATTAGTTGTGTCACCCTTGTTTCGGTGATATTCACGGTAATCATTTTCTCTACACTATTTGGGTTTGACTTCAAGATCATATGGTTTGGAGTTGTCAGGCAATGTGATCACATTGTTTGTCAACACAGTCTTAAGAGTTGTTTCATAGGATTCTCCCAAAGGAGTGAAATCACGTTTAGGCTTTGAAATCCAAAGCTTATCTTTAAACCACTCTTTTGATTTCTTAGGAGGGTTTTCCGCAGCACTTTCAGCTGCTTTGAGGGCCTATGTGCCACTAGTCAGATTAAATAATGTTGGTTTTGGTTTTGGTTTAACGGGTATCAACTACTCCATTATTCACAACATTTCTATTATTATCTTTGTCATATTTCCAGTATTTGTTTTTCTCTTTAGAACTAGAGTCATGTTGTGTTTCCTTATAAAGTGAAATTTCACCTTTCTTCACAAGCACATCTTCTATTTTGAGAGCATTGTCCACCATCTTATCAAATGAAGGAGGTCCTTGCATTTGAATATTATATTGTAACTCAGGAATCAGATTGTTAACAAAGATGTCCATATTTTCAGAATCGGGAATGGGTCGTGAATATCTAGAGAAAATCTTTCTCCAACATTGAAGGAAAGTGAGGAAAGGTTCTCATGTTGTTTGTTTTGTATTGCAGACGTCAATCATTGTGATTCGATGACGGATGTTGTAGGAGTATTGTTGGAGAATTAGTTTGACCAGCTCCTCAAAAGATTTAATTCCTGTAGGCAGTTTTGAAAACCACTCCATAGCTTGTCCTCCTAGACTTATTGGGAAGAGACGCATAAGATATGTATGTCCATGCATAAATTCCATACATAGAGCACAGAATCCTCGAACATGGTTTTGAGGATGTAGGATGCCATCATATTTGTCAAATTTAGGAATTTTCGCTCTTGAAAGAAATAGAGGCATGTGAAGATTCTTGTCGAATGGGAACGGGCAAATTGTCTCCAAGGAATATTGCATAGAAGATTTATCTTTGCCTTTCATTTCTTTGATCTCAGTTTGCAATGCTTGCAATTGTTTGGTTATCAACGATAGTGGTGTCTTTTCCTCTTTACTGATAATATTTTCAATGTTGTAGTTAGCGGGAAGTCTAGCTCCTTGTTTAGCCAATTCTAGAAAATGTTCTTTTTTTTCCCGGACCATGATAATTTTCATCATTTTTCTAAAATCCTTGTCCTTTTGACATTTAACTATAGTGTCTTCTTCATGTTCAAAATCACTAGATGAGGCGTCACTATCAGTAGCATGAGTGTTAAGGTTATCGCGAGCACTGTGTTTCGAAGCCTCTCTTTCTGGTCTTTCCCCAGACATATCGGAAGATGAAGGTTGATCAATAATTGGTTGGCTTGACGACGAAGGTTTGTCAAAGATTGGTTGGCTTGAAGATGAAGGTTTGTCAAAGATTGGTTGTTGAAATAATGGATTAGTTTGCAATGAGAAAGACTACCTCTTTCTTTCATCAGAATTCTTATGAGAGCTCCTGGTTCGAACAGGCATTTACAATTGATGTGACTGAGAGTTAGAAATGATACAGATGTCAAGATCAAATCGAAGCTAGATGCTTGTTTGAGGTGATGATTGGATGAAGAGATTGAGATCAAGACTAGTTTCAGGAACGATCTATCATGTATAAGATGTGATCTAAGCGGATTAGATAGATGGATGATTGATTGAACCAGCTAGGATATAATCGACAAAATCATGTAACACGACGGCAGGGGCATACTATCAAGATGCTATGCTCAGGATGAAAAAGAAGAGGTATATGTTGTCCTTTGATGTATCAGGATTGACCAGGAAAGTATGACAAAGGTCTGTAAAAGATATCAGAATCATGCAAACAAAGTTTTCTGGACTCAGGAAGACAAATTTTCGTACGACAAAATGCCTAAGACCGTACGACAAACTAAAGGTAACCAGACGACAAACTAGGTTACTCGTACGAGATGTTATTATAAGTGTTCAAAAGTTGTTCAAAGCAGACAGTGAAAGTTGCAAGCTCGTACGACAATACAGAGAAGCTCATACGACAATTCTCAGATACCACTACGACAAACTAGGCAATTGAGGTCTTGACTCGTATGGAATATGATTAGACAAGAAACAAGTTTTTGACAGGAAACAAGGTTTTGACCACTGAGTTTGATGCTTCAGCTGATTATTCAGGTTTTCCAGTTTCAGGTTGTTCAGTGATAGTTTCATACAGTTCAAGGATAAAGACACAGTAGACACACAAGATGTAAAGTGAATTCAAGCACATCATGCTAATCCTGAGGAAGTTGGCAGAGAGAGAAAACCTTTGCTTGCAGACTTAGGTACACACCCAATAGCTAATCAGAATACAGTCGCCGAGTCATGCAATTGATTCTCAATGCCGTATAAGCCAACTCCGAAAGCTAATGGGGGCACAATGTGGCAAATATCTTGGGAGAGTTACTATCTCTCTTGCACAAAGATTATCCCCCTTTCAAA
This sequence comes from Cryptomeria japonica, assembly GCF_030272615.1. NCBI lineage: Eukaryota > Viridiplantae > Streptophyta > Pinopsida > Cupressales > Cupressaceae > Cryptomeria > Cryptomeria japonica. The sequence goes on from NC_081405.1 coordinate 285,725,002, forward strand.
GGTGAACCGGGTAGCTTCTATCCTAGAGTTCTTAATAAGGGTTTATGTTCCAAGCTACCCCTTGAAGTCGTGCAAGCACAATTGAGGCCTATAGCCCGACAAGGTACTAACCAAGATGTAGTGACGCAAGCATGATTGAGACCGCGAGGCCCTACAAAATGCACGATATGAAAAATCTCAAAAAGAAAACTCAAATAACTCCATCCTCTAAGACTTTAATCTCAAAGAGGCCTATTTATTATAGTGGGTTGGAATGCTTGAGTCTAGCTGTGCTCACTTGGGTCGTTCTCACAGGGTGATTACTTTTTCCCACTCTAACAAGCCCTCTAAAGGAACACAAATCTCAAACTAGAAAAGCTTCAAGGCTCTGGATTTTTGATTGTCTGTGCAGACAAGAGCATACTCTCCTACCTTTTAGACTTTTCTCAAACACGAAAAAACAGATTTGTTTATTTACCACATCGCAATTTAGTTGCCTAGAAAACAATTAATAATACACAAAGTTTGCTTGAATCTTCTTAGACAACCTACAAAAACAACGTATCAGTAATCATATTGTTTTTTAGCGATATAGGCATATTCTTGGACAAATGTTCTGCAAAAACTTGTCAGGCTGTGAAAATCACTTAGATAGACAGAAAACAGATCAGGGTTAGCATTAGTGCCAACAAAATCAAATCAGAAAAACCCCTAAAAGTACTATGTTTTTCATTTGAGAAAGTAGAAAATCGTACAAACTTTCTCACCTGACCATACGACAGAAGATAGAATATCGTACTATAATGAATATAATGTCATACGAGATTTTGCAAAGAATGTACATACAGAATCCAGAAGATGAGAATTTGATGATCTCCGAGACCGAAAATTTGAGTTTCCTGCCCCACGGTTGGCACCAAAAATGTGTGTGAAATTTGGAATCTGTATCTGAAACACAAACACTCAATAAATCATTGCATGCATGGTTAGTTGATCAAAATCAATAAATGTAAAAACCATAACAAATCGACCTATTGCCTCCTAAAAGATGGGAGTATAGATTTGCTCTCAGATTTATCTAAGCAATACCAGTGATTAGACTACACCAAGACGGAGGATTTAATCTATATGAATACAAGATTAAGCTATATGAAATCTAGATGCAAGCAATAATTATCAAGTTATATGATTCAAATCTTGATAATTATTGTTTGCATCTAGATTTCATATAACTTAATCATACATTCATCTAGATTGAACCCTTCGTCTTGGTGTAGTCTAGTCACTGGTATTGCTTAGATAAATCTGAGAGCAAATCTATACTCTCATCTTTTAGGAGACAATAGGTCGATTTGTTATGGTTTTTACATTTACTGATTTTGATCAACTAACCATGCATGCAATGATTTATTGAGTGTTTGTGTTTCAGATACAGATTCCAAATTTCATACATATTTTTAGCGCCCACTATGGGGCAGGAAACACAATTTTTCGGCCTCGCAAATCATCAAATTCACATCTTTCGGATTATGTCTCTACATTCTCTACAAAATCTAGTACGACATTATATTCATTATAGTACGATATTCTATCTTTTGTCGTATGGGTAGGTGAGAATTCTCGTATGGTCAGGTGAGAAAAGTTCGTACGATTTTCTACTTTCTCGCATGAAAAACAAAGTACTTTTAGGGGTTTTCTGATTTGCTTTTTCTGACATTAATGCTAACCCTGACTGTTTTCTATCTATCTAAGTGATATTCACAGCCTGACAAGTTTTTGCAGAACGTTTGCCCAAGAATACGCATGTATCGCTAAAAAACAATATGATTACTGATTTGTTATTTTTGCAAGTTGCCTAAGGAGATTCAAGCAAACTTTGTGTATTCTTAATTGTTTTCTAGGCACCTAAATTGCAATGTGGTAAATAGACAAATCTGTTTTCATGTTTGAGAAAAGTCAAAAAGGTAGGAGAGTATGCTCTTGTCTACACAGACAATCAGCAATCCATACCCTTGAAGTTTTTCTAGTTTAAGATTTGTGTTCCTTTAGCGGGCTTGTCACAGTGGGAAAAAGTAATCATCCTGTGAGAATGACCCAAGTGAGCACAGCTAGACCCAAGCATTCCGACTCACTATAACAAATAGGCCTCTTGGAGATTAAAGTCTCGGAGGACAAAGTTATTTGAGTTTTCTCTTTGAGATTTCTCATATCACGCATTTTGTAGGGTCTCGCGGTTTCAATCACACTTGTCTGACTACATCTTGCTTGGTACCTTGTCGCGCTATAGGCCTCAATCGTGCTTGTGCGACTTCAAGGGGTAACTTCGAACGGAAACCCTTACTAAGAACTCTAGGATAGAAGCTACTTGGTTCATATCCGAAAGGGGGATAATCTTTGTGCAAGAGAGATAGTAACTCTCCCAAGATATTTGCCATATCGTGCCCCCATTAGCGTTTGGAGTCGGCCAATACTGCATTGAGAATCCATTGCATGAGACTCAGCGGTCGTATTCTGATTAGCTATTGGGTGTGTACCTAAGTCTGCAAGCAAAGGTTTTCTCTCTTAGCCAACTTCCTTAGGATTAGCGTGTTCTGCTTGAATTCACTTTATATCTTGCGCGTCTATTGTGTCTTTATCCTTAAAGTATCTGAAACTATCACTGAACAACCTGAAACTGAAACTGGAAAACTTGAATAATCAACTAAAGCATCAAACTCAGTGGTCAAAACCCTGTGTCCTGTCAAAAACTCGTTTCTTGTCTGATCATATTCCGTACGACTCAAGACCTCAATTGCCATGTTTGTCGTTCTAGTATCTGAGAATTCTCGTATGAGCCTCTGTGTATTGTCGTACGAGCCTGCAACTTTCATTGTCTGCTTTGAACAACTTTCGAACACTTATAATAGTGTCTCGTACGAGTAACATAGTTTGTCGTCTGGTTACCTCTAGTTTGTCGTATGGTCTTAGGCATTTTGTTGTACGAAAATCTTTCTTGAGTCCAGAAAACTTTGTTTGGATGATTCTAATATCTTTTACAGACCTTTGTCATACTTTCCTGGTTAGTACTCATACATCACAGGACAGCATATACCTGGTTTTTTTCATCCTAAGCATAGCATCTTGATAGTATGCCCCTGTCGTTGTGTTACATGATTTTGTCGATTATATCCTAGTTGGTTCAATCAATCATCCATCAATCTGATCAATCTGATTCATTTAGCTCACGTCTTATACAAGATAGATCATTCCTGAAACCAAACTTGATCTCAATCTCTTCATCCAATCATCACCTCAAACAAACATCTAGCTTCGATTTGATCTTGACATTTGTATCACTTCTAGCTCTCGGTCACATCAATTGTAAATGCCTATTCGAACCAGGAGCTCTCATAAGAACTCTGACGAAAGAAAGAGACAGTCTTTCTCATTGCAAACTAATCCATTATTTCAAGAACAACCAATCTTTGACAATCCTTCATCTTCAAGCAAACCAATCTTTGACAAACTTTCGTCGTCAAGCCAACCAATTATTGATCAACCTTCATCTTCCAATATATCTGGGGAAAGACAAGAAAGAGAGGCTTCCAAACACAGTGCTCGCAATAAACTTAGCACTCATGCTACTGATAGTGACACACCTCATCTAGTGATTTTGAACCTTCTAAACCTGAAGAAGATACTATATACTCAAATTTCAAAAGGACAAGGATTTCAGAAAAATGATGAAAATTATCATGGCCCGAGAAAAAAAAGAACATTTTCTAGAATTGGCTAAACAAGGAGTCAGACTTCCCGCTGACTACAACATTGAAAACATTATCACTAAAGAAAAAGAAACACCACTATTGTTGGTAACCAAACAATTGTAAGCATCGCAAAATGAGATCAAAGAAACGAAAGGCAAAGATAAATCTTCTATGCAGTATTCCTCGGACACAATTTGACTGTTTCCATTGGACAAGAATCTTCACATGCCTCTATTTCCTTCAAGAGCGCAAATTCCTAAATTTGACAAATATGATGGCATCCTGGATCCTCAAGACCATGTCCGAGGATTTTGTGCTCTATGTATGGAATTTATGCATGAACAGACATATCTTATGCATCTCTTCCCAAGAAGTCTAGGAGGACAAGCTATGGAGTAGTTTTCAAAACTACCTACGGGAATTAAATCTTTTAAGGAGCTGATCAAACTATTTCTCCAACAATATTCATCCAACATCTGTCATCCAATCACCATGATTGACCTCTGCAATACAAAACAAACAACATGAGAACCTTTCCTCACTTTCCTTCAACGTTGGAGAAAGATTTTCTCTAGATATTCACGACCCATTCCTGATTCTGAAAAGATGGGCATCTTTGTTAACAATCTAAATCCTGAGTTACAATATAATATTCAAATGCAAGGACCTCCTTCATTTGATAAGATGGTGGACAGTTCTCTCAAAATAGAAGATGTGCTTGTGAAGAAAGGTGAAATCTCACTTTATAAGGAAACACAGAATGGCTCTAATTCTAAAGAGAAAAACAAATATTGGAAATATGGCAAAGATAATAATAGAAATGTTTCTAACGATGGAGTAGTCGATATTGTTAAACCAAAACCAAAACCAACAGTATTTAATTTGACTAGTGGCACATGGGCCCTCAAAGCTGCTGAAAGTGTTGCAGAGAACCCTCCAAAGAAATCAAAAGAATGTTTTAAAGATAAGCCTTGGATTTCAAAGCCTAAACGTGATTTCACTCCTCCGGGAGAATCCTATGAAACAGCTCTTAAGACTTTGTTAGCAAACAATCTGATCACATTGCCTGACAACTCCAAACCATATGATCCTAAAGTCAAGCCCAAAAGGTGGAGGGAAAATGATTACTGTGAATATCATCGAAACAAGGGTCACACAACTAATAACTGCATGAAACTCAAACATGAGATTCAAGACCTTATCGATAATGGCAAAATTGTTATTGGGAATCATACAACCAACTCTGATCATAAAGATTTCAAAGATCCCTTGCCTACTTATGAGCAAGGAGATTCCTCGAAATCCAAGGGAGGTGCCAAGATAAATTACACCTATAGCAACGTCGATAACGTCATCAAAATGCTTGACCCTTCTCAATCAGAACATTGCAATGTAATCATAGTCAAAGAAGAGCAAAACAAACCGAGAGCTGCAAACGTTGTGACCCGTGCTCAAGGAAAAGTTACTCTCAAAGGAGTTGGTTCCTCATCTTTTGATCGAATGTCATCATCAAAATTGTCGACATCTTCAAACAAACAACCACCTACAATCACTGCTAAGCCTTCTCCATCTAAACAGTTGGTTTCACCATCTTCTTCCGGTTACAACATTGTTGAACAACTAAAACGAACTACTATTCAAATCTCTATTCTCGAACCGCTTAAGATCTCTCCTGCTCATAGAGAGATCCTGGACAAAGCTTTCTTCGCTACAAACATCCCTAAAGACTTCTCTGGATCTGTTTCAATCCATGGTTGGTCACCTAACCTCACCTCACTACCTGTCCTTGTCTGAAGAAGACGATGATTCTTTGAACCATCCACATAATCAGCCATTACACATTGAAGTCATGATCCATAGACACCGAGTCAAACGTGTTTTGATACATGGAGGCATTGGGCTGAACATTTGTACTTACAATCTACTCATACAATTGGGATTTTCTGAGAATGTTATAGATCCAAAAAAGGAGATAACAATAAAAGCTTATAATGAACAAGAGAGAACCTATAAGGGTTTGGTGCTATTACAAATCAGGGTAGGACCCATGGAAAGAGATGTTATCTGTCAAGTGCTTGACCTTCCTTTATCTTACAATATTTTGTTGGGCAGACCATGGATTCATTATATGCAAGCAATGCCATCTACATACCATCAATGCTTGAAGTTTCCCTATAATGGAGTTGAGGTCAGTGTTCTTGTTGATACCAACTATGCTTGCAATGCATTAAAACAGTGTATTGATACTCTTGTTCTTCACAAAAGAGAAGCCTCTATAACTGAGAGTTCAGAAGCTATGATGAAGGACTTAGAAAAGAAACTAAAATCCAAAGATGTCGGCATGGGCTGATACAAGATAGAACTTGTACTTTCGTTGATGTCTCTTACCCCATCACCTAGACAGTCTGGAAAACCATTTGAAGCTATGAAACCACAAACTTCACCTGCAAACGTCATCTATGATGGTACTTTTATGCAATCATCTGCTTCCTTTGCAAATGAAACAGAAGAGACACTTGTTCTTGAATGGCTTTATAGAGGGGAAAATGAAGATAGAGAAGTAAAACATTGTGAAATTTCCCCTGAACAATATGGTAAAAACTAGCAGATAATCCAATGCATGGGGTATTCAGGTACAGGTCCTCTAGGAAAACATCAAGAAGGAATTACTAAATCCATCAATCTGCAAACCAAATCTACAAAGGACAAAACCTGACTTGGATACCATCTAAATAAACCATCAGGTCAAAAGCGACAATCTTATCAGCCACATCAAACACTAGAGGAAGTAAACAGACAGCAAACTCAAGAAGAATATGAGAAAGAACAAGAATAGTTGGCGATCAAAAGAGAAGCTTTTAACCAAGTTTCAAAGGTACTAGCAAGAAAAAGAACAGGAGTAGAAATTCCAGAAGAAATGAGAAAACAGGTGGAAAGAATGTAAGTCAAATGAGAACTCTACAAGGGCGGCTCCAATCAATAAGACGCTTCATTTCTTAGCTAGCAGATAAGGCTCAACCGTTCACAAAAGCATTACGAAAAGGAGTTACATACAACTAGGATGAAGAATGTGAACAACACCTGAAATAGATCAAGGAATATCTTTCCAATCAAACTGGCTATTGAATGGAAAGTTGTTGAGCTATACATCTATGGTGACTCTCAACTGATAATCAGCCAGATCAATGATACGTATCAAACTCGAGATAAAAAATTGATGCCCTATAAAAGAATGGTTAATGACTTTAAGAAATACTTTGTCTTTGTTTCATTTCAGCAGATTCCTAAATCAGCAAACAGAGCAGCAAATGCTATGGCTACATTGGCATCTATACCCCAACTACAAGAAACACAGTTCCTCTATGAGTTCCTGGTGGAAGAGCTTCGCTCTCCTGCTTATAATTCCCTTGATTCCCAGATGGTTTGTTCTATCATTGGGCATGACTCATCTGGCTATAACCATATCCACTCCTACTTATGTGACCAAATCATCCCTGAGAACCTTACTCGCAATGATAAAAGACACATAGTCCATAATGCTTCACGGTATGTCATCATCGCTAACGATCTATATAGGCGAGGTTTAGATGGTACTTTGCTTAGGTGTCTAGAACTTGAAGAGTCTCAATGTGCGTTATCTGAAGTCCATGAAGATATTTGTGGATCTCACTCAAACGGTCTAACTCTAGCTCGGAAACTGCTGTGGGCTAGCTACTATTGGCCAGATATGGAAAAAAATGTTGTAAAATTCGCTAAAACTTGTCAGAAATGCCAGTTGCATGGCAATCTCATACATGCTCCAGCAAGGGAGCTCATACCTTTTAGCACACATTGTCATTTTCAACAATGGGCGTTTGACCTCATTGGCCAAATCTATCCTTCATCATCCAATGGACATAAGTTTATCATAACTGCCACCGAATACTTCACCAAGTGGGTTGAAGCGGTTTCGCTAATCAAAGCAACCGGCAAACAAATGGCTATGTTTATTCTTAATGTTGGTGTAAATAATTATTCATCATGGATATTATTACACCTTACTAAAGTTTACTTAAGAAATGCATTTCATAGTAGTTTGGGTATGAGACACTTGGGTGTTTGTGCCACATTGGGATGGTGTGTGTAGGAGAATTTCCACCTTTTGTGGACTTATCTTGTTGTTACATTCCACATTCAGTGGGTGATCCACCTCATGTGGAATATTATATTGTTTCTCCTACCTACACACACCTATTTCCTCCCTACCCTTGTTTTTTATTGAGCCACGTGTCAAGTTTGTGTGCTCACATATCCATATAGCCTTGCCTATATAAGCAAGTTCATATTCATTGTATGTAACGCTTGATGATCCAGTTGATTAGTATTTTCATCTTGATAGAATACAGTTTATTTCTCTCATATATTTTGTCTCTCTATTGTATTTTTCATTGAGCCCTTGATCTTGGCAAAATCTCACATGGTATCAGAGCTTATAGGGCTTCATTGATTAGTCTTTTGGAGAAATTTTGGAGGCTTCAATTTTCAGATTTGGGGATCTTCATTTTTTGGGGGTGTTGTACAGCGATTTGGACATCACGGTTGAGTCCGAGAGGTCGTTTCCATAAATTTTGACTATATTCGGTGAGAAACAAATTTTGCCTATTTTGGCTACATATAGTCGTACGGATTTCGGAATTATTTTTAAAAAAAATATGATTTTCTGAAGAAAAAAAATTTGAAAAAAAAAGGCAATATTGAAAAAAAAATTAAAAAATAAAATAAAAATATATAAAAAAAAAAATTCTTTTGGGGGTCCGCAGACCTCCCCTGTGATCTTCCAGGTTGTTCCGCGAGTGATGTTGTACCCTAACCTATAGCTGCCACCGCCGGTGCCCGTACTCCATCCGGTCGGCCCCCGCGGATCCTCCCGGCCTGACCCCTGCGACAACCCCTCCAGCCAGGCCCCTGTTGGTTCTCTGCCGCCTCTGGGACCCGACCACACCGCCACCAGCCCTTCCTGCTCCCGACCACTACCTCCAAGACCCGCCCAGACCTGTCCGCCGACATTGCAGTAGTCCCACCGACCGGCACCTTCCTGTTGGACGGCAGCCCGTCGACCACGCCACTCGTCGGGCCCCTCAACCACGCAGATCCTCCTCTAAGCCACGTGGCAACACCTAAGACGCCCCGTCAACACTGTCAGCAGTCTACTAGACATCCACGTGTCGGCCAAATATTTGCCCGGTCATCCAATCCGTACTGCAACATGGTGCCACATCATCTTGCACAATCAGCTAGTTCGTACTGTACGGACACCCAATGGGCAAGGAGGGAAAAAAAAATTACGGCTAGACGGACGTCAATTTTAAGCCCGTCATTTATTGACGTCAGCGCCACGTCAGCAATATTTTGAAATTTTTTTAACCCCCTCTCATTGAGCTTTTCACTTTTGCAGTTCAACTTTGGAAGGCCATCTTGCTCATTTTTGCTCCTTTTTTGGTGCAATTTTTTTTTAAATGGGCTAGAATTTCGTGCTCTTTGCAGTGGTGGAAGAATTTTCTGATTTTGATGGACGGATTTTTTAAAAATCGCAGATCTTCATGTCTGTACCTGTCTAATCCTCGATTTTGCAACTTCAAAGGCTTCGTTTGGGGTCATACGACCTCCTTTTCAGGTGTCGTTTTTTTTTAAAGTGCATAATTTTTTGTCTACTTTCATAATCTGCCATTTGTTTGCAGTTATTTTGAGTAGAAATTGTACTTTCAATATTTGGCCATTCTTGGCATATTTGGTACTTGTATTTCGCTTGGATCACAGTTTAGATCACTAGTAGTATTTGTTGAAGTCTCTTATATCTCATTTTGAGAAGTTGTAAATTGAAATCAGAAATCCAAGTTGTCTTGTTTTGCAAGTGCCCCATTGTATACGCACTAAGTATAAAGTATCAAATCACCATTTTGGGGGAGGTTTCTTGATTGAGTATTTAGGGGGGGTGTCTTGTGTGATTGTGCCTCTCTCTATCTTGTGTATTTCATTTTGGTGCTATGGGTTCTCCTAACTTTCCACTTTTAACTCCTCATAATTATGCATCATGGAAGATTAAGGCATGGAGTAAACTAATGGAAAAAGGACTCATTCATTATGTAAATAAAACTATTACAACACCACCTGATCCTAAGGTTGATCCTAATGCTCAAATTGAATGGCTTACTAAGAATGCTATGGCACTTGGAACTCTCAGAAAGTATGTATCAGATGACCTCATTTATCACATTGATAAGTGTACAACAATTAAAGAGGCTTGGGATATTTTTCAAAAATTGTATGGTCAAGTTGATGAGATTAAGGGCTACAAGCTTGATAGTGAACTCACAACTTTGGATCCCAAAGATTTTGATACAATCCAAGATTATGTCACAAAAGCAAATGAGCTAAAAGCAAAGCTAAAGGATTGTGGAATTTACAAAAAGGATGCTCAATTGGTTTACAACTTGTTGGACAAGCTTCCTTTAGAGTATACAGCCTTTGTATCTAGCTTTCACACTCATAGGTTAGCTCAAGGTTCCTCATACACTTCTCCCTCATTTGATTCATTCACGGAAATGTTGATACTTGAGCAATCTAAGTTGACCACGATGGGGATTCTCAAATCTTCAAAGTCACAAGCTTTGGTGGCTAACAAAGGGAATCAAAGCAATCAAGGAAAAGGCAAGAATCAAAAGCAACCTAAGTCAAAACCACAACAAGATGGAGCACAATTTTCCTCTCCACAACAAGGTGATTCACCATTCTCACCTAAGAGGAAATCATATAAGGACAATCCTTTTTGTCGATATTGCAAGAAGTTGGGACATGATGAACATCATTGTTATAAGAAAGATATTGATGAGTTGAAGAATCTTCTTGAGAAGAACAAAATCAACCTACCTTCTAGAATGTCTACATCGGCTTCTTCTTCCAAGGATAAGGATAAAGGAAAGGATCACTCTTTTGGGACAGATAAAGGAAAGGGACAAGCTCTTTGTGCTACTACAAGTCATGATTCAGGGAGATGGATCCTAGATTCAGGGACTTCTCATCATATGGCATCTTTGCAGTCTATGTTTTGTACATTTGAGCCTTGCCACATGCCGCAGATTTTGATGGGCAATCATACATACATGGATGTGATTGGGAAAGGATCTATTGCCATTGGGGATAACTCCTTCAATGATGTGTTGTGTGTACCCCACTTGACAAACAATCTTCTTTCCATCTATCAAATCACACATGGGGCAACTAGGAAAACTGTGGAGTTCACACCTGATTCAGTTATCATTAGAGACTTGGAGAGTGGAGCCATCATTGCAACTGGGGTGGTTGATCATGCATCTCGGTTGTACTCTTTTTCACATTTTGGTCCTATTGATGAGGTTGATTCTTCCTATGTTGATGATTCAAATTTTGAGGAGAACATTGGGCACTTGAACTTGGGGATTCTCACATGTGACCCTATTCTTGAGCCTTGCATATCATCTTCTCCTCTTGATATCACACCACCTATTGCACATGATGATGCAGCTAGTGCGACAGTTTTGCCTTCTTGTGATTCAGTGCAGCAGGACATTTCATGTCTTCCAGCTTCAGTTGATTGGGATGACTACTTGACAGACATTGCAGGTTTGTTTGTGGAGTCCTACATTGCAGATTTGGGAGACATCATTGATGACATTCATCTTCTCTTTGATGAACATGATCCTTCTTCGATTGTTGCGAGGGATCACTATGACCCTCCTATGCATTCTCTACATGATCAATCTTTAGAGGTTGACATGATTATGGATATTTTCATCTAGTAGTTGGAGGAGGTCTCTTTATCTTTTGAGGAGACATGTGAGTCTTTGGCTATTGTTCTACATTTTTCTCCACTAGATCTTGTACTGCCTTTTTCAGGAGTGTGGCGCAGTTTACCACCTTTGGAGGGGGTAACTTTCAGCATCGACATGGGGACACTCGAGCAATTTTCAGAGATTCCTTTCATCATGAGTATTTTTCCTACATCTTCCCTCCATGATTGGGGAGACTTCATGGATACACCTTTGGTTTTGTTCCTTCCTAAGGGGAGGAACGTGGTTCGACGTTCGTGGAGCAGTTTCTTCATTCATCATCGAGCTTCTATCATTGGTGCAGATTCCACATTGAAGGGGGGCTACCTAGCTTCTCTTCTTCTTCTCTCAAATGGGGGGGACTTTTTCCTCAAATGGGGTTTTGTCCTTCACATACTTCTATGAGAGTTCTTTGTATATGGTTTTCATCTCTCTTTTGGGGGAGGGTTTTTTCCCATTGGGTTTTTCTCTCTTTCCCCTCTTTGTGAGAGATTTCATTGCATTGGTTTGCATGCATTTGCATTTGTACATGGATACCTAACATGGCCTAGTAGTCGGAACCCATATTGCATTTCTTAGTTGCATTATAGACTTAAGTGCATTCCCCTAAGTTGCACTTAAGGTGGGGTGTTGGTGTAAATAATTATTCATCCTGGATATTATTACACTTTACTTAAGTTTACTTAGGAAATGCATTTCATAGTAGTTTGGGTATGAGACACTTGGGTGTTTGTGCCACATTGGGATAGTGTGTGTAGGAGAATTTCCACCTTTTTGTGGACTTATCTTGTTGTTACATTCCACATTCAGTGGGTGATCCACCTCATGTGGAATATTATATTGTTTCTCCTACCTACCCACACCTATTTCCTACCTACCCACACCTATTTCTTACCTACCCTTGTTTCTTATTGAGCCACATATCATGTTTGTGTGCTCACATATCCATATAGTCTTGCATATATAAGCAGGCTCATATTCATTGTATGTAACGCTTGATGATCCAGTTGATCAGTATTTTCATCTTGATAGAATACAATTTATTTTTATCATCTATTTTGTCTCTCAATTGCATTTTTCATTGAGCCCTTGATCTTGGCAAAATCTCACACTTAACTACATCATCTGCAGGTATAGAATCCCCTCCTCAATTGTAACTCACAATGGGGGGCAGTTCAAAAACAAGGATATAGATGATCTATATGACAAGTTCAAAATCAAACATTGATCTTCCATATACTACCCTCAAGGTAATGGACAGGCTTAAGTGTCTAAAAAAACTCTGTTGACCATCTTGCATAGAACAATCAACAAATCTGGGAAGGATTGGCATCTCCAGCTCAATCCGGCCCTTTGGGCTTATAGAACGAGCATCAGAACACCTACTAGGGCTACACCTTTTGCTTTGATGTATGGGGCCGAAACAGTATTGCCCATTGAGGTTGAAATTCCTTCTTTGAAAGTTTTTTTGCAAGGTCTTATCACTGATGAAGATCGCAGAATATCTAGATTGGAAGTACTCGAGTTGTTGGATGAACATCAGCAAGTGGTGTTTGATCATCTGAGGACTTACCAGAAGAGAATGTCTAGAGGATATAACAAGAAAGTTCGACACAAAGAATTTCTGGTTGGTGACCTTGTTTTGAGAGAGAATCCTAAAAATCAACAGCATCAAGAACAAAAAGGGATGTTTGAACCCAACTGGTTGGGTCCCTACATTGTTACCACAGTCTTTGGCTCTAGCGCATACCAACTCTAAACTCTGCAAGGAGAACAGCTCTGTGAACCGATCAACACCATCCACGTGAAGAAATTCTACACTTAGCATTCTTTGCTCCAGCAACCTATACAGCTAAAAAGTCCTAAAATAAAATAAAAAATAAAAAATAAACATAAAATTAAAAATTAAAAAGAAAAAAGAATCTCTCCCAAGAAGGTGAAAACCAAGTAAACAGGTGCCTCTTGTACTAAAGTGCTCCATCTATCAACACAAATCTGGCATTTCCTACTTTATTTCCCGCTTTCCTACATTTTTTCTTTTAGCTTGTACATATCCTTCAGTCGCTTTTGTGACACCTTGGTTCTTCTTGGAACTCTCATGGCTTGAAACCGATCAACGTTGTAGTCTTAGGGCAATCGACTGATCAATCTAAATGTCTTAAGCAATTTAACCAAGTCATCTTTCTGTGGGTAGTACGGGGTCATCCAATCCGAGTCAGTTACTTGTCTCCTAACCACTGCAAGGTTTTGCCATTGACATCTAATTAAACACACAAAGCAAGAACAACAAAAACAATCACTAAAATTGTCCGAGCTATGATTGAAATTTTCTTTGTATGTTGTCTTTTAAATTGGTTTTTGCTTATTATTCCCTCTAAGTAACTCAAGGATGTCTATCTTGACTAAGAGGAGCAAGGGCTAGGGGCATAATACTTTTCTTTGTTTTCGACTTGTAAGAATGATTCTGATGATCTGGAAACATCTCATAAATTGGGTGTCTGTGATAAGTGCCTTCACATCAAGGTGAAATTGCCACACATACCTTGACTCCGTTTATTTGTACGCTACAGGGAGGTTGGAACTATTTCCTTGTCTATTTTGAGTAACTTTCTTTATTATGCAATCTGAATTCATGCTTAATCTATCCTACGATATGAACGATAAAAGGGTAATTGCGGACAATATAATCACTATTGCATAGTAAAAACAAGAACTCTACTTTGTCTGGTGTGTTTGCACGCAAGTTTGTCATCCTGGCTCTTTATGCCTTTGTGCTTATGTTCGCTTGCTAAATCAAAAGGACGTGACATTCAAGTTATCTTGGCTCTTTGTGCCTTGGTGCTTATGTCTATCTTTGGCATTTTAAAACGCTCAGTGATGATAAATAGCATAACAAATCCAGTGACTAAAGTCTTAGGTTGCATTCATACTAAGGTTTGTGCATTTCAAGAAATTTCAGCATGATAATTTTACTTTTTCTTTCCTTTGAATGAAGCTTGAATCTGAAACGATCATCATTTCTCTGCCAAGTGGTCACCTGCATATCATCATCTTTGACACGATCAAGTACCTGTGTATTGACATCATAATTCCTACATGAGATGTTAGCTACATACATGAGCATATCATATAGATCCATGAATCCATTGCATATTCATTTGCATCCATATTATCACATTGAAAAATAAATAAATAAATAAATATGGCATTCACATTTGCATCAGAATCATCATATTTATCCATTAAGTCATTCATTTGCAGATGAAAATGAAAAAACATTCACGATCATTAGCATTACATCCATACTGTAAAGGAAATGCATATATATAAGACATCATTTAGAATAACGCATATCAAAACCATCTCATGAATCATCCTATATCAACCAACACAGTACAATTAAGTCGAATCATGTGTCTCATATATATATCATCAAAAATTTCCATGTCAATGGGGTACAAATGATCTCAAAATGTCATATATAATGCAATCGGAGCAAGAAGTCCAAAATGGGATACAAAATCTCAAAAATCAATTTTTGACGTTTAGACCCTCAAAAATCTAGAGTCCATTTTCGGGATCGAAATCAAAATCGAAATCTAACATCACTTTTCTAGTCAAATTCTCACAACGTTGACCACTTGGCACATTCATCTTCAGGTCAATCTTTGCATCACTCTGCGCTCAAATCTTTTCCAATCAACTTAGAATTCCTTCAATTAATCTCAAATCAATTCTTAAATTATTCTTCGTACTCAAATTATCATCGCTAAATCTTTTTATCACTCGAATTGCCTAAAATCATTGTGGTATCTAGCCACCTTTCGATTTCAATCCCGAGGGGGCATACTTATTACATCATCATTATCAATGATTACATCATCAAAAGTCGAGAATTTTTTTTTTCAAATCTTCATCAAAAGCTGAGTAGCAAATCTTTTCAACCAAACATTTATCGAACATCAATCAAATCTCATCAAACAAGACCTCATTGCTAGGGGCATCCCAACTTTATCGCATCATATCACGTTGAGGTTCTTCAAATCAAATCAATCTCTAGGGGCATATCAGTTTCATCGCACCAAATCAAGTTGATATTGTCTTCATCTGAATCAGTCTCTTAGCGGTTATCAGTTTCATCACACCTCATCAAGCTGGTTATTCGTTTAAACCTAATCAAGGGTTTAAAGAGTCTTTTTTACAGCAATCACATGCTCAATCCAAATAGGTGTTCAATTTCATCGCATCCAATCAAGCGGGACATTCTGTTTCGCTAATCGGTTCTTGTTCAATCAAGTTCAGAATCGGCATTATCTCTTCGCTCAACCAATTCTAGTTCAATCAAGTTCTAAATCAATACCCGCTTCTTGATCCATCAAGTTCAAGATCGGTATCTTTGCTCTTCATCGGTCCTAGTTCAATCAAGTTCAGGATCGGAATCGCTTTGATCGATTTGTTCAGTTTCATCATCACGCTGAATATCTCACTCTTCATTCGTTCGTGATCCATCAGGTTCAGAACCAATATCTCTTCGACATCAACTGTTCTTTGAATCAATGCACTGCTCGCACATCAATTCAAAGAGGCGCAAATGTAATACCCTAAAAATGGTCATCTAAACCATGGACCCCTAATCTCGACTACATCACCAAGGTCCTAACCAAAGGCAATTAAATCAATCGTAAGCACCTAATTAATTAATTCATAAATCATCAATGTCACATTGCAAATTAATCACTTCAATCAAATAAATCATCAAATCGCTTTAATCAATTATCCTATTTATCTAATTAAATATCCTAGCATATTTAATTAATAAATCAATTTGCCATTAAATCATCAAAAATGAATTAATTTGAAAAAAAAGGAATTAATCGTCAAAAAGGAATTAATTTAAAAAAAAAAAAAATAGGAATTAATTTGAGAAAAGAAATCAACTTGAAATATTTTGAAAATCTAATTTGAGATAACTTGAGAAATCTCATTAAAGCGATTAAATCAATTAAATCTCTAACTTGAATAAAAATATGCAATAAATCAGTTTTCTCTTATTTTAACTTAAAGCAAAACAACTTTTTTTTTTTTTTTTTAAATCAAACAAATCTTGAGCAAATAAAGGAAACATGCATTAAATCAATTCTTTTTAATTGATTTTATCTCCAATGCAAACTCGGACTTATAATCCAAATGCATTAAATCAACCTTTATTGAATTTATCTCAAGATCAACTCAATCTTATCTCCTCTGAAATTGAGAAAAGCACCCAATCATCTCAATTCACCTAGATTGTGGTTCTTCTTGGAGAATCTCGACCGCTCAACAATCAATCTCGACCGTTGGTATCTCTCTGGATTTTCTATAAATTCGGGCTCTCATCTCTCAATTCTATTTTAGACATTTTATTGTTATCATGTTGGTTTTGCTCTAGAGTCATTGAGAATATTGCACATTGAAAATATTGCATCTTAGCTTATTGCATATTAGCTTAATCATGTTAGCTTGATAGAATCATATAACTTGATAATTATTGCTTGCATCTAGATTTCATATAGCTTAATCTTGCATTCATATAGATTAAATCCTTCGTCTTGGTGTAGTCTAGTCACTAGTATTGCTTAGATAAATCTAAGAGCAAATCTATACTCGCATCTTTTATGAGGCAATAGGTCAATTTATTATGGTTTTTATATTTATTGATTTTGATTAACTAACCATGCATGCAATGATTTATTGAGTGTTTGTGTTTCAGATACAGATTCCAAATTTCACACACACACAAGTGTTTGGAAATGTTGAGTATAAAGACATATGCTTCATTCATTTACAACTTTGTAATGAGTTACAAAGATCAAACAAGATGAGGTGAAATCCTATCCATATTCAAGCCAATCAAGTTACTTCCATATCAGCAAGTCTAAGTTCAATGAACTTGATTCATCTCACGGTAGAGCAAGTGACACATGGCATTTCATTAGATATTATTTTATGTACCTACCCTCAATTCTCATTAATTAGAAATCAAGATGGACATGTGTCCAAATTATTGTAATGATTTCATTGGGCAGAAGGACTTTGTTGTAACAAACCCTAGTTAGGGTTTTCTATCTCTCAATCTTTGCCATTGATGGAGATTCAATCATGGCCCTTCATTGTAAAGAGAGCATTATATAAGGCTCATCTCTCTCATTTGTAAAGGTTAATAGTGAATAGTTGAAGAATAGTGAATAGATCAATAGCAGATAGTTAAGAGTTCAATAGCAGTTAGAGTAGAGTAGGAAGAGAAGGCAGAAATTGTTGCCCAAGTTGTAAATAAACATCCTTTTCATTGAAGTTATGGTGGAATGTGTTGTTTCTTCTACAATTGCATGGTTTTTTGTTGGATCTTCATGTTAAATAATAATAATTAGATGAATGGAAGATCGTTGTGCATGATCAATGATGAAATTCATATATCCATGCCACTAGCAGTTTGCTCATTGTAAGTTTGCCTTTTATGGTCAACTGGAATATTTAAATGAGAATAACTTCAATTGCTATTCAAACTTTGATATGCATTGCCTTGATGGTATCCTTGTTGTTAATAGTGATTTGAACTGCTTACCTTAGAAGATCGGACTAGCTTTGTGGAGATGTTGCTCACATGTCAAAGCTTAGCTTAGTTGGAGTTTCACCAAAGATTGTCCATTGCTCTTACATTCATAAGATTAGATTAGCTTTCTCAACTCTTTATCTTTTCTTCTTCTTTTTTTTAAAATCAAGTAAGAACATGCATTCTAGCAGCATTCAAACCAAGTTCATGCATCAACGTAAGACCACCTTGTGATTCGAGCAAATCACATTAACCATTGAGCTATCCAAATATCAAGACCTAACTATAGAAACCTTGGAGTCATCTTGGTTGATCATTCAATTTAGTATCCAAGAAAGATAGCTGAATTATTTTCCTAAAGCCGACTTGCAGCCTTTCTACCCTAAAGCCGACTTGTTTTAACAAAACAAAAATAACAAATTATTTTCCTTAAGGCTAGCCAACTTAATACATTTAAGCTCGCTTTTAAAAAAATTGAATTTTGAATACTATTTTGGCGCCAAAATGCTTGCCTTTGGGAATTTCGCTTTGGTACCTTGGCAAGGTACATGCAATGATAAGAAAATTTGCTCTTGTGCCTTTGCAAGGTACGTCACCTTGAAAAAAGTTCGCTCATGTACCTTTGCAAGGTACATGATGAAGTTCGCTCTATGACCTTGGCAAGGACATGAATCTTGATAAAAATTTTGCTCTCTATCCTTAGCAAGGACAAGACTTGGAGATGAAATTCGCTCTAGGACCTTGGTAGGGTACACATCATGAAATTCGCTCTCTATCCTTCGAAGACTACATGACCTTAATCAAAATTTCGCTCCATGACCCTTGGAAGGTACACGACCTTGGTCAAAAGAAATTTGCTCTAAGACCTTTCTAAGGTACGTGCCTTAATAAGTTCACTCTCAAACCTTTGGAAGGTATATCAATTGGATGAAATTAGCTCATGGACCTTAGCAAGGACATGACTTGATAAAAAAATTCACTCTAGGACCTCTCCAAGGACATGACTTGATAAAAAAATTCGCTCTATGTCCTTCACAAGGACATGACTTACTAGGAAAGTTTGACCTCAAATCTCAACAAGGTACATGCTTGAACAAATTCGCCCTAAAACCTCTCCAAGACTTCCAAATTCACTCTCGACCTTCACTTGGATAAATTTGTCCTTGATGATTTCCTTTCAATCAAAGGACTGACACTAATTAATGAATTCATTGTTTCGAATGCAATTCTAATGTCTAAACGCAAATTTGGGTTATCAAAAGATGAGTTCGCTATCTGATAGGCTTCCTTGCTAAGCAAATTCGCTTCAACCTGATCTTCAAATGATAAATTCATCTTCTCTAAAAGACCAAACCTACATTTAATGATGAAATTCGCCCTTTATGCTGATTGAGAATCACTGATGCTTGATGAAGTTCGTTGTTCAATTGGAAAAATTTGTTGACCTGCTTTTAATCTTACTAATCAAAGAGATGTTTTGATTTGAGATGATGTTGAAATGATGATTTCGAACTTACCTTTATAGGCGCCTAAGGTGAATGGGTGTGTCTTTCTAACCTAAAGCCGACTTGCTTTAACAAAACAAAAATAACAAATTATTTTCCTTAAGGCTAGCCGACTTAATACATTTAAGCTCACTTTTAGAAATTCGAATTTTGAATACTATTTTGGTGCCAAATGCTTGCCTTTGGGAATTTTGTTTCGTACCTTGGCAAGGTACATGCAATGATAAGAAAATTCGCTCTTGTACCTTTGCAAGATACGTCACCTTGAAAAAAGTTTGCTCTTGTACCTTTGCAAGGTACATGATGAAGTTCGCTCTACGACCTTGGCAAGGACATGAATCTTGATAAAAATTTCACTATATGTCCTTAGCAAGGACAAGACTTGGAGATAAAAATCGCTCTAAGACCTTTCTAAGGTACGTGCCTTAATAAGTTCACTCTCAAACCTTTGGAAGGTACATCAACTAGATGAAATTCGCTCATGGACCTTAGCAAGGACATGACTTGATAAAAAAATTCGCTCTAGGACCTCTCCAAGGTTTTATCAAGATGGGGACCCCCCTTTTTTTCTTAGGATTTTGCCTTCTCTAGGAGTGGTCTCTCTGAGCTTTTCTAATGAATAGAGTGGAGTAGGTCATCAAGCTTGAATGATCTGTAAATGAAGGACTTGAGGATTAAGCAAACTAAGCAAAGCTAGGAGAAAGAGCTAAGTCAAGAAGATTTCCTAAGGATGTGTAAGTTGCCCCTATACCTCACTCAAGCTTGAAAGCGAAATCTTGATGTACCTTGGCAAGGACATAGAGCAAATTTCATCTTCAAGGACATGTACCTTCCGAAGGGTCCTAAGGGCTCAGTGGTATGATTGTGTTGAGAGCCTATTGAGCATTAAGAAACTTTCATACCCAAATACTGAGAAATGAATGAACCACGAGAAATATATACAGTATAAAAGGTGCATTACTTCAATAGTTGTCTTTTGTAATTGTCATACAGATTGCATCGACAAAGAATTAGACTGAACATGAATATATTACATAGTCAATTTCCAAAAAATGGCAACCTAAAGAAATCATTAATCGGCTTTCAAGAATAAGTAAATGTCTAAACAGATCGATTTCATCTCTAATACAAAAAGAACCCCAGTCATGTGACTTCAGCAGTAGTCAACCAATCCAACCAAAACTAAACACCAAACTCTTTGACAAGCATATCAGTCTATAATAGTACATTTGTGTTGAAACCCAATTCAAAAATAACTAGAATTCAAAATTGTCCAAAAATGCAGAATTCAAAATTGTTACTATCCTTGTGAAATATAAGTATGGCATTAGATACAAGAAATAGATATAACTTTGAGTTATTTTATTAATTAATTGTATGGTTCTTTGTCTTTTGTGTCAAAGATATAAATAACTGCTAGCATTTTTTTCAAAACAACAAACCAAAACCCTAACTAGCATTTGCAGGACATCAACTACAGTAAACATTTGATAAAAAAAACTGAGTGACATAAGTAGCACCTCCAATATTTTAACCTATTGATTCCTCTCAAATTACACCCACAAAAATTGTAGGTCATGGTACCTGTTGTGACCACATCACACATCGCCCCATCAAGATGGGGACCCCCCTTTTTTCTTAGGATTTTGCCTTCTCTAGGAGTGGTCTCTCTGAGCTTTCCTAGTGAATAGAGTTGAGTAGGTCACCAAGCTTGAATGATCCGTAAATGAAGGACTTGAGGATTAAGCAAACTGCGCAAAGTCGGGAGAAAGAGCTAAGTCGAGAAAATTTCCTAAGGATGTGTACCTTGCCCCTATACCTCACTCAAGATTGAAAGTGAAATTTTGATGTACCTTGCCAAGGACATAGAGCGAATGTCATCTTCAAGGACATGTACCTTCCTAAGGGTCCAAAGCGAATTTGAAGATGTGTACCTTGGAGAAGTCTTAGAGCGAGTTTGTCCAAAAACATGTGCGTACCTTCCAAAGGACACAAAGCAAACTTTGACTTATTGGTGTACTTTCCTAAGGGTCCAAAGCGAAATTTTGCTAAATTGAGTACCTTGCTGAGGATCAAGGACGAATTTATCCAAGTGAAGATCGAGAGTGAATTTGGAAGTCTTGGAGAGGTTTTAGGGCGAATTTGTTCAAGCATGTACCTTGTTGAGATTTGAGATCAAACTTTCCTAGTAAGTCATGTCCTTGTGAAGGACATAGAGCGAAATTATCTATCAAGTCATGTCCTTGCTAAGGTCCATGAGTGAATTTCATCCAATTGATGTACCTTCCAAAGGTTTTAGAGTGAACTTATTAAGGCATGTACCTTAGAAAGGTCTTAGAACAAAAAAAAATTGACCAAGGTCGTGTACCTTCCAAGGGTCATGGAGCGAAATTTTGATTAAGGTCATGTACCCTCCAAAGGACAGAGAGCGAATTTCATCACGTGTACCCTACCAAGGTCCTAGAGCAAATTTCATCTCCAAGTCTTGTCCTTGCTAAGGACAGAGCGAATTTCATCTCCAAGTCTTGTCCTTGCCAAGGTCATAGAGCGAACTTCATCATGTACCTTGCAAAGGTACAAGAGCGAATTTTTTTCAAGGTGACGTACCTTGCAAAGGTACAAGAGCGAATTTTCTTATCATTGCATGTACCTTGCCAAGGTACCAAAGCGAATTTCCCAAAGGCAAGCATTTTGGCGTCAAAATAGTATTCAAAATTCGAATTTTTAAAAGTGAGCTTAAATGTATTAAGTCGGCTAGCCTTAAGGAAAATAATTTGTTATTTTTGTTTTGTCAAAACAAGTCCGCTTTAGGGTAGAAAGACACACCCATTCACCTTAGGCGCCTATAAAGGTAAGTTTGAAATCATCATTTCAATATCATCTCAAATCAAAACATCTCTGATTAGTAAGATTAAAAGCAGGTCAGCGAATTTCTCCAATTGAACAGCGAACTTCATCAAGCATCAGTGATTCTCAATCAGCATAATGGGTGAATTTCATCATTAAATGCAGGTCTGGTCTTTTAGAGAAGACGAATTTATCATTAGAAGATCAAGTTGAAGCGAATTTGCTCAACAAGGAAGCCTATCAGATAGCGAACTCATCTTTTGATAACCCAGATTTGCCTTTAGACATCAGAATTGCATTCCAAACAATGGATTCATTAATTAGTGTTAGTCCTTTGATTGAAAGAAAATCATCAAAAAGTCAAAGGTAAGGATTGCATTTAAGATCAAAAATCAGGTCTGATTAAAGGCAGAAAATCATAATTCATTCAAGTTAGGATGCATGTGCAGAGTTAGATTAGTCTTATTAAGCATTTGATTAGAATCATTAGACTGTAGGACTGGTTTAAATCAGTATTTCATCTTCATTCTAAGGTTTTGCAAGCCTGAAGTCAATAATTTTTATAACCTTGTCAAGACCCTAACTTGAACATCTTTAATAGGTGAATGATGGCAGCGTCCAAGGCAAGTGGATCTACCTCCCGACAAGCTCTCATCAAAGAGGATCAAAGGAGTGATGACTTGGAGACAAAAATCACATCCCGTCGGAACAACATTGGAGATACAAACCTTGGGAACTTCAATGTGAAGAAGTTTCGTGAGGCACCATACATTGGCAAACCATCACCTATAGCCAAGAGGATAATAGAAAGCGGCATCATCAAGGCAGTTGGCTTCCCTTTTGCAGTTAGATGTCATGAACTAATGATTGAGTGTTCCAAACACTACGATTCAAACTCAAGGACAATTGTGGCCGAGGATGGAACTGTTCTTGCTTACCTATCAGAAACAGCTATAAGTGAAGCTTTCCACCTACCAGAACAAAGGGACATGATTTATAGAAGCTTGGAAGGAGCTAAATCAATTTATGAAGATGATCTTGATGCATGCCTAGTAGTCATCAATAGGGATTGGTTGCAAAAGAGTAGACCTTGCCTGAATAAATACCTAATGGGTCGCACCGAATTGACTTCCAAGAGGAATTCAGGGATTGATCACCATGCTTAGTCGAGTTATAGGTGCTTCTCAAGCCTTTTTTTTTATAAATGGATGTTGTCCTTCATACAAATAATCATCCAGGGGAAAGAAATGATCAATTGGGCAAGAATCATTAATAATAACCTAGATGTACAACTGAGAAGGTTAGTTCTCACCAAGTCATTCCACATGAGCTTATATGTCATATATTCTCTAGCAAGGAATTATGAATATGTGAGACTACCACATAGAGGCAGAGTTGGAAGGAAGCCTGGAGAGATAAGGGTTTGTGATTCCTATGAAATATCGCATCACCCACCTAAGCAGCACTATAGAACAATCAATGATACTTTCACAATACACATCACTAGGATCCTACAAGGTGGAATCCATCAAAGATTATCTCTGAAGGCACAAACACTTGTCAAACAATATGGTGCATGGTTCATTCAATTTCCCAAATTCACATACATAAGGATACAAGGATGTCCTTCTCCTCCTTATATGTTGCCACGTTATCCAACAGACAAGATAGTTCTACTGGAGGTAGCAAGACAATTGTTATCATGTACCAAGTCATTAAGGTACAAACATGGAGGTGTCATCACTAATTCCATTTCACTTGGGAATTCAATAGAAGTTTGTCCTTCCCTTCAAGTAGTTGAAAGTGTCAAGCAAGAGTTATCTCTCTATTTGTTTACACCATTTGCTTCTAGAGATAACTTTGATCCCTAAGATAATATAGAAGAACTGGTTGGAAGAAAGCATAAGCATTTGTTTCAAGTAGAAGACTTTTGGATGAACGCACAAGATGACTTAGAGATAAAGAAGAAGATGCACTCCCGACTGCCTCTTGATCTCATCAAGAAATGCAAAGATTATAGAGTGGTTGATCAAGCACAAGATAGTGATAGATATATCCAATCTACCTATGAGATGGAAGATAAAGGAAAAAAGATTAATTGGGATGAAAAGGAAGTCACAAATTTGAGGGAATTGATGAATCAAGTCTTAACTTGCACACGCAGATGGGTAGATATTCAGCATCAAAAAATTGAAGGAGCAGGATGTAACAATGACATTCAATTTGGAGACAAGAACAAGAAAGGGCAAGTGTAAGTGAGAGCACTTCTCATTCTAAAGGATCAAAGAGGAAGAATGAACAAGGAAAGAAAGAGACATCCAAGAAAAAGAAAAAGACTAATTCTGATTAGCCTCCTCGTGCTTCTTCTAGGCATGAGAGAGAAATAAATCAAGGAAAGGATCAAAGGATAGATGAAGGCATGGTCCATGAGGTGGATGAATCAATGGAGTCTATAATACAAAATTACGAGAATGATAGACAAGATAAAGGAAAGATGTCATAGGAATCATCAAATCCAGCCCTCCATATCCAGATTTGTGATGATGAGGAACAAGGAGATAATAATGAAGTAACTTCCCCTCCCAACAATGATCCATTGCCCGAAGAAGTGCAAGTAAAAGAAGGAAGATATTCTATCCTAGACTGGCTCAAAGAAAGACTTGCCAAGGAGGTAATAGCGAAAGAAGAAAAACAAGCACTTGATTTGGGGAGTCTTCTAAATGGACCTCAAGAAGTCATTCAAAAGAAGAAAGCTTCAAAGATGTCTAAAGTAATAAGAGACGATACAGGCTCTAGGAGTATACAGATTGCCACTCCAGCAGTAGATAAGTATGAGGATGAGATTACGGCAGATGAATATGATTTGGAGACATTTGAGTTAGGTCCACTTGCTTCTGAGCAAGCCATGGATGAAGTAACCGATTCAATGAAGGCAGTCAATGAGAAGCTAAAGGCTGAAATAGAGAAGAACAAAAGGTTATGAAAGGAGATAAATGCATGGAGGAGCTATTTCCATCAGTTCAAGGAACCACTAAAGCAGCATGACCCAACAAACACGCCTCCACTAATGCTTCCTCATGAATCGGTAAATCATATGGAGAAGATAGCAAACTCAGCACAACTTCTAGATGCATGGGTCAATAAATCTTTCACAATGGCTAATGAGTTTATGAGAAATATGATGAAAATACTTGGTAGAGCCATTCGTGTTCTTGAGATAGTTCATAACCTCATGGTGACAGTTGATGCCTTCACTCATACTAAAGATATCACCATCCCAGTATTGCAAGCAATAAGGAAAGCACCTAGACAAATACTAGCACAAGAAAGGGTAATTAGAAAAGAATCAACTCCTAATCTGTTACAGTGGTCGACTTTGCTTCAAATGAAGAAACTCCTTTTTGAAGACGTTAGTAACAGATGTCATCAAGTTGAAGATACCGTTCATCCTATTCATGACAAGTTAATTGAGGTGATGTGTGTCATTCTTGACAAAAAGGCAGAAATTGAAACAGATGTGGGCAATTGAGAATTGGAGGACAGGATAAAAGTCATCTTTCAGGGAGAAGGTGGACTAATCACAAAAAAACAATTGGATTGTATGTATACAACTATGTTCCTTATCGATAAGACAAAAGAACTTGAGCATGGATGGGAGATAACACTTCTTGCAGCCTTTAATGAAGTGATCCACCTAGAAGAACGAATGAAGAATCTACCTGAGATTCCAATTTCTGAAGTTGAAAGTATGACGTCCAGATTCATTGAATATGTCAGAAAGGAAAAGGAGAAAGGGAACAAAGTTCTAGAAGAAAGTTTGTTATGATCCCACTTGGCATTTCATTTTCCAATTGGAGGATGCTTCCTCGATTTCCATGTTGGCACATGTTATCTTCTCATTGGTTGATTCATGATGATGATTATCTTGATAGGGTTTTCAGTTGTATCAAACCCTAATTAGGGTTTAGGTGGCAAGATCTTGGCACTTGATCTTCATTCGGTCTCAGCCCTTCATTGTATTTGGGAGTCTTATATAAGCTCCACTCATTTCATTTGTAATGGTTAATAATAATAATAGTAATAGCAATAGCAATAGAGTAGAAGAGAATAGAAGAGAGAGTAATAGTGCTAGAATAGTGGCAAGAGAAAGACTTGAAGAGTTGTCGTTGTTTGGCTATTGGATCAATAAAACATTGAAGTTATGGTGTTTTTGCTCAATCCTTGAAGCTTATTGCATGGTTCTTTTATCTTCTCAAGTCAATCTTTGATGTTAGTTTAAGCATTAGATTAAATGATGGAATGTTGCACTTGATATATTGTGAAGCTCGTTATCCATACCACTAGCTTTCTTGTTGATTGTAAGTGAGCCTTGTGTGGTCAATTGGAACTCTTAAAATTGTTTAAGTTCGATTATTGCTCAATCATTGGTATGCATTCAACTAATGGTGTCTATGATTAGTAATGATTTGAAAATCCCCAAACATCCTTGGAAGATTGCACTAGTTCTAGTGGAGTTGTTCATGTATGGCGATGCTATAACTAGTTGAGTTTCATTTGTGTCATTCTTCATTCATTCATTTTAGGATAGCTTAGAACTTCTCTAAACCCTCATCTTTTGCCATTTTTTGATAATCATTTAGTAGTCTTAGGAAGAAACTTCATTGCATATCATCTACCAATCCCTTTATGAAATCTTTTCGAACCATAAATGCCCCTAGATGAAACAGCAATCACAACAACCAACAAAGTTTATCCGCACGTAGTGATCCTACATACATGAACCTTGGAGTCTTCTCGAATGATCCTTAAGCTAATCTTCAGCATCCGAGAGATTTTGTTCAAGAGAGGATAAGATACTTAAGGTATTTTATTATGTGTTCGCATGTGCCTAAAAAACACATCAAATGGTACCCTTGGCCTCACACGTGTCATGCTTCCATGCAAGATCTTTCCCAACATTGCCTTCCACTACCATTGCTAATTATGTACATAGATGAATAAAAAAGTAGGGCTTGAGTCTTGACAATAATATTTGTTTTTCTAAATTAATGGGAAAAAAAAATTTAAAAAAAAAAAGAATAATGCTGTACTAGCATGAATGGTTGGGAAATTGGGGTAAAAAAATGGGCAACACAACAAGAAGGTTTTCTGCACTTTGCTCATGAAATTTGGAAAAAAAAAAGAGTAGAACAAAAGATACGTACTTTTGTCAAATGCACTTTATTTTGATGTTCAAATCCCATCCTTCAAACACTTTCCAATCCATCTCAATTTGCACTTGTAGACAAGATGAGCAAAAAAATTAAAACAAAAATACTTTTTTAAAACCCAAAATTTTTGTTTTTCATGCAGGCATATCATGGCACAGAACTTGCAAGCTCAATCAGAAAACTCACTAGTTTTGTGCGGTGAAACTCATGCATGACTTGCAAGTACTTGGCCCTGACTTGGTGCACGAGTTGTGTGGTTCAGAAACTGACTTATGAGCCCACATTAAGCTTCTGCTTCGGACTCGCGAGTCTAAGTGAGTTTTCCATCACTGCCAAGAACCTTCAAACACTTTCCATTCATCCCTATCTACTCTATATGGATTTTTTGTAGACCAAATGAACAAAAAATGGGATGAAATAATTTTTTTAAACCTGGTTTTATGAATTTTTGGCACCAGCAAGTCATGGCACAGAACTCATAAGCCCAATCAGAAAACTCGCTAGTTTTGGGCAGTGAAACTCATGGAGAACTCACAAGTATTTGGACTTGAGTTCAGCTTCTGACTCATGAGCCCACATTCGGCTTCCAACTCATGAGTCTGCACAAGTTTTCCATCACTGTCAAGAACAACATATATTTTTGGATGATAATGGGAATAGGAGGCACAAAATTGTGTTCATTATACACCTTCAAGTTTACACAAACTTTTCAAGCTTTGCTTCACAATTGCAATAATTTGAAAAAAAATTGACTCTATAGGAGTTTCAAGTTGTTCTATCATGTTCTCCTATAAAATGAATTAATAGAGCCAAATTATGTACCTATATTTACGTCCATCACCAAACAGTATTCAATTACCACTGCTAATTTGAATACACAACAAGATGCAGTTGTATAGATACATCATCTCCATTACTGTTTATTCACTGGGGGCAAATGTAAATTTCTATACTAAGAATTCCCTCATCTGATTTGTGAACAGAGAAAAAATTCTATATTAAGAATTCCCTCATCTCATTTGTGAACAGAGATGACTTTTTCTTTTTCACTTTCCTTTCCTTGCCTACCTGTCTCCATTTATTAGCAGCAAAGCTGGAATAAGAATCTTATAATTTATGTGCATTTAGCTAGCATCCTCTGTCCATTTAACTATGATCTCTTGCTTGAGTCAATGATGAAATCAACCACTTTTCATCATCTACTTGTTATTTTTCTATGGCAAATTCCTCTCTGGAAGTAGCCACAGCTCAACATCATTCTTGTGATGATTCCCTGTTTAAAGGAAGAAAAAGTGCTTGACAAAGATTGGATAGGAAAAACATTTCACTGCATGATACATCTTATGATGAAAAATAAATTATCCTGACTTAGAGGATCCTCGACTAAGCACCTTTAGTTGTAGACCAAATCTAACAAGCTCTCCACATAATTCTCTGTTTCATACAAGTAGAATGCATAAGATAAGATAACAACAAGGTTTTCCCATGAACCAACCAAAATATTGAATATTGGATCTTTTCTCAAAATAAAAAATAGCCTCATATCAGGAATTTCCCAAATAACAGATGAAACACAAAACATGATAAAACGGGAAGATGCATTAATTGTTTTTTTTTAATAAATTATTATTAAATATATTTAAATCAAGTCTCCAAATATTAAACGGGCCAAACCTTGCCACTCAAGTAGAGGATTTAGATATTCAACAAGTATTTCTTGACCCTTGTTCTATCAAAATTGTTAAGAGAAACTGCTCTGTGATGTATCTGAATTGTTGATTATCTGTTTAAAACTTTAAAGATGTACAAGAATGTGATCGTACACAAAGACCTGGAATGTCATTTGTCCATGCAGGTTGCTCTGTAAATGCAGAGGGTGAGAAAATGAAGATCTTATAGTGTAGTAATATAAACTGAAAATCAGTTTCATCTAAAATGCTTCATGGCCCTGGCACAAATCAACATGGTCTTTATCAGACATGTCAAATCAATCCGAAGACATTATGTCATGACCTGATCCAAACATTAAATGACTCAGCAGATTGCAAGATGAAATTGTCTTACGAAGTAAGACTTCACAATTTCATGGATCATAGGAACAATCGCCTATTGACAGCAGTTGGAATATTGTAGATCAAAGACAATAAGACTCACTGTTTGATCGACCCTCTCCCCCACATAGCAATAGTGATCTCCTCTAAAATGGGATGATTAGTTAAGAAAACAATAAAATATTAGAGGAGCGAAGTGACATGAGAAATCATGCGATTTGATAGGAAGGAACACTGCCCATTCAGCGGTCACAACTCGAGGGAAGGTCATAACCCTCCACCCCCGATGGAGGGGTATAAGATGAACACGCTCAGCATGCAAGCAAGCATCAGGGGAAGTCAGATCAAGATCGATCAGATCAGATTGAATATTAATTATTAATATACAGCAGTTCGAACATACCTGTGGTTTGGTATGGGTTCCCTATACTATTTATATCTGCACACTGCTGAGTAATGATGCATTGCTGTTTATGACTGTCTAATGTAGCATTATGGGTTCCCTATACATAGCAAAATGAATACTATTTATATCTGCACACTGCTGATTAATGATGCATTGCTGTTTATGACTGTCTAATATAGCATACTATATATCATTTCTATCTTTTCATTGCTAATTCATATTGTGCTGTTGCTTATGACTGTTTCATATATAGATATATAGAATGCATGATATATATATATTCTGTTTTTCAACCATGGTAGGGATAATGAGGGATTACAAGGAGGTGAACGGCGATGGGGTACTCTTCTAGGTACACCACCTCATGGTGGTGACCGAATGGTCCCATGAGGCCAAGGGGGTACAAGGGGAATAGTCTTCATCCCTCTATCATGGCGAATACCAAGAAGTCCAATAATAGGAAGTGGGAAATGGATGGCAAGATGAAGGGGAACAGTTGTAGGATACCTCACTAGGTACACCACCTCATATGGATGGCACGGGCCACATGAGGCCAAGAGGAATAGTATATCCACTCGTGGGCCTAGGGTAGATGATCTCTAAGGCATCTTATTGAATCACCTTATCCTAGCTCTCCCATGGTTGAGCTTCCCCAAACATATTTAAGATATCTTATGATTAAATTGATATTTCTGCTATATGCTATAATGATTCCTAATTAAGATCTGTTTTATGAATTATTGTTATAAATGGTTTCTAACCTATTTTGCAGGGTCTCAATCAGGTGAAAGATATCTCTAACCCTGCTCTTGTTCATTTGGAAATTGTGATTTAGGGCTAAATTAGGGCATTCACAAATAGGGGACATTACAAATTAGAATATGAAATTTGTATATAGTTTAGGACAAAACTTGATGGGATGACCTCCAAAACAACACAATTTATCCTAATGGTGACAAAACCTTTGATCGGTGACAGAAACTACTCAACATGACAGGATATAAAACAGTTCAATTAACTACTTGCACATCATTAGTTTTTGAGACGATCAATGAAACAAAGAAACAAGTAACAGAATGAGCAATATATTCCCACAACATCTAGAAGGATGATTACAACAATCTTTGTTCAAACATGACAAGCCAGAACTAGTTTAATTGAACCTCTGTTCATTGTTCCTGCCTTACTTTCTACAAGAAACCACGAATTACCTTCTTCAAATGAAAAACTCCCCTACTATTTGCACTATCTCTGCCCCACATTTCTATACTGTCGAATCCATCTCCAGCAAACTGATCCCTCTCTTCCTGCCTCCTATGACTCGCCTCTCTTTCCTTGCATTTTTCACATTCTTCCAAAGCGATCCCTTCACTCTGTTCGAGTGATGACAAGTCTCCATCACTCCCAATCCATCTATGCTTTCCCAAAACTATGCTAGAATGCCCTTCTTCAAAAATGTTTTGTCCAGCCATAACATACACAACCACTATGCCATCGGTCTCCCCAAACAAAACCAACCCCCACTTCCTTCAACCAATCCCACTCAACTGTTTCACCGTTTTCTCTAACTCCTATAATTGCCTCAACTAAATCTTGACCCGATACTCCTGCATCAAGCTCCTCGAGTGAAAGGTTTGTGAGCGTAGCTCACAAAGGAAGTTGGGTAGTAGAACTACCCTTTCAAGCTGTAGTAGCTCGCAGCCTACCCCCTTATGCTTGGAATAGATAACCTACAACAACTTACCTTATCTACTTTGAAATGTTATTGCCATCCCAGATGATGGATTTATTTTTCCTCTTCTTCCAATTGTTTTGCCATTTCATCTCTTTTCTTTCCTCTTATGGATCCACTCCATACTTGTATTTGTTTGTTCTAAGTTTCTCAGTTTGAATTCGTTTGTTTTCCTCTTTCTTCTTGTATCTTCTCCTTCTTATATCTTTTTCAGCTGCAAGACTCCAAAACTCTATCTCGCGTTCATATATGTCATTGTCACTATTCGTTTCCTCACTCTTTTCATCCTCTTCCTGGTTTACACCGATGCAAACATGATCATCACTATGCATGGGATAAATATCATGAGGCCAATTAGCCTCTTCACTAACTCCTTGTGTTGGATGTCTTGTTGCTGGTTGGTCCTCTTCAAGTACCTGATTGATAATCATATCCTCAAACAATGGCTCATGCATTTCTTCCTTTGCCCACTCATTTCGTCCTTGCTTTGAACTTGGATGCCTTGATCCTCCTTTTAACTCTACAATGAGCCTTTGGTGCTGATTAGAGCATACTATTATCACAAAAGCTCGCACCCTTGCTGAGCTATCAACTCAGCAACCTTGTGAAACATTGAAACAACCCCAAAGTGTGGGACCTTGCGCAAGGGGGTTGAATCTCCGGAGAAGGCCGGCTTACTTCTCAATCCAGGTGCAGGTGTTGAACCAACTCAACACTTCAAAACTAACTCCTAAGCCTATCCTAACAACTTGCAGAGATAAAGGGAAGAGAGAATTGCTTGAAATAAAGGGAGGTGATGCACCAAGAAGAGATTGTTCCTATCCCTACCGAAATGACACAAAGAATTAACTGAAACACCCAGGAATGCACAAACTTCAATTGTATGAATGATCCCAATACATGTGTTTAGGTTAGAATTTGCTAAGTATCAAGAGGGGAGAAGGGTTCCCACAAGTCACACTCAGAAAACAAGCTAACACAGCATACATGTGAAAGAAAATCACAAACATACACTTATAATGGATGTAAGAACACATACACAGCATGCATAAGTTAAAGTAAGGCAAGAATGGTAGTTTCAATTCATTCAAAGGCCAAAAGCCAAACTTACAATTGCAGAAATGCAAAAGATTACAAGTCTTCAAGAGAAGAGAAGAGCATAAGAAAGCTCAAGGCAGCAGGGAGAGAACCCTTTACAATGAGGCTTAACAGCCTTATATAGAAAAAATGGTTACAAGGGTGATCATGAATGTCAGTCTGGAAGTGCAAGGAAGTGCATGCACTTGACTTGTACATCCAAGCAACCTAGCCATACCCACAAAGGACAATCCTGAGAAGGTGGATTAACTAACCTTCCAAAGTCAGGCATGACATAAGTCACCAAGCATGGCCCCGTACCTCCCTTGATGGAAATCTTGCCAAAAACATTAAATGCACCCCTGTGGCTCCACAAAAAAAAGTGCATAAGTCACCAAAACTGTTGGCACATTTAAAGCCTTAAGTGTTGATCACGCCATCCGGAAGTGTTGCAAACCAAAAGCAGGAGTTTGGAAGACTTCGGAGACCTGGATCACCGAAGTTGGGGAAACTTCAGAGACCTGGATCACCGAAGTTGGGGGAACTTCGGAGACCTGGGTCACCGAAGTTGGGAAGACTTAGGAACTTGGGAACTTGGGGGTTCAGGAGTTCCGAGGTAGAAGACTAGGAACTTGGGAACTTGGTGGTTCCGGAGTTCCGAGGTAGAAGAACTTAGGAACTTGGGAACCTGGGAGTTCCGGGGTTGAGGAATAAGGAACTTGGGAACTTGGGGGGTCCAGAGTTTCGAGGTCGAAGACTAAGGAACTTGGGAACCTGGGGGTTCCGGAATTCCGCGGTTGAAGACTTAGGAACTTGGGAACTTGGGAACCTGGGGGTTCCGGAGTTCCGGAGTTGAAGACTAAGGAACTTGGGACCTGGGGGTTGCGAAGTTCCGGGGTTGAGGAATAAGGAACTTGGGAACCTGGGGGTTCCGGAGTTCCGGGGTAGAAGAACTAAGGAACTTGGGAACCTGGGGGTTCCGGAGTTCCGAGGTTGAAGAACTAGGAACTTGGGAACCTGGAGATTCCGGAGTTCCAGTGTTGAAGACTAAGGAACTTGGGAACCTGGGGGTTCTGGAATTCCGGGGTTGAAGACTTAGGAACTTGGGAACCTAGGGGTTCCGGAGTTCCGGGGTTGAGGAAGAGAAAGACTTAGGAACTTTGGAGACCTGGGTCACCGTAGTTGGGGGAACTTCGGAGATCTGAGTCACCGAAGTTGGTGAGACTTAGCAACTTGGGAACTTCAGGGTTCCAGAGTTCCGGGGCAAGAGAACAAGAGACCAAGGAAGGGAAATTTGGAACCTCCGCGTTCCGGAGTTCCGGGAAAGAGAGGGGAAGAGAAGGCTTGGGAAAGGAACTTCCGACAAGACAACACTTCATACTTTATGATTCCATCGTCTTCTCTTGGATCAAACTGGGCCAGCGCTGGTCCATGGAACATATCTCTGATCGGTTCTCACTGATGGACCAAGGGTGTCATAAAATGACAACACATACCAACAATGGAGGATTACGTATCTCCTCTAACGTCCTCTCTACTTCTCTACTACTGAGTGTCACTTCACCTAATGTATAAACTGGTCTTAAACCTCTTCTTTTAAACTCTTGCCTTCTTCCACACCTAGCATTCTTCCTGCTTGAGTTGCTCTATGTTTATGTGTACTAGTCATTATCATAGGTCTGAAATTTTCCTTCATCCTCTCTTCATTAGGTGCTAAGACCTCTTGAAAACACTCATCCTTATATGTCAACTTAGACCCCTCTTTTTGTTGCCTACAATTTGCCACCAACACCTTCTTCGATGCATTGTCTCCTCCTCCAACAATTTCATTCAATGATTCAAAAGCATCATCATCAACTTGCTTACCTTCCATCTGACATGTGTTCTCCTCAAGCTTCTTCCAAGCTATTCTTGGAATTATCTCAATCTTCTTGGATTCTTCTTCATAATTTTC
This sequence comes from Cryptomeria japonica, assembly GCF_030272615.1. Lineage (NCBI taxonomy): Eukaryota > Viridiplantae > Streptophyta > Pinopsida > Cupressales > Cupressaceae > Cryptomeria > Cryptomeria japonica. Next base: position 285,759,942 of record NC_081405.1, read on the forward strand.
AGCTTATTGTCTTAGACTACCCTATTGCAATGTCGTCTTTTCATCCTTTGTTGGCTTAATCATGATATTTTGTTCATTGGACTTGACATTTTCTTCACATCTTACTCTTTTGAAGTGTTTCCTCATCGCCATGTCTTGCAACACCACTTTCATCTAGTGTTGTCTCACACTTAAATAACCATACTTTGTTTCCCATAGCTCTGGGCCGATGTTTACTTATTTGTGCACTTGTTCTCCCGAATCCATGGACTGATTTCTGCCTTAAAACGTCTCCTTTCCAAGATCTTGGTTCCCCTTGAACTCTGTCATGTCTTCCATACTTTGTACCTGTTTGCTGCCAGAAACTCCATCATAAACAACCTCTTGTTTACACTTTGTATGCTGTCCCTCAACAACTGATTTATTAAACCAACTTGGCACCTTGTACCCATGAACAACTGGCTTATTGAGCCAACTTGGCACCTTGTATCCATGATTCTTGGCAAGATTTAAGAATTCCAATTTTCTTTTCTCCCTATTAAATTGCATATCTACATTCTTATTTCCACATACATGACCAAAGCACACATTTGTACTCCCACTTACCTGTTCAATGGCCTGTTGTATGGATTTTATTTCCTGCTTGACTTCATTGCTTGCCAACTCTTCCTCTTCGTAGGCTTCCTTTCTTTCTTCTGCAATATTTTCTAAGGCATCATGAAACTCTAAGGCATCTTCAACATCTTCATTGTCTTGCTGGAAGACTTCAACACCATTCTCATCTTCATTTTTAGAGACTATGCAATGTACCTCTCCTTGGTGGACTGCTGTAAACTGGTTTTGTATACCTTCATAGTAGGCTGTTTTAATTTGTTTCCTCTTTTCCTCACCTTCGTCTCTGTCTATAAGTGTTTTACTTGCCCCTTCTCTTGTCAAATTCAAGGTCTTGTTCTTGACCTTCCTTATAAGGTTTCACATACCTGCATGCACATAATCAAACACAACATTAAAGAATAAAACAAGAGACCAAAATGTCTCTATGAGTGCCTCCCTCATGGACACTCTCCTCTCTTCTTTACTTTTTCCTTCAAGTGCTTCTTTTTGCACTTCTTCTTCTCTCCATTCTTCTGTATTTTCCCTCATGTTCTCCACAATGAAAACTTCCCTCACCTCTTCTGTAATGTCCCCTTCTAAATTCTGACCTATGAATCATGAATTACATAGTTAGGGTTAGAGATTATACCTTGTTAACTTAGAAACATTAGATTAAATGTAGATTCCTGCACATAACAATAAAACCATATGCAAATAGATACATTCCTTTGATAATAAGCATGCAAGATTTGCATTATGATATGAATTCCAATTTATATAAACACGATGTTTGGAAGGAAGATACTATGAGGACCGCTTTAGAGTCTCTCTACCCAAGCCCAAGAGAGGTTGTTTCCTTCAACCTTCTTGCTCCACTTGGTGACTCTAATTGATCTCCTCATATATCAACCTTCTTCATGGCTTACTTACCTTGTGAGTTTGGGATGAGGCAGTAACCAGGTTGCTAGACTCCTCAAGGTAAGTGCTCTCAAGGTCCTAGACGCCTCTAGGGTCGTTCTGAGACAGCCAACTTACAAGTCTCGCCTAACCTCTCCATTACGCCGCCATTCCCTCCCTCACAAGTAAGCATTGCAAGTCTGATTTAAATATTTAATGTTTGTTTATCAGTATGTTCTTAATGCTTTGAGCATTTAGGATTTATTCATAGTCTTTCATTTTATTACATCTTGTGTTTATTGTAAGAAATTACTGCAGTAACATTTATTTGCTTGTGTAAATTATCCTTAATTTGTAAAGCCAGTATATCAACCTGCTTATGTTATTAGTGCCAATAATCTGAGGATTGCTGAAGTTTTTAAATTTATTACTTATGATCGTAATGCTGTGACTGTGAATCATAACAGTATGCAGATCATATTCTAATAATTATTCAAAACAATATTACCGTGACAGTGTGTTGGGTATTGTTCCTCTATAAACGTACTTGCTGGTTCCTCCCCTTCCCTTCTCCTATCTCCATGTCTCTATATATCTTTCAAATGGATCATAAGTTATGTTCAAAAGGCATGTCTCATGCCTATTCATAATTATCTTCCTTCCTTCAGACTAATCGCACCATTTCATGGCAGATGGTGTCTGCCGACTTACATATATTAATCGTTGTACATATATTAATCGCTGCCTTTGGTAATGCTAATCACACCCCTTAGCCTTAGTCGGTTAGTGATAACTCCTTGCTTGATTATTGTTTAATTATGCATATTATAATTATTGTTGATAGTTAGCTTTGACCTGTCTTAATTGGTATTGATTTGTTATCTAACCATTATGTTCTCAAGTCGTCGGATTCTCATATTTACCGATACTTGCCAATATTCTTGTAATCATATTCAATTATATTTCTTGATTGATCGATAGCCTGATGCTGTCACTAATTATTGATTTAAATCGATATGCGTGATCATTAAATCTTAATTGATATTGATCTTTGTCATTGATTATGCCTCATATGGTTTCGACTTCTGTAATGTTCGGGATTACACATCCATCATAACATATCGCTATTTTTGCCAAAACCATTATGCCTTCCTGATCGCTGACTGGGAGATAGTCGAATCCATTGGTCAACGGTTCTTGGCAACACATTATGATTCAACGCTATTATTCTCTTATGTTAGGTGGTATTTTTCATGTTGGACGAACGATAATCTCTAATGTAATCGTTCTTCACCCCAATCGTTATCTGATGCATAGATTTTGACTAACAATAGTTTGTGGTCTTAATCGCTATTCCTTGTCAACTCCTATAATCTCTTTAAGTTGACTTTTAACATCATTTGATGTTTGTCATTACTTTGATAGTATGTTGAGTCAATACTTGTCTTGAACATCATCCTCTCTCATGCATTTGCCTTAGTTGGTCGATATGTCATAATTACTTGTAATCTTAATACCATTATCCTTTCAACGGCAAACATGAGTCGCTAATAATAGAGTGATCATAATGATCACTCAACACACAGTTCGCTTCTCCGTCACTAATTTTTGGCACGGTGGGAACATAACATCAATAAGTTCAGATTGTCTTTGTACTTGATTGGAGATTATATAGGACAACAAGGATCACTATATCTTTCATATCGTTTGCTAAGTACTTCTCAATGAATGACCGAAACTATAACACCAATGTTGTATTCGCCATTCATTAGTGCCAAAATATGCTTCACTACCTTCGATACCATTGTTATCTTGAGGATATCGCTGACGATTGATAATGGTATGAAATTGTTATTAAATCGATCATGATGTATCGATGGTCATCTTGATATCATGGGTGTAATCAATTGTTCCCATTGAGCAGCCTAATGGTTCAATATCATTTGATTGGGGTAGGCAAAGGATGGGGACATCACATCTTCCGATGCATGTTGCTCACTTGAGAACTTTTTGTTGTTTGAACCTCTATGGGTTTCTCTCATGCTCTTTTCTTCTCTTCTTAAGGCAGCCATCCTTTGCCTTCTTTTCTTAACAAGCAGCTCTACAAGCCACTTCACCTTCTTTTTCACTTGCCAACCCCATTCTTGGCTTCCTCTAGCCACCTCTTCACCAAGAGCTTACACCTCTCTAAATCCCTTCTCAACCCATTTCTCTAGCCCACTTTGACTTTTTCATATTGTCTTTCATCTTGGGGCTTTCTTTCTTAGCATGTTGCTGCATCTTCCTATCTTTTACTCTTCTTGTATCCTTGCTACCTCACTTGAGGCTTCTCTCCTTTTCCTCTTGCCTAGTCCTTGAGTATCCAAGTTCTTATTAACTTGTCAAAACTTTAGTACTAATACTTGTCCAAAATCCTATGAGCATAGCCAACTTCCCCTTCCCAGATCTTTTAGGCTTCGATACCTAATGAAGGGACAACCTCCAAAACAACACAATCTATCTAAATGAAGATAAAACGAATTCTACTAATGGTGACAAAACCTTCGGTCTGCCCTTGGGCTTGGGATAGAGGGTCTCTAGGGCACACTATTGAGTCATTCTATCTTAGCTTCCCAATGGTTGAACCTTCTCAAAATAATGTTAGGCAATCAATGATTGGATATTTATATATATAGATATTTGTTACTTCCCAAATGAAGTGATCTATTTTAATGAGTTATGATTATGAAATGATCTCTAGCTTGTTTGTAGGATCTCCATCAAAGTAAAAGGTATCTCTAATCCTGTTCCGTTTAATTAAAAGTTTGTGACCTAGGGAAGAATTTGGATATTTTTTAATTGGGGACATTACAGTGGTATCAGAGCATGATCCTGCTAGCCTACAAGGGAAAGATAAATCAGTCAATGCATTCTAGCCAATAAGAAGGGTCTAACAATGCGTATATTCATGTGTATACTTCGTGTATGCTCTGTGTCTTCATACATTCATGTGTATACCCCATGTTTTCAAGTGTATGCTTTGTGTTTGGCTCTATATTTTTAGTTTATCTAGAATATGAGAATAACAAGAGTGAACCAAAGGGATATGAAGGTCATGTTGTGATGTATTCACACATCGCCCCGTTGCAAATGGGGACCCCCACTTTTTCGCTTTCTAGGGTAGTTGTCTTAGATTAGCCGTTCATAGTAGTTTGGGTCTTTCACTATTAACCTTTGCATTGGAGAGGTATAGTTGGTTAAGAGGCCAAGAGTCAAGACGATAGCCCTTTTGTGAGGTGTGAAATGAAATAATGTGAGATGAGGAATCAAGTCAAGATTTTGATAGAGGAGCCCCTTAGGCCAAGCCTATTCGACTATGCAGGTGTTTTATTGATCCTCCAAGTGACCCAATTACACTTCAATGAGAGGTGAGTCCCGGGAGCAAAATTTGACTAAGAATGCTAAAATTTCCTTTGCTCCAGCCTAGGAGCGAATTTTGCTTCCATTGCTCCCCTTTAGGAGTGAAATCCCTCTCAAGCCTTCCAAATCACCTAAAACTACCTCTAATCATCATGAGATGTCCTAGTTTGAGCAATGAATGCGATACTGGATCGGAGAAACCTAAAATTGGCTAAGTGCAAGGTCATTTCCATTGCTCCTTCACATGAACAAAATTTCCTTCCATTGCTCTCCTTTGAGAGCAAATCTCCTTTCATTGCTATTGGAGTGGAGCGAAATCACATTCAAGGTAGGCATTGAGGTTCTTTGGTGCATAGAGACTAAAACCTAAGGCATGATGTGATAAGACCAAGATAGAGGATGAATTAAAAGATCATTTCCTTTGCTCCCAAATTGGAGCGAAATCCTCTTCCTTTGCCCCAAGTTGAGAGCGAAATTCCTCCTATGATCTCACATTGGGCATGGTTTTATGCATTTGAGTTGAGAAAGTAAGTGTAAGTGAGCGAAAGTGAGTTAAGTATCAACCTAGAGACTACTTCCTTTGCTCCTCATTAGGAGCGAAATTCACTTCCTTTGCTCCTCTTTTGCAGCGAAATTTGCTTCCTTTGCCCTGTTGAAAGCGAATTTTCCTCTAGAGCCTTGCAGGAGCATAATTTGACACACTTGAGTTGGTAGAATGAAAGGTTGATGATTAAAACGGAGATAAACTTCAACTTGGGGTATTTCCATTGCTCCTCCTTGGGAGCAAATTTCACTTCCTTTGCTCCTCTCCAGGAGCGAAATTCTCTCCAAAACTTTCCTTAAGACTAATTTGACACATTTACACACTAGGAAGGCAAAATCACAAGGTCTAAAGTTGATGCAAAGGCAAGGAATTGATAAAACCTAGCAACGAAGTGAGTTTGAAGCCTACTTCCTTTGCTCTCTGACAAGAGCGAAAAACACTTCCATTGCCCCTTGCTAGGAGCGAAATTGCCTTCCTTTGCCTGAGTCTAGGAGCGAAATTGAACTCAAACCCTTTCTTAAGGTTGATATGATGCACTCGTAGTGAGGAAAGGCAAAATTTGTTTAAGTATGAGATTATTTCCTTTGCTCCATGATTGGAGCGAAATCTACTTCCTTTGCTCCTCAGTGGGAGCGAAAAACACTTCCATTGCCATGGTTTTTGACCGAAATTCCTCCTAGAGCCTTCTTTGAAGTCAATTTGATATGTTTTCATGTATGGATGGCTAAAAACTAAAGGTTTGAGTCAGTGAAATGAAGGTAAGTGAATGAAATTGAACTAAGTATCCAAGTTGTAATGACTTCCTTTGCCCCTTGATTGGAGAGAAAAACACTTCCATTGCTCCTCATTGGGAGCGAATTTCACTTCTATTGCTCCAATCTTAGAGCGAAATCACCTTCAACACATTTGGTGGAAGGAGCAAAAACTACTTCCTTTGCCTCCCTTTGAGAGCGAAAAGCTTTTCCTTTGCCCTTAGATAGGAGTGAAATTGATTCCAATGCTCTTCTTGAGGTTATTTTGACACAATTTCACGCATGAAGGGTAGAACTTGAGTTTTGAATTGATGGAATGAAGAGAGAGGTTGAAATTTTAGTTAAGTATCCAAAAATTTCCATTGCTCCTTGTAAGGAGTGAATTCCTCTTCCATTGCTCCTTCATTGGAGTAAAATTCCCTCCTAGGCATTCTTTAATGATGGTTTGAAGCAGTTTTACGCAAGGAGGATGAGAAACTTGAAGCATGATTGATGACGAGTTACAAGTTGATGAAAAGGCAGCAAAGAATGGGTTGAATGGTGATTTAAACTTTACTTCCTTTGCTCCCTTGAAGGAGTGAACTTCCTTCCATTGCATTTTAAAAGGGGGAGTTAATGAGCTTTGACACAAACCTTGGGCTTTCCTATGTTTCACTTTGCATGGCATGAACAAGTGAAGAAATCAATTGGTAGAGAAGTGATGGGATGATGTCAAACTTCCTTTGCTCCTTATAAGGAGCGAACTTGGTCCCCAATTGCTCCAACTTCCATTGCCTATAGGAGCGACCTCCTCTCTAAATGCACTCATCAAACCTGCAACACATAGAAAATCAGAGACTATGTCAAATTAAGAGATTATAAAGCTTATATATCATATGTGTGTTTGATATCATATTTGTTATGTTTTGCAGATGTGAAAGGAGGATCACAAGACCCTGCCACCATGCTTCAAAGAGGAAAACTTCATCAGCAAATACAAAGACATCAAGGAAGGTGACTACACAAGAAGGATTCACTTATACAAAAACCTGATCCACAACACCAATAGCATGAAGGGAATCATAAAGAAAGAGTTTCAAAAGAATAAATAGGCAGTTATGACAAAGCAATATCAAGATTCAAAACTAAGAGGAAGTCAACATCTACAACTTGCACTTCCATGATCGAGACATTCAAGAAGATAGTTTCAGAAGAGTTAATCAAAGTTAGAAGATCATCATCATCACTGCTGAAGCTGGATAATGTTGAGTATCAAGAGATATTGCTCAATATCCATTCATGATGATCTATCAAGTCTACAAGTGCAAGTTGAGGTGTCATCCCAGTCACCATTCACCAATCAGAGGAGCTCCACATCAGCACGTCCGGATTCAATGAACCAATTTCATCATATGGAGGCACAAACTCCAATGCACCTACCCACATTGTCTATTGGTTGAATATTCTAAAGAGGACATGTGTCCAAACATTGTAATTATTTCATTGGCTACGAAAAGTTTGATGTAACAAACCCTAATTAGGGTTTCATTGTAAAATCTTGGCCATTGATCTCAAATCAATCCAGGCCATTCATTATAATGAGTTCTCTATATAAAGCTCAAGCTCTTCATTTGTAAAGGTTAATAGAATTGTGTGTAGTCCAAGGATAGATAGATTAGAAAATAGAATAGAAGTTAGATTAGGAAAAGAAGGAATTGTTGTTAAGACTTGTAAATGGAGATACTCTTTTCATTGAAGTTATGATGAAATGTGTTATTTCAACAAGTCCCATGGTTTCTACTTCTCATTTGCTTTCATGATTGGTTAGATTGAATTGAGGAATTTATTGAATGAATTTGTGTGGAATCTGTTTAGTCCATACCACTAGTCTCTTGCTAATTGTAAGTGTGCCTTGCGTGGTCAACTAGAATGATATAAGCCTAACTTCAATTGTTATACATCCATTGTTTATGCATTAATTTCAATGGTAATCAATGTTTGATGATAATGATTTGAACATCTTTGAACTATCCCTTAGAAGATTGCACTGAGTTTGTGTCAGATTGTTTAGTTTGATGGTGAGACCTCGCCCAGTAGGATTCCATCAAATCATTCACTCATCTCTTGCATTCTTAGGATTAGAATAGAATTCCCAAACCCTTCGCTTTTGCTCTTTCTTTATTCTCCAAGCTAGTAGATAGAATCTAAGTTCTAGCAATTCAAGCATTCAACAATTCAACGTATGTCCCCTTGTGATTCCAGCGTAATCACATCAAACCACTGTGCTTATCCACACGTCGTTGTTGTGAGGTATTTACACATCTCCCCATCACAAATGGGGACCCCCACTTTTTTTTTGCTTTCTAGGTAGCATTAGAATCCTTAGCTATTAGCCTTTGCATTAGAGGGGTATAGGTGGTCAAAAGCTAGGAGTCAAGTGGATAGCCTTGTATGAGTGTGAAGTGAGTAAGTTTGTAAAATTTAGATATCATGAATTCAATCATGAGTGAAGAAAGATTGCTATTTAGAGGGTCACTTCAAGTGCTTCTCTTGAGGAGCGAACTTCACTTCATGTGCACCCCTTATGTAGCGAACTTCTTGCACTTCTCCCACAGAGCGAAAACTCAGCCTAAAACCTCATGTTGAGCAAGTTATCATGTATTGAAGTTGAGAGAGTAATTGAAAGAGAGCAAAGGAGAGTTTAATCTTGGTTTGAATTCCACTTCATAAGTTCAGCCTCAAGAGCAAAAAGGGGAGCAAGCTTCAACTTTATATTTGAAGGTATGTAAGCGAATTTCATGAACTCAGCTACATGAGCGAACTTCACAATTTGATATAGATGAGTGAACTTCTCAAATCAAGTGACATGAGCAAATTCCAAGATTTGATATAGATGAGCGAACTTCTCAAATCAAGTGACATGAGCGAATTTCAAGATTTGATATGGATGAGTGAACTTCAAGTTAAAAGCTATAAGAGCGAAATTCATGATGGGGGAGCGAAGGAGATTTGACAGCATTCAATTTGAAACAAACTTCACAAACTCAATGACATGAGCGAACTTCAAGAATGAAGAGAGATGAGCAAACTTCATGGGTTGAGGTAGATGAGCGAATTTCATGATTTGAAGTAGATGAGTGAATTTCATGATTTGAGGTAGATGAGTGAACTTCAAGAATGAAGGGAGATGAGCGAACTTCAAGGATCTAACTACATGAGTGAACTTCACAACTTAGGCTATATGAGCGAACCTCATGACTTGAGGTACATGAGCGAACTTCATGTTTGAAGCTATATGAGCAAACTTCATGAACTCAATAACAAGAGCAAACTTCAAAAATGAAGACACATGAGCGAACTTCACAAACTCAATGACATGAGCGAACTTCAGGGATCAGCATACATGAGCAAATTTCATAAGCTTGCTAAGTGGAGCGAATTTTTACTTCATGAATTCCTAAGAGGAAGTGAATTTCTTTCATATGCCCAAGGAAGATGTGCGAGTCTTTATCTTGGACAGATCCAATTTTGAGTTGAAAGCAAACTTCATGTGCTTCGAGATGAGAGCAAACTTCATGTGGTAGCTGATAGGAGCGAAATTCATGTTTAGAGGCATAGGAGCGCACTTCACAAATTGAGGGAGATGAGCGAACTTCACAAATCACCATACATGAGCGAACTTCAAGATTCAAGGCACAGAAGCACACTTCACAAATTGGACTACATGGGCAAACTTCATGTTTGGAGCTACATCAGCGAACTTCAAGAGTCAATGCATATGAGCGAACTTCAAGATTCAAGGGACATGAGCGAACTTTCTTAATGTTTTAATGCACTTTAAGGACTAATCAAACATTGTTTTGACACCCTCTAAATAAAATTCAAAATTCAAGTTTAAAGGGATAAATCAGCCAGCTTGATGAAATTTGTTGTTTTAATCTAATTAAACCAAGTCGGCCTAGGGAAGTCTAAAATGAAAAGGCACAACCCTTCAATTCTAACGCCTATATAAGAGGAGTAGTGATCTTCATTCTAAAAGCATCAATCAAAATATCAAACAAACTCAATCAGCTCTGCAAATTAAGGAGGCAGCAAATTACATAAGGGGAAATCTCTGATTTTTAAGAAGGGCGCCTAGGAAGGAAACATCAACTTGAAGATCAACGTTCAGATTTTTATCCCTGAAAGGCGGATTTCTCTACATCAACGAGGTGGATTTGATCATTTCACAAATTGCAAGAGGGGCGCATATGAGGAAGAAATCAACTTGAAGATCATTATTCAGATTTTCATTTTTGAAGGGCAAATTTATCTACAGTCAGCGATTTTGATAGCAGTTTGAATCATTACATTGATCAAAACACATTTGACAGCAAGGTGGCGAATTCAATCAGCAAGGAAATGAACTTAATCAGCAAGGAGCAGACTCAGTCATCAAAAGAGCAATATATCAAATCAAGAAGGTGTGTGAGGATTATATAGCATGTGTATTTGATACCATATTTGTTTGTTTTGCAGATGTGAGAGGATGATGATGCAAATTTGCAAAGCAACACCTTGAGAGAATAAGAGAAGAAGGATTGCAAGACCTACACCACCATGCAACTTCAAGAGGAAAACTTCATCGGCAAGCACAAGGATATCAAAGAAGGTGAGTACACAAGGAGGATTTCGAGATATTCAAGAACTTTCATGAAGAAGTCAAAGCGGTGTAAAAGAGAGATCATGCAATTATCTCAAGACAAGATAAGCAAGCAAAGATGGAGGATTGACTCGACCATAACAATGCTTCCTATCATTATCACCACATCGAACGAGCTTGAGATATCAAGCAATGTTGCTCAACATTCTTTCATAATAATCTATCAAGTCTACAAGCGGATTGAGGTGACGTCCTAGTCATCATCCCACCAATCAAAGGAATTCCACCTCAGCATGTCCAGATTCAATGCACCAAGCTCATCCACAAGGGCACAAACTCCGATGTACCTACCCCCACTATTTATTGGTCAAATATTCTAAAGAGGACATGTGTCAAAGCATTGTAATTATTTCATTGGCCAAATTGAGTTTGTTGTAACAAACCCTAATTAGGGTTTTCATTGTAAAATCTTGCTCATTGATGGAGAATCAATCCTGGCCCTTCATTGTAAAATGAGCTCTCTATATAAAGCTCAAGCTCCTCATTTTGTAAAGGTTAATAGTTAGTGAATAGTGAGTAGTGAATAGATAGTTTTCGCAGAATAGAATAGTAAATAGCAATTAGAGTAGAAGTTAGATTAGGAGAAGGCAAAGATTGTTGTCAAAGCCTTGTTGTAAAGAACAATTGATTTCATTGAAGTTATGGTGCATTTGGTTTGTTACTTCAACAACTTGCATGGTCTTTACTTCTCAATTTGCTTTCATGTTAATTAGATTGAATGAAGGAATTTGTTGAATGCATTTATGTGGAATCCGTTTAATCCATACCACTAGCCTCTTATTGATTATAAGTGTGCCTTGCGTGGTCAACTAGAATGATATGAGCTTAACTTTGAATTGTTATACATCCATTGTTTATGCATTAACTTGAATGGTGAGCAATGTTTGATGGTAATGATTTGAACATCTTTGAAATGTCCTTAGAAGATTGCACTGAGCTTGTGTCAAATTGTTCAAGTTGATGGTGAGACCTCCCCAAGTAGGATTCCGTCTAATCATTCATCCATCTTCTTACATTCTAGGTCTTAGAATAGACTCTTTCAACCCTTTCCTTTTGCCCCTTTTTTTAAATCAAGCTAGTTTAGGATAAAACAAAGCATCACAAGATTGCAATATCAAATGATCAAGTTCCAGCGATTCAAGCATTCGACAATTCAACGTAAGTCTCCTTGTGATACCAGCAATCACATCAACCAATTGTGCTTATCCACACATCAAAAACCTGACATTTATAAACCTTGGAGTCGTCTCAAGTGATCCTTAAGCCAATCTTCAGCATTTGAGAAGCTTTGTTCAAGAGAGGATAAGATACTTTTAAGTATTTTATTCCGTGTGTGCATGTGCATAAAAAACACATCAATAGTCGTTACCCGACATATTAGGAACCTTAAACTTGTCTCAAATGATCCTTATGCGAATCTTCAGCATTTGAGAGACTTTGTTCAAGAGAGGATAAGATACCTTGGTATTTTATTTTGTGTTAGACTGTGCATAAAAAACACATCAACAGGTCATAGATGTGTGTCATACTTCTAATCCTCTTCTCAATGAATGGGGAGTTTGCCCTTGTTTATCTCAAGGAAACAACCAAACGTTAGTTCTCAAGATTAAAATTGATGAAAGAAAAGTAAAAACCCATCTTAAGATAAAATTTCTTCAAGGGTTAGTTAGGAATCCTTGCCTTGAGAAAATTTGGTTAAAACGATCATTTCTTGAGGACAAGCAATTTTGGGGGGTCGACTGTCATGTCCCACCCAAAATTAGGGCTTTATAAATACAAATCGTGGCCTTAATACTAAACCTAGGGCACAAAACAAGGGCCAACCTGTTTGGATATTTAATACAAATTAAAATTATTTCCGCTTTAGGGCCGACCTCATGGGTATCAGCATCATTATTTGGATGACTTGAAAATAAATAATTTAAATAAGGGGCCAACCCCTTTGCATTGAACACCCAAGTTGGGTGTGAAGGGGTGCATATAAATTGAGAGTTGTCGTCCCTTGCAAGGGACATATCCTTTCAACCAAGTCACCCCCCTTGAAAAGATATAAGAAGAGCTTGCCCAACAGTCAAAAGGGGATGGAATGTGTTGATGTGTTTTTTATGTACAATCAAATACAGAATAAAATACCCATAGATTATCCTCTCTTGAGAAAAATCTTCCCAAATGCTAAACTATGTGATCAATTGGAAGACTCCAAGGTTTCTATTGTTAGGTCTCAACTCATGGATAAACTCAATTGGTCGTTGTGATTGTTGTTAATCCAAGGGGCCTTACGTACTTCTTAAGAGATAGATGTTTTGATTTCAAGGGATACTTTTTCGAATGATATGCAATGTAGTTCTCTTACTTCCTATTTCTACTAGATTTTTTGATAAAGAAACTACAAAAGTGAAGGGTTGAGAGATACTAAACTACGCGTAGGAATGCAAGGATGAAGGATGAAGGATGACTCTTAATGAAACTCTACTAATCTTTGCTTCGACATACGAGAACAACTCCACAAAGTCTAATGCAATCTTCTAAGGGAATTAAATGATTTTCAAATTATTATCAAACATAGACACCATTGATTGAATGCATATCAATGATTGAATAACAATTGAACTTAAGCACATTCAAGGATTCCAGTACACAAGGCGAATTTGCAATCAACAAACCGCTAGTGGTATGGATTATGAATTTCATCATGAATCATACAAACATTCTATCACTCAACTTAAACACTTAAACAAAATTCTAAAACTTAGATTGAGAAGATGAATAACCATGGAAATGCTCCAAAGATTGAATAGAAAACACCACACTTCAATGTCTTGATTAATCCAACAACAAAGTAGCAACAATTGTTCAAGTATATCTCATCTAATCTCTTACAAATGAAAATGAGCAGGGCTTATATAGTGCTCCCCAAATATGACGAATGCCCAAGATTGAATGAAGATCAAGGGCCAAGATTTCACCACCTAAACCCTAATTAGGGTTTGATACAATCAAAACCTATCTAGATAAACATTATCAAAAACATTAGCCATTTGGCACAAATTACGAGGAAACCTCCAATAAGAAAATGTATCGCCACATAGGATCACAGCAAGTTGTCATTTAGAATTTTGTTCCCTTTTTCCCTTTCTCTTCTAGAAAATTCAATGAACCTAGTTATAATGCATTCAATTTCAGTTATTGGAGCTGCTGGCAGGTTCTTCAATTGCTCTTCCAGATAGATAACTTCTTCAAAGGCCAAGACAAAAGTAGTATCCCATCCAGGTTCGTAGTCCCTTGTCTTGCTGACAAGTACCATGAGTGCATGTATGTCATCTAGCTGCTTTTTTGTGATCAACCCATCAATTCCATGGAAAATGACTTTCATTCTTTCTTCCAACTCGTTGATATCTATGTGCATTCCAGCGTCTATCTCCTTTTCGAGAATGATTTGTACTACTTCCAAAATCTTGTCATGAATCGGGTGGATTGCTTCATCAACTTGAATGCACCCATTATCGATATCTTCATAAATAACCTTTCTCATGTGAAGCAAACTGCCCCAATGCAGAAAGTCCGTTGATTGTCCATCCTTTAATATCCCCTCCTCCACCAAAATTTGCTTAGGTGTCTTCCTCATTTCTTGCAAGATAGGGATAGTGAAGTCCCTAGTGTAGACAAAAGTATCAAATGTTGTCATGAGAGCTTGAGTTCTCCCAGAAATTCTTATAGCTCTATCAAGTATCTTCATTATATCTCTTACAAATTTGTTAGCCTTCTTGAAGGATTTGTCTATCCAAGCATCCATTAGTTGTGCTGAATTCTTTACTTTCTCTGTGTGATCTTGTTGTGACGTTTTCACACATCGCCCCATTGCAAATGGGGACCCATGTTTTTTGCTCGTTTTGTTCGTTTTGGCTTTGCTTTTTTTAGGGTTTTGTTAGTTTGTTAGTTGTCTGGATTTAGGGTCAAGCCTTAGGGTTCTAATTACCGTCTTTTCGGACCAAAATCCAGTCGTTTTTGAGGGCTTTTGAGTTTCCTTTTCTAGAATGCAAATTTTGAATGAAATGAATTCGCCAGAATGGTCTAATTTTCAATTGGAATGTTGATGCAGAGCTTAAATTTGTCTAAGTGTTGAAGATGAAATGTGAATTTTTGTCCAATTGAATATTTTTGACCAAATTTTGACTTTTTTGAATTTTGATCCTAGGCATTTCAAATGATTTGTTTTCGCCTTGTGAAGTGATAAAATGTGTAAAATCATGATATTTTGGCCTGTAGGAGCAAAATCGCTCCTGTCCCTCAGTGAAGGACAGGAGCTCAATCTCAAATATCTCATCATTCTTGCAGAGTCCAGACAAATTTTACGTTTGAAGTGATGGAGAACGGCGAGATCTTTCCATTGAATATAAATTGAAGATTTTCATGAGCACAGAAATGCCTCCAGGAGGAAAATCGCTCCTGTCCCTCAGTGAAGGACCGGAGCTACAATTCAAATTTCGTCTTGTCCTTGCAAGATTTTGAAAGTTTAATGATTTGAGGACGTCCGAAGGAAGATACTTTGCCAAATGAATATAATTTGATATGCAAAAACGAAGGAGAATGACCTATATTGACCATATCGCTCCTGTCCCTCTCCAAGGGACCAGGGCGAGGTACCTTGTAGCTCTCGTCCCTCTCCCAGGGACCAGAGCGATTTCCTTCATTTTGCAAAATCTAGACAAAGGTCAAGGCAAGTTTACGTTCAAAAACAAGGAAAAACATGAGATAAATGCGTTGAATATAAATTGAAGATTTTTGGGACGTCCATAACAGTGCTAATTGCCTAAATCGCTCCTGTCCCTCAGTGAAGGACCGGAGCTACAAATCCAATTTTGCTTTGTCCTTGCAAGATTTTAACGTCTTGACGATGTGAGAAGGTCCAAAGAGGTACATTTTATCAAATGAATATAACTTGAAGTGCTGTCGGGGAGATCAACAGGGTAGCAAGTCCGGCTTGAGTGAGGTCCTGATCCTGAAATTTGGCTAAGTCTGGAATGCCCTGATCCTGAATTTGACTAAGTCTGGAAACTGAAAAAACCTCCAAAAACTAGATTTTGCAATATAACTCCTGGAGGTCTGAAACCACTCTCAAACATCCTGAAAGTATATATGGAATATAACTTAAAGTATAAGAAAGAAGAAACATAGAAGGAAATGTCACTTATACTTAAATGTTATATTCCATTAAAATTGTCCTGATTGAGAGTGCGAAAAGTCAAATTTCGCTCCTGTCCCTCTCCAAGGGACCAAGGCGAATCGCTCGTGTCCCTCACCAAGGGTCCAGAGCGAAAATGCTTAGTTGAGCCATTCCTGACCTTGTTTGGACGAATCGAGACATCAAAGGCATGGTGAAGGACGAAATGAGCATGATAGAACATCCAGACTTGATCAAAAACAATGAAATGATGAAGTTTTTGCCTAGAGGGTCAAATTCGCTCCTGTCCCTCACTGAAGGACCAGAGCGAAATTCTTCATAAGGTACGATCTGGGCAAAGATCAAGCAAATTTTATGTTCGAAGGCAAGAAAGGAGGTCAATCGAACCCGTTGAAGACAAATTGAAGATTATCAAACGTCAACAAAGGACCAAAATGCTTAAGTTCGCTCCTGTCCCTCAGGAAGGGACCAGAGCGATTTTTGTTGTAGATGATTTTCTCACCAAATTTCAACCGATCTCAAGGCATGATTGAATGAAAGGAGGCATTGCGAATCCGTTGAATATAATTTTCGAAGGTGATGAAGTGAAATGAGGCCCATAAGAGCAAAATCGCTCCTGTCCCTCTCCAAGGGACCAGGGCGATGAGGTACGTATCTTCTCACTTTTTCATTTTGGCGCTTAAAACACATTTTTAAAATTTATTTAAATGCTAGAAAAAAAATCGATATTTAATTAAAAGCATTTAAATAGCGCATGGTATGTATTTATTAATTATTTTTTGCCTTTGTAAAAATCGAAATTTATTAATTAAAAATAAAGGCATTTAATAATTAATTATTAATTTAATAAAAATTGAGTGGAGCGCTTGATATTTATTTGTTTATTTTACCAAAAGTCGGCCTTTTACTTTATTTTAAATTCGCTTTTAATTACAAAGTCGGCCTAAGGTGGTAATTGTGAGATGAGCGCTATAAAGGGAGGTGAGAATCATCATTTTCACATAATCATTTTTAACCCTCTACATGCGATCTTGAGGAGAAGCGAAGATAGTGCGAAGTATTTCATGTGTGGTGCGAATTCCATCCAAGGTGGCGCTAGTCTATCAAAGGGTGGTGCGATACTTGAAGATCTATTTGAGCGAATTTGCCAAGGCATTAGAGATCACGTCCAAGACTTGAAGGGTGGTGAAGTTGATATGAGGAACATTCTTTTGAAGATCACATCAAGACCATCTTATTTCAAATTTTGCCTAGGCGATTTTATTCATTTTGCATTTTAGAGTTAAGCTCTAGTGAGGTATGGCGATATGGATTTATTGTTTTGATTTTGATTGTTAATCGTCATAGCTTAGATTTTGAAATTTTGAAATTTTGAATTCCTAGCTCAAGAGTTGTTTTTAGGAAATGATTAATAAAGGACTTATCATTAAGTTTCCTAAAATTTGCTCTCTAATTTATGTTATGTATTGCAAAATCATGTTACTAATTTTGAAATGTTGTGTAGGCATCAAATGGAGGTCTCTTCAAGGAAAATCAAGCCGGATCAAGGACGGTCTTCGCCAGGACGGTCTTCGCCAGGACGATCAAGCCAAGAAATGGGCGACCTCTTTCAATCCAGCGTTCCAAGGCGAGGTACATCGTCATCCTGCACATCAAGGACAAAAGGAGTTAGAACAAGAGTTAATTAAAGATAGCCTCTCAACGACATCAAATTGAATATCTAGCAAGCTTCAAGTGTCAGATGAGGTGGCGTCCTAGTCATCATTTCTCCAATCAGTGAAGTCCATCTCAGCATGTCCAGATTCAATGTACTTAACTCATGGAAGGTGGCACAAACTCCGATGTACCTACCCCGGTTATCCATTGGTCGATTTTTCTAAAAGGGACATGTGTCCAAGCAATACAATTTTATCATTGGTCAAGCATTAAATGTTATGTAATGGTTGTAACAAACCCTAATTAGGGTTTTCATTGTAAAATCTTGGCCATTGATCTTGAATTGATCGAAGCCATCAAATTGTATTGTGGGCACTATATAAGCCCAGGCATTTCATTTTGTAAAGGGGATGAATTTTTAGATGATTAGAGAGAGTTGTAAATAGTTGGAAGAGTTAGAATATAGTTGATAGAATAGCAATTAGAGTAGAATAGGAGGACAAGGCAAGAAATTGTTGCCATTGATTGTAAACAAACTCCATTTTCATTGAAGTAATGGTGAAATATGTCGTTTTCTTGCAATTTGCATGGTTTCTTGTTGAAGTCTTCAATCTTAGATGGTAGATGATTAGATGAATGGAGGAAATGTGATTGATTGATGGTGGAATTCGTACATCCATACTACTAGCAGTTTGTTGATTGCAGACTTGCCTTGCGTAGTCAACTGGATCATTCAGCCTAAGCTCAATTTCAAATTGTCGCCTCTTCATTGATATGCATCAACTTGGATGGTACCTATGCCTGCGGTGATAATTTGAACATCATAAAGCTTCCCTAGAAGATCGCACTAGTCTTGTGTAGATGTTCCATTGATGTCAAAACAAGACCTAGTTAGAGTTTCATCAAAAATCCAATCATTGCTCCTACATTCTTAGTATTAGGATTAGATCCTCTCTTCGCCCTTATCCTTTTTCTATTTTTTCAAATCTAAGTTAGTAAGAGCCTGTGTCCAGCAAAGCAGATCGGAAGTTCAATGTAAGTCCCCTTGTGATTCCAACAAATCACATCATACCACTGGAGCTTGTCCACACGTGGAGACCCCACTAAAAGAACCTTGGAGTCTACCTAACTGATCCTTTACGCGAATCTTCAGCAGTTAGAGACTATTTTCTCAAGAGAGGATAAGATGCCTTTAGGTATTTTATTCTGTGTATGATTGTGTACAAAATACACGTCAACAGATCTACTGATTCTGGAGGAAGCAACGATGGTGGTGTAGCTGACGGGTCATGTTGTCTTAATGGCTCCTTGTTGCTGGAAGTAATTTCTCCATGCAGTTACTTCTCTCTCCAGTTTTCTATTCTTTTCTACTTCCATCCTAAGCATGTAGTGAACTGTATTCACTGAATCATTCATATCACCCAATGCTTGCTCAATGTTAGGCGGACCCAAGTCAATAGTTTCCACATCATATTCTTCTGTTGTGATATCACCTTCAAATTTATCAACCATTGGAGTGGCGATTTGTATGACTCAAGAACTTGTATTATCCCTTATCACTTTGGACATCTTTGTTGCTTTCTTCCTTTCAGTAATTTCTTGAGTCCAATTTAGGAGACTATCCAAGTCACCCAATGGTTCTTCATCTACTGCTATTACTTCTTTGGCGAACCTCTCTTTAAGCCATTCCGGGATAGAGGATCTTCCTTCTCCTACTTGTGTTTCTTCGGGCAATTGTTCATCTCTAGGAGGGGAAGTTGTCTCATCACTATCTTCTCCTTCATCTTCATCACTTACTTGAATGTGGGGAGCAGGATCATCTTGATCTTGTGATTGTTTTCCTTTGTCTCGCCTCTCACTTTTGTCATTCTGAATTGTTGATTCCATTGATTCATTCACCTCATGACTCAAATCTTTTTCAAGTCTTTGATTCTCATGGCCTTTATTTCGATTCATCTCTTCTTCATGCCTGGAAGAGGTACAAGTAGAAGGATGACCAGAATTTGACTTATGCCTTTTACGTGATGATCCTTTTTCTTCATTATTCTCCTTCCTCTTGGAACCTTTGGGGTGAGCTGATTGGGTGGCGCTTCCACTTGCACTTCCATCTTCTTCATTATTTTCTGACAATTCTGCTCTTCTTACTAAGTCAAATGTTAATTGCACATTTTGTTTTTTCAGCTTTTGATGTTGGATACCTACCCATTTGCGTGTATAGGCCAAGACTGGCTTCATCAAGTCTTTCAAATCTGTGGTCTCTGCCTTGGTCCAATTGACTTTTACCTCCATGTCTTTCTCTTCTTCGTAGGTAGGTTGGAGACGTTTACCACTATCATGCACTTGATCAGCAACATTAAAGACTTTACATCTTTGAATGATGTCAATGGGTAGCCTAGAGTGCATCCTTCATCTCACTTCAATATCATCTTGAGCATTCATCTAATAGTCCTCCAATTGCCATATGTGTTTATATTTTTTCCCATTGGCCCTCCTTATGTTATCATAGGGATCAAAATTATCTCTAGAAACAAATGGTGTGAGCGAGTAGAATGACAATTCTTCTTCAATGTGGTCAGCTGCTTGTGGAGAGGGGCAAACTTCTATGGAATCTCCAAGTGAAATAGGGAAAGCAATGTCAGTCTTGCGTCTATCCCTTTTCACCTTATCATATGCCACCAACTACCTTACCACTTCAAGCAACACTATCTTATCCGTCAGATAGAGTGGCAACATGTAGGGAGGGGAAGAGCCTCCTTGAATCCTTATGTATATAAACTTTGGGAACTGAATGAACCAGGCACCAAGATGTTTAACCAATTCTTGTGCTTCCGGAGATAATTGTTGATGGATTCCGCCTTGTAAGGTTCTCGTGATATGCATGGCGAAGGCATCATTGACTCTTCTATAATGTAGCTTACTAGGATGTTGCAATTGTGTATATGATTCACAAGCTCTTATTTTTCTAGGTCCTCTTCCAACTATACCTCTATACATCAATCCGGCATATTCATAATTTCTAGCAAGAGAGTATATGATATAGGAGCTCATGTAAAATGTCTTGGTGCGGATGAGCCTCCTCAGTTGTATATCTAGGCTATTGCTGATAATCCTTGCCCAATTGATCGTATCCTTCCCATGGGTAATTGTTTCTATGAAGAAGAACATCCAATTCTCGAAGTAGAATGCTTGAGGAGCACCTGTGATTCGGTTAAGGTGATTAGGTCGTTGAATTCCTCCTTGAAATCAACTTTGTGTAGTCTGCCGGGAAGTTTGCTCTTACCGGATCTACTCTTCAATAGCCAGTATTTATTGATGATTCCTAGACATGTCTCCGGGTCAT
Source organism: Cryptomeria japonica (assembly GCF_030272615.1). NCBI lineage: Eukaryota > Viridiplantae > Streptophyta > Pinopsida > Cupressales > Cupressaceae > Cryptomeria > Cryptomeria japonica. The sequence continues at coordinate 285,780,966 of NC_081405.1, forward strand.
CATCATAGAATGCTTTAGCTCCTTCTGTGCTTCTATAAATCATATCTCTTGGATAAGGTAGGTGGAAAGCTTCACTAATAGCCGCCTCTGATAGGTAAGCAAGTATTCTTCCATCGGGTGCTACTATTGTCCTTGTATGGGAATCATAGTGTTTGGCACATTCAACCATCAATTCATTACATTAAATGGCGGGAGGAAAACCAGCCGCCTCGATAATTCCACTTTCAATCATACTCTTAGTTGCTGTTGAAGGCTTGCTTGTGTACAGTGAGCTACGGAATCTCTTGACATCATCACCTAAAATATTTATTTAAGTTAAGGTTATGGTGTGAAGAGCACCTAGATTATTGATTCAATGTTTATGAGACATTAGGAACACCAAAGAATGACTATATCATTCAATAAGACGCAGTCTAATACTTAAGCAGAACTGAAAAAAATTAAATGACTCTTTGTTTCCAGTATGCTATCTGTAACTTCCTTCTAAATTCATGATATTAAGGTCTATTTTCAATAAAATGATCAAAAACTAACATGAATCAGACCTGCACAAACTTTTTACCAATCTGCATATCAAACATACCTCTCATTTTGATGATTTTGACCCTATATAGATGCAACTAACAAAGATGATTGACTGATAATACTCAGAAAATTCGCTGTGTGATGAAGTTATATGAATGAATTCGCCTTATTTTTTATCCAATTCGCTGCACTTGTGGAGATTCAAATCACTGCTCTGCTCTTTTAGGGAATAATTCGCTTTGATATGATGATCAAATGACAAATTTTAACCAGATATATTTAGCGGCTCAGTTATAGGGTGTCTCTTTTCACCCCTTAGGCCGACTTGGTTGCCTTTTGAAAAAAAATTATTATCACCTAAAAAGGCCGACTTGCTAATATTTTTGAACATTTTCTTTGCAAACTCAAACCTAGACCTTAAGCGCTAGCAATCCTATGATCGTCAAGAAAATTTCGGACTTTTCAACCAGCAAAGGAAGTGGGTTCAGACTTTTTCAAGAGCAATGGAAGTGAGTTCGAACTTTTTCAAGGGCAATGGAAGTGGTCTCAAATCACTATCTCCAGCTGGTTGTTATCAATGTTCCTTCACTTGATCTTTGATTATCAATCCTCATGTCAATCTTTCATGTCAAAGGAAAGGTTGCATTTGTATCAAAGCAAAGAGACATTCAAGAGTCTTGTTCTAAACCTTCTTCCCTACTACATGTTCTGATGTATTCACACATCGCCCCATTGCAAATGGGGACCCCTACTTTTTTTGCTTTCTGGGGTTTGCTTTCTAGGTTTTTAGGGTTTGTCTATTAGCCTTTGCATGTTGAGTGTTGCCAGAGGGATCACTAGGATGGCAGGCTCTGCTTGAGCCAGGGTGAGTCCACGGGGCCCCAGAATTAGGGTTTCTTTGAGAGTCTTCCTTAGGGCCTGGTTCTGGTCTTGTTGCTAATTGTGTCTTGCTTGGTGAACGAATATCATCTTTGAAGGTCTGAGTTAGGTCGAGTTGGTGAGTGATTAAGTCTGGAATGTCATCTTGATCTTCAAATGCCCTGAAATTTGGCTAAGTCTAGAATGTCTTCCTGATCCTGAAATTTGACGAAGTCTGGAAAACTGAAGAATCCTCCAAAAACTAGATTTTGCATTATAACTCCTAGAGGTCCGAAACCACTCTCAAACATCCTAATAGTATATATGGAATATAACTTAAAGTATAAGGACTTATAATTAAATGTTATATTCCATACATGAATCCTGACGGAGAGACCTAAATGTCAAATTTCACTCCAGACCCTTCCAAAGGGTCCAAGGCGAATTTCGCTCCTGACCCTTCCAAAGGGTCCAAAGCGAATTTCGCTCCTGACCCTTCCAAAGGGTCTAGAGCGAAATTCTCCATAAGACATTCTAGTTTGACCCAAACTTATAACTAACTCATTCCCAGGCATTATTGAGGGCAAAACACTTGTTTGGATGAAGAAATGTGAAAAATGAAATCAAGATTTGAGCCTAAATGTGAATTTCGCTCCTGACCCTTCCAAAGGGTCCAGAGCGAAATTCTCCCTAGACACCTTTTTTCTCCTTGTTTGCACTGGAAACCTTGATTCCTTGGGCATGGTAAGGGCAAATTGACATATTCTTGCCTTAGGAAGTGATTTGAGGTGTTTGAAAGTGTGGATTTTGTCTAAAGCATGAATTTCGCTCCTGACCCTTCATGAATTTCGCTCCTGACCCTTCCAAAGGATCCAGAGCGAAATTCACCTTTTCCTCTATTTTGCTCTTTCATATGGCCAAGTTTTGGATTTTGAGGCATAGTTGAGGAGATTTGGATGCATGTTTGCCTTGGAGAGAAGGTTTAAGACTACAAAATGGTGAAAATCAACCTAGAATGGAAATTTCACTCCTGACCCTTCCAAAGGGTCCAAAGCGAAATCTTCCATTTGACCTTCTATCTTGCCTAAAATGATGAATAGAGTTTGAAAGGACCTTGAAATTGATCAAGTTTGAGAGAGAATTGGATAAATCAAGATTTTTGCTCCTGACCCTTCCAAAGGGTCCAGAGCGAAAATCCTCATAACCCTCATTTTCTTCCTAATTTTGGCTAAGTGTTGGTCTCTAAGGCATGTATGGAAGTGTTTGACACGTTTTTTGCCTAAGGGAATGACTAGAGGTGGAGGAAATGGAGGATTTTAGCCTAAAAATTGAATTTCGCTCCTGACCCTTCCAAAGGGTCCAGAGCGAAATTCTAAATTTCACCTAATTTGCTCATGATAAAGGTCAAAGCATGAATCCCTAGGCCTTTGAGAAGCTAAAGCTATCATATGTTTGCCTGGGGAGAATCTTGAGCAAGCTTCATTTTAATATCTTCTTGTTAATGATTTAAGGTGGAAAATGCTATGTTGAAATGAATTTGTTATGTGTCCTTAATCATCTTTTGGTTTGTTTTGCAGATGAAAGAAGACCAAGCCAGGGCAAGGACGACTTCTTCCAGTCGAGTATCATCAAGGACGACCAATTCGCCAGCTACCTCCAGAACCTTCACTTCGCCACACTAAGAAACCACGAGATGACAAAGAAAGGCGATGCCAGCATTTCAAGGAAAGGTACACTATCCATCTAGCACATCAAAGACAAAGGAGGTCAAAGCAAGGGTCTGTTGAAGAAGCAGATAGTTTCAGAAGAGTTAATTAAAGTTAGCTTCTCAGCATCATCAAATTGAACATCTACCAAGTTACAAGTGTCAGACAAGGTGGCATCCCAGTCATCATTCCTCCAATTGGATTGGTCCACCTCAGCGTGTCTAGATTCAATGTACCTGACTCATTGGGGACGGTACAAACTTTGAGGCACCTACCCCTGCTTCCTATTAGTCCTCACCCTTGGAATGTAATTTTCTCATTGGCTAGAGGAAGTTTGTTGTAACAAACCCTAATTAGGGTTTCTATCTTGTAATCCTAGCCTTTGATTCTAAATCAATCAAAGCCGTCTATTTGTAAAGGGTTTCTCTATATAAGCCCTGGCTCCTCATTTGTGAAAGCTAATAGTTAGTTCATAGAGGTTAGAATAGCTAATGATTAATAGCAAATAGAATAGAAGTTAGAGTAGAATAGAAAGAGAAGGCAAAGATTATTGCCAAGATATTGTTGCAAAAGACTTGTAAACTTCATTGAAGAAATGGTGAATTCTATGGGTCTATTCAACAATTTGCATGGTCTCTATACTTCTCAAATTTGATTTCATGTTATTAGATGAGTGGAAGAAATGTGTATGATCGATGGTGAAATTTGCATATCCATACTACTAGCAATTTGTTGATTACAGACTTGCCTTGTGTAGTCAATTGGAATCATTCAGCTTAAGCTTAACTTCAATTATCGCTTCTTCATTGATATGCATCAGCCCGATGGTGTCCATGCCTGTAGCGGTGATCTGAACATCATAAAGCTTTCCTCAGAAGATTGCACTAACCTTGTGGAGATGGTCCTGGGATGTCAAAGCAAGACTTAGTTAGAATTTCATCAAAGGTCATTCATTGCTCTTACATTCTTAGTATTAGAAATAGATCTCATTTCGATCCTTCTCCTTTTTCCTTTTTTTCAAAATCTAGGACCAGTAAAATCTCACGTTCCAACAATATCCAAAGCAAATCAGACATTCAAGTCGTCGAATGTAAGTCCCCTTGTGATTTTAGCAAAATCACATCATACCGCAAAGAGCTTATCCACACATAGAGAACCTACATACAAGAACCTTGGAGTTGCCTCAATTGATCCTTTGGCGAGATCTTCAGCAGTCGGGAACTTTGTTCAAGAGAGGATAAGGTACCTTTAGGTTATTTTATTCTGTGTTTGCATGTGTACAAAAAACACATCAACACTACAAGAGTATCTTTATCCTTCAAACAGCTGTCTGACACAGATCAGTCACTAAGGGATCAAAAGAAATTTGCTATAGGCTAGATCAATACTTGGTAAGATCAAGTTTGTCGCTTGCAAAGGAAGCAATTTATCATCAATGAAGAGCAAAGGTCAAATTCGGACTTTCTAAGTGCCACTAGAAGAGCAATCGGACGTTTTAGGTAGCAAGGTAAGTCATTTCGGACTTGTTGATGGGTGTTTTGACACACTCACCAACAATCAGGTAGTTTATGTGAACACTCACCACCTCTCCTGAAAAACAATGAGTTTTGGGGAAACTAACTGCTCCAAGGTCTCTATAGTCGGGTCTTGACGGTGATGGGCAGCTCAATGGTTGATGCGGTTGTACCTATCAAGGGGCATGCTCATCACCGTCGAGACCCGACTATAGAGACCTTGGAGTAGTTAGTTTCCCCAAAACTTATTGCTTTTCAAGAGAGGTGGTGAGTGTTCACATAAACTACCTGACTGTTGGTGAGTGTGTCACAAGACCCGTCAACAGAAACTGGCGCTAGGAGGGCCCAAGATACTAATCCCCTCAGTTTTCAATTGCACAGTCGCACTATGACCTGATATGGTACTCCCAGGAGACGGACTTTTACCATTCACGCAACCCAACCTCAATTACAAACAAGACAACATGATTTCCCAGCTACACACTTTTGCTTGGGATAGTAGAAGGAATCATAGTGATTGATTGCGAGCACGACAAGTCCTTGACAACAAAAGGTAAAGAGGTATACGTATAGAAGCGGAGGCGCAAAGGCAACTTCTTGCACAAAGAAACCCCCAACCACCTCCTCCACAACCAAGAAATTGAGGTACTAAGTTGGATCGTATATCATCTTTCCCTCCGGAGAGGTTTTACAAAGTTCTTAGGAGCAACTCTTCTCCATCAAACTTAGTAGAGTTAGGACCTACGACTAGGAAGAAGAAAAATAAAGCTAAGGGACAACCTTCAACATCCTCACCAGCGAAATCATCCAAACCCAATGTAGAAGACCAGCTAATCCCTAGTCCTCAGCCCATCGCTGCACCTTTCGTAGCTCAACGTCCACCGTCACCACCTGCAATGGCCTACTTCAACCAAGATCACACGCCATTGGGAAATATACCTGGAGGAATACATGACCTACCTAGGAACCCTAACAAATTCTACAGTAAATTCTACTTTGGGGGACCTAAGACTGCAGATGAGCATATTGATGCATTCAAGGATGTAGTGGTTTGTAACAACATCCAACATCAAGACGTGGTATGTAGACTCTTCCCATATTCACTTGGGGAAAATGAGTATAATTGGTACTTGACCCTACCCGCAAATTCCATTAATGGTTGGGATGTTTTAGAGAAAGCCTTTATTGATCAATTCCAAGTGTATGTTGATCCTGGAACATTGTACCATCAGTTTGTCTCCCTTAAGAAGTCACCAAATGAACCTTTGACAACTTTTAATACCAACTTTCAAAGGGCATATAAGCGGTTGCTGGCTCCTTATCAAGTGGCAGCAAAAGTAACGATTGCTTCATATTTGAGAGCCATTGACCCATGGAGCGCTATGTTTATCAAAAAGAGTGTGCCTAAAGATCAAAGGAATACCTTGGCGAAGGTTTATGCGTTAGCAATCAACATGAATCAAGAATTGAATCAAACACCTGGGGGGATTGGATACAACTTGCCCATAGGAGTGAACCAAGGAAATTATAACCAACTCCCCGGGGTATCATCACCTCTACCAATAGGAGCCCCAACAATGAACCCGGTGCCAATTTATGCACCTCAACCTCAAGCTAGTCAACAGTTTGCTACTCAAGCTTTAACTTGGCAGAACAATACCAATGCTACCTCTATCCAAACGCAATACGCTGGTCAAGTACAAGGTACAAGTCAACAGTTTGGTAATCCCCACACAGCAAACCAAGCCCCAACTACGATGCCTGAGAGTCAAGGGTCACACATATCCGCTGAAGTAGAAGCATTAAAGAAGATGATTTCACAAGTTACTTCAGATTTGAGTCAACTGAAGATGAACCCTCCAGGAGGGTATAACCAACCCCAAACATGCAACAATCAGCGAAATTATAACAATCAGAATCAAAATCAGAGGTATAACTCCAAACCATACAATAGACAATGGAACACAGGTCCAAACAACGCTGGGGTAAACCATGACCATCCGAACGCAAGAGACAACCATAATAACACACAAAGTGTTAACCTAGCAGATATGAATTTACTAACTAATTGGTGTAGGTTGCATGATATAGCATCGCATTCGGAAGTCAATTGTGCCCAATTCGAAAAGATGATTAGGATTGCTCAAGCTGATTCTCAACCGACAGGGTGCCCTAATGAGGAACCAGAAAAGGTTAATACAGCAATGCTGGTTGACACGTTCCTCTACAAAGAGTTTCAAGCCGAAGCTGAAGGTGAACCATGTGTCTATGATGTGCAAGCCTTTCAGACTAGGAACAATTACAACCTCAGAAGTCAAGGCAAGGCTCCGTTGACAGAACCACCTCCCCCAAAGGGCGGATTTGTACCTCCTGATGCAAATGCAAGTAACAATCCTCCCCCTCCTCAATTTTTTCAAGGAACACGTCCTAGACAAGGCCAAAGCCAAGAATATGTTTTAAAAGGATCTTTCGATGTTACTAAGGAGATGGAGAGGACTGCAACAACCATGTCGCTAATGGAGGTACTTAGATATTGCCCCAAACAAAAGAAGGCCCTTCTTAAAAAATTGGAACAACTGGAATCTCACTTTAAAGAGTAAATGAAACTCTCACTTTCTTTGCACCTATAGTTCCCTAGTCCCGCCAAGTTGATGTGGCAGAGCATATGGGGAGGATTAAAGACTTTATTGCAAGAATGAAACAAGGGATGTGCCTGTTGGGAGATGACATCAAAATGCAAGATTTGTTACTCCCACAATGGTGTAGGATACATCATCAAGAACATTCAGAGATATCCTGTATCCCTTGCCAAAATGAAGTTACGAAGTTGATAAGCCCAGTCCCTTGTGAAGATACTGATTATGATATCAAAGTGGAAGAAATTGAAGTTCCAAACCATGAGAGAGTAATGCTCCAAATAGAGAATGTTGTAGTAGAAACTTACCAGCCAAAGCAATGCAAGAAGGAGATCCTTATAGTTGAGATTGGTAAGCAAGGGAATGAGGAGACTCCACTTAGGCAGGAAAACGAAGAGACTCAATCTCCCATGAAGCTTCAAGTAGAGCAGTCCACTCCTGATACAGTCGAAGTTCCGTTGGAGCATGTAAATGAACAACCTCTGATGTTAGAAGACATCGAATTTAACAAACAGCAACCACTTTCAGAAACTAATCTTCCTCCATTGATTGCTGAACCTAAACCGAAGGATATAAAGAAATTGAAGGATGAAATCTGGTTTCTATAGTTTGATGGGTCTAGATCCAAGCAAGGTAGTGGAGCAGGAGTTGAGTGAACCAGTCCCAAAGGGAAGACCTTTCTAGCCTCCTATCGAGTCCAATTCCCTTGCACTAACAATATGATTGAATATGAGGCCTTAGTTAGGGGACTCCTCTTCGCTCATAAAAAGGGAGCCAAATTCTTAAGAGTGCAAGGAGATTCTGAATTGGTGGTAAGCAAGTAAGAAGTCAGTATGCATGTCATGACAAAAGATTAGCAGCCTATAGGAACCGGGTATGGGGATTGATTTAAGACTTCAATGCTTTTAATATCCAGTTAGTGCCCAAAAAAGTAAATGGGATATCATATGCATTGGCTGTAGCAGCAAGTACACTGGAACCAGTAAGTCAGTCTCCTTTGAAAAGATTTTCCGTAGAATTGGTTTCCACATCCGTTGTGCCCAACAATATTAAGCATTTCCAAGTCTTTGAGGACGATTGACACATTCTATCTTTTCTTGCTAATTTTGGTGCTTTCGAGGAGCAAATCATTGATGAAGAGGATAGATCAGATGCTGTTGATGAAAGTGGTGACGAAGAAATTGTCAATTTGCCTACAAATGTCATTCCCAAAGGTATGGTCACTCTAGAACGGCTTTTTGATTCTGATCCTAGGATAAAAGAAAGATTGACCACAGATTCGGATGCTGGAAAATATGAACCACGCAATATTGGTCCAAAGAGTCAAGAGAAGATAGTATACATTGGGAAGATTTGTACTCCCACTAAGAGGGAGAAAATTATACAAATCTTAAAGGACTACATTGATGTTATAGCATGGGGATATGAAGATCTGAAAACATTTGATACATCTATCATCACTCATGTTATACCTTTGAAACCCAATACAAAGCCATTCAGACAAAAGCAGCGACCGGTCAATTCATTGATAGAGCCTTTGATTTTTAAAGAAATTCAAAAGCTGCTTGCTGCTAGGATCATTTTTCCAGTACGCCACTCCACTTGGGTTGCCAACCCGGTGCCGGTAAGAAAAAAGAAAAAGGAGATTCGACTTTGTGTTGATTTTCGTAACCTCAATAAGGCATCAAAAAAGGACAATTACCTGCTTCCTTCCCTCGATGAAGTATTGCAAATTGTTAATGGTTCACAGATGATGTCATTCCTAGATGGTTATTCTAGGTATAACCAAGTTTTGGTGAACCATGAAGACCGCATGAAAACAGCATTTACTACAAAGTGGGGAACTTATGCATACCGCAGGCATGTCGTTTGGGATGATTAATGCCGGAGCAACATTCCAGAGAGCAATGGATAGAGCTTTCAAAGACTTGATTGGCAAATGCATTATCATATATATGGATGACCTGACCATATTCATACATATAATGCATTTGCCAATCAAGTCTTTGAAAGCTGTATCCATTGCTCTCTGGAATGTTGCTCCGGCATTAATCAACCCAAACGGCATCCTGCTATATGCATAAGTCCCCCACTTTGTAGTAAATGTTGTTTTCATGCGGTCTTCATGGTTCACCAAAACTTGGTTATACCCAGAATAACCATCTAGGAATGACATCATCTGTGAACCATTAACAATTTGCAATACCTCGTCGAGGGAAGGGAGCAGGTAATTGTCCTTTTCTGATGCCTTATTGAGGTTACGAAAATCAACACAAAGTCGAATCTCCCCATTCTTTTTTCTTACCGGCACCAAGTTGGCAACCCAAGAGGAGTGGCGTACTGAAAAAATAATCCTAGCAGCAAGCAGCTTTTGAACTTCTTTAAAAATCAAGGGCTCTATCAATGAATTGATCAGTCGCTGCTTCTGTCTGAATGGCTTTGTATTGGGTTTCAAAGGTATAACATGAGTGATGATAGATGTATCAAATGTTTTCAGAACTTCATATCCCCATGCTATAACATCAATGTATTCCTTTAAGATTTGTATAATTTTCTCCCTCTCAGTGGGAGTACAAATATTCCCAATGTATACTATCTTCTCTTGACCCTCTGAACCAATATTGTGTGGTTCATATTTTCCAGCATCCGAATCTGTGGTCAATCTTTCTTTTATCCTAGGATCAAAATCAAAAAGCCATTCTAGAGTGACCATATCTTTGGGAATGACATTTGTAGGCAAATTGACAATTTCTTCTTCACCACCTTCATCAACAGCATATGATCTATCCTCTTCATCAATGATATGCTCCTCGAAAGCACCAGAATTAGCAAAAAAAGCTAGAATGTGTCGATCGTCCTCAAAGACTTGGAAATGCTTAATATTGTCAGGCACAACAGGTGTGGAAACCAATTCTACGGAAAATCTTTTCAAGGGAGACTGACTTACTGGTTCCAGTGTACTTGCTGCTACAGCCAATGCATCTAATATCCCATTTACTTTTCTGGGCACTAACTGGATATTAAAAGCATTGAAGTCTTAAATCAATCCCCATACCCGGTTCCTATAGGCTGCTAATCTTTTGTCATGACATGCATATTGACTTCTTACTTGCTTAACCACCAATTCGGAATCTCCTTGCACTCTTAAGCATTTGGCTCCCTTTTTATGAGCGAAGAGTCCCCTAACTAAGGCCTCATATTCAGTCATATTGTTAGTGTAAGGGAATTGGACTCGATAGGAGGCTAGAAAGGTCTTCCCTTTGGGACTGGTTAACTCAACTCCTGCTCCACTACCTTGCTTGGATCTAGACCCATCAAACTATAGAAACCAGATTTCATCCTTCAATTTCTTTATATCCTTCGGTTTAGGTTCAGCCATCAATGGAGGAAGATTAGTTTCTGAAAATGGTTGTTGTTCGTTAAATTCGATGTCTTCTAACATCAAAGGTTGCTCATTTACATGCTCCAGGGGAACTTCGATCGTATCAGGAGTGGACTACTCTACTTGAAGCTTTACAGGAGATTGAGTCTCTTCGTTTTCCTACCTAAGTGGAGTCTCCTCATTCCCTTGCTTACCAATCTCAACTATAAGGATCTCCTTCTTGCACTGCTCTGGCTGGGAAGTTTCTACTACAACATTCTCTCTTTGGAGCATTACTCTCTCATGGTTTGGAACTTCAATTTCTTCCACTTTGATATCATAATCAGTATCTTCACAAGGGACTGGGCTCATCAACTTCGTAACTTCATTTTGGCAAGGGATACAAGATATCTCCGAATGTTCTTGATGATGTATCCTACACCATTGCAGGAGTAACAAATCTTGCATTTTGATGTCATCTCCTAACAGGCACATCCCTTGTTTCATTCCTGCAATAAAGTCTTTAATCCTCCCCATATGCTCTGCCACATCAACTTGGCGGAACTGTGGAATTATAGGTGCAGAGAAAGTGAGAATTTCATTTACTCTATAAACTCCTAGACTCACTTCAGCATATGCCATCTTAACCTCCAGTGGTGTATGAGAATTAATGTGGTAGGACGATATGGTGGTGATATTCTTTCCATGAATTTGTGAGGTTGCATGACTTTGCATGTTTATTGGAGGTCCATTATTGAATGTTGGTTTGAATGATATTGATGATTTTTGGATTGCAGGGTGCTAATTGATTCATTAAGTTGTTATTGTATTGGTTTCATTGTCATTTTCTTGTTTCCCTAATCTATCTTTTGCAGTTTATTTTAAAAGAGAATCTAAATCATATAAAAATACAAAAAAAAAGTTAAGCTATTAGAAGTTATTGGAATTTGTTTCAACCAGCAAGCCCCTTGATAGGTACAACTGCATCAACCATTGAGCTGCCCATCTTGTGAATCTCCGGGCTCATTTTGTTCCTTTTCTTCCTCAGCCGGCGGCTCCTCTGGTAAATCATGTCTATCAATGTCCATGGGATCGACCAGTGCCTGTTTCCTGAGCCGAATAGACTTCTTTTCTTTCTTCTTCTCAGTCTTTCTTTGCACCAGTTGCACCACAGGTTGCTAATCTTCCTGATCTAAATCAAACTCTACATTATGAATGGTGACCTTCTCTGTTGCAGGAGTTAATACTTGTGTTAATGAAGGTAACGTTGCTGATGTTGTAGCAAAAGTATGAGTTGGTGCAGACATTGGCATTGTCACAGGAATGGTAGTAGTTGATGTTGTCAAAATTGGAGGCTGTGTTGTGGCGGTAAGTGGAGGTTGAGTAGACATACTTGTTGTATCAGGAGAAAGTTGAGTAGATGTAGATGTTTCTTCGTCGGCCTTTTCTTGCTCATCTTCCTCCCGAGTGCCTTCTCTTGGCATTTGCCCAATTGCCGCCCTGACAGGATGTACCTCTGCCAGTGGGATGGCTCCTAACCCCTCCCTTATTCCAAAATATGCGGCCTTTTTCAACAATTTGGCCTATCTCATTTGTACCTTGACCTGTTCCAAAAGCTCTCTTGTGGTTGGCTCAGGTTCAGTAGCCTCATCTGGTTCAGTGGATGTGTTCTTTCTAGAACCAGACCTTGTCCTTCGGGCATACTCTTTATGGACCCTTGACTGAGGATTACCGAAGGCTGATTGCTTTTGCTTTCCTTTTGAAGTACTGGGCCTAACCCTCAAACTCAGCCATTGTCTAGTCCTCATTATAGCATTTCGAGTAACTGATTCTATATCTATCTCCTCCTACCCAAACCATCTTATTGGAGAGAGGGGCTTCTTATCAATTACATGTTCTTTGTATGTAAGATCTTACAATTCGCCATCATCCCTCAATTCTTTAGGGAGATTGGTCTCTATCTCAAAATCTCTTATCTGTGGCACTGTAAGCCGGGAATAATTTTTCTCTCTAACCTCAAAACTGTCCTGGGGGTTGGCCCAAATATCCTCCAAACTTGGTTGATGCCCATCATATGATTTTGGCATCATTTGCTTCAATTTGCCGTATGGTTCATAATACTCTCTAGCATAATTAAATTCTTTTAAATGTAAATCTTGCAGCTCTAGCTCAGCCGACTTAGCTACTTGAATTTTAGAACAAGAAAAGTAACCAATTGAAACAGAGAAATCAACATCGGTCTTATGTTTTGAAGATAACAATGATTGTAGCCCAACCATCTGCCTGACATATTTTAAGAGTATTACTCGATCATTGCAGTATCGAGGCAGCAGCATAGGGTTCCCTGTGAATCCACTAACCCTAATGTATGCAGAACGTTGGTTCTGAATGAACCAACATGCCCATTCCCTTATTATTGCCATGGGTTTCGGGCTTATTCTGTATCTTGTATCACCTGTGAGTTTTATAATGACAGGGAAGAGGAAGGCATCATTTATTCTCTTAAAATGTGTCTTTGCATTGCTCAGAGGGAGTTGAGTATAATACTCCCACACCTTCTTCTTTCCCTCTTCATCATCAAGTTGGCCTTCTGTTTGCAACCCTGGAAATTTCCCTGCTTGGGCGGCTACCCAGATAACATAAGAGGTAAAGAAGAATTTCTTTGTCTTGTGCACATCAACCAGTTGTTTATGTATGTTATCTGACAATATTTGGGCCCAATCAAAGTATTGTTTCCCAATCAAAATAGTTGTCATGTACTGAAACATCCAAGAGTGAAAATGTCGGCAATCTGGCTTATCGAAGGCCTTGCTCAACATAATGATTAAATCCCGCTATGGCTCCTTGAAATCGGCCCTTAGAATGTCACTGGCCTTTAATCATGTCTTCCTTTCCTCCTCGAGCCAATTTTCGTTCATGTGTCTCTTGCAGAAGGCAGTATCCTTTTTCCATACTTCATCTGCTTCCTCCTCAGTTGTCAACACCACATCTTCCCTTGAAGGAATACCAAAAACAAACCCTAGCACATCCACTGATAAATCAATTATTGTTCTGCCTTGACCATCTACGCACTTTCTAGTATCTACGTTGTAGAATTGGGCAATGGTCACAATGAATTCCGGGGCTTGGACCAATTGCGGAAAAACGGTTGCTTCTACTAGTCCCGGCCTCTTGATTCTCCTATAAGGAACCTCTAACCTTGGCCTATCCAATTGTGTTCTTATATCATCTAATTCAATGTGCCCCACCTCAGTGTCAATCACCCATTTAATTTGATCATCAAGCTTGAAAGCATAAACCTGCCCTTGATAATGGTACTTCATGGTTGGGGGGAGTTTATCCAAATCCTTGACTTTCTTGCAGGAGGTTGGGTCCATTTAATTACTCTGATCTGCAAGAAAGAACCACAAATTAGCCTATCATATAGTCAAAACTATCAATTATATCACCCACCTTGGGACTCTGGGGTTCCGGGGTGGAAAAACTCCTTCTAAACAACTGACTTCGGAACTCCGGGGTTGCGAAGTTAGGATGGGCTAAAACAACGACCCGGAACTCCAGGGTTCTAGGGTTCCGGGGTGGACTGGTTAGGCTGATTTGAAACTTCGGGGCTCCGAAGTCCCGAGGTAGTTTGATTAACGGCCCAAAAGATGGTCCAGAACTCCGGGGTTCCAAGATGAAACCGTGGCCTAAAGGAAAAAGAACTTCGGAACTTCGAGGTCCCGGGGTTCCGAGGTTGGGGTTAGTTCTTTAGATAGGTCAAAAAGGGTGGTCCGGAACTCCGGGGATCAGAAGTTCCGGGGTGAAGTCGTGGTCAAAAAAGGAAACAACCTCAGAACTCCAAGGTTCCGAGGTGAAATAAGACTGTAAAGCCCGGAACTCCGGGATTCCGGGATGGCAAAAACCTAGGACACGCGGGAAAATGAAAGCATGCAAAACGAAAAACAAGAAAGGAAAAATCTATGCTAAAAAACTAGAAAAATCTAAACAAGAAAACACAAGGGGGAAGAAAATCCACCAACCTAGCGGAAGAAAACCCACAAAGGCTCAGCAACACGGAGGCGCAAAGTCAGGAGGCAGAGCTGGGAGGCTAGAAAAACTCGAGTACACATATGAGCTTAGAAAAGTTCATTTCCCCTATTTATACCCCCTGATACTTCATCTGTACGGTTGCCTTAAACACGACCTCAGGAGTCTAGGGCTTCGGACTTCCGAGATAACAAACAAGAAAACCAAAAACACACCTCGAAACTCCGGGCTTCCGGGCTTCTGAGGTGAGAGAAACAAAAACAAGCACACACCTCGAGACTTCGGGGTTCCGGGGTGAAAACAGAAAAACAAACAGGGCAACTCGGGAGTCCAAGATTCCGGGGTGGAAAAAATAAACAACTTTGGGATTACGGGGACCCAGAGTTCCGAAGTTCACAAACAAACGACAAAACATGAAGAACTCGGAGTTCCGGGATTTCGAGGCTTCAAGGAAAAAGAACAAGGCAATACCTCGAGACTCCGGAGATCCGGGGTCCAGGGTCTAGACCAAAACAAAAACAAAAGAACCAACCTTGAGACTCCGGAGTTCCGAGGAGGAACAAAACAGGAAACAAAAAGCCTACCTCAAAACTCCGGGGTTCCGAGGTTCCAGGGTAGGACTTCAAAACCAGGCAAATAACACCTCGGGACTCCGGGGTTCCGGGGTGTTAAGGCAAAAACTAAGAAAAACAAAACTAAAAAGCAAAAAGAAAAGGGGACCCATATTTTCAAGACAAGGAAACTAATGGGGTTAGGTATGCAGGGCATAACAGGACTTTAGAGAGGGCAAAGGAAGTCATTTTGGACTTCTTGAGGGGCAAAGGAAATTTTCCTATACTTAGTCAAATTTTGCCCAAGTGACTTGCCTCTCAAACTTCTTTGCCTATCTTGCTCAAATTGACACTACTTGACACCTTCCATTTAACATTTCGCCACCTTAGGTTTTGATCAATTGGAGCGATAGCCACACATTGACTCTAGTCACTCAAACTGCAAGAGATGAAATGCTACAGGACATTAAAGCTTGAAGTGAAGAGGGGGTCCCCATTTTGATGGGGTGATGTTGTGAAATGGTCACAACAGAAGGCATCCAAATTTCATATTTCTTAAGACATTAATCCTCAGGCAGTACGTCTGATTATTACAGTGTTATGGATTTTCTGTGCAAACACATTAAGTGCTGTGACGATGCTTATTTATCTATTTCTGCATATTTACGATTAACCATATGCTGCTGATAAGATTGTTTATATATGTTCTGAATATAAATCTGATTAGAGACATTCTGGAGTTGATTTGTTTTATCTGAGACTTGTGTATATCTTCTTATGTCCTGAGTACTTCTCAGCCATGATAGAGGATGGGGAGCTTATCAATAGGGGAATGGTGTTGGGGTCACCTTCCAGGTTCGCCACCTCATGGTATATGACCAGGGAGTCCCGTGAGGCCAAAGGGGTATGAAGGGTACTGCCTTTGAGCCTGTGAAGGATGGACTTTCTGGGCACCCTATGGTAAATGTTCCTCATGATCTCCATCATGGTAAATGTATGCCTTAAAGAATATTCAATCATAGGAAGTAGGATAGGAGTGGCAAGATTGAGGGGAACGGTGATAGGACACCTCACTAGGTATGCCACCTCATATGAATGGCATGAGCCACATAAGACAAAGGGGGATAAGGTCTGCCCTTGGGCCTGGGATAGAGGGTCTCTAGGGCACCCTATCGAGTCATCCTATCTTAGCTTCCCAATGGTTGAACCTTCTCAAAATAATGTTAAGCAATCTGTGATTGGATCTATACTTTTAATACATATATATATATATGTTACTTCCCAAATGAAGTGATCTATTTTTATGAGTTATGATTAATTAAAGTAAAAGGTATCTCTAACCCTGTTCTGTTTAATTAAAGTTTGTGACCTAGCAGAATTTGGGTATTTATAAATTGGAGATATTACAAATAACTACATCTTAAGAAGCTGATGCATCATTAACTCGGGTCTGAACTCATGATCCAGTTCCTGGAATTGTAAACTAGCAGCAGTCCACAGCTCCCACATTTTTATCCTTGAGTCGCATCCTTAAAAAAAAATCTCGGCATAATTGGATTGAGAAAGACATAGTTTGTGCTGATATGCACAGCCCCATCCACATATGTCCACGAGGCATCTTGATAGCTGCAGGATGGAGAGCTTCAAACAGTTGAAGCAGAGTGTAACTATACAATGAGATATTTGATCTTAGTGCAACAAAATTCAATAACAAATGATACATAATAAATAGAAATTGAAATCAACCATAAAGTAGATGCTGTCCATAACACAAAGATTTAAATGGAAAAGACCTTTCAAGAACTTCAAACCAAAGCGACCCAAGCCTATATTAATGAAAAAGTGAGTTACAATACATTAGTTATCCCTTTGAACAACAACAGCATAACCATGCTCAAATGATCTGCAAAACAACTTGATCCTACTACCATCTCAAGGCATCAATATATAGAAGAGATGAATACAAGATACCATGAATATTATTTCAAAATGAGTAGCCAATACCATACACCCAAAACTAAACATCCAAATCCTTATGGGATATATCTCATATGTCACCAAAATGGTCAATATATTCTGAATGGTAAGTA
The DNA here is from genome assembly GCF_030272615.1 of Cryptomeria japonica. Taxonomy (NCBI): domain Eukaryota; kingdom Viridiplantae; phylum Streptophyta; class Pinopsida; order Cupressales; family Cupressaceae; genus Cryptomeria; species Cryptomeria japonica. Next base: position 285,798,236 of record NC_081405.1, read on the forward strand.
ACTCCTCTTACACACCTTACATCCACCTCCCGCATCATAGATTCTATCATAACAATCAAATTGAACAAGATACCAACCCTAGGTGCTCCATGGGAAGTTTGACCAAATCTATCATAAGATCCAACAATAGAAGATGCTCTTACACCTTCTTACACATCCCAATCTCTATCCAATTTTCAATATCTCCCCAAAAGTAACTCCCCACTTAAATGTCACTACAATTACATGTGAACGGATAAATAATTAATATATAATTTGCCTGCCACATGGAGGGCCATCAAGTCTACCCTCTCCATGTTCCTTGGAGACATTACAATTATTGATTGACAATGTTAAATAAAACTATCATATGAAAGTTGAATGGCACCAAATGGTCCAAATCCCAACACAAACATTCTTTTAAAGCTGCCACATGCCCAATGTAGCTTAGTCATCACCTATGCAAGGGTATAAGCATTGTCATTAATGATTTTCTCAATTTCTTCAATGCACTTCCCATCAGCCACCAGTATCTTCTCCCATACCAGAAGCCAACTTACATTTCTTCTCATGCTTGGATAGTCCAGCTTCATCCTCTCCACTCGAGCTTTTATCCCCCCAGCACCATCCTTCCTAGGACAATGGTGAAACTTTCTTAGTTCAAGCTAACATTTTAGCCAGGCCATAGGAAATAAGCACAAAGGAATCCTCTGCCTTCTTTTTAGTACTGATGACAGCATTCCTAAGGCCCACAATGGCCTTCACTTTAGCTGCAATTCTGATGCAGAGTACACAGCAAGAAATATACTCAATGGGCCACTTCTTGGTTTAGACACCCAAAGGTTGATTTCTCACTCCTAGGTAATTCGATGGCTTCTTAGATGTATGATCTAATCTCCTAAGTGTGTTTCACACCCCACACTACTCCCTTAGATTCTAGGGACTTTATACAAGTTCAACCAAAATTGGGTTTTGAGGACACTTTCCCTAAATTTGACCAAAATATGGAAATCTGGTCTCCGGTCTTTAAATCCTCAATCTGATGATTGGGATAGCTTACTTATGCCTAATATAAGGACAATCAACCACCAATTGGATTCTGAGACTTCCACAAGGCTATGAGCCCTTATTGGGCTAGTGGATCCTAGTAGGTCTCCTTAACCGGTTTATGGGTAACAACTTGCAAATCTCCCAAAGGACTAGGCAAACAAATCACTATTTTGGATACCCTTTTTGGGCTTACAAAAGATCCCAAAGTTGCAGGAACTGAATCTACTCCAGCATACCCCAACCCTTACTATGTTCACAGACCTAATAGGCCTAATTAGGCTTGGTTAACAAAGCAAGTATCAAGGAATGGGTGTATAGAACCAATGTAGCACTTTGATTGTGTTCTCCTACCTCCAAATGAATATAATCCACTTCCTAACCGGTCACTTTGCTTATTTGGTCGACTGTCCACACAATGGCCTCATCACTTAGGCTAAATAGTAAATACATAGAGATATTTACCCTAGGGTTTGGTGGTTGAGGCAACAAACAAACTCCTCCAATCCTGAGCCTTCGGGGTCTTATTATACACTCCCCTCACATGCATTTTCCAAGTGGCCGTGAGATTCCACTGTAGAAAAGACAAGTTAGGGCTCCATCTCTGCACCAACCCTGAAATTAAGGGTTTCTAGACCAGTCTGAACAAAATGCAATCAAAATCCCTGCTCCAGGCACCAAGTGAACTCCAATCAAAGGGAGATGATAGATAATTCTATTTACTAACATTCCATGCCCAAGGTTTTGATCTGGCAATCCATACCGAACCATACTATCTCTGAAAAGAGGAAATTGCTCAAGAAATTCAGTGCTTTTTCATTCAATTTTCCACCAAAAATGTCATACAATCTCTCTAGCCTTCACATGGAAGGCTTCACATGCTTACATAGACCCTTTCCAACGAATCTAACCACCTTTTTGAATGGTTATGACCAATGGAAACCAAAATGCAACTTCTCGGAGCAATATTGCAAAAGTTGTTAACAACATTTTGACAATTTTGCAACTTTTGGCAATTTGCATCCTACAAGATTCAAACATGTTTTAGGATCTATTCTAAAGTCATTTATTCACTAAAACAACATCAAAGCACCTATGACATCCTATTCTAAGGTCTTATTGGTCTAATGAGACCCAAGGTTTTTTAAGGTACCTTTGGGACTTACAAGTTGGACCAAAAACATTATTAGGTGGATCCAAAGGATCAACACCATGATTACATCCTTTTAACCTCCTATTACAACCTAGTGATCTTCAAGGGTCTGAGATATGTTTGGGGTGCCTTGCACCATACTCCTCATGTCAAAAGAACTCAAGTCCCTTGAGTTGGTATGTCAGAAAGTGTAGCTCCAGTCATCTTAATGGCCTCCTCTGTCATCCATGTGGCATCTTCCAAAGGTTTGCCCTTCCATTTGACAAGGAATTCATAATATGTTTGTCTCCTTGTTTGTTTACTAACTCTTCTATCTGCAATGTATTCAATCTCAGGTTTAGGCTGAGAAAGGACATCTGCCATCATATCAAGAGGGGGTGGATCAACAGGACCTACATCACCAATATCATTCACAGCAAGCTTGTAGGCATATATGTCAGCAACATTAAAGATAGGAGATAAACCCATATCAAAGGGTAAGTCAATTTTATAGGTATTGTTGCCACATTTCTTGAGGATCTTGAAAGGACCAATTTTTCTCATCATCAGTTTAGTATACTTCTCCTTAGGCAATCTCTCTTTTCTAAGATGAATCATCACCATATCTCCCACTTGATACTGCAACTCTCTTATTTTCCTGTCTGCATTTATTTTGTACTTCTCAGAGGTATGCTTCAGTTTGGCTCTCACCTGCTCATGGATATCTTTCATTATCTCTGCAAAGTCCTCTGCTTAGGCGCTCCTCTTGTCCAGATCTCTAACATCCCTTAATTCCAAGACACCCCTTCGGTGTGTTCCATAGACAATCTGAAAAGTGGTTAGACTAGTACTCCTATTGACTGAGTCATTATATGAAAACTCTGCCTGAGGCAAGATGACATCCCAAGTGGCTCCATGCTCTTTTGTCAAGCATCTCAAAAGATTACCAAGGGACCTATTAACTACCTTTGTATGACCATCTGACTGAGGATGGTAGGCAGATGAGAATGACAGGTTTGTACCTAGCCTTTTCCACAGAGTTCACCAAAAATGCCCTATGAATTTAGAATCCCTATCTGAAATAATGGACAATGGTAGCCCATGAAGTCTGACAATCTCCTTAAAGAATATACCTGCAATGTGAGATGCATCATTTGTGGTTTTACAAGGCAAAAAATGTGCCATTTTGGAAAATCTGTCCACAACAACATATATACTGTCATATCCTGCTTTAGTCTTTGGGAGTCCCATTACAAAATCCATGCTCACTGAATCCCATGGTTTGGTAGGTATTGGGAGGGGTGTATGCAATCCTGCATTAGATGTTTTGCCTTTAGCCTTTTGACAAATCAAACAACCCTCTACATACCTCATTACATATGTTTGCATCCTTGGCCAAAAGTAGAATCTCCTAACTAGTTCAAGGGTCTTATCAACCCCAAAGTGCCCAACCAAACTTCCACAATGCTTTTCCTTTATGATGTTTTCCCTTATAGATCCCTTTGGAACACAAAGTTGACTACCTTTAAACAACAGACCTTCTTGCAAAATAAATTCAAAAAACTCAGTGTGATACATGTTTCCCATTTCCCTGCAAACTTGATAAGCCTCTTTGAAATCTTCATCACCATCATACATGTCCTTCATGGAGTGAATCCCCATGCTTTCCAATTGGACTTCTTGGATGATCAAGTTTCTTCTACTAAGGGCATCTACAACTTTATTTGCCACTCCCTTCTTGTGTTTGATTGTGAATGTATATGCTTGGAGAAACTCCATCCACTTCATATGTCTGTGATTTAGCTTTTCCTGCCTGTTCAAGAAACTCAATGCATGATTATCAGTAAATACAACAAATTCTTTGGGCAATAAGTAATGCCTCCATTTCCTCAAGGACTGAACCAGGGCATAAAGTTCAAGATCATTGGTAGAGTACTTTTGTTTAGCTTCATTTAGTTTTTCACTAAAGAAGCAACAGGCCTTCCTTCTTGACTTAGGACTCCACCAATTGCCTTATTACTAGCATCACATTCAACTGTAAAAACTTTGAGAAAATCAAGAAATACCAAGATAGGTTGTTCTGACACCTTCGTTTTCAAAAACTCAAATGACTTACCTACCTCCTCATTCCATACAAACCTACATTTCCTTCCTCCTTTTATGGTATCAATTAGAGGGGCACAAGCACCACTGAAATTCTTAATGAATTTTCTATAAAAACTAGCCAAGCCATGGAAACTTTTTACCTCTGTTGCAGATTTTGGTACAGGCCAGTTTAGGATGGCTTCCACCTTAGAAGGATCCATCTGGAGGTTGCCTTTTGAAATCACAAATCCAAGGAATACAAGCTCCTCCTGCAAGAAAACACATTTTTCTAGATTGATCTTCAACTGGTCCTCACCTCATGGAGTCTCTTCAAGACTGAGCCAAGTGTATGAGGTGTTCTTCCCTATTCCTACTGAAAATCAGAATGTCATCAAGATAAACCACTACAAATTTGTTAATGAAAGGATTGAGGACTTCATTCATAAGCCTCGTGAAAGTGCTAGGGACATTTGAGAGGCCAAAAGGCATCACCATCCATTCATACAACCCTTCATTGGTCTTGAAGGTTGTCTTCCATTCATCACCTTCCCTAATTCTGATTTGGTGGTATCCACTTTTCAAGTCTATCTTGGAATAATATCTTGCTCCTCCCAAACAATCTAACAAATCCTCAATTCTAGGCATAGGGAACCTGTACCTTATGATTATTTTGTTTATTGCTCTCGAATTTGTGCATAACCTCCATGTGCCTTCTTTCTTTGGGGCCAATACTGCAAGGACTGCACAAGGACTTATACTTTTCCTAGTGAAGCCTTTTAACAACAATTCTTGCACCTGCCTTGCTAATTCCTCATTTTGCTCAGGGGTCAACCTATATGCTGCTTTGTTAGGCAATGTAGCACCAGGGATTGGGTCTATGCAATGACTTATTTCTCTTTGAGGTGGTAAAGGTTTCAGGTTCACTACCGGCAATTATCCCTTTGTACTGATTCAACAAATCTCTGACCTCTTTAGATCCTACCTGTGGTTCTTCTTTCCTGCCCTTGGGTTTCTCTACCAATTCCTTCTTTGGTCTCACCACCAAAGCATAACATGGTGTATCCTTTTCTCTCAAGATTTCCATGAACTCCTTAGGTCCTACCAATATCACACTGGCTACTACATGGTGTTCTTTTCCATCATCCGGGAGGGGGTTCATTGTAAACTTCTCACCATTCTTGGTAACATGGTAAACATTCTTTCTACCATCATGCCAAACATCTACATCATACTGCCAAGGTCTCCCTAAGAGGACATGACATGCATCCATCTCAGTGACATCACATAGTATCTTATCCCTATACTCCCCTATGTTGAATTCCACCCAAACTTGTTCACTGATCAGAGTTTGTTGGCCCATATTCAGCCAAGATACTTTATATGGATAAGGATGAGGAATAGTCTGCAACTTAAGCTTATCTACCATTTCCTTAGAAGCCAAATTATCAGTTGATCTGGAATCCACAATGACCTTACATACCTTGCCATTCACCTTGCATGTAGTTCTGAAAAGTAACTTCCTCTGTGGCGGCTCCTTGGTTGTAGGGACTTTCAACAGTGTCCTATGCATCATCAAACACTCCCCTTGTTCAAGGTTTGCAGGTTTTGAAGTGGTGGTGTGGTATGAAGATATACTGTGATTATCTTCCTCTTGAGACAAGTGCACCCTCCTTTCTCCTCCTTGACTGCTAGAGCCAACCTTCTCAGGGCATCTAAAGGACTAATGTCCTACTTGGTTGCAGGTAAAACATCTGTCTGTGAAAACAGTGGGTCCTCTACCCCCAAATCTACCTCTGCTATTTGATCTCCTTCCTCTGAAACTGCCTCTATGGCTTGATTCTTCATCATGGTCTTGGTTGTTGGACTCTCATTGGGTTCTTGGGGATGATCCTCTTCCTCCAAACTTACCCCTTCCTCTGAAGTTTCCTCCTCTTCCTCTTCTCTGATGCTCACCTTTCCTCTTTTGCTTTTCTTCAATCTTGAGTGCCATTTGGTAACACTTATGCACTATATCCAAGGTGAACAGGCTAAGTTCATCTTGGATGTTATACTTAAGCCCATTCAAATATCTGGCCAACTTCTGCTTCTCACTCTCTGAGAGCCTTACCCTGAGGGTCATCTTATGAAATTCCTCAGTATATGTGCTTACATCTAAGTCTCTCTGCCTCAAATTTTGCAATTTCTTATGCAGCATGACCTCATAGTCTTCTGGCACAAATTCTTTCTTTACTTCTACAACCATCCTCTTCTATGAAGAGATAGGGTTCTTTCCCCCCTCAATCCTCTCATTTTGTAGAAAATTCCACCAAGGGCAGGGCCCTTCATCTTTGACTTGGCCACCTTCATCTTTTGGTATTCAGGTACATCCTCACTATCAAAGTGACTTTCCAGTGCTTCCAGCCCATCCATACAATCTTCTGGATTCAACTTACCATAGAACATAGGTAGGTTTGTCCTTTCCTTCCTTCCTACCCTCTCCAGTGCTTCTAGAAAAGGTCTTTGATCTGCAGGTACTTCTTGTCTAGGTATGTTCTCCTCATTCCCTAGTCCTTCTTTGTCGGAGTCTTCCTCTCCTTTGTCCACCTTGCCCTTCAATCTGTCTATCTCTCTCTTCACGGCCCTATTCTCGGCCCTTACTGCTCTGCTCTCTGCCATCTGCTCTTTGACCAGCTTGGCTAATTCCAAATTTGTGATTCTCAGAGGGATCTCCCTCTCTTTTCCCCCTTCTCCTTCTGACACCTTGTTCTTCTGTTCCCAAAAAGATTTTAGTGGCTCTGATACCACCCTAATGCAGAGTACACAGCAAGAAATATACTCAATGGGCCACTTCTTGGTTTTGACACCCAAAGGTTGATTTCTCACTCCTAGGTAATTTGATGGCTTCTTAGATGTATGATCTAATCTCCTAAGTGTGTTTCACACCCCACACTACTCCCTTAGATTCTAGGGACCTTATACAAGTTCAACCAAAATTGGGTTTTGAGGACACTTTCCCTAAATTTGACCAAAATATGGAAATCTGATCTCCGGTCTTCAAATCCTCAATCTGATGATTGGGATAGCTTACTTATGCCTAATATAAGGACAATCAACCACCAATTGGATTCTGAGACTTCCACAAGGCTATGAACCCTTATTGGGCTAGTGGACCCTAGTAGGTCTCCTTAACCGGTTTATGGGTAACAACTTGCAAATCTCCCAAAGGACTAGGCAAACAAATCACTATTTTGGATACCCTTTTTGGGCTTACAAAAGATCCCAAAGTTGCAGGAACTGAATCTACTCCAGCATACCCCAACCCTTACTATGTTCACAGACCTAATAGGCCTAATTAGGCTTGGTTAACAAAGCAAGTATCAAGGAATGCGTGTATAGAACCAATGTAGCACTTTGGTTGTGTTCTCCTACCTCCAAATGAATAGAACCCACTGCCTAACCGGTCACTTTGCTTATTTGGTCGACTGTCCACACAATGGCCTCATCACTTAGGCTAAATAGTAAATACATAGAGATATTTACCCTAGGGTTTGGTGGTTGAGGCAACAAACAAACTCCTCCAGTCCTAAGCCTTCAAGGTCTTATTATACACTCCCCTCACTTGCATTTTCCAAGTGGCCGTGAGATTCCACTGTAGAAAAGACAAGTTAGGACTCCATCTCTGCACCAACCCTAAAATTAAGGGTTTCTAGACCAGTCTGAACAAAATGCAATCAAAATCCCTACCCCGAGCACCAAGTGAACTCCAATCAAAGGGAGATGATAGATAATTCAATTTACTAACATTCCATGCCCAGGGTTTTGATCTGGCAATCCGTACCGAACCATACTATCTCTGAAAAGAGGAAATTGCTCAAGAAATTCAGTGCTTTTTCATTCAATTTTCCACCAAAAATGTCATACAATCTCTCTAACCTTCACATGGAAGGCTTCACATGCTTACATAGACCCTTTCCAACGAATCTAACCACCTTTTTGAATGGTTATGACCGTTGGAAACCAAAATGCAACTTCTCGGAGCAATATTGCAAAAGTTGTTGACAACATTTTGACAATTTTGCAACTTTTGGCAATTTGCATCCTACAAGATTCAAACATGTTTTAGGATCTATTCTAAAGTCATTTATTCACTAAAACAACATCAGAGCACCTATGACATCCTATTCTAAGGTCTTATTGGTCTAATGAGACCCAAGGTTTTTTAAGATACCTTTGGGACTCTTAGCCTTACAAGTTGGACCAAAGACATTATTAGGTGGATCCAAAGGATCAACACCATGACTACATCCTTTTAACCTCCTATTACAACCTAGTGATCTTCAAGGGTCTGAGATATGTCTGGGGTGCCCTGCACCAAATTCCCATGTCTTGGCATTTATTGTTATAGTTTTGTGGCTATGAATATGCTTGGGATCAAAAGGGGATCCTCAATTGACATCATGTTGTAATTTCCCCTTTTGGGATGTTCCTAAATCTTGCCCTAAAATCACAAGTTCAATTAAAATTAGAAGAATATTTCGAATATAAACTTACCAATTAGCAATTTCCTCTCCAACATAAAATTAGGTACTAACCCTGCAATAATGTTAATCAACATTTGAAAAGCCATTCATAAGAACAATTATTTCTATACGGGTTAGGGATCCAACAACATATAATTGTATATGTATTAATAATCATCTTACTCTATTTAGATAAAATTGATAAATCATGTGATAGCTATTTGAACTTTAGAAACCAAAAGCATCTATAGTTCCATTTCCCATGATCAACCATAATAGGGGTTGGAGAAGAAGCATGATAAGGCACCCGGAACGTTTGCCACAACTAAGCCCAAGGGCATGGAGCATCCAACCAAGACAACTCGAGCCCTTGGCTTCAAGTGTAAGGAACTCTTGTCCATCCAACATGAGGTGGGCTACTTAGAAGGGGAAGTTGTATCTTCTCTCCCAATCATGGCTACACAATAGGTCGTCCGGAATGTTAACCACAACTAAGCCCAAGGGCATGACAAATCACCCTTTGGCCCTGTTGATGGTGTTTTTACGCACTATGCAACACAGAATAAAATACTAAGTATTCTATCCTCTCTTGAACAAAGACTCCCAAATGCTAAGCTACGTGATCAAGGGGGACAACTCCAAGGTTCTCGAATGTCAGGTCTTGACGTGCTCTTGGATAGACCCAGTTGTATATGATGTGATATTGCTGGAATCATAAGGTGGACTTACGTTGAATGCTTGAATGCTTTGAATATCGTTGGAACGTAGAATTTCACTTGATTTGAAAAAAGAAAAAAAGGATAGGGTTTGAGGAAGACTAATCTAACTCTAGGAATGTAAGAGCAATGGACAATCTTTGATGAAACTCGACTAAGCTTTGCTTTGACATGCAACGAACATCTCCACAAGGCTAGTGTGATCTTTTAAGGATAGCTTTATGATTTTCAAATCACCACCACAAACATGGACACCATAAAGTTGATGCATATCAATGAAGAAGCGATAATTGAAGTTAAGCTTGGCTAAGATGGATCCAGATGACTACACAAGGCACTTTACCATCGGCAAGGTGCTAGTAGTATGGATATACGAATTTCACCATTGATCATACACAAAGTTCTTTCATTCATCTAAACAACATGAAAATCAAATGAGAAGTAGAGATCATGCAAATTGTTGAATCAACACATAGAATTCACCATATCTTCAATGAAGTTTACATGCATTTTGCAACAATGTCTTGGCAACAATCTTTGCTTCTCTTCCTACTCTAACTATTTACTATTTTCTACTCTACTATTATCTATTAACCTTTACAAATGAAGAGGTGGAGCCTTATATAGTGCTCTCATCACAATTGAGTGGCTCAGATTGATTCACAATCAATGGCCAAGATCAAAAGATAGAAACCCTAGTTAGGGTTTGTTACACCTATTACAAAGCATTTAATGTTTGACCAACGATAAAATTACATTTGATGGGACACATGTCCTCCTTTGAAAATTCAACCAATAGATGATGGCAGTAGGTGCATCGAACTTTGTGCCCATGTGGTAGTTATCTTCTTTGATGGCTGAGTCAAGTTCATTGAATCTAAACGCCTTACCCTAGAATGATATGATTGGATAAGCGATGACTAGGCGCCACCTCAGCTGGTTGATCTTTGTAACTCATCACAAGTGTGTGAATGAATGAGGCATATCTCTTGATACTCAACATGTCCAAGCTTAATCAATAAATGAGATGATGATAGGAGACATTCCCAAATTGTATGATTTTCTAACTTTGACTAACTCTTCTGAAACTATCTCCTGTCTTGATCACTTCTGTCCTTGAGCTTCCGTCTAGCTATACTGACAATGTCCTTGAGCTTCCGTCTAGCTATACTGACAATGATTCTTGGAAATTCAAGATTGTGAAAATTTCTCCCTTGAGTGCTTGATGTTGATGCTTATGCTTGATTGATAAATCTGCAACGTGAACCTTGATTTGCCTTCCTGGACCTAACTTGAAGCCTTAATCTTGATAAGATTTGGTGTGATAGAAGCCTTCTTTGTTCAAAACCTTGAGCTGATGCTCTTTTAATGCCATGAAATTGATCCTCTTCACATTCCTTTACATGTTCATTCCACTATATCAACCCTGGAAACAAACAAAACTTAAATCAAGACATTGCAAAAAGTACTTAATCATGCTTCCTACTACCTTTTTTAAATCTGGAAATGAATTTTCTAATCATGTAAACATCTGATTTTGGTTCTGATTTCTCTCCTTTTGACTTAATTCTTCATCAACTTGAGTCTGATTTTGTGTCTTAGGCCTGATTTAAGTCTGATTTCTGACTTCAATATGCCTGATTTGATAAATTTCAGGACTGGGACAGGTCTGATCTGCATTAATTTCACATAGCAAAGGAGATCCTAATCCTTAGATCGCTGATTGTCATTGCCCAGGACAGACCCTGTCATTGCCTTGGACAGACTTGTCCTTGGCTCAAGGACGAAATGTCCTTTGACCAGGGACAGGACGTCCTTTGAACAAGGACGTGATGTCCTTAAATTTCCATGCCTTAGCCAATATTTCTTCATCTCAACTTTAATGTCCTTAGCCAAAGGACAAAATGTCCTTGGTTCAAGGACGGTGATGCATTCAGTGGTGTAGATGTCCCTAGCCTAAGGGCGAAATGTCCTCAGTTCAAGGACGAAATATCCTTTGACCAAGGATCCCTGAATTCTCTTGCCATAGTCTTAATCAAAGTTGCCTTTCAAAAATAAATTCACTGTGTATGCTTGCAATGATGACCTTGGCAATACTTGATCAGAATTAAAATCGCTGTCCTTGAAGACTTATTCACTGTGAAAAATGATTGATTCAGATCGCTCCTTGATTTTGCTTTGTCTTTGATCAAAATCGCCTTGCTTAAGGAGAGGAATTTGCTCTGTCAAACAAGGAACTGCTGGCTTCAATGAGAAATCATGCTAGTTTGATCAAATAAAATGATCAAACTTACCTTTATAGATGTTTGAAGGGGTGTGATGATCTATCAAAAAAAGCCGACATCATTTAAATGTTTGCAATAAAACTCTTAGGCTGACCCGAATCCTTAATTTCAAATTTAAATAAGACGTTTCTCATTAAATGCAGTGACGTCTTTGCAAATCGTATTAAATCAAATCACATCCTAAGGAAGGTCTTAAATCTCTATGTTATATTTTCTCATTGTCCAAGGAGGATAAAATTTTACATCGCTGATGTGCTTAGTCAAAGGACACAATGTCCTTGGTCAAAGGACAGACGATTTGCTTTAGTGTCGACGTCCATAGCCTAAGGACAAAATGTCCTTGGCTTAGGAAGGCTTTGTCAAAATCGGTCATTAATTAAGATTGCTGAAGTCGCACTATCCCCTAACTCGCACCTTTAGAAATAGCAATGGAAACGTTAGCTTGCTGACTTGGATGGGCATAAGAAATCGCAATGCCTGGTTCGTGCCTTAGAATGGTCAAAGGAAATGTTGGTGATCTGGCCGGTTTGGTTAGATGGTCAAAGGAAGAGCTGGCGGTGCATGTAAATAATGCCTTTAAAAATTTAGCTCTCCACTCTAATGTCTTGGTGGGACCCAAGCATGCTACGTGTTAGTGAGGAGAAGTCGAAGGTAATGAGGTGGAAAGGGGGTGCGATGAAAAAAGGATAAGGGGAGTGGGAAAGAGATGCCGCAGGGTAGGAATTAGGAAAAGGAAGATGCGAGGGGTTAGGAAAAGGTAAGGACGGCAGTAAGAGGGTAGTGACGTGGTGGATAGGAGCGGGGTTAAGGAAGTGCTAGGGAAAGGTGGTAAAGGAGGTGCCGGGACATGGGGAGTTATAAGGGGATAAAAAGGAGTTGGGTGTAGGGTGTAGGCTAGGATAGGATAGGGGTAGGAGGTAGGAAAAGGAAATTTGGGTAGTGGATAGGTAGGCTAGGATGAGATCGGGGGTAAAGGGTATGAGGTGTAGGTTAGGGGATGTAGGAAATGGGAGCTATGAGAGGTACAAGAAAGGTAGGAAGTGGGGATGAAGGTTAGAGGAAGGTAGGGTGAATGGAAGGAGAGGTTTAGGGAAGGGGAATTAGGAAATGGAAGGAAGGGAGGTGGAAGGTGTAGGTGAGATGATAAGTTAAGAAAAATGAAAGATGGAGGGATAAGGTATGGAAGATAGAGGGTGGAGGAAGAAGGATGGGTGAAAGGAGAGGGAAAAGATGAAAGATGGAGAGGTAGTGAAAGGAGATGGGAGTGGATGGGGAGATGGAAGGTAAGAGATCGGGCTTGGGCACCCACTGGCAGTGTTGGGAGAGGCAGGTTGGAAGCTTAGGAGGGCAAAAAAGTGTGGATATCCTTAACTCAAGGATCCATGAAATTCCATACCTTAGCCAAATTTAGCATTTCATCCCTGATTTTGCATGCAAAAGATGTAAATCATTCATTTCAAAAACCTTGAAAACTGACTGACCTCACCTAATCCAGAGAGAGAGACTTGACTTGATTAGCTCTTGACCAACTACACTTCTTCAAAGTGAAAGGCTAATAGCAAAAAACTCTACAACCAACCTAGAAAGCAGAAAAAGTGGGGGTCCCCATTTGCAATGGGGTGATGTGTGAAAACGTCACAACAGGCCCCAAGTGGCAGGAACTCTTGTCCATCCAACATGAGGTGGGCTACTAAGAAGTGGAACCCATACATGCTCTCCCTGTTGAGGTTCCTCTCTAATCCTTACATGATTGCTTACAAGAGAGTCAATTGAATAAATAAATAATTATTAGAGTCTAGATAGATTAACTACTTTCATTATAACTATAACAAAATATATGAGAGATTATATATCAAATATCATCATCATATTGCATACCATAAAACTTGTAGATTACAGGTCTATTTGCAGGTTATTAAATTCCAGTCTTCTGTTGCAAGTTAAGTATATCTGATCTGATCCGACTTCCTTGACGAATGCAGATTCTATGTATAAGAACTTCTCCTCTCCTTCGATGCCTTTCCTCCAACTGAGGTTCTTCCTTACATAGTCCTCATAGGGGACAAATGGACACCTCTCTTCACCACACCCATTTTCCCTTGGCAAGGGATGCACCACTTCAAACTGAGCAGTTGACTTATCAAACCCTAGGTCGGCTCCTTCAAGGGATTATTTTTTAAAGTTGCTCTTTAAGTGTTCTTAGCCCTGTTGGCTCCTCAACCATAATTCCATTTAATTCTAGTCGGCCATTTCTAAATCATAACCTAGATTTAATAATTTCTAACTTAGGTCGGCATGAATTCAATGGATTATTTTATTATTTAGGGCTGTGATTCAGATCTTAGGCAGGGCATGACACGCACATTACTATTTCACATGCATTTCTCTTTTGTGGGTCAGGGACGTGGCCACAAGTATCAAAGTCAGCCAGGTAACCCTTCTGCTTTCTTTTCAAGCCATGAAAAGAATGTTCAGGCTACTTCTCCTGGGTTAAATGGACTTCACGAGAGGTGGAATTTTCAGTGTTATCCTTAGAAGCATGCACATTCACAGATTGCCTGGCCATATTGGGGAGGGATTGACCAATTGAAGAAATATGAATAGAGCAGGTACCCCTCAACATTACTTTATGGCTTATGCTACCAAGCCTGAGCCAGAAATGAAGAGCAGAAATTAGCAGATTCAGTCCACATAACCTTACCAAACCCCCACCAGGAACATGAATTCGGTCAAAACTTGCTTGCCTTCTGGATCAATTCCAATAGCACGCTTGAAACCTCACCTTGTATCCCCATCACCTAAATTACTATCACCGCCCACAATTTCTTCCTGTCTTCCCACAACCATTCTGCTCTTTCCATCCTAAAGAAGATATATCCTCCTTACCAGCACAAGCAGCCTTGCTCCTCCACCTCCTCACAGCAGAAACACAGACACGAGTGGCCTAAAACGAACCAGAGAAAGGTTAAACATGGAGAATAACAGCTACTGAAGGCCTCTGTGTGCACCTGTGCACCTTCAGGTGGGTAAATGTTCAGTTGCCACACCTTATGGATAAAGTCAGAGGTTGTGCAGGTCGAAGCACAGCAGCAATAGCATATGCGACCTCCAAATTCAAATCTTGAACAACTTTGCCACCCGTACACTCTTCAATCTCCTACTTGATGGCCCTTGTCCCATGAACATAAAGTCACCTGCCTTTGCTTGTGTGAAGACTATGTAAGGTGATGAAGAAAAATCTAAATGAAGTCTTCAAATCAAGCTTAGTAATTTGTGATTTGGGTTGTGCTTCCCCTATATTTTATCTCCCTAGGTTGTAAACTCCCTGGTACCTACCTAACATTTCATTATAAATATAAAAATGACTAGGAGCTGTATACTCCGATGTCCTTTTATATCTCATCCCAACTTCTCTTTATTCAGAGTGTTATTTCAAGCTGCTCTGACCCCATTGTTTACTGTGTGCCAGGAATCTAGCCTCTAGGTCAACCATAACATTCAACAAAAGTATGAAAGCCAACTTGGCTAGATTATCAGCCACCATGTTACCATCTCTTGTTTGTATTCAAATTGGATATTGGAAAAGGTAGCAACAAGTGCACATCTAATTCCCATAATAACCATTATCCAGGGAATTCAACACATTCTGAAAGGATTTGTGAGTCAGCTCCACAGTGAGGCAATCTAGTGTCAAATCATAGCCTTATTTATTTACAAATACCACAGGATTCTGCAAGGTTGTTAGATTGATTTCCAAACCTGCGGAAAAACAGAGGTCCATTCCCCACAATCATCCAAGCATATGCCCCTACCCCTGCTAGGTCTGGTTATCCCACAAGGCATCATCTATGTTTAATATGAACCACAGATGTGGGAAAGGAATTCATTTAACAAATCCATTATCCCTCATAGCAATTGCATCACTGGGGATTCAGCCTTTAATGTCTCGAAAACCTTGTTGCTTATTAACCTAATGAACTTTCATGAAATGTTTTGGCATGTTGCGTATCTTCAGGGTGACCAAAGGTATCTAGTGGATCTAGGATATGTAAGAGAAGTACCAAAGAATCTGAACAAAACCCTTTAAAAGTGAGGAGATATCCTTTTATTGGCTTACTGAACAGAACTCAAAGCAAGCAAACATAAAAAAGGGCCTTCTTTTTTACTTTACACCCTATTAACCATCATAGGGACCATGGGCATTGAATTTGATTTAAAAATTCAAATTTTAGAATATGTGCACTGCAGAAATTAATCACTAAATGTTTGGTATATAGCATCTGATGACAACTACATAGAGGTAAATATGATAGAAATTGTAGTCACATAAGTTTAATATGCGGCCAAACAGAACCAGAATCATGTTTAGACTTATTTGGATAGATTTGTTGGTTGATTGATCCAACTGAAAAGGTTCCAAATAAGATCCTAGAGAGGCTGACCCAATTAATTACAGAAGCTTTATCAGCTTGTTTGCAATTACTGTACTGTACGCCATTCTAGAATTTGAATGGTTTTCCTAGAGAATCTCAGCCATGGATAGCAACAGTAAGAAGTAGCTAGTAACCATCCCTGCTATCTTTGTACCCTTGTGTCAGATGACCATGCTACAAAAGTAATCTCTAACTCCTGAGAAAACATATTTATTAACTGCAGGCTGCAGATATATATATAATCAGTGACAGCATACACAATAACCTTAGCATCTAACGGCATCTTTTTCCAGCCGCATCTGAGAGACGGTGCCGAGGACCAATTTCACATAATACTTCAAATTTTATTGTAAACATTTATTGGTTTACTTTTTACTTTTAGATTCTTCACACCAGTCAGTGATCAAAATCATACTGAGGACCATACAAGCTAGGGTACGAAGTAAAAAATTAAGCCGTAAGAGTTGTCATAAAGCTTGGCCTTCATACCTGGCAATTGTATTAATTTGTCATTAGGTGGCAACCGATGAATCAGAGCAGCGGTGGTTGAAGCACTCTTGGGCGCACACAAAACGGTGCATTTAATCATGTCACAATATTCTGGAAGCTGCATTTGCATGTGTGCTGCACCCGAAAATATTCCAGATATGAAAGGGCATCCAGTGCAATGACAGAGAGCAGTTCCTCAAGTGTTTCCTCTTTTGTTGCAGCGGAGAAAAACATTAAAACCATGAAAAAAGCGGCTTCCGTTATCTCTTCAACAGCCTTCACCATATGTTTCTGAATTGTATAATGCATATCTATGAAAAGCTGGTGATTTTGATGTAATGTGTAAGAGAATTCCCACATTAGATGCTCAATTACCTTCTTCAAATCCCTAGATGCCCAAAGGTATTGATCACACATCGCCCTAGTCATGGCTCCACCTTCCTTGAAAAATAGACTTCAAGATATTCATCTACAAACATCATTTTTGGGGAATAAATAATACCCAAAGGAAAAGTCTCCGTAAGAAGAGTAGCTACTAAGCATTACAGCACATTGGCATTGGAGAAACTCCTCCACGATGAGATATTGCCACAGCTGTGCATTGCAGAACAAGTCTTCTTTTCAAAGCTGCATTGTCAATATGGATACGATCATCCATCCATTTAGGAAATTGTGCAGACAAAGGTTCGAATACTGCCTCAAAATTAGAAGCAACAGTTTCCTCCATCTGGTGCACAAGGGCACTATACTTGGCGAATTCGCTATCCCTACTGCTGCGTAAAGCCCTAAGAAAAGCTCCAGTTGCCATGATGGCCACAAAATCCAAAGCTGGATGCCCTTATCCCGCAATCATCCTAAATTCAACAGCGCCCACATTGATACCACTCTTCTTGTCTTGTGCTCTGATGAGATTCAGGCCCAGCCATTCCATAAGATGCAGCAGCACGAGGCCCTGGTGAATAGAGGCATAAAATCCATTGTGGAGATTCCAGAGAGAGCAGAGAGTGTAAAACGGATGGGAAAAGACGAGAAGAAGCAGAGGAAAGCAAAGCATATCCAGTGCCTGAAAGAGCCTCAGCTATCCTCTATGAATTAGACAACACAATACCATCCTTCTGTTTGTGGCCACACGGTATCTCCGCCACCTCCTCCAAGCAAATTTCTCTGCTCTGGAGGGACACGTGTACATTTTGAGCAGCCGAAAGACAACCCAACAGCAATATTCATTCACGGGGCGATAACTCATCTACTTCTGTTGATTTCTGACGCGCAGCTTCAACGGCCGCTTCAATGGATAGGGATGCAATTGACAGTGGCGGGAGATTTTTAAGGGTTTTTTTTTTTTTTTTGTTTGGTGGCTCGTTCTATCAAACAATATTGTTTTCTAAATAGACATATAAATTTTAACAATTGTTTTTTATCTGAAAATATAGATAATAAAATCAATTATAACACTTGATTTAGTTTAAATTAAATTAAATAAAAATATTTTTATTAAAAAAAAACACATAATTATTATATGTATTCTTATAATTATATTTAATATTTTTTTTCAAATCATTCTATTTTTTATAATTTTGAAAACCGTTAATCATTTTAATATATACAAAACAATTTAATAACTTTTAATCATAAATTTAAATATTTTTTATTAAGTTATTCAAAAAATATTTATTTTCACTTTTATAATTATTAATAGTTATTTTATTAAAATCAATTATAAAAAATATTACATAAATATAAAAATAGTATAATATTACACTACAAATTAATAATTAGATTTGAAATTAGTTTTATTATTATAATTATAATTATATAAAAAAAAATTAAATTAGGATTATACTTTAAGAAAAATATAATCATTATGTCAAAGTCATTTCCTATATGAAGTGAACCACCTACTTAATTGAAATCAATGGTTCAAAATCGAGGAGATAGTCTCCTCAATATGCATTTTAATATTATTTATTAGAAAAAGAATATCATTAAAAAAATCTATATGTTATTATTTACTTTTAATCAAAATATCTCTTAATATTTTTTTTTTATTAGAATATTCTACATTTTTTAAGTTTCTAAAAAAATAATAGAAACAATATTGAAAAAGAAAGAATCAATTTATTTAATTCTAATTTTTCTTCTTCTTTTCTTCTTCCTTTTTCATTAAGTTTAAAATTAGTTTTATTATTTGTCCTTTTATAATAATTAAAAAAATTATAATTAGTTTAATCTATAACTATTTGTCTTATTAAAATTTTAATTATGATAGAATAATTATATTTTAAATTAAAATATTTCTTTTATTATTATTTTCTTTTGATAAGAATATCTTTTAATATTATCTTCTTTTATTAGATATTCTATTTTTTATTATATATTCTAATTTTTCCACTTCTTTTAAGGATTAATTATTTTATTTAAGTTAAAATTATATTTTAATTATTTGTCATTTTTTTATGGAACTACCAATAATAATTAAAAGATAAATTAAAATTTATACATTTTGTCTTATTAGAAATTTATTATTATAGAATAATAATTTTTTATATTTATTCTAATTTATATAATAAAATAAATTTCAACTTAACACCTAAATTAAATGTTTAGAGCGAGAGAGCAAAAAGGAGCAACTAATTTTTTATTACTCGTTTCATGCCAATAATTTAAGGATAACATGTCTTTGGGGAGTTATGCTGATGTTAGCATGTCATTTGATTATAATCTCCATCTCCATCTCTCTCATTTATCTATATCTCCTTACCTCTCCCTATATCTCTCTTTTCCCCTTCTATCCTTCCCACTCTATCTATCTCTCCCTCTCTCTCCCCCTCTCGTTCCCTCTTTTTATATCTCTTGACTTCTATATCATCTCTTTCCCTCTCCCCCCTCTCTATCTATTTGTATATTTTTCTCCCTTTTATATCTATATATCTCTCACTCACACAGACACACACTTCACCCTCTCTCTCTCTCTCTCTCTCTCTCTCTCTCTCTCTCTTTATATATATATATATATATATATATATATATATATATATATATATATTCCCTCTCTACCTCTCCATATATCACTTCTTATATCTTTATATTTCTATCTCTATATCTCCCCCTCTCTAATTCTCATACTCTTTCTATCTCTATTCATCCCTCTCCCCCTTTTTCTCTCCTTCCACCTCTCCCTCTTTCTTACCCCCTTTATATTTTACAAATTATAATCTCTCTAGATCCTTTATATCCCTATATCTATCTCTTTTTATCCCTATATATGCCTTCTCTCTCTCTTTCTATCTTGAATCTCTCCTCTTTTTATATCTCTCTACTTATGCTCTCTAATGTATATGCACATTCTCTCTCTCTCTCTCTCTCTCTCTCTCTCTCTCTCTCTCTCTCTCTCTCTCTCTCTCTCTAAAGTCTAAATCTTTATCTCTATTACTTGTCTTTGTTAGCTCCTTTCTCTCACGGTTGCCTCCCCCCCTCTCTCTCTCTCTCTCTCATTCACTCCATATCTCTTGCACAATATGTTTTTATCTATATTTCATCTCCATCTCTCTCTAGCTAATCTATCTCTTTTTATACATATATCTCTATCTCTCACCTTGTCCCTCTCTATCTATCTACATTTTCCTCTATCTATATCAATACCCCCCACTCTCTCTCTCTTTGGGCCAATCCCTCTCTTTATCTTACCCTCCTCTCTATTTTTCCCCATCTCTCCCTCCATCATTCCCTCCCTATCCCCCTATTTATCTCTTTATCTCTAACTCTCTCTCCTTTCTTCTTCCTATAAGGCTATGTATCTCTACGTCTCCCTTTTTCTCTTCCAATATATATCTATCTCCCCTATTTCTCCAACCTCTCTCCATCTCTATTTGTCCATTTATTTATCTCTCTCCCTCTTCCCCTCTCTCGATATCTCTATCGCATCATATATATATATATATATATATATATATATATATATATATATAATCTCTCCCTCTTCCTTTATATATCTCTCTATCTCTTCCTCTTTGTCTCTCCCTCTCTATCTCCTCTCTTTCCATCTTTTTTCCCTCCTCTTTTTCTCTATTTTCATCTCTACCTCTATCATCATCTCTCTCCCTAATCTCTAGACATGCCTCCTCCTATCTATCCATCTCTCTCTCATTCTCTCTCTCTTTATGGACCTCTATATCCTTATCTTGTTTCCTCTCTATATCTCTCCCTATTACTTCTTTCATCTATCCCTCTATCTCTATATCCCTCTACCACTATATCTCTCCCTCTATCTATGTATCACTTCATATCTCTATCTTTATCTTTATATATCTTCATCTCTCTCCAACTATTTATTTTTCTATTCCATATCTATATATTCCTCTCCCTTCTCTCTCTGTCTCTTTCATATCTCTCTCCTTCTCTCCATTTTCCTCTCCCCATTATCCATCTCTATCTTTGACTCCATCTATATATCCATCTTCTTCTCTATCTATATATCTATATCTATATCTATCTATTTACCCATCCCTCTCTCACTCTTACCCCTCTATATATACCTCTTTCTAGCCCTATCTCAACCTTTATCACATGCTCACCCTATTGCAAACATAACATGAGCATATTTCTAATAAAACTTGATTATCTTCTCAATTCAAAGGTTTCATTTCAGTTATGATTGAGTCATTGGAGGTGGACGCGTAGTTGATTTTAAGTCATCACCTCTCAATTAAGTCATTTGTTGCACAAATAACATCATGGCCACAAATTGACCTCATGAACTACACAAATATATCTAAAAAATACACCAATTTTTTCCCAATTGACCTTCCACACCTCTTCAGCATACCTATTGCACGCCAGAGTGCAATTGCTAGTTGATATTATTTTATTAAAATAAGAGTTGTAGTTAATATTACATAAATGCAATTATTCCAATATAATTTTAAATCAACAATTATTAAAAATTAAAACAAATATTTTTATTACAATTTAAAATTATAATAATTTAAAATTAGGAAAAAAAATTATTACAATACTATGACGACAAGTACTCGCCACTACGTGGCACTTGTTAGTACTTGCTAGTACTATTTCAATCGATTGGATCAAATTTTCATTAACACTTATTATTCAATTGATTTTCCACCAATTATATCTATGAATTTTTTTTTTAAATGCATGATTTTTAAGTTCTCAAATTACATAAATTGTTTTTCTTCAATGTAATTGGCTCAAATAATTTGCATCTTATTACGGGATTTTGACTTTCTACATGAGTTTTTTTGGTCAAATTTTTAGGTCATTTAAATAATATTATATTATTAGTACTTGCCCTAGGCAATACTATTGCATTCATTGAACCACTTTAATCAATTAGTTTGCGCCAATCAAAAGTGATCATTGTTTTTGCTTTAAAAATAAAATTGGATTTTGTAAAGTTGAGATTTATATTTTTAAATTTAAGATATTATTAAAATTATTTATCTACAATATGATTGGTTTAAAAAAATTGGTGTTATAGGAGCAAAATTTTAGGGATGATAGATTTTTTAGGTTTTTTTTTTGGATTTCTTTCTATTTTAAAAACTGAAATGTCTATTTTAAATATTTTTTTCAATTTTTATTATTTATAATATTGTAAAAAATATATTTTTTCTAAATAGATATATAAATTTTAATAATTCTATTTTATTTGAAAATATAGATAATAAAGCCAATTATAAGACTTGATTCAGTTTAAATTAAATTAAATACAAATATTTCTATTTAAAAAATAAATATAATTATTATATGTATTCTTATAATTATATTTTATATAGTTTTTGAAATCATTCTATTTTTTACTACTTTTTGAAAATCATAAATTTATAACCATTTTAATATATGCAAAATAATTTAATAACTTTTAAACATAAATTTAAATATTTCTCATTAAGTTATTCAAAAAATATTTATTTTCACTTTTATAATTATTAATAGTTATTTTTATTAAAACTAATTATAATTAATATTACATAAATATAAAGATAATATAATATTACACTACAAATTAATAATTAAATTTGAGATTAATTTTATTGTTACAATTATAATTATATAAATTTTTTAAATTAAATTAGGATTATACTTTTAAGAAAAATATATTTTTTCATTATAAAATGTGTATTGTATTATAATCATTATGCCAAAGTCATTCCCTACATGAAGTGAACCACCTATTTATTGGAATCAATGGTTCAAAATTGTGGATATGGTCTTGCATTGTTTTCCTCAATTTTGAACCATTGTTTTCAATAAGTAGGTGGTTCAATTCATATGGGAATGTCTTCGGCATAAAAATATGCATAAAAAAATATATTTTTTATTATTATCTACTTTTAGTCAAAATATCTATTAATATTATTTCTTTTATTAGAATATCCTATCTTTTTTAAGTTTCTCAAAAAGTAAAAGAAAAAATATTGAAAAAGAAAGAATCAACTTTATTTAATTCTAATTTTTCTTCTTCTTTTCTATTTTCTTTTTTCGTTAAGTTTAAAATTATTATAATTATTTATGTCTTTTATAGTAATTAAAAATTATTATAATTAATTTAATCTATATTTTTTTGTCTTATTAAAATTTTAATTATAATAGAATAATTATATTTTAAATTAAAATCTTTCTTTTACTGCTATTTTCTTTTGATATTTCTTTTACTACTATTTTCTTTTGATAAGAATATCTTTTAATATTATCTTCGTTTATTAGATATTCTATTTTTTGTTATTTATTCTAATTCTTCCACTTCTTCTTTTAAGGATTAAGTATTTTAAGTTAAAATTATATTTTAATTATTTGTGGGTTTTTACAGAATTACAAATAATAGTTAAAAGATATTAGAATTTATACATTTTGTCTTATTAAAATTTTATTATTATAAAATAATAATATTTGAATTTTATTCTAATTTATATAATAAAATAAAATTTTGACTTAACAGCTAAATTAAATGTTTAGAGAGAGAAACGATATATATATATATATATATATATATATATATATATATATATATATATATATATATATATATATATATATATATATATATATATATATATATATCATCTCTCCCTCTTCCTTTATATATATCTCTATCTTTTCATCTTTGTCTCTCCCTCTCTATGTCCTCTCTTTCTATCTCTATCTTCCCCTCTCCCTTGCTCCATCTTTTTTTCTCTCCTCTTTTTCTCTATCTTCATCTCTACCTTTATCTTCATCTCTCTCCCTAATCTCTAGACATGCCTTCTCCTATCCATCCATCTCTCTCTCATTCTCCCTCTTTTTGGGCCTCTATATCCTTATCTCCTTTCCTCTTTATATCTATCTCTCCCTATCACTTCTTTCATCCATCCCTCTATCTGTCAAGCCTCGCCTATAAACAAAAAAAGTCACTTCATGTTTCAATGTTGTTTGTAGATCTTTTAAGTTTGATTTGAAGGATATGTACATCTAGTTTATGAATGGACCTTCAACAAGGTTACATTGCATGCTTATAGTAATTTAATTATGTTCCAAGAGTCTTCTACACTTAAGGCAAGATTGAAATTGCACTTTGTCTTTTATGATATACGGTAGTATCTTAGAGAGGAAAAATATCATAAATGGATTAAGCATAGTAATTTCACTTGCATGGGAATAAAAGATCTTGTAAGCATAGATTTACTCTTTCATGATATGAATGGGAATGGTAATAGGTAGAGAGCTTCTTAGTAGTGACAAAATGATGCGGTAAAGATCATCAAATTGTAATTAAGCCTAATCGTAGCTTTGGTTATTTGATATTATAACCAATGTGAAGATGATCATTTAGAATAATTTGATATTTCTTACAAAGTGATTTATTTTGGATGTCATTATTTAGTCAAAGGAAGGATGAAATTTATACTAGATTTACCATCTACTTATCTAAGTGAGTAAAATGAACTTCTTGGAGCCTCTACATGGTGAATTGAGGCATATGCAAATAGTAAATCATGAATAGAAGTACAATAAGCTCTATGAGGTGAAAAGAGGATATGTTATGAATAATGATCTAGATGATTTACCTATTTCTTATTATTTTGAGTATGAGTAAATCCGGGCTTCTTTGTCTATGGTCACTATTTTCTACTAACTATTGTGGTTTAGTGTGATTTAAGCATAGGCTTCAAGTAATTAAGAGGGTGGAAATAATCTTCAAGTGTTAGGGGGAACACGACCTTGACCAAGGGATGAAAGTATCAAGAACGTTGTGGATATATATTTATCTTGAGATCTCTCTCTCTCTCTCTCTCTCTCTCTCTCTCTCTCTCTCTCTCTCTCTCTCTCTCTCTCTCTCTCTCTCTCTCTCTCTATATATATATATATATAGTCGTACCAATATTTATTTATTCTTTATATTTTCTTAAGGTAGAAATGAGTTAATATTGGATCTTACCTAACCTGCTAATGTTAGTGTAGACACCTAAAATTGTCATGTCTAATTAAATAAATATCTTTATTTATTTAATTATTTTAACCTAATTCTTCTATTAATTAAATAAATCCTTATTTATTTAATTAATTCATTTACCCTCTTCTAGCCTTATTTCTCATTTAAATAAATACATTTATTTATTTAAATTATTCCTTTACTTAAATTAAATAAATATTTTTATTTATTTAATTGATCCCACTTCTTCTATTAATTAGTTAAATCTTTATTTATTTAATTAATTCATTAGCTTTTTCTACCCATGACACATGTCATTCATCTCTTAATTTATGCACTTCCTACCCTCTCATTATTTTATAATTTTCTCTACCTTCCCTCTAATCATAGCCGACCATTTATCTTTTACACCTCTAAATCTTATCCCTCAATTTCATATAGTGTCTTCTATATAAGGAGATGCTTCGTTCATTATCAACCCCCTGGACATATACATTCTAATCAAGCATCCTAGCATTCGAACATTCATATGCAATCCTACTTGCAACCACATTTCCGTTCTTTGTTGAGCTCTTGTGCACATAAAATCTGAGAGCAAATATATCAAGTAAGATCAATGGAGATAGGAAGAATGGAGATCAAAACCCTATTGGACATGTGATGGTATAATCTTTGTGACATTGTCTTAGGTAATCTTCATATGTTATGGTGGATCTTTGTTGTTGTTAGGCTAGGGTTTTATGGTTGAATCCATTTAGTCTTTCAATATTATTGTTGTTATCCATTTTCACCATAAACATTTTGGCACGCCCGGTGGGACGCTTGTCCCTTTGCATTTAACATCTTTTGTTGCAGAATTTGTGTTTTGAAGTTGCAAATCTGACATTTCCGACAACATTTTGATATTTTCGCATCTACGTACTTTCGAATCACGTTTTTGATTTTCTGCCGCATCTGCGACATTTGGAATCGCGTCTACATCTTCAACAATTTTTTTTTTTTTTGCAGATTCCTGGAGTCGCGTCTGTGTTCTGGAACCACGTTTGTGTCGCATCTAAGTGCGTCTACGAAATGGTATAGCGTTTGTGTTTCTGACAACCGCGTCTGTGTGCAGTTATTTCATTTTGGGTTTCTTTGATTCTGTTTTTCGTCATTCGGATTTTCAGATCTGGTTTATTTTGAGCTAACATCTTCATATCTAGCTAACAAAATTGGTGCAACTTGTTTTGAAAGCAAAATCGTTTTGTCGAAGGCCCCTATTTCATAAAGTCTTTTGGATTTAAAATTTATCTAACTTGTGTGCTTGCAGGAAGGGGTAATCATTTGAAACAATCCAAACTACTAATAGATCTTTGTTGCAAGACCTTGGCAAGGGTTTTTGATCTTTATTGTGTGCCTTGTTTTTATAGACTAGCAAACACTTCAATTGGTGCACTAAAATCGAACCATTGTCTTTTGTGTCTTGAGCAATAGGCTCTTTTTGTTTAATCTTTAGAGGGCCTGTCTCCCCGTGTGGTCATTAGGACTACTAGTGAGGAGAGAATGACCCAAGTGGTAGCAAAAGAAAAGCCATCTTCTTCCAAACCACTATAAATAACTGTATACATGGTGAAAACTATGGATAACGTGTGCTGATTAGTTCATACTAACACTATGTCTCCCCATAAACCTGTTTGATCAAATTTATTTGATCATTTGTAGGGCGTAACCCCTACCGGCTGGGAGCCTTCTGTATTTACAGAGCTAAAAGTGTCGCACGTATTGCCACACAAGCGAATGCCCTTACCAGCACCTTTTTGTTTTAGAAGCCAAAATCCTTCTAGTTGTTGGGGCAGGAGGTCGAACCTCTGGTAGCGGCCGACACACATACGGTTCTTAGTAGAGATACAAAGTTCGCCACGAGGAGTTTTCATGGGGACTGATGCTTGGCTGCCCCGAAAAGTGAGTGCCGAGGGTGGAGCTAGTGGGGTCAAGCATCTAAGTATCCGCTCTGAATAGCGTAGCCTCGGGGGAAACTCCATGTTGGATCAACAACTATTGTCCTAGCCAACCGTAAGAATTGTGCTTGACTTATTTTAATCAATCAAACATTCAAGACCAAACATTAAAACATTGTGTCTTTTGTGTCTTCAAGTGTATGCAAAACAATTTTACATCAAACAACACACTTTTCTTTGGAGTCATTTTTGAGTCTAAACACTTGCAAACATTGAGTCTTCATCAACATTGTGTCCTCTTGTCATGAAAAACAATCAAACATCCAGATTTGGTCACAAGAAACAACTTCACACATTGGAAAAAATTGCACAAAATCTTCAGAACCGCGTCTGTGTCATATAACCGCGTCTGTGTCATATAACCGCGTCTGTCTTTAAGCAACTTCATATTTACAATGTCTTAGAAACGCATATGTGTCTGACAGAGTAGCGTCTGTGTCATTTAAGCGCATCTGTGAAGTATACAGGCACGCCTGTGTTCAGAATTGAAAATCTTTTACCATCCAGCAAACAAAAACAATCTGTTTCGGACTTATTGAGCTTCCTAGGTATCTCTCTGGGTTTTCATCTAGCATTCAACCTGTCTTTGGGTCTCACAAAGTCCATTATTTCTTTACACCTTACATTACATTCACATTTGTCTAAACTTGAGTCAAAAGGTCACTTGCTTGTCCTCATCTTACTTTGTCAACACACTACATACAACAACATTTTGCTAAGTGGTCCCTCATCAAGGTCTATCACCTTTGGGTCTCATTTGGTCTTACTTAGAGTCAAGGTCAACTTACCTCATCAAGAGAAACTATCATGTCTTTGGAAGCCACACCTACTCTACTACATACATACTTGGTCTTACACTTTGGACATTACAAGTACACTTCAAATTCATTTACATTCCATCCAACTCTTGGTCTTCCATACTCTTTTCCATTTTCATCTAGTCTCACACATCTCGGTCAATACCTAGTTCATGGTTGAAACCCGTCTTCAAAAATATAGGAGAGAAACTAAAGAGGCTCAAGAGTCCGCAAACATGAGTTCTTATGAGTATGACAATGATATCTTTTCCAATTCTGATCATACTACATTACTTGACATGGATGCCTATAGAAACATTCCAAATGTTGAGAACATGGACACTACAAAAAACAATGATACACACAATGATGACATGGACAACTTTTTCGTACATTCAGCAAATGTGGAAGAATCCATTATGAATCCCCATTTCAATCGATTGGTTGAGGAAATAATGAGGAGAGATAGACAATACTTCTTACAAATGATGGCACAAAGTGGAGCCAAGATACCTCATGATTTTGACATGTCTCAAATAATGGAAAATCGACCTTTGCAACAACCTCACTCCAACATGGATCAAAGAAGGCCTAATAGTGGAGGCAATAGAGGACCACATATGGTACCCGAATCACCATCATCTTTGTTTCAAAAACCAGAGGTCCCATACACACATGGTCAAGCATATGATACTCACCTTCACAGACCATTATGGAAGTCTTATGTAGAAAAATATGCTCAATCACATACCAATGCTAAGGATCAACCACCAAAACAATTGGATATTCAAAGGCATGCTCAAAATTTGGACACAAGGAAACCCCGCGTCAAATTTGGGGGCAACACACTAGAACAAACTCATGACATGCCTATAGAGTATGGTATACATGGACAAAGCAGATATTCCATTCCTCAACATGACTCTATACCAAGTGGTCCATATACACAACATCACTATAGACCTTCTCCATATGAACATGTGTATGATCAATATCATCCATATATGCAGTATGCTCCTCCTCCACCCAATGGTTCAGGCATGGGGTATGGTCCAAGAATTCAATCTCCACCTAAGAACAATTTGGAACAGCAAATCAAGGACTTACAAAAGAAAATGGAGGACATAAATACACCGAAGCCAACTTACACAATGAGAGACATATGTCCCTATCCATTTGACAAAAGCATTCCAATGCCTCCATTTCCTACACATTTCGTGACACCTAAGTTCGATAAGTACAAAGGAAAAGGGGATCCTAAGGCACATATAAGACAGTTTTTCACAGCTTGCATTGAGGTAGCAGCAAAAGAGACATATTTGATGAGATTATTCCCACAAAGCTTAGGTGATCAAGCTATGGAATGGTTCTCTCAACTCCCACTTGGAATAAAGTCATGGGGTGACTTAGCAGAGGCATTTATCCAACATTTCTCATACAACATAGAGACAAACATATCAGTCACTACTTTGTGCAACACCAAGCAAAAGGATGGAGAATCTTTTTCATCATTTTTACAAAGATGGAGGAATCTAGCCAGTAGATGCTCTTATGAAATTCCACAAAAACAAATGGTAGAGATGTTCACCAAGAATGTTAACAAATGCATTGGTTATGACTTGAGAAAATCTTGTTTGTCCACCTTCAAAGACGTCATTGAAAAAGGCTTAGCAACAAATAAGGTCCTAATTGAGCAAGGAGTCATCAAAATATTCAAAGAAAACAAAGAGGACTTTAAAGGAAAAGATAAGCCAAGATTTTGGAACAAAAACAAGAACACGGTCAATGATGATGTTGTGGATGCCAATACAGTACGACCCAAAATCATTTTTTCTGGATCAATCTCTACAAACAATCAAGTGAATACTCAAACAACTTCCAAATCACGAAGGAAGTACACCCCATTGGGAGAACCACTAGAATCAGTTTTCAAAAAGCTAGTGGCAAACAAAATAATAACAATTCCAGATTTGCCTCCATATGAGCCAAAGGTCAAACCAAACTGGTGGAATGATGATGAGTATTGTGAATTTCATAAAAGCAAGGGACATAAAATAGGAAATTGTCATCGACTGAAGAACATCATACAAGATCTCAATGATAGAGGTGACATTGAGATTGAAGGACACTCATCCAATCAAGAACATGAAATGTTTAAGGAACCATTCCCAAAGCATGACAAGGGAAAAGTTAAAGCCACAGATGACCAGACCAGCTATACCAGAGCATCCTATAACTATGATTCAACTGTCAATCACATTTCAATGGACAATTATGTCTCTACCATTATCATCAAGGATAAAACGCCTAAGAATTCTACCCAAAGACCCAAGATTGTCCTAAAAGGCATTGGATCTTCTTCCGAACATACCTCTGAATGTAATGTTACAACTCGTCAAGGTAAATTCACTTTGCAAGGTGCCCCGGCTAAAAACACTACTTTGTCATCAACCAAGCCTGAGTATGACCTTGTAGAACAGTTAGGGAAGACACACGCGCTTATCTCAATCCTCAAGCTCTTATGCATATCCCTTGCACATAAAGCCATTCTTGACAAAATCTTGAGAGACACTTCCGTCCCTACTGATCTGAACGTGGACCAGTTTGAAGCCATCGTGGGATACCTTTCCATTCCACACTTCCTTACATTCACAGAAGTTGACGATGCCTCCATAAGTCAACCACATAATGCACCTTTACACATTGAAGCCTTCATACACAAACATCTAATCAAACGAGTCCTGATAGATGGAGGAGCAAGTCTGAACATTTGTACATTGAGCACTATTAAACAATTGGGATATTCTGATAAAGCTGTGAATGCTACAAACAAAATTACCATCAAAGCATATGATGATGAAGAGCGTTCATCCAAAGGCACAGTCACCTTGCCCCTCAAAGTTGGGCCAATTACAAAGGATGTGGTTTGTCAAGTCCTTGATTTAGATCTCACATACAACATACTTTTGGGACGTCTTTGGATTCATGAGATGAGCGCAGTCCCATCTACATATCATCGATGTATCAAGTTTCCTCATAATGGAGTTGAAGCGACCATCAAAGCTGACCCAAATCCATTCATATATTACAACAATTTGCGACCTAGATCAGAAATAACAATTCCAGCCAATCGAGAGGCTATTCCTTCATTAGCATATGTGGATCCAGAATCCTTGAAAGCTTTTACATCAAAACAAGCAGAGATCAAAGAAAAGTTCAAGATTAAAGACCTGAGATGCGGTGAGGATATCTTTCATGTTGATCAATTCCCACTGTCTCCTAAGAGATTGAGTCGACAGGAACAATCTATAAACAATTTGCAAGGAATTGGGTGTGAACCACCTAGTGTTGTGGCTACTAAGTCTGAATGCAAATCTCCTCTAGTGGTGCAAGCAACTCTTGATATCAATAGTCCTAAGAGTGGTTCCAGCAAAGAATCTATTGAGCATATCACTAGCCCTCTTGATAACTGACATAGTCTTAACATATCATCCACTCATTCCATTTTCACTCCTCTCCCAAACTTGGATCAACAAGAATCACAAAAGCCCTCACTTATTGGGGATCAAAAATCAAGATTTGAAAAGAAAAATCTAAAAGTCAATAATAAAGAAAAGTCCTTTAGTCCAAATCAAAATCAAAAGCTACTGGACTCCACAAAAATCAAAGTCAAGGATAAAAATCCTATGAAGCAAAAAGAGCAAGAGTTGATCTCCCCTAATATCAAAATAATTGGGGGCAAAAGTTCTACAATTTTAAGTCAAAAAGCATACTTGTTGATCCTAAGTCTCCATCATGCCATCCTACTTTCACTTCTTTTCCCAATCATAAGCCTTCATAACTCATCCACTTGTTCTACACATCCATTCCCTTCTGGTGATACATCATGGACCTTTAATGGAGCTTCCTTGTGGGAATTTGCTATTAGGGATGCCCAAACTTCTTTAGGTGACACGCATATGGGCCTACGTAGTCCACACATTAGTAATTCTATCTCAGTTCCTTTATCAAGGAAGACAGGTGCTCGAGCTACATATCATTCAGTCAAGGAACAATGCAGTTACAATCATAAGGTCAAGCCTCGCACATTTGAGGTAGGTGACTTGGTGCTCAGAGAAAATCCTAAAAATCAGCAAGACTGAGAGAAGAAGGGCAAGTTCGAACCAAACTGACTTGATCCCTACATCATCACAACAACATATGGATCTGGTGCATATCAGCTCTCAACCACAGAGGGTGAACCTTTGGAGGATCCTAGCAACAACATGCACCTTCACAGGTTTTACACATAGCTCTTCAGAGTATCCTAATTCAAAAATACAAAAAAAAATTAAAAAAATAATCAAAAATACAAAAAAAAAAAAAAATTATCAAAAATACAAAAAAATCATAAAACATAAAAAATCGTTACTTGGTGAAAACCTAGCAAACAGGCACCTTGTGACGCAAAAAAAATGAAAAATAAAAAAAGTAAAGAAAAACATTTCATCCAACGGTGAAAATCACTTCGGTGGCACCCTGGGCAAGTACCATGGTGAAAACTAGGTCACCAGCACCATGTGTAGAGACATTGCTTTCAGGATTCACTTTCATCCTTTCACTTTGCACACACTCACGACCTATCCATCCATAATAAACTTACCCATTCCCATCATGGCTTGTTATTGATCTACACAAGATTGGTTCGCCATTCATAATAAATCTCTCTTTTCACTGCTTTCCATCCATAATAAATCAACTCCTATCTGTGGCTAAGGCAAATCCTATGTCTAATGGGTGTGGAACTGAGAGCATCACATGTTTTAAGGAGTACAGTTTCTTCCACTTTTCTTCAGTCTATCCGCGCACAATCCACAATAAAGCAACACTTGCATCGCCAATCCGCAATAAAGTTCCATCTTCTCCACAATAAAGTATCAGTTGCATGGATTCAGTCAGTTTCAAATGAGACACAGCAGCAACAATGGGCTTCAACAAAATCAAATCTTTCAACAGACTCAGACAACATTATGGTTCAGTGCGATCTATCTTTTTTGTGAAAGTAAACATTGTGACCACAATCAAATAAGACTTATACAAGTGACAAGAGACACTAAACTTGAGAACTACAGTGAATGTTGGTGTCGAGTCTTGGTTTTATTTTGATTTTTATCTTTTGGTAACATGTCTTTTAGCTTTTCCGGGATGTCTTTGACTAGAGATTTTATCTCCAGGATGTCTTTGATTAGAAAGGCGAGGATGGGGTATCGTCACCTATTTTTCTTTTTGTTGTTTGTGGATTGTCTCTTAGTAATGCTATGACTTGTCCAAGGATATGAGGACACTATGAGTCTAGTATGAACTGGGGCATTCCTTGTTTGTAACTGTCTTATCTCCATGCAAATAGGTACAATGACTTTCTGGGTCAAACATATGTCTCGATTGTCATAACCTACTTGCCATAATAAAGCTCAATGATGATAACGCACAAGAAGCTCTTTCACTTTCATATCTTCTGTCTTCCATCCCTCTTTCTTGATTGACCTCCATCGTCCTTCTTGAGTCTGTGTAGCCTGCTATCACACGACTGAGTATAATGACACACCAAAAACATTTGCATTTCATGTAGTCTGCACCTGCATTACCACATATAAGCATTTTATATATACATATAGATATCACAATTGCATCACATCCTGCACACAACACATGTTACAACATTTTACATTCTCATCATGAAAATAGTCATTTGCATTATCATATTCATAAGCATTTCATACATTCACATTTGCATATGCATAACATATAAAAACATAAAAGAACAAAAATATTGCATTTTCATTATGTACATTTTTTTTGCATCCATATCATAACCATCACATAGAAACATACATCATGAAACATCTCATCACATAGGTACACATGCATATAGTTGCGGCAAAGATGAATCATCTCATATATATAATCATAAGTGTCATGACACAATGATGTCAAAATCATATGGCTACAATCACCCAAAGGTGTCATCATACAAAATGGTACAAAAACTGATACATAGGGAGCCCTCTAAGGCTATGATGAAATCCCTCCCTCGGAGCTGCCTGGCCTCGACGGAGTCTGAGCCTTGGAAGGACCCACCCCAGGATTATCTCTCCTGTCCCCTTTATTTGGTGGTGGTGGAGGACCCATAACCCCACCACTAGACGCCTGTCTCCTGCGACTCCCTCCAGTGGTCGTCGCTGACCGTGATGGTCTGCGGAAGCTCCTAGCCCACTGCTTTGGTGGCACTGCCCCGTAGTATAGGTCTCGCCTATAACCTATCTCCTCCCCTGCCTGCAGAACATAAGCGTATCCAGCCCTTGTGTCCTCTATCGCCTGCCTCCCAACCCTCAGTGTTGTCTCAGCCTTAGTGTAATGCTGGATAGCCTGATCTTGCTCCAGCTCAGTGTCCCTGAGCTGTCCCCTGAGTCGATCCCTCTCCCTCTCCAGCTCCTAGATCTCATCTACCTATCCCTGACAGATCTCCCTTAGCTCTAATAGCTCATCCTCCTCCTCCTTGGCTCCTTGTACCTGTGGCTGCCCCTGTACCTGTGGCTGCCCCTGTTCCTGTCCCTATCCCTGCACCTGTCTAGGACCCTGTGCTGCTGGCACCTGTAATGGTAACCCATCGCGACCCCTCACCACCCGAGCCTGTCTCTCCTCTCTCCTACTGCACCCCGCCTCCTCCGTCAGCCTCTACCCCCACCATCTCCATCATCATCCTCATCCCCTCTGCCATCTCCATCTATCAGCTCTCCTAGATCTGTCAGGCGTGGAAATGGATGCTCTGCCCAATATGCAGTATACTTTGCATCCATCCTTGCATCCTCAATCTCAGGCCACATATCCCATGGCAAGGGAACCATCTCCACTAGCTACATCATTGCCTGATCATATGATAACAATGGCCCAAAGTGTGCTTGGTCTCGCACTGTCCGCGCATACATACCGGAACCCCGTGGCATTCGCTGGATCCTGTCAAACTGCCTGCATACCCTGTCTACCAACTGCCTCTCCAGTACATAGGGTGTCCGCCCAATCAGATATCTACTCCTGAAGGTATAGGGTAGCTCTACTGCGTCATCCTCCCACTGCTCGCACTCACGGTACGACCTCCATATCACACTGTCAATCTCATCAAGGACTCGACGCCAGTGCTCCAACCTGTCAATCTGTGGCTGTGAGGTAATCATATCATATAGATGAACAAAGTTGCGTCCATGACCCCGACCTCTAAAATATATCGGTCGTCTCATCGGCAGATGCTCATATGCCCAAACCTGTAGCAATGTAACTCCGCAGCCCAATCCTATGGATCCATGGTAGACGAACTGATGAAGCTCATAGTATAAGTGTGTCAGCACGCATGGTCCCCAGGTATATCTGGTATGCTGTGTAACTAGTGTCTCTAAGGTGCTCCCCCAGCCCACAGCCAACCGTCGTGTCGCCCTGTCTGGACATAGGAACCCACTGATCACTCCTCCTAGCACTGCTGGTAGCACTAGTCCTGTCGCTGTCATCGTGTCCCATGCCACATGTCCAACCCTCATCTCTAGTCCTAGATCCTGAAATACTCATCTTAGTGCCTCCCTGTCTCCATCTCGATCATATAGAATCAATGCCCCATTAATCGGTATCCTCAGTATCCTGTATACATCCTCCAAGGTGACTGTCATCTCACCCATCGACAAATGGAATGTGCAAGTCTCTGAGTGCCATCTCTCAGCTAATGCAGTCAGCAAACCCATGTTCGCCTGAAACTCAGGCACATACAGAATGTGGCATAAGCCCATAGCCTCAACCGCTACTCTATCCTCAACTGCCAGGTCTGCTCGCAAACTCTGAGTCGAGGGGAATCTCTCCCGTGACTCCAGCATAGGTAGGTACTCTTGCAGTCAAACAAATCAGCTCTGTCAGTCAAAGTGGTATTCACTGTTTATCACAAAATGCTACTTATTATTCTAGTGCTTATATCTATCATATGGTGCTCTATCCTAGTGACACTCATTGTTCATCACAAAGTGTTGCTCTATATCCTAGTGACACTCACTGTTCATCACAAAGTGTTGTTGTTTATCCTAGTGGTACTCCCTGTTCATCACAAAGTACTACGTGTTTTTGGCACTCCCTGTTCATCACAAAGTGCTGCTCATATTTGCACTCCCTGTTCATCATAAAGTGCTGCTCATATTAGTACTCCCTGTTCATCACAAAGTACTATGTCTTGGTACTCACTGTTCGTCACAAAGTGCCTCAATCTATCCTAGTCTTCCCTAGAGGACCTGCTTGAGTGTATCCTCTTAGCAGCTTATCTAATCGATAGCGTATGTTCATCATAGAACTGTCGATTTGGCCTTGAAGACACAAACGCACCTTCATGACATAAACGTGCTTACATACTGCATAAACGTGCTTGCTCTACACAGATGCGCCTGAAATACACAGACGCGCATGTCCTGCACAAACGCGCCCACATAGCACAAACGCGCTTGCACAACATAGACGCGATTGCATTTGACATAGACACTATTTCAGACATAGATGTGCCTGGCACAAACACAGATGCGCCTAACCAACCCAGACGTGCTTGACACCAGCACATACGCGCCTACACATTTTTTTGGCATACCTAAACGCACATTTATTGCACTACCTAACATGCATTAATGACAACATTTATTTCAACAAAGTACAAGGAGGTTTTGTGGTACTTACCAGCTCTCCTGCATCTGCTGGCCTCTGAAATCGGCAAATGCGATCGAATCTATGCACCAATGCCATTGCTGCTGACTGTT
Source organism: Cryptomeria japonica (assembly GCF_030272615.1). NCBI lineage: Eukaryota > Viridiplantae > Streptophyta > Pinopsida > Cupressales > Cupressaceae > Cryptomeria > Cryptomeria japonica. Next base: position 285,834,939 of record NC_081405.1, read on the forward strand.
GTTGCTCTATTCTCTCTCTGCACTCTGATCTCTTGGATGTGTGGATGATAATGAGGATATATTCCCCTCATGGTCTATTTTATAGACTACCCTAGCTCTAGCCCTAACTCTCATCTCCCAAGTCAGTCTTCATTATCCCGTGACTCTGTCACTCTATCCGGTCAGCCCATTCTAGCCTTTCTTTCTTATCAAGAGATTGTCTGCGATCTTTCCAGACATTTCCATCCAATCTCTCAAGGGGGCATATCATTCCTATCTTGGGGCAACTTTGTATCAGTTCATATTATCTTCTTTGAAACAACACGACAAGCTACATTGTCTCAAAGAGGGGCAAAATGTAGACACCTAAAATTGTCATGTCTAATTAAATAAATATCTTTATTTATTTAATTATTTTAGCCTAATTCTTCTATTAATTAAATAAATCCTTATTTATTTAATTAATTCATTTACCCTCTTCTAGCCTTATTTCTCATTTAAATAAATACCTTTATTTATTTAAATTATTCATTTTCTTAAATTAAATAAATACTTTTATTTATTTAATTGATCCCACTTCTTCTATTAATTAATTAAATCTTTATTTAATTATTTAATTCATTAGCCTTTTCTACCCATGACACATATCATTCATCTCTTAATTCATACACTTCCTACTCTCTCATTATTTTATTATTTCCTTTACCTACCCTCTAATCATAGCTGACCATTTATCTTTTACACCTCTCAATCTTATCCCTCCATTTCATATAGTGTCTTCTATATAAGGAGACGCTTCCTTCATTATCAACCCCCTGGACATATACATTCTAATCAAGCATCCTAGCATTTGAACATTCATATGTGATCCTACTTGCAACCACATTTCCGGTCTTTGTTGAGCTCTTGTGCACATAAAATCTGAGAGCAAATATATCAAGCAAGATCAATGGAGATAGGAAGAATGAAGATCAAAACCCTATTGGACATGTGATGGTATAATCTTTGTGATTTCATTTGATTTGCATTGTCTTAGGTAATCTTCATATGTTATGGTGGATCTTTGTTGTTGTTAGGCGGGGTTTTTTGTGGTTGAATCCATTTAGTCTTTCAATATTATTGTTGTTATCCATTTTCACCATAAACAGTTAGTACACGTGATTTGTGTTTAGATCAATGTATCATTCGCCTATCAATTCGTAGCAACATTCTCAAATAAACAAGCAAAGAGGTATGTTGAGTGCATGTATACATTTTATAGTTGTCGTGATATAGGTAATATATCAAACATGTAACTTAGATTTATTTGCAAATTAATTCATAAATATTAGATCTTCTTTGTAGATTTTTGAATGCATAATGTCTCGTTGATTTCAATATCTTTATTGCAAGTACTCTTTTCATAACCATGAAACTCCACTCATTGAGGTCTCTTACTAAATGCAAGTTACTTATCCTATCAATGATGATACGTTTTACATGAATTTCATGGGGAAATCTAATTAATAGCTATGGTTGAGTTGTTCATTGTTTTGTGAAAATATCCAAGTAGATTGGGACACTAGAGATATAATGATATTACGTTACCTAGCAATTCAATAAATAGTGCAGTTTAAAGTTAGATAACCATAAGAACCTAACTCATGTGGCAAAGTTATGTGATAATCACTTCTTACTATTAAAGAGTTGGCATCAAAACTAGATAGGCTTTATAGCCTTTAATTCCTCGCTAGATATTTATTAATTAGTGAGTATATTATTAGGAGGGCATGAAAAAATATGAACAAATTCATAGAATGATCTATGAAGTATCACACAACATATGACTTTGAGTGTGCACTCAACTAGTTGTCTCAATATTATAATTTATAAATGACCATATAGTATAAGTTATATTATTATAACTTATATTTTAATGGATATATAAGATATGAAAAAATAAGAATACTATATATAATATATATAAAAAAATAGAATAGAGAAAGAGATAGAGGACTGGACAAAGTTTTGAATTTGGACCACATCTCTCCAATTACTATAATTAATAAGAGAAGGTGCTAATATTTATAATCCTCAAGAAATTAGAATATGGAGAATTATAATAAATCTAATTACAAATGTTATAAGAGATATTTCCAATAAATATATGGAATGCAAGTGTAATAAAAAAAGACGAGGCATAGTAAATATTTATAGATGATATGGATGATTGCGAAGGAAAAATAAATTATTAAAGACATCAAGCATAGTTCTTTCAAATGAGGCAATCCTAAAGTAACAAACAATCATTCTATAAGCTTATTACAGCTTGTAGCGTTGTTGCTACCCTCAACCTTTTGAGTTTGCAACTTTCTCGCCTTTCCCTGCATTTGAATCTGAACCTTCTGCATGACTGCCCCCTTTAGGGAGGTCCCTTCCTCCCTGCAACCAGACCCCCAACCCGATACCACAGTCAGATCACATGTTGTTGATTCTGCTACTGGGACCCCACGGTCTATAGGTCATATGAAAAAAACTGCCAAGTTTGATATTCCTTCCTCCTCTTCAGTACCGACAGACTCTGGCCTAAATGATGGAGTGAAGAATATACCCCTCCCCGGGCCAAAATTTGTTGTCGAACAGATGATTGGTAAGAAAGATTCTAAATCTAACTGGAAGAATGCCCTTATTGGGTCCACTAATATGACTTTGGAAGTGGCCTTGGCCAACTTTACTCAAACAGACGAAGGAACAGAGATCAAGCTCTCGGATAGTCTCATGGACAAAATCGCTTCATCTCTTCACCTGATGATTGTTGGACGCTTCTTCTCCTTCAGGCCATCTATTGACATGATTAGGAGATGGGCCAAATCTAGATGGAAACTAAAGGGTGGTGTCGACATCTCGACAATGTCAGGGGGTCTCTTCCTATTTAAGTTCAATGCAGAGGAAGACTCGATCTTTGTCCTCTTAGGCTCCTGGGCATATGGGAAGCCTTTACTAACTTTGGCTAAATGGAAGCCTGGTTTTTACCCCTTAGCTGAACTCAATTGCATGGCTCATATTTGGGTTAGACTACCTGGCCTACCGCTGGAGTTCTGGGATGAACATATCTTTCGCTAGATCGGAAACTCGTTCGGCAGCTATGTTACAGCAGATTCAATCACTCTTGCTAAATCCAAGTTGGTTTATGCACGTTTTTGTGTCAATGTTGCAATTAAAAAAGCTCTCCCCAATTTTGTTTCTCTAAATTCAAAGTGGGGAAAATGGTCCCAAGTCATTGTTTATGAAAATGCTACCCTTTTTTGTTAGAAGTGTGCTAAACAAGGGCACACTTATACTGAGTGTAAGACCCAGGATTCTGCAAAACCCAAGCTGAAAGAAAAGGCTATTATTGATGAACCCATCAGCCCAAGTGCTCCCTCTTCATTAGCCCCCTTGGGACTGCCTAATGTGAAAGAAATCCCTGATGACTACCCCCACACGGACAAGATCCTTCAGATCTTAAAAACCTTGTTTGATCCTGAGAAGAAAGTTAGCCCAGTTGTACCCCTGGAAGAGGGTGAAATCCCTCTGGTGCTAAGCCTCCAACTACCCTCTGATCCCTCTCCATCCCCCTCTGTGGCTATGGGTAATAACTACCTCTCCCCCAAGCCTCTAGCTATTTCTATCCCCACAACCCCTCAATCATCCAACCCTGATGGAGCTATGACCCCCTCAAGTGTGAAAAAGTTATTAATCACAACCCCCCTTGTTCCCCCAGCAAGGCAGAGACCTCTGTTCAAGCAAAAAAATCCCCCATACTAACTCCTCCTTTGAAGTTATCACCGCCCGAATCTCCTCTGGTGGACAATGAAGAATGGATGACCCGGATTAAGAAACCCAAGGCTAAGAAAGCATATGTGGGGGGTACTAAAAATAAAGTCGGAAGACCTTCAAAGAGGGTATTGAGACATAAAGTTATGGCAAGGGACATTGCAAGGGGTAGACATCTGACCCTTGACGGAATCAACAAAAATAAGAAATGAAGTTCCTCTCTTGGAACATAAGGGGTCTCAACAGTCCCTAGAAGCAATTCGCTATAAAACAATACATCTTGGAGATGAAACTTGATATTTGTCTTCTTCCAGAGGTTAAAATATCTTACCAAAATTTTGCAACCATTGTTGGTAAGCTTTGGCTGGGACCTGCCTTTTTGTATGTGGATGCTTTGGGGGCTTCTGGGGGAATTGCTACCCTCTGGGACCCCCTCAAAATCCAAGGAAAGATTTATGTTAGAACTGAGAACTTCTTAGCGGTTACTTTTCAACATGGTGAGCACTACTCGCACCTGTTCAATATATATGCCCCCAACTCCAAAGTGGGAAGGTGTCTAGTGTGGGAGGAAATTTTTGAACTCATCCTGGTGGACCAGAAGTCTTAGTACATGCTGGCTGCAGACTTTAATACGCCACTCCACCCCTCTAAAAAATGTGGAGGTTTAGTTGATTTTATAGATAGCATGGGAGATCTTGTCAACCTCATTAATGTCTCTAGCCTCTTTGATCTTGATCTTCAGGGTGTCCCCTACACCTCGTCGAATAATAGGAAAGGCAATCACCTAATTCAAGTCAGACTTGATAGATTCCTTGTCTCTACCAACTGGGATATTGGCCACAACTCCTCCCTTAAGACTCTTCCAAGGACAACTTCTGATCATAACCCCGTCCTGCTCCATTGGAAGGATAGACCCTACCTAGGTCCCCCCCTTTCTGCTATGAGATTATGTGGGCCTCACACCCAAATTTCAGAGACCTAGTCAAGGGTTTGTGGGCTACCCCAATTCAAGGGACTGCTATATTCAGAATTGCTGAGAAACTGAAACTCATCTGCAGGGAAGTCAAAGGTTGGAATAAGACAACTTTTGGTGACATCTTCAAGAAGAAAAGGAGTTATGCTCCAGATTGGAACAACTCCAGAGCAATATGGCAGCAGGTGACCCCCCCACTCTATGTTGGTTGAGGAAGAAGATTGTCATAAGAATTGGAAGGAAATCCTCTCCAAGGAGGAAATCTACTCGAAACAAAGATCCAGAATTCAATGGCTGAAAGAGGGGGACAAAAACTCGGCCTTCTTCTACCGCTCGACGAGCATCCATAAAAGGAGAAAATTTATCAAAAGTCTAAGGGATGACTCAAATCAGAAGATCACTAGAGATTCCCTCATTGGCCAAAATGCCACTGACTTCTTCATAAGAATGTACACGGAGTCTGGAAGGAACAATGTGTCTCTCCAGGACAGTCTTTTGAGTAAGCTCCCTAATGCCATTGGGGAGGAGGATAATTGTCAGCTACTTGCTCCTATCTCCTCGAAGGAGGTTTGTTTGGCAGTCTTTGCGATGGGTTCTTTCAAGACCCTGGACCCAGATGGCTTCCCCCCAATGTTTTTCCAAGATTATTAGGACATCATTAATTATGATGTTACGAAAGTAGTGAAAGATTTCTTCAAGACTGGTAAGTTACTGAAAGAATTGAATAACACTTACATTATTCTTGTCCCCAAGTCATCGAACCCCAATTGCATGAAGGACTTCTGACCCATAAGCCTCTCCAATTCTATCTACAAAATAATTTCCAAGGTCCTTGTGAATAGAATCAAGCCCCTTTTGGCAAATTTTATTAGTCCTTCCCAAAAAGGTTTTGTCCCTGGTCGCCAAATTCTGGATGTTGCCATTGCCACTCATGAAATAATCCACTCCATGGACAGGAGCAGAATCCCATGTATGGCTTTCAAGCTCGACATTTCAAAAGCTTATGATAAAGTAAACTGGTGCTTTTTATTTAAAACTCTCAAAACTAGGCTTCAATCAGAAGGTTGTTGATATGATTCGAGAATGTGTTACTATGGTTCAGTTCTTGGTCTTGACTAATGGGACCCCTAAGTGTTGTTTTAAGGTTGAAAAAGGTATTCGACAAGGAGACCCTCTGTCACCTTATCTTTTCATCATGATTGCTGAAGTTTTGAGTAGAAATGTGGTTGATATGATGATCAATGGCAGACTACAGGGATTCAAAGCTGCTTCTACGATCCCCCCTCAGTTATCCAACAATTTGTTGATGACACCTTTCTATTTGGTATGCCATCTGTGATGGAGGCCAAACTGTGGAAGAATTTACTGGCGGATTATGCCAAGGCATCTGGGAAATGAATCAATTATGATAAGAGTAATCTCTTCTTCTTCAACACCCCTAATGAACTTCAGCTTAAAATCCTCTCTATATTGGGGTGTAAGACTGCTGCTCTTCCAGGGACTTACCTGTGTCTCCCCCTCACTGTTAAAGAGGTCACTCCCGCTTTCTGGAATACTATCCTTGAGCAGTTACAAAAGAAATTTGCTGGTTGGAAAGGGAAATTCCTCAGCAATGCGGGCAAGCTTCAACTCCTTGCTCCTTCCCTCCAGGGCATCCCAGTGTACTTCCTTTCCTTATTCAAACTATCTGGTGCTATGGGGGAAAAACTCGAGAAAATCCAAAGAACCTTCCTGTGGACACTATTTGCGTACCCAAATCCATGGGAGGACTTGGTATCATAAAGATAAATGCCTTGAATAAGGCTTTAATTGCAAAAGTGGGATGGACCTTGGCTAAAGGTGAGGCGGATTGGTGTAACATTATCAGGGCCAAGTATCTAGAAAGGGAGAAATTCTATTGTAACTTGAGTACGAGAGACCTTCCTCAGGGATCTAAACTATGGAATAACATCTTGAAAAATAGACCGGTTATCAGAGAAGGATTGAAATGGCATATTGGAAATGGTAGAAAGCTTAGGTTCTGGGAAGACTCTTGGGTGGCAGACAAACCTCTGGCAGACACTCGTTTCCACCAAATTATGTATCACCTAAAGGAGCACCTAGGGGATTACATTACTGATTATATGGAACCGAGAAGTGGAAGATGGAAGAACATTGTCCAGTTCTTCTCTAATTGGCCCAACATGTTACTCATTGCTCGGGAGCTGCAGGATATTATGCTGGACTGTAGAATTCCCCTTGCTCCTCAGGAAGACAAATTCATTTGGAAAGAGACCTAGTCGGGGGCTTTCTCGGTCAAGTCTGCTTACAAACAGCTCCTGAGACCCACTAGCGATGTCAAGTGTTGGAGGAAGATATGGAACTCTCAACTGATCCCCAAAGTCAACTTCTTTTGGTGATCCCTAATGCATGGAAAAATATTAGCTCAGGACAATCTAAAAAGGAAGGGCTTCCAACTTTCCAATAGATGCATTCTTTGTAAAGTTGAAGAGGAAACAATTGACCACTTGTTCATCCACTGCCCCTTCGTTGGACACCTGTGGACTAGAACCCTTGAAAAATGTGATCTACAATGGATCTTTCAGAATAGCATTAGTCATTTTGTTACTGGATGGACTCCCCCCTTCCACCACCCCCTGATCCTCCAATTATGGAGGCAGATCCCGCTGCACATCTGCTGGGGGGTATAGAAAGAAAGAAACAACAAAATTTTCAAATATGTCGAAGCCCCCCTGGATAGTGTCTTCCACAATTGCCTCAAAATGATTTTATATAATATATCTATGACGAAGTAGAAACCACCCCCCAATCCTCCTAATTCAATGGAGAAAAAAAATGTTGAACTTTGGAAGCTCCCCCCGAAGTTCGAAGTCTTCAAAAACAGTGCTAAAATCAAAAGGAAAAAGACCAAATGGTTAGCCCCAAAACCCCATTGGTACAAACTAAAATTTTATGGGTCTACCCAAAATGCTTGCCAAGCTAGAGGTGGAATCATCTGTGACCACTTGGGGAATACTGTGGCAGCTTACGCGGGCAACCTAAAGAACCATAATGTCACCCAGGCGGAGGGAATGACTCTCCTATGGGGTCTGAGATTTGCCACTTCCATTGGCATTAAACAACTAGAAATTGAAGGCAACTTGCAAGTCATTATGGAAACGGTGAGTGGTAGATCTGCTACTGGGTGGAAAGTGGATCCCATTTTGAGGGATGTCAGGATGCTTCTGGATAACCTTGATGGCTTCACCATCCGTCGTATCTTTAGTGAAGGGAATGCAGCAGCGGACTCCATGGCGATGGTGGGAAGGCTACATAACAACTTACGATGTTGGAGGAACCCCAATTTGCTACCAGTAACCACCAAGGTGATCTTGGAGACTGAAAAAAACCAAGTCCAATGATGAACCCGTATAACTATTACTAGATGCAGAAAGCCAATTTTCAAATTTTAAATTTAGAAGGGAAACTCGCCCATCATGGGCTCGGTCTGCCATGTAGCCATGAATGGCCTTGTCATCACTCCCAAAAGGGGTTTAATAATAATGGTAGTCCTGATATTGGGAATGGTAATTTCCTAATTATCATCTGGATGGAGTTTATTGGTGGTGATTGTAGACACCTAAAATTCTCATGTCTAATTAAATAAATATTTTATTTATTTAATTACTTTAACCTAATTCTTCTATTAATTAAATAAATCTTTATTGATTTAATTAATTCATTTATCCTCTTCTAGCCTTATTTCTCATTTAAATAAATTCATTTATTTATTTAAATTATCCTTTTTCCTAAAATTAAATAAATATCTTATTTATTTAATTATCCCACTTCTTCTATTTATTAAATAAATCTTTATTTATTTATTTAATTCATTAACCTTTTCTACCCATGACACATGTCATTCATCTCTTAATTCATACACTACCTACCCCTTTCATTATTTTATTATTTCTTTTACCTACCCTCTAATCATAGCCGACCTCCTTTTACACCTCTCAATCTTATCCCTCCATTTCATATAGTGTCTTCTATATAAGGAGATGCTTCCTTCATTATCAAACCCCCCGTTGACTACTTGACTACACTACGCTTTTGAACATAGGTGATCCTACTTGCAACCACATTCTGTTCTTTGTTGAGCTCTTGTGCATATAAAATCTGAGAGCAAATATATCAAGCAAGATCAATGGAGATAGGAATAATGAAGATCCAAACCCTATTGGACATGTGATGGGTATAATCTTTTTGATTTCGTTTGATTTGCATTGTCTTAGGTAATCTTCATATGTTATGGTGGATCTTTGTTGTTGTTAGGCTAGGGTTTTGTGGTTGAATTCATTTAGCCTTTCAATATCGTTATTATTGTTATCCATTTTCACCATATACATTTTGGCATGCCCCGTGGGACTCTTGTCCCTTTTGCATTTAACATCTTTGTTGCAGATTTTGTGTTTTGAAGTTGCAGATCTGACATTTTCGGCAGCATTTTGATATTTTCGCGTCTACGTACCTTCGGATCGCATTTCTGATTTTTTGGCGCATCTGCGACATCTAGAACCACGTCTATGTTATCGATAGTATTTTATTTTGCAGATTCCGAAAACCACGTTTGTGTTCCTAAGGTGCATCTGCAATGTTTTTAGATGCGTCTGTGTCCAGAAGTCGCGTCTGGGTTTTGGAGACGCGTCTGTGTCTCACAAAACTGTGTCTGCATCACAAAGTCATGTCTGTGTCTAAGGTAATCGCGTCTATGTGCACCGGTTTCAAATTTTGAGTTATTGATTTAGTTTTGGGTTTTGCATTTAAGGTTTCAGATCTGGTTTATTTTAAGCTAACATTTTCAGATCTAGCTAACGAAATTGGTGCAGCTTGTCTTGAAAGCAAAATCGTTTGGTTGAAGGCCCCTATTTTCACAAAGTCTTTTGGATTTAAAATTTACCTAACTTGTGTGCTTGCAGGAAGGGGTAATTATTTCAAACAATCCAAACTACTAACAACTCTTTGTTGCAGGTCCTTGGCAAGGGTTTTTGGATTTTTATTGTGTGCCTTATTTTCATAGACTAGCAAACACTTCAATTGGTGCACTAAAATTGAATCATTGTCTTTTGTGTCTTAAGCAATAGGCTCTTTTTGTTTAATCTTTAGAGGGCCTGTCTTCCCGTGTGGTCATTAGGACTACTAGTGAGAATAGAACGACCCAAGTGGTAGCAAAAGAAAAGCCATCTTCTTCCAAACCACTATAAATAACTGTATTCATGGTGAAAACTATGAATAACGTGTGTTGATTAGTTCATACCGACACTATGTCTCCCCATAAACCCGTTTGATCAAATTTATTTGATCAATTGTAGGGCGTAACCCCTATCGACTGGGAGCCTTTCGTATTTACAGAGCTAAAAGTGCCGCATGTATGGCCACACAAGCGGATGCCCTTACTAGCACCTTTTTGTTTTAGAAGCCCAAATCCTTCTAGTTGTTGGGGTAGGAGGTCGGACCTCTGGTAGCGACCCACACACATACGGTTCTTAGTAGAGATACAAATTTTGCCACGAGGAGTTTTCGTGGGGACTGATGCTTGGTTGACCCGAGAAGTGAGTGCCGAGGGTGGAGCCAGTGAGGTCAAGCATCTAAGTATCCACTTTGAATAGCGTAGCCTCGGGGGTAAAACCTCATGTGGGATCAACAACTATTGTCTTGGCCAGCCATAAGAATTGTGCTTGACTTATTTTAAACATTCAAAAACATTCAAGACCAAACAGCAAAACATTGTGTCTTCGGTGTCTTCAAGTGTATGCAAAACATTTTTTACATCAAACAACACACTTTTCTTGGAGTCATTTTGAGTCTAGACACTTGCAAACATTGGGTCTTCATCAACACCGTGTCCTCTTGTCACGAAAAATAGTCAAACAGTCAGATTTGGTCACAACAAAAACGACTTCACAGATTGAAAACAATTGCACAAATTTTGCCAAAATGCGTCTGTGTCTGACATAATAGCGTCTGTGTTGTATAACCGCGTCTGTGAAGGGCAGAAACGCGTCTGTGTTTCCAGAATCAATAATGCACTTTACAAAAATCTCAGAAGCGCGTCTGTGTTAAACAGAACCACGTCTGTGTCAGGAAATTGCATTTGTGCAGTATACAGGCGCGTCTATGTTCAGAATTGAAAAAATAAAAAACTTTTATAGTCCAACAAACAAACACAGTTAGTTTCGGCATTCTTGAGCTTCCAAGGTCATTTCTCCAAGGTTTCATTTAGCATTCAACTTGTCTTTGGGTCTCACAAAGTCCATCATTGCTTTACACCTTACATTACATTCACATTTGTCTAAACTTGAGTCAAAAGGTCACTTGCTTGTCCTCATCATACTTTGTCAACACACTACATACAACAACATTTTGCTAAGTGGTCCCTCATCAAGGTCTATCACCTTTGGGTCTCATTTGGTCTTACTTAGAGTCAAGGTCAACTTACCTCATCAAGAGAAACTATCCTCTCTTTGGAAGTCATGCCTACTCTACTACATACATACTTGGTCTTACACTTTGGACATTGCAAGTACACCTCAGATTCATTTACATTCCATCCAACTCTTGGTCTTCCATACTTTTTCCATTTTTCATCTAGTCTCACACATCTTGGTCAATACCTAGTTCATGGTTGAAACCCGTCTTCAAAAATATAGGAGAGAAACTAAAGAGGCTCAAGAGTCGCAAACATGAGTTCTTATGAGTATGACAATGATATCTTTTCCAATTCTGATCATACTACATTACTTGACATGGATGCCTATAGAAACATTCCAAATGTTGAGAACATGGACACTACAAAAAACAATGATACAGACAATGATGATATGGACAACTTTTTTGTACATTCAGCAAATGTGGAAGAATCCATTATGAATCCCCATTTCAATCGATTGGTTGAGGAAATAATGAGGAGAGATAGACAATACTTCTTACAAATGATGGCACAAAGTGGAGCCAAGATACCTCATGATTTTGACATGTCTCAAATAATGGAAAATCGACCTTTGCAACAACCTCACTCCAACATGGATCAAAGAAGGCCTAATAGTGGAGGCAATAGAGGACCACATATGGTACCCGAATCACCATCATCTTTGTTTCAAAAACTAGAGGTCCCACATACACATGGTCAAGCATGTGATACTCACCTTCGCAAACCATTATGGAAGTCTTATGCAGAAAGATATACTCAATCACATGCCAATGCTAAGAATCAACCACCAAAGCAATTGGATATTAAAAGGCATGCTCAAAATTTGGACACAAGGAAACCCCGTGTCAAATTTGGGGGCAACACATTAGAACATTACATGCCTGTAGAGTATGGTATACATGGACAAAATAGATATGGCGTTCCTCAACATGAATCTATACCAAGTGGTCCATATACGCAACATCATTATAGACCTCCTCCATATGAACATGTGTATGATCAATATCATCCATATATGCAACATGCTCCTCCTACAATTGGTGCCTCAAGCATAGGGTATGGTCCAAGAAGTCGATCTCCATCTAAGAGCAATTTGGAGCAACAAATCAGGGACTTACAAAAGAAAATGGAGGACATAAATACACCAAAGCCAACATACACAATGAGAGACATATGTCCCTATCCATTTGACAAGAGCATTCCAATGCCTCCATTTCCTACACACTTTGTGACGCCTAAGTTTGATAAGTATAGAGGAAAAGGGGATCCTAAGGCACACATAAGACAGTTTTTCACAGCTTGCATTGAGGTAGTAGCAAAAGAGACATATTTGATGAGATTATTCCCACAAAGCCTAGGTGATCAGGCTATGGAATGGTTCTCCCAACTCCCACCTGGTATTAAGTCATGGGGTGACCTAGCAGAGGCATTTATCCAACATTTCTCCTACAAAATAGAGACAAACATATCAGTCACTACTTTGTGCAACACCAAGCAAAAAGAGGGAGAGTCTTTTGCATCATTTTTACAAAGATGGAGGAATCTAGCCAACAGATGCTCTTGTGAAATTCCACAAAAACAAATGGTAGAGATGTTCACCCAGAATGTTAACAAAGACATTGGATATGATCTAAGGAAAGCTTATTTGTCCACCTTCAAGGACGTCATTGAAAAAGGCTTAGCAATAGAGAAGGTCCTAATTGAACAAGGAGTTATTAAGATATTCAAGGAAAACAAAGATGACTTTAAAGGAAAAGACAAGCCAAGATTTTGGAATAAAGACAAGAACACAGTCAATGATCATGTTGTTGATGCCAACACAGTGCGACCCAAATTCATCTTTTTGGGATCAAGTTCTACAAACAATCAAGTGAATACTCAAACAACTTCCAGATCACAAAGGAAGTACACCCCATTGGGAGAACCACTTGAGTCAGTTTTCAAAAAGCTAGTGGCAAACAAGGTAATCACTATTCCAGATTTTCCTCCATATGAGCCAAAGGTCAAACCAAATTGGTGGAATGATGATGAATATTGTGAATTTCATAAGAGCAAGGGTCATAAGATAGGAAATTGTCATCGACTGAAGAACATCATACAAGATCTCATTGATAGAGGTGACATTGAGATTGAGGGACACTCATCCAATCAGGAACATGAGATGTTTAAGGAACCATTCCCAAAACATGACAAGGGAAAAGCTAAAGCCACAGATGACCAAACCAACTATACCAGAGCAACCTATAACTATGATTCAACTATCAATCACATTTCGATGGACAATTACGTCTCTACCATTATCATCAAGGACAAAAACCCTGAGAATTCTACTCGGAGACCCAAGATTGTCCTAAAAGGTGTTGGATCTTCTTCCAAACCTACCTCTGAATGTAATGTCACAACTCGTTGAGGTAAAATCACTTTGCAAGGTGCTCCAGCCAAAAACACCCCATCTTCATCAACCAAGCCCGAGTATGACCTTGTAGAACAATTAGGGAAAACACCCACTCTCATCTCCATTCTTGAGCTCCTACGCATATCCCCCGCACATAAGGCCATTCTTGACAAAATCTTGAGAGACACTGCCGTTCCTACTGATCTGAACGTGGACCAGTTTCAAGCCATGGTGGGATACCTTTCCATTCCACATTCCCTTACATTCACAGAAGCCGACGATGCCTCCGTAAGTCAGCCACATAATGCACCACTACACATTGAAGCCTTCATTCACAAACATCGAATCAAACGAGTCCTAATAGATGGAGGAGATGGTCTAAACATTTGTACATTGAGCACAATTAAACAATTGGGATATTCTGATAAAGCTATGAATTCTACAAATCAAATCACTATCAAGGCATATGATGGTGAAGAGCGTTCATCCAAGGGCATAGTCACCTTACCTCTCAGAATTGGGCCAGTTACGAAGGATGTGGTTTGTCAAGTCCTAGATCTAGATCTGACTTACAACATATTGCTAGGGCATCCATGGATTCATGAAATGAGGGCAGTCCCATCTACATATCACCAATGCATTAAATTTCCTCACAATGGAGTGGAGGTAACAGTTAACGGTGATCCTAATCCGTTCATATACTGCAATAACTTGAGATCAAAAACTGAGACCATCATTCCCAGTAATCGTGAAGTTGTTCCTTCTTCGGCATACATTGATCCTGAGTCATTAAAACCTTCGACATCAAAACAAGGTGAGCTTAAAGGCAAATTTCAGGACAAAGGCATGGGGGAATACACTTTAAATTAGACCATGTACTTACGACAAGTCATGAGTTCACCAAAAGAATATGGAAGACCACATCCTAATAAGCAAGTATCCATCATTGTACTTAAATGGGACCCTACTACCTTTCAAAGATGGGGTGAACTGGAAGAGGAGGACTTATACAAAATGCTTTACAAAGATCTTGAAAATGATACACAAGATCACATCAGTCTACCATGTGAGAAATATGGCAAAGGTTTCAAGATCCTACAAAAATTCGGGTATGATGGAAAAAGCCCTCTTGGGTCACGAAAGGAAGGCATCATTGAACCTTTACAACCTGAATTGACTTTCAAAAAGGAACGCTCGAAGGGACTTGGTTTCTTGACTTCCAAGGTCCACACTCAAAAGACAGAAGAAGCCTAACAAATCAAAGCTGCCACAATTCAACAAGAAGGTCGCTATTCCACAGACTCCAACGAATGGGAATGGGGTTCAGACAAATCCTCCAGTGACTACGAGCTCACCGAGATATTCAGAGAGCCAGATGAACCCACAGAAGAAGAGGAATTTTATAAAAAGTTCAAAGTTGGTCAAGAAACAACCCATGAGGATTCCACACAGTCCTTGTCTCAAGGTCCTAGGTTGAAATCACATAGGATGAGAACACCTGTCCCAGAATGCGCTACTAGTGATGATAATTTGGATTCATTCGCGATCGAGACTGATGAGGAGAGTGCCATAGATGACCTCGATAATTACCTTGACATACCCGAATATAACTACATCTTCACTCTTAGCCCTGCTAACTTTGAAGACATTAAAGGCCTTCCCCTTGTTCACCACCAACTCATTGACTGGGATCATGAAGGACCAGCACAGTTTGACACATTCCAAAATGATGAAGCTTTTATTGACTATCTTGGCATACGAGATGATCTTGCCCTTGGGGACCATAAAGTGGGATACACTATAGAACTCAATAGCGTGGCATATTTTGGTGAGGATGTCGGGCCTTCCAGTCGCAAAAATGTGAAAATAAGAACAAACCAAGGGTCTTATGGTGAAAACCACATTGTGGCGCTGTCTGACCCCAAAAAAGTAAAAAGAAAGGATGTATCTGAGGGCGAAAACCTCTCTGAGGCACCCGAAGATGGAAGGCTCAACATTCTCCCAGCATCATATGAGGAAAAATCATCCATGTTGGTAGAAGAGACTATCAAAACAAACATTGGTACAGAAGAGGTTCCACACAACATATTCCTAGCTCAATCGATGACGGAGTCAGAAAGGTCCAAATTCATAAGTTTCTTCAAAGAACGACAAATCAATTTTGCATGGTCATATGCTGATGTGCATGGATTAGATCCAGATTTGGTAATGCATCATTTGACAGTTAAACCGGGGGCAAAACCAGTGAAACAGAAATTAAGAAAGATGCATCCACAAGTGGCATTACTAGTCAAAGCAGAACTTGAGAAATTATTGGATGTCGGATTCATACGCCCAATTGATTATCCTGAATGGATCTCCAACTTAGTGCCTGTCAATAAACTAGATTGCAACATCAGAATATGTACAGATTTTAGAGACATTAACAAAGCTTGTCCAAAGGATGGCTTCCCATTACCAAATATTGACTTGATTGTCGATCTCACAGCAGGTCATGAAATGTTATCATTGATGGATGGATTCTCTGGTTATAATCAAATAAGGATCGCGCCCGAGGATCAACACAAAACATCATTCACTTGTCCTTGGGGAACTTTCTGCTGGAATGTCATGCCCTTCGGGCTAAAAAATGCAGGTGCTACATATCAAAGAGCCATGACTACTATCTTTCATGATCTCATGCACGTAACTGTGGAAGATTATGTCAATGACCTCTTGGGCAAATCAATAGACAGAAATACACATTTGGACATACTTTCAGTCGTCTTTGATCGGTTGGAAAAATACAAAGTAAGATTAAACCCCAAGAAATGTGTTTTTAGAGTAACCTCTGGGAAGCTCCTAGGATTTATTGTATCCAAAAGAGGAATCGAAGCCGATCCAGCAAAAGTCAAGGCCATCTTGGAGATGCAACTGCCAAGAAATATCAATCAACTTCGGTCTTTACAAGGCAGACTCCAGTCCATACGAAGATTCATAGCGCAACTTGCAGATAAGTGTAATCCTTTTCAACACTTGCTACATAAAAATATCAAATTCAAATGGGATGATAACTGTCAACAAGCTTTCCAAACACTCAAAGATTATCTTTTGAATCCACCAGTTTTGATGCCACCAATTCTAGATCAGCCTCTGTTACTATACATATCAGCTACTTCAATAGCACTGGGGGCACTCTTAGCACAACAAATTGCTGAGGGCAAGGAAAAAGCAGTATACTATATCAGTCGCACATTGGTGGGATATGAGCTAAACTACACAACAATTGAGCGTGCATGTCTCGTCGTGGTCTTTGCTTCGCAGAAATTATGACATTACATGCTCACTCATAGGACTAAGTTGGTTGCAAGAATCAATCCATTGAAATACCTTCTCAATAAAGCAACACTTACTGGGCGACTAGCCAAATGGGTAATGATCCTGAGTGAATTCGACATCGAGTATGTGGACAGAAAAGCAATAAAAGGACAAGCCATCACAGATCAATTAGCAGATGCCCCCATGATAGATGATGTTCCTCTAAGTTCAGAATTTCCAGATGAATCCATTTCAACAATGTCATATGCAAAGCCATGGCAACTATACTTCGACGGCTCATACACACAGCATGGGGCAGGAGCTGGCATCCTCTTTATAACTCCTCAAGGGGATTCTATACCAAAATCATACCACTTATCATTTCCTTGCACTAATAATATAGCGGAATATGAGGCATTAACAACTGAATTACGAATTGCAGTTCAGTGGAAGATCCAGGAACTTCGTGTTTTTGGGGACTCTCAACTTGTAATCCGTCAAGCAACTGATGATTACCAAACAAAAGATGAAAAATTAATGCCTTACAAACAAATGGTGGATGACCTGAAACAACACTTCACAAAGATAGATTTTGAGCAGATACCAAGAGAGCAGAATCGAGCCGCAGATGCCATGGCTACAATTGCTTCACTGATAGATCTACCTCCAAATGAGACCCGCTATGAGTTCTTGGTGGATAAATTTTTGGTTCCTTCATACGAAATCATTCCTACTGAGATGATATGTGTTGTCGGTCCTGAGTCCCAGTTATATGGTTCCATTTTCACATACCTTCATGACAATACCTTACCTCTTGATCTATCAAATAACCAACGTCACACTTTCATTCGCCAATCCTCTCGATATGTCATTTTAGCTGATATCCTATACCGGCAAGGTCTAGATGACACTCTTCTTAGATGTTTAGAAAGTGATGAAGCTCAAATTGCGTTACATGAAGTACATGAAGGGATATGTGGTCCACATACTAGTGGTCCTACCTTAGCCAAGAAACTCATCAGGATTGGATATTACTGGCCCAATATGGAAAATGACTAATATCAGTTTGTCAAGAAATGTAAGCAATGTCAAATTCATGGAGACCTCATACATGCGCCAGCACAAGAACTTCAACCAATTGCGTTTCCTTGGCCCTTTTGTCAGTGGGGACTCGATCTCATAGGCAAGATTCATCCTCCTTCTTCCAATGGTCATAAATTCATTATCACTGCCACATAATATTTCACAAAATGGATTGAAGCTGTACCTCTCACACAAGTCACTGGAAAACAAATTGCTATGTTCATTCTCAACTATATCATTTGTCGATACGGTATTCCTGTTTCCATTATCACTGATAACGGGCGTCCCTTCAAAAACCAGGATGTTCATGAACTCTGTGACCGCTTCCAAATTTCACATCGTTTCTCCACGCCATATTATCCCCAAGGTAATGGTCAAGTTGAGGCGTCTAATAAGACAATCCTTAAAATCCTAAAAAAGACAGTCGACGATGCTGGCCGTAATTGGCATATCCAACTTAATCCTGCACTTTGGGCCTACCGCACAAGTGTCCGCACACCTACAGGAGCTACACCCTATTCACTTGTCTACGGCGCTAAAGGCATCTTGCCTATTGAGGTCGAGCTACCCTCTTTACGGGTCTCTTTGCAAAACATCATCAGTGATGAAGACTATAGGGTCTCTCGCTTACAAGAGCTTGAACTACTAGATGAATGAAGACAAACTGTTTTTAATCATCTCAAGGCTTACCAACAACGAATGAGTTGCAGCTACAATCACAAGGTCAAGCCTCGCACATTTGAGGTAGGTGATTTGGTTCTCAGAGAAAACCCCAAAAATCAGCAAGACAGAGAGAAGAAGGGCAAGTTCGAACCAAATTGGCTTGGTCCTTACATCATTACAACAGCATATGGATCTGGAGCATATCAGCTCTCAACTACAGAAGGTGAACCTTTGGAGGATCCTATCAACATCATGCACCTTCGCAGGTTTTACACATAGCTCTTCAGAATATCCTAATTCAAAAATACAAAAAAATAAAAAATTTCAAAAATACAAAAAAATAAAAAATTTAAAAAATACAAAAAAAAAATAAAAAAAATTAAAAATACAAAAAAAAATCATAAAAACATAAAAATCGTTACTTGGTGAAAACTTGGCAAACAGGCGCCTTGTGACACAAAAAACATTGAAAAATCGAAAAAGGTAAAGAGAAATAATTTCGTCCAACGGTGAAAACCACTTCGGTGGCGCCCTGGGCAAGTACCATGGTGAAAACTGGGTCACCAGCGCCATGCGTAGAGACATTTCTCCTCCCTCCTTCAGGATTCACTTTCATCCTTTCACTTTGCACACACTCACAACCAATTCATCCATAATAAACTTACCCATTCCCATCATGGCTTGTTATTGATCTACCCAAGATTGGTTAGCCATTCATAATAAACCTCCCTTTTCACCTCCCTTTCCATCCATAATAAATCAGCTCCTATTTGTGGCTAAGGCAAATCCTACGTCTAGTGATGGGTGTGGAACTAAGAACATCACATGTTTCGAGGAGTACAGTTTCTTCCAGCTTCCTTCAGTCTATCCACGCACAATCTGTAACAAAGCAACATTTGCATCACAGATCCGCAATAAAGTTTCATCTTCTCTGCAATAAAGTATCAGTTTCATGGATTCAGTCAGTTTTAGATGAGACACAACAGCAACAATGGGCTTCAACAAATCAAATCTTTCAACAGACTCAGACAACATATGGTTCTGTGCTATCTATCCTTTTTGTGAAAGTAAACATTGTGACCTCAATCAAATAAGACTTATACGAGTGACAAGAGACACTAAACTTGAGGACTATAGTGGATGTTGATGTCGAGTCTTGGTTTTTCTTTTGATTTCATCTTTTTTGGTGACATGTCTTTTAGCTTTTCCAGGATGTCTCTGACTAGAGATTCTATCTCCAAGATGTCTTTGACTAGAAAGGTGAGGATGGGGTATCGTCATCTATTTGTATTTGCTGTCTGTGGATTGTCTTTTAGTAATGCTATGACTTGTCCAAGGATATGAGGACACTGTGAGTCTAGTATGAACTGGGGCATTCCTTATTTGTGACTGTCTTATCTCCATGCAAACAGGTACAATGACTTTCTGGGTCAAACATATGCCTCGATTGTCATAACCTACTTGCCATAATAAAGCTCAATGATGATAACGCACAAGAAACTCTTTCACTTTCATATCTTCTGTCTTCCATCCCCCTTTCTTGATTGACTTCCATCGTCCTTCTCAAGTCCGCGTAGCCTGCTATCACATGACTGAGTATAATGACACACCAAAAACATTTGCATTTCATGTAGTTGCACCTGCATTACCACATATTAGCATTTCATACATACATATAGATATCACAACTGCATCACATCCTGCACACAACACATGTTAGCACAATTTACATTTGCATTATCATATCCATCCGCATTACATACATTCACATTTGCATTAGCATAACATATAAAAATATAAAAGAACAAAAATATTGTATTTCATTATGTACATATTTGCATCCATATCATAAGCATCACATAGAAACATACATCACATAGGTACACATGCATATAGCTGCCGCAAAGATGAATCATCTCATATATATATATATAAAGTGTCATGATACAATGATGTCAAAATCATATGGCTACAATCACCCGAAGGTGTCTACATCATCATACAAAAATGGTACAAAATTGATACAGAGGAACCCACTGATAACTCCTGCCAACACTGTTGGTAGTGCTAATCCTATCCATGTCATGGTATCCCATGCGACATGTCCCACCCTCATCTCTAGTCCTAGATCCTAGAACACTCGTCTAAGGGCATCCCTATATCCATCTCGATCGTACGGAATCAGCTCCCCATCGATCAGTATCCGCAGAATCCTGTATACATCCTCCAGGGTGACTATCATCTCCCCCATCGGCAAATGAAAAGTGCAAGTCTCTGAGTGCCATCTCTTAGCTAAAGTAGTAAGCAGTCCCATGTTCGCCCGAAACTCAGGCACATACAAAATATGTCTCAGACCCATAGCCTCAATAGCCGCTCAGTCCTTGAAGGTCAACTCAGGTCGCAACCTCTGAGTTGATGGGAATCTCTCCCGTGACTCCAACATAGGCAAATACTCCTGCAGTCAAGCAAATCAATCATGTCAGTCATCATGGCATTCACTGTTCATCACAAAATGCTACTTTTTATCTAAGTGCATATGGCATTCTATCCTAGTGACACTCATTGTTCATCACAAAGTGTTGCTATCTATCCTAGTGACACTCACTGTTCATCACAAAGTGTTGCTATCTATCCTAGTGACACTCACTGTTCATCACAAAGTGTTGCTATTTATCCTAGTGGTACTCCCTGTTCATGACAAAGTACTACGTGTGTGACACTCACTGTTCATCACAAAGTGCTGCTCACATTTGCACTCACTGTTCATCACAAAGTGCTGCTCATATTTTAGTACTCCTTGTTCATCACAAAGTACTATATCTTGGTACTCATTGTTCATCACAAAGTGCCTTGATCTATCCTATCCCAGGGCCTCTGCTTGAGTGAATCCTCTTGAATAGTTTCCTAATTGGCAACGTATGTTCTATCACAAAATTGTCAATCCTAGCCCTATTTGCAATCCTAGTCTTCCCTAGAGGACCTGCTTGAGTGTATTGTCTTAGCAGCTTATCCAATCGACAGCGTATGTTCATCACAGAACTGCCGATTTGACCTAGAAGACACAAATTCGCATTTTTTGGACACAAACGTGCTTTCTTGACATAAACGCGCTTGAAGACTGCATAAACGCGTCTGTTTTACACAGACGTGCCTGAAACACACAGACGTGCCTTTTTGGCATAGACGCGCCTACACATCACAGACGCGGCCGCATTTTGCACAGACGCGTTTTTCAACATAGACGCGCCTGGCACAAACACAGACGCGCCTCACGAGCATAGATGAGCCTGGCACCAACGCAGATGCGCCTGGACGTTTTTTACATTTTTTGGACCCTAACCTAAAGTGCATTTATTACCCTATCTAGCATGCATTAATGAAAACAATAAATGCATCAAAGTACAAGGAGGTTTTGTGGTACTTACCGGCTATCTTGCCTCTGCTAGCCTCTAGAATCGACGAGCGCGGTCGAATCTGTGAACAAAGGCCATCGCTGTTGACTGCTGCTGCTCTATTTCGCTATGCACTCTGCTCTCGTGGATGTGTGGATGACAATGAGGATGTATTTCCCTTGTGGTCTATCTTATAGACTGCCCTAGCCCTCGTTTCCCGAGTCAGTCTTCATTATCCCGTGACTCTATCACTTTATCCGGTCAGTCCATTCTAGCCTCTCTTTCTTATCAAGAGATTGTCTGCAATCTTTTCAGACATTTTCATCCAATCTCTCGAGGGGGCATATCATTCCCATCTTGGGGCAACTCTGTATCAGTTCATCTTATCTTCTTTGAAACAACGCGACAAGCCGCATTGTCTCAAAGAGGGACAAAATGTAGACACCTAAAATTGTCATGTCTAATTAAATAAATATTTTATTTATTTAATTACTTTAACCTAATTCTTCCATTAATTAAATAAATCTTTATTGATTTAATTAATTCATTTATCCTCTTCTAGCCTTATTTCTCATTTAAATAAATTCATTTATTTATTTAAATTATCCTTTTTCCTAAAATTAAATAAATATCTTATTTATTTAATTATCCCACTTCTTCTATTAATTAAATAAATCTTTATTTATTTAATTAATTCATTAACCTTTTCTACCCATGACACATGTCATTCATCTCTTAATTCATACACTACCCACCCCTTTCATTATTTTATTATTTCTTTTACCTACCCTCTAATCATAGCCAACCTCCTTTTACACCTCTCAATCTTATCCCTCCATTTCATATAGTGTCTTCTATATAAGGAGATGCTTCCTTCATTATCAAACCCCCCGTTGACTACTTGACTACACTACGCTTTTGAACATAGGTGATCCTACTTGCAACCACATTCCGTTCTTTGTTGAGCTCTTGTGCACATAAAATTTGAGAGCAAATATATCAAGCAAGATCAATGGAGATAGGAAGAATGGAGATCCAAACCCCATTAGACATGTGATGGTATAATCTTTGTGATTTCGTTTGATTTGCATTGTCTTAGGTAATCTTCATATGTTATGGTGGATCTTTGTTGTTGTTAGGCTAGGGTTTTGTGGTTGAATTCATTTAGCTTTTCAATATCGTTATTATTGTTATCCATTTTCACCATATACAGTGATAAAGGCAACAACTGGAATAGGTCACATCACATTGGCTGGATCGAGGGTCCGCATGAGTATAGTAGATTTCATGAATGCGATATCTACTTAGGCATAAGTTGCAATAATCACATCATTTATTGCGTGATTTTATCTCAGGACTGGCTAAGTTTTTATCACAACTTTGCTCTTGCTCTAGTTCGGCTTTGTGTTTCTGATACCCAGTTTCTCCTCTACTCTGCTAAGCTGGAGGAAATAGCTATGGGGGGTGACAGGCTAAGACTAGAACCCAACAAAACTAATGATTTTAAAGCTAAGCTGACAGTGTGGTTTGTCTGTTCGGAAGGTGGGATCGACAAATTTATGGAAAGCATGAAAGGGAATGATGAGAGATTGTCTAAGCAATTCGTGGCTTCCTAGGAAGATAGAAGGGTTACCATGGGGGGTATCTCCTTCGAAATAAATGAAGAATTTATTGCTCAAGCAACGGGTCTGTCTATGGAGGGGAGGAAATGGAAGAAACAGAGTCGCATTTCGGATACCACCAGTCTGAACCAGTTATTTCGTGAAGGCGAAAACCCGGTGAAGAGGGCGAGTGGTTTCAATCAAGAGGAGTTTCTGCCTTCATGGGATGAGGTCTGGTATATCATTATGAAATAATCCACTTTGGAGGGAAGGTATGGAATTTTTTACTATTACCACCTCTTGTTCCTTAACCACCTTAGAAACAAGGATTACATCTCCACTCCATTTTTCCTGCTTCATTCGTTGGATTCAAATGTTAAGGATATTATCGAGGCCAAGAAAAAAGGAAAATACTTCCCCATTCTGCACCAAGGCCTCATCCTTCATCTCTATAACTTCCACTTGGCCCTTTGCCTGCCCCTGACTATCTCTGTCTAGAATGTGGCTGATAATCACCCCCTGCTATTGCTACCATTAAACCTGATGCAAGCCCTCCTTGGCTACCTGAAATTGGCTCTTGCAGCAAGAAAAATAAAAAGCGCCCTCCTAAGGATGTTAGAACACCTAAGAAAGTTAGAATCCAAGATATTGATTTCGATATGGAAATTACTGATGAGACCAACACCCCCCACCATTCTGTGAGACTGGCCTCCAAACCCCATGAAAAATTATTAAGAGACCCCTCCTCTTCCCATGAAACTGGGAATTCAATCCCTTATGAGAATGTGGCCCTATTCTAGTCTACATCGACCCACCACTCTATTAGCTCCACCCATGCCTCTGAAAACCCTAAAAATTCTATGAGCCCAGAGACCGGCCCCAAATCCCAAACAAATCCTGCCTCCTCGACTCTCAGGTTCGAGAATATGATGGTGGTGGAGGAAGTGAGTAGCATAAAGGAGGAAGATAACAACTTGGTAGAGTTGGGTAAGAAAGTGGAGGTTTTGTTTGATAATGTGCAAGAAATCACCAGCAGGATGGAGGCAATGGAAAACAAGTTGTAGGACATCTCCAGGTTTGCTTTGAACGTGATACGTTGCTCGACGACCACTCTATGTCTTTTGCGGGAAAGTTCTACCAAAGGAAAAAGCAAGGAAGATGATGACTACAGGTCCCTTTTCGAATTCCTCACCAAGAAATGGGCTAGGAAGCTCCTCCCCAAGAGGAGCCATGGAAAAAAGAAATAGTATGTTTCTATGTCTCAGAAGTTTGGTTTTTTGTTTGGTCCTAGTTGCCTACAGGCTGATAGTTTTAATTTCTATTTATATTTAAATTTATCCACCTGTTGCCCTGCATGGCAAATGTTTAAAATGTTCATTAAGACTTTTATATATCTGTTGAACTTACGTAGATTGATCATAGTTTTTGATAGAGGAAAGTAAGAGGGCTGTAATTTTGTTGATGTTCTGCTGACAATTGGCTTGCCACTGTTTCTTTGTTCTACTCCTAGGTCAACCCCCTTGTTTTAGTTGATTTTAATATAAAAAATAATGAAGAGTTGGTCAATTTTATTGGGGGGCGTAGAGCTATGATTCTTATTCTCAAGTCAAGATTTCACAACTATGTTAACATTACACCTTATCAAGTATGGGGGTCGAGTACACCAACGTGCCATTAAATTTCACCTGCTCATGGTCTTAGATAGGCCATAAATTTAATATAGTCCAATGCCTACAGAGGTGATTGTCTCTGTCAATATAAATAGAGACTAAATCCTTGCTATGCATAGGCTGATAGGTTGACACACCATGGAGTGAGGTTATTGAATGAGCGATAGATAACTAGAAGAAAACAGATGGGCATTTAATGGAGTCAATTTTTTTTCCATTCCTCGACGCTGGCAAGAAGCATTTATGAATGGGAATGGCAAAGGTATGGATGACATATCCTGTAGATGGCAGCTGCATTTGGGAGGAAAAAAATTCCTTAAGCCTTTTCAACATAGGGAATTATAGATAACTGCATTTTGGTTGGAAAGTTTTTGGAGCCTTTTCATTGAATCAATCTTTCTACATCTGGGGATTATTGTATACCATGAGATGCCATGTCTGAGGGGCATCCAATCACAAAGAGTTCATTTCCTAGTTGTGCCTCCACAAAATTGGCAAACATATCTGCCAGAGCATTTCCATTGTTTTATTAGAGGCGGGGAAGATGTTGGAAAAGGCCATTGAATCTGGCCTTACACCTATGCCAGATTTTCCTGAAACTTTCTTATGCATCATATAAAACCCTTTTTTCTAGAAATCTAGCAATCAGTGCATTTCATGAGGCGACGCCACCTTGAGAATGTTTGTGAACAATTCAGGCTGGGAGGGAACTGGTAAAATATTTGACCTTATGTCGCCCTTTGCGTTAGCTTGAAAGATTCAAAAGCCTTTTCAAAGAATTTGTTTTGTGTATTTTCTACAATCATTTCGATCAATTTAGTGAAGTGGGTAATTGAGTCTTACTGATGGGATAGAAAACTCCACTAGTTGATCACAATAGCAGAAGCAACCAACAACTAATGCACCTTCTGATGTAAACATTTTTCTGTAAGTACTTAAAGTTCTATTTTTGATAGGCTGATAAGTTTATATTAAATATCCATTAGATCATCTTAAATTGAGGCATTTGTAAATAGCGGATATGCCTCACCTGTGCTAAAGCATATTTTTCTTTAATAATAGTAAGAACAATGACTAGTATAGTGTGCAAATTTGTGCATAAGTATGATGCGCTAGGAATAAAGTTTGTCAACAATTACAAAATAAACCCCTTTAAGTAGTATTGTTTTCTTGAGAAATCTTTGTTGTTTGAATTAGCAATTAGTATTTTTTTAAAGATTTGTAGTTGAATAAAGATCTATGCAATGTCACAAATAATGGTTGCCTTACTGCTTCCTCTCCATGGCAAGGGCACATTTCATACTTACACAAGTGGGAACAAAGTATCATTTTCCTAGTGAACTTTTGTTAACATAGGTAGTAGGTATTTCTTTTTATTGATTGTCACAAACTAGTTCCTCTAGTCCCAAGAAATTTATTGAAATAAATAATCGATATAATGTGCCTAATACTTCCCTTATAATTTAAGATTTTGTTCAAAAAGCAATTCAGACAAGACACACTACATGGGTTTTAAGGGCACTTCATAGAGAGTACTCTGTCTTAAACTACTTTAAAAAGTCATAAAATATAAAAATATAATACAAATAATATGGTTTGCATGGTATAGACACTTAGAACACGTGCGAAACAAGGGACTAAATTATCTCATTTAGGAGTCTTGCAGGGTCCTTTTCTATTGCAACAGTGTGCCAAGTCCAACTTTGTTAAATCCCTCCATTAGCTTTCTCAAAATATAAGTGTTGGCATTTTTGATAATGATGTTGTGATTGTCATTGATGGACACACACTTGCTTTGAGATCACTTTTTGTATGTATGAGTTATGCTCAACCGGTATTTGTTCCAACCGGTATTATGTATTATAGTCTTTAGACTATTGGTGTTTTGCATAAAGTGTTTACCGATCTCAAGCGGTTCGAAGATCCCAAAGCAGTATGAAGACCCAAGCAGTTGTTATCATTTTTCCAAGTCTTCATTTTGACAAACTGGTAATTAGTAAAATGTGTGAACCGGTAATCGGTTAAATGTATGAACCGGTATTACTCTGTGATGAGTTACCAACCGGTATTTTTGTGATGAGTTATCATCCACCAACACTTTGGCGGTGATTTTGTGTTGTGTTACCAAATGTGTCCAGATGCACTGAACCTAGGAACTTGCAATGTAATCCTATTAGACCGACATGAAATCAGATTCCTTTATAAGGACATCATGTCTAGGGTTTTAGGTGTTGTTAGGGTTTAAGGTGAGTGATGAGGTTTTTGTATGTACAATCATAGAAGAGAAGATTAGGTCTATGTGAAGAAACATAGTGTGGATATATTGAAGATTGAAGTAATGCTGAAATGCATTAACAATGAGCTATCAAGGATCTAACCAAGCATACTATGCTAGTATTTAGATCACTCACTTGTTGATTACTCACATCTTCGACAAGTCTGAAACCCTTAACCGGGTAGGCCTGGCAAAGCCTTTGTAAATCCTCTAACAAGGTGGTTCACAACTGTGGATCTAAAATCCTTTCATAAGGTAGTCTTTAATCGGAATTATCTCCTAACAAAGATCTAGATTCCTAACAGGATCTGTTCTGGTGAAGAACATTGTATGACCTTAACCGGTCTGGTTACTATTCTGCAGATAGTTACTTGTGAGTTTCATCTCACCGTGGTTTTTCCCATTTGGGTTTCCACATCAAAATCTCTTGTGTTATGGTGATTGTGCTCTTGTGGGTGAATGCCTTATTTGCTATTTGGTTTGCATTTGTTTTAACCGGTTTGTTAGTAAATCTATTATACCGGTTTACTACTAAACTGTTTAAGTGTTTGAGTTTAGTATTTTTTGGTATACTAATTCACCCCCCCTCTTAGTATTCATCAATAAGTTTATGAGAAGGTAGCCTTATGATTTGTACTATAATTTTTACTACATTATCAGGAATTCATCTTCCTCGGAATAATTGTCATTGTGAGATTATGCTTGAAGCAACTAAGATCAAAGAGACCACAATATAGCACAATGACAAGATAGATAAAATGTGTGACAAGAATAAACTATATTCCTATCAAGATGCAAAAGAGATCAACTGGATCATCAAAATTGTTACATATAATGTAAATGAGTCTGCTTATAAAGGCAGGGCTAAGAGATAAGAGAGAACACAATGATGACATGTGGCTCAATGAGATTCAAGGGTAGGTAGGGGTAGGTAGGAGAAATAGGAAAATATTCCACATGAGGTGGATCACCCACCAAAGGTAGAATTGTCACTCCACAATAAGTGGATATGATAAAGTAACAACAAGATCACACCATAAAAGGTGGAAATTTTCTCCTACATACACACTCCCAATGTAGCACATCTCCCTAAGTGTTTCATATGCAAACTATAATATTTTTGATTAGGGGAAAAACAGGTTTTGAGGGGACCCGAAACCCCATACAACAGGTTTTGGAGGGACCCGAAACCCAATAGATTTTACCGGGATCTAGAACCCAACAAAGTAGGCTACTTAAAGAAATAAACAATGAAAAACCGTAGCCAAAATCCAGCAAAGATGACTAAAACCAGCAACAACCAGCATAGTCACGCCACACCCAACAAAGCTACAACTCCAAACTATAGCATGAAATAGTAATAATCAAGGGTATAACAAGCACCCTAAACTAACTATCAGGGTTTTGAAAGGTACCCCTAACCTTCAATAACAACACCAGATTATAGCAGATATTCATACAATTTGAATCTGGTTAGTAGGGGTTTTGAAAGGCTCCCTCAACCTTCAAACTGGGTTTTAAAATGGAACCCAAAACCAACAACCACGGGTTTTTCCAGGCACCCTCAACCTTAAATGATGAGCTCAGAACTCTAAACACAAGATTTTCCCCAAACCAAAGACAACAGAAAGATAGACTATGCCCTTTAAAACTATTAGCAACAGACCTGCCTATAGGATAAACCAGGAACCCACAACTAGAAAAAGGGGGAACAAAGACCCCAAAAACCAGAAGGAAGGAGGCCAAACCAAGAAACAACAAAAAGGAACTAGTCCAGGAGACAAGTTGGGAGTCTAGAAAAAAGAACTTCCAGACCCACCAAAGGAGACTCCCATGAGAGAAGAAACAAACATCCATAGCCAGCAGCAAGAGGAGCACCAAAAGTTGAAAATCCCCAACATTCCATCTCTCCACCTCAATAGGAAAGAGCTCCACCTCTACAGGACAAAGAATGAAGCAGAAAGACAACAACCAGCACTCTCTAGCAGCAAGCAAAAACCAGCCCTTTCCCCTCCACCAAATGTCCACCTCCATAGGAAATATGGTCACCTCTAATAGACAAGGAGGGGAAAAGAGCAAGAGCCAAGAAACCCCTCTCAAAGGTGCACACCAAAGACAACTCTCCAACTCCATAGGAGAGTAGCCTAACAAAGAAGAACTGAAAAAGGAAGCTCCTTCCAAGAACTAGAGCACCAAAGGCCAGAACAACAACAAATCCTCAGCACAAAGGAAAGGAGAGAACACATAGAGCCTATCCACAAGAGATCCGCCAGGGTCCCAGATCTGCCCAAACACCATCAGGAGAACACCCCCCACCAAAGAAAGAGCAGAAAAAAGGCCATTGATAGGAACCACCGCACACCCCTGATGACCAAAAACACAGGCCACAAAAAACCCTTGCCAAAACACCTCCATCGCTGCCGCAGCCTCCACTCCTTCCTCTGTACCAAA
Organism: Cryptomeria japonica; assembly: GCF_030272615.1. Classification (NCBI taxonomy): domain Eukaryota; kingdom Viridiplantae; phylum Streptophyta; class Pinopsida; order Cupressales; family Cupressaceae; genus Cryptomeria; species Cryptomeria japonica. Next base: position 285,864,982 of record NC_081405.1, read on the forward strand.
CTCCTCCACCCACCAATCTAGTAAAGAAGAGCCACGAAGAGCCCCATCAAATGGCATGGAAGGTGAAAGGAGGATAGGGATGAAATCATCCTCATCCACAACACCATCTTCCCCATCTTCTGCAACTCTTCGCAGGAAACCCCTCCCGCTCCCGCTCCAGCTCTCCCGCTCTCCATTGCAAACTACAATGTTGTGCATGTACCTAAGTAAACTTAAGTAAAGTGTAACTATATCCAAGATGAATAAATAATTACACCAACACCCCCCCTTAAGTGCAACTTAGGGGAATGAACTTAAGTCTACAACGCAACTAAGCAATGCAAGATGGGTCCCAGCTACTAGGCCATGTTAGGTACCCATGTACAAATGCAATCTCCCATAAAGCTGGGAAAGAGAGAAAAACCCAATGGGAAAAAAACCTCCCCCAAAAGAGAGATGAAAACTATACAAGAGAACTCTCATAGAAGTATGTGAAGGACCAAACCCCATGCGAGGAAAAAGTCCCCCCCATATGAGAGAAGAAGAGAAGCTAGGTAGCCCCCCCTCAATATAGAATCTACACCAATGATAGAAGCTCGAAGATGAATGAAGAAACTGCTCCATGAATGTTGAACAATGTTCCTCCCCTCAGGAAGAAACAAAATCAAAGGTGTATCCATGAAGTCTCCCCAATCATGAAGGGAAGATGTAGGAAAAAAACTCATGATGTATGAAGTCTCCGAAAACTGCTCAAGTGTTCCCATGTCGATGTTGAAAGCTACCCCCTCCAAAGGTGGTGAACTACTCCACACTATTGAAAAAGGCACTCCAAGATCTAGTGGAGATGAATGCAGAACAAGTCTCAAAGACTCACATGTCTCCTCTAAGGATAAAGAGACCTCCTCCAACTGTTGTACATAAGAATGGACACAATCATGTCAACCTCAAAAGAATGATCATGTTGAGAATGAACAAGAGGGTCAAAGTGTTCCCTCACAACAATCGAAGAAGGATTATCTTCATCAAAGAGAAGATGAATATCATCAATGATGTCTCCCAAATCTAAAATGTAGGACTCCACAAAAAAACCTACAATGTCTGTCAAGTACTCATCCCATGAAACTGAAGCTGGAAGACAAGATATATCCTGCTGCATTGAATCACAAGAAGGCAAAACTGTCACATTATCTGCATCATCGGGTGCAAGAGGTGATGTGATATCAATAGGAGGAGATGAAATGCAAGGCTCAATAATGGGGTCACATGTGAGAATCCCCAAGTTCAAGTACCCAAAGTTCTCCTCAAAATTTGAATCATCATGTGAAGAATAATCATATGTAAAATCATCCTCATCAATAGGAATAAAATCTGAAAAGTAGTATAATCGAGATGCATGATCCACAACCCCAGTCATAATGATTGCTCTACTCTCCAAGTCTCTAATGTAAATTGACTTAGGTGTGAACTCCACAATTTTCTTTGTTGCGCCATGTGTGATTTGATAGATGGAAAGAAGATTGTTTGTCAAATGGGGTAGACACAACACATCATTGAAGGAGTTATCCCCAATGGCAATAGATCCTTTCCCAATTACATCCATGTATGTATGATTGCCCATAAAAAAATGCGTCATGGTGCAAGGCTCAAATGTAGAAAACATAGTCTGTGAAGATGCCATATGATGAGAAGCCCTTGAATCTAGAATCCATCTCCTCGAATCATGACTTGTAGTAGCACAAAGAGCTTGTCCTTTTCTTTTCCCAAAAGAGTGATTCTTCCCACTTGTTGAGGCCATGAATGCTTGCCCTTTCCCTTTTGATTGTGAGGAATTAGAAGGTGACAAATCCTCCTTCTTGTAGGCATTAGGCAAATCAATGTTGTGCTTTTTGAGGATATTTATGAGCTCATCAATCTTCTTAGAATGGCAACGATATTCCTCATGAGCAACCTTTTTACAATAGGCACAAGTAGGTCTCTCCTTTTTTGGTGAATTGTCCTTCTTGGAAGAGGATGAATCTCCTTGTTGTGAAGAAGGTGGTTCTTTGTCCTTAGGCTTTGATTTACCTTTCTTCTTGTTTGAGTTGTCCTTTCCTTGATTTCCTTTGTTTCCTTGATTTGCCACTAATTCTTGAGACTTAGAAGTCTTAAGAATGCCCATGCTTATCAACTTAGTTTGTTCCACCATCAACATTTCGATGAAAGCATCAAATGTAGGCATTGTGTAGCTTTAACACATTGTCATCCTATGGGTTTGGAAACTAGAAACAAATGATGCATATTCTTGTGGAAGCTTGCCCATCAAATTGAAGATCAACTGAGTATCCTTCTTATCAACGACACAATCTTTGAGTTGTGCCCTCAACTCTTTTGCCTTAGTGACATAATCTTGTATAGTATCAAAATTATTGGGATCTAACATGGTGATATCATTATCAATTTGATATCCCCTAATCTTATCAACTTGACCATACAAGTCTTGAAACTTTTGCCAAGCATCCTCAATTAAGGTACATTTTTCAATATGAAAGATGAGATCTTTTGATACATACTTTCTTAAGGTACCAATTGCCATGATGTTCTTAGTGAGCCAATCCAAGTGAGAATTAGGATCATCCTTAGGATCAACTGGAGCAATGATAGTTCCATCAATGTAACGAGTTAACCCTTTTTCCATAAGTTTACTCCATGCATCAATTTTCCAAGTAGTATAATTATGAGGAGTTAAGAGAGGAAACTTAGGAGAACCCATAGCAACAAAAAGAAAGAACACAAGAGAACAAAATCACAAGAGATAACCCCCCAAATTCACTCAATCAAAGTACCCCCCCCAACCCCAAATGATGATTTTGGCACTTTATATGTAGTGCGTATACAATAGGCCACTTGCAAACAATGGCAAGGTGGAATTTTGATTTAGTTTTACAACAACCCCAATAGGCTTAAAACTACAATGCAAAAAACCAAAAAGATAGATCTATGCAATACAAGTGCCAAATTGGCTAAAAAATACCATATGCTGAAAGTACAATTTAAAATAAAAATATATATAAACTAATAGTAGATTATGAAAGTAGAGGAAAAATCTTGCACTTAAAAAAAAAAACTGCACCTGAAAGCCCAAACGGAGTCCTGGAAGTTGTAGAAATGGGGATTGGATAGGTACAGTCACCAAAAACTAAATTTTATGAAAATATGTTCATCCAAATCATAAAATAACACCACCACATGAAAGTACATGAAAAATTATCCCATTTAAAAAAAATTGCACCCAAAAAGGAGCAAAAATGAGCAAGATATGGCCATTTGAAGTTGAACTGCAAAATCAAAAAGCTAAATGGTGAGGGGGTCAAAAAAAAATTTAAAATGCTAACGGGGTGCTAATGTCATCAAAAAATGAGCCTAAATTTAACGGTCGTATGGCCGTCACCAAATCGTCACACCCCTACCTTGCGTCCGTACAATGATGATGTCAAACGTACATATGATGACATCACTGATGAATGGGTGGCTGAGTGTACGTACAAATGATGACTTGACTTAGCTGGCTATGTGATAGATGTGGGCCAATAATTGTTGGCATATGTACAAAGTTTGATGACATGATGATATTGTATGTTGTCATTGATGTCAATATGTTGAAGTGTGAACCGGTATATTGAAGTAAGCAAACTGGCAAGAGAACCGGTATGGTGATGTGAACCGGTATATGCGAAAAGATGAAGCGGTATGTGGAACTGTGAACCGCTATGATGGTTTAAGTGAAGCGGTATGTTGGAATATGAACCGGTATATGGAAAGCTTTGTATCGGGGTTTCATTTGGTATGACTACCGGTTGGTAGTCTCAGCTTCAGGATTTTCGGTTGATGCATTTCAAGTCTGTGTGATTCGACCGATGACATTTTGTGATGATTTAGCATTGAAATGGAGATCAGATCATGTTGCCACATCAGACTTGTGCGCGTGAAGGATTTCCTTGAGGATCTTGCATGAAGAAGATTGATCCTATCTACCTCGAGAATGTGCGAAGTCTCAGTAAACGGTGGAGAGCGCGTGATGGGTTATCAGCTTCCAGAAGTGGCAAAGAGCGAATGATGGAAAACGTCTTGAGATTTGTTCAAGATGGTTTTATTCTATGTGTATGCACATAAAAATTGGCTATGAGCAATTAAATAAATATTTTATATTTATTTAATGATTATTCTTCTATTAAATAGTTAATTTGAAAAGAATAATTTATTTAATTCATTTTCGTGTCTTTCTATTAATTAATATTGTATTAATTAATTCATTTATCCTATTTTGCTAATTAATTAAATATCTAATATTTAATTATCCTTTTAACCAAGTTAATTAAATATCTAATATTTAATTATCTCCTTCAAACAATTAAATATCCAATATTTAATAGTTATTCTCCTATCTTATAGTCTCAAATATTAAATAATTTTCTAAATTATTTAAATCCCTTTTCCAACTCACCCTCCATCTCCACTTCATCTTCCCTTTGCCAACTCATCAAACATTTGGCTAAGGAAATTAATATTTCTTAAATATTAATTCATCATTTATCTTCAACTTCCAAAATTAATGAAAATTGTGTACGTACACATATTTCATAACCATTTCCTATATTCTTTCCAACACCCCCTATATCTTAGGAAGGACTTGAGTCCACTTGTCCTATCATGCCTAAATTTCCTCTAACCATCCCTAGATTCCCTCAGTCAACAAATCAGTCAAGGTGAGATGAGTGACACTTGTCTTCTCCTTCCCCTTTTCTCTCAACCTTCACCTTTGTTCACAGCCATTCAAATCTGCAGATCTGATCATGACCGTTGATCTGAGCCACATCATCCAATCCTCTCAAGGTCTATAAAATCAAGAGCTTCAGTTGAGAGAGAGTTAGTCTTCAAATCAATCATATGCATCCGTGAGTTTTTGAAGCAAATAGCAAATAACAATTATCATTTAGCATAATCATTTTAGCATAATCATGTAGTATTTGCATATCATAGTATCAATTAACTACAAGTTATCAGTCCATTCTTCATATGCCATCTTGGAAGCCATCAGTGCATTGTCTGAGAGCACACCATTTGCAACCAAGAACAGTGGAGTTAGGACACAATGGGACATAAGCCATGAAGGTAATATTAGTATTTTATTTCATATGTACTTCATGTAGTTTCATTGGTTGAATTTGGATTTCCTGTAGTATTTCCATTTGAATTCTGCGAAACTAACTTATTGCAAGTAGCATTCTGAGGATGAAATTCAAGTCGACATATTTTGGCGCCCACCATGGGGCTCATAGACCTCGCATATACCTTTAAAAATCTCGCAAATAGTAAAATTAACGCATTTGTAATGCAGATTCACGCATGTGTGAATTCTGATAGTGCTTTTGTTTTGCAGGTTAGCGCATTTGCAGCATAGGTTAGCGCATGAGCATTTTAGGTTAGCGCTTTTGTTTTAAAGTTTGTGCATTTGCATTATAGGTTCACGCATTTGTGTCCTAGGTTAGCGCATTTGTCAAAGAAATCACACTTTTGTATCCACAGAGCAACGCTTTTGCAGCCTACGTTAGTGCTTTTGACCTGCAGGTTAGCGCTTTTGAGTAAGAAGATAACGCATGTGTTAAATTAGCGCTTCTATTTACAAACTGACAAAATTCCTTGCAGGTCCGAATGTTCAAGAAATCAAAATTTTCAGACTACTAACATGCATGTGCAGGATGTTGTTTAAGGCAAATTTTATGCATTTCCTCATCTAGTTAATTAAAAGTCTTATTTTGGGAAGTAATATATCATATTTTGTTCATTTAATCTAACTAAGAGGGCAAATTGACAGCATGCAACTTGAATTTTAAATATTTTCTCTAAAATAGTTGCACATAGACTTTTAAGAGGGTTAAAATAAACACCATGCTTGTTGGAGCAACATCTCCAAATTGGACTTAGCCAACAATTGCTTTGAAAAGGTTAAAAAGAACACTTGTATTCCATGTCTTGAAAGTGGTAGGTATATGCTCTCCCCTTAATTGGGTGACCAAAAAGCCAAACCCACTCTTTTACGCTTTCTTTACTTTCAAGCAATTAAATCCTTTAGAGGGTCCGCCTTCCCGAGCTACCTTGAGGGGGCCAGTGAGAGGGGAACGACCTAAAGTGGAAATGAGCTAATACTGATTCCTTCCAATCCACTATAAATAAATTGTGTTTGTGATGAAAGTCCCAAACAACATGTGCTAATAAGTTCATACCGACACTATGTTTCCCCCAAAACCCTATGGAGTGTAACCTCTATAGGCTGGGAACCTTCTGTATTTACAGAGCTGAAAGTGCCGCATGTATGGCCACATGACTGAAAGCCTTTACTAAAAACCACTTGTATTAGTTGCCAAAATCCTTCTAGTTGTTGGCGTAGGAGGTTGAACCTCTGAAGCGGCTCACATACATACGGTTCTTAGTAGAGATATAAAGTTTGCCATGGGGAGTTTTCATGGAAACTGGTGCTTGGCTACCCCGAAGAAGTGAGTGCCAAGGGTGGAGTCAGTGGGGTCAAACATCTAAATATCCGCTTTGAATAGCATAGCCTCGGGGGAAACCCCATGTGAGATTCAACAACTATTGTCTCAACCTGCCATAGGGATTGTACTTGCTTGTGCATTTTGTTTATTAGACACTGTGTCTTCTATGTCTGTGACATGTTCCAAATGCTCAAAAATTGAAGAAAATTATTATCTACAAGTGGGCAAAAATCCAACAAATTACTGAAAAAGTTTGATTGAAAAGGGGAATACAAAAGCTTTTCAACACTTGAAACAACAGATCAAAATCAAAGTGTCAAAACATAAATATCAAAATAATTCTTGAAGTAAGTTTGTCTCTAAACCATCACGTATTTTCAAACTAAGCTCAAACAACTAGGTTACTAATCTAAAAGGTTGTACTCAAAAGGTTCTATAAACATCAACATTTAATAAGCTATCGATTCAATCATCTTAAGTGCAAAAATCAATATCCTTGTCAAAGTTTCTCATCAGGATAATCAAATCCTCTATCACGAAGCTTGATCAAATCTATACTAGGTTCCTAATCTTGGATATATCTTTCTTATTTTGAACCTAGGTTATATCAAAACCAAAATCGCACCAACGTTGGAATCAATCAAACCTATGAATTGACAAATGCTTATATGACTTTTAAGTATCACCTTAAGAAAAGAAAACCCAGTTATAAAGCTACTCAGAAAAGGATAAGATTCTTGTATATCAATCGCAAGATTTTATTGAAACATAGGACATTCCTACACTATTTTCATCACTACTTACGTGGCTGCGGTACAAAATTTGACGACGAAACTTTACAAAGATTTTTTTTTTAACAAAGAGACGCTTTATCCCAATGAACAAACAATAGTGGTAAGATCAACAAAGCATATTTTCCTAAACCTGTAATCACCTATTGACTTTATCCTTTTGAACTTTCAACAACTTTGAAAGAATCACATGCCAGTTTGGACTAGAGCTCAACACGAACAACTTAGAAAACAACAACAAATAGAGGAAGAAGATACTCCTATATTCCAAACTTTTGGATTTACTACTGTTGACGAAGAAGCAGTCTATAGCACCATTAGAGACCTTGAGCAAGATTTCAAATTTGATAGGCTAATGGAAAAATTGTTAGCAAAACAAAAAGAAAAATATCTCTTGATGTTGGCAAAATCTAGAGCTAAACTACCACAAGACTTTAACATAGAAAGCTTGAAACAAGATGCGGAGACAAGTAACACTCAAAACACAGATGAGTAAAATAACGAAGATGTGAACAAATAAAGTAACGAAGAAACAAGGAAAGAAAGGGATGACAAAAGAAAAGAGTGTAGTGATAAGAGAGCTCATGAAGAAACAAGGAGAAACTATGTGGATAATCCATTATCAAACCTTACTCAACAAATACAAACTCTACAACAACAGATACAAGACATGAAAAATGGGACAAACTCTAAGAAATATTCATTAGAAGATATATGCCCATATCCTTTTGATAAAAATTTGAATATGATACCATTTCCACAACATTGCGAGATTCCTAAATATGACAAATACGATGGAAAATCTGATACTCAAGATCACATTAGGGAGTTTTGTACTATGAGCATGGAATTTGATCATGATGAAACTTACCTTATGCGTCTTTTTCCTAGGAGTTTAAATGGACAATCAATGGAGTGGTTTTCAAGATTACCATTTGGAATCAAATCCTTTGAAGAACTTGTGAATAGGTTTATTTCACAATACTCCTACAATATAAGGAATGAAATAACAATGTTGGATCTCTGCAACGTTAAACAAAAGAATGGTGAATCCTTTATGATCTTCTTACAACGATGGAAACACATTTTTAATAGGTATCCCCGAGATGTACCTGATCAAGAAAAGATGGACATATTCATTGATAATCTTATGAGTAAAATGAGTTATCGATTAAGGATGCAATGTCCTCCCTCTTTTGCCAAAATGATCGAGAATGGTCTGAAAATAGAGAATGCAATGGTAAAGAAAGGAGAACTAAAACTTTACAATAATTCTTACAACAACAACAACAACAGTAACGACAAACCCAAGTTCTGGTTAAAGAATAGGAATGTCAGCAATGAAGGGAATGACGATAATAGTACTACAAAACAACAACAACCAATTTTCAATCTATCAAATCAAATCCCAAGCAATAACAATCCAGAAAACAATAAAGCCAAGTCCTTTTTCTCCAATCCGCGGAGGAAATTCACAAACATTGAAGAATCTTTGGAATCAACTCTAAAAACTTTGCTTGCTAACAAATTAATTGTTTTATCAGAAGCAAGAAATTATGAACCGTGAGTCAAGCCTTATTGGTGGAATCAAAATTATTTTTGGAACTATCATCGGAATAAAGGACACCTAACAAATGCTTGTCAGAGATTGAAACACCTTATCCAAGATTTAATTGATAATGGAACCATCACAGTGGATAGCCATAAGACAAATGAATCACACTTGGCTTTCAAAACTCCACTTCCGAATTATGACAAAGGTGAATCAACCCAATTAAAAGATGACAAAGGAAAAACCAAAGTGAATTACACTTATACATATGATGATGTGGTGAATGTGATCATTGTTGACAAAAATCCATCTTTAGAACCAATCAATGTTATCACGAGAAGTAAAGCAAAGGTTACCTTTCCAAGTGTAGAAAAAGACCCAACACCCAATCCACAACAATACAATTTAGTAGAGCAATTACAAAGAATACCCACTCAAATATCAATTCTGTAACTTCTCAAGATTTCACCTATGCATAAAGAAATTTTGGAAAAAGCTTTAGTGGAAACAACAGTTTCAAAAGATTTGGATATAGATCAGTTCCAAAACATGGTAGGACACCTTATAGCTCCTCATTGCTTGTCATTATCTGAAAATGATGACGCATCCTTACAACATCCTCATAATGCTCCCTTACATGTTAAATTCTCCATAAATAAAACTCGTGTCAAATGTGTGCTCATAGATGGAGGAGTTGGCTTAAACATTTGTGCGTTAAGTTTGATAAAAGCTTTGGGATATTCAGAGAATGCAATAGACCTGAAAAAGAAAATAACCATCAAAGCTTATGATGAAGCAGAGTGTTCTTCTAAAGGAACTGTTGTACTACCAATAAGAATAGGACTTGTGGAAAAAGATACATTGTGTCAAGTTTTACATTTGAACCTCTCCTACAACATTCTTCTAGGGAGACCATGGATTCACAAGATGCAAGTAGTTCCTTCTACATATCATCAATGTGTGAAATTTCCTCATGAAGGAAAAGAAATCACTATAATTGCAGATTCCAGTCAATATTGCAATAATTTGAAGCCTGCACAAGATATAAGAGTTCCACATAACAGAGAATCAATATATCCTACCAAAGAAATTCAAGAAAAGTTATGGGAAACTTTTGAAGAAAAACTCAAGTTAAATGATGAAGGAATGGGAAAGTATTCTTTGCAAAATTTTCCACTTTCCCTTAAGTCATATGGAAAGCCTACAAATATTCAATCAAAGACATCAGGAAAATCAAAATATATGTTTAAAGGAACCTTTGTTAGTGCTAGAACTCTTGAAGAGGATAGTGAAGACAAAGACATTCTTGGTTGGTTGTACAAGGATGAAGATAAAACTATAGCAACAACAACAGAAGTCAATATTCCCATAAAACAATATGGCAAAGGATATGAAACCATACAAAAGATGGGATATGAAGGAAAAGGACCAATTGGTAAGCAACATCAAGGTATTTCAGAACCTATTTGTCTGCACTCACAAACCATAGAAGATAAATCCGGGCTGGGATATCTAAAATCCAATCAAAAGCAACATAATCGTCAACAACAAAAATGGAGAAAGAAAGAAATTTCTAAAGAAGAAAACTGGCAAGAAAAGCTACATCAAGTGGTCGAAACAGTAACCAATAAACAAAAGAATGAAGAAGAGAATGAAAAGAAAGAGGAGGAGATTATCATCCAAGGTGAAGAAAAATCTTGTCAACAAGTTCTGAAAATACAAACAAAGGCAAAATCTGAACAAGATATTTCAGAAGCAGTAAAAATAGAGATGACAGAAATCAGAGAACTTTCTGCACCATACGACATTCCAGTATGGTATAGTGAAGTAATCTTAGATCATGATTTAAAGACAAATTCCAATGAATATCAATGGAGTCCATATGCCTTATCCACTACATCAAGTAAGGAACACAATGAAGATCAAGCAGCTATCACGAAAGAAGACTTGTGTATTGCAGAATAAAAGATGAAGTTAGAAAGAAGACAAGAGAAACTCAGAATTCAGAGAAAAGAGGCGTATGCAAAAAGAAAAGGGAATGACAAAGACAGAGAAGCAATGCCACAAGAAGCGCAAACAAAAGTCAGATATGGAAGAACCATAGAAGAACTAAGAGATTATCAAGTTGGATTGACTATTAGTCCAGAAGAAGTTGAATTTGAAAGGAGACAAAATCTATTAAAAGAATCCACTTTACAATGTGCACAAATATGTCAACTTCTAAATGCAAATGAGATAAATCAAGAAGGAATTTGCAATATCAAAGATGTGCATGTGGATATAATCCATTCATTTAAGGGACAAACGTCAGTTGAAGAACCATTTGAGTGTGAACTACAAAATGCTAATATTAATTTTGTTAAGACTATTTCAGAAATGCTTGAGAAAGACAATTCTCAAAAACATTTAAGCTATGATGGCACCTATTCTATGCCAAGTTATGATCATTATGTCATGAACATTGAAACACCTAATGATGACAATAATTATGATTTACCCCTTCTACAACCTGAACTAATTGATTGGGATAATTTAGACAACCTCGAATTGAATGTCTTTTCCAATGATCATGACTTAGTCGTGTACCTTAACTTTGTTGAACCCATCCATTCTAAGATATCTTCCATTGCAGAATCAAGTGATGTTTCTCGTAGTCAGGAGAATGCCAAACTTTTCAGTCACAAAAGCGAAATAAAACAAGGAAAGAGACCTATTGTTGAAAACAATTTCATGGCAACATTAGATCAATCAAAAGAGAAAACAAAGGACATATCTGATGGTGAAAACCTCCTTGAGGTGCGAGAAGATGGAAAGTTTGATATTCTTCCTGCATATTTTCAAGAGAGATCTGCTATCCTGATAGAACCGACAGAAGCAGTAAACATTGGTACATCAAAGGATCCTAAAATATGTCATTTTGTTGCCTCATTGTCAGAAAAAGAGAGGAAAAAATACATGGAATTTTTTACGCAAAGACAAACAAATTTTGCTTGGTCTTATGCAAATATGCTAGGTCTTAATCCAGATCTTATCATGCATCATCTTAATGTGGATTTAAAAGCAAAACCCATTAAGCAAAAACTAAGAAAGACGCATCGGCACATTGCTCTTCTTGTAAAAACTGAGCTAAAGAAACTATTAGAAGTGGGTTTTATAAGACCAGTTGCTTATCCAGAATGGGTCTCAAGTATTGTACCAGTATCAAAGCCAGATAAGGGCATACGAGTCTGTACAGATTTCAGAGATCTGAATAAAGCATGTCCAAAAGATGATTTCCTACTACCAAACATTGATATCATAGTGGACTTATTAGCAGGACACGAGATGTTTTCATTAATGGATGGCTTCTCAGGATATAATCAAATAATAATCGCACCTAAAGATCAAGAGAAGACAACTTTCACCTGTGTATGGGGAACATATTGCTAGAATGTTATGCCATTTGGGCTTAAGAATGCAGGAGTGACTTATAAAAGGGCTATGATGACAATTTTCCATGATATGATGCATACATTTATGGAAGATTATGTCGATGAGATACTTGCAAAATCTCACACAAGACAAACACATTTAAACATTTTAAGCAAGATTTTTGAAAGGCTGAAAAGATATCAATTGAGACTAAATCCAAAGAAATGTGCATTTGGGGTAACCTCTGGAAAGCTCCTTGGGTACATTATATCAGCTCGTGGCCTTGAAGTAAATCCTGAAAAAGTTAAAGCTATCATGGAGATGGAGTCACCTAAGAACATAAGTCAATTACGATCTTTACAAGGAAGATTGCAATCAATCAGAAGATTTGTTTCTTAGTTGGCCGATAGATGTATTCCATTTACCCATATTCTACATAAAAATGTTCCATTCAAATGGGATCTAAAATGTGAAGAATCTTTCTTCCAAATAAAAGAATACCTTTTGAGTCCTCCAGTACTGATATCGCCAATCAAAGGGAAACCATTGTTGCTCTATATCTCAGTAACAAATGTATCATTAGGAGCCCTCCTAGCTCAACATGATGATGAAGGAAAAGAAAGAGCAGTTTGTTATATCAGCAGAATACTTGTTGGCTATGAATTAAATTATTCCTCAATTGAAAAGATATGTCTAGCAGTTGTATTTGCAACTCATAATCTACGACATTATATGTTGATACATTCTATGAAACTAATAGCAAAGATAGATCCTCTCAAATATTTGTTGAGCAAGTCAACATTGACAGGGAGATTAGCCAAATGGGTTTTGATACTGAGTGAATTTAACATAGAATATGTTGACCGGAAAGCTATCAAGGGACAAGTCATCACTGATCAATTGGCTGATGCATCTTTACAAAATGACATGCCTTTGCACATTGAATTTCCTGATACAGATATCTTGACAGTAAGTACAAACTTTTGGGAATTATATTTTGATGGTTTTAATACCCAATAAGGATCAGGTGCAAGAATCTTTTTCATCACACCTCAAAGACATACAATTCTGAAATCATATAGACTGTGGTTTCCATGCACCAATAATACTGCAGAGTATGAAGCATTGGCTATAGGACTCAAAATGCTCATTGAATGGAATGTAAAAGAACTACATGTCTATGGTGATTCACAACTTATCATTAATCAAATAAATGATGAATATCAAACAAAGGATGATAAGCTTATGCCGTACAAACAACTGATAGAGGAATTTAAAGGACACTTTAAAGAATTCACATTCACCCAGATTCCCAAAAATGAGAATAAAGCAGAAGATGCAATGGCTATAATAGCATCTCTCTTGCAAAATAAAGAGAATCAACAATGTTACGAATTTCTCGTGGAAGATATCTTAATCCCTACTATCCAATCCCAACATACTTATCGAGTTTACCATATATAAGGAACTAGTCAATCCTTATACGGTCAAACCTACCAATATTTGAAAGATCATATCCTTCCTCCTGAATTATCTTGTAATCAACGAAGAAACTTTATCCGTCAGTCCTCTTGCTATACTATTATTGCTGATATCCTATATAGGTGTGGTCTAGATGGTAGGTTGTGGAGATGTCTTGAAAAAGGAAAATTTGAGAGAGTTCTTAATGACATTCATGCGGGTATTTGTAGTACACACTCAAGTGGTTTAACAATGGCTAGGAAACTTATTCGTATGGGTTACTTTTGGCCTACTATGGAAAGAGATTCATTCACCTATGCTAGAAAATGCAAACAATGTTAGATCCATGGAAATCTCATTCATGCACTAGCATAGGAGTTATATCCAATGACAGGATCATGGCCATTTTCACAATGGGGCCTTGATTTGGTAGGAAAGATCAATCCCTCATCTTCTAACAGACATAAGTTTATTCTGATTGCTACTGAATATTTTACTAAGTGGATTGAAGCAGTCTTTAACAACAGTGACAGGAAAACAAATATCATCATTCATCTTGAATTATATAATCTGTCACTATGGAGTTCCTATGACCATCATCACTGATAATGGAAGACCATTCAAAAATCAAGATGTGAAAGAGCTATGTAAACAATTCCATATCCAACATAGGTTCTCTACTCCATATTATCCATAAGGTAATGGTCAAGCTGAGGCATCAAACAAAACTATCTTGAAAATCTTGAAGAAAACAGTCAATGAAGCTGGAAAAGATTGGCACATTCATCTAAATCCTGCTCTTTGGGCATACCAAACTAGTGTTCGCACTCCAACAGGGGAAACTCCATATTGTTAGGTCTATGTATCATAAGCCATATTACCTATAGAAGTAGAGATACCTTCTCTACGTGGTCTTATACCAGAAGAAGAACAACGTAGAGATACCTAAATCCTGCTCTTTGGGCATACCAAACTAGTGTTCGCACTCCAACAGGGGAAACTCCATATTGTTAGGTCTATGTATCATAAGCCATATTACCTATAGAAGTAGAGATACCTTCTCTACGTGGTCTTATACCAGAAGAAGAACAACGAGTCTCTCGACTCCAGGAACTAGAACTGATTAAGGAATGTCGCCAAAATGCAACAGAACATTTGAAAGTATTTCAACAAAGAATGGCAAGAAGCTATAACCATAGAGTCAAGCCGCGTATTTTCCAGATTGGGGATATAGTTCTAAGGGAGAATCCAAGAAATCAACAAGACCGGGAAAAGAAGGGAAAATTTGAACCAAATTGGTTAGGACCTTTTGTCATAGTAGCAACATATGAATTTTTGTTGTTTTGCTGTTCTTTCTGTTCCCTAGTCTTTTGGCCAGTCGTTATGTATGCGGACTTTTAATCTTTTTGCTACTCTCTTCCTTTCTATGATGTAATGGTTTCGGGTCCTTAAAACCTATTTTTCAATCAATCAGAACATATGGATCAGGAGCATACAATTTATCTACCTTTGAAGATGATTGGTTTGATGAACCTATCAATTCTATCCATCTCAAGAAATTCTATGCTTGAGATATAAAGTCCTGAAAAAATCAACAAAAAGCATATAAAGTCTTGAAAAAATCAACAAAAAGCATATATGTATACACATAAAAATTGGCTATGAGCGATTAAATAAATATTTTATATTTATTTAATGATTATTCTTCTATTAAATAGTTAATTCAAAAAGATTAATTTATTTAATTCATTTCATGTCTTTCTATTAATTAATATTTTATTAATTAATTCATCTATCCTATTCTTCTAATTAATTAAATATCTAATATTTAATTATTCCTCTAACCAAGTTAATTAAATATCTAATATTTAATTATCTTCTCCAAGCAATTAAATATCTAATATTTAATAGTTATTCTCCTATCCTATAGTCTTAAATATTAAATAATTCTTAAATTATTTAATCTTTCTTTTCCAACTCACCTTCCATCTCCACTTCATATTTCCTTTGCCAACTCATCCAACATGTGGCTAAGGAAATTAATATTTCTTAAATATTAATTTATCATTTATCTCCAACTACCAAAATTAATGAAAATTGTGTACGTACACATATTTCTTAACCTCCTTCTAGATTCTCTCCAACATCCCTACATCTTAGGAAGGACTTGAGTCCACTTGTCCTACCATGCCTAAATCTTCTCCAAGCATCCCTAGATTCCCTCAGTCAGCAACCTAGTCAATGTGAGATGAGTGACACTTGTCTTCTCCTTTCCCACTTTTCTCAACCTTCACCTTTGCTCATAGCCATCCAAATCTGCAGATCTGATCAGGACCGTTGATCTGAGCCACATCATCTAATCCTTTCAAAGTCTATAAAATCAAGAGCTCCAGTTGAGAGAGAGTTAGTATTCAAAAATAGTTTTCAATCAATCATATGCATCCATGAGTTTTTGAAAAAATTAGCAATTAACAATTATCATTTTAGCAATAATCATATAGCATTATCACTTTAACATAATCATGTAGTATTTACATATCATAGTATCAATTAACTACAAGTTATCAGTCCATTCTTCATATGCCATCTTGGAAGCCAACAGTGCATTATTTGAGAGCACACCATCTACAACTAGGAACAATGGAGTTAGGACACAATGAGACATAAATCATGGAGGTAAAAATACTATTTTATTTTAATATGTATTTCATGTAGTTTCATTGGTTGAATTTGGATTTCTTGTAGCATTTCCATTTGTATTTTGTGAAACTAACTTATTACAGGTAGCATTCTGAGGATGAAATTCAAGTCGACACATTTTGGCACCCACCGTGGGGTTCATGGACCTCACATATACCTCTAAATATCTCACAAATAGTGAAATTAGTGCATTTGTAATGCAGATTCACACATGTGTGAATTCTGACAGCGCTTTTGTTCTTCGGGTTAGCGCATTTGCCTTCTAGGTTAGCACATTTTTAGCATAGGTTAGCGCATAAGAATTTTAGGTTAGCGCTTTTGTTTTAAAGTCTGCGCATTTGCATTTCAAGTTCGCGCATTTGGGCCCTAGGTTAGCGCATATGTAGAAGAAATCACGCTTTTGTATCCATAGAGCAGCGCTTTTGTAGTCTAGGTTAGTGCTTTTGATATGTAGGTTAGCGCTTTTGAGCAAAAAGATAGGGCATATGTTAGATTAGCGCTTCTATTTATAAAACTGACAAAAATTTCTTGCAGGTCCGAATGTCCAAGAAATCAGATTTTTCAGACTACTAACATGCATGTGCAAGATGGCATTTAAGGTGAATTTTACACATTTCATCATCTAGTTAATTAAAAGTCTTCATTTGGGAAGTAATATATCATATCTTGTTCATCTAGTTTAACTAATAGGATAAATTGATAGCATGCAACTTGCATTTTCAGTATTTCTCTAAAATAGTTGCACATAGATTTTTAAAAGGGGCTAAAACGAACACCATGCTTGTTGGAGCAAAATCTCCAAATAGAACTTAGCCAACAAATTGCTTTAAAAGGCTTAAAAAGAACGATTGTATTTCGTGTCTCGAAAGTGGTAGGTATATGCTCTCCCATTAATTGGGTGACCAAAAAGCCAAACCCACTCTTTTACGCTTTCTTTACTTTCAAGCAATTAATCCTTTAGAGGGCCTACCTTCCTGAGCTGCCTTGAGGGGGCCAGTGAGAGGGGAACGACCTAAAGTGGAAACGAGCTAATACCGAGTCCTTCCAATCTACTATAAATAAATCGTGTTTGTGACGAAAGTCCCAAACAACATCTGTTGATAAGTTCATACCGACACTATGTTTCTCCATAAACCCTATGGAGTGTAACCTCTATAGGCTAGGAACCTTCTATATTTACAGAGCTGAAAGTGTCGCATGTATGGCCACATGACTAGAAGTCTTTACTAAAAACCACTTGTACTAGTTGCCAAAATCCTTCTAGTTGTTGGCGCAAGAGGTTGGACCTCTGAAGTGGCTCACACACATACGGTTCCTAGTAGAGCTATAAAGTTTGCCATGGGGAGTTTTCATGGAAATTGGTGCTTGTCTACCCCGAAGAAGTGAGTGCCGAGGGTGGAGCCAGTGGGGTCAAGCAGCTAAATATCCACTTTGAATAGCATAGCCTAGGGGGAAACCCCATGTGAGATTCAACAACTATTGTCTTAGCCTGCCATAAGATTTGTACTTGGTTGTGCATTTTGTTTATTAAATATTGTGTCTTCTATATTTGTAACATGTTCCAAATGGTCAAAAGTTGAAGAGAATTATCATCTACGAGTGAGCAAAAATCCAACAAATTGCTGAAAAAGTTTGATCAAAAAGGGGAATACAAAAGCTTTCCAACACTTGAAGCATTAGATCAAAATCAAAGTATCAAAACATCAACATCAAAATAATTCTCAAAGTAGGTTTGTCTCTAAACCATCACATACTTTTTAAACTAGCTCCAACAAATAGGTTACTAATCTAACAAGTTATACTCAAAGTGTTCTATAAATATCAACATTCAACAAGCTATCGATTCAACCATCTTAAGTGCAAAAATCAACATCCGTGTCAAGTTTCTCATCAGGATAATCAAATCCTCTATCGCGAAGCTTGATCAAATCTATACTAGGTTCCTAATCTTGGATATATCTTTCCTATTTTGAACCTAGTTATATCAAAACCAAAATTGCACCAACATTGGAATCAAACAAACTTGTGAATTGCCAAATTATTATATGATTTTTAAGTATCACCTTAAGAAAAGAAAACCCAGTTATAAAGCTACTCAGAAAAGGATAAGATTCTTGTATATCAATCGCAAGATCTTATTGAAACATAGGACATTCCTACACCATTTTTGTCACTACTTACGTGGCTGCGGTACAGAATTTGACGGTGAAACTTTACAAAGACATGCCTTTCAACAAAGAGACGCTTTATCCCTACGAACAAACAATAGTGGTAAGATCAACAAGACATATCTTCCTAAACCAATAATCACCTATTAACTTTGTCCTTTGGAACTTTTAACAATTTTGGGATAATCACATGCCAGTTTGGACTAGAGCCCACCACGAACAACTTAGAAAACAACAACAAATGGAGAAAGAAGATATTCCTATATTCCACACTTTTGGATTTACCACTGTTGACGAAGAAACAGTCAATAGCACCATTAGAGACCTTGAGCAAGATTTCAAATTTGATAGGCTAATGGAAAAATTGTTGGCAAAACAAAAAGAAAAATATCTCTTGATGTTGGCAAAATTCGGAGCTAAACTACCATGAGACTTTAACATAGAAAGCTTGAAACAAGATGTAGAGACAAGTAACACTAAAAACACGGATGTTCAAAATAACGAAGATGTGAACAAAGAAAGTAACGAAGAAACAAGGAAAGCAAGGGACGATAAAAGAAAAGAGCGTAGTGATAAGAGAGCTCACGAAGAAACAAAGAGAAACTATATGGATAATCCATTATCAAACATTACTCAACAAATACAAACTCTACAACAACAGATACAAGACATGCAAAATGGGACAAGCTCCAAGAAATATTCATTAGAAGATATGTGCCCATATCCTTTTGATAAAAATCTGAATATGATACCATTTCCACAACATTGCAAGATTCCTAAATATGACAAATACGATGGAAAATCTAATCCTCAAGATCACATTAGGGAGTTTTGTACTATGAGCATGGAATTTGCTCATGATGAAACTTACCTTATGCGTCTTTTTCCTAGGGGTTTAAATGGACAATCAATGGAGTGGTTTTCAAGATTACCATCCTGAATCAAATCCTTTGAAGAACTTGTGAATAGGTTTATTTCACAATATTCCTAGAATATAAGGAATGAAATAACAATGCTAGATCTTTGCAATGTTAAACAAAAGAATGGTGAATCTTTTATGATTTTCTTACAATGGTGGAAACACATGTTTAATAGGTATCCTCGAGATGTACTTGACTAAGAAAACATGGACATATTCATTGATAATCTTATGAGTGAAATGAGTTATCGACTAAGGATGCAATATCCTCCCTCTTTTGCCAAAATGATCAAGAATGGTTTGAAAATAGAGAACACAATGGTAAAGAAAGGAGAACTAAAACTTTACAATAATTCACACAACAACAACAACAACAACAACAATGACAAACCTAAGTTCTGGTCAAAGAATAGAAATGTCAGCAATGAAGGGAATGACGATAATAGTACTACAAAACAACAATAACCAATTTTCAATCTATCAAGTCAAAACCCAAGCAATAACCATTCAGAAAACAATAAAGCTAAGTCCTTTTTCTCCAATCCTCGAAGGAAATTCACAAACATTGGAGAATCTTTGGAATCAACTCTAAAAACTTTGCTTGCCAACAAATTAATTGTTCTACCAGAAGCAAGAAATTATGAACCACCAGTCAAACCTAATTGGTGGAATGACAATCATTTTTGCAACTATCATTGGAATAAAGGACACCTAACAAATGATTGTCAGAGATTGAAACACCTTATCCAAGATCTAATCGATAATGAAACCATCACAGTGGATAGCCATAAAACAAATGAATCACACTTGGCTTTCAAAACTCCACTCCCAAATTATGACAAAGGAAAAACCAAAGTGAATTATACTTATACATACGATGATGTGGTGAATGTAATCATTGTTAACAAAAAATCATCTTCAGAACCAATCAATGTTATCACGAGAAGCAAAGCAAAGGTTACCTTTCCAGGTGTAGCAAAAGATCCAACACTCAATCCACAATAATACAATTTAGTAGAACAATTACAAAGAATACATGGTCAAATATCAATTCTGTAACTTCTCAAGATTTCACCTATGCACAAGGACATTTTGGAGAAAGCTTTAGTGGAAACAACAATTTCAAAAGATTTGGATGTAGATCAGTTCCAAAATATGGAAGGACACCTTATAACTCCTCATTGCTTATCATTTTCTAAAAATGATGACGCATCCTTACAACATCCTCATAATGCTCCCTTACATGTTGAAGTCTCCATAAATAAAACTCATGTCAAACGTGTGCTTATAGATGTTGGAGCTAGCTTAAAAATTTGTGCATTAAGTTTGATAAAAGATTTGGGATATTCAGAGAATGCAATAGACCCGAAAAAGAAAATAACAATCAAAGCTTATGATGAAGCAGAGCGTTCTTCTAAAGGAACTGTTGTGCTACCAATAAGAATAGGACCTGTGGAAAAGGATACATTGTGTCAAGTTTTAGATTTGAACCTCTCCTATAACATTCTTCTAGGGAGACCATGGATTCACAAGATGCAAGCAGTTCCTTCTACATACCATCAATGTGTGAAATTTCCTCATAAAGGAAAAGAAATCAATATAATTTCAGATTCTAGTCAATATTGCAATAATTTGAAGCCAAAACAAGATACAAGAGTTCCACATAACAGTGAATCAGTATATCCTACCAAAGAAATTCAAGCAAAGTTATGGGATTGAAGAAAAGCTCAAGTTAAATGATGAAGGAATGGGAAAGTATTCTTTGCAAAATTTTCCACTTTCCCCTAAGTCATATGGAAAGGCTACATATATTCAATCAAAGACATCAGGAAAGTCAAAACACATATCTAAAGGAACCTTTGTTAGTGCTGGAACTCTTGAAGAGGAAAATGAAGACAAAGATATTCTTGGTTGGTTGTAGAAGGATGAAGATAAAACTATAGCAATAGCAGCAAAAGTCACTATTCCCATAAAAAAATATGGCAAAGGATATGAAATCATGCAAAAGATGGGATATGAAAGAGAAGGACCAATTGGTAAGCAACATCAAGGTATTTCAGAACCTATTTGTTCGCACTCACAATCCATAGAAGATAAATCCGAGCTGGGATATTTAAAATCCAATCAAAAGCAACATAATAATCAACAACAAAAATGGAGAAAAAAATCAGTTTCTAAAGAAGAAAACTGGCAAGGAAAGCTACATCAAGCGGCCAAAACAGTAACCAATAAACAAAAGAAGCAAGATGAACATGAAAAGAAAAGAGAGGAGACTACCATCAAAGATGAAGAAAAAACTTGTCAACAAGTCCTTAAAATACAAACAAAGGCAAAAATCTGAACAAGATATTCTAGAAGCAATAAAAATAGAGATGACATAAATCAGAGAACTCTTTGCACCATACGAAATTCCAGTATGGTATAGTGGAGTAATCTTAGATCAGGATTCAGAAATAGATTCCAATGAATATGAATGGGATCTAGATGCCTTATCTACTACATCGAGTAAGGAACACAATGAAGATCAAGTAAGGAACACAATGAAGATCAAGTAAGGAACACAATGAAGATCAAGTAGCTATCATAAAAGAAGACTTGTCTATTGCAGAACGAAAGATGAAGTTAGAAACAAGACAAGAGAAACTCAGAATTCAGAGAAAAGAGGCGTATGCAAAAAGAAAAGGGGATGACAAAGATAGAGAAGCAATGCCACAAGAAGCGCAAATAAAAGTTAGGTATGGAAGAACCATAGAAGAACTAAGAGATAGTCAAGTTGGATTGACTATTAGTCCAGAAGAAGTTGAGTTTGAAAGGAGACACAATTTATTAAAATAATCCACTCTATCATGTGCACAAATATGTCAACTTCTAAATGCAGATGAGGTCAATCAAGAAGGAATTTGCAGTATCAAAGATGTGCGTGTGGATATAATCCATTCATTTTAGGGAAAAACGTCAGTTGAAGAAGCACTTGAGTGTGAACTACAAAATCCTAATATCAATTTTGTTAAGACTAATTCGGAAATGCTAGAGAAAGACAATTCTCAAAAACATTTAATCTATGACAGTACCTATTCTACGCCAAGTTATGATTATTATGTCATGAACATTGAAACACCTAATGATGACAGTGATTATGATTTACCCCTACTACATCCTGAACTAATTGATTGGGATAACTTAGACAACCTCGAACTGAATGTCTTTTCCAATGATCATGACTTAGTTGTGTACCTTAACATTGTTGAACCCATCCATCCTAAGATATCTTCCATTTTAGAATCAAGTGATGTTTCTCATAGTCAGGAGAATGCCAAACTTTCCAGTCGCAAAAGCGAAATAAAACAAGGAAAGAGGCCTATTATTGAAAACCATTTCATGGCAACATTAGATCAATCAAAAGAGAAAACAAAGGACATATCTGATGGTGAAAACCTCCTTGAGGTGCCAGAAGATGGAAAGTTTGATATTCTTCCTACATATTTTCAAGAGAGATCTACTATCCTGATAGAACCGACAAAAGTAGTAAACATTGGTACATCAAAGGATCCTTAAATACTTCATTTTGTTGCCTCATTATCCGAAAAAGAGAGGAAAGAATACATGAAATTCTTTACGCAAGACAAACAAATTTTGCTTGGTCTTATGTAGATATGCCAGGTCTTAATCCAGATCTTATCATGCATCATCTTAATATGGATTTAAAAGAAAAACCCGTTAAGCAGAAGCTAAGAAAGATGCATCCGCATATTTCTCTCCTTGTAAAAACCGAGCTGAAGAAGCTATTAGAAGTGGGTTTTATAAGACTAGTTTCTTATCCAGAATGGGTCTCAAGTATTGTACCAGTATCAAAGCCAGATAAGAGCATAAGAGTTTGTACAGATTTCAGAGATCTAAATAAAGCATGTCCAAAAGATGATTTCCCACTACCAAACATTGATATCATAGTAGACTTATTAGTAGGACATGAGATGTTTTCATTAATGGATGGCTTCTCAGGATATAATCAAATAAGAATCGCACCTAAAGATCAAGAGAAGACAACATTCACCTGTGCATGGGGAACATATTGCTGGAATGTTATACCATTTGGGCTTAAGAATGCATGAGCGACTTATCAAAGGGCCATGACATCAATTTTCCATGATATGATGCATACATTTATGGAAGATTATGTGATTATGATTTACCCCTACTGCATCTTGAACTAATTGATTGGGATAACTTAGACAACCCCGAATTGAATGTCTTTTCCAATGATCATGACTTAGTCGTGTACCTTAACATTGTTGAACCCATCCATCCTAATATATCTTCCATTTTAGAATCAAGTGATGTTTCTCATAGTCAGGAGAATGCCAAACTTTTCAGTTGCAAAAGTGAAATAAAACAAGGAAAGAGACCTATTGTTGAAAACAATTTCATGGCAACATTAGATCAATCAAAAGAGAAAACAAAGGACATATCTGATGGTGAAAACCTCCTTGAGGCGCCAGAAGATGGAAAGTTTGATATTCTTTCTGCATATTTTCAAGAAAGATTTGCTATCCTGATAGAACCGACAGAAGCAGTAAACATTGGTACATCAAAGGATCCTAAAATACGTCATTTTGCAGCCTCATTGTCAGAAAAAGAGAGGAAAAAATACATGGAATTTTTTACGCAAAGACAAACAAATTTTGCTTGGTCTTATGCAAATATGCTAGGTCTTAATCCAGATCTTATCATGCATCATCTTAATGTGGATTTAAAAGCAAAACCCGTTAAGCAAAAACTAAGAAAGACGCATCCGGACATTGCTCTTCTTGTAAAAACTGAGCTAAAGAAACTATTAGAAGTGGGTTTTATAAGACCGATTGCTTATCCAGAATGGGTCTCAAGTATTGTACCAGTATCAAAGCCAGATAAGGGCATACGAGTCTGTACAAATTTCAGAGATCTGAATAAAGCATGTCCAAAAGATGATTTCCTACTACCAAACATTGATATCATAGTGGACTTATTAGCAGGACACGAGATGTTTTCATTAATGGATGGCTTCTCAGGATATAATCAAATAATAATCACACCTGAAGATCAAGAGAAGACAACTTTCACCTATGTATGGGGAACATATTGCTGGAATGTTATGCCATTTGGGCTTAAGAATGCAGGAGCGACTTATAAAAGGGCTATGATGACAATTTTCCATGATATGATGCATACATTTATGGAAGATTATGTCGATGAGATACTTGCAAAATCTCACACAAGACAAACACATTTAAACATTTTAAGCAAGATTTTTGAAAGGCCGGAAAGATATCAATTGAGACTAAATCCAAAGAAATGTGCATTTGGGGTAACCTCTGGAAAGCTCCTTGGGTACATTATATCAGCTCGTGGCATTGAAGTAAATCCTGAAAAAGTTAAAGCTATCATGGAGATGGAGTCACCTAAGAACATAAGTCAATTATGATCTTTACAAGGAAGATTGCAATCAATCAGGAGATTTGTTTCTTAGTTGGCCGATAGATGTCTTCCATTTACCCATATTCTACATAAAAACGTTCCATTCAAATGGGATCTAAAATGTGAAGAATCTTTCTTCCAAATAAAAGAATACCTTTTGAGTCCTCCAGTACTGATATCGCCAATCAAAGGGAAACCATTGTTGCTCTATATCTTAGTAACAAATGTATCATTAGGAGCCCTCCTAGCTCAACATGATGATGAAGGAAAAGAAAGAGCAGTTTGTTATATCAGCAGAATAATTGTTGGCTATAAATTAAATTATTCCTCAATTGAAAAGATATGTCTAGCAGTTGTATTTGCAACTCATAATCTACGACATTATATGTTGATACATTATATGAAACTAATAGCAAAGATAGATCCTCTCAAATATTTGTTGAGCAAGTCAACATTGACAGGGAGATTAGCCAAATGGGTTTTGATACTGAGTGAATTTAACATAGAATATGTTGACCGAAAAGCTATCAAGGGATAAGTCATCGCTGATCAATTGGCTGATGCATCTTTACAAAATGACATGCCTTTGCACATTGAATTTCCTGATACAGATATCTTGACAGTAAGTACAAACTTTTGGGAATTATATTTTGATGGTTTTAATAACCAATAAGGATCAGGTGTAGGAATTTTTTTCATCACACCTCAAGGACATACAATTCTGAAATCATATAGACTGTGGTTTCCATGCACCAATAATACTGCAGAGTATGAAGCATTGGCTATAGGACTCAAAATGCTCATTGAATGGAATGTAAAAGAACTACATGTCTATGGTGATTCACAACTTATCATTAATCAAATAAATGATGAATATCAAACAAAGGATGATAAGCTTATGTCATACAAACAACTGATAGAAGAATTTAGAGGACACTTTAAATAAATCACATTCACCTAGATTCCCAGAAATGAGAATAAAGCAACAGATGCAATGGCTACAATAGCATCTCTATTGCAAAATAAAGAGAATCAACAAATTTATGAATTTCTCATGGAAGATATCTTAACCCCTACCATCCAATCCCAACATACCTATCGAATTTGTCATATATCAGGAACCAGTCAATCTTTATACGTTCAAACCTACCAAGATTTGAAAGATCATATCCTTCCTCTTGAATTATCTCGTAATCAACGAAGAAACTTTATCCGCCAGTCCTCTTCCTATACTATTATTGTTGATATCCTATATAGGCGTGGTCTAGATGGTACATTATTGAGATGTCTTGAAAAAGACGTATCTGAGAGAGTTCTTAATGAAATTCATGCAGATATTTGTGGTACACACTCAAGTGATTTAACATTGGCTAGGAAACTTATTCGTATGGGTTACTTTTGGCCTACTATGGAAAGAGATTCATTCACCTATGCTAGAAAATGTAAACAATGTCAGATCCATGGAAATCTCATTCATGCGCCAACACAGAAGTTATATTCTATGATAGGATCATGGCCATTTTCAAAGTGGGGCCTTGATTTGGTGGGAAAGATCAATCCCTCATCTTCTAATGGACATAAGTTCATTCTAATTGCTACTAAATATTTTACTAAGTGGATTGAAGCAGTTGCTTTAACAACAATGACAGGAAAACAAATATCATCATTCATCTTGAATTATATAATCTGTCGCTATGGAGTTCCTATGACCATTATCACTGATAATGGAAGACCATTCAAAAATGAAGATGTGAAAGAGCTATGTGAATAGTTCCATATCCAACATAGGTTCTCTACTCCATATTATCCACAAGATAATGGTCAAACTGAGGCATCAAACAAAACTATCTTGAAAATCTTGAAGAAAACAGTCAATGAAGCTGGAAAAGATTGACACATTCAGCTAAATCTTGCTCTTTGGGCATACTGAACTAGTGTCCGCACTCCAACAGGGGCAACTCAATATTGTTTGGTCTATGGATCAGAAGCCATATTACCTATAGAAGTAGAGATACCTTCTCTATGTGTATCTTTGCACAGTCTTATACTAGAAGAAGAACAACGAGTCTCTCGACTCCAAGAACTAAAATTGATCCAAGAACGTCACCAAAATGCAACAGAACATTTGAAATTATACCAACAAAGAATGACAAGAAGCTATAACCATAGAGTCAAGCCGCGTATTTTCCAGATTGGTGATATAGTTTTAAGGGAGAATCCAAGAAATCAACAAGACCAGGAAAAGAAGGGAAAATTTGAACCAAATTGGCTAGGACCTTTTGTCATAGTGGAAGCATATGGATCAGGAGCATACAAGTTATCTACCCCTGAAGGTGATTGGTTTGATGAACCTATCAATTCTATCCATCTCAAGAAATTCTATGCTTGAGATATAAAGTCCTAAAAAAATCAATAAAAAGCATATAAAGTCCTGAAAAAATCAACAAAAAGCATATAAAGTCCTAAAAAAATCAATAAAAAGCATATAAAGTCCTGAAAAAATCAATAAAAAGCATATAAAGTCCTGAGAAAATCGATAAAAAGCATATAAAATCCAAAAAAATATAATAAATTTAGATGGTGAAAACCTGGTAAACAGGCGCTATCTACAAAGTAAGTTCCTCCATCTATGAGATCACTTTGTGCACCTATCTACTCCATCCTATCGCATCTATCGCTACCATCTATCTTAGCTTATCCATTCCATCTTTCGCATCCATTTCTCTGAAGCATTTAGTAAGAAGTATGTAGCTTACCAACAATTATCAATCTTTGACATACTTGTCATAGTCATTGTCTTCGATTTTATCAGAATCAATCATATCTGCATTTTTCTCTCGCTATGGTTTGGATCTTGATCAATTCATACATCCATAATAAATTTTTGTTTCCGTTGGGGGCAAAATCCTAATTCCTTTTGCTAAGGTGATCTTTTGAATCTTTGAAAATCCGAAACATTTGAAAAATTTAGAAAAACCAAAAACACCTAGGATTTTGAAATAGATAACGAGCAACAAAGCAACAAATCAATCAAGGCATTTCCTCAACAAACTGAATCATGAAGCTCAGAAACCAAAGCATCAATCAGCAAGTAATAAAGGATTATCAAAAGTTCATTCATTAAGATGATTATATCAGTTAATGACCATTAGAACATGTGAATGACATGCAAGATTCAAAGTTTATATCTTGATTTAATTGCTAATCATGTACTCTATGCAACTCAAGGATGTCCATGACTAGAGAAGCTATGATGGGGCATGATTATTTTCTTTGATTGCTGTCTGTGGTTTATCTCTTACTACGGTATGAACTTGTCTCAGGATATGATCGGAAAAAGATCAAGGAGGACGCTCCAAGTCATGCATGAAAGGAGATAATCCTTGTCTGTTCTGCAAGCAATACTCAGGTCAACTTGATCCATTATATCAAGTTGCTTGTATTAACTTGCTATATCAAAATCCATGTAAGAAATACTCAGATCATCTTGAATCATTATGTCAAGTTGCTTGTATTTTCTTACAACATTTTAAAGCTCAATGATGAAATCAAGCACTGTTACAAGATAGCATATGAAGAATGGCAATACAATTTTTAGTTAGATGATTTTAGCTTAGCTCATTATTCATCTACATTATAAGCATTCATTTGTTAGTTGCATTATAAGCATACCATTTCATTAACAGATCAACGGTCATAAATAAAGATTGAGTATACTTGGACAAACAAAAACAATTTGTATTTAATCATTATAGGTGCATTCTTTTTAGATTCATTATCCATTTTATTAAGTTGAATATATCATTGCATTAGTTGCATTCAATTAAGTGCATTTCATTCATCATGTAGTATCATCATTATTGTTTGCATTATCATTTCATTAAAGATCATTTAGTTGCATCTTTGCACTTAGTTTCATAATCATTATAAGCATTACATAAAAACTCAAAAACATTTCATGTAAATCATTTGCATTTACATCATCATAAGCATTAAAGCAATCCTTCATTTGCATTTCCATATAGATCATTGCATTTGCATCATTTACATATCATTTCAGCTAGTAATAATTTTCATTTGCATCCAAGATCATCAAAATTAAAAATCAACAAAAGCATTTATCATTGCATCATTAATATATCAATCATCCATCCAATCACTACATACATATAATCCATGCATATAGATTATCATAAAAAGAGAGTAACATGCATAAATATCATCATCCATCTAATCCAAGCATCTAAGCATCATCATATAACGCATATAGATAATCTTCAAATAGAGTAACATGTATAATACATAAAGATCATCATATAGAGTCCATGTCTGCATATAGATCATAATAAAACAATACAAGTCCAAGTATACAATGATATCAAATAAATAATACAAATGCCTCATCAAATCAAGTCACGGTTGTCCTGTACCACTACCACTTGAATCTATCTGTCTCTGTGGCTGTGGGCGAGAAGATCCTCCAGATGCATGTCTCCCATGATCACCACTCCTCTGAGGAGGTCCCATGACCCCACCACTGCTAGTGTCCGTCAACACGGTGGTATGATAACTACCTACTCTCTGGCTCTCTGCAACTGCCTCCTCATATCGTCGTCGCTAGTGGGAAGTCTCCTTCCTAGCCCGAACTAATCCTCTAACAGTGTCAACTGAGAGAGTACCTGATCCAACCTAATGAATATGATCAAGAAGACCCTGAGTATCCTGCTGTCTCCTAATAGCTCTATCCTGCTCAGTAATAAGAGTCTGCACCTGTGCTCGAAGCTGATCAATCTATGCTCTCAGACTGTTAATGGTATCATGCTCTGGTGCAACCTACTCTGGCATGTCATGCTCTGGTGCAACCTGCTCTGGCAAAGCCTGCTGTGGTGCATGAACCCCAATCCCCTCACCACCAACCTATCCAACTGCCAGAATCTCAGTCCGAGTAACTCTCTAAATCTATTGTCTAATCAGGGGAACATGATCCTCATGATCCTCATCATCTCCACCATGCGCTGCAATAACCTTAGGATCTGGCTGAATCTATCCAAAAAAAATACCTCTCCCGCAATCCCCATCCAGTCCAGTCACCCTACCTCCTGTCAATGGTAATCCTCTCAGTGATCTCATACCTGCCCTGCCATGATCTCTCCCAATCCGTCCAACATCCCTCCCACCCATAGGACGTGCTCTCTCAATCCTGCCAGCCGGTCCAAATGGTCCTCCATGGACTCTCAATCGACCTCCCCTCCATCCAGGTCTCCTCCCACCACCACCACCACCTCCATCCCCACCCTCATCTCCACCTCCCCCAGCCTCCTGAACAACTCTAAGCTCTTGTCTCTGTCTCCGTCTCCTACAAACTGGATCATCTGAATCATCATCCTCATCTCCTGAGTTGGGAGGAGGATCTGCTAGATTAGTAATGTGAGGAAATGGATGCGCTAATATGTACTGAGCATAATTTGCAGTAACCCCGGGATCAAGAATGTGTAATCTCATATCATAAGCCACTCTCGGAGTAGCAACAAACTCTACACGAGCAATCTCAAATGAAAACGACGGTCCCTAATCTTGCCTATCTCTGTACCGCCAAGCATATATCACCACACCAGTAGGCATAGGCTGAATGATACCAAACTGTCTCAAAATATGACCAATCAACTGTCGCTCAACAATGAAAGGAGTCCGACCAATGAGATATCTACTTTGCATGATGAATGGTAATGTTTGTGCATCATCCATCCATGGCTCACAATCAAGATATGGTCTCCAAGTAATGCTATCCAATGAATCTAATACCCAAAGCCAATACTCCATCTTACCCAGCTTATGCTAAGTAAGGATACCTGCATAAAAATATACATATGGCTGCCTCTCTCCACGAACTCTATAATGGATAGGCCGAGTAACAACAATGTGCTCCCAGCACCATATCTGCAATAAAGTGCATCCTATAGATAAACTCACACTCTCATCATACACTACCTGATGAAGATCATGATATAAGTGTGCCAGCATGCAAACACCCCACGCATATCAAGTATGATGCTGCATCATACTTAGGAGAATCTCACCCCATCCAATGGAAAAACCTCATGATCTCCTAATAGGACATATAAATCCTCCAATCAGACTAGCAAGAATAACAGGAAGAGCCTCGTAATAAATCACCATATCTATCCATCGGATCTCTCCTCTACCAATACTCTCATTAGCAAACACAACTCTATAAGCCTTTGTCCCAACTCGATCCTGAAAAATCACACTGCACTAGTTCACTAGTCACTGGGATGTGCAGAATCCTATAGACATCCTCAAGAGTCACACTAATCTCACCTGTTGACAGGTGGAAAGTGCTATGCTCGCTATGCCATCTCTCGGCCAATGCTGTCAACAAACCTCTGTTATGCGTAATCTTGTGCATATATAACAAATGGCGTAAACCACAAACATCTATGTGTCTAATCTCAGCTTGGGTAAGCTCTGGAACTAAATGACGCACTGCCGGTAATTTCTTCTGACACTAGAGAACATCAAGTTTCTCCCATTTATCAAGAGAAATCAATCAATCATCAAATCATCTATCTATCAAATCAAACTCAATCAATCAACTATCAAATCTATCAAATCAACATGAAGCAATCTATGCTATCTATCTATCAAAATCATATTGAAGCAACTTAAGCTATTAAATCAATTTAAAACCTATCAATCATGGTTTTCTATCAATCACTGAGTTTACTCAAAAACTCTGCTAAGCTCTTACATCAGAAACTATATCGATTTTTTACATCTATCAATCATGCCAATCTATCAATCAAGCTAATCAAAGCAATCAAATCTATCGATCCAATCTATCAATCCAATCTATCAATCAAGATAATCAAAGCAATCAACATCAATCAATCAACCTATCTATCCATCTATCATGCATGCAATCACTCAATCTAGTTCCTATTTCATCATCAATGCATATTAAACACGTTAAATCTAAACATCAAAGTGATTTTTAGCCTTTGCACTTATCAAAAACATCAAATTTGAGCAAAAGCGCTATCCTATTGAACATTTGTGCTAAATCTAAATGCAAATGCGCTAACCTAGTACATATGCGCTATCCTTTTTAACATTTGCGCTAAATCTACAAGCATATGCACTAACCCATGCAAAAATGCTACCTTTTTGAGCATATGCACTAACAAATGATGCATTTGCGTTATCCTATGTATATGTGCTAACATCTTGAACATATGCACTAATCTAGGCATTTACGCTAAAGCTAATTGCATGTGCGCTACAACAAATTGATAAAGCGCTAAAATAATGCTGAACAAATTCAAAAAATTCAAAAAACCCAAAAAGCGCCTAAAAACATGAAAATTTGAACAAAAACTTGAAAACAAAGCTCGGGATAAGATACCTATCGGATACCCATGCTCGACTAGACACTGATATCACCGAACTCGCTCAAACGATGGTTCTCCACGGGAATTACCATTTTGCCACCTCAACAAAACTATTTTCTCTACAAGCTGACAAGGATAACAATGAAATTAAAATTAGCCTTGGTTAATTTTATATTTACTATTTTGAAAAGTAATTAATTTCAGATGGGGCAATTTAATTTGTTTTTTACAAATGAATTTAATTGACTGAATTTTTTATCAAATTATCATGAGATTAATCGTTCAAACTAGAATTTTCAACAATTTCACGATCAATCTCCTCAGGGGGCACACAATCAGAATTTTTAATCTTCGCCAGACACATTATCGAGACTTGATTTAATCTTTGAAACAATGTTCTCTCAACATCATTTCAAAGAGGGGCAAAATGTATACACATAAAAATTGGCTATGAGTGATTAAATAAATATTTTATATTTATTTAATGATTATTCTTCTATTAAATAGTTAATTCAAAAAGATTAATTTATTTAATTCATTTCATGTCTTTCTATTAATTAATATTTTATTAATTAATTCATCTATCCTATTCTTCTAATTAATTAAATATCTAATATTTAATTATTCCTCTAACCAAGGTAATTAAATATCTAATATTTATTTATCTTCTCCAAGCAATTAAATATCTAATATTTAATAGTTATTCTCCTATCATATAGTCTTAAATATTAAATAATTCTTAAATTATTTAATTTTTCTTTTCCAACTCACCTTCCATCTCCACTTCATCTTCCCTTTGCCAACTCATCCAACATGTGGCTAAGGAAATTAATATTTCTTAAATATTAATTTATCATTTATCTCCAACTACCAAAATTAATGAAAATTGTGTACGTACACATATTTCTTAACCTCCTATATTCTCTCCAACATCCCTACATCTTAGGAAGGACTTGAGTCCATTTGTCCTATCATGCCTAAATCTTCTCCAACCATCCCTAGATTCCCTCAGTCAACAACCCAGTCAATGTGAGATGAGTGACACTTGTCTTCTCCTTCCCTCTTTCTCTCAACCTTCACCTTTGCTCACAACCATCCAAATCTGCAGATCTGATTAGGACCATTGATCTGAGCCACATCATCTAATCCTTTCAAAGTCTATAAAATCAAGAGCTCCAGTTGAGAGAGAGTTAGTCTTCAAAAATAGTTTTCAATCAATCATATGTATCCGTGATTTTTTGAAAAAAATAGCAATTAGCAATTATCATTTTAGCAATAATCATATAGCATTATCATTTTAACATAATCATGTAGTATTTGCATATCATAGTATCAGTTAACTACAAGTTATCAATCCATTTTTCATATGCCATCTTGGAAGCCAACAGTGCATTGTCTGAGAGCACACCATCTGGAACCAGGAATAGTGGAGTTAGGACACAAAGAGACATAAATCATGGAGGTAAAAATAATGTTTTATTTTAATATGTATTTCATGTAGTTTCATTGGTTGAATTTGGATTTCTTGTAGCATTTCCATTTGTATTTTATGAAACTAACTTATTACAGGTAGCATTCTAAGGATGAAATTCAAGTCGACACAATATAAAATCCAAAAAAAAATAAAAATGCAATAAATTTAGAGGGTGAACTAGTAGAAAAGCGCTATCTAAGGAGTAAGTTCTTCCATCTATGAGATCGCTTTGCGTACATATTCACTCCATCCTATCGCATCTATCGCAGTTTATCCATTCCGTCTTTAGCATCCATTTGCTCTGAACCATTTATCAATCTTTGACATACTTGTCGTAGTCACTGTATTAGATTTTATCAAAATCAATCATATCTGCATTTTTCTCTCACTATGGTTTGGATCTTGATCAATTCATACATCCATAATAAATTTTTGTTTCCACTGGGGGCAAAATCCTATTTCCTTTTGCTAAGGTGATCTTTTGAATCTTTGAAAATCGAAAACATTTGAAAAAATTAGAAAAACCAAAAGCACCTAGGGTTTTGAAACAGATAACGAGCAACAAAGCAACAAAAATCAAGGCATTTCATCAACAACTGAATCGTGAATCTCATAAACTGAAGAATCGATCAGCAAGTAATACAGGATTATTAGAGATCATTCATCAAGATGATTATATCAGTTAATGACCATAAGAACATGTGAATGACATGCAAGATTCAATGTTTATATCTTGATTTTATTGCTAATCATGTACTCTATGCAACTCAAGGATGTCCATGACTAGAGAAGCTATGATGGGGCATGATTATTTTCTTTGATTGCTGTCTGTGGTTTATCTCTTACTACGATATGAACTTGTCTCAGGATATGATCGGCAAAAGATCAAGGAGGACGTTCCAAGTCATGCATGAAAGGGGATAATCCTTGTCTGTTCTGCAAACAATACTCAGGTCAACTTGATCCATTATATCAAGTTGCTTGTATTAACTTGCTATATCAAAATCCATGTAAGGAATACTTAGGTTATCTTGAATCATTATGTCAAGTTGCTTGTATTTTCTTACAACATTTTAAAGCTCAATGATAGAATCAAGCACTGTTACAAGATAGCATATGAAGAATGGCAGTACAATTTTTAGTTAGATCATTTCATTAGCTCATTATTTGCCTGCATTATAAAGCATTCATTTGTCAGTTGCATTATAAGCATATCATTTCATTAACAGATCAACGATCATAAATAAAGATTGAGTATACTTGGACAAACAAAAACAATTTGCATTTAATCATTATAGGTGCATTCATTTTAGAATAATTTTAAGTCATTATCCATTTCATTTAGTTGTATATAAATCATTTGCATTTAGTTTGCATTCAATTAAGTGAATTTCATTCTTCATGTAGTGTATCATAATTATTATTTGCATTATCTTTCCATTAACGATCATTTAGTTGCATCTTTGCACTTAGATTCATAATAATTATTAACATTACATATAAAAATACAAAAACATTTCATGTAGATCATTTTGCATTTACATCATCATAAGCATCAAATCAATCATTCATTTGCATTCCATATAGATAATTGCATTTGCATCATTTAAGATAGTAATCATAATCATTGCATCCATATCATCTTCACATAGAAACATGCATATAGATCATCATCCATCTAATCACTGCATCATCATATATAGATCATCAAATAGAATAACATGCATAATAAAGATTATTATCATATAGAATCCACGTCTGCATCTAGATCATCATAAAAACAATAAAAGTCCAAGTATACAATGATATCAAATAAACAATACATATGCCTCATCAAATACAAATCAAGTCACGGCTGTCCTGTACCACTACCACCTGACTCTATCCATCTCTATGGCTATGGGCGAGAAGATCCTCCAGATGCCTGTCTCCCATGATCACCACTCCTCTAAGGAGGTCCCATGACCCCACCACTGCTAGTGTCCATCAAGACAGTGGTATGATAACTACCTGCTCTCTGACTCTCTGCAACAACCTCCTCATATCGTCATCGCCAGTGGGAAGTCTCCTTCCCAGCCTGAACTAATGCTCTAATAGTATCAGCTGAGAGAGTACCTGATCCAACCTACTGAATGTGATCAAGAAGGCCCTGTGTATTCTGCTGTCTCCTAACAACTCTATCCCTCTCAACCATAAGAGTCTGTACCTATACTTGAAGCTGATCAATCTGTGCTCTCAGACTATCAATGGTATCCTGCTCTGGCACATCATGCTCTGGTGCATCCTGCTCTAGCATATCATGCTCTAGTGCAACCTGCTCTGGCAAATCCTGTTGTGGTGTATGAACCCCAATCCCCTCACCACCAACCTGTCCAATTGCTGGAATCTCAGTTCGAGTAACTCTACGAACCTGTCATCTAATTAGGGGAACATGATCCTCATCATCTCCACCATGCACTGCAATAACTCCAGGATCTGGCTGAATCTGTCCAAAATCAATTCCTCTCCCGCAACCCCCATCTAGTCCAGTCACCCTGCCTCCTATCAATGGAAACCCTCTTGGTGATCTCATACCTGTCCTGCCATGCTCCCTCCCAATCCATCCAACATCTCTCCCACCCATAGGACGTACTCTCTCAATCTTGCCAGCCAGTCCAAACGGTCCTCTACGGACTCTCAATCGACCTCCCCTCCGTCCAGGTCTCCTCCCACCACCACCTCCATGCCCACCCTCATCTCCACCTCCCCCAGCCTCATGAGCATCTCTAAGCTATCGTCTCCATCTCCTAGAAACTAGATCATC
Source organism: Cryptomeria japonica (assembly GCF_030272615.1). Classification (NCBI taxonomy): domain Eukaryota; kingdom Viridiplantae; phylum Streptophyta; class Pinopsida; order Cupressales; family Cupressaceae; genus Cryptomeria; species Cryptomeria japonica. Next base: position 285,901,627 of record NC_081405.1, read on the forward strand.
TAAATCATCATCCTCATCTCCTGAGCTGGGAGGAGGATCTGCTGGATCAATAATGCGAGGAAATGGATGAGCTAGTATGTACTGAGCATAATCTGTAGTAACCCCAGGATCAAGAATGTTCAATCTCATATCATAAACCACTCTCAGAGTAGCAATAAACTCTGCACAAGCAATCTCAAATGACAACAAAGGTCCCCAATCTCATCTATCTCTGTACCACCGAGCATATATTGTCACACCAGTAGGCATAGGCTGGATGATACCAAACTATCTCAAAATGTAACCAATCAACTGTCGCTCAACAATGTAAGGCATCCGACCAATGAGATATCTACTCTGCATGATAAGTGGTAATGTCTGTGCATCATCCATCCATGGCTTACAATCAAGATATGGCCTCCAAGTAATGCTATCTAATGAATCTAGCACCCATCGCCAATACTCCATCTTACCCAGCTTATGCTGAGTAACGATACCTGCATAAAAATATACATATGGTTGTCTCTCTCCATGAACTCTGTGATGGATAGGCCAAGTAACAACAATGTGCTCCCAGCACCAGATCTGCAATAAAGTGCATCTTGTAGACAAACTCACACTCTCATCATACACTACCTGATGAAGATCATGATATAAGTGTGTCAGCATGCAAACACCCCAAGCATATCGAGTACGATGCTGCATCATACTCAGGAGAATCTCACCCCATCCAATGGAAAAACCTCATGATCTCCCATCAGGACATATAAATCCTCCAATCAGATCAACAAGAATAACAGGAAGAGCCTCATAATACATCACTATATCTACCCATCAGATCTCTCCTCTACCAATGCTCTCATCAGCAAACATGACTCTACAAGCCTCTGTCCCAACTCGATCCTGAAAATCATACTGCACTAGCTCGCCAGTCACTGGGATATGCAGAATCCTGTAGACATCCTCAAGAGTCACACTAATCTCACCCATCGGCAGGTGGAAAGTGTTATGCTCGTTGTGCCATCTCTCAGCCAACGTCATCAATAATACTCTATTATGCGTAATGCCAGGCATATACAAAAAATGGTGTAAACCACATGCATCTATGTGTCTAATCTCAACCTGTGTCAACTCTGGAACTAAATGATGCACTGCCGGTAATTTCTCCTGACACTGGAGAACATCAAGTTTCTCCTATTTGTCAAGAGAAATAAATCAATCATCAAATCATCTATCTATCTATCAAATCAAACTGAAGCAAACTACGCTATCTATCTATCAAATCAAAACTGAATCATCATCTATCCATCTATCAAATCAAATTGAAGCAACTTACGCTATCAAAACATTTTAAAATCTATCAATCATGGTTTTCTATCAATCACTGAGTTCACTCAAAACTCTGCTAAGCTCTTACATTAGAAACTAAATCGATTTCTTAAAGCTACTCTATCACTCAAGCTAATCAAAGCAATCCAATCTATCAATCACGCTAATCAAGTAATCTATCAATCAAGCTAATCAAAACAATCCTATCAATCAATCCAGCAATCAAAGATATCTATCGATCCATCAATCATGTAATCACTCAATCAAGTCCCTATTTCATCATCAATGTGTATTAAACACATTAAATCTAATCATCAGAGTGATTTTTAACCTTTGCATTTATCAAAAACATAAAATTTGAGCAAAAGCGCTATCCTATTGAACATTTGCGCTAAACTACAACAAATGCGCTAAATCTAAAGGCATTTGCACTAACCTAGAGCATATGTGCTAACCTAGAGCATATGCGCTATATTTTTGAGCAAATGCGCTAACTCTACAATCATATACGCAAACCCATGCAAAAGCGCTACCTTATTGAGCAAAAGCACTAACAAATGACGCATTTGCGCTACCCTATGCATATGCGCCAACATCTTTAACATATGCACAAACAGAAAGAGCATTTGCGCTAAAACATGCATTTGCGCTAAACTTAATTGCATATGCGCTAAAACAAATTGCAAAAGCACTAACCTAATACTGAAAAAATTTGAAAATTCAAAAACGCGCCTAAAAACATGAAAATTTGCACAAAAAATTGAAAACAAAGCTCGGGATAAGATACCTACCGGATATCCATGCTCGACAGGTCGCTAATAACGTCGAACACGCTCAAATCGATGGTTCTCCACAGGAATCACCATTTCACCACCTCAGCAAGAATATTTTCTCCACAAGCTGACAAGGATAACAATGAAATTAAAATTAGCCTTGGTTAATTTTATATTTACTATTTGAAAAGTAATTAATTTCACTGGGGCAATTTAATTTATTTTTTACAAATGAATTTAATTGACTGAATTTTTATCAAATTATCATGAGATTAATCGTTTCAACCAGAATTTTTGACAATTTCACGATCAGTCTCTTGAGGGGGCACACAATCAGGGTTTTCAATCTCTATTAGGCATTATCGAGACTTGATTTAATCTTTGAAATAATGTTTGTCTTGACATTATTTCAAAGAGGGGCAAAATGTATACACATAAAAATTGGCTATGAGCAATTAAATAAATATTATTTAATGATTATTCTTCTATTAAATAGTTAATTTGAAAAGATTAATTTATTTAATTCATTTTCGTGTCTTTCTATTAATTAATATTATATTAATTAATTCATTTATCCTATTCTTCTAATTAATTAAATATCTAATATTTAATTATCCTTTTAACCAAGTTAATTAAATATCTAATATTTAATTATCTCCTTCAAACAATTAAATATCCAATATTTAATAGTTATTCTCCTATCCTATAGTCTCAAATATTAAATAATTTCCTAAATTATTTAAATCTCTTTTCCAACTCACCCTCCATCTCCACTTCATCTTCCCTTTGCCAACTCATCAAACATGTGGCTAAGGAAATTAATATTTCTTAAATATTAATTCATCATTTATCTTCAACTTCCAAAATTAAAAAAAATTGTGTACGTACACATATTTCATAACCATTTCCTATATTCTCTCCAACACCCCCTACATCTTAGGAAGGACTTGAGTCCACTTGTCCTATCATGCCTAAATTTCCTCTAACTATCCCTAGATTCCCTCAGTCAACAACTTAGTCAAGGTGAGATGAGTGACACTTGTCTTCTCCTTCCCCCTTTCTCTCAACCTTCACCTTTGTTCATAACCATTCAAATCTGCAGATCTGATCATGACCGTTGATCTGAGCCACATCATCCAATCCTCTCAAAGTCTATAAAATCAAGAGCTTCAGTTGAGAGAGAGTTAGTCTTCAAATCAATCATATGAATCCGTGAGTTTTTGAAGCAAATAGAAAATAGCAAATAACAAATAACAAATAACAAATAGCAAATAGCAAATAGCAATTATCATTTAACATTATCATTTTAGCATAATCATGTAGTATTTGCATATCATAGTATCAGTTAACTACAAGTTATCGGTCCATTCTTCATGTGCCATTTTGGAAGCCATCAATACATTGTCTGAGAGCACACCATCTGCAACCAAGAACAGTGGAGTTAGGATACAATGGGACATAAGCCATGAAGGTAATATTAGTATTTTATTTCATATGTACTTCATGTAGTTTCATTGGTTGAATTTGGATTTCCTGTAGTATTTCCATTTGTATTTTATGAAACTAACTTATTGCAGGTAGCATTCCGAGGATGAAATTCAAGTCGACACACTATGCAATGTGATTGAACGGTCAGGATTGGACCAATTGTATTGAGAACCTAAATGTTTAGCGTTTAGGGTTTATGCTATCGACTTATCTGTTTCCTATAAGGTTGATGATGATTTGCATTGTGAGGTTGTTGACAAATGTTATGTGTGTATCCAAGTGTAGAGATACTTGATTCTTGCCAGACCTGTGCAGTGTGTAGAGATCTACAGAGTGTGTTTGCAGAAGTAAATGAACTGGAATGGATCTGTTTTGGCATTGAGTGCTGTTATCAGATCAGTGTATTACCTATTGACTTCTAACCATTTCAACAGTTGGAAAATCCCTTAACTAGGTAGCTTTAACAGGCATTGTGTAAATCCTTTAACAGGGTGACTCAAAATCATTGAGTTCTTCAAATCCTCTTGCGAGGTAACCTTTAACAGGGTTTTAACCTTTAACAGGGTATTTAGCCATCCCTTAACCAGGTGATTCCTAGCACGATCGGTTCCTAGCAGAACCTGGTGTAAAGTCCTTAACCGGACTAGGCTCTTAACAGAGCAAACTTCAGAAGAGTTCAAAGAACAACTTGTGGGTATTCATCCCCACCGTGGTTTTTCCCAGTTGGGTTTCCATGTGAAAAATCAGTGTGTTATGTGTGATGCTTTTTCATGTGATGTCTTAGTGTTTTCTGTTAAGTGGTAAAACATGCTGATCCAGTGGTCTTTATATTTCTGATGTATTACTTGTTTATGCATATGGGTGAAGTGGAAAGGAGATATTAGGTGTGGTGAAGATCTAAGTGTTACCGGTTTATATCTTTTATAGTCTCACTGTGTTCTACCGGTAGTACCCTAGTTGAGATCGGTGATACTATTTACCAGTTAGTGCAGTCTTTGTAGTCAAAGTGGTTTAGGGAAGTTTTTGTCTATACTGATTCACCACCCCTCTCAGTATCTATTGAGTACTTATTGTTCATCATTATTCATCAATTGATATCAGAGCGTCCTCAAGGTCCTCAGTGTTGTAAGCTTAACCGCTTGAGGAAAAGATCCTATTCTAATGATAAAGAGGGAAGGTCCTAAGTTCAATAGAGATAACTTTAAGATATGGAAGGACAGAATGATGATATACATTAAAAGCATGGGTGCTCAACACTAGAGCTATGTTGTGAATACTTATGTTGTTCCTACCGGTACTGTCACCGATGATCAAATAAGAGAAATTTAGGAGAATGGGCAAGTGATGGAAGCTCTTATCAGCAGTCTATTTGATGTTGAGTTTATAGATGTTTAGGAAAAAGATAATCCCAAAGATGTATGGGATACTCTGGAGTCTATCTATGGCGGTGATGAGAATGTGAAGCAAGATAAGGAAGAAAGCCTTAGAGGGAAGTTTGAAGACATGTAGATGGTTGAAGGAGAGACCATTCAACAATATGGGATACAGATTAAAACTGTTGTTGGAGACATCAAGAGTGCAGGAGGTACAATGGATGATTCCACCATTGTTAGAAAAGTTTTGAGAACCTTATTACTGGTCTATGCAATAAGGGTTGCCGTTATTCAGGAGTTGAGATCTATTGACAAGACAAGGGTGTCCCTTGATTCTATCATTGCTAAGTTGACCACTTATGAGCTAAACAATTATGATGGTAGTGTTTAGAAGACTGATTCAACCTTTAAAGCATCTATTGCACTTGTAGACATCTAAAAATGGTCAACGCTTGCGGAGTCATACTTTAACATTTGCGCATTGCCTTATTTTAGGGTTTTTGCATTGCATTAACATCTCTTCTATGTTGCGCACTTGGTCTTTATCATTTGCGAGCATCGAGTCCTCCTTCTGCATTCCTCATTTTTATCGCTTTTGAATTAGGGTTTTGTCCTCTTTTCAATCTTGTCATTTTGCGATCGATTCGTCATCGATCCTTGTCCTCTTGTCAATCTCATCAATTTTGCGATCGATTTGTCATCGATCATTGTCCTTTTCAATCTTGTCATTTTGTGATCAATTCGTCATCGATCCTTGTCCTCTTGTCAATCTCGTCAATTTTGCGATCGATTTGTCATCGATCATTGTCCTTTTTCAATCATGTCAATTTGGATCAATTAGTCATTATTCCTCATCAATTGGCGCCTATCAATTTGGTCTCTTTATCAATATTGGTCAATTTGTCAACCAATCTCAATCGTTTATCAGCATTGGTCCTTTGTCAATCAAAATCATGATCGAATCGACATTAATTTCTTGTTGTCTTGACCTAATTCCTTGTCCTCTTATTTCTAGGATTTTATGATTTATTCATTTAATCTTGATTGTCATTTTCCCTCTAGGTTATATAATTTATTTATTTATCCTAAGTCTTCTTGTCACCATTAAATATTTATTTAATTGGCTAATTAATTCCCTCTCTTCTTGTGAATTAATTAATGAATGAAAAATTATTAATTAATTCACCTAATTTTCTAATTTCATCAATTTCTAATTTCTTAATTTCCAATTCATCATTTCTAACCTAATTTTCTAATTCCTCCTAATTTCTATTTCTATTTCAAATTTTTGTCATAACATCTTGCATAACAATTTGTCATAATTTGTCATAACACCTTGCATAGCAATTTGTCATACACTTGTCATAATTTTGCTATTCTTGATTTGAATTTCCATTCGAATCAATTTCATGCTAATCTTGTCCTCTCTCCAATTTGTCTATAAATTGGATGAGTTTCTTTAATCAAAGGATCCGATCATTCAATCACGCTTCTAGTATCCTTACGTTGCCATTCCATCTTAACAATCTTGCTTTCATATTATGCCTTTGCATTTGTAGGTGAGATCCACAAACAAAGCAATTTGAAGGAGAAAGGAGGACAATGGAGAATTATGGAGGAGATATTCGCATTTATTCCTATCTACATTAATTACAATGGAGAATTATGGAGGAGATATTCGCATTTGTAATGGTTTGCATTTGATTTGAATGTCTTGTTTTCAGTATCTCTATTGAATGTTATTAGGATTTGTCATTGCAATTTAGTTTTTGTGATTGAGCTAGGCTAATGTTTATATTTCTTTGATGATTTCTAGATTCCTATCTACAACACTATCTAGAAAGGGTAAAGAAGCCAGTACCAGTTGTAAACCAAGAGAAAAGCTCTCAAGTGTTTTAACAATAGGACTCAGAGAATTGTTGAAAGTATCAATGTTAGAGTTGATGAAACCTCTAAGAGCCCTGAGGAAACTGACAGTGAGCAAGTGGTAGATGAACTGGTTGTAACCTTCTGGGAACCGGTAGCAAAACAACCAAGTACCAGTAACAGTGCTCCTATACTGGTAGATGCTGATGCTGATGAAAATGAGAATGAAGAGGAAAAGGAAGAGGAATCAGTTAAGATCATTCTTAGGTATGTAAAGCTGAATCATGATCCAAAGCAGATCATAGGAGATAAGGATGCATGAATTCTTACAAGAAGAAAGGTCAGAGAAAGTTCTTACATGATCTCTGAATTTGAGCCTAAAACATTTAAAGAGGCACATAAAGATGAAGTCTAGATTAAGGCTATGGAAGAAGAACTTGACCAAATAGAAAAGAATGGTAAATGGTCTTTGGTACCCAAACTTGAGCATAAAAAAGTTATTGGCACAAAATGGGTTTTTAGAAACAAGTTGAATGAAGATGGCACAGTGGTAAGAAACAAAGCAGGATTGGTATGTAAGGGATATGCTCAAGAAGAAGGAGAAGACTATTGAGAAACCTTTGCTCCAGTAGCTAGATTGGAAGGAGTTTGAATGCTTCTTGCATATGCAGCCTTCAAGGGATTCAAAGTTTATCAGATGGATGTAAAATCTACATTCCTGAATGGAATACTTGAAGAGGAAGTGTATATAGAGAAACCAAATGGGTTTTCCCTATCAGAAGACAATGATATGGTGTTTAGGCTACATAAAGCCTTGTATGGATTGAAACAATCACCTAGAGCATGGTATGAACGTTTACACTCCCATCTTGTGAAGATTGGATTTGAAAGAACAAGTGAAGATAACAATATCAATCTGAAGACAGAAGGAGATCAAATTCTGATCTGTGAAGTGTTTGTTGATGACATAATTTTTGGTGGAGATGACAAGATGAGCCATGCATTTGCAGATGAGATGAAGAAGGAATTTGACATGTCACTAATTAGAGAGATTAAGTTCTTCATTGGACAACAGATTCAACAAATGAAAGATGGTATCTTTATCACTCAGTCCAAGTATGTCAAAGAGGTGTTGAAGACCTTTGGCAAGGAAGACAACAAACCGGTTGGTACACTGATGGTGACCGATTGTAAATTGTCAAAAGAAGACGACTCAACATTGGTGAATGAGAAGGAATACCAATCAATGATTGGTAAATTGCACTATGTTTTACACAGTAGATCAGACATTGCACATGCAGTGGGCATTACTGCACGTTTTTAGAAAAGTCAAAGAGAATCCCACTTGGTAGCAGTCAAGCGGATTCTTAGATATCTGAAGGGAACTATAGATTATGGATCGTGGTATCCATACAGTAATGATTTGAATCTCAAAGTGTTTACAGATGCCGATTGGGCTGGTAATGTAGATGATCGCAATAGAACAACCGGTGGTGCATTCTTTCTTGGTGGAAGACTAATCTCATGGATGAGTAAGAAGTAGAGTTGTATCTCTCAGTCTACAGCAGAAGCAGAATATGTAGCAACATTTATGAACTGCACACAGACAATTTGGATGAAGCATGTACTAAGTGGTTACAAAGTCCCTGTATCTGAACTAGTGAGTATATTTTGTGATAACACAAGTACAATTAATATTTCCAAGAATCCGGTTTTGCATGCTAGAACCAAGCACTTCGAGCTCAAGTATCATTTCTTGAGGGAGAAAGTTCAGAATAAAGAGGTTGTATCAGAACATGTTTCGAGTAAGGAGCAATTAGCAGACATATTCACCAAGCCTCTACCGAAGGCTACATTTACCTATTTAAGAGGTGAATTAGGGGTGCTACCCCTTCAAGAGGTGAACTAGAGGTATGTGCTCCACATCAGTCAGGTATTGCATTGTCAAATCTTTTCAGGATTGGTGTGTTGAAGGATGCTACTCCTCAGGGGGAGCAACATAGTGGAACATGGATGTCTGTGCCTCCACTTTAGCATTGTTGTCAAAGGGGGAGAATATGTGAAGCAGATAAGATATCTGCAGTTTTGAAAACATAATATGGAAGAGATTGGGGAGAAGATGTGAAGCGAAGAGATATCTTTGTATATTGCCATCAATGCCAAAAGGGGAGATTGTTGGCATATGTGCAGAGTTTGATGATATGATGATATTGTATGTTGTCATTGATGTCAATATGCTGAAGTGTGAATCGGTATAAGTAAGCAAACTAGCAAGAGAACCGGTATGGTGATGTGAACTAGTATATGCGAAAAGATGAAGCGGTATGTGGAAGTATGAACTGGTATGATGGTTCAAGTGAAGCGGTATGTTGGAATATGAATCGATATGTGGAAAGTTTTGTATCGAGGTTTCATTTGGTATGACTACCGGTTCGTAGTCTTAGCTTCAGAGTTTTTGGTTGATGCATTTCAAGTCTGTGTAATTCAACTGATGACATTCTGTGATGAGTTAACATTGAAATGGAGATCAGATCATGTTGCCACGTCAGACTTGTGCGCGTGAAGGATTTCCTTGAGGATCTTGCATGAAGAAGATTGATCCTATCTACCTCGGGAATGTGCGAAGTCTCAGTAAATAGTGCAGAGCGCGTGATGGGTTATTAGCTTCCAGAAGTAGCAAAGAACGTCTATTGAGAAAGACTGTATTGAGAACCTAAATGTTTAAGGTTTAGGGTTTATGCTAACGACCTATCTATTTCCTATAAGGTTGATGATGATTTGCATTATGAGGTTATTGGCAAATGTTATGTGTGTATCCAAGCATACAGATACTTGATTCTTGCCAGACCGATGTAGTGTGTAGAGATCTGTAGAGTGTGATTACAGAAGTAAAGGAATTGAAATGGATCTATTTTGGCATTGAGTGCTGTTATCAGATCAGTGTATTACCTGTTGACTTCTAACCATTTCAACAGTTGGAAAATCCCTTAACCGGGTAGCTTTAATAGGCTTTGTGTAAATCCTTTAATAGGGTGACTCAAAATCATTGAGTTATTCAAATCCTCTTGTGAGGTAACCTTTAACTGGGTATTTAGCCATCCCTTAACCGGGTGATCCCTAGCAAGATTGGTTCCTAGCAGAACTTGTTGTAAAGTCCTTAACCAAACTAGGCTCCTAACAGAGCGAACTTCAGAAGAGTTCAAAGAACAACTTGTGGGTATTCTTCCCCACTATGGTTTTTCCCAGTTGGGTTTTGACGTGAAAAATCAGTGTGTTATGTGTGATGCTTTTTCATGTGATGTCTTAGTGTTTTCTGTTAAGTGGTAAAGCATGCTGATCCAGTGGTCTTTATATTTCGGATGTATTACTTGTTTATGCATATGGGTGAAGTGGAAAGGAGATATTAGGTGTGGTGAAGATCTAAGTGTTACCGATTTATGTCTTTTACAGTCTCACTGTGTTCTACCGGTAGTACCCTGATTTAGATCGGTGATATTGTTTACCAGTTAGTGCAGTCTTTGCAGTCAAAGTGGTTTAGGGAAGTTTTTGTCTATACTGTTTCACCCCCCCTCTTAGTATCTATTGAGTTCTTACTGTTCATCATTATTCATCAATTGATATCATAGTTTCCTCCAGGTCCTCTATGTTGTAAGCTTAAATGCTTGAGGAAAAGATCCTATTCTAATGATGAAGAGGGAAGGTCGTAAGTTCAACAGAGATAAATTTAAGATATAGAAGGACAAAATGAAGATATACATTAAAAGCATGGGTGCTCAACACTGGAGCTATGTTGAGAATACTTATGTTGTTCCTACCGGTACTCTCACTGATGATCAAATAAGAGAAATTTAGGAGAATGGGTAAGTGATGGAAGCTCTTAGTAGCGGTCTATCTGATGTTGAGTTTATAGATGTTTAGGAAAAAGACAATCCCAAATATGTATGGGATACTCTGGAGTCTATCTATGGTGGTGATGAGCATGTGAAGCAAGATAAGGAAGAAATCCTTAGAGCGAAGTTTGAAGACATGCAGATGGTTGAAGGAGAGACCATTCAACAATATGGGATAAGGATTAAAACTGTTGTTGGAGACATCAAGAGTGCAGGAGGTACAATGGATGATTCCACCATTGTTAGCAAAGTTTTGAGAACCTTATTACCGGTCTATGCAATAAGGGTTACCACTATTCAGGAGTTGAGATCTATTGACAAGACAAAGGCGTCCCTTGATTCTATCATTGCTAAGTTGACCGCTTATGAGCTAAACAGTTATGATGGTAGTGTTCAGAAGACTGATTCAACCTTTAAAGCATCTACTGCACTATCTAGAAAGGGTAAAGAAGCTAGTACCAGTTGTGAACCAAGAGCAAAGCTCTCAAGTTTTTTAACAATAGGATTGAGAGAATTGTTGAAAGTATCAATGTTAGAGTTGATGAAACCTTTAAGAAACTTGAGGAAACTGGTAGTGAGCAAGCGGTAGATGAACCGGTTGTAACCTTCTGGGAACTAGTTGCAAAACAACCAAGTACTAGTAACAGTGCTCCTACACTAGTAGATGCTGATGCTGATGAAGATGAGGATAAAAAGGAAAAGCAAGAGGAATCAATTAAGATAATTCCTAGGTATGTAAAGCTGAATCATGATCCAAAGCATATCAGAGGAGATAATGATGCAGGAATTCTTACAAGAAGAAAGGTCAGAGAAAGTTCTTGCATGATCTCTAAATTTGAGCCTAAAACATTTAAAGAGGCACATAAAGATGAAGACTGGATTAAGGCTATGGAAGAAGAACTTGACCAGATAGAAAAGAATGGTACATGGTCTTTGGTACCCAGACCTGAGCATAAAAATGTTATTGGCACCAAATAGGTTTTTAGAAACAAGCTGAATGAAGATGGCACAGTGGTAAGAAACAAAGAAAGATTGGTATGTAAGGGATATGCTCAAGAAGAAGGAGAAGACTATGGAGAAACCTTTTCTCTAGTAGCTAGATTGGAAGGAGTTAGAATGCTTCTTGCATATGCAGCCTTCAAGGGATTCAAAGTTTATCAGATGGATGTAAAATCATCATTCCTAAATGGAATACTTGAAGAGGAAGTGTATATAGAGAAACCAGATGGGTTTGCCCTATTAGAAGATAGTGATATGGTGTGTAGGCTACATAAAGCCTTGTATGGATTGAAACAAGCACCTAGAGCATGGTATGAACATTTACACTCCCATCTTGTGAAGATTGGATTTGAAAGAACAAGTGAAGATAATAATATCTATCTGAAGTCAGAAGGAGATCAGATTCTAATTTGTGAAGTGTTTGTTGATGACATAATTTTTGGTGGAGATGACAAGATGAGCCGTGCATTTGCAGATGAGATGAAGAAGGAATTTGAGATGTCATTAATCAGAGAGATTAAGTTCTTCATTGGACTACAGATTCAACAAATGAAAGATGGTATCTTTATCACTCAGTCCAAGTATGTCAAAGAGGTGTTGAAGACCTTTGGCAAGGAAGATAGCAAACCGGTTGGTACACCGATGGTGATCGGTTGTAAATTGTCAAAAGAAGATGACTCAGCATTGGTGAATGAGAAGGAATACCAATCAATGATTGGCAAATTGCACTATGTTGTACAGAATAGACCAGACATTGCACATGCAGTGGGCATTACTGCATGTTTCTAGAAAAGTCTAAGAGAATCCCACTTGGTAGCAGTCAAGCGGATTCTTAGATATCTGAAGGGAACTATAGATTATGGAGTGTGGTATCCATACAGTAATGATTTCAATCTCAAAGTGTTTACAAATGCCGATTGGGCTGGTAATGTCAATGACTGAAAGAGCACAACTGGTGGTGCATTCTTTCTCGGTGGAAGACTAGTCTAATGGATGAGTAAGAAGTAGAGTTGTATCTCTCAGTCTACAGCAGAAACAGAATATGTAGCAACATTTATGAACTGCATGCAGACAATTTGGATGAAGCATGTACTAAGTGGTTTCAAAGTCCCTGTATCTGAACCAGTGAGTATATTTTGTGACAACACAAGTGCAACTAATATTTCCAAAAATCCAGTTTTGCATGCTAGAACCAAGCACTTCAAGCTCAATTATCATTTCTTGAGGGAGAAAGTTCAGAACAAAGAGGTTGTATTGGAACATGTTTCGAGTAAGGAGCAGTTATTAGACATATTCACCAAGCCTCTATCGAAGGCTACATTTACCTATTTAAGAGGTGAATTAGGGGTGCTACCCCTTCAAGAGGTGAACTAAAGGTATGTGCTCCACATCAGTCAAGTATTGCATTGTCAAATCTTTCTAGGATTGGTGTGTTGAAGGATGCTACTCCTCAGGTGGAGCAGCATAGTGGAACATGGATGTATGTGCCTCCACTTTGGCATTGCTATCAAAGGGGGAGAAGATGTGAAGCAAAGAAGATATTTGTAGTTTTGAAAACATAATATGAAAGAGATTGGGGAGAAGATGTGAAGCGGAGAGATATCTTTTTATATTGCCATCAATGCCAAAGGGGGAGATTGTTGGCATATGTGCAAAGTTTGATGACATGATGATATTGTATGTTGTCATTGATGTCAATATGCTGAAGTGTGAACTGGTATATTGAAGTAAGCAAACTAGCAAGAGAGCCGGTATGGCGATGTGAACCGGTATATGCAAAAAGATGAAGCGATATGTGGAAGTGTGAACCAGTATGATGGTACAAGTGAAGCGGTATGTTGGAAAGTGAACTGATATATGGAAAGTTTTGTATTGGGGTTTCATTTGGTATGACTACCGGTTGGCAGTCTCAGCTTCAGGGTTTCCGGTTGATGCATTCCAATTCTGTGTGATTCAATTGACAACATTCTGTGATGAGTTAGCATTGAAATGGAGATCAGATCATGTTGCCACATCAGCCTTGTGCGCGTGAAGGATTTCCTTGAGGATCTTGCATGAAGAAGATTGATCCTGTCTACCTCGGGAATGTGCGAAGTCTCAGTAAACGATAGAGAGCGCGTGATAGGTTATCAACTTCCATAAGTGACAAAGAATGAACGATGGAGAACGTCTTGAGATTTGTTCAAGATGGTTTTATTCTATGCAATGTTATTGAACAGTCAGGATTGGACTGACTGTATTGAGAACCTAAATGTTTAGGGTTTAGGGTTTATGCTACCAACCTATCTGTTTCCTATAAGTTTGATGATGATTTGCATTGTGAGGTTGTTGGAAAATGTTATGTGTGTATCCAAGTGTAGAGATACTTGATTCTTGCCAGACTGGTGCAGTGTGTAGAGATCTGCAGAGTGTGATTGCAGAAGTAAAGGAACTGAAAGGGATCTGTTTTGGCATTGAGTGCTGTTCTCAGATGAATGTATTACCTGTTGACTTCTAACTATTTCAGCAGTTGGAAAATCCCTTAACCGAGTAGCTTGAATAGGCTTTGTGTAAATCCTTTAACAGGGTGACTCAAAATCATTGAGTTCTTCAAATCCTCTTGCGAGGTAACCTTTAACATTTTTTTAACCTTTAACTGGGTATTTAGCCATCCCTTAACCAGGTGATCCCTACTAGGATCGATTCCTAGCAAAACCTGTTGTAAAGTCCTTAACTGGACTAGGCTCCTAACAGAGCGGACTTCAGAAGAGTTCAAAGAACAACTTGTGGGCATTCATCCCCACCGTGGGTTTTCCCAGTTGGGTTTCCATGTGAAAACTCAGTGTGTTATGTGTGATGCTTTTGCATGTGATGTCTTAGTGTTTTTTGTTAAGTGGTAAAACATGCTGATCCAGTGGTCTTTATATTTCTGATGTATTATTTGTTTATGCATATGGGTGAAGTGGAAAGGAGATATTAGGTGTGGTGAAGATCTAAGTGTTACCGGTTTATGTCTTTTATAGTTTCATTGTGTTCTACTGGTAGTACCTCGGTTTAGATCGGTGATACTGTTTACTAGTTAGTGCAGTCTTTGCAATCAAAGTGGTTTAGGGAAGTTTTTGTCCATACTGATTCACCCCCCGCTCTTAGTATCTATTGAGTACTTACTGTTCATCATTATTCATTAGTAATGTGTTTCCACGTGTCACGTGCTAATAGGGTGGACTATGTGGAAAAATCTGTATGATGATTGTGTGCTTTGGTGGCGAGGAGATACACGGAGCCCGGGAAATTCACAGCATTGACATTGGAAGTGAAAGATGGAGGGATCTTGGGGTTTGCTGCGAGTTGTAGTGGCGGCCAACGACGGTCGGGTGGACGTGCTTTGATGGGCTAGAGAAGAATCGGTGGGAGGATGAGTATCGACCAATTGTCGATGGAATGTGAGGGTCAGTGAGAGGTGTAGGTCACCGAAGGGCTGGGCAACATGCAAAAAATGATGGCGGCCTGAAGGTACATGAGGGCTAGCGTACGGGTGACAGGGCTCATTAAAAAACCATCCTAATTGGGCAAAAAAAATTCCTCCAAGCCCCGAATTTCACTTTTGCCA
This sequence comes from Cryptomeria japonica, assembly GCF_030272615.1. Taxonomy (NCBI): domain Eukaryota; kingdom Viridiplantae; phylum Streptophyta; class Pinopsida; order Cupressales; family Cupressaceae; genus Cryptomeria; species Cryptomeria japonica. The sequence continues at coordinate 285,916,913 of NC_081405.1, forward strand.
AATATAGGCAAATTTATACTCAAAATTTATGGAAACGGCCACCCAGACTCAATGGTGAGATCAGATCTAGTCTAGGACGCCTCCAAAAGATGCTTCTCCTTAGATCTACCTCTTGACCTCCTTCAAAATCTCTCCAAAGGCTATACAAAGGTGCTCCAACCACTCTGATACCATGTGAGATTATGCTTGAAGCAACTAAGATCAAAGAAACCACAAGATAACACAATGACAAGAGAGATAAAATGTGTGACAAGAATAAACTGTAATCCTATCAAGATTCAAAAGAGATCAACTAGATCATCAAAATTGTTACATACAATGTAGATGAGCTTGCTTATAAAGGCAAGGCTATGAGACAAGAGAGCACACAATGATGACATGTGGCTCAATGAGATGCGAGGGTAGGTAGGGGTAGGTAGGAGAAATAGTAAAATATTCCACATGAGGTGGATCACCCACCGAAGGTGGAATTATTACTCCACAATAAGTGGATATGATAAAGTAACAACAAGATCACACCATAAAAGCTGTAAATTCTCCTACATACACACTCCCAATGTAGCACATCTCCCTAAGTGTCTCATATGCAAACTACAATGTTGTGCATGTACCTAAGTAAACTTAAGTAAAGTGTAATTATATCCAAGATGAATAAATAATTACACCAACAATCATTCATATGAATAAATCCTATCTTTTTACTAGTTACCAGTAACATCACTTGGGTCTTAGTCAAGGCACACTATTCAATGAGAATAATATGTAAATCAATGATGATAGAAAATGCAATGAATTTGATACTAACACACACACACACACACAAACTCTCTCTCTATAATATTGGGACATTAGAATTCTTAAACTAAATGTTAATCACAATTTGATGACCTCTATTATTAAATATCTGCACATAACAAATATCATCAATATCATTATTAATTGTGTTGTAGGATATAAGATGAGTTTTTATGATAATGAGATGATTAGATAATTTGTTGAGACTGAAAATGAGAGTGTAAATAATAATATTATAGCTAAAGTGGACTAATAGTAACCTGGAAAATGATATCTTTTTCTCGAGCTAATATTATCATGATTTTTAGTATGTGTGACATGAGTTGAAAATAAATTTGAGTGTTAGATGGGAACACTTTTATATTTATATTAATACTGAAGCTTAATGATTGCTTAAGTAGGTTTAGCTATGACTCATATTGATTCACTTCCTAGTTATATGGATGCCTTGTAAGCTTAGGATATTGTGGATGCTCCTATAGTGGTTTAGTTAGACTTGCTCTCTAGTGTATATTGTAATACTTTACACTTGCCCATTTAGATATGTATTCATGGTACTTCCCTCATCCATGTAGAAGGTTGATGGTTAGTGAGTTCATATGTTATTGGAAATACTTTGCGTGTGTTTGAGAACTTGAGAGTAGTTCTTTTGAGAAATTATGAGAGGAGGTTGTTATGTGACTAGTACATATAGTTAAACTAGATGAGATTTCATCTTTGTTTCACCTTAGTGGGTGGCAACCAACGAGGAAACTGTCTGGGGTACTGGACCCTAGAAAGGGTTGCATACCCACTCTTATACCATCATATTAGATGGTTTTTAAATTTTTTTATGAACTATGAAGTTTCTGTGCCTTCACGTAAGCAAGGCCATCTGTGATTAGCCCTCCAGACATTAGGTTTTGGCCCTTTGGTCTTTCTCTTTGAGTTTGATTGATCTTGCCACACCTTCCTATTAATATGTATGCCTTATTCATCTTTATAAAATTAGTAGTCATCTATTGTATAATTGATTTAGTTAGAGTAATGATATGATTTGTATGATGATCTTGTATCTAAAAATACTTGACCATGTGTTGAACATCTAGACAAGTAGACAACTTGCAGGTGCAGATTTGAGAAAAAAAAGGAAAATACATAATGGTGGAATTGTGAGAGCAACTTGAGTACGGAGAAGGTATATTTAGTTGTATCCAAAATAAGTTATATGTTATTGTTTAACTTTTAATATTATTTGGAATGGTTACTCACCTTATTTTAAAACTGCTTGTAGTTTTACAAATGCATTATGTTATTTAATTTTTTGTTTTTTACAAAATTCATAAGTTTGGAGTGGGATAAATAGGTTGTGTAATGCCCATTAAGCTTGTAAATTTTGGGCATTACACTATCTCTATTTACCTCTACCACTATATCTATCCCTCTATCTATATATCACTTCCCATCTCTATCTTTATCTTTCTATATCTTCATCTCTCTCCAACTATTTATTTTTCTCTTTCATATCTATATATTCCTCTCCCCTCTCTCTCTGTCTCTTTCATATCTCTCTCCTCCTTTTTTCTCTCCCCATTCTCCATCTCTATCTTCGACTCCATTTATATCTCCATATTATTCTCTATCTATATATCTATCTCTATATTTATCTCTTTACCCATCTCTCTCTCACTCTTATCCCTCTAGATATATACCTCTTTCTAGCCCTATCTCAACCTCTCTCGCATGCTCACCCTATTGCAAACATAACATGAGCCTGTTTCTAATAAAAATCGATTATATTCTCAATTCAAAGGTTTCATTTAAGTTATGATTGAGTCCTTGTAAGTGGATGCATAGTTGATTTTAAGCTATCACCTCTCAATTAAGTCCTTTGTTGCCAAAACAACATCATGGCCACAAATCAACCTCATGAACTACACAAATATATCTAAAAAATAGACCAAATATTCCCCAATTGACCTTCCACACCTCTTCAACATACTCATTGCAGACCAAAGTGCAATTGTTGGTTTATATTATTTTATTAAAATAAGAGTTGTAGTTAATATTACATAAACATAATTATTCTAATATAATTTTAAATTAACAATGATTCAAAATTATAATGATTAAAAATTAACCAACATATTTATTACAATTTAAAATTATAATAATTAAAAATTAGGACAAATATTTTTATTACACTACTATGATGGCAAGTACTCACCACTACGTGGCACTTGTTGATTTTGTTTTTATTAATTCTTTATTTACTATATTACTTAATTTATTTATTTTATAAATTAAAGTAAACTAAATCAAATAAATTTAATTATATTATATTAAACTAAATTAATTAACTTACATTACATAAATTAAAACATTTTAATACTATACTTTAATATTATATAAATAGTAAAATTAATTTAGTATTTTATTCTAAATCAAATTGAATGCTAAGCCTTAACCTAATTTATGACTAAACCAAACTAAACACTAACAAAAAATCAAATTGAGCCAAAAACAAACCCGTAACAAAATTTTAAACCGCAACTCTAACCTTGCACCAAATTGAACACTAACCATTAACCTAATAATTTATCTTTCATTTTGACAATTTGACTCTAATAATTTATCTTAAACTTTGACAATTTGACTCTAATAATTTATCTTAAACTTTGACAATTTGACTCTAAACCAAATTGTACCATAATATTAACACTATAACAATTAAATCCTAACCATAAACCAAATTTAACCCAAACCCTAAAAATAACCTTAACCATGATTGAACAATAAGCTCAATTCAATTGTAAACAAATTCTACCCTAAACCGAACTCAAGCTTCAACCTATACAAAATTGACCCTAAACCCTAAATCAAATCTAACTATTAACCAAATTAAATCTTAACCCTTATCTTAATTAAACACTAAAGTAGACTGAACCCTAATCTTAAATAAACACTAAACCAAAGTGAACCCTAATCCTATATGAACACTAAACTAGATTGAACTGTAACACTCAATGAAATTGTACCCTAACCATAATACTAAATCAAAATAAACACTAACCCTGAACCCTCACATTAAAGTTATATTACAATTAGGGTTATAATTTAACAATAGCTACTATTATATTAGCATTAAAGGTTTGGTAAAATTAGAATTTAAAATTTAATAATGGCTACATTTCGATTTTAATTTTGATTTAACTTAATTTTTTATATATATTAAGATTTTTATTTTATTTATTTTTGCAAAAGTGGATGAGCCACACACACACACACACACACATACACACATATTATAATTATAATAGACTGGTTCAAGAGCTCATGGAAGAAAGAACCAACTAAGAAAACCTCCATTCCTCGCTCAAGATTACAATGTAAAGAAGGAGGCCAACACTAAGAGTGAAGGCAACATATCTAGCTAAATAGAAGTATGGAACATCCAAAGAAACCTATATTTTACTCGAGTAACACTAGAAATATCAGAGTATCCAAGGACTAACATAGTCTGATCATTACAATTCCATACTGATCATGAATTAAACAACCTAAGTAGACCACTCTGAGACCCTAGTAAAAGCACCATATATTCTACAAAATTAACATAATGTATATTTACATATATCTGCACCCTTCTTCATACTTATCAAGATTGGACTATCGAGAAAAACTAAAGATAGGCATAAAATGTAACCCAAAACCTGTATGAACATCAAGATTACTCCTCAATAGGCAGCGAGCCCGACAGTAAGCCATATCCAACGTTTAGTGCAACAAAGGAAGATATCGGGCCTTCAATCGGTGAACAATGGATCTCATTAACTTGGTCAAACAAGAGACGATGAGGGGGAGAGACTCTGTTAACCTACATTGAAGCTTCATTACCCACTAGCACTAGTGGAGAGATAGCAGAGGGCTCTATTTGCCCATGATCGTGGCCTAGGATCGCTAGGATGGCATGTAATTTTGAGAAGATTCAACTTTTTAAGTCTGAATTTAAACCTCTTTGAGCATTGCGAATAGCTATTTGGAAAGGTCTTACATTTTGCAAGGAGAGTGACCACTTTATACTATCAAAGATTGGGGGAAATTCATCATGACTGAGCAGGAGCTGCCTGGAGAATAAACCACCAACTTTTGCTTGGCCATTCCATAAATCATACTGACGGATGGCTTCCAAAAGTTGGTTATCATCCAAAAAATCTGCCCGAATCATTTTATGAATGATGTTCTTTAAGGGAGCCCATGACTGCAACAAGTCTACTACATTGGAAAGGAAGATAGAAACCAATTGGGAAGGAAAAATAAACCTTTTCTCCCGTGGATAAAGTATTTATTCATCGATAATCCTCTAGATGCTGCATTTGCAATGTTGATAGGAGATGTTGAAGATGATTCCCAACTGGTGCTCGACAATATGATCCTCAAATGACATCTCCCAAGGAACAACTTTCAAGGGCACTCTGAAATTTTGTGGAGAGCAATCCATTCTACATTAAAATAGGGTAGACTACAGAAGAAAAAACAAGCAAGTGAAGAATCGACACCCGATAAAAAGCAATGGCTATCTTGAGAATCACATTCCCTGCCAAAATCATTATGAATCTCCAAATGATGTGAAATGATTAACAAGTTTGAGCGACATGCTTGAAGCTGGTTTTTTTTTAATTATATTACAAAGTAGCAAAGGATGCCACATGTGTGAGATCAAATGAGGAGATATCTTTGATCTCACGAGGCTCATAGTATAGGCCGCCATCGTACTACCAACATGGAAGCTCATAGTATAGGCCACCATCGTACTGCCAACATGAAAGATGAATGAAAGTTTGACAGACACCATTTCGGTCACCATCGTATTGCCAGCAAGGAAGAAGGGTGAATAGTCAATCAACACGAAGTAATAAAGGTGAACATGGCATGTGTCTGAAGGCTCATGAGACGAAGTGCCAATCTTTAAATTAGCATCCTGCGAATGTAGAATCATCCTTATCTGCTCACTTGAGAAAGTTAATACATTCTGTCGAAATCTTAAATAATAGAGTGAAAGTGTGTCACTCATTTAAATATTTTTCCTTTCATCATTTATAATGCTTGCTAGATGAGGAAAATTTTCCATATTGAAATTTGGAAGTGAAGAGTCCACTTCCAGCTTGTCACAACCCAAATTTGCTAATACATCTTCTACTCTATTACCTTCCCTGTATATGTGAGAGATGAAACATTCCTCAAACGAATCTAGTAACAACCATGCTTGCTTTAAAATGTAGGAAATTTTCTAGTTACATGAACATATGAAAATGCAAGCTTTCAGTATAATAGAAGAATCTCCTTCAACATGTAACCTGGAGAACCTTAGTTTCTTTGCCAATGTCAATCCATATAAAAGGGCAAGAGCTTCTGCTAAATTTTTTTGTACCAGGAGGAATAGAAGAAGATTTAGCTGCCAAGAGAATACCTAAGTGATCTCTAATACAAACTCCAATTCTCGAACCACCAGGGTTTCCTCTAGATGAAACATCAAATTTTAATTTGATAAAGCCAATTGGAGGAGGTTGCCATTTAACTAGGTTTATGTTGATTGACTGATTTTCCTAGCCAAATGTAGCATATACAGAAGGGATAGTTAGACCTTTCCAAATATTGATAATGCGACCATCCCAAGATGAAAAATTAAAATTTCTATTTATGTTCTTGATATAAGCATTAACCTATTCTGAAGCATATTTACCAATTCCTTCTCGTACCAAATGAATTGGAGATTCAATCTGTCTAAAAATTCTTTTATTTTTTCCCACCAGATTGACCAAATGACAGTTGCTAGGATACATTTCCAAATGCTTGCAAATAAAGAGTTTGTGAAAAGAGTAGACCAGGATTAGAATAGCTCCCATAAAGAATAGGGCAATGACATAGATAGATTCAATTTCTCCAAAACATGGAACCAACATTGTTGAGCAAAGGGACACCTAAGGAGTAAATGATCTACAATTTCAATTTCATCTTTGCATAATACACAAGCAAAAGAGTTAGCAATATGTAATCTTTCCAATTTATCACTTGTTAATATCCTCTTTCTCAAAGCTAACCAGGCAAAGTAACCTGCTTTAGGAAGCACAACACTATTCCAACAAAATGAAAAGGCTCTACTCTTAACTTGCTGATTTTCCATATGTCAGGCAACCACATAACCATATTTAACTGAATATTTGCCATCATGAGCTGGAGCCCATAACAATTTGTCTTCTTGATTTGAAATATACACTCTTATTCTTGTCAACATTTCCTGAAAACAAATCCTTTGATCATATCTAATTGGTAGATCAAGAGGATCTTTCCAAATGGCTTTCCCTGAAAAATTTTCCACACCAATAATATAATCTATCAAAAGTGAACCCCAACATTTTTTTCTAGTTGGAATAGCATCCAAAAGAAGCTCTGAAAACTTTAAAGTTGGCAGGCCATTCCACGAGTCCTCCCAAAAATGAATTCTCTCACCATTGTGAACCTCCCAAGATATGTATCTTGTAATAATCTGCCTACAAGACATCATGAAGTTCCAAACAACTGACCCTTTTGGAGGATCAAGAATTGTTATGACCCGGGAAGGGTTTAAAGAGTCCAAGTATTTTTCCTGCATGATTCTGTACCACTTGGTGTTTGGTTTAGAGACCATTTGCCACACAAGTTTACCCCCAAAGGTAATGTTTCTTTTAGATAAGTCATGTAGACCAACTCCCCCTCCCCCCTTATCATGTGCCATTTCCTAAATTGATATAAGTGAGATCTTATTTTCTTTTGACATATTGTCCCTCTATAAGAAACCTCTAATGAGTTTCTCAATCTGATGAATGACTCCAGCAGGGGCTTTGAGGACTGACATGAAATAATTAGGAATGGCAGACAAGACTATTTTTATTAGAAGTAATCTACCTGATAGGGACAACCAACGAGCCTTCCATGTGGAAATGCCATTCTTAATTTTGTCAATAATATCTTTCCAATAAGATGACTTATTGGCACCTATAAAAAAATGAATGCCAAGATATGTGGTGGGAAGACACTCTTGTGAGAAACCCAAAGTATCAACAATTTTCCTTGTGACGACATCATTTGTATTAAAAATATATATCTTTGATTTTTGAGCATTTATCCTTTGTCCCAAAACTGTCATATAAAGATCCAAAGTTTGCCTAATCTACTTTGCCTCTTGAACATTTGATTTACCAAACAATAGTGTGTCATCAACAAATAAAGAATGTGTAACTAACATAGATGTTCCTTCAATATGAGTACCCCTCCAAATCCCTTGACCATGTTTAGACTTAATAATTCTACTAAAAGCTTTCACCATAATTATAAATTGAGATGGTGATAGGGGGTATCCTTGTCTCACACCTTGTGAGGCAACAAAGAAACCAGCAAGAGCACCATTAATTAACACTGAAAAGTGAGCTCCTGAGATACATGCCCTGATCCACTTACACCACTTCTCAACAAATCCAAATTTGCTCAAGACTTTAAACAAAAAATACCAGCTAAGTTTGTCACATGCTTTCATCATATCCAATTTGATTACAAAAGAAGATACATTATTGGAGTGGATGGAGTGCAACACTTCATGGGCCACTAAGGCACCTTCCATGGTTTCTCTTCCTAGAATGAAACCACCTTATTCTCGGGATATGATTTTGATAACCAATTTATGCAATCTTAGATAAATGGCTTTGGTAATAATCTTGTATATTGTATTGCATAACGAAATGGGCCTAAAATCTGCAAAATATGATGGCTCTTTGATTTTTAGAATAATAGCAATATTAATAGTATTGAAATTTTGAAGAATGGATGAGCTATTTCTTGACTCCTCCATTATTTCCAATAATTAAGAACCCAAAACATCCTAGCATTTTTGGAAAAAAAGAGCCGTAAAACTATCCAGACCCGGGGCCTTATCTGGCGGGAAAGAAAAGACTACTTTACGGATCTCTTCAATTTTGAAAGGGGCCAATAATTATTGATTATCAAGGGGACAAACAATATGAGGAATAGCATCCATAATCTCCTGCTCTTGCACATCAAGTGGAAGGTTTGAAGAAGCAGGAGCAAGTAAGCTCTTAAAGTAGTTTACTCCTTCATCTTGAATTTCTTGTGCATCTCAAAGGGTTTTTCCTGAGGAAGCTTCCTTAATGGAAAATATAGTAGTGGCTGCCCTCTTCTACTTAGCTGACATCTGAAAAAATTTGGTGTTTTTATCCCCTTCCCTTAACCATAGCTCACAAGACTTCTGTCTCCAATATTCCTCCTCTCTCTTACAAATTTCTTCCCATCCCACCTGAGACTGTTTCTTCTTAGAAAACAATTCTAAATCTATCCCATTAGAGATGATTTGTTCATTAATCAGATGCAACTAGTTTTCAACAAGTTCTTTTTGGGCAAATATGTTTTTAAAGACTTCCTTATTCCATGTTTTAATTTGGGCTTTAACATACTGCATTTTTTTTATGGAACTTAAACATTTTGGTGTCCACCACCTGGGGGGCACTTACCCACCATTGTCGAATCAAGGCATGAAAGTGAGAATGTCAGAACCACATCCTTTCAAATTTAAAATAAGGTTTATGGTTATGTTTTGGTAAGGCTACCATTTTTTCAATATTGAAAAGGACAGGGAAATTATCTGAGCCTGATAAAGGTAAAATTTGAACCTACAAAGAATAGTTTTGAGTCCTCCATTCTTGTGAAAAAAGAAATCTATCTAATCTCTCCACAATTTGTAAGAAGCCAACTCTCCTTTTAGTCCATGTAAAAAAACCATTTTGCAGAAGACTGTCAAACAAGTCATTATCATTTATAAATTCTTTGAAATCTTCAATAGCCTTGATAGGGGGACAAATACCACCTTTTTTCTCTTCTATTGAAGTAATTGCATTAAAATCCCCCCCCCCCCCCCAAAAAAAAAAATAACATTTTGCCCTGCAACTTGTTGGATGATCCGAGTGAGAGAGGACCATAAATTCTTCTTATCCTGGGTAGAAGTTGGACCATAAACATTTATCAAGTTAAAAAACATGTCAAAATGCTTTATACTAATATGTTGCCAATTGGTTCCTTGCATCACAAAATGAGCAATTATTGACTTTGGATTCCAGAGTATCGCGAGACCTCCTGAAGCACCTATGCTTTGGCTGTGTGCTGATTTCCAATTTGGCCATTTGGCTATTGTTTTATGAAAAACCTCATCTAACATTTTAGTTCTTTGAAGCAAAACTACATCTTCCTGAGAAGAATCAAGCTGCAACTTGATTCTCTTCCTTTTGTCAGAGGCATTTATACCCCTGACATTCCAAGACAAAACTTTTATACCTGTTGAGGAGAACTGCATTTAGTCATCCTCGTAACTCTCTTTGTAGCGGATAATTTTTGATCAATGGTGGTTTGGACACCAACATCAATTTCTTCTTTTGCTTTAACCGCTTTTGACTTTCTCCCTCTTTTTTTAGGAGTTCTCAAATCAGATTTACTTAAAGTAGGCATTTGGGAGATGGAGAGGGTTTGAGAAAAATCAAAGCTTCCCTTAAATTGATCTTCTTCCAAGGCCAAGTTACAATGGACAAAATCTAATTGCTCTTCGTCTAATAGAACCTCTTTTCAGTCTATTTTTGAAAAATTTCTTGGAAACACAACCAATGATAGTTGGTGACTAATATCAACATCATCTAGACCATAATTAAATAGACCAAAATACTGCATTTTTTCCAGATTGGCATGATCAACTGGCAAAATTTGATTAGTAGCAATATCCTGAGTTTGAAACACTTCTTTTTGATTCCCAATCCAGTCTTCAAAGTGAGACTGTGAAAATATCTTAGGGTCCTCAAATTTAGTTAAATGAGATAGATTGTCAACTTGGGCACTCATGCTAGAACCAAGCTTATTATCATGCCCTACTAGTTGCACACAGTTAACATAATCTACCAACATCTCCTCATGAGAAATTTCATCAAAACGTTGAAAAGCACCACTTAAAATCAACTCATCCACCATTCTTTGAAGCTCTTCTTTTGATTTTTGTTACATTTAGCAGAATGCAAAGAAGGAGAGAATGACTATATATGAGCAAAATCAATTAAATCCCTCTGGAAGATCAAATTTTGACCAATACTTTCCAACTTAAAGTGAGATCAGAGTCCATGTGAAATAATGAAAGAATTTTGTCTATGATCCAAAGTTTTATGAAGCCAAAATGTTATATTCAAAGAGAAAGCAAAATTGATAGTCTTTCCAAAAAACCAGCTCCTATCAAAACCTAAGAACTTGTATTTTCTCAGAATAGATGGGAAAAATGCCTTAAGAAATGCATCTAAAAGTGCTTTACAAACCAACTTAAGATTTATTTCATTTAGGATTTTCTGACTAGGAGAACCAGGTGAACCGTCGGGATGGGCAATCTTAAATATTGACTCAAAAGGGACATTGAAAATCATCTTGTCTCGTACCTTAAACAGTTGTATTCAAATATCCCCACCCAATCACCCCTCCTCATATTGACCTCTATTTTTTGTCAAATGTAAAGAAAATTAAAAAGGATATGAAGTGTGATATTTACACACAAAAATCCTTTGTTGAGCAGTGCCTTGACACTGTGTGTTGTAGTGACCCATAAAATTTTGATGTTAATCTACATAGATAGCATTTTGGAATTCTATTTTCTGATCCCAAGTACCCACTTGTTTTGAATAGATATTGAGTAGGGAAAAGACTTTGAAAGATTGAGAAGAAGACACACTCTGACTGGAAAGTGGATAAACTCAAATGGGATCAAATCATGCTTTATAAAAATTCCAACCTTGTTAGCCAGAGTTTCAATAATATCAGGGTCTCTATATTCAAGGGGTAGGTCTGGAAATGATATCCAAAAAGGTGTGAATTGACATAAATTTGGATCAGGCTTAAAATTTGGTACCCAAGGCAAAGTTAAAGGCCCAAGACCATGCAAAACCAACCCTTGTGTTTATGGACTTCATCTCTATTAGCTTTCAAATCAAATACAACAATCAAGAATTTTGATTGTGAATCTAAAAATGAAATAATCTTAACCCCTATCCACATTTTATTTGCCCATTCCATAATATCAGAAAGCTAAAGATTTTGGTCCCAAAATTTACCTATGAGTGCCATATCCTTTAAGAATTTGATATGAGATGAAAGTAACTCATCTGGTAATGCAATTCTATAACTGTTGTTAACAAAATCACCATCAACATCTTTCTCTACAGGATGATCCTTGGGCCTGACTTTCTTAGACTGCAACACCTTCTCTTCAGTCCTATTTTTCTTAGTTTGTGGCACCTTCTTTCTCCAAGTTCTATTATATTTATTTGGTATGAAGGGAGCACTATTGGTTTGTATTGCCTTCAAAACTTCCCCTTCCGTAGACCTATTATGGATCAAAATGTTATTTGGACTGGAAAGAAATTTAGGACTTTTAATAGAGACATTATTTGGCCACGAAACGAAGGATGGGAGATGGCGGTAAGTGTCTGCAAGCCTATCAGCTACATTTGTACTCTTACCATGAACATTGAACCACTTATTTTGCCATATTCTTTCATCAAAGGTCTTCGAATGATCCCTATTTAGCAATCGAGGAAATCCATCACAAATGTCAAAAACAACCCTAGGGACATATTTCTGCTGTCTTCTCGTGCTGGATAAAGTATGAGCTTGCTGATGACTGTATTTATGCTTGTGACCTAGCCAATCTTTACATGCGAAACCCTGTTGCAACCCTGTCCTTTCTGCACCTTGAGAATTTACCCGCCCATTGCCCAATTCAAATTTTGGGTAGCAGCCGCTCTCACTCCTCCTCCTCTGCTCCATCTTGGAATTCAACACTATTTCATAAATTTATTATTACCACATCAAAACATACATTTCTTGACATCTTTTAGATGGATATATTAAGATAATTTTTATTAAAGTTAAAATATCTCAATTATAAAACAATTTATTCTTTAAAATTTATTTAAATAATTAATTAGAAAGAATTATTAAACCTATAAATATAAGTTTATTTATTTAAATTCCTTTTTAGTACTTGTTGTTAGGCTAGTATTATTGCAATCAATTGCACTCAATTTTCATTAACTCATTATTATTCAATTGCTTTTCCATCAATTATATCTATGAATTTTTTCTTTTGATGTTTATTTTTTTAATTTTTAAATAGTTAGATGCATGCTTTTTATGTTTTCAAATTACAAAATTATTTTTCTTTAGTCTAATTGGCTAAAATAATTTGCATCTTATTACCGGATTTCCTGGATCCACTTTTTACATGAGTTTTTTTAGGCATAATTTTTAGGTCATCAATTAGTATGTTTTAGTTTTCTTGTCAAATTATTTTGAATGTATGTAAATATTTAAATATTTTAAAGATTTATTTGAGTTATCAATTTGTTAATATAAACATTTCATAAATGTGATATATGTTACTACAATGACAAATAATTTTTCCCTTTATTATTGAAATTATAAAACTAATTATAATACTATTTAAAAAATTATAAATTTAATTAAATCCTAAATTTGATTGAATGGTAGTTATAATACTAATTTAATGCTAATTTAAAAAATGGATTCTCTAATATTTAATACACATATTTACAAATATTATAGTTAAGATTAAATGAATTAAATTAAAAAATAATTTAAAACTAAGTCAAGTTACATAATCTATACACAATCTTTTCCCTAACACTAATGCTCATTGAACCTAAACCTTACACTAAATCAAATTGAACTGTAATCCTATGACAATACAAAATTGAATCTTAACTTTAAACATAATTTAAAGCTAAGTCAAGTTGAATGCTAACCCTTAATGTAAACTAAGACTAAACCAAACTAAACACTAAAACTAAAACTAAATTTTAACCTTAACCCTAACCCATAACAAAGTTTAACACTAACACTAACACTAAACTAAATTTAACCCTAACCCTAAAAATAACCTTAACCATGATTGAACAATAAGCTCAATTCAATTGTAAACGAATTCTACTAGGCCTGTGTGTTGGTATGTTGTAACCTGATTGTTACCGGTTGGATATAATTAACTTTCATGCAATAAAACTATTTGTTTTGCATGGCCTCCATCATATTTGTGTGTTTCTGTTGTGTTTACTCTTGCTGACCGGTTTGGACTAATCTCCTTGAGGTCCCTCCTCGCCGGTGACTACTTCAAGTGTTAAATTATATATATAAAGAAAGCCAAAAGATATCAAGACTTTCATTTTTTATTATTTCAATTAAATAAAATAATTTTATTAAATTAAAAAATGAAAGCCTCGTATCTTTTGACTTTCTTAATATATATTTATAATACTAATTGAAAGTTAATTTAAAAAATGGATTCTCTAATATTCAATAAGATTACACATATTTACATATTATAGTTCAATTATTATTATAGTTAGGCTTGATTATAGTTAGGGTTAGGATTATAATTCAATTAAGGTAAGATTTATGTTCAATTAGTTTAGTGTTAGAGTTTAATTAGGAGTAGGATTCAATTAGGGTTAGGACTATGTGTTTAATTAAAGTTATAATTTTTTTTTGAGTTAGGGTTAAATTATGATTATAGTTCAAACATAATTAGGGTAAGGGTTAGGGATAAAGTTAAATTTGATTTAGGGTTAAGGATCAAATAGACTTCTAGGCAAAACTTTTGAATTGTGGTTAGGGTTAAATTATGGTTAGGATTCAAAGAGGTTAGGAATACAATTCAATAAATGAAATTTCTTAGGCAGATTTTTTAGTTACAATTTTTAGAATGTTTAAATTTTATTTTCAAATTATTTAGATTCTTTATCTTTTAAAGCTTTATATAAATAAATTAGGTGAAAATATTTTGATACTAATTAACTAATTAATTAATTAATTATGAAAATATTGGTAGTTATCATTACAAGGTAACTAGCCTAACAAATGGGTGAAGGACTAATATTAATTTAACAAGTGCCACGTAGTGGCTAGTACTTGACATATTTATAGTATTGCAATAATTAAAAAATTGTCTAGTTGATAGATGAATTATTAAATATCAATTTGGACATACATTCAAACAATAGTTAGAAATAATATACTTTCAAGGCATATGTATTGTAGCTATGCATTAGAGAGTACCCAAAATTATAGTATATAATGAACAAATTGAAATTCAAAGTTGAAGGTGTTTTATTGATTAAATGTTTATAGTTATTGCATAATTATTCTAATTTTTAAAATAACAATTAATATGTTCCAACTCTAAAATTATATAATTATAAAATACAATAATCTCTATAAATTTAATTTTAAATTTAACAATAACCATCAATCTAATCTTAACTCTTGACCTAATTTTAATCCTTACCCTAATCTTAATCCTTGATCTAAGTTTAACCCTAAGATTAATTTTAATACCTAGTTCAAATTCTATTTGTAACCATAACCCTAATTCTAACATTAACATTAATTTTCACTATAACCCCAATTCTTAACCTAATTTTAACATTAAATACAACCCCTAATTCTAACATTGAATGCAACCACTAATTTTAACATTAAATAAAACCCTAATTCTAATTTTGACTTAACTTCTATCCCCAATCCTTAATCTAAGTCTGAGCCTAACTCTAACCTTGACAATATTGATTTTAGAATTATAATAATTAATAATAATTAAGATTAGAGCTATAATATAATTAATAATTATAACTTAATTTATAATCATTTATTTTAATTATAACCTTAAAATTACTAATTATAATCTTAACCTTAATTAATAATGATTTCATTTAAATATTTAAAATAATAATTACTATGTTCTAACTTTAAAATTATATAATTATAAAATTATAATAATATATAATTCTAATTTTATATTAAAATTATAAATATTTCAACTTAATTTTAATCATAATTTTAAGGGTAAAAGCACAAAGTTGTGTCACGTTTCAGGCTAACTTATCAGCACAAGTGAATTTAAGTAATTCTAACTAAAAATTAATTTTAGTCAAACATATGGTTTATATAGATTTACTATAGCTAAGTTATATATGGGCCACAACTTTTCCAATTGGAAGTGTCTACTAAATGTATATTTTATACTACTTTTGGTCTAATTCAAAAAAAAAAAAATTCGATATTTCAACAACTCCTACTCTTATAAATAATTTTTTTTTTGAAATGTAAAAAGACTCTTTTATAGATCTATAAGTGAATTTTTCAATATATATATTTTTTAATATTTTAATTAGTTGTTATGTTTTATATTTTATTTTGTCATCAACACTAAAATATAAGGTTGATTATCTTGTCAAGGAAAAATACTAAAATTTATTAAATTGTTTTGAAAAAAATATGATGTAGTAGAGAAAAGAATCTATGTCAAGCTGATATAATTCTTTTATGATTTGGATAAATAATTAAGAAAAAATGTGGTGGGAATTGGAAACAGTTATATTTCAACACACACAACTTTTCAAATTTAATGAAAAATATATATTTATATAAAATAGTAAATAATATATCCATCCACTAAAGTTTCAAGTTATCAATATATGAAAAAAAAAATTCAAGAAAAAAAAGTAAAATTTACTAAATAAAGTGTGGTGGCTTGTATAACTTCAATTTCAACATTTTTTCAACAACTAAATTATAGTTTTTACTTTATAAAAAACTATATTCAAAATAATTTTTTAAATTTTTGTTAAAATTACAAACTTAAAATAGACATAAGAATATAAATTCGATTAGTTTACATCATTTCAAAATTCAAAACATATATTTCACTTTCTATTGATTTAATTTAAAAAGTTGAATCAGCATTGGCCATTTCCTTTATAAAAGTGTGACACAACTTTGTACTTTTACCCTTAAAAATTAAATCCACAAACATTTAACCTTTAAAATATTTAACCAGGGAAGAGAAAAATGTAGTCTCGGATTTCCACATTCAAAACCATTTTTTCTTGTATTCAAGAATAAAGAATCTATTCCCTCAGAAGTTTACAAAGCTTCATTAAATTTTTAATCCGAAATAATCATCAACATTGTTAAAAGTTTGTGCCATGTTCTTTGATTAACCCACAAATAGTGGAGAACAAATTGAACAACGTCCTGAAAAAACATACCCAAGTAAAAGTCTGATTCATAAATTATGATTATTGGTAATTAGTATATATATTCATAAATATCTTTAAAAAATATATATTTTAAATATATATATGATTTTATATTATATTATATTATATTATTATATCTAATTATAATAAGAATTATATATTAATATGCCAGTAATATAATAATAATATAATATAATATAAATATAATATTTTTTGTATTAAAAATCGAGAGACCAAAAGGTGGAGAGTTTATACAAAAAAGACCAAGGGAGGCAGAGCCTCAACCATCAAGCAGTGAAGTCAGAGAGACTAACCGACTGAACATATATAGTCATCCATCAACCAAAAAGAGTTACGAAGGAAGGTACTTATCATTACACTAATAGCAGCATATAAGTTATCTATTGGAGAATCTCATCCTGATTTTCCAACCATGTGGTCCAGCCTTGTGGACCTTCCATCCACACCACCTTCTTCCGATCCAAGATCTGAGTAAACATCTTGAGCTTGTCAAAGTAGGGACCTCTGTTATCCTTGATTTCTTGGATCAACTTCTTTAATGCATCATCGAAGGCAGTCTGATTTTCCGCAATCGTAGCCCATTCATATCCATCTTTCATCTCATAGATAAACATGGTTGCACGACCGCCCCTAAGGAAACACAACAACTTTTCCCTCTCAACATTCATCAAGAAGCATACCTGCACAACAATTTTATAACGTGTGAGTTTTCTAAAAAACCCAGTAAGAACTTTATCATTGCCTTGGAACTTTTCCTCATTTCGAAGTTTCCAAATAAACCAAAGTATGAAAGAAGAGAGAATTTGCCAGAATAGGTTAGCATCCTTCTTAAGCCCACGAATGAAACTAGTAATAATATTAAGAGTACATACATGTTCAGTAAGGGAGATTCCAAACATCAACCAAACCTCTCTAGCAAAAATGCAGTCGAGAAAAATGTGTCGCGTAGTCTCAGGCTTCCTAGAAACAAAGCATAGGTCGTAAGCAGTCGAGTTATTCCTAATAGGTAGTCTATCTAGCATAAGTTTCCACCTGAAGCATTTGATCTTAGGGGGGATGGGAGATTTCTATAGTTTCTCAAAAGTTTTCTGCCACACAGAGGAATTAGAGTCAACATACCAAAGGGAGTTAACATGATCAACCACCGAGGTGTCATAGTTGAGCAGTTTGTAAATAGATTTGGCTTTGATCTTGGAGAGGAGGGAAACATCCTTCCATATGAATGAGAGGTATCTGTGAGCATCTACATCAGTGTTCCTGGGAAGATTGAGACAAGCACAGACATTTTTAATCATATTGTAGGTTCTCTTATGCGAGGCAGGGAGGCCATACTCGTTACTAAGATCCTTCCAGCTAATGAGATTATCATGTTCCAAGATGTCCATAAGATACTTAATGCCCTTATTATACCAATATCTAGTAGAGCATCCTTGGGTTAAGGCTAGGGGTTTATAGTTATGGTAGAGATTCCACCATATTGATCTCTCCCCATGCAGAGTGTTATTACAGTCAATGCTAGAATTGACAATAAGTTTACGCACATGCTCCCAAGCTTTCTAGATGGACTTAAACACCTAGATGCCTTGGACAAACACAGAGAAACTGCCTGCTACTAGATCACTAAAGGGGAGGGCTTTCCAAAATTTGGCAAACTTGGGGACACTACTTTGTATGTTATTTCTGACAAGAATCTTCCAGGGTTCTTGTCCTTCCAAAGCATGAAATATCCATTTGGCAGCAAGGGAAATTCCTTGCGTTCTGAGATCCTTAAGACCCAACCCACCAAGTTTCTTGTCTATGTGGCACCAGATCCATTTGACCACGTGGGCCTTTCTTTTACCCTTGCCATCAGATCAAAGGAAGTGTCTGATAGATTTTTGAATTTCAAAAAATTGGTAGTTATTGAACATCCAAACAGAGGAGTAGTATATACTGTAGGAAGAAATGATTTTTTGGCAGACTTGAATCCTGCCAACTAGGGAGAGAACCCTATTGTTCCACTTGTTAAGCCTTTTATCAATCTTTTCTTTAACCCAAATCCACATATCTTTAAGAGAGGGAGATACAGAAAAAGGGATACCAAGGTATCTGACTATTTTATTGGGTCCTCCCCATGAGTATCCAAACTGTAGGAGCCAGTCTGGGGGTTTCTCTTTCCACCCAAGCAAAATAGATTTGGATCTGGAGATTCGAGCACCAGAGGCTCTACCAAAGGTGTCAAGTTTTTGATTGAGGGAGTCAATGTTATGCCTAGAAAGCTCCAGGAAGAGTGAGGTATCATCAACAAACTGAATGTTGAGCAATTCAGAGTCATTCGACATCTTAATGCCATGAACTCTAGGAGATAGGGTGTCATCTCTTAGGAGGTAGAATAAGGCATCCGGGGCAATAACAAACAGAGCAGGGGCAAGAGGGCAGCCCTGCCTAATGGATCTAGAAAGAGGGATAGGTTGAGAGAAAGTCCCATTAATTCAATCAGGGTGGAGGCATCCTTGAGGAGGATTTGAACATAACTATAGAACTCGCTAGGGAAGCCAAAGGCTTTGAGCATCATAAGGATGAAGTCCCATTCCACCCTGTCACAGGCTTTCTCAAAGTAAAAAAGGAACATGATAGAGTTTTGATTAGAAGTCCCGGTCCATTCCATAGATTCCCAACTAGTGACAAGGTTTTCCAAGATATTCCTACCTTTAATGAATCCAGTTTGGGTAGAATAGATGAACTTGGGAAGAATTTTCTCAAGGTGAGAAGCTAGGGCTTTGGATAGGATTTTATATGAGACGTTAAGGAGGGTAATTGTCCTCCAGTTTTTTATTAGGCTTTGTCCCCTTATTTTGGATTAAGTTTAGCAATGCCCCTATTGATGAACTCCCCAAGGGTGCCAGTATCAAGTGCTTCAGTGTATATGTCATAAAGGTCTTTAGTGACCCACTTAATATTGGTTTTGTAGAATTCAACAGGAAGTCCATCAGGGCCTGGGGCCTTATTATCCTTGAGAGCCTTAATGGCATCAACAATTTCTTGCATAGAGATTTTGGTCTTGAGAAGGAGAGCTTCATTCTCAGAGATCCTTTTTGGGATAATGTTACTACATCTATTTCTAACATCTTTTGAAGCTTCATTATCCTATGAGGTAAAGAGAGTCTTATAAAACATTTCAAAAGCATCTTTGATATCATTGATATTCAAGAGCTCCTTGTCCTCTACTATGATTCTGTCAATTTTCTCTCTGTTCTATTTTTGTTTGAGTAGGTTAAAGAAAACTTTAGAGCCTTTGTCTCCAAATTTGAGCCAGTGATTATGGGCTTTGATGAAGGCACCCCTGATTTTGATCTGTTGATGTTTCCTAAGGATGTCTCTAGCTTGAGAGACCCATTCAGCTAAGGTAGAGGAGGAAGGTTGTAATTGAATTTCTTGTTCCAAAGAGTGGATTCGATTAATGAGAGTACTTTCCAGAGATCTGTAGTCCTTGGCTTTCTTCTAGCCAATAGTTTGGAATATTTTCTACCAAGAGGAGATGTTCCTATTCCATCTGAGAGTGTGGGATTGGGGATGTTGAGTCTGCATGTTAAAGAGTCTAACCATTTTAATGGCAATTAGGACATCCTTGTCTTTTAGCAGGGAGGTGTTGAGGATAAACTTCTCATTGCAAGGATTGTTGCTGGGGATGGAGTTTCTAGTATTAATGATAGCTATGATAGGAAAATGGTCGGATAGAGTCACCGGCAAGACAACCACCACGTTCCCCAAGTAGTTAGGGGAAAAGGAAAAGTAGTCTTTATTAACATAGAACCTGTCTAATCTGGAGTAGATTCGGCTAGGGCCTTGCTGAAAGTTGCACCAAGTGTACCATAGGGCAGAGGTTTCAGATTTTCTGCCTTCAAGGGGATCAAACAACTGCATTTGTTGCTTAAACCTATCCCAATGAGGTTTCTCTAGGATTTTCCATTCGAAAGGAATACCCCCAGCCTCATCATCTTGGTTTTCAATCATGTTAAAGTCTGCAGCCATAACCCAGGGGATACTCAGGAGGGATGCTAGCCAATTCCAGAGGGACATTCTTTCCTTGTAATCATTAGGTGCATATATAGAACATATGCCAAAACAAGAGCCTCTAATATCCAGGGTAGCCCAGGCCACTCTGTTACATGGGGAGACGCCCCTATCCCTAATGTAATTCGCCCACTTAGGGTTAATGAGAAGACCATCTTCACCCTTTCCTTTAGGATGATTGGTACATATTTTGATTGCATCTCTCCATATAAAATCAAGTGCAGTGTCAAGAGAGAACTCAACAACTTTAAGTTCTTGAAGCATCAAAAAGTCTATATTTTTATGATAGTGCAGAAACCTTTCAATAACAAACTTCCTATTAGGCGACTCCAGGCCTCTAATATTCCATGAGATGTACTTCATGAGGAATGAGGATTAAGAGGGACTGTTAGGGAGACCATTTTGATCTCCAGACTTTTTCTTATTCTTGGAGCTAACATGTCTACCTTTCTTCTTAGCCATGGAGGATCCTTTCATGAGGTCATCATCATCCTCACTAAGCTCAGTTGGCTCAGTCTTACCATTTGCATTTTCTCCAATGCTAGACCCAGACACTTGGGAGCCTGGAAAGCCAAGGAGCATTGAGCTAGACTTAATGTCTTCTAGACCCGTATTAGCATAAATAACTTCAATAACATGGTTGTCCTCTATCTCATTGAGCATAGATGGTGACGAGGGGTTGGTGGTGTTAACATCAGGGGTAAGCCTTGCAGATAATGAGGAGCCAGATCATTTGGGAGTCTAAGACCTGAGCATCATTTTCATAGTATTATCACTCATGCTAGCATCACCAACACCACATTCATATTTTTCCAATTTTTAACCCTTTTTTTAACCAAGGAATTGGCCAGAGTTTGAGAAGCAGTTGGTATGTCAACGTTTGAAGGGATGGGGTATTTGCTAGTGGCTGCCAATTGGTTGGCATTTTGATCACCAACACGGATTTGATTCAGGGCATGCTGGTGGGCATTTTTTAATCATCTCTTCCTAGATGTGACCATTTGATAACAATTAGAAGGCAAATCCTCAAGAATTTTTGAGGAAGCGAAAACAGGGTTGTGGGGTTCAGATACCAAAGTTGTGCTGTCAACATTCATTTGATTCAATTCAATGGAGTTGAGGCCAGGAGCAGAGTCTAAGGTGGGATTAATTTTAGGGTTAGCATCTTCACCAATAGAGTGAAGATTGCGTGGGTTTGTGATCGATTCCATGCCGGTGCTAGGGTTTTTAGATGTTTCTGTTAGGTTAATGTTGTTCTTTTGCTTCCTGCGGTTAATAATTGGACAATTCTTCCAAAGATGCCCTTCTTTTTTGCAAAGAAAACATGTGTTTAATCCTCCAAGTATTTCAATAGGGCAAACAATGGTATCCCCATTGATGTTAAGGTTTAAAAATGGAGGGATGTCGATCCCAAGTTTAATAGAGATAAGCATTCTTGCATCAAGGTTGGGCACCAATCGCATAGTTTCATCAACCCGAATTATTTTCCCAAATTGCTCCAATACCTGGGGAAGAAAGCGCCAGAGGAAGGGAGGGACATCCTTAAGAATGACCCATCTAGGGAAAGATAGCGCGAGAACTTCCTCATTAACTGCCTCTGGAGACCAGGCTAGGGCACGAAAGGAGGTGTTCCCGACTATCCACTATTGACGTTTGAGGACTTCAAGCTGAGACTCATGACTGTTAAAGAAAATAATATAAAGACCTTTCTGCAATTACCTACATAATGAAATTTTAAGCCCTAATTTCAAATTCTAGAGATTATGAAACCAATCGTCTAAGAATTTTCTAGGCAGGCATCTTTCAATATCAACACAAGCAAAGAAAATGGTAGTGTCACTTAACCTAGATTTTTTCGAAGCAATTTATTTCAACATTTCCTCATTTGGTGAAATGCAGAAGGAGTCCAAGGGAATGGTAGGGCTCTTACCTTCTTCACTGGGTCGTTCGCCTCCAGGAATCTTAAGAAATCTCACACTAGGGTGGACTCCATTAGTAGGTGGAGCGACGGTCTCAATTTTTTTTTTTTCTGGGTTGAGTGAGTCTGCTTGGTAGGGCTAGAGCCATTAATGGCACTACCATCCGGTTCTGGCTCCATTGGGAACCACAGATGGGTTGCACGAGTGACCAGGGAGGATGCATTTAAGAGTTAGGTTGAAACACAAACACAGTACATTCAATCGCCAAAAGGAGTTAAGCAGAGTAAAGGCAAGCAATAAATGAACAAGGAAAGAAATCGCAAACCACGTGGAGGAGATTATCTCCTCCACATCATCGTAGAGGTGGCCACATCATTTATCGCAATCGCATTGCATCTACAGTCGCTTCTGAAATTCGTAGTCTATAAATATAGTATTAATAAAATATAATTCATATAATAATAATGTACCCAATAATAATACGATGTATTAATAATTAAGTTTACGATTCAATTAGAGTTAGGATTAGTGTTAAGTTATGATTGCTTTTAAAACTATGATTAGGTTAGGTTTTGTTTAAATCTTCAATTTAGCCTTATGTTAAGGTTGAATTAAAGATAGGGTTAGATTTAAAGTTAGGTTAGGGTTAATGTCAATGTAATTTGATAAACATTAAGACTATCATGACATTTACAATTGAAAACAAACATAACAAGTTAAAACTCAATTAAAATTACACTTAAATGTTCTATTATTATATTATGCATTTTAATTGTTATATTATTTTTAAAATTTATTATAATTTTTAAAAGTTTTAGAATTTGTTAAATATTTGTTTGGTGGATGTGTAAAATAAATTTGATAAGAAAATTTAAATACTAATACACATAAGGGTGAACTCAAAATAATGGTTCCCACTTTTTTGCCACTTTTGACACCGAGATGTATATTTTTAAAATAATCTTCAACTTCCGAGAACTATAACTTTTAAACTATTAAAATTTTGAAGATGATGTAAATTAGTGATTTGTAGCATTTTGTTTGTAGATTCTATATACATTTTTTTCAAATTTTTTTGAAGGATTTTAAATTTTTTTTCCATCTCTCTCGAAAAGTAGTTTTTTACAACAAACTACATTTTTTAAGAGTGACGTGCTTCCCGAAACGCATAACGTTTTTTTTTCTATAAATGATAAAAACTCAATTCTTTCGAATTTTTGTTTGTAACATCAATATCTAGGGCTTGCATTTGGTTTGATAGTGATATGTTCAATATTTTTCATTTTATAAAGTTTTGAAGTCTGACCATTCATAATTCAGACATAGGTTTAAGTTTGAACACATAACTTGTTCTATATATATCGAAATTCAATTTTTTTTTTTTTTAGAAAGAAGACATCAATACCAAGGGCATAGATTTTTTCAGATTTTTTTTGAATTAGTGTCTTATTTTTCTCAATGCGTTGAATAGAGAATTTCATGTTCAGTGAAAAACCAATTTTCCATAAAATTAAAAAAACAAGAACATAATAAATTCAAAATATAACAAAATTATACTCATTGGAAAGCTTGCTCTGAGTAATACCATCTAATATTTTTGGGTTATCAAGATTATTTCATTCATGCTTTGAACGAGAGCTCCGAAGTCATAAATTCTTCAGAACTTTGAAATTTTTTGGGAGAAACCTCTAACAGGACGGTTCGAATGAACAATACTTCGATCGAATTGGGTTCGCTCTAACCATAAGGGGTTCAAGCGAACCCCCATTCGCTCGAACCCACGGGCTTAATTTTGGCCTGTACTTTTTCATAACGGTTAGGTTCGAACGAACCCGACCATTTTTAACTGTCGGGTTTCGTTCGAACTCTGGCTGACGCAATTTTTTTTTTTTTCATTTGTAGAGTCGTATAAATGTCCATAATTTTTTTCATTTTTTATCACACAAATGATTAAAATAATTCACATTTTTGGATGAGAGAAGACATTTGAAAATTATTTTGAGGGCAATAATTTGAAGGTTTTTTTAAAAGCATGGGGAACAAGAAGAGAAGGCAAAATAAGACTTCAAGGAATTATTCTCCCAAAACGGAAGAAAGATATCAAGAACAAAGAAGACAAAGATATCATGATGCAAGTATGTATTTTTAATTTTATTTCTATTTAATTTTATATGTATTACGTACCAAAAATAGTGTTTATTTGTTAGTATTAATTAGTTCAATATTTTTTATCTAATATTTTTAATGAAAATTAATTTAAAAAATCTTAATTAAATTAATTGGAAATAATAGGATTAAAAATAATCTCGTTTTAATTGGAAAACATAATTAATTTGAGATAATATGTGTATTTGCAAATTTCAAATTCCATCAACTTGCTTGTTGTGTAATTGCATTTTTCTCCTATATAATTAAGTCCATTTATAATAGATAAGACCTATTAAGTCATAAAATTAATAAGACCTATTATGTCATAATTTAGGTTCTAACTTATATATATTGAATATTTAAGACATGTACTTAATTTCATGTGATAAGTCCTTTAATATCACATAATATATCTGTCTTAAGGGGAGTTAAGTATATTAATGTGAAATGTTTTTGCATACGTGGTCATATTGATCTTAATAATAAGGCCTATTCGGACTATTACATTGATTATAGGTCTTAAATGTGACATAAATTTATAACCTATTACATGTTGAATAATTTAGGTTCTATTTATATGACTTCACGTATGCAAAAACATTTCAGATTAGGAGGTCTATTATGCAATAATAGGTCTTAAATATACACACACATGACAAATTATAGTCCACCTACATTATGGTCCATAACAAATTAATATGAGGTCACCTTTATCGTATGCATGCATCAAAATATTTGTACTTTTAATTTTCAAAATTGGAATTTCTAATTTATCAAAATTTCATTTTATGTGTTAAATTAGTGAGAGATTGAGGTTTTCAAAATAACTCATCAATATTTATTTCCACTTTATATGTTTATGTTTATTTGTTATATTAGCGCAAAACAAAATTTAACCTTAACACTATACGTAAGGAATAACAAAAATTAAACGATAATAATAAACTAATTATAATTCTTCATGTGTAAATCTAGAATTAAACATCAGAAAAAATTAAATTAAAATAATTATCATCTTCTTGAAATATTAATTACTGAACAAAATTTAACTCTAACTCTAAACCTACTTGCACAAGTTAAATTTAAATTTGAGCCCTAATCCTAACCTGAGAACAAATTGAACTTTAAACCTAAACAGGTAATTTAATTAGAGTTATAACACTAAGGTCCTGAAAGTAATTAAATTTAATAAACCAAATTGAACGGGCTAATTTTAACAGAAATATTTAATCCAAATTCGCCCCTATTCTTAAACCTAATTGAATAATCTAGATTAATTTGAACCTTAAACAAACTCTTAAATTATGTGCATAATGAGCTCGAGAAGAAGGGAGTTCTGAAGCGAGAGTTGAGGCAAACGAACCTGTTGAAGAACACAATATAGTTGATGAACATAGGGAGGAGATTGTCCAAGTTGAACCAATGGAGACCTTTCAAGGAGAGGGTTCAGGCTCCTTACCTCCTACCACTGATATGGATGAGCATATTGTGAATCTAGCTAAACAGGTGAAGAGAAATATTTCTTATAAAAAATTAGATCATTTACTTGAAATGGATGTGGATGAGTTGAAACGTCTCAATGAAGAACCTAGACATACTAAAAGGAGGTCAATGAATAAAAGTGCAAAAAAAATAATGTCTCATTTCAACAATCTTGATACTACACTAGAAAAAGCTCAATTGTTATAAATTGTACTTACTCATAAAGACTT
The DNA here is from genome assembly GCF_030272615.1 of Cryptomeria japonica. NCBI lineage: Eukaryota > Viridiplantae > Streptophyta > Pinopsida > Cupressales > Cupressaceae > Cryptomeria > Cryptomeria japonica. The sequence goes on from NC_081405.1 coordinate 285,943,724, forward strand.
AATAGATCCAATGAAATTGTTGGGTATAGATACAACAAGTCAAAAGAGGAAAACTTCTCAGGTATAAAAATCTATTGTTGATAATGTTAATAAAGGTTTGGTGAACATTGGTAAAAAATCTTGAAAACTAGATAAGACCATTTCAAGAAGAGTGATGTTGACATCTTTAGTAAATGAAAGATTGCCTCAAAAAATACAAATCTCTTCACTATCATCTAAGTTTGGTTTTAGTAGAAGGACAATATCTAAATATGTTAAAAGGAGAAAGATTTTGGATGATACTACCTCAGAAGGGAATTGGGCAATTATGTGTAGAGCTCCTCATTCTGATAGAATTGAAGATGTTGTTAGGAACTTTGTGACAAGTTTTTGGAATGATAATACTCGTCCTTCATCAAATAGTAGAGATGTTATCAAGCAAAGGATTGGTCCTCATCATTATGATCTCCATGTAAAACATTGGATAGACACAACAAAACATGAATTGTATGTGTTGTTTACTAAAACAAACTCTCATATAAAGATTGGACAAACCATGTTTGAACGGTTAAGACCATATTATGTGAAGTTAAACAAAGTTTTCAAAACTTGTTGTTGTCGTTATCGCATCAAATTTGACTTGTACTATCAGGTGTTTTGAAAGATTAGAGAAGATAGTGATGGTTATGAAAATGCTCCTCCTAAACGAACAAGTCAATTCATAGCATCCATCTTATGTGATAAATTAGATGATAATGCAACTGATCAAATAAATTGTATAAGAGGAATTTGTGGAACATGCAGGGACTTGGCTAAATTTCCTTTGAGAGATGAAGATACTGACATGAAGAAGATGGTAAATTGCAAGAGTTACAAGTACAAAAAAATTGAAACAAAATTTGGAAAGAAATCTACAAGGCTAGATTATGTAGAAGAGGAAATACCTATTGGAACATTTATGGAAAATTTTCGTAAGTTGATAAAACCCTACATATGCCATGGTTTTTTTGCCAAATGGCAAGCAAAACAATTTAAAAGATTAAGAGACACTTTCCCACTTGGAACTATTCTATTTGTAGTTGACTTTGCAGAGAATTACTCTTTTGCACATCAAAAAGAGATTCAATCAAAGTATCACTTTTCAAAGCAAATCACTATTTTGGTGCATGTGTGTTATCGACATGCACAGATGAATTTGGATGGTGTTGATAGTAAATTTTAAAATCGTGTCATTAAGAAAGAGTACCACTTCTATATCAGTGATGATAAGGAGCATGACACACTTTTTGTACAACATTGCTTTAAGAAGTTTTTTGAATATTTGAAAGATAGAGGCATAAAAATAATTAAACATTTTGTTTGGTCTGATGGATGTGCGACACAATTCAAATCTTCGAGGCCATTTTATGCACTATGTAGATATCATCAAAATGATAAAATACCACATGTTTGGAGTTTTTTTGAGAGTGGTCATGGAAAGGGTGAACATGATGGTGCATGAGCTTGTATCAAACGTGCTCTAAGAAAGCATCAAATAAAGTACACAGGAGATCGTATAGAAGATGCACATGATGTTGTTGAATGGTGTGAGAAACACTTTGAGCAACCTAATTATCCTAGGGAATCATCATCGAGAACATACAGACCCATTCCATATAGAGTGTTTTGGGAGATAACCGGTACATGTTCTCTTTTAGTGTTTTATTTAATTTTTTTTAATCTTTAAAAAAATACATGTTCCTAGTTCAAATGTTTCAATTTAACAACTTGATCTACATGTACATTCTTGTACACATGTACATTTTGCAGATGTGGATAGAAAATCAACGCATGGATGCAAGAGCGTGGAGAGGACAAGATCTTTGCATTTTGTCATGAGTACAGATAATCGCCCATGGACATTATACACTAGGGATTATTCATGTTTTTGTTCTGAATGCATTTTTGAAAACTATGTTGATTGCAAGAACCAAGAGCTTGGATATGTTAGTGAATGGAGATTGGTGCCACTAGATGTTTCTGACACATACAAAGATTCAAATAAGGATGGAAACTTTGAAGACATATTATGATCATATTTCAGGATTGATTAAAAAAGGTACATATGACGTACACATGTAAATATTTCCTTAAAAATGACATGTAACTTAGAATTTATTTAACTTGTGTCAAATTGCAGGAGATATTTTTGCAGTCATAGCAGAAGATGGAAATATAGAAGGTGTTAGTTATTATTTATTACGTTGCACAGAAGAGAGAAAGAAGTTATTGAAATCTGAGATGAGTGATGGAATGTCATTTCCCACAGGTTTGAACTGATTTGAATATGTACATGTACAAATCGCTTACGTGGAAATTTTTAATTTCTCACGTTTCTTATATACATGTACATGCAGGCTCAGTTGTAGTGCAAGGGACATATTTCAAACAAGTTAAAATTGTTCAACATGGGATTCATTTCACTGAATACCAAATTGACGACAAGGTATATCAGTATAGTCACTTGGTCATTGCTGTTGGCCTAATTCTTCAAATAGTTCCACATCGAGGGTGGTCTCAAAAGTGGAGACTAGATAGTGAAGATCATGACAAAATATTAAGTGTTATTGAAGAGCATTTTGAAGCACTTGATGTGGTATGAATTATATATATTTAGTAATCCAAAGTACTTATGTGGTTCAACCCACATGAATTGAATTAATACTCAAGATAAATTCTAGATCTCTTAACTTGTTTTGAAACTCAAGGATAAATATTTCTTAAGTTTAAATACATGAAATTTTTAATTATATCAAATTAGGATGTATTAAAAGTTAATTCAAGTACATGTACATGTTTAAATGAATGTTTAATTTGTATGTATAAGGTACTGTATCTAATTCTAAATGCATGTAATTTGTAAGGACCACTAGTTAAAATAATTTAATTAAAAAATGCATATTTAAATTAGAATGTAATCTAGTCTAAACTTCATACATGATGCATGAAATATATGTAATCCATATAAAACACAAACCAGGTATAAAATATAATCTAGTCTAAACTGCATACATGCATGAAATATATATATAATCTGATCAAACACAAACAAGGTATAAAGTATATAATCTAGTCTTAACTCCATGTACATGCATGAAATATATATAATCTGATCAAACACAAACCAGGTATAAAGTATAATCTAGTCTAAACTTCATGTACATGCATGAATATATATATATATATATATATATATATATATATATATATATATATATATATATATATATATATATATATATATATATATATATATATATATATATATATATATATATATATATGAAAGTCTATAAAAAGATAAATGTAAATGAGCTATAAAGTCTGGAGCAAATCAACAAGGATCATGTCGGCTACGAACTGAGCGACCATATGAGGGAGAGTCCTGTAAAAGTAGAATTTATTTAAATATTAAATATAATATATCTATCTCTCTAGATGTGCATGTACATCAAATCCAAGTAGAGTTAAATAAAAATTTAAATATAAATTATAACGTGCATGTATACATATATGTACCAAAAACCATAACTAACCTGCCCACTAACAACATCTAAAGAATCTCTCCTACGCACATGCTCAGAGCTCAAGGAAGGAGTGACATGAGCTAACTGTCAATTTAAGGATTAGTCCACGATCAATTTAAATGATCTACAAATTAAAACTTAGAACTATATTATTTATTAAACATGATCTATATATATACACATGTACATGTACATACCTGTGTATCACCTAGAGTAGGCTGTATAGTCTGATCCTATCCCGTGATCATATCAACAACATCACTCGTGCCTGCATATCTCTCTAGCTGTACGTATCACTGAGGAGTGCAAGGGGCCAACTAGATGAGTGGGCATCGTGGATGAAGTGTCTGACTATAGTAGCATGTCCATAAACCTAGTATGGCTCAAATCTCTCAGCTACTCCTCAAATGAGTCCAAACCCTCATCTATGATATGGACTTGATCAGCTCGTATCTCCTCCTCAAATGAATCCAAGCAGCCCTCATCTGTGATATGGACCTAATCAGCTCATAGCTCCTCCTCTGCAGCAACAGAGTGATCTGTAGGTGGGTCAGTTCCTAGAGCATGAGTAGTGTGATGAGAATGCTGTGACTGCCTTGGGGTATGCGTCGATGCCGCTGTAGCCTTACCATCTCTGAGAATCTCCTCTCTAACATCAGCCAATGGTATCCCAAGTCAAGATGAAATAAAACTATAAGCATGTAGTAGGTCCTCAGCTAAATACCGTGACATCTGTACATGTCTACTACCTCTGACTAAAGCTGCTACCTCATCTGGCGAGGGGATGCCAACAATAATATACCGATCATCTAAATCTGAAGCCCCCCCATGACTAGAAGATGCATGATCTATGGATGATCATGAATGTGGTCGACTCATCATATATCTGCCTAGCCTGTCAGAAGATATGGTGGCTGCTGCTGATGCAATCTGTCCAATCCTATCAATTGCTTCTCTCTGAGAAGCAATCACAATGTGATCCGATATGGGGGCCATGGTTGGGACTACTGTAGGAAATATCTGGCCAACAAGGTCCCTGTGTCTAGGCGAAGCTCTATCACACCTACGATATGAATCTCTATCAGCAATCCCGCCCCCCCCTTGTCCATAATATCCTAGAATATCAAGGTAGTTTGGTTTCATCTAACAATGAACCTCAGCAAATACCTGATGTGCAAAGTATAATGGTATTTGGTTGTTATTAGGATAATGACCATGGGCAGCTAAGAAGCATGGGTAAATCAATGATGCAACCCATGGGTCGATACATCTGGTGACTTGATATCCCCTTACCTTACTCTTCTCCTGATATTGTGGAATTCATCTCTCCTTGATGGTCTCCTTTGAGACCACCCCCACCACATCAGCAAAAGAATGAGGACCCCTCACCTCACTCCTCAACTGTCTATATATATCCTCTATAACCTCAGGTGAGAAACTAAGAGGTCCCTCAATGTCTACAAACTATAAAAAATGGACGTGCATGTACCCTTGTACATGCCATCAGTACGGGGGTCATCTAATATGGCCCTCAACCTATGCAACTCACGATCACTATACTGGAAAATAGTAGCAATATCAGGCAAGGGGGGATCTTGCTATGGAGGATCAACATCATCAATGTGTGGGTCCTGATCAGGAGCCTACGTAGGTGGATCCTGATCAGGAGCCTACGAAGGTATATCCTGGGATGCCATCTATCTAGGTACATGTCATAAAGTTAAAATAAATATGTAAGCAGAGAGAGAGAGATCATTTTCATTTTCAAAAAATACATAAAAAATTCAAATATTTCAGAGAGAGAGAGATAACATATATTTTAGAGAGATAGAGAGATCTAACACGTGTATATTTAAATCTTTTAAACACATAAAAAATTTAAGAACATGATATATAACATGGAATGCAACAAGTCTCTAAATTTTTTGACAATTTTTTTGTAATTGAACTCCATATCTAAAAAAAAAAGAGGTCATTGTATTTTTGTAATTTGGGCCCATATGATTATAAAATTATTAAATTTGCAATATGTGATCTTAAGGGGAATGTCATACGACCCCTTAAGACACTATGTGATGGACTATGGGGTATTTAGTTCACATACGACCCCTTAAGACACTATGTGATGGACTAAGGGGTATTTCATTCACATACGACCCCTTAAGACACAATGTGATGGACTAAGGGGTATGTTGTTCACACTAGGATTTTATAAGGGGTCATATGTGGTTCTAAGGGGTCACGCATGTGTTATAACACATGCGTGACCCTTCAGGACCACATATGACCCCTTAGGACACTATGTGATCCTAAGGGGAATGTCATATGTACACTAGGATGTTATAAGGGGTCCTATGTGACCTACTAAGGGGTCAAACATGTCTTCATGCATGTGTGACCCCTTAGGACAACATACAACCCCTTAAGACACTATGTGATGGACTAAGGGGTATGTCATTCACACTAGGATTTTATAAGGGGTCATATGCAGTTCTAAGGGGTCACACTTAGAACCACATATGACCCCTTAGGACACTATGTGATCCTAAGAGGAATGTCATATGTACAGTAGGATGTTATAAGGGGTCATATGTTACCTACTAAGGGGTCACACATGTGTTAATGCATGTGTGACCCCTTAGGACAACATACGACCCCTTAAGATACTATGTGATGGACTAAGGGGTATGTCATTCACACTAGGATTTTATAAGGGGTCATATGTGGTCCTAAGGGGTCACACATGTGTTATAACACATGCGTGACCCCTTAGGACCACATATGACCCCTTAGGACACTATGTGATCCTAAGGGGAATGTCATATGTACACTAGGATGTTATAAGGGGTCATATGTGACCTACTAAGGGGTCACACATGTGTTAATGTATGCGTGACCCCTTAGGACCACATACGACCCCTTAAGACACTATGTGATGGACTAAGGGGTATGTCATTCACACTAGGATTTTATAAGGGGTCATATGCGGTTCTAAGGGGTCAGGCATGTGTTATAACACATGCGTGACCCCTTAAGACCACATATGACCCCTTAGGACACTATGTGATCCTAATGGGAATGTCATATGTACACTAGGATGTTATAAAGGGTCATATATGACCTACTAAGGGGACACTCATGTGTGGCCCCTTAGGACCACATACGACCCCTTAAGACACTATGTGATGGACTAAGGGGTATGTCGTTCACACTAGGATTTTATAAGGGGTCATATAACACATGTGTGACCCCTTAGGACCACATATGACCCCTTAGGACATTATGTGATCGTAAGGGGAATGTCATATGTACACTAGGATGTTATAAGGGGTCACACATGTGTTAATGCATGCGTGACCCCTTAGGACCACTTACGACCCCTTAAGACACTATGTGATGGACTAAGGGGTATGTCATTCACACTAGGATTTTATAAGGGGTCATATGTGGTTCTAAGGGGTGACACATGTGTTATAACACATGTGTGACCCCTTAGGACCACATATGACCCCTTAGGACACTATGTGATCGTAAGGGGAAGGTCATATGTACACTAGGATTTTATAAGGGGTCATATGTGACCTACTAAGGGGTCACGCATGTGTTAATGCATGCGTGACCCCTTAGGACCACATACGACCCCTTAAGACACTATGTGATGGACTAAAGGGTATGCCATTCACACTAGGATTTTATAAGGGGTCATATGCGGTTCTAAGGGGTCACGCATGTGTTATAACACATGCGTGACCCCTTAGGACCACATATGACCCCTTAGGACACTATGTGATCCTAAGGGGAATGTCATATGTACACTAGGATGTTATAAGGAGTCATATGTGACCTAATAAGGGGCCACACATGTGTTAATGCATGCATGACCCCTTAGGACAACATACGACCCCTTAAGACACTATGTGATGGACTAAGGGGTATGTCGTTCACACTAGGATTTTATAAGGGGTCATATGCGGTTCAAAGGGGTCACACATGTGTTATAACACATGCGTGACCCCTCAGGACCACATATGACCCCTTAGGACACTATGTGATCCTAAGGGGAATGTCATATGTACATTGGGATGTTATAAGGGGTCCTATGCGACCTACTAAGGGGTCACACATGTGTTAATGCATGTGAGACCCCTTAGGACCACATACAACCCTTTAAGACACTATGTGATGGACTAAGTGGTATGTCATTCACACTAGGATTTTATAAGGGGTCATATGCGGTTCTAAGGTGTCACGCATGTGTTATAACACATGTGTGACCCCTCAGGACCACATATGACCCCTTAGGACACTATGTGATCCTAATGGGAATGTCATATGTACACTAGGATGTTATAAAGGGTCATATGTGACCTACTAAGGGGACACACATGTGTTAATGCATGTGTGACCCCTTAGGACCACATACGACCCCTTAAGACACTATGTGATGGACTAAGGGTATGCCATTCATACTAGGATTTTATAAGGGGTCATATGCGGTTCTAAGGGGTCATGCATGTGTTATAACACATGTGTGACCCCTTAGGACCACATATGACCCCTTAGGACACTATGTGATCGTAAGAGAAATGTCATATGTACACTAGGATGTTATAAGGGGTCATATGTGACGTACTAAAGGGTCACGTATGTGTTAATCCATGCGTGACCCCTTAGAACACATACGACCCCTTAAGACACTATGTGATGGACTAAGGGGTATATCGTTCACACTAGGATTTTATAAGGGGTCATATGTGGCTCTAAGGGGTCACGCATGTGTTATAACACATGTGTGACCCCTTAGGACCACATATGACCCCTTAGGACACTATGTGATCCTAAAGGGAATGTCATATGTACACTAGTATGTTATATGTGATCCTCTATGGTCCTAAGGGAACGTATAGTGTCATTAGGGGCATATGTGGTCTTAAGGGGTCATGTTGTGTGTGTAATAGGATGTGAAAATGGGTCACATTTTAGAGGATTTATTTTGTCTAATTTGTTTAAATTTGTTATCTAATTTTCTAATGTTTTTTTAAATTAAAATTTATTAATTTTTCTAACGTTTAATTTATTATATTTACGTTTGTGACATTTTTCTAATTTTTTTTTTTTGCTAATGTTTTTCTAAGTTCTGATTTACTACCTTAGTTTTCTATGTTTTTCATAACAATTTTTTAAAATGTTGAAAAAAAAATACATATATACAGTTATGTAATTTTAAAAACAAATTGACACATTTCAGTCAAAACATTAAATTATCAAACATTTTTCTAAAATAATTAAAAACAATAAATTATCAAACATTTTTCTAAAATGCTAAAAAACAGTAACTATATACAATTATTTAATTAAAAAAATAAATTAACAAACAAATTATTTATTAATTTAATAAAAAAAGACATTATTAAACCAAACAAAGGGTTATTTTGTGCATCTGATATAAAGAAGGTCGAAAACTGAAATATGAAAGATGCTAGCTGCTGCAGACAAAGCTCGGTGACGTGATGCTGACGACGAGTTCGATCCAACCCCCACTAGACAGAAAAAGACAAGTTTGACAATGACTCTTTAACTATCACATTCACTATTTATAAAAGTTTGAAAAAAACCTAACCGAAAAAGGGTTCGAGCGAAGGGGGGGTTCGCTCGAACCCCTTAAAATAATAATATTATTGTGGGTTCGCTCGAACCCAAAAACCACCTGCAGTTTGAGCGAACCCACGACCGCAAGGCGGTTCGCTCGAACTCAGAGGGGTAGTTTGAGCGAACAGGTCTATTTTGCTTGAACCCCTCAAAAAATAAACTTCCCTCTTTCGCCAAATTCCTTCGTTGGCGAAAGTGGGAACCAGCTTTGTGAGTTCACCCATAAGTATTACCTCTTATATTTTGAATGTTGTATATATTATATATTAATTTTAAAAAGTTTGATTAAATTTAAATCCTTTAAATTTAATATACTTTTAAAAAGTTTTAGAATTTGTTAAATATTTGTTTGGTGGATGCATAAAATAAATTTGATAAGAAAATTTTAACGTGCTAAATATTATTTTAACGTACCTAAAAAATTGCCTAAAAATATTCATTCAATAGTGGATCCCAAAAATCCACTAATAAGATGTAAATTTTCCAAGCCAATCAGATTGGAGAAAAATAATTTTAATAATTTAGAAACTTAAAAATCATGCATCTTAACTTTATAAAAATTAAAAACATAGATCAAAATAAAAAAAATACATAATTCTAATTGGTGGAGAAACAATTGAATAATAACGAGTTAACAAAAAAACAATGCAACCGATTGCAATAGTACTAGCCTAACGACAAGTACTAATAATAAAGAATATATTCTCTAGCATTATTGATATTCCATTATTGAATAATAAATAATGTATTTTCTAGCATTATTGATATAATAAAAAATGCATTTTCTAATATTCAACTAAGATTACACATATTTACAAATATTATTGTTAATATTGAATGAACTAACTTAAAAAATACAAAAATTACCAAATACATTCATTATAATTAAATAATTTTTGATGTATTATGACTAAGGTTTGAATTATAATTAATTTTACTTAATGTTAAAATGATATAGTGTATATGTCCCTATTCCTTCAAATAACGTTATCCTTAGATCATTCCTCAAAACAAGCATATTCTGCACACACATGATTGTAATTAATATAATAAAACATATTCCGTTAATTTTTTTAAGAAATTGGTATTGCAAATTATCAATATGCTCCTAAGTTACATTTGTGCAATACCCTTTCAGGATAAACATCAGTGTAAAAATTTGATGTCTACAACATAATATTTTTTAAAATAAAGTAAATTAGAATTTGTGAAATTAAAGGATATAAATAATTCCATCTATGACTATTATTGATACTATTTATTGTTTACATAAATTATAAAATTAATAGCTTTACTAAGCCTTTCATTTATTTACTACATTTATATGTATTAGTTTGATTGAATTCTTCGATTACATATTCATTCATTATAATTAATACACTATAAATTATTAATCTCTTCTATTTTCTAATTGTTTGGAAAAAACATATTGAATTACTATTACAAATCTACATGACAAGTACTCGCCACTACATGGCACTTGTTATTATTAATTGTTTAATGGGCACAACTATTCATAGCAGACATATGATTTTCATAGTGTAAATTTGTCCAAAGTTTTTGGATTTGACAGTGTGCTGACATTTTAGATTAAATTCTCATTGAGAATTAAGAACATAGAAGAGAATGGTATATGATTTTATATTTTTATTATTAATTTTTAATGGGCACAACTATTTATAGCAGGCATATGGTTTCTCTAGTATAAATTTGTCCAAAGTTTTTGAATTTGATAGTGAGCCTGACACTTCAAAATCTCTCATCAATAATTAAGAACATAGAAGAGAATGATATATAATTTTATATTTTTATTTTTTTATTGATTAAAGTTATATTTTTTATTGATAATAAAAAAATTCATTACTAGACTACAAGTGGCATCCAACCTTACATAAGATTTATCCTTTGCTAAAACAAGAAGGTAAAATGCTTCATACTCCTGCAAATCCTAATAATAATACTCTTTTTCCCTTGTAGTGTCCTAAAAACAAACATCATGTAATATTTCTTATTGCAAAGAATTTTGGCTCCCTCATCAATCTTGTTTGTTGGCACCTAGTAGTGGATATCGGCCAAGAATCTATCTTCTAGTTTTATAATTTTATTAATCAAATGGTATATTTATATTTTTTTTAATAAATGTCTTATGTCATATTTAATATTTGTTTATTATTAAATATGTTTTTAGACAATTATAATGTGTTGTCTACAATACAAATATTAAAACGATATTAAAAACATATAATGATTATATCTTATAGAGATCATATTAGGAAATCTTATTATATTAATGCATTAAAAATGTCATTGTAAAACATTGGACTTTATAATTAACATCAAAACATCATAATCATTATGAAAACAAAAATAAAAGTAGAAGAAGATTGTATTAAAATATAAAGATAAAAATAGTGTGTGTTTTTATTCATAAACCATTTCTTAATTATATTATTTTGGCATATACACATCATATTTTCTATTACCATAGGTAAAAGAGTGACAATGTGCTTCTATTCAAGAAAATGCATATAATCATTCAAAATATAGCTTGTGGTTGTAACTGATTCTAGATGAAAAATAATACACGTTATATTTTCTATTACCATAGGTAAAAGAGTGACAATGTACTTCTATTCAAGAAAATGCATACAATCATTCAAAATATAGCTTGTGGTTGTAACTGATTCTAGATGAATATTGATTATATTCAAATATTTTTCTTAATAGGATATAATTGGTTATTCGTGCATATGTGATCTATTTCTACAAAATTATTTTATTCTTTTATAACTAATCAATTATTACCTTAGGAATTATTCATGCACAAATTTATATTAGAGATCTAATGTTTTTGGACATTGTGACACACCCTTTATAATTACAATTTGAATACATAATTTTAATGAATTGTTTTTCACACCTCTTGAAAAGTAGGATTGTCAACTGACATCAACACTTTATATAACTCCCACCAAGAGAACCACTAGTTCCCATTATTGTTCCAAATATCACTTACTTGCCCACCATTTTCCTTTAAAAAGTGATAAAGATGCTTTCTACAAGCAATTCCCTCACATTATTTTTTCACATTGCAATTTTGTTGGTATGTGTTGCTTTTTTATTATTATTATTATCAATAAACCACAAAGAAGGAGTAATTTATATTAATATAAAAAGGATGTGACTATACTCAATCATCCCAAAATGAAACCAAAACATAGTGCCCCCATAAAAACAAGGGCTGCAGGGCAGCTAAGTTCCTGCCAGAGATTGAAAGATCAGTTTTTGGCTTTGTCAGATTTGTTTTGCAGAAAACAAAATAATTCAATGCCAAAGATTAATTAATAATAAAAATGCCACAAATTCACAATAAGATGACATGGTGTTATTGGAGATATTGACAGACTGTTCATAAATTGCCTTGTTGAATCTGTATCTTGCTTTCCCCTTTATCTTTATAAACTATGTCTGAACATAGTATGTTATTTCTTTCAAGACTAACCTCCATGTTCAGAATGTGGTCCGCATCAAAAAATAGCATGTTAACAATCCTTAACAGATTTAACCGCCTCCCAACCAACTAAATGCAGGAGGGAACTGCAAATGCTTAAAATAGAATATGTGTAAGGTGGCGATCCTATAAGCAAGGAAAATAACATTCAAAAAGAGTATCAAGGAATGCATTTAGAAATAAGAATGCTAATGTCTATTCAAATTGAACATCTCTCTCTTACATAGTGATAGAATTTTTCCATTATTACATAAAGGCAACAAAATGAGTATTTTGATTGTTGTATGCCTTGAACAATGTTAAGATCAAAGTCCAAAGAAGACCCAACCATTTTTTTCTGAGGAAGAAACTGAGATAATCTTGTTCAATAATTGAATTAACTGATCTTTGTCCGAAGATAGCTTCCCCACTGTGGCCTGGAATTAAATCTTAATGCAAAATCAATATAGAGTACTTCAAAAGTAAGGATTTTAAGACCAAAATTCAGAAGAAGCCATCAACTTGAAGCCATGATAGGATGTTGATAAGGTTTACAATGTTCACATTTCCTAAGCCTCCATTATCTTGGTTAGCAGCAACAACAAACAACCCCTGAGACAACGCATCCTCGAGATGTGTCTTTCACCTCCGCCTATTATGTTTTGCAAGTCCTCATTTACAACTTCTTTTTCCCTCATGAAATTTTTGAAGCAGGTGAAATCTGAATAGTGCAGACATTTATAAGCTACAAGAATTTCATAAAATAAAACCCTAGAAAGCAAAGTGAATCAGAGAAAGAAAGATATTTTCAAAGCCAGTGAAACAAAGAATCATGCCAAATAATTAACAAACTTCTGAAACTTGTAAAACAAATGAAATGAATATAAACCAAAAAATCTAATAACTGTGATACAAATAATAACAGAATTACAAAAAAACTTCTGTAAACTGCAAAACATTTTTGATAGTGAGAATTTGCATTTTTGATAGTGAGAATTTAAACATGATTTGCTTGTTCTATAAGTCGCTTCACCTCCTTGCACCAGGCACAAAATTTTGTTCCATGAAAATGACCCAAATGAATGTGCTTTGATGCAACTAATTTGATTGCCAACTGTCCAAACAATTGATTATTTGTGTCTGTACCAAGATCATCCACTTCTCCCTTGCATGCGAAAAAAACCCAATCACTGACAGTTCATTTATGCATGATGCATAGACGATAATCCCCAGAAATGAGCACCTCAAGACCACTGTTCTGTCAGCCCTGCAACCTCTAAGTCATGTGTTATATTGCATTGGTTTTGTGAATGGCTCTATAGGCCGTCTACAAAACCAATTCACCGTGGCAAAATATTTTCCCAAAAAAAATATACATAAACAATATGCAACTTCTACATTGCAAATATTGAAAAACAACATTTATGCAATGAATCCTGCAAGCAATGGCGGATGTGACTACAACAATCATCATTAAGAGAGCCGCGGTGAAAAGCTAAAATGCAAGCACTAAAGTGAAAACAAACAATTTTCCCAGTTAATCCATAGGCGACACAAAATTAAAGTGTAGGAACTAGGTCACCTGGCTCTGCACAATAAAAGGTTGTAAGAGTAGAAGTAAACTGTGAAACAATTGAAAAATGGAAGAAAAGGAGCCATTTCGAAAATAATGGCAACTGAATCTCGATAGTGTTGGCAAATGCACACTCCAATGAGAAATTGAAGGTGATTGAAGGTATTGTCATTGATGACAACCTTGCAATCATATGATATCGATAGACACCGGTATCGGCAGACTCTACACTGACATATAGTTCATCGGCACCGAAAAGATTGATTACTGACACCATGGCCGACAGGAATTTTTTTTAATTGTATTTTGTATTTAATTGTAAAAACCTTTTGTAAGCCGACATGGTAGATTGTAATATGACTCATATAAGTATGAGATCTTGTAGATCATTTAGGAGAAGTATGTATAGAAGGATTATTGCAGACCAAATGTGCGAATTGTAAGGCATATTTTGGATAAGGGTTTATGAATATTGCAAAGCTTAAACCGGTACTGAACCTGGCATAGTAGATGTTGATCTGAAGTAGTACATGACATTGGATTTGTATAATCCATTTTTGTAAGTCAGTGAGACTTCTTTTGTAACTGAGCAGTGACCTCTAGGCACTTGGCCTTCCTGCATGTGCAGGCCCCTATTGTAAACAATAATATTCCCTTGTTGGCCAGTAAGTGAATATTGTGGGTCACAAATCCCACCAAGGTTTTTCCCACACTGGGTTTCCTCATTAAAACATTGTGTTATGGTGTGTCTTTCATGTTGTTTTTATTGTTCTTATTTACTGCATTAATTTTAGCTTACCGGTACATAGTTTTGAATTGCTTTTCATATAATAAGTCAAGAAAATTCATACACCGATCAGATACTGATTCACACCCCCCCTCTCAGTATCTTTGGGAATCCTAACAATTGGTATCAGAGCCCGGTCCTCTATTTTTAAAAGCCTAACAACTTGAGGAAGATCCTGACACTGGTAGAGATGGAAAACTTGAGAAAGCAATTGGAAACAACTCTTTCAGACTATGATGCTGAAAAGGTGAAGAATATCAAACTTGAAGATGATCTGAAGGCTACACAGGATATCATTCAAGGACTTCAAGAAAATATCACTATTACAAGAAACAAGAGAAGATAACTTTGTGAAAAGATGCAGAATGATGATGATGAAAAGGAAACTCTTAATGATCTAGTGAACAAACTGAGACAAGAAAATAGTACAATGAAGAATGAGATGCAGGATATGACTATGAGATTTTGTAAAGAGACTGAAAATCGGAAGAAGAATGAAGATGACTTGGTTAGAAGACTAAATGATGCTGGAAATGAAAACACAAGACTTAGTCATGAAAATGATATGTTAAAGATAGATTTGATGCATACACAAAATGACAGAACTGAACTCATGAGACAGAAAGGAATCTTGGAAAATGAATTGGCTACTGCAAATCAACACAAGGAGAAATTCAAGAAAAGTTTAGAAGAACTTGATGACATCCTAAAGAATCAGAAACCTAATGGTGATACAAATGGCCTTGGCTTTGAAGTTGGTGAAAGCTCCGGTACTGCAAACAATCATGATCATAGTAAACCGGCAAGACAATCTAATGCTTACAAATTTAATGGGAAATGCTTTAACTATAACAAGTATGGTCATAGAGAAAATTAGTGTAGATATAGAAATTATCAGAACACTAATGTACCCACCGGTCAATGTTCTAAATGCAACAAAGTTGGTCACAATTCAGAAATTTATAGAATGAATGTAAGATGTTATGTTTGTGGAAGATTTGGACACTTATGTAATCAATGTAGAACACACACTGACATAGGATATGGAAAAGCTATTCAGAAAAACAATGTGACTTTTTATGCTTGTAACAAGATTGGACATATTGCAAAATTTTGTAGAAGTAAGACATCACTGACAAATAACAAAGGACCCAGCTTGAAAGGTAAAGAAAAAGTTGAAGAGGTAAAGCAAGAATTCTCAAAACAATGGACTAGAAAGTTAGATCAGAATGTTGATGGGAATACTCCTCCACCAGTAGAACAAAGTATCACTCCATCAATAGGAGACTCTTCATCTAACTGAAGGAAAATCCTTTGGGGGTTTGGCAACTAATTGAAAAACATGCTAATATACCCTCGGTTGATGGTGAGAAGTTGAATTACTTCTTTATCGGCAAGATGTGTTAAGTTTGACTTAACCGACAGACATTAAATGTGGTAGTTGAAGAAAATAACATTATAAAGTAAGTGTTTTGGCTCTTTTTTCATTCACCAAGCATTCAAATCTCTGAGAGCGCTAAAATTCCGAGCGAAGGCATCCTTAGTGAAAAGTGAAGCAGTTCATCCAAGCACTCATCCTAAAGGAAGATTGAGGTATTTATAACTATGGATTCTTCATCTGCACCTAAATTCATTGCAAACCCTACTGTGATTGAAGTTATCAAGTGTCCTAGACCCGTGTTCAAACTTATTCCCAAAATTGCGAAAAAGGATGATACCCTAGGAGCATTTTTGAAAATACCTAAGGGAGTAGTTTATGCAGAGGATCCTAGAATATACATACATTGTCATGTTGAGGAATTAGGAGATGATGAAATCAAGAACATGTATAGGACTATGATTTGTGATGTAATTGGAAATATCAAACTGGAACACAAGGTAGTGGAAACCTTAGGTTTTGTGGATATTTTTAACATCCCTAATTTTATTGAAGATGTGATAAGAATAGTCCTAAGCAGAGTCCATGGCAAATTATTTTGGTTGGATTCCATCCATAAGATCACTAAAGAAGAAGTTAGGGTAGTAACAGGTTTACCTTCCACCGGTAGTAGGCCTGACAGAACTAAGAAAGTCTCAAATGACACTGTGATGACCTTAATTGACACAACATTTGACAAAAGATCCCTAAGAGTCAATGATGTGAAGGACATCAATATTAGATTTGTCAGTATGATTCTTGGCTATAAGGCTACAGATGCAAATAGGTTGAACTCTATATCTAGCCTATGTATTAAAAGTGCATATGACATGGTGAACAACAATAAAATAATAGATGTGTGTGAATGGCTTAAAGATGAATTGATAGACAACCTAAAGAAAATCAAAGGTGATAAGAAGGGAACATTCAAATTTGGAAATTTGCTTGTATGTTTAATGATATACATTACCAAGGAAGTACCCGATATTGGTAGGAAAGACTTTGGCTTTGATATACCAGTAGGAAAGCAATTGTTGGATACATTAAACATGGGAGAAGACAAAGAGAAACATATAAATGAACATTTTCAAGCACTGAAGGCCCGAATGAAGACAAGATTAAGGTTATCTTAAGCAATTGTTGATAAATATAAAAAAGAGATATGCTTTGTAATTAAGAAAGATGAAATTTGGATGGAGGCAGTTGTCCCTAGAACTCTTTGGGTAACCGAGATGGGATATGAAACAGATGATAACATCATTGAGACTTATGCAAAATCCCTCCTTGAAGAACCAAAGGAACCATATGAGAAAGTGTTCGGCAATGCAGAAACAATTGAGAGTGGTATCCAATCTCAAAAAAGAGTCAAGAAAACTGAACAAATAGTGAGGAAAGGTACAAGACAAGCTAAAGCAATTACGGAAGATGTATTAAACAAAACTGGTATCAAGGAAAGTGAGTTGGAAGGACTTCAACTAGAAGCTCATCTTTCACCGGTTGCAACTTTTTCTGAAAGTGATATACCGGCTGAGTTCAAAAGGGTAGTAAGGAAAAGAAAACCCTCATTGGCACCCTCACCTACACCCAAAAGAACAAGCAGTTAGGCCTCCAGCTAAGAAGTTAACTCCAAAAGAAAAAGAAGGTAAAACAAGCTATTGATCCACTAGATAAACTTCTAAATGAAATAACCGAGGATGGAAAATTAAAAAATATTAGCAAGATGTATAACACACTTTCTAATGATGATAAAGAGAGCATACAAAATAGTGTAATTTTACAATTAGACATATACAAGAAATTTCTGATGGAAATTGTTGATGATATACCCAATGATTTATACAGAAGACTAGAAGCTAGAAGGGTAGCTATTGTTGAGTTAGATAAAAAGATAAAAATAGAAAAATTACTTGCAGTTCACCCAGTGAACTCCACTAAAGAGATAGATGAATTAATTAGTGAGGCCAACCAGACAGTATTTTCAACCGGTCATCGACATGTAGCACTAATGGCAGATAGAGTGAATGAAATCACTGAAGAAACCGCAGATCAATGAGATATATTCTTTGTTGAAAAGGAGAAACAAGAAGAACTTAAAAGACCTAAGACCATCTGAGTCTACCAAAAGGACAAGGATAAGGGGAAAGGTAAGGTAGGTGGACCTCCAAGCCTAAAGATAACTAATAACCTATCCCCACCTCCTTCTGATACTCCATTAGTACATACTATTGACAAACAACCGGTGACAGAGAGTATGGAGACTCCTCATGAGGATACAAATCCTGAGTCTGAAATTTTGTACACTATGAACATAGACACCCAAGAGGTAAATATTGTGGTTGATAAAGAGACCACTGAAGATAAGAAGAAAGATGTGGCTATTGAGCCACCGACAACAGATGTTGAGATTGGGGTTGAGACACAAACTGAACAATCAGTTGATCCCTTGTCTACTGGAATGGTGACTGATACAAAACCCACTGAGGCATAGGTTGAGAAATAGGAATAGAAAAAGGTTGAGGCACAGGTTCATGCACAAACAGTGCCACCGGCAACAGCTGAGAAACCAAAGCCTTTGCTAGTAGAAATGCAAACACAAACTGACCTACCAAAGGTCAATACAAGCAAAGAGGTTACTCACACCGGTGAAATGCAGAATGTTAAGGTAGTTGGACAATCATCTGGTTCTTCTATGACAGAATTCAGACCAACAAATGTGACAGTGGTATTATTGGATTCCATCAAGAAAATCACAGAATGTAGTGCACAAGCATATAAGGCTATTGATGATACAATTCCTATTCTAAAATTGATAGCACCCAAGTGCAATGTGGAAAATAAAGATTCTTTAAATCGACTAGACACATTGTCTAAGTATATCACCGATAACATTTTGACAGTTGATTAGATTAATGAGGAGACATTTAAAGAGAAAATGGATAAAGAAAAATAGAAATTCTTTGATGAGAAAATAAAGAAGTGCATGGGACACATTGATACCCTTTTACCGACACTAAGCAAAACAATAAAGGAGTTTAAGGAGTTGTATAGAGACACATGTAAGACTAATATTTTGATAGTAGATATAGACAAGGAGATCAGTAAGGTACAAAAAGAAATAAATGATATAGCTGACAATTTCATTGATTCATTTGAACCATTATCATTTATAGAGCAGGAAATAGCAGGTTTTGAGGAGAAACTTGAAAAATTGGAAAAAGAGAAGGAAAGAATAAAAGGAAAGGCAAAAGATCTTAAATGCAGACTTAGTCCCAAATTGGACTACCTCATCTCTTTGAGAAAAGAGATCTTAGAGGCACTTGTTCAAGGACTAAAGACACTAGAAGAGAAAATGCATCACCTCACCGATACAATTCAAAGAATAGAGGCCGCATTGAAGGACAATGAAAGGTTCACTGAGAGCCTGAATTTTGTATTGGCAGACCTTTTCCAGATTGTAACCAACCGGTTACAAGGATCAAGCTAAAACTGCACCCAGTTGACACTTTGACAACCTTTATCATTGATGTCAAAGGGGGAGTAGTGGAATTGAGAAAAATCCAATGACACAAGAGATCATCTGCTCAGGGGGAGCACACAGTTTTTGGTAAGAATTTTTTGGACTTCAATTTTTGGATAATACAATTTTGAATTTTTCTCATGAGTGTTGCCATCAATGCCAAAGGGGGAGATTGTTGGCAAATGCACACTCCAATGAGAAATTAAAGGTGATTGAAGGTATTGTCATTGATGGCAACCTTACAATCATATGATACCAACAGGCACCGACACCAACAGACTCTACACCGGCATATAGTTCACTGGCACCGAAAAGATTGATTACGGGCACCATGGCTGACAAGAATTTTGTTTAATTGTATTTTGTATTTAATTGTAAAAACCTTTTGTAATCTGACATGGTGGATTGTAATATGACTCATATAAGTATGAGATCTTGTAGATCATTTAGGAGAAGTATGTATGTAAGGATTATTGCAGACCTAATGTGCGAATTGTAAGGTAGATTTTGGATAAGGATTTATGAATATTGTAGAGCTTAAACTGGTATTGAACCTAGCATAGTAGATGCTGATTTGAAGCAGTACATGACATTGGATTTTTATAATCCATTTTTGTAAGTCAGTGAGACTTCTTTTGTAACCGAGTAGTGAGCTCTAGGCACTTGGCCTTCTTGAATGTGCAGGCCCCTATTATAAACAATAATATTCCCTTATTGGCCAATAAGCGAATATTGTGGGTCACAAATCCCACCGAGGTTTTTCCCACACCGGGTTTCCTCATTAAAACATTGTGTTATGGTGTGTCTTTCATGTTGTGTTTATTGTTCTTATTTACTACATTAATTTTAGCTTACCGGTACATAGTTTTGAATTGCTTTTCATATAATAAGTCAAGAAAATTCATATACTGGTCAGATACTGATTCACCCCCACTCTCTTAGTATCTTTGGGAATCCTAATAGATAGACTGTAAAAAAAAGGGGGTTTAATCCAGCGATTAGTGCAACCTTGTAGAGGATATTGCCCACAACATTCACAAAATACAATTTTTTTAACCCATATACTTATTTTATTATCGATGTTGGTCACTTGACATGGCCTATAGTCTGTCACAATATTCCATCTATCTAATTGCATGATTTCAATTATTCAGTTATTGTCAGCACTACAAATTCTATTTTGCCGGACGTGTCTTTGGAGATAGTGAGTTTTCCTATAAACTTTGTTTTGTCAGTGCTCTGTTTGGGAATAGTGTGTTATATTGTCTTGAATTTTCTATTAGCCTTTGCACACCCAATGATAGGCATACAAAACACCTCGCAGTCAAATATTTGCCTCTCGCATACCCAATGACAACGAACAAAACACTTCACAATAAAAGATCTGTTTAAAAACCAACAACTTTCTTATAGTACATGATTCGATCAAAGTTTATGTAAAATTCTTACATTCTGATTTGCTCAAAACAACAAGATTAATCATGATTTAAAGTTTTAGCCTCCGCAATAGTTCCATGAGGGGCAGGAACTAAAAAGACCCATAAAAAAGGACCCAACCCAATCATCCAAGAATCACAAGGCTAACCCGGGCATACATACTTGCAGCAAGAGAAAGTATCCCCAAAATATTGTCCCAAAAGAAAATTAGTTTTTATGTGGAACATCTTGTTGTTTTTAATTATTAAATAAAGCATGAATAATCATTTTTGGCTCAATTTATTAAATTGTTAAAGGGATTAAAAACTTAAATAAATGAACTTAAATCAAGATATGTTATTAGATATTAGATTTGTGTTTAATAACAAGATGAATTTTATTTAAATAGCTTTTTTATGAATAACAGATGATTATTTTTATTAATAGTAAATATAGAAAAGTATAATTTCATAGTAAAACCAAACCAACTTCATACCATATTCGATAGCCACCCCATACACCACAAAATCCTAAATATAGTCACCATTGTAGATCTATACAAAATTCACAGTATCCTTATTAATGTACCTTATATATTATATACAATTTTTTTTTTTTTTTTGGCAAAAGTGGCAAGCCATTGATATATATATTAATAAAAACAAAACCTATTCAAGAGATCAATAGGGAAAGAACCAGAAAGAAAACCCTATATCCTTGCTTAGATACAATGAAAAAGAGGAAAGGAGGCAAAGAGAAGAAGCCACCCAATCTAGAGAGATAGATAGGGACTGCTCAGAGAGTGAGTCGCCTAGGGGCCAAAATTAGAATAAACAGTCAGGGCAAGACCAAAGGAAATCATAAATAACCAACCCCCTTAACCAGTTACCGTGGCGACTGGGAAGCGTGGCTCTGAATGTTGGAGCACTGAAGGGTTGCGACAACCGGTTATCGATTTTGCTGTACCAGTGGTTTGATATCGGTATGAAATCCCGATGACTGGTTCATAAAAAGAAAAACCTCCAATACCGGTGTTAGTCATCAAGCAAAAATGGTTCCTCTACCAAGTCTGAAATACCAGTGGAAATAAAAGCAAGAGCCAATCATCGAAAGGATAGGAGCAGACATAATATAGTGTCATACCAGTTATCGTTATTTTCCATCCATAAAAAAGAAGCAATTTCTAGATAGCAAAAATAAAGCCAAAGCCAGAATGACTTTACTCTTCCATGGCGACGTCTTCCTGGGTTTGATTTGCAGGGGCTTCAATGATGGACATAGAGGAGGAAGTCCATCTCGTGGCTTCATCTTGCACTGGTACGTTGAGGTCAAGAACCCTATCTGTAGTCTAACCCTTTCCACAGGATGTGATATTTGCAGATAGGGGTCAACATTTTCTATTTTTAGGATTTCCATTAGAGCCCCAACTTTAATTTTGACCCTATGTACAATGTGGTTGTCCAATTGTTTGCCGAATTGATGTAGGCTGTTCTTCAATGGTGAAAATTTTTCTGTTCAAGGCCATGCTTAATTCGGTCATAGAGTACCATGTAAGCATGGCTAGATTGGATGAAGTGATGCGGAAAGAGGCCCCCAAGGAGAGCCGACCCCTGCCATAGATTATATTTTGCCAGAGCTTCATGGAATGAGGTCGAGGGGAGTACATCTTGTCTTACCAGCTTGAAGAATACTAATTCCAGCAGAGGAATAGATTGCAGGAGATCTAGAGAATTTGACAAAAAGGAAATGAGAAGTTGATGGGGATACATAATCCTTTTATCTTGCAGGGATAGCATCTCCTCATCGATAAAGTCTTTGACAACCCTTCTCAATTGTGGATTGTGTAATAGAAAAAGATGTTCGAGGTCCCTGTCAGTGATGTGTCTGTGAAAAGCCGCCATGGACTCTGGAATTTGCACTGAGACCCGGTCGTTCCATGGCATATACTCCCAATGAATTTTCCTGCATCCTCTGCAAGAACCATTTTCCATATTGCAGAGCACTGTAATACTTCAAAAATTTAAATTTTTGAAAATTTCGGTTGAGAACTATGGGTGTAAGAGCAAGTTGGTTCCATTTATAAACAAAAATTACCATCTCAAAGTGCAATAAATGATCAGATTTTAGGATCATGTTTGCGATTCTTGCATTAATTTTATGTCCGTATTAAAGTTGAGGGGATGTGTGAGAGGCCTAAGTCTGTTTTGCCCCGTGTGAAGTGACATATTGAGAATCCCCGAGTACTTCGCAATAAAGTTCCATACATACCATTTGCAAAATGCGTTTAAGAGCATAAATGCGAGTGTCCTATCAGCCTTCTTGAACACTAGTACCGGTTATGTGCTTATATGCGGGTATTTAATAGGAAGCTTGTGATAAGAGTGTTTTACTTTCCTTTTGTACTAGTATGAGCAATTTGGGGAAAGAAGACAATTTAGTAGGAGTTGCAACCGACTCCATAGAGATGCCATCGTAGCCCATATTTGCTAACATATCAGCAATGGAGTTGCCCTCTCTTAGTGTGTGACTGACAGAGTAGTCCGAGAAAGTGTCGATAAGATCCAAGGTGTGCTTCAGAACATAAGATAGTTGCCATGTCTTAGATCTTTTCAAAGTAATTGAGTTGATAATTACTAAAGAATCCCCTTCTATGTTTATATTGGGGAGACCACACTTCTTTGCTAACACTAGACCGGTTAGTAAGGCATTTGCTTCCGCTAAGTTATTCATGCCTGGAGGGATTGGTGAAGCTTGGAAAGCACACATTTTGCCAAAGTGGTCTCGAATGCAAACTCCGATTCCCGATTTCCCTGAATTTCCATGAGAAGAGCCGTCAAAGTTGATCTTAAAAAAATTCAGAGCTGTGGGTGTCCATTTGATGGATGACCGGTCTTTCACATGGACTGAAGACTAGTTCGGGGGAATCCCTATTGGTAAAATAATACCATGCCAAGATTTTGTAATTATCTTATCCCACCAGGTAAATGACTGGATGTCCTTGGAATTAGTAAGTGAAGAGTTTATGATTTCTACAATCGAATTTTCTAGTTTGATCAAAACTTGATCTAGAGAGGAGGATGTTTTTATGAAGATCCTTTTGTTCCTCTCCCACCAGCTTACCCAAATGATGTGAGCAGGAGCACATTTCCAACTACCTAAGAAGGTTGATGTAGAAAATAAAAGAGGCCAAGAGTTAAACATATCCCACAGTGATTTTCAAAAGGGCAACATGACTTGGAGTTTATTCATGATGAAGAACCAACATTGGGAGGCGAAAGAACAATGTAGAAATAAATGATCAACTGTTTCTTCCTCTAAGTCACAAAATACACAGTTAAAATCTTGTGCAATGCCTAGTTTTACTAATCTCTCAGCTGTTAAGATTCTTTTATTCAATGTTAGCCATGCAAAACAACCTGCTTTTGGTAAAACAATGTCATTCCAACAGAAATAATATGCCCGACTACTTACCTTACTGCTGCAACCCTGTTGTAAGGCATTGTAACCTCCTTTGACTAAGTATTGCCCTAATTTTGAAGCTGCCCCAAATAACACATCATCTTTGTTAGACATGATAACTAATCTATTCAATAGAATATTGACCAATGAGGAAGATTGCTGGAAGGATATTGGGAGAAGAGTAGGGTCTTTCCAGATTATTTTCCCTGAAAAAATTTCTACTACAGACACATAGTCACTCAATTTTCTACCCCAATGGGCTATAGTTGTATTCATAATGTCTTCCATGTTATCCAATTTAGCAATAGGAGGATGGTCACACCATGAGTCTGTCCAGAAGTTAGCACTGAGACCATTGTTGATTTCCCATGAGACATACTTAGATATTAGATTCCTTGAATCCATCATGAAATTCCAAATAGCAGACCCCTTTGGAGGGTCTAAAAGTGTCAATACTCTTGATGGTTGGGTGTTGTCCAAATATTTAGCTTGCATAATCTGGCACCATTTGGAAACCGGGCTAGTGTACATTTTCTAGATCAGTTTCCCTCCAAAGGCCTTGTTGCGGTTCTTCAAATTGTGAAGTCCCACTCCCCCTTGGGATTTTTGACATGACATATTTTCCAGAGAGGTTAAGGGGATTTTCCTTTCATTTGTCATATTTCTATTCCATAAGAAATCTCTAACGAGTTTCTACAATTGTTGGATGATGGATGAGGGAGCCGTGAGGACATACATGTAATAGTTCGATATTGCTGTTAGCACTGACTTGATAAGTAGGATTCTACCTGATAGTGAAAGCCACCTTACTTTCCAAGCTGAGATTTGTGCCTGAATTCTACTAATGACAACTGACCAATAGGATTGTTTTGTTTGATCCCATAAAAAAGGGGATGCCAAGGTAGGAGGATGGCAATTGGTCCATTGAGAAGCCCAAAGTCTTGCATATTCTTAATGATATGATTGGAGATGTGTTGAAAATGAAAATCTTAGACTTGGCAACATTAATTTTCTGACCCGAAGTAGAAGAGTAGATATCCAGAGTTTGCTTGATGAGCTTGGCTTCTTTTAGAGAAGACTTACCAAATAACAATGTGTCATCAGCAAAAAAAGAGTGAGTTACTGTTATTGAAGTACCTGGAAGGGT
This sequence comes from Cryptomeria japonica, assembly GCF_030272615.1. Lineage (NCBI taxonomy): Eukaryota > Viridiplantae > Streptophyta > Pinopsida > Cupressales > Cupressaceae > Cryptomeria > Cryptomeria japonica. The sequence continues at coordinate 285,969,724 of NC_081405.1, forward strand.
GGCCCCAAGCCAAAGCCCTTTTGAAGATTGAAAATTGATGTATCTTCTCAAGGCATCTACCATGATAATGAAGAGAAAGGGTGACAAAGGGTCACCTTATCTTATTCCTTGTGTACCCTGAAAAAACCCTGGGGGATGACCATTTATTAGAATAGAGAAATGCGCACCTGAGATACAATTTTTGATCCATTTGCACCATTTGTTTGAGAAGCCAAATTTTGATAACACTTTAAAAAGAAATTCCCACTTAACCCGGTCCTATGCTTTCATCATATCAAGTTTGATAACAAAATTTTCTTGTTGGTTCTCATGGATAGAGTGTAAAACCTCATGCGCAACTAGGGCTCCATCCATAGTCTCCCTACCCAAGACAAACTCCCCTTGTTCTTCTGAGATGATCTTAGGTACAAGGAAGTGAATTCTAAGGTAAATGGCCTTAGTTACAATCTTATATATTGTGTTACAAAGAGAAATGGGTCCGAACTCTGCGAATGAAGAAGGAGAAGGGGTTTTTAGGATGAGAACAATATTTGTTGCATTAAATTTTTTTAGCATAGCACCCTTTTTCCTAGATTCTTCCATTACCTCTAAGAGGTCAAAACCAATCACATCCCAACACTTTTGAAAAAAGAGGGCGGTGAATCCATCTGGACTTGGGGCTTTATTTGGGGAAAAAGAAAATACTACTTTGTGGACTTCTTTCAAAGTGAAGGGGGCCAGGCGGGCTCTATTGTCCTGGTCGAAGATTAGAGGTGGAATAGACTACAGTAGAAGCTCAACATTGTCCTTCCAAAGAGGGGGATCTGAATTAGAATGTGGTGGGGCTAGGAGATTCTTAAAAAACTTAACTCCTTGTTCTTGGATATTTGCTAAATTTTGAATCAATTCCCCTAAATCCTCATGCTTGATTGAGAATATAACATTAGATGCTTTTCTTTGTTTTGTGGAAGCATGAAAGAATTTTGTGTTTTTATCCCCCTGTTTCAACCAAAGTTCTCTTGATTTCTATCTCCAATGTTCTTCTTCTCTCTTACAAACCTCTTCCCACTCACTTTGAAGGCCCTTTTGTGTAGAGTGCAGGAGTTGGTCCAAACCCTTGGAAATTATGGTTTGGTTAACTTCTTCAAGTTGTTGAGAAATGATTTTTTTTTGAGCCAAGACATTCTTAAAAATATTTCTATTCCATTCCTTAGCCTGGATCTTAATAAATTGAAGTTTCTTAAAAAATTGGAACATCTTTGTTCCACTACATGCAGGGGCAGAAACCCACCATTGTCTTAGTAAAGCCTGCAAATGTGGGTATCTAAACCACATTCACTCAAACTTGAAGGAGGAGCCATAAACTGGCATGCGGTTCTATTTTTGCCATTCCAGGATAATTTGGACTAGAAAGTGATCTGATTCAAAAATTGGGAGAATGTCTGAATGGTAACAGATCTGATTGAGGTGCCATTCCAAAGGAATAAAAAACCTATTGAGTCTCTCTGCAATCTGAAGGAAGCTTGATCTCTTGTTAGTCCAAGTAAAGATACCATTATTGGGGATCACATCCAGTAAGTTGTTTTCTATGGTGAAATTTAGAAAATCCTACATAGATCGTGGGGGTGGGCAGATTCCTCCTTGTTTTTCCTTATGAGACAAGATTGCATTAAAGTCTCCTCCAATGATGAAATTATGTGCTTCCTCTTGTTGGAGTAACGAAGTCAGTTTGTCCCATAGGCCTTTCTTTTCCAGAGTGGGGATGGGGCCATAAACATTAAATACCGTAAAGGTCATGTCATAACATACTGCTTTCAACATTTGCCAGTTGAGGTCTTGATCTATTAAGTGAACTTGAACTTTTTTAGGATTCCATAATGTAAGCAGGCCGCCTGAGGCCCCAACCCCTTACATGTGGGCTGATCCAAATTGTGTCCATTTGGACACTGATTTGTGATACATTTCTTGTGATAGGTTTGTTTCTTGAAGTAAAAAGATGTTTTCCTTTGAAGAATCAAGGTGAGATTTGATTCTCCCTCTTTTTTCAGAGGCATTAATACCCCTGACGTTCCAAGAAATTATTTTCATTGTGAAGAGGGAGTACCTTTTGCACTCCTTGTAATTCTTTTTGACACTTTAAATTTTCCGTCTAAGGTACTCTGCACTCTTGCCTCTATTTCTTCTTGAATTTTCATAGAGTTTGGTTTCCTACCTCTCTTTTTTGGGGTTGTAAATCCATCTGATTTCAAACCGGGCCTCTATTCAACCAATAAGGATTGTGCATAGCCATCTTGTGAAGGGATTTCCATTTCTTCCTGCCTAATTTCCAAGGGGAGTTCCCCTTTATCTTAAATGTCAGTAGATGAACAATAGTACCTTGTTTCTCATAAGGGGAACATTACATTTGTCATACTAACACCTTCCTCTTCTGCAATTTCCTCAATCATAGGGGCAGCTAAGGTGGACAGTATATCATCTGCTAGTTCCTGGATATGACCCTCCTTACTTGAGGTGGCTGTCCCTGAAACTGATAAGTTCTGCATTAAATTCTAGATGTCGATTGGGGATTCATTGAACATTAGGTCTCAAACTATAGCTTCTCCATCATTAGATGATTTGTCATATAATTGGAGGACTGGTGTGGACAAGGAGGCAAATTTATAGCACATGATAAAAAAATTGGTCAGCTGGTTAATCCATTGAATATAGGATGGTTCAAAGGCATCTTGAGGTTCAGAGGGATCATTGCATGCTTGTAAAGGATCAGAAGGCAGAACTACCTCATTCTGACAGGCAGGACACAAAAGAGGGTATGAGTAGTGATTTTTACAGACTAAAAGCTCTGGGCACTCATGGCTACTACAAGAATTCGTGAAGTGGCCTAATTGTTGCTGATATTTGCAGATGACCTCAGCATTATCCAATGTGATGTCTTGATGCCACAAACCCCATTTTAAAATGTTAAAATAGAGATTATGAGACATATTAACGACATATTGAGACATATTGAGAGATTATGTCATTATTGTCTTGTTTTGCATGGCTAACATTGAATAAAAGAATCTTAACAACAGAGAGATTAGTAAAACTAGGCATTGCACAAGCTTTTAACTGTGTATTTTGTGACTTAGAGGAAGAAACAATTGATCATTTATTTCTACACTGTTCTTTCGCCTCCCAATGTTGGTTCTTCATCATGAATAAACTCCAATTCATGTTGCCCTTTTCAAAATCACTGTGGGATATGTTTAGCTCTTGGCCTCTTTTATTTTCTACATCAACCTTCTCAGGTATTTGGAAATGTGCTCTTGCTCACACATTTGGGCAATCTGGTGGGAGAGGAACAAAAGGATCTTCAGAAAAACATCCTCCTCTCTAGATCAAGTTTTGATCAAACTGGAAAATTTGATTGTAGAAATCATAAACTCTTCTCTTACTAATTCCAAGGACATCCAGTCATTTTCCCGGTGGGATAAGACAATTGCAAAATCTTGGCATGGTATTATTCTACCAATAGGGATTCCCCTAAACTGGTCTTCAGTCCATGTGAAAGACCAGTCGTCCATCAAATGGACAACCCTAGCTTCAAATTTTTTTAAGATCAACTTTGACGGCTCTTCTCGTGGAAATCCAAGAAAATCGGGAATTGGAGTTTGCATTTGAGACCACTTTGGAAAAATGTGTGCTTTCCAAGATTCACCAATCCCTCCAGGCACGAATAACTTGGAGGAAGCAAATGCCTTACTAACCGGTTTGGTGTTAGCAAATAAGTGTGGTCTCCCCAATATACACATAGAAGGGGATTCTTTTGTAATTATCAACTCAATTACTTCGAAAAGATCTAAGACATGACAACTATCTTATATTTTGAAGCACACCTTGGATCTTCTTGACACTTTCTCAGACTACTCTGTTAGTCACACACTAAGAGAGGGCAACTCCGTTGCTGATATGTTAGCAAATATGGGTTGCGATGGCATCTCTGTGGAGTCAGTCACAACTCCTACTAAATTGTCTTCTTTTCCCAAATTGCTCGAATTAGTACAAAAGGAAAGTACATATTAAAATAGATATTATGAGACATATTAAAAACTACCATGAGAATTTTGAGATAAAATTTAACAAAAAAAGAAACCCAGAGGGTCTTGGATCACTTCTTTTTCCTCCCTGGATTCAAAGGCCCATTCACCCAATTATCCTTTACCACAAATTGGAGCTGTTTCTTCCTACTCCTCACCACTCCTTTCACACCCTCATTTTTCTCCATCTCTTTCTCCTTCAGAAAATATTTTAGCACCTTCCATCTAATGTGTGCCTCCGCACACTACTCATCCTTGTTGGATGTAGCATTCCACCTAATGAAAGGATGCATTGGTAGTTTCAAATCGCCAATCTACACCCAATTATCGTTACAAGCTAAAAAACCAACCCCAAGCTATGTCAATTCTAGTAACACATTCATCCCATGCAATCACTCCTCACCAACACATTGTTGCATCACCCAACCAACATCCTCCTTGTTTCCCAATTCTAGCCCCTATGTCATGACCATGAACACTATGTCTGCATTGGTTCTATAACAGTGTGTGGGGCTCATGAATTCCTCACCGAGGAGGATGTCCATTATCTGCATGAAGATGGGTTCCTCATACTTAAAAACACTCATGTACTTCTCTAACACCTAGCCCATGAAAGCCAACTATTGTTTGGTGGTTATTAGAAAGAAATTGCTTCCATCCTCCACAAACCATTGCCTCCCATCACCTTCCTTAAACACAACACATTGAAATTTTGTTTGGGAATTGAAAGAAGCTCCACCATGGCCATAAATAGTGTGTCCAGGCTATGTGCGGTTATTTCTCATAACTTACCATAGTTACCATCCAATTTCGGTGACATATGATCTCCATCACACCTCTGTCATCCTTAAAAACTGAGTTCTACACCTAGAGATCTTCCCATATCTCCCCCAATTGTTCCTCATTAAATGCCATGACCAACTTGGACAACCTATCTGCCATGACATTTACCCCTCTCAAAATATGGGTGACTCAAAAAAATTTAAAACGTGCTAAATAATTTCTAATATTTTTGATAAATTTATTTATTTTCCATGCCATCAAATCACCTTTGATAATGACATTAATAATAATCTGGGAGCCGCCTTCCAAATGGAGATTTGAAATTGCTAATTTGTATGTCATTTTAACTATCAACAATGTTGTCTTGGCTTTTGCTTCGTTGTTTGTACCCTCTACCAGCTTCTTGGCAACTATTGCCAATATGTTACCATTCTAATCCCTTGCAACATACCCTACCCTTGAGGGACCTAGATTACCCTTTGTTGCCCCTTCAAAATTCACCTTGATCCATCCCACCTCAGGATTCTTCCACTCAACATCCTTTTCTCCCTTGTCATTTGGATTAACCCGAGTAGGACCATTAACAAGTTGAAACCTAATATAGGGCCATTTGGACTAAATCAAGCTATCTTCCTTGTTGAAAGTAGTATATAAATTAATTTGAGTGGTGGCTACACTCACTAACTCTAAGATTGATCTTTCTATTATGCTACACAATCGAGATCTAATTAAACTTTCTCTAAGAAAATTTTCCTGTTGTGTTCTTTCCATAATTCTCATATCACCATAGAAGTCACACTTTGCTAAATACAAAAAAATGTAGACTTGTTGCATGCTTTAAACTAGCTTTGAAAGAACTCCCTCAAAGTTGAAGGAAAAGGAAACTAAACCCAATAATTCATTAGCCATTTCATAGTCCAGGAATAAATGGTATAGTGTCTCCTCATGCTTATTGCACAACACACACTTGAAATGGCCCCAAAACCCAATCTTCTACAACCTCTCACCTATAAGAATCCTTCCTTTCAATGCTAGCCATGAGAAAGAGATAGCTTTTGGCTAGGAATTTTTATTCTAGCATAAGCTGTGTGGTCATTCTTACTCAACTACTGTAGATTCTAAAATTCTATATTCAACCTAACCAAATAGGCCCCTCCTTGAGATCCACATCAAATAATCTTGTCCCTTCCCCCAAAGAGTAAAATATTTCTATATGATAAAATGTTATGAAGTAGTTCCTCATTCTCTTTATCAAGGTTTAAATCATCTATAGATTTCCATCTTGTTGGTTAATATATTGGTCTTTACAATTTGATCTTTTATTCAACTCTATGCCCCAAAAGAAGACCAATGCAATTAAGAAACAGTTGGGTAAACTAACATGAGCCTAGCAAGTAGTTTCCCTCAAAATTTTAATAAAGGTATAGCTCCCTTCTCAAGGTCTACTTGAATGCTTGTAAATTAAACTAAATAGGGGGTATACTTTTGACTAGAAATTTAGGAAAGGAACTAACATCTTCTCATCACCATGACACATACATGAACAACACAGATTTTATTTTAAATGGGGAAAGGAAAAACTTATTTCAACTAGATATATCATCAATGCACATAAAATAACTTCTCAAATGTAGCATTAACTCAAAGATTAATTACTACACTCAACTAAGATTTAGAAAATTTAAAACGAACACTAACTTCTGAGAGCATAAGATAACTCACGAAAATAAGATTACCACAAAGAGTAACAATATTCTTGCATTATGAAATCAAAGTACCACAATAACATCAGTTTGCAAAACCCGAATGCACAAAGGCATTCCAACTTAGAAATTAACTATCTAGAACATGACAATAATGATCAATAAAATTCAATTGTGTCTCACTCATGCCTCAAAGGACAAGGGGTACCAAAAATTATGATCCTTTGAAAAGTCCATTACATGCATATTTAAAAATTACAAAATATAACTATCCATGAATTCTTGAAAAATGATTCCTTTAACTTCCAAAACCAATTCCTCTTCCACCAAAACATCGCAACAAACTTAATAAGACAAATTGATAAAATGGAAGAGCAAAGATGAAAAATGTCTTGAACCAAACACCTTAAGAGGTTGAAGCTTCTCTCAATGGTGCCACTTTTTGTCGAGTCTTCTTATCTCTGTAACTCTTTAATGCCTTTAAGACACTTGGGATTTTGGTGGCTTGGGAAATTATTAGACTGCTAGTTCTCATTTCCCATTGAGTCCTTTCCCTCCTGATAGTTTCACTATTGGCCAATAATGTCTTGTAATGATTGACACACCAAGTCAGTGAAATGTTAATTTTTTCCAACTCTTCATGCTTTACCTCATCAAATATTTGGGATCAAATAGGACATCTACATTCTAAACAAACTTGACCTTAAGTTCCTTTCTAGTGGTTATTCTTGAGTTGTCTTTCTACTTAAGGTGACACCTGATGTCTTCAAATCCTACATGATTTGGGTCACCATATTATTAGCTTTTGTCAATAATTTATTTTGTTCTTTGATTTTTTGCTACATAAATTGTATTTCCATTTTAAACTGTCTATGTAGCTTTCACATGAGATAGAGGTAGTATCTACAAGTATACCTTCTTAACAGCTGTGTCTAATCCCATGTCTACAATTTACTACATCCCCTTAATGGATTGCCAATGTGTGGTTTCTTCTAGTTTTGAATTACTTATCTCTATGGCCACACCGTTCCTAGCAAGTACCACTTCATCATAAGATCTACTTAAATTCTCAATAAATGAGGGTTCTTGATCCTTTACCTTACCAATCCATTTTTTGGTAATTTGGCCTAGGTGGCTATCAAATTGCAACTTGGATATCATCTCATTATTTACATTAAATTTATGATCAAATACACTTGTTTTATCAATGGCCCCTATGAATATAGATTAAGCAGAGATCTTAAACATACAATAAATCTACAAGACCTTTTAGTCCATCTTTACTCAATTTTTCTTTCTCCACCCTCTCCATTACCCTAGTAGTTGTAATCTAAAATTTATGCAAGTCTGCATCCACACTTGGAGGTCCCATATCAAGGCGAGCAATGTTAAAGTCAGATGTAGTAGCCTGAATCAATTCCTTTTGTACATTAGGTTGAGAAACTTCTAAGAAAAAATGATCTGAGTCCTCATCCTCGACAAGGTGTGTAGTAGTTTTGAGATTTTTACTTTTGGGGGTAAGGGTAGACTGCAAGATCTAAGAGACAGAGTCTTTGGCTTGTTCCCTAATGGATTCCCTCTTTCTATTATTTGAAAAAGAAACTTCAAGCCATGAGGGAGAGGCTAGGGTTTTAGAGGAACTTTGCATAGTATCTGGAGTTAATAGGAGGGTTCTTTTAATAGGAGACCTCCTATAAATATTTTAAAAGTTGAAAGGAAAGGGATTTTTAGGCCTACCTCGACTAGGATTCCCTAAATCATGAACTTCCATTAGGACAACATCTTTCTTAGTATTGTATGTTGGGTTCTTATCTTTATCTCCTTCTTCGACATGCTTTGGTGCCTTCTCTTTTCCATGTTCTCCTTCATTAACTCCCTTCTTTTCTCTTTCTCCCCCTAGATTGAGTTTTGGACCTCCTCCACAAGTCTTCTTTGGGATCCTATCCTTTTTGGGAGGCTTTTTACCACCTCCATCTCCTCATGGTGTTGGAAATATGAGTTTGTATGGTTGTCATTAATGTCAAACTTGGTTGTCTAGATGGATTCTAGTCTAGATATGTTTTTGTTGTTATAGTTATGTTTTGGGTTACAGTTGAGTTTGATATTTTGGTGTTGGTTGTGACATTTTGATTCTAGTTTACAAAAGTTGGTTGTTTATGTTCTCTAGCAGTAAGAGTGTCTAGTAGACTAGTATGAAAAGTCTTCAGTGGCCTCTAGATATGCTAAAGTTTGTGTTGCAAATTAGTTGAAATGATTTTATGGCTCCTATAGTATTCTTAGTATGCTTCTTTGGTGGATTTTCTATTCTGCAAGAGAGATGTTGATTCATGTTTGGGATATTCACCTATGTTTTGGTTCAATGTGTCAAGTTGAGCTATCCTAATTAGATTACATTATTTATTTCGGATATACATTGGTGAATGAGTTGGATTATTCTTATGGGTATCACCATTATGTGTGGTATAATTTGTATCAGAAGATGTCTTTTGGCCAACTGTTTGATGAATTCTACATGTTACATTTGATGGTGACTTTGGAGGATAAGTTAGCATTTTCAAATTGTTGGATTCATCTTGGAAGGATGTGTTATGATGTACTTTGGTCCCTTCTTTCTCCTAGACTAGACCACTTTGAGTATTTTGGGTTTAGGTGGCTTATTTTGTGCAATATTGTTTATTTTGATTGTGACCGACCCTCAGTTAAGTTTTTGATGATCTATCTTATATTTAAGGAATGTGGTTGTATGTGCTAAGTGTGTGGAATATCCGTGAATTGATGAGAAGTGTATGTGAATGATATGCAAGCAGATTTGAGAGTTCAAATGTGTAAAAGATAGTAAAGAGCTTTGAAGGTGATATAATTTGTGAGACAGTGATAGTGATCAGATATATTTCCCATGATGTTGGCCACTTGATATTGATATTCAAAGATAATTTCATGTTTAGGAGATCCTTCTCATATTAGTTCTACTAATTCTTCTATTATTGATGACAGTGGGTCCTTTAACAACATTTTGTATCTCGCCCTAAAGCAATGTGCCTCAGTTGTGAAAGTCCATGTATCTTGTCCTAAGGTAGTGTGCCTTAGATTCACAAGCTCTTCAGGTGTTATTTATTTTTGGAAACAAGCCTAAAACATTCTAATAATTTCTATTCATATTGTGAGTTTGATTCTCAAAGTGTTTTTTCTTAGTTTGGGATTTCCATGTAAATCTAGTGTTCATGTGTTAATGGTTAATGTGCTTTCAATATTGTTGGATGGTTTGATGCAATTCATAATTAGTTTGTTTTGAAGTTCATCACCAAGACATGCATCTGATTGAGAAGAAGATGAGTTAGCACCACCATCAAGTGAAGGAACTAATGGTGGTGTAACAAGGTTGGAGGATAATGAAGGAATTAAAATTTTAAAAGTAGTACAACTTGAAGGTTGATATACTCTAGCCTAATTGTAATAGTGGAGGGACTTGGGATCAATCTTTACTATAACTACTTGAATATTATGAATGAATTTAGAAGACTTGTGCAAGGTATATGGTAATGTTCCCATAGCATGAATCCATGGTCTACCAAGAAGAATATTACATTGTAAAGGCTTTGGCATTACATATACTAGAGTAGGTAAAGTAACGGGTCCAAGCCGCAAAGAAAATGTTATTATACCTAGAGATTGTTGACCAACATTATCAAACCCATGAATAGATAAAGAAGAATTTTCAAGAGAACTTGGATCCATTTTGATTTTAGGTAGAAGATAAATACTACAAAAATTAAGCATTGAACCAGTATCAATGAGAGTACATCTAATACTAATGTTATTTACAAAAGTAACTATCATTAATGGATCATCTTGATCTTGTACTTGTTGGATATGGTTGTTCATTGTTTCTGATAGGATATGTTGTTGTCATTGATGTCAACATATTCTTGTGATTTATTTCAATGAGTTTGGGAAGATCTTCTGATCCAGTTTTGTAGTTTGGTTATGCTGATCACTGCTTTGCAGAATCCAATATTTCCTCTGGTATATTCTGGTGTGATCAGATCTTGTGCTGAGGTTTTTGGATATTGTTTGGGATAATCTTGTGTATCTTCATTTAAGATGGTTCATGATTTGGTACACCACAAATTATCTTTCTTCGTGGCAGTTGCTGATTGGTTTTGTTCTTGGGCTTTCTGATGTTGATTGATGAAGATTTGAAAAGTGGTGTTGGTGCAAATGTTGGTGATGGTTCTATCATGCTTGCTAGCATTTCCATGTTGTATCCTATTTATTTTGCTAATCCGTATTGATTGTTGTGCAATTTTTTTGTGGTTTTCATCAATCGGTGATGATTTTTGTGTTATGCGGTATTTTTGGTGGTGTAGCGTGTTGCGGTTGATCTTGGCATGATTTCTGGTGGATGTGATCATTTGGGAATTTGAGTTAGGTCCATGCTATGTATTGCAAATCATTATATTGGTCCAGTGGTTGATCTTTGTATCGTGTAATGTAATTTTTGTAATTATGAGTTGAGGGTTGAGGGTTTAGCCGACCTTGTTATCAAGGTTGATGATTAATTAATCAATGCCCATATCAAATAAAATTATAAATCCAATATAACATATAGGTAAATGGGGTAAATTTTTATTTAGTGAATGGTAGGAAATAATATTTAAACTTATTTTACACATAATGAATTGACCTGAACTGATATATGATCTTCTTTTGGCTCCTCTAACACTAAGTCTTATATTCAGAGGTATAGGAGTAGTATTACTTACTAATATAATTTATTCCGCTTTTTCATTGGGGCTAGTTCTTATTTGTATATCCTTTTCTATATTATATTGAACGTGGATTTTGTAGTTGTTGCACAAATCCTGATTTACATAGGAGCTATTAATATTTTGATTCTATTTGCCATGATGTTGATGAATAATCTAAAATATCTTAATTATACCCCTCCTTGGACCGTCGAAGATAGCATTAGTTCAATAGTTTGTACGAGTCTTTTTTGTTTATTAATTACTATTATCTTGAACATATCATGGTTCAAAATATCTCTGACTCAAAAATCAAATCAAATGTTAGAATGAGATTTAACAAACAATATTCAACATATTGGGGCTCATTTATCCACTGATTTTTTCCTTCCATTCAAACTTATTTCTATAATTCTTCTATTCGCTCTTCTAAGAGCCATTACTATAGCTCATCAAGAAGAAACAATTTGTAAATGAAAGCTCTCATGTGCATTAGTAGCATAATTACACTGTTTTATCTTCATAGATCATGAATATATGTGAGTTATTCACTTAGTTTTGGTGTCGGTATTGTGTCTGCATTATCAGAGAGAGGTGAATGTGCGAACAATAAATTTATCATTCAATGAAGTATTGAGGAGAGATTGGTGTTGCAGAGCAGACAATTGTGCTTAACTAGAACTGTCATCAGACATTTGTAGATGCTATCATTGTAGTTCAATTCTTCCGGATTGTAGTCCGAATCATATTCTAATTCAGTGAGACTTCCCTGAGAATTGTAGCCTTCCAGGCAAATATCTTTTGAGTTGTGAGCTCTAGGAAGTGTGCCTGAATGCATGAGAATTTTGTTGGGACTCATTAAATTTGAGTCAAGTTTTGAGACCCATTTCAAAATTTTAATATTGCACTTTCAGAAAGGCACCTAATCTCATTTAGGTGGCCTAGTTAGAGAGAGGGTAAAATGGAGCTAGTTGTTTTTCAAGGGGTAAGGCCTGGGAAGTGTGTCCTACACCTTTCATTTGACCTATGCAGTGTGTTGCAACTTTCAGAATTCAGTTTGGATAAGTTTACCAAGTACCCATTTCAAGGGGTGAGCTGAAAGTGTATAGTAGGTGCAAATGCAGATTTTATTGAGTAGCCTACTTTGAGTGCTTATATATTTTTCCCTGTTGATTTTCATGAATAATTTCAAACTGAATTGAATTATATGCATAAAAGTGTGCCTCTGTACAAAATTTCAAGTCTTTATGAATCCATTTGCTCAGTTTTCAAAGCTCAATCTGTTTGCAGTTTGTATGGTTTGACAAGTCCCTGTTTTAGCAGCTAGTCGAAGCCCTGTTTTTGCATAAGTGTAAAATTTTCCTTGGTGGGTGTTATGTCAGAATGTTTGTTCTAGGCTATTGTTAGTGCAAATGACAAGCTATGTTTCTAGTTTCAATCTCCTGCCAATCTGTTTGATCGGTTTTCAAAAGGGTTTATTGAGCCATCTATTTCAGTGATCCGTACTTTCATTGTCATACTAGTTAAAGTTTCTATTTTCATGAGCGTGCCATTCACATCCAGTCAGTTTTTCGATCAAAATGAGTGTTCTAAGATTCTCAGATTTGAGGGTCTACGAAGATCGTTTGATATTTTTAAGAAAGGCATCATGAGTTGCCTGAGCATTGACTTCATTAGGTCCGCAGTGTCAACAAAGCCGGTTGGTCATTTTTGAGCATTAATATCTCTTCGCTTGGGTTTTGTCTGGAGAAACCATTTGGTAGAGTTCATTCTTGTATATCAGAGTATACGCCTGCCAGATGGCGAGGTCCAGCAAGGTGTTTTGACCGGTTTGAAAATTACGTCTTCGCGAATAAATGAGAAAATGTGGTGTAAGTGCCTGAAGGTTGCAAAACTTAGTTTGATGATCTGAAAATGGTGTTCATCATTTCCAGAGGTATGTTCAAGGTTCATGAGGCATTTCAGAGGTTAGTTGCATGAAAACAATTTTTTTTAGTCAGACCCACTTTGGGGCCCGACCTGGCTCATGCTCGATGGTCTTGAATTCATGGTAATGTATATCAATATCAACTAAACTGCAGTTTGCCAGTAGGATGGTGAGAGGTGACTTCAGTTTACTTGTTGTTTATGGATTAAATGGATGTATATCCTGCATACTAGTTGTAAACCTAAAATAATTCAGAGAAATATCAAATTTACCAATATATTATTAAGTGAAAAATGGAAGTGAAAGTAGCAGATTTTGGGCTTTCAAGGGAAGGGCCGTCTAGTGAAGTAACTCATGTTGATGGATACATTTGGTTACCTTGATCCTTAATATACCATAGCAAACAACTTGATAGAGAAAAGTGGTGTGGAATGGGTAAGACCCAATGAAGTTTTCAGCGAATCCCATTGGTCAGGTGTAATGCCAAATTCCATAACTTTTGTTTGATTTTCCCTCAACAACATGGCATGGGAAAAGGCCATTGAAACTTCCAAGCGATGCAACTTGCAGGAAATGGCAGTGGAGAAATTGTTTAGAATGGAGTGGAACTACTCTCACATTTCTGTGGAAGCTTTCAACTATGCAAACAACAGTCCAAAGCCCCCACGTGCTGCATTCTGAAGCATTTCCCTGTGACGTTGAAGAGGTTGGCATCTTCCCCTTTCTGCGTGGAGTTTGGGGAGCATATAAAACTACAAGCAAATGCAATTTGACAGAGCCTCCCTCCTCCTGCGTATTTTTTTTTAGATTGTGGCAGAGTGTATTGGTAGGCATAAGGTTCACATGGTATGGTGGAGGAGTTTTGTAGAGATCTCTTGGCCAACATCTTCCCCTCCTCTGCGTAGAATGGTGTTGGAAAAGCTTTAGAAAACTCCAAGGCAATGAAATTGGCAGGTGTTTTTCTCCTTTGCTAGAATCCTCCCTTCACGTGGAGTGGAGTATAGGAAATGCAGAAAATGTTAAACCATATCAATGTCTCTCCCTCCTGTGTGGTATGTGGTTAGAAGCTGTAGTAAAACTCTCAAGCATAATGCAATTTGTGAGGTGTTTAATGTGAAGTCCCTGCGTGGAGAGTGGGGAAGGTCAAAATCAATGTAATCTGCAGGTGTGGAGCCAAAATTTCCCAGGCATGGTTTAGAATGTAGAAAAGTTTTCAAACAAAATGGCAATGTGCAGGTGTGAGCCAAAGTCCACGACCATTTCTAGAGTTCTCCTCTTGAGTGGCGTTGAAGTCTGTAGATGAGGGTTTCAAAAACTCAAGCGAACACCATTGGCACCATTAAAAGCCTTCAACATGCAGTTTCAAGCTAAAAGGTATTATCCCACATTTGTTGGGGAAGAGAAATATTTGATATTTATAACTAAAACTCCACTCATCCATAGTGTGAAAGCCTCAAGGCTTTTGATGGATGGTGTTGGCTAGGGCCCAAGTGGACCCCACGTGTGGGTGCACTTCTCGAGGTGACCAAGGAGGCTGACAAGTGGCGACTCGATGGACCCCACGTAGGCATGGATCCCGAGGCAGGTGAGTTTTGTAGAGAATGAATGGCTTAACCAGTGAACAGGTTGCAGAGGATCTGATGAAGCGTGCTGTTTCGCGAAGCAGAGATGCTCACTGGTTAAGCTTAGTGAAATGGAAAAGTGTTAAAGAGCTTGCAGGTTCCATGAAGATCAACGGTCGACGTTGATTCGCAAGACAAAGATGCTCATCGGTTAAACCCTACGAAATGGTGAAAAGCTCAGGCGAAACAACGAAGGGTTAAAGAGCATGCAGATTCAAGACGATTCAATGACGCACGTGATTTCGGAGCCCGAAGATGCACACACGTTACCCATTGCGAAATAGCAAAAGATGACATGGCGTACATGTGGCAAGTCCAAGTGGAGGTCTAGCTTGCGGGTGTCGCTGAGGTGGTAGTGAGGTGGCGACAAGCAGGCAGCCCAGTGGCAGTGACGAGGTGGACACATGGTGGATTGATGAGGTGTCATTTGAGGTGGCACCCAGTGGATCCTATCAGCGAATCAGAGGCTGCCACATGGCAGGGCATCAGGCCAAAAATCAGAGAAAAATCAAAGTTAAAATAAGAATTAAATATATAGTTGAAAACTATATAAAAAATTGAAAAATTTAAATGATGTGCACCTAAAGTGGATTAATTCGCCCAAAGGTCCATTTTTGCCCATAATAGCAAGTATCATATATCACCGGAAAGCTCTCGGGATGAGGAATGTAGTTATGAAGTTTGTTTTAACAAATATGAGATATTTTGAGAGAAGTTTCCACAGGAAAGAGGATGAAAATGAATTTCAATTGGAGAAAGAAGACACTTGGCAAATTCTGATGAGATCTGATCTTTTTCCCTCCTCTTCTTATTCCCAATTCTTCTCAATTGTAAGGGTTCCAGAAATTTGGAGAAGTGCTCTAGTTTTCATGGCTTCCAGTTCTGAATTGCTTGACCCAAATGTGTACAATTCTATGGATCTTTTCAGGGTATAGAGGTTATAGTGCAGTGTTGTAGATGTGGTTTTTTAGTTGCAGGTCTTACTTGTGTCAGGCATGAGTAAACTTACCATAATATTATCTCTGTGCATGTATTTCATTGTTATGAATTGAATCCTCAAGGAGGCTATAATTTGTCATCTCAAGGAGATTGTATGATTGTTTGTAGGCATTCTTTAGTGAAGAGTTTAAATTCTATAATTAGTCATAAACAATTGAATGTGTCCCAGATCTGATAATCTTGTGAATAAATTAAGTAATGCATTAGTATAAGGTATTAATGCAGGGATATCTTGTAAGGAAAACAAGCTCGCAGCTATGGATGCACATTTGCAGTTCTGTGTGTGACTCTGTTGCCCAATGAACAAGTTACTGGTCTTGTAGATTTGGGGATATTTTCAGATTTACAAATTAAAGACAAATCTATTTCCCTTTATGTTTAGGGGTTTGTGTTGTATCCTTCCCAAGCTCTGTTTCACCCATTATTTGTACAAGATCTAGCCAATCTGTATGTGTTATCTAATTTGTTGATCTTGTGGAATGGTTTATCTACTTATTGTTGATGCAGTCATATGTCTGTAATTGAGTTAATTTCATGCATCAAAAGGGTGTCCCCCCTAGGTCTAGCAGAACCTAAAGTGCAAGAGGATCAATTAGGGTCCTATGTTATGTTGTCCAAGCCCTGATGTGTTTCATAGACTGAAATTGGCCATTTCTTAGAAGGATTGTAGGTGAACTTGGGTTAATCATTTTTGATGAACAAAAAAAATGGCGACTCTGCTGGGGAGTAAATGGATTTAAATGTTTGATTGATAAGGTTAGAAGTTGAATGTATTCCTCATCTTGTCAATTTGATATCCATCTAGTTTGTCCATTGTGTATGCACAGAGTTGAAGATGTCTTTTATGGTTGAGGGACTAGTAGATGATTTGATAAATCATATTGAGATGCAGATGATTAAATTATTTGTATGCTCAGACATGGTGCCTTCATCATAAAAGCTTGAGAAGAAAAGTGCAATAGAAAGATTCACATAGATTTGGTGTTGATTTCCCAAATCTATATGTGTTAAATAGCCTGGAAGAGTGTTTATTGCAGCGAGATTGAAGGAGACAATAAATAATTTAAATATGTGTTGAATGGCTTTCTGCTGTTCAAAATGTCCTCTGTGCAAGAGGTGGCGACTCTGAGGTAAAAGACAGTGCTGAAAGTGGAAGTTAATGTTTAGATCTACAAGTCCTACAACTGCAAACACTCAGGTATTTTCAGAAGTTTCAATGCAAGACATCTCTTCTGAAAATTTGGAAGAGCAAAATAGTTTCCCTATCTAGTGTTTTGCACTTTGTTGAAAGGGAAGAAGATAAAAAATATTTGCATATCTATTTTGTTGAATATCTATCTTATATGTTTTCCTGTGATATGCAAGTATCCATGAGTTTTATGTCAAAAAAAGTGAAAAAGATAAATCTTTAGCTTGACATATTTAGAAGTTGTTGAATTTATGGTGGGGGTGTGTATGAAGTTTGAGAAGTTATAATATTCAGTTAATTAGTTCAGCCCCAATCTTATTCACATATGACTATGCCTAGTGAAGTGTCACAACCATGTAATAGGAAAGGTTTCAGTGTGAAGTATTATGCTGCTCTAAATTTCAAAGATGTTCTGGGTTGCCCAAATCCCATACCCATAGAAATTAGAAAGTATTTGCCAATATTCAGTGGGAAGAAATCAGAATCAGCATGTCAACATTTGAAGAGATTTTAAGATTTGATGGGAGAGTTTGAAATTTGTCAAGAAGATGTGTGCATGAAGTTATTTGTCCAGTCATTGAAAGAGGATGCAAGGGATTGGTTCTCTTTTTTGCTGGCAGATTGTATTTCCTCATGGGAGGAATTGGTTTCAGATTTCATAGACCAATTTGCTGAAAAGGTGAGTGATTGTGATTTGCTGAAAGAGTTCATGTACATACAAATCTGGGAAGATGAATTGGTACCAACATTTAATATCAGGTTTTCACAAACATTGTCTAAAATTTCCAGTAAGTATAAGTTCGATGATAAAGTATGTCTGGATATTTATATGAGTGCTTTTGGTAAGAAGATGGGTTTCCTATTGAGAAACAAAGAACCCAAGACTTTGTATGAAGCTTTTAACACAACTAGGGACATTGAAAATAATTTGAAATTTGGGATCTCAAAGAGATTTGTGTGTGTTGTTGTTTCTTGTCAAAGTACCTTCAATTGTGAAATACTATGTGAAGCTGAACAAATCATTTCATGTCTAGGTGCATCAAGCTCTGCTGTTCCAAATGGTTTTGTTGATGCATGTAATTCAAATTTAAATGAGAGTCAAGAATCTCTGTTGTTAATGCTAGTTGTCTCTCACAGTAATGATGGAATGATCAGTGGGAAATGTTGTGATAATGCTGATATATATATATATATATATATATATATATATATATATATATATATATATATATATATATATATATATATATATATATATATATATATATATATATATATAGGATATGTACCATTCAATTTGTATGCCGGTTATGTTGATTATGAAATACCAAATACTGAGGGATCACCAAGTGTTGCTAATTATGCAAGTGAGGATGTGCAATATGATGTAAATCAGATTTTGTTTAAGTCTGATAAAGCTGAAAATGAAATTGCGGATGATGCTGATAGTGTTTTCAATGCAAGTATACCCAGTGATGAATGTGTTTCAGAATTGAGTGGTGTTGCTGATTATGAGGATACTGAGTTCTATTTTCAGCACCTTGAAGGTATACAAATGGATAATGAAGAGCAATTTCAGAATGAGAATGATCTTAGCATGAGTTATTCACGTTTATATGATCAGCAAATGAATGCCAGTCATGCAGCTGATGATGGTTATGAGAATTCTTATTATTCATCTTGTGAAGATGATATAAGAGGAGACCAAGTTATATATTTTAGTCATGAATCTGAAAATGAAAGTATTTTTGAAGATAAAAATATATGTGACAGTGCGGATAATGTTTTATTTTTAGATTTAAATGAACCCATATTTGAATGCTTTCAAAATTTGAAGTACCATGAAGAGGATATGAATGTTGATAGTATGCTTGAACCGGATATGGAGTTCTTTGCCTTTGATATTAATGTTCATGGTGCTGATTTCATTATGGAAAATGCTGAAGTTTCCCCTTGTGTTAAACAAGTTTGTAATACTGATGTAGTTCCAAACAGCAGTAGCATGGGTTGTAAAATTTTACTTCATGATGAAGGTAAGAGGCATGGGTTGTGTGATGGTTATTTCAGACCACAAATGGAAGTTTTTCAGGTGGATGTAAGTTTGAATGAGAAAGACTTAGCTGAGGATTTGCTTTAGCTAGAGGTATGCATTCTTTTCCATGAATGGGATATTGAGGATGCGGATGTGTGGAGTTTGATAAACGAGGATAATATAGAATGTGATCAACATAGTGAAGTATCACATCTGGATCGTGATCTTTATGTTCCTTGTTTGCATCAATTGGTTAGTAATACCCCTCATTCTATGAATTTAAATGATAATGAGGCATGTGCTGATGAGAATTACAATGTTGAGATTGAATGCTTTATTTTTGAAGTTCAACATGATGATGCCTTTGCAAATGATAGAATTGATTGGGATAGTGAAATGTATGGAAGCTTGTGGGAAGGCCTCTATTGTGTTTTGTCTCATGATTTTACTTTTGTTGAAGTAATGTGTGATTACAAAGTTCAAAATCAGGCCAAAGGTATGCACACCAGCTGTTATAGTAATGAGATAAAAGGGGTTGATTATAAGGATTATGCTTAGTTGTTATTGAAAGGTTCCTTTGTTTGGATCATGATGTCAAGTGACGAGAATCAGATTTTTGATAGAGGTAAATGCTGAGAATGTTTGGAGCAGTTTATATTCAGTTGTCAGTATGTTTGCATATATTGTATAGTTGCTTTGCTTCAGTTGTGTGGTTTTCAATAAAGTGCCCTACTGTTTGGGTAGAACAAGGAGCCTTGTTTTTGAGAAGAGAAGAGATGTATTCCGTTTTTTTGGTGGTCTGCTTAACCATAGATATCTGGATTCTTGTGTTGATCTTGCAATCAACCATCCCCAGTCAGAGCCATTGTTGGGACTCATTAAATTTGAGTCAAGTTTTGAGCCCCATTTCAAAATTTTGATATTGCACTTTCAAAAAGGCATCTAATCTCATTTAGGTGGTCTAGTTAGAGAGAGGGTAAAATGGAGCTAGTTGTTTTTCAAGGGGTAAGGCTTGGGAAGCATGTCCTACACCTTTAATTTGACCTATGCAGTGTGTTGCAACTTTCAGATTTCAGTTTGGATAAGTTTACCAGGTACCCATTTCAAGGGGTGAGCTGAAAGTGGATGGTAGGTGCAAATGCAGATTTTATTGAGTAGCCTACTTTGAGTTCTTATATCTTTTTCCTTGTTGATTGTCATGAATAATTTCAAAGTGCATTGAATTATATGCATAAAAGTGTGCCTTCGTACAAAATTTCAAGTCTTTATGAATCCATTTGCTCAGTTTTCAAAACTCAATTTGTTTGCTATTTGTATGGTTTGACAAGTTCCTGTTTCAGCAGCTAGTCGGAGCCCTGTTTTTGGACAAGTGTAAAATTTGCCTCGATGGGTGTTATGCCAGAATGTTTGTTCTAGGCTATTGTTGGTGCAAATGACAAGCTATGTTTCCAGTTTCAAGCTCCTGCCAATCAGTTTGATCGGTTTTCAAAAGGGTTTATTGAGCCATTTATTTCAGTGATCCGTACTTTCATTGCCATACCAATTAAAGCTGCTATTTTCATGAGCGCGCCATTTGCATCTAGTCAGTATTTCGGTCAAATTGAGTGTTCTAAGATTTGATATATACTTCAAGGTACCTATGTCTCAGATTTGAGGGTCTACGAAGATCGTTTGATATTTTTAAGAAAGGCATCATGAGTTGCCTGAGCATTGACTTCATCAGGTCCGCAGTGTCGACAAAGCCAGTTGGTCATTTTTGAGCATTAATATCTCTTCACTCGGGTTTCATCTAGAGAAACCATTTGGTAGAGTTCATTCTTGTATATCAGAGTATACGCCTGTTAGATGGCAAGGTCCAGCAAGGTGTTTTGACTAGTTTGAAAATTACGTCTTCGCGATTAAATGCGAAAATGTGGTGTAAGTGCCTGAAGGTTGCAAAACTAAGTTTGATGATCTAAAAATGGTGCCGATCATTTCCGGAGGTAGGTTCAAGGTTCATGAGGAATTTCAGAGGTCAATTGCATGAAAATGAATTTTTTTTCAGTCAAACCCACTTTGGGGCCCGACCTGGCTCATGCCCGATGGTCTTGAATTCATGGTAATGTATATCAATTTCAGCTAAATTGTAGTTCGCTAGTAGGATGGTGAGAGGCAACTTTAGTTTACTTGTCGTTTATTGATTAAATGGATGTATATCCTGCATACTAGTTGTAAACCTCAAATAATTCAGAGAAATATCAAATTTACCAATATATTATTAAGTGAAAAATGGAAGCGAAAGTAACAGATTTTGGGCTTTCAAGGGAAGGGCCATCTAGTGAAGTAACTCATGTTGATGGATACATTTGGTTACCTTGATCCTTAATATACCATAGCAAACAACTTGCCAGAGAAAAGTGGTGTGGAATGGGTAAGATCCATTCAAGTTTTTAGCGAATCCCATTGGTCAGGTGTAATGCCAAATTCCATAACTTTTGTTTGATTTTCCCTCAACAGCGTGGCATGGGCAAAGGCCATCAAAAATTCCAAGTGATGCAACTTGCAGGCAATGGCAGTGGAGAAATTATTTAGAATGGAGTGGAACTACTCTCACATTTCTGCAGAAGCTTTCAACTATGCAAACAACAGTCCAAAGCCTCCACGTGCTGCATTCTGAAGCATTTCCTTGTGGCGTTGAAGAGGCTGCCATCTTCCCCTTTCTGCATGGAGTTTGGGGAGCATATAAAACTATAAAAAAATGCAATTTGACAGAGCCTCCCTCCTCCTGCGTGTTTTTTTTCAGACTGTGGCGAAGTGTATTGGCAGGCATAAGGTTCACGTGGTATGGTAGAGGAGTTTTGCAGAGATCTCTCGGCTAGCATCTTCCCCTCCTCTGCGTAGAATGGTGTTGGAAAAGCTTTAGAAAGCTCCAAGGCAATGAAATTGGCAGGTGTTTTTCCCCTTTGCCAGCATCCTCCCTTCACATGGAGTGGAGTACAGGAAATGCAAAAAATGTTAAACCATAACAATGTCTCTCCCTCCTGCGTGGTATGTGGTTAGAAGCTGTAGTAAAACTCTCAAGCATAATGCAATTTGTGAGGTGTTTAATGTGAAGTCCCTACATGGAGAGTGGGGAAGGTCAAAATCAATGTAATCTGCAGGTGTGGAGCCCAAATTTCCCACGCATAGTTTAGAATGCAAAAAAGTTTTCAAGCAAAATGACAATGTGCAGGTGTGAGCCAAAGTCTACGACCATTTCTAGAGTCCTCCTCTTGAGTGGTGTTGAAGTCTGCAGATAAGGGTTTGAAAAACTGAAGCAAACGCCATTGGTGCTATTAAAAGCCTTCAACATGTAGTTTTAGGCTAAAAGGTATTATCCAACATTCATTGGGGAAGATAAATATTTGATATTTATAACTAAAATTCCACTCATCCATAGTGTGAAAGCCTCAAGGCTTTTGATGGATGGTGTTGGCTGGGCCCAAGAAGACCCCACATGCATGGGTGCACTTCCCAAGGCAACCAAGGAGCCTGACAAGTGGTGATTAGGTGGACCCCACGTAGGCACGGATCTCAAGGTAGATGAGTTTTGTAGAGAACAGATGGCTTAACTAGTGAGCAGGTTGCAGAGGATTTGACAAAGCGCGTTGTTTCGGGAAGCGGAGATGCTCGTTAGTGAAGCTTTGCGAAATGGCGAAGTGTTAAAGAGCCTGCAGGTTCCCTAAAGATTGACGGTTGGTGTTGATTCGCAAGACAAAGATGCTCATCGGTTAAACCCTGTCAAATGGCGAAAAGCTCAAGCGAAACAACGAAGGGTTAAAGAGCATGCAAATTCTAGATGATCCGATGATGCACGTGATTTCAGAGCCCGAAGATGCACACACATTACCCATTGCGAAATAGTGAAAGATGACATGGCGTACAGGTGGTAGGTCCAAGTGGAGGTCTAGCTCGCGGGTGTCGCTGAGGTGGCGACAAGTAGGCAGCTTAGTGGCAGTAATGAGGTGGACACATGGCGGATTGATGAGGTGTCATCCGAGGTGGCACCCAGTGGATCCTATCAGTGAATCAGAGGCTGCCATGTGGCAGGGCGTCAGGCCAAAAATCAAAGTTAAAATCAGAATTAAATATATAGTTGAAAACTATATAAAAAATTGAAAAATTTAAATGATGCGCACCTAAAGTGGATTAATTCGCCCAGAGGTCCATTTTTGCCCAAAATAGCAAGTATCATATATCACCGAAAAGCTCTCGGGATGAGGAATGCAGTTATGAAGTTTGTTTTAACAAATATGGGATATTTTGAGAGAAGTTTCCATGGGAAAGAGGAAGAAAATGAATTTTAGTTGGAGAAAGAAGACACTTGGCAAATTCTGATGAGATCTGATCTTTTTCCCTCCTCTTATTATTCCCAATTCTTCTCAATTGTAAGGGTTCTAGAAATTTGGAGAAGTGCTCCAGTTTTCATGGCTTCCAGTTCTGAATTGCTTGACCCTAATGTGTATAATTCTATGGATCTTTTCAGGGTATAAAGGTTACAGTGCAGTGTTGTAGATGTAGTTTTTTAGTTGCAGGTCTTACTTGTGTTAGGCATGAGTAAATTTCCCATAATATTGTCTCTGTGCATGTATTTCATTGTTATGAATTGAATCCTCAAGGAGGCTATAATTTGTCATCTTAAGGAGATTGCATGATTGTTTGTAGGCATTCTTCAGTGAAGAGTTTAAATTCTATAATTAGTCATAAACAATTGAATGTGTCCTAGATCTGATAATCTTGTGAATAAATTGAGTAATGCATTAGTATAAGGTATTAATGCAGGGATATCTTGTAAGGAAAACAAACTCGCAGCTATGGATGCACATTTGCAGTTCTGTGTGTGACTCTGTTGCCCAATGAACAAGGCACTAGTCTTGCAGATTTGGGGATAGTTTCAGATTTACAAATTAAAGACAAATCTATTTCCCTTTATGTTTAGGGGTTTGTGTTGTATCCTTCCCAAGCTCTGTTTCACCCATTATTTGTACAAGATCTAGCCAATTTGTATGTGTTATCTAATTTGTTGATCTTGTGGAATGGTTTATCTACTTATTGTTGATGCAGTCATATGTCTGTAATTGAGTTAATTTCATGCATCAAAAGGGTGTCCCCCCTAGGTCTAGTAGAACCTGAAGTGTAGGAGGATCAATTAGGGTCCTATGTTATGTTGTCCAAGCCCTGATGTGTTTCATAGACTGAAATTGGCCATTTCTTAAAAGGATTGTAGGTGAACTTGGGTTAATTATTTTTGATGAACAACACATTCCCCATTGTAATACTTTCACATATTACTGCAGAGTATCATCTTACTGTGGGTAGGTTCCCATCGTGGTTTTTCCCTTAACCCGGTTTTCCACGTCAAAAATCTTGGTGTTGTGTGTTGTGTTATTAATTTGGTTATCTGATTATTGTTGCAGTTTATCAGTTTTTGTTTTGAATTTTAATTTTGTATTAATCTGGTGAAGAATTATTCACCCCCCCTCTAAGTCTTCCTTCTTGATTGCTGCTAAAAACTTGTATCAAAGCTAGATCCTCTGATAGAATCTTAATTGCTTGAGGAGATATGAGATGGAAGCTCAAGGTATTCTTTTCAAGAATGGCAGTCTGAGGTTTGATGGAAGTAACTATACTATATGGAAGAGCTAGATGGAGGTACACTTGAAATGTCTTGGGGAGGATTACTAGAAGATTACTAAGAATGTCTATGTTGTTCCTCAGAATGGACCATCTACTCTTGTTGAGGTTAAGGAAGCATAATATAACATCAGAGCAAAGGAAGCATTTCTTAGTTCCCTGATTGATTCTGAAATGACAAATGTTATGAGATTTCAGACCGCACATGAGATCAGGGAGAAGCTTGATATCCCATATGAAGGTGATAGTCAAGTGAAAGTTGCTAAGTTGTAGAGTTTGAAAGGAAAGTACGAGACATTGAAAATGGGAGATGATGAGAACATCCATTCATACATGGCTAAGGTGAATGAACTTGTCCTTTGTATCAAGTGTGCTAGTGGAAAGATTGAGGAAGATGAGATTGTTGCTAAGGTGTTGAGATATTTGCCTCCTTATAAACATAAGGTTGCCGCTATTGATGAGATCCAGAGTGTGGCTACAGTAACAAGAGATATATTGGTTGGAAAACTTGTTGCATTTGAGCTAAGTGCATTTAGAGAATCACACGGAAAGTCTGAGACTGCATTTAGAGCATCAACATATGTATCCGGTAAGCAGAAATATGATCCTGATGAGTGCAGGATATCCAGATATGAAAGAGAAAGAAGAGAAATTGCAGAGCAAGAAAGAGAGCTTGATGAGCTTGAAGCATTGATTGCTCAAAGATTTCCTAAAGGTGTCGGTAAGTATGATGGAAAGTTTCCCTTGAAATATTTTTCTTGTAATAAGATAGGACATTTTGCTTTTAGATTCCCAAAGAGAATGGCTAAGTATCACATACATGATAAGTTTGATAAGCATGATAGGAATGATAGATATGAGAAGAATGAGAAGTATGATAAGCCTTGCAAGTCTAACTAGAAGTTTAGGAACCAGAAGAATTGCTATTATGCTATAGATGAAGGTGTTACAGATGATGAGTCAGAAGGAGATGAAGTTGTGTTTATTACTATTAAAGAAGATACTCGTGTACCTATTGATTCCACTAGTTGTTCTATTGAGGAGAAAGATTTGGCTGCTAAAGTAGAAGAAAATGGTTAATGGGTGATTGATAGCAGTTATTCACATCAGATGACCGGTGATAAAAGCAAATTTGTAAGCATGGAAAGGTATGATGGTGGAATAGTCAGATTTGGAGATGACAAAGCCTGTGTGATCCATGGGAGAGGTTTTATTTCTTTTGATAGTAAGCATAACACTGATGATGTATTGTATGTTGAAGGTTTAAAGCATAATATTTTTTGGATAGATGGTTGATAAGGGTTATGATCTACAATTCAAGGATGGTAAATGCAAGATCTTAAATGCCTCCGATATAGAGATTGCATCCGGAACCAAGACTAAAGGTAACATTTTTCATTTGAATGCTGGTGAGAAAAATTGTTTGATTGCTAAGATGATGAGAGTTGGTTGTGGCATAGAATAATGTGTCATGTAAACATCGATTCATTGATTAAGATCAGTTCTACATAAGCAGTTAGAGATCCACCTAAGATTGTTAAACCTATTAATCTGGTATGTAAGGAATGCCAGTTGGGTAAGCAAACAAGGATTTCTTTCAAGAGTAAATAATATACATTTGATGAATTGCTGGATCTTGTGCATACTGACCTATGTGGACCTACAAATGTTAGAATGCAGGGTGATAGATACTTTATGCTGCTAATTGATGATTATTCCAGGATGATGTGGGGTTGTCTTTTTGAAGGAAAGATCTGAAGCATTTGAGAAATTTCAGATATTCAAAGCTAAAGTTGAAACTGAGTCCGGATTGAAGCTTAAGTGTTTGAGATCTGATAGAGGTGGAGAATTATGTTCCGATGAGTTCAATTCATTCTATGAGATGCATGGAATCAAAAG
The DNA here is from genome assembly GCF_030272615.1 of Cryptomeria japonica. Taxonomy (NCBI): domain Eukaryota; kingdom Viridiplantae; phylum Streptophyta; class Pinopsida; order Cupressales; family Cupressaceae; genus Cryptomeria; species Cryptomeria japonica. The sequence continues at coordinate 285,996,333 of NC_081405.1, forward strand.
ACAACTATCTGCTCCTAGAACCCCACAACAAAATGGAGTTGTTGAGAGAAAGAACCGTATTGTTTTGGATACTGCAAGAACTATATTGATTGAAGTAAATATTATGAAGGTCTACTGGAGAGAAGCTATTAGCACTGTAGTCCATACATTTAATAGAGTTCATATCAAAGGTGATACCGGTAAGACCCCTTATGAGCTTTGGTTTGGTCATGTTCCTACTTGAAATATTTCAAAGTTTTTGGTAGCAAATGTTAAATCAAAAGAGATGAGGATATTGGAAAGTTTAATTCTAGAAGTGATGAAGGTATCTTTTTGGGATATTCTACAAAGAGCAAATCCTACCGGTGCTATAATAAGAGACTGAGAAAGATAGTTGAGAGTGCAAATGTGAAGGTGGATGAGAACCTTGGGAAGGAGATCTTAGCTTATGATGATGGTCAACATGTTGTTTTAGCTCCTATTCAGCCTGTAGAGTCTAAGTAGAATGATTCGGTAGAGACTGTTAATCCAGATGTTGTTGCTGCTGGTGAAGATGTTCAGGAACCTGAGGATATGAACAAATGAAAGACTCCGAGGTATGTTAAATTGAATCATTCTGAGAATAAGATTATTGGTGATAAGAATAAAGGTGTGATGACTAGAAGAAGGTTAGTTGTACAAGAAGTATGTCTGATTTCTAAAGTTGAACCTAAAGATGCTGCTGAAGCTTGTAAAGATGATAACTGGATAAGAGCCATGGAAGAAGAGTTAGATCAGATTGAAAAGAATAACACTTGGGAACTTGTGCCTAGACCTAAGGATAAGAATGTTATTGGTACTAAATGGGTTTTTAGGAACAAAGTGAATGATGCTAGTGAAGTAGTCAAAAATAAAGCTAGACTGGTCTACAAAGGATATTCATAACAAGAAGGAATTGATTATGAAGAAACTTTTGCTGTGGTTGCCAGAATTGAAGTTGTTAGACTGTTTCTTTCTTATGCTGCTTATAAAGATTTCAAGGTATATCAAATGTATGTCAAATTTGCAATTCTGAATGGTGATCTAGAGGAAGAAGTTTACATTGAGCAACTTGATGGATTTTCACTATTAGATGATGGAGACATGGTGTGCAAGTTGAAGAAATCACTTTATGGATTGAAACTGTTGGCCATTTGGTAGAATTGATTATGTGTTTCATTGATGTTTTGTCATTGATGTCAACACTAGCTGTTTGGATGCTTTACCGACACCCTTATGATCTCAGTAGGTTGAGTAGTTTTTGGTTAACTTGGATCTGACATGATCTGGTAGACTCTGATATAATCTGGTAATGAAATTGGCTTGTTCATGATACTCATACTCATATTTGGTTAGTTGGTTTTGGTTTGGTGATTGGATGCTATCCTGCTTACATAGAAAAGTGGTTTTTGGTTCCGGCTAGGGTTTCACCGGAAGAGATTTTGGTGGAGATCTTTGATGCATTGCATAATTGGTGTTGGTGTAGCTTCTAATGGAGTTTCAGGATTCTATTGGTGATCTTGTTTGAGACTTGGCATTTGGAGATCATTGTTGAAGCGTGTGGACCTATACTTGGTCCCGGTTGATCTAGGTTATGGACTGACATTAATGTAACGTGTGGATAGGACCTATTGTTGTATTTCTAGGATGTCTTATGTGTTGGATATTATTCATTTTGGTCTAAGGCCGACATAGTTTGTAATTATGTAATTGGTTTATTGTCTGGTGGCCGACCTGATTGTTTATGGTCGAGGGTTTGTATAAATAAGATGTTAGATCTCATTGTAGATCATCAGGGTTAATGTAAGAGGTTATGGTCAAGGAATGTAATGTGCGAATAATGTAATATCATTCAGGAAGAGGAGTTGGTTGATCATTGGAGATCAAATTGGGTTTATGGAAGAGGATTTAGTCCTCTGGTATTGAGCTTAACCGAAACTGTACTCAGGCATAGGAGATGCTATCTTTTGAAGTTCAACACTTCTCCGGATTGTAGTCTAGATTTATATGTAGTCAATAAGGCTCTTTTGTAATGAGCAATGTGCTCTAGGCTATTGGCCTTCCTGCAAGTACAAGCCCCTTCAGTGTAATTCACATACTTACTGCAAAAGTATTATCTGACTGTGGGTAGACTTCGCACCGTGGTTTTTCCCTTTACTGAGTTTTTCATGTACAAATCTTGGTGTTGTGTGGATGGATTTTATTCTGTGATAATTGTTTATGCTTAATTGGATTAACTGTTATTCCGGTATTATTGTTTTGGGTTTCGGTATTAAAGTTTAAATTGCTAATGCTTCTGGTAATCTGTGACAACTAATTCACCCCCCCCTCTCAGTTGTCTTCCGGTTAGCTGAACTATCTAATAGTTGGTATATGAGATTTAGTCCTCTCTGCAAAAAGCATAACCACTTGAGGAAGATCCTATGGTGACTAACAGTTCAAGTTCATCCAGTTTGTCTGGAGCTATCTTTCAAAGGGATATACTGTGGCTTGAAGGAACAAATTTTACAGTATGGAAGATTCGGATGGAGACTCATCTGAGATGTCTTGGCAAGGATATTTGGGAGATCACATAGAATGGTGTCACACCCTATAATCTAGGATATGGTAATCCTCCTTCGGTAAACCTGGACAAGGAGATTGAGAATGATTGTAGAGAAAGAGAAGCCCTCTTGTGTGCACTTTCTGATTAGCAAATAATGGGATTGATAGACAAATCATCTAGAAAGGCTATATGGGATAAGTTGCAGACTCTTAATGAAGGTGACCCTATAGTGAAGATTGCTAAACTTGATGGTTATCGGGTGAGATATGAAAACCTGAAGATGGAAGAAGATAAAAGGATTACTGCATTCATGGAAAGAGTAAATGAGATTGTCATGGGAATTCAATGTTGTGGTGGAACTCTGAGTGAAGATGAGATTGTTTCTAAAGTTCTGAGAGACCTACCACTGACATAATGAGTTGAGAACAATGGCTAATACATCTGTCAACAAAGATACTTTGGTTGGGAAACTATCTGCTTTTGAGCTTGAGGAATTTGGAACTTTTGGAGCTGTGAAGACTAAACCTTCTTTTCATGCATCTACATCTACAACCAGTAAGCAAGACTAGAAAGATTTATATGCAAAAGAATTAGAAGATATGAAGAGAGAAGATGATGAGTTTGAGCAACTTGAAGCACTATTTTCTAGAAGAGTACCGAAAGGACCGGTAGGAAGTAAGTATGAAGGAAAAGCACCTTTTAAATATTTTTCATATATTACGATTGGTCATTTTGCATCTATATGACCTGAAAGGAATTCTAGATTTGAAGAAAGAGTTAAAATATCATTTAAACCTAACCCTGGATATCAGAACAAGTCTAGATTCAAGAAAAACAAAGACAAATAATGCTACATAGCGGATGAGGAAGGCATTACTGATTCAGATGATGAACCGACAAAAGACTCTGCTAGTGGATCCAACAATGGGAAGGAATGGGTATTCTTGGCTATCAAGGAAGATGATCCGACACTGGAAGAGAATGTACTTGAGGAGAAGGCATTTGCTACTAAAATTGAGGATAAGGATGAATGGGTAATTGACAGTGGTTGTTCACATCATATGACTGGAGATAAAAGGAAGTTTCTATCTTTGCAAGAATTTGATGGTGGACTAGTTAGATTCGGAGATGACAAGGCATGTATGATCAAAGGAAAATGAACTATATCATTGGATGGTAAGAACAATACTGACAATGTTTATTATGTTGAAGGTTTGAAGCATAATCTTGTGAGTGTAGGAAAATTGGTAGATAAGGGATTTCAATTATATTTCAAGGATGGAAAATGCAAAATCATTAACAAATTTTGCTTGGAGATTGCAACCGGTACACAGACAAAAGGTAACACATTTCCTTTGAACTCCGGTGAAAAGACATGTTTGATTACACAAATTGATGAGAGTTGGTTATGGCATAAAAGGCTATGTCATGTGAATTTTGATTGCATTGTGAAGATCAGTTCAACTAAGGATGTTAGAGATATACCTAAAATTATGAAGCCCTATAATCCGGTATGTAAAGAATGTCAAATGGGTAAATAGGTCAAAACCTCTTTTAGGAGTATACAAGATAAATCAAATGATGTTCCTGATCTTATTCATACTGATTTGTGTGGCCTTGCTAGAGTTAAAAGTTTTCATGGTGATAGATATTTCATACTAATCATTGATGATTATTCTAGAATGACGTGGGTTACTTTTTTAAGAGAAAAATTTGAAGCATTTGAAAAGTTTAAAATATTTAAGGCTAAAGTGGAAACTGAGACATGACTGCAGATTAAATGTTTGAGATTAGATCATGGTGGAGAATTCACATTCGGTGAGTTTAATAGATTTTGTGACAAGCATGGTATAAGAAAACAATTTTCTGCTCCCCGGACACGTCAGCATAATAGAGTCATGGAAAGGAAAAACATAACTATCTTAGATGCTGCTAGAACAATGGTGATGGAAGCAAGTCTACCTCATATCTACTAGAGAGAAGTAGTGAGTACAATGGTTTACACATTCAACATAGTACATATCAAAGGAGAAACTGGTAAGACACCTTATGAATTATGGTTTGGTAATACACCTAAGTTAAGTATTTCAAATTTTTTGGTAGTAAATGTTATATCAGGAGAGATGATACTATTAAGAAATTTGATCTTAGAAGTGATGAAGGCATATTTCTTGGTTATTCTAATGAAAGCAAAGCATATAGATGTTATAACAAGAGATTGCAGAGAATAGTGGAGAGTGCTAATGTAAAAGTAGATGAGCCGAGCAAAAGTCAAATCAGAGTTTATGAGAAGGAACTGACAGTGGAAATGATTATATTGGAATAGGTAGCACCTTTACTGGAACAAAGAGTTGAACCAATTACTCCGACAACATTAGAGAATTTACAGTAACTGAAGAACAGGGAAGAGGAATAGAGAGTCATAAGACTCTTAGGTATGTGAGACTGAATCATTCTGAAGATCAAATCATTGGGGATAAGAGCAATGAAGTGATGACAAGAAGAAGACTAGCAACTAATGAGGTATGTTTAATTTCATAAGTTGAACTGGTATCAGTAATTGAGGCATGTAAAGATGAATTTTGGTTAAAGGATATGGAAGAAGAATTAGATCAAATTGAGAAAACTAAGACATGGACTTTGGTTCCTCAGCCTAAAAATAAAAATATCATTGGAACTAAATGGGGTTTTAGGAATAAATTGAATGAGGATGGTCAAGTTATAAGGAATAAGGCTAGATTGGTTTGTAAAGGATATTCTCAGAAGGAAGGAATTGATTATGGAGAAACTTTTGCACCGGGAGCTAGGATTGAAGTTGTAAGATTATTTCTTGCCTATGCTGCTTATAAAAACTACAAGGTTTATTAGATGGATGTTAAATGTGCATTTTTGAATGAGGATCTTGATGAGGAAGTTTATATTGAGTAACCTGATGGTTTTTCACTATCAGATGATACTGATATGGTTTGCAGGTTAAGGAAAACTTTATATGGATTGAAACAAGCACCTAGAGCTTGGTATGCAAGGTTGGATAAATATCTTTTGAAGCTTGGTTTTACTAAGGGCAGTGCTGACAGTAATTTATATTATAAAATCATTGATGATGATATATTGATTGTTGAAGTATTTGTTGATGACATTTGTATACACATAAAATTCGCTATGAGTGATTAAATAAATATTATATATTTATTTAATGTTTATTCTTCTATTAAATAGTTAATTTGAAAAGATTAATTTATTTAATTCATTTTTCATGTCTTTCTATTAATTAATATTTTATTAATTAATTCATTTATTCTATTCCTCTAAAATAATTAAATATCTAATATTTAATTATTCCTCTAACCAAGTTAATTAAATATTTTAATATTTAATTATCTTCTCCAAACAATTAAATATCTAACATTTAATAGTTATTCTCCTATCCTATAGCCTCAAATATTAAATAATCTCTAAATTATTTAAATCCCTCTTCCAACTCACCTTCCATCTCCACTTCATCTTCCCTTTGCCAACTCATCAAACATGTGGCTAAGGAAATTAATATTTCTTAAATATTAATTTATCATTTATCTCCAGCTTCCAAGCTTAATGAATATTGTGTACGTACACATATTTCATTACCATCTCCTATATTCTCTCCAACACCCCCTACATCTTAGGAAGGACTCGAGTCCACTTGTCCTATCATGCCTAAATCTTCTCTAACCATCCCTAGATTCCCTCAGTCAACAACCCAGTCAAGGTGAGATGAGTGACACTTGTCTTCTCCTTCCCCCTTTCTCTCAACTTTCACCTTTGCTCACAACCATCCAAATCTGTAGATCTGATCATGACCGTTGATCTAAGTCACATCATCTCATCCTCTCAAAGTCTATAAAATCAAGAGCTTCAGTTGAGAGAGAGTTAGACTTCAAGAGACTTCAAGTGCATTTTCAAGCAAATCATTTGTAAAACTTATGCATCCGTAAGTTTTAATCTTGAAGCAAATAGCAATTATCATTTAGCATAATCATGTAGTATTTCATATCATAGTATCAGTCACTACCAGTTATCAGTCCATTCTTCATATGCCATTTTGGAAGCCCTCAGTGCATTGTCTGAGAGCACACCATCTACAACCAGGAATAGTGGAGTTAGGACACAATGAGACATAAACCATGAAGGTAATATTAGTATTTTTATTTCATATGTATTTAATGTAGTTTCATTGGTTGAGTTTGGATTTCCTGTAGCATTTCCATTTGTATTTTGTGAAACTAACTTGTCACAGGTAGCATTCTGAGGATGAAATTCAAGTCGACACATTTTGGCACCCACTGTGGGGCTCATGGACCTCACATATACCTTTAAAAATCTCACAAAAAGTAAAATTAATGCATTTGTAATGCAGATTCACACATATGTGAATTCTGACAACACTTTTGCTCATAGGTTAGCACATTTGCATCACTGGTTAGCGCATATGTCATGTAGGTTAGCGCTTTTGTTTGAAAATTTGTGCATTAGCATCGTCAGTTAGCACTTTTGTCTTCTAGGTTAGCACTTTTGTCCTCTAGATTGGTGCATTTATTAATGAAATCATGTTTTTATATTCGCAGAGCAGCACTTTTGTAGTCTAGGTTAGCGCTTTTGCTCTACAGGTTAGCGTTTTTGAGGAGAAAGATAGCGCATGTGTTAGAATAGCGCTTTTGTTTCCAACTAACAAAATTTTTCTTGCAGGCCCAAATGTCCAAGAAATTAGATTTTTCAAACTACTAACATGCATGTGCAGGATGGCATTTAAGGAAAAATTTATGCATTTCCTCATCTAGTTAATTAAACACCTTATTTTGGGAAGTAATATATCATGTCTTGTTCATTTAGTCTAACTAAGAGGATAAATTGAAAGCATGCAACTTGCATTTTTAGTAACTTCTGTAAAATAGTTGCACATAGACTTCTAAAAAGGCTAATATAAACACCATGCTTGTTGGAGCAACATCTCCAAATAGAATTTAGCCAACAATTGCTTTGAAAAGGTTAAAAAGAACACTTATATTTTGTGTCTCGAAAGTGGTAGGTATATGCTCTCCCCTTAATTGGGTGACCAAAAAGCCAAACCCACTCTTTTTTTTTTACTTTCAAAGCAATTAAATCCTTTAGAGGGCCTGCCTTCCTGAGCTGCCTTGAGGGGGCCAATGAGAGGGGAACGACCTAAAGTGGAAACGGGCTAATACTGAGTCCTTCCAATCCACTATAAATAAATCATGTTTGTGAGGAAAATCCGAAACAACATGTGCTGATAAGTCCATACCGACACTATGTTTCCCCATAAACCCTATGGAGCGTAACCTCTATAGGCTAGGAACCTTCTGTATTTACAAAGCTGAAAGTGCTACATGTATGGCCACATGACCGGAAGCCTTTACTAAAAACCACTTGTAATAGTTTCCAAAATCCTTCTAGTTGTTGGCGCAGGAGGTCGGACCTCTGAAGCGGCTCACACACATAAGATTACTAGTAGAGATATAAAGTTTTCCATGAGGAATTTTCATGGATATTGGTGCTTGGCTGCCCCAAAGAAGTGAGTGCTGAGGGTGGAGCCAGTGGGGTCAAGCATCTAAATATCCACTTTGGATAGTGTAGCCTCGGGGGAAACCCCACGTGAGATTCAACAACTATTGTCTCAGCCTGCCATAAGATTTGTACTTGCTTGTGCATTTTGTTTATTAGACATTGTGTCTTCTATGTTTGTTACATGTTCCAAATGGTCAAAAATTGAAGAAAAATTATCATCTACGCATGAGCAAAAATCCAACAAATTGTTGAAAAAGTTTGATCAAAAGGGTAATACAAAAATCTTTCCAACACCTGAAACACCATATCAAAACCAAAGTGTCAAAACGCCAATATCAAAATTATTCTTGAAGTAGGTTTGTCTCTATACCATCACATATTGTCAAACTAGCTCAAACAACTAGGTCACTTATCTCACAGGTTATTCCCAAGAAGTTCTATAAACATCAACATTTAACAAGCTATTTATTCAAACATCTTAAGTGCAAAAAAATCAACATCATTATCAAGTTTCTCATCAAGATAATCAAATCCTCTATCACGAAGCTTGATCAATCTATACTAGGTTCATAATCTTGGATATATCTTTCCTATTTTGAACCTAGGTTACATCAAAATTAGAATTGCACCAACATTGGAATCAAACAAACTTGTAAACTATCAAATGCTTATATGACTTTTAAGTATCACCTTAAGAAAAGAAAACCCAGTTATAAAGCTACTCAGAAAAGAATAAGATTCTTGTATATAAATCGCAAGATCTTATTAAAACTTAGAACATTCCTACACCGTTTTTGTCACTACCTACATGGCTGCGGTACAAAGTTTGACAGAGAAATTTTACAAGGACGTGCTTTTCAACAAAGAGACGCTTTATCACAATGAACAAACAATATCAGTAAAATCAACAAAGCATATCTTCCTAAACCAATAATCACCTATTGACTTTTTCCTTTGGTCACTTCGACAACTTTGAAATAATCACATGCCAGTTTGGACTAGAGCCCAATACGAACAACTTAGAAAACAACAACAAATGGAGGAAGAAGATAATCTTGTATTTCAAACTTTTGGGTTTACCGCTGTTGATGAAGAAGCAGTCAATAGCACCATTGGAGACCTCGAGCAAGATTTCAAATTTGATAGGCTAATGGAAAAATTGTTGGCAAAGCAAAAAGAGAAATATCTCTTAATGTTGGCAAAATCCGGGGCTAAACTACCACAAGACTTTAACATAGAAAGCTTGAAACAAGATGTAGAGGCAAGTAACACCCAAAACACAGATGATCCAAATAACGAGGATATGAACAAAGAAAGTCATGAAGAAACAAGGAAAGAAAAGGATGACACAAGAAAAGAATGTAGTGATAAAAGAACTCATGAAGAAACAAGGAGAAACTATGTGGATAATCCATTGTCAAACCTTACTCAACAAATGCAAACTTTACAACAACATATACAAGACATGCAAAATGGAACAAGCTCAAAGAAGTATTCATTAGAAGATATATGCCCATATCCATTCGATAAGAATCTAAATATGATACCATTTCCACAACATTGCGAGATTCCCAAATATGACAAATATGATGGAAAATCTGATCCTCGGGATCACATTAGGGAGTTTTGTACTATGAGCATGGAATTTGCTCATGATGAAACTTACCTTATGCGTCTTTTTCCTAGGAGTTTAAATGGACAATCAATGGAGTGGTTTTCAAGATTACCATCTGGAATCAAATCTTTTGAAGAACTTGTGAATATATTTATTTCACAATACTCCTACAATATAAGGAATGAGATAACGATGCTGGATCTCTGCAATATTAAACAAAAGAATGGTGAATCTTTTATGATCTTCTTACAATGATGGAAACACATGTTTAATAGGTATCCCCGAGATGTACTTGATCAAGAAAAAATGGACATATTCATTGATAATCTTATCAGTGAAATGAGTTATCGACTAAGAATGCAATGTCCTCCCTCTTTTGCCAAAATGATTGCGAATGGTCTGAAAATAGAGAATGCAATGGTAAAGAAAGGAGAACTAAAACTTTACAATAATTCATACAACAACAATTCCAACAACAATAACAATAACAATGACAAACCCAAGTTCTGGTCAAAGAATAGGAATGTAAGCAATGAAGGAAATGACGATAATAGTACTAAAAAACAACAACCAATTTTTAATCTATCAAGTCAAATCCCAAGCGATAATAATCTAGAAAACAATAAAGCCAAGTCCTTTTTCTCCAATCCTCAGAGGAAATTCACAAACATTGGAGAACCTTTGGAATCAGCTCTAAAAACTCTGCTTGCCAACAAATTGATTGTTTTACCAGAAGCAAGAAGTTATGAACCACTAGTCAAGCCAAATTGGTGGAATGACAATCATTTTTGCAATTACCATCGGAATAAAGGACACCTAACAAATGATTGTCAAAGATTGAAACACCTTATCCAAGATCTAATCGATAATGGAACCATCACAGTGGATAACTATAAGACAAATGAATCACACCTGGCTTTCAAAACTCCACTTCCAAATTATGACAAAGGTGAACCATCACAATTAAAAGATGACAAAGGGAAAGTCAAAGTGAATTACACTTATACATATGATGATGTGGTAAATGTGATCATTGTTAAAGATAATCCATCTTCAGAGCCAATCAATGTTATTACTAGAAGCAAAGAAAAGGTTACCTTTCCAGGTATAGAAAAAGATCCAGCATCCACTTCACAACAATACAATTTAGTAGAGCAATTACAAAGAATACCCGCTCAAATATCAATTCTGGAACTTCTCAAGGTTTCACCTATACATAAGGAAATTTTGGAGAAAACTTTAGTAGAAACAACAGTTTCAAAAGATTTGGATATAGATTAGTTCCAAAACATGGTAGGACACCTTATAGCTCCTCATTGCTTATCATTTTCTAAAAATGATGACGCATCCTTACAACATCCTCACAATGCTCCCTTACATGTTGAAGTCTCCATTAATAAAACTCGTGTCAAATGTGTACTCATAGATGGAGGAGCTGACTTAAAAATTTGTGCATTAAGTTTGATAAAAGCTTTAGGATATTCTGAAAATGCAATGGACCCGAAAAAGAAAATAACCATCAAGGCTTATGATGAAGCAAAATGTTCTTCTAAAGGAACTGTTGTGCTACCAATAAAAATAGGACCTGTGGAAAGTGATACATTGTGTCAGGTTTTAGATTTGAACCTCTCTTACAACATTCTTCTAGGATGACCATGGATTCACAAGATGCAAGCAGTTCCTTCTACATATCATCAATGTGTGAAATTTCCATATGAAGGACAAGAGATCACTATAATTGTAGATTCTAGTCAATATTGCAATAATTTGATGCCAACACAAGATACAAGAGTTCCACATAATAGAGAATCAATATATCCTACCAAATAAATTCAAACAAAGTTATGGGAAACTTTTGAAGAAAAGCTCAAATTAAATGATGAAGGAATGGGAAAATATTCTTTGCATAATTTTCCACTTTCCCCTAAGTCATATGGAAAGCCTATAGATATTCAATCAAAGACATCAGAAAGATCCAAAAATATGTTTAAAGGGAAATTTGTTAGTGCTAGAACTCTTGGAGAAGAAAATGAAGACAAAGACATTCTTGGTTGGTTGTACAAGGATGAAGATAAAACTATAGAAATAGCAACAGAAGTCAATATTCCCATAAAACAATATGGAAAAGGTTATGAAATCATGCAAAAAATGGGATATGAATGAAAAGGACCAATTGGTAAGCGATATCAAGGTATTTCAGAACCTATTTGTCCACACTCGCAATCCAAAGAAGATAAATCCGGGCTTGGATATCTAAAATCCAATCAAAAGCAACATAATCATCCACGACAAAAATGGAAAAAGAAATCAGTTTCTAAAGAAGAAAATTGGCAAGAAAAGCTTCATCAAGCGGTAGAAATAGTAACAAATAAACAAAAGGAGCAAGAAGAACACGGAAAGCAAGACAAGGAGATTACCATCAAGGGTAAAGAAAAACCTTGTCAAGAAGTTCTGGAAATATAAACAAATGCAAAATCTGAACAATATATTCTAGAAGCAGTAAAAATAGAGATGGCAGAAATCAGGGAACTTTTTGTGCAAGACAACATTCTTGTATGGTATAGTGGAGTAGTCCTAGATCATGATTCAGAGACATATTCAAATGAGTATGAATGGGGTCCATATGTCTTATCTACTACATCAAGTAAGGAACACAATGAAGACCAAGAAGCTATTACAAAAGAAGACTTGTCTATTGCAAAACAAAAGATGGAGTTAGAAACAAGACAAGAAAAACTTAGAATTTAGAGAAAAGAGGCGTATGCAAAAAGGAAAGGGAATGACAAAGACAAAGAAGTAATGCCACAAGAAGTACAAACAAGGATAGATCAATTATCTAAAGATATAAGATTTTCATCAAAAGAGGAACAAGATGTATCCAGATATGGCAGAACCATAGAAGAATTAAGAGATAGTCAAGTTGGATTGACTATTAGTCTAGAAGAAGTTGAGTGTAAAAGGAGACAAAATCTAGCAAAAGAATCCTCTTTATCATGTACACAAGTATGTTAACTCCAAAATGCAAATGAGGTCAATCAAGAAGGAATTTGCAGTATTAAAGACGTGTGTCTTGATATAATCCATTCATTTAAGGGACAAACGCTAGTTGAAGAACCACTTGAGTGTGAACTACAAAATGCTAATATTGATTTTTTTAGAACTAATTCGGAGACGCTTGAGAAAGACAATTCTCAAAAACATTTAATCTATGAAAATACCTATTCTATGCCAAGTTATGATCATTATGTCATGAACGTTGAAACACCTAATGATGATAGTGATTATGATTTACCCCTTCTTCATCCTGAACTAATTGATTGGGATAATTTAGACAACCCTGAACTTAATGTCTTTTCCAATGATCATGACTTAGCCGTGTACCTTAACGCTATTGAACCCATCCCACCTAAGATATCTTCCATTGCAGAATTAAGTGATGTTTCTCATAGTCAGGAGAATGCCAAACTTTCTAGTCGCAAAAGTGAAATAAAACAAGGAAAGAGACCTATTGTTGAAAACCATTTCATGGCAACACTAGATCAATCAAAAGAGAAAACAAAGGACGTATCGGATGGTGAAAACCTCTTTGAGGCACCTGAAGATGGAAAGTTTGACATTCTTCCTGCATATTTTTAGGAGAGATCCGCTATCCTGATAGAACCAATAGAAGCAATAAACATTGGTACATCAAAGGATCCTAAAATACTTCATTATGCTGCCTCATTATCAGAAAAAGAGAGGAATGAATACATGGAATTCTTTAAGCAAAGGCAAATAATTTTTTCTTGGTTCTATGCAGATATGCCAGGACTTAATCCAGATCTTATCACGCATCATCTTAATGTGGATTTAAAAGCAAAATCAGTTAAGCAGAAGCTAAGAAAGATACATCCGCACATTGCTCTTCTTGTAAAAACCGAGCTGAAGAAACTATTAGAAGTGGGTTTTATAAGACCAGTTGCTTATCCAGAATGGGTTTCAAGTATTGTACTAGTATCAAAACCAGATAAAAGTATAAGGGTCTGTACAGATTTCAGAGATCTGAATAAAGCATGTCCAAAAGATGATTTCCCGCTACCAAACATTGATATCATAGTGGACTTATCAGTAGGGCATGAGATGTTTTCATTAATGGATGGCTTCTCAGGATATAATCAAATAAGAATTGCACCTGAAGATCAAGAAAAGACAACTTTCACCTGTGCATGGGGAACATATTGCTGGAATATTATGCCATTTGGGCTTAAGAATGTAGGAGAGACTTATCAAAGGGCTATGACAACAATTTTCTATGATATGATGCATACATTTATGAAAGATTATGTCGATGACATACTTGCAAAATATCATACAAGAAAAGAACATGTGAACATTTTAAGGAAGATTTTTGATAGGCTAGAAATATATCAATTGAGATTAAATCCAAAGAAATATGCATTTGGGGTAACCTCTGGAAAACTCCTTGGCTACATTATATCAGTTCATGGAATTGAAGTAGATCCTGAAAAAGTCAAAGCTATCATGGAGATGGAGTCACCTAGGAACATAAGTCAATTGTGATCTTTACAAGGAAGATTGCAATCAATCGGGAGATTTGTTTCTCAGTTAGCAGATAGATGTCTTCCATTTACCCATCTTCTACATAAAAATGTTCCATTCAAATGGGATCCAAAATGTGAAGAATCTTTTTTGCAAATAAAATAATATCTTATGAGTCCTCCAATACTGATATTACCAACCAAAGGGAAACCATTGTTGCTCTATATCTCAGCAACAAATGTATCATTAGGAGCCCTCCTAGCCCAACATGATGATGAAGGAAAAGAAAGAGCAGTTTATTATATTAGTAGAATGCTTGTTGGCTATGAATTAAATTATTCCTCAATAGAAAAGACATGTCTACCAGTTGTATTTGCAACTCAGAAGCTGTGACATTATATGTTGATTCATTCTGTGAAACTAATAGCAAAGATAGATCCTCTCAAATATTTGTTGAGCAAGTCAACATTGACAGGGAGACTAGCCAAATGGGTTATGATACTGAGTGAATTTGATATAGACTATGTTGACTGGAAAGCTATCAAGGGACAAGTTATTGCTGATCAATTGGCTGATGCACCTTTACAAAATAACATGCCTTTGCACATCGAATTTCCTGATGCAGATATCTTGATAGTAAGTACAAACTTTTGGGAATTGTACTTTGATGGTTCTTATACACAAGATGGATCAGGCGCATGCATCTTTTTTATCACACCTCAAGGACACACAATTCCCAAATCATATAGATTGCGGGTTCCATGCACTAATAATACTGTAGAGTATGAAGCATTGGCTATTGGGCTTAAAATGGCTATTGAATGGAATGTCACAGAAATACATGTCTATGGTAATTAACAACTTATCATCAACCAAGTAAATGAGGAATATCAAACAAAGGATGATAAGCTTATTCCATACAAACAACTGGTAGAGGAATTTAAAGGACACTTTAAAGAAATATCATTCACCCAGATTCCAAGAAATGAGAATAAAGCAGCAAATGCAATGGCTACAATAGCATCTCTCTTGCAAAATAAGGAGAATCAACAACATTAAGAATTTCTTGTGGAAGATATCTTAACCCCTACCATTCAATCCCAACATACCTACCAAATTTTCCATATATTAGGAACCAGTCAATCCTCAAAGAGTCAAACTTATCAGTATTTAAAAGAACATATCCTTCCTCTTGACTTATCTCGCAATCAGAGAAGGAATTTTATTTGCTAGTCCTCTCGCTATACTTTAATTTCTAATATCCTATATAGGCGTGGTCTAGATGGTACTTTATTAAGATGTCTTGAACAAGAAGAATCTGCAAAAGTTCTTAACAAAGTTCATGCAGTTATTTGTGGGACACACTCAAGTGGTTTAACATTGGCTAAGAAACTTCTTCGTATGGGTTACTTTTGGCCTACTATGGAGAGAGATTCATTCACATATGCTAGAAAATGCAAACAATGTCAGATCCATGGGAATCTCATTCATGCGCCAACACAAGAGTTATATCCTATGACAGGATCATGGCCATTTTCGCAACGGGGCCTTGATTTGGTAGGAAAGATAAATCCCTCATCTTCTAATGGACATAAGTTTATTTTGATAGCTACTGAATATTTTACTAAATGGATTGAAGTAGTTCCTTTAACAACAGTGACATGAAAACAAATATCATCATTTATTTTGAATTATATAATCTGTCGCTATGAAGTTCCTATGACCATTATCACTGATAATGGAAGACCATTCAATAATCAAGATGTGAAGGAGCTATGTGAACAATTTCATATCCAACATAGGTTTTCTACTCCATATTATCCAGAGGGAAATGGTCAAGCCGAGGCATCAAACAAAACTATCTTGAAAATCTTAAAGAAAATAGTCAATGAAACTGGAAAAGACTGGCACATTCAACTAAATCCCGCTCTTTGGGCATACCAAACTAGCATCTGAACTCCAATAGGGGCAACTCCATATTGTTTGGTCTATGGATCAGAAGCCATATTACCTATAGAAGTAGAGATACCTTCTCTACAAGTATCCTTGCAAGGTCTTATACTAGAAGAAGATCAATGAGTCTCTCAACTCTAGGAACTAGAACTGATTTAGCAACGTTGCCAAAATGCAACACATCATTTGAAAGTATATCAACAAAGAATGGCAAGAAGCTATAACCACAGAGTCAAGTCACACATTTTTCAGATTGGAGATATAGTTCTAAGGGAGAATCCAAGAAATCAGCAAGATCAAGAAAAGAAGGGAAAATTTGAACCAAATTGGCTAGGACCTTTTGTCATAGTAGCAACATATGGATCGGGAGCATACAAGTTATCTACCCCTAAAGGTGATTGGTTTGATGAACCTATCAATCCTATCCATCTCAAGAAATTCTATGCTTGAGATATAAAGTCCTGAAAAAATCAGCAAAAAGTATATAAAGTCCTTAAAAGTTCAACAAAAAGCATATAAAGTCTTTAAAAAAAATATATGACAAAAAATGCAATAAATTTAGATAGTGAAAACTTGGTAAGCAGGCGCTATCTAATAAGTAAGTTCCTCCATCTATGAGATCTCTTTGCACACCTATCTACTCCATCCTATCGCATCTATTGCTTCCATATATCTTAGCTTATCCATTTCATCTTTCACATCCATTTGCTCTGAACCATTTAGCAGGAAATATGTAGCTTACCAACAGTTATCAATATTTGACATACTTGTTGTAGTCACTGTCTTAGATTGTATCAAAATCAATCATATCTGCATTTGTATCCCGCCATGGTTTGGATCTTGATCATTTCATACATCCATAATAATTTTGTTTCCACTGGGGGCAAAATCCTAATTCCTTTTGCTAAGGTGATCTTTTGAATCTTTGAAAATCCCAAAACATTCAAAAAACTTAGGAAAACCAGAAACACTAAGGATTTTGAAACAAATAACGAGCAACAAAGCAACGGAGATCAAGGCATTTCATCAATAATTGAATCGTAAAACTTAGGAAAATGAAGAATTGATCAACAAGTAATAAAGGATTATCAAAGATCATTCATCAAGATGATTATATCAGTTAATGACCATAAGAACATGTGAATGACATGCAAGATTCAATGCTTATATCTTGATTTTATTGCTAATCATGTACTCTATGTGACTCAAAGATGTCCATGACTAGAGAAGCTATGATGGGGCATGATTATTTTCTTTGTCTGCTGTCTGTGGTTTATCTCTTACTACAGTATGAACTTGTCTCAGGATATGATCGACAAAAGATCAAGGAGGACGTTCCAAGTCATGCATGAAAGGAGATACTCCTTGTCTGTTCTGCAAGCAATACTTAGGTCAACTTGATCCATTATATCAAGTTGCTTTTATTAACGTGCTATATCAAAATCCATGTAAGGAATACTTAGGTCATCTTGAATCATTATGTCAAGTTGCTTGTATTTTATTACAACATTTTAAAGCTCAATGATGAAATCAAGCACTGTTACAAGATAGCATATGAAGAATGGCAGTACAATTTTTAGTTAGATGATTTTGGATTAGCTCATTATTCATCTGCAATATAAGCATTCATGGTCAGTTGCATTATAAGAATATCATTTCATTAATATATCAACGATCATAAATAAAGATTGAGTATACTTGGACAAACAAAAACAATTTGCATTTAATCATTATAGGTGCATTCATTTTTAGAATCATTTTAATCATCATCCATTTCACTTAGTTGCATTTTATCATTGCATTAATTTGCATTTAGTTAAGTGCATTTCATTCATCATGTAGTGTATCATCATTATTTTTTGCATTATCATTCCATTAATGATCATTTAGTTGCATCTTTGCACTTAGATTCATAAACATTACATATAAAATAAAAAATGTTTCATATAGATCATTTGCACATCATAAGCATTAAAACAATCATTCATGTGCATTTCCATATAGATCATTGCATTTGCATCATTTACATATCATTTAAGTTGGTAATAATTCTCATTTGCATCCAAGATCATCAAAATCGAAAATCAACAAAAGCATTTATCATTGCATCATCATATGAAGCATCATCATCAAAAAGAGTAACATGCATAAATATCATCATCCATATAATCATCATATAAAACATCATCATAAAATAGAGTAACATGCATAATAAAGATCATCATCATATAGAGTCCATGTCTGCATATAGATCATCATAAAAATAATAAAAGTCCAAATATACAATGATATCAAATAAACAATACAAATGCCTCCAAATCAAGTCACGACTATCCTGTACCACTACCACCCGACTCTATCCATCTCTATGGCAATGGGCGAGAAGATCCTCCAGATGCCTATCTCCCATGATCACCACTCCTCTGAGGAGGTCCCATGACCCCACCACTGCTAGTATCCATCAACACGGTGGTATGATAACTACCCACTCTTTGGCTCTCTGCAACTACCTCCTCATATCATCATTGCTAGTGGGAAGTCTCCTTCCCGACCCGAACTAATGCTCTAATGATGTTAGCTAAGAGAGTACCTGATCCAACCTGCTTAATATGATCAAGAAGGCTCTGAGTATCCTGCTTTCTCCTAACAACTCTATCCCTCTCAGCCATAAGAGTCTGCACCTGTGCTCGAAGCTGATCAATCTGTGCTCTAAGACTATCAATGGTCTCCTACTCTAGCACATCATGCTCTGGTGCATCCTTCTCTAGCATATCATGCTCTGGTGCATCCTGCTCTGGCAAATCCTATTGTGGTGCATGAACCCCAATCCCCTCCATACCACCACTCTGTCTAACTGCTAGAATCTCTGTCCGAGTAGCTCTCGCAATCCATCATCTAATAAGGGGAACATGATCCTCTGGATCCTCATCATCTCCACCATGAGCTGCAATAACCCTAGGGTCTGGCTGAACCTATCCAAAATCAATACCTCTCTTGCAAACCCCATCCAGTCCAGTCACCCTGCCTCCTCCTGTCAATGGAAACCCTCTCAGTGATCTCATACTTGCCCTACCATGCTCCCTCCCAATCCGTCCAACATTCCTCCCACCCATAGGACATGGTCTCCCAATCCTACCAACGAGTCCAAACGGTCCTCCACGGACTCTCAATTGACCTCCCCTCCATCTAGGTCTCCTACCACCACCACCTCCATCCCCACCCTCATCTCCACCTCCCCCAGCTTCATGAGCAGCTCTGAGCTCTCATCTCCATCTACATCTCCTAACACCTAGATCATCTGAATCATCATCCTCATCTCCTGAGCTGGGAGGAGGATCTGCTCGATCAATAATATGAGGAAATGGATGAGCTAGTATGTACTGAGCATAATCTGCAGTAACCCCAACCGAGATCAAGAATGTGCAATCTCATATCATAAGCCACTCTCAGAGTAGCAAGAAACTCTACGCGAGGAATCTCAAATGATAAGGAAGGTCCCCAATATCATCTATCTCTATACCACCGAGCATATATCATCACACCAGTAGGTATAGGCTAGATGATACCAAACTGTCTAAGAATGCGACTAATCAACTATCGCTCAACAATGTAAGGAGTCCGACCAATGAGATATCTACTCTGCATGATAAATGGTAATGTCTGTGCATCATCCATCCATGGCTCACAATCAACATATGGTCTCCAAGTAATGCTATCCAATGAATCAAGCACCCAACGCCAATACTCCATCTTACCCAGCTTAGCTGAGTAAGGATACTTGCATAAAAATACACATATGGCTGCCTCTCTCCACAAACTCTATGGTGGATAGGTCGAGTAATAGAAATGTGCTCCCAACACCAGATCTACAATAAAGTGCATCCTGTAGACAAACTAGCACTCTCATCATACACCACTTGATGAAGATCATGATATAAATGTGCAAGCAAACAAACACTCCAAGCATATCGAGTACGATGCTACATCATACTCAGGAGAATCTCACCCCATCCAATAACAAAACCTCATGATCGCCTATTAGGAAAAATAAATACTCCAATCAAACTAGCAAGAATCACAATGAGAGTCTCATAATACATCACCATATCCTCCCATAAGATCTCTCCTCTAGCGATGCTATCATCAGCAAAAATGGCTCTGCAAGCCTCTGTCCCAACACGATCCTGAAAATCATACTGTACTAACTCGCTAGTCACTGGGATGTGCAAAATCCTATAGACATCCTCGAGTGTCACACTAATCTCACCCGTGGGTAAGTGGAAAGTGTTATGCTCACTATGCCATCTCTCAGCTAACGCCATCAACAATCCTCTATTATGCGTAATCTTAGGCATATACAATAGATGACGTAAACCACAGACATCTATATGTCTAACCTCAACCTATGTTAGCTCTGGCACTAAATGACGTACTGCTGGTAATTTCTCCCGACACTGGAGAACATCAATTTTCTCCTATTTATCAAGAGAATTAGATCAATCATCACTTATCTATCTATCAAATCAGACTCGCTAATCTATCTATCTATCAAATCAAAGCAATCACTAATCTATATATCAAATCAAACTGAAGCAACCTACACTATCAAATCTATCAAATCAAACTAAAGCAACTTAAGCTATCAAATCATTTTAAAACCTATCAATCATGGTTTTCTATCAATCACTAAGTTCAATCAAAACTCTGCTAAGCTCTTGCATAAGAAACTAAATTGGTTTCTTAGAGATACTCTATCAAAAAAAATCAAATCGATCTATCCAACAACATCCATCAATCAATCAAGTCCTTATTCATCATACACACACATTAAACACGTTAAATCTAATCATCAAAGTGATTTTAGCTTTTGCATTTATCAAAAACATCAAATTTTGAGCATATGCACTATCCTATTGAGCAAAATCACTAAACTACAACATTTGAGCTATCCTATTGAGAAAAAGCACTAAACAAAAACATATGTACTATCTTTTTGAGCAAATGTGCTAACCCTATGAACATATACGCAAAACAAAGCAAAAGCGCAAACTTTAGCTGCAAAAGTGCAAACAACCAAAGCATAAGCGCTATCCTATGCATATGCACTATCATACTTAACATATGTGCTAACAAAATGATCATAAGCGCTAATCTATGCATATGCGCTAACCCAAATTGCATATGCACTAAATAAAAATGCAAATGCGCTAACCTAATACCGAAAATCATGAAAAAATTCAAAATTTCACAAACGCGCCTAAAACATGAAAAATTGCATGACAAGTTGAAAACAAAGCTCGAGATAAGATACATATCGGGTACCCATACTCGGGAGGTCATTGATATCGTCGCATACACTCAAATCGATGGTTCTCCATAGGAATCACCATTTCGCCACCTCACCAAGAAAATTTTCTTCACAAGTTGACAAGGATAACAATGAAGTTAAAATTAGCCTTGGTTAATTTTATATTTACTATTTGAAGAGTAATTAATGCTACTCAATGGGGCAATTTAATTTGTTTTTTACAAATTAATTTAATTGACAAATTTTTTTATCAATTATCATGAGATCAATCGTTCAAACCAAAGTTTTCAACAATTTCACGATCAATCTCCTGAGGGGGCACACAATCAGGATTTTCATCTTCATCAGGCGTATTATCGAGACTTGATTTAATATGTGAAACAATGTTGTCTTGACATTATTTCAAAGAGGGGCAAAATGTATACATATAAAATTGGCTATGAATGATTAAATAAATATTATATATTTATTTAATGTTTATTCTTCTATTAAATAGTTAATTTGAAAAGATTAATTTATTTAATTCATTTTTCGTGTCTTTCTATTAATTAATATTTTATTAATTAATTCATTTATCCTATTCCTCTAAAATAATTAAATATCTAATATTTAATTATTCCTCTAACCAAGTTAATTAAATATCTAATATTTAATTATCTTCTCCAAACAATTAAATATCTAATATTTAATAGTTATTCTCCTATCCTATAGTCTCAAATATTAAATAATCTCTAAATTATTTAAATCCCTTTTCCAACTCACCTTCCATCTCCACTTCATCTTCCCTTTGCCAACTCATCAAACATGTGGCTAAGGAAATTAATATTTCTTAAATATTAATTCATCATTTATCTCCAACTTCCAAACTTAATGAATATTGTGTACGTACACATATTTCATAACCATCTCCTATATTCTCTCCAACACCCCCTACATCGTAGGAAGGACTTGAGTCCACTTGTCCTATCATGCCTAAATCTTCTCTAACTATCCCTAGATTCCCTCAGTGAACAACCCAGTCAAGGTGAGATGAGTGACACTTGTCTTCTCCCCCCCACTTTCTCTCAACCTTCACCTTTGCTCACAACCATCCAAATCTATAGATCTGATCATGACCGTTGATCTAAGCCACATCATCTCATCCTCTCAAAGTCTATAAAATCAAGAGCTTCAGTTGAGAGAGAGTTAGACTTCAAGAGACTTCAAGAGAATTCAAGTGCATTTTCAAGCAAATCATTTGTAAAACTTATGCATCCGTGAGTTTTAATCTTGAAGAAAATAGCAATTATCATTTAGCATAATCATTTTAGCATAATCATGTAGTATTGCATATCATAGTATCAGTTAACTACCAGTTATCAGTCCATTCTTCATATGCCATTTTGGAAGCCATTAATGCATTGTCCTAGAGCACACCATCTGCAACCAGGAATAGTGGAGTTAGGACAAAATGAGACATAAACCATGAAGGTAATATTAGTATTTTTATTTCATATGTATTTCATGTAGTTTCATTGGTTGAGTTTGGATTTCATGTATCATTTCCATTTGTATTTTGCGAAACTAACTTTTCGCAGGTAGCATTCTGAGGATGAAATTCGAGTCGACACATCATTATTTTTGGAGGCGAAGATAAATTATGCAAAGAATTTTCTAAGAATATGGAGAAAGAATTTGAGATGTCTATGATTGGCGAGATGAAATTTTTCTTAGGTTTGTAGATTACTCAGACTGACAAAGGTATTTTTATCTATCAAACTAAATATGCTAAGGAATTGTTGAAGAAATTTGGTATGGAAGGTTCTAAACCGGTAAGTACACTTATGGTTACATGTGAGAAATTGACAAGGAAAGATGTTTCTGCACCAGTGAATCCTACAAGATACAAATCTATGATTGGAGGTCTACTTTATTTGACTCAGACTAGGCCTGACATTATGAATGTTGTTTGTACTATTTCAAGATTTCAGAGTGATCCTAGAGAAAATCATGAGATGGCGATGAAAAGGATTTTTAGATACTTGCAAGGTACATCAGAATATGGCTTATGGTACCCTAAGAATGATAACTTTACTTTATGTGCATATACAAATGCTAATTGGGCTGGAGATGTTGATGATTGGAAAAGTACTTCTGGTGGAGCTTTCTTTCTTGGAAATAAGTTGGTTTCATGGATCAACAAGAAACAAACATGTACTTCTTTATCTACTGTTGAAGCTGAGTATGTTGCCGCTGCTACTAATTGTACACAAGTTTTATGGATGAAACAAATGTTGAAGGATATAAAGGTGGATTGTGATGCACTGATAGTTATTCATTGTGATAGCTCTGCTACTATTGATATATCAAAGAATCCAATATTTCATTCTAAGACAAAACACATATCTATCAAATATAACTTTTTGAAGGAGAAGGTGGAAGCAAATGAAGTTAAGCTGGTTTATGTGAACACTAAAGAATAGATTGCAGATATTTTCACTAAACCTTTATCCAAGGAATCATTTGAGTACCTGAGAGACAGATTGGGGGTTTCTGCCCCTCCGATAGTGACTTTATTGATGCGGTTTGGCATCAGTTTGACATGCGTTATCAAAGATACTATTCATTCTGACACTGATGTGGGATGCTACTACTCAGGGGGTGTAGTCAGCTTTGAGATTTAGAGGCCTATGTTTTTGCTTTGATATTTTTGTTAGATTTCTAGCATTGATGTCAAAGGGGGAGAGATAGTGATGTGAAAAAGAAATTTAGAGATTTACAGAGATACTATTCAAAGGGGGAGAGATATTGATATTCAGAGCTATATGCAGGTGATTGTTGGCTGTCTTCCACAAGGGGAGACTTGTTTGGCATTTCTTGGTACTTAGACATTTTTCACATCTAGTGTTGCCATCAATGCCAAAGGGGGAGATTGTTGGCCATCTAGTGGAATTGGTTATGCGTTGCATTGATGTTTTGTCATTGATGTCAACACTAGTTGTTTGGATGCTTTACCGACACCCTTCTGGTCCTGGTAGGTTGAGTAGTTTTTGGTTAACTTTGATCTGGCATGATCCGGTAGACTCTGGTATAATCTAGTAATGGAATTGGCTTGTTCATGATACTCATACTCATATTTGATCAGTTGGTTTCGGTCTGGTGATTGGATGCTATCCTGCTTACGTAGAAGATTGGTTTCTAGTTCCCGCGAGGGTTTCATCGGCAGAGCTTTTGGTGGAGATCTTTGATGCATTGCATAATTGGTGTTGGTGCAACTTCTGATGGAGTTTCAGGATGCTATTGGTGATCTTGTTCAAGACTTGGTGTTTAGAGATCATTGCTGAAGTGTGTGGACCTATACTTGGTCTCGGTTGATCTAGGTTATGGACCAACATTATTGTAACGTGTGATAGTATATTTTGGTGTGATCAGATCTTGTACTGAGGTTTTGGGATATTGTTTGGGATAATCTTGTGTATCTTCATTTTAGATGGTTTTTGATTTGGTACTTCGCAAGTTATCTTTCTTTGTGGCAATTATTGATTGGTTGTGTTCTTGAGCTTTCCGATGTTGATTGATGAAGATTTGAAAAGTGGTGTTAGTGCAACTGTTGGTGATGGTTCTATCGTGCTTGTTGGTGTTTCCTAGTTGTGTCCTATTTGTTTTGGTGATCTACATTGATTGTTGTACAATTTTTTGGTGGTTCTCATCAACCAACGATGATTTTCATGTTATGTGGTATTTTTGGTGTTGTAGCATGTTTCAATTGATCTTGGCATGATTTTCGGTGGATGTGATCATTTGAGAATTTGAGTTAGGTCCATGCTATGTACTGCAAATCATTATATTGGTTTGGTGGTTGATCTTTGTATCGTGTAATGTAATTTTTGTAATTATGAGTTGAGGGTTTAGGATTGAGCTGACCTTGTTATCAAGATTGATGAATTGTATATATAGGTGAGTTATTCACTTAGTTTTGGTGTCAGTATTGTGTCTGCATTATCAGAGAGAGGTAAATGTGTGAACAAGAAATTTATCATTCAGTGAAGTATTGAGGAGAGATTGGTGTTGCAGAGCAGACAATTGTGCTTAACCAAAACTGTTATCGGGCATTTGAAGATGCTATCATTGCAGTTCACTTCTTTCAAATTGTAGTCTGAATTATATTGTAAGTTAGTGAGACTTCCCTAAGGGTTGTAGCCTTCTGGGCAAATATCTTTTGAGCAGTGAGCTCTAGGAAGTGTGCTTGAATGCATGTGCATTCCCCATTGTAATACTTTGACATACTACTGTGGAGTATCATCTTACTGTAGGTAGGTTCCCACCATGGTTTTTCCCTTAACTGGGTTTTCCACATCAAAAATCTTGGTGTTTTGTTGTTAATTTTCTTATCTGATTATTGCTATAGTTTATCAGTTTTTGTTTTGAAGTTTAATTTTGTGTTAATCCGGTGAAGACTGATTCATCCCCCCTCTCAGTCTTCCTTCTTGATTACTACTAATAGTACTTCAGTGGATGGAAGTTCATGTTGATAGAATTTAATCTATGAAGCATGGCAAAAGGATATTTTGTAGAGCTTCCTGAAGCATGGTATGATAAGTGGGAGAAATTTGAAGAAGATTCCAAAGAGGGATCTTAATGAGAGTAACATAAAGTTTCTTAGAAATATTACACTCTACTAGGGATTGAAAAGACAAATTAGGAGTCGATGAAAGAATAGGTTGGGAAGATGAAAGAGATGTTGGAATACTAATGTTTTGTTTATTTCTACGAGTGTGATAAGTATGGGATACTGTTCTATAGAAAGGATCCTTAGAGTGCATGTATTTGGTAAAAAGATCTAGTGAATCATTTTTAAAAGGAACACGTTGAGTAGAAATTACCTTCTTTGGAGAAGGACTAGTTTCAATCAAATAAATGGTTGGTCTCTTAGGCCTTCTAGGGGCAACAAAGACATCAATGACATTCACAAACACATTACAAATTGTAGGAAAATTAGGTGAAGACATGTGTTCAATATCGACTTGTGGGAGATGTTGGCATAAGACACTAATCCGGTGATGCTCCGGTGAAGATTGGTGATGTATGATGCATGATATTGCTTAGGAGTTGTTATTGATGGCAACTCAACCTATTGATATTATCCGATATGGAGTTTGGGATATCCAATATGGAGTTTTGGTGCAAGTCTGTCACTGATACTGTGCACAATTTTTTTGAACAGTTCTCATTTCCACTTATGTGTTTTTGGTTCTTGTAATGTAGTTAAGTTGATTAAGTATCAGTAGAAGATTATCATGCAATATAATCCTCTGATGTTGATTCTTCAACATGTTAGAAGGTCTGGTATCTAGTAGAGTAGTAAACATGATTATCTTCATTATTGGTGATGTATCGTGTGGACCAGATTCTTTGAGGCGATTTTGGTGGTTGTTGGTGAGTTCGAGGTAATTGAGACAACTTTTGGGAAGCGTGTGATCATATGTTTTGGATCCAAAATATTGTTTTGTGAAGATCTGAGCTGACTTAAACCTACATGTTTCATATTCTGATATTTTACGAAGCTGACTTGTGAGAGATCATTTTTGTTAGTGTGGATATATAAGATCGACTTGGTTAATGCATTTGGGTGTGCATATGATGTGTGAGATAGTTTTGGGAGCGATCGATCCACTTTTGTACATCCAGTAAGGAGATATTGTTTACTTCTTCAAATGAAAGTGAAGAGAAGAAGACATTCATGGTAAGCAAAGATACTGGTAAGAAGACATATGCAGATGCTGTCAAGAATCGTCACACAAACCAGTATACACAATCAATGAATGAGAGACCATACTCAATGCACCGACATGCAGATACAAGGAGAAATGCAAGAGCTGATCATGAAGGATTCACCAGAGTTAGCAGCATGAAAGGAAGATCCCTGGTGAGGTAGTCATTTGTAGGACCAAGACAATCTAACTGGTATGTTCCAAACTTTCATGGTTATTGTCACCGATGTAATAAATTCGGTCATAGAATGGTAGACTGTAGGAAAATGAATGTAAATCCTAGTTTTGAGAGTAGAAACTCATTTTTTGCATTACAAGGTACAAATGTCACTTGCTACAATTGCAATGAGTTTGGTCATAAGAGTTATGAGTGTAGGATAAGTGTGCAGATGTCCTACAAGAATGCTTTGGATACATCTTTCAATGCTAATGCAAAATGTTATATGTGTCAAAATTTTGGTCACATAGCAAGGCATTGTAAGCTGAGAACTAGTGAGAAAAAGAAAACTGTACCGAATCAGAAGATACAGACTAAACCAGAACACAAGATGACAGAAGAGGAGAAGAAAGAAGAGAAACAGATTCAGATAGAGAAGGAGAAGAACAAGACAGTGTCAAGCTTGATTGTGCAGACTGCTCTACACGTTGAAAGGAAGAATTTATGAGTAGTTGATAGTGGCTACTCAAATCACATGACCAGAGACAAGAAAAAGTTTATCAAGCTTGATGATTGGAATGGTGGTTCTGTTCATTTTGGTGACAACTCCTCCATCAAGATTAAAGGTCATGGTACATTGAATATTGATGGCAAGATTAAGGCTCATGATGTGTACTATGTGGAAGGATTGAAGCATAATCTGTTGAGTGTAAGTCAAATATGTGACAAAGGGTACAAGTTCACATTTGACTCTACCAGTTGTTAGATAAGAAAGTAGAGTACCGATTAGGTTATGGCAGAAGGAAAGAGAATAGATGGAAATGTCTACAATCTGAAGGAATGCTAGGAGTCCCAATGCATGATGGGATAGGTTGATGAAATCTAGTTGTGGCATTGGAGATTAGGTTATGTGAACTTTGACAATATGGTGAAGATAAGAAAGAACTGGTATGTAAGAAACATTCCACAAATAAAAAAACTGACAAGTACCTTTTGTGATGAATGCATCAGAGGAAAGCAAATCAAAGTGAGCTACAAAACAAAAGAGTATAATACCTTAAGATCTATAGAGTTAGTACATATAGATTTGTGTGGACCAACAAGGAGAAGGGCTCTGACTAGTGAGAGATACTTCATGCTATTCATTGATGACTACTCAAGGATGACTTAGGTGACATTTTTGCATGAAAAATCATACGCATTTGAAAGATTCAATATTTTTAGAAGGATGGTTGAAAATGACAGTGGACACCGATTAAAGTGTTTAAGATCAGACCAGGGTGGAGAATATTCTTCAAATGAGTTTATTGACTACTATGAGAAACATGGAATCCAGAGACAGTATTCTGCTACAAGAACACCACAACAAAATGGTGTGGTAGAAAGGAAGAATAATGTTGAATGAGGCTAACATACCAGATACATAATGGAAGGAAGCAATTCATATTGTTTTCTATATATTAAACCAGGTACAACTGAGAGTGAACAATAGAATGAATCCCTATGAGTTATGGTACAACCGGAAACCATCATTCAAGCATTTTAGAGTGTTTGGAAGTAAGTGCTTCGTCAAGAGAGATGCAGATGGATTAGGAAGTTTTCATTCCAAAAGTGATGAAGGAATCTTCTTGGGTTACTCAACTAAGAGCAAAGCCTACAAATGCTACAACAAGAATTTAAGAAAAATGATTGATAGTATAAATGTGAGAATAGATGAAGACCTATATAAGAAAGAATCTGCACCGACACCCTTTATTGATGTTTTAGATGATGAGCATGAAGATCATTCTAAAAATGGACCAGTCGAGGAAGCACCAACCAAGAACTCCAACCAGTATGTGCAGAAGAACCATTCGGAAGAAGAAATCATAGGAGATAAAAATGAAGGTGTGAAAACTTGAAGACGGCTAGCCCGTAATGATGAGCAGGTAAGTTTCTGCCTCATGACAGAAGTTGAACCCAAAAATTTTGATAAATCTATCAAAAGTGAGAAATGGGTAGATGCCATGGATGAAGAGTTGACACAAATTGAGAAGAATCAAACATGGGAACTTGTTCCTAGACCGACAGACAAGAATGTCATAGGTACCAAGTGGATCTACCAGAATAAGATGAATGAAGAAGGAAATATAATATGACATAAAGAAAGGCTAGTTTACAAAGGCTATGCTCAAGTGGAAGGTATTGAATTCGAAGAAACCTTTGCATAGGTTGCTAGGTTAGAGGCAATACAAATGATTTTAGCTTTCTCTACCTATAAAGGTTACAAGGTCTACCAAATGGACATCAAATCTACCTTTTTGAATGGTAACCTTGAAGAAGAGGTATATATGGAACAACCGAAGGGTTATATTTTACATGATAATGAGAGTTTTGTATGCCAGTTGAATAAAGTCTTGTATGGTTTGAAGCAAGCTCCCAGAGCATGGTATTCCCGATTGGATAAATACTTGAAGGAGAAAGGATTCTACAAGGGGAATGCAAACAATAACTTGTATGTCAAGGTAAATGGAGATCACATGATTATAGTGGTTGTATATGTAGATGATATTATCTTTGGTGGAGACAAGGACATCATGTGCAAAGAATTTGCAGATCAGATGAAGACAGAATTTGAGATGTCCATGCTGGGTGAGTTGTCCTATTTTCTTGGTTTGTAGATCTCACTGTAGGAGAAAGGATTTTTCATCTCCCAAGCCAAGTATGCAAAAGACATGTTGAATAAATTTCAAATGGAGGACAACAAACCGGTAAGTACTCCTATGGTTACCAGTTATAAGTGAGCAAACTAGACGAGTCACTAAAAGTTGAGAAAACACTATATAGGTCTATGATTGCTAGTCTGTTATATTTAACAACATCTAGATTGGATATTGTACAAGCTATTTGCATGGTAGAAATATTCCAAGCTTCTCGTAAATAGTCTCACCTAAATGTAGTCAGATGAATCTTCAGGTATCTACAAGGAACTATCAACTATGGCTTGTGGTATCCAAATAAAGGAGACTTCTCTTTGCAGGCTTATACTGATGCAGATTTGGTGGGAAGTATTGATGACTAGAAAAGTACAAGTGGAGGTGCTTTCTACTTAGGAGACCAGTTAGTATCATGGAATAGAAACAAGCAAGACTTAGTGTCATTTTCCACTGCTGAGGCCAAATATATAGCTGCTGCTACATGTTGCTCACAAGTTCTATGGATGAAGAAGACATTGAAGGACATACAGGTGGAGATACTGGATCCTATTCCAATCCGGTGTGATAACTCAAGTGCAATCAACATCTCCAAGAATGCAGTAATGCACTCAAGAACAAAACACATTGCAATCAATTATCAATTCTTGAGGGAGAAGGTAGCAGACAAGGAGGTCATTGTTGAATATGTTCCAACTGGTGAGCAGATTGCTGACATATTTACCAAGCCACTTCCTTTGGGCCCATTTGCATACTTGAGACAAAAGATGAGAGTTGTCCCACCATCCAATAACACTTAAATGCATAGGAGAATGTATGATTCAAGGGGATTCAACCATTGTTACTATCTTATGACTCTTGAATCATGACGCATGCACACAGGGAGAGATTGTTTCCTAACCGGGTGTAGCCCAGGGAGAGATTATCGGTGTCACACTAAGGTTCCCTTTGCCATTGCTATCAAAGGGGGAGAGAAATCAGAACAGATAATGTTGACATCAATGCCAAAGGGGGAGATTGTTGGTATTGAGTTGTTATTGATGTCAACTGATATTGTAGGCTACCAGTAGGGTATGTCGACCCAGTATGAAGAAGATTGAACCGACATAAGGAAGATTAACATGAAGGCTTGTCAACCAGTATGGTGGAAGACAAGTAGGTATTGAGACTGTCAGTGACATCACCGGTAAGAGGTGATATGAAGTTGTGTGTTGGCATGAAAAGTTGTAACTGGTATAAAGGCTGGTTGTTTGTTTGTGATAAAGAGGTAGAGTGACAAAGAGATCACAAACCACTGGAGGTCAAGTGGTGCTACCGGTGTAGTGTATACTACTGGTTAGCAGCAGGAGAAGGTCTCATTGGTAAGGGCTTGTGCCGATATGAGTTTGTTGAATGTTCAAGTTTAAACTGACCCTGTGTCAGTGAGTTGAATGTATGCCTATGTGATGCTACATGGAGTTGAGGTGGCGAACATGCAGAGGTCGGTGTAGTTTCCATCAAAATGGTTGTTGGAGTGGTCAGTCAACATTAAATGAAACAACCACAAATCACAGGTCGATAACAGATTGATGCGGCTTGAGGAAGAATGAATGACAAAGAAAGATCAAGGAGTTGTTGGTGCCTAGATCAAAGCAAGGAAATCAGATTGCAAGAGGACCTCAAGAAGGAAATAACTGGGTCATAAATGAGTTGACAGCTTTCAAGGCCAAAAATTATGGTAGGGTTTGCTATTTTTGGTAAACATACTTTAGATAGATGGAAAACACATGATGGCTTATTCCTCCAATGCATGTGTGCGATCCAAGGTGGATCGAATTAGATTGGATGCAAATTTGGTCGAGAGAAGGAAACCCTAGCCACCCTTTGTTTGAATTGGTTTTTGGTGGGAAAGATTCAGTTTAAAAATATGGCAACCTAAGAAATATAGTGCAGCTACTGAAGGGTGAAGAAAAGAGTGAAATTGCGATCTGAAAGCTGAAGAGAAAAACACTTGAAGTGTTTTGTGAGAGAAGATTGTACCGATAAGGAGAAGAAGGGTAAACTAGTGTAAGGAAAAAACCAGAAAAGTGAGCATAGAATGCAGAGGTAACAAATTGAAAGAAACAATACCTGATAGAGAGACACCACATGTGATTTGAATTCATCAGAACAAAGGGAGAGAAGATACAAACCGGTAAGATAGAAACTGGTAGTGCAAAGCTTTGAAAGGTTGCAAAACTTCATTTGCAACAAGGATCTCATTTGTATATCTGAATTTTTCATATTGTTTAGACTAAGTAGGTGCTTAGTGTAGGGGTTGTAGCTCCTTTAGCTTTTAGCCTATAAATTGTGTAGGGGTTGGTGATCCTTGGGTTGGTACCCTAAAATTTGTAATTAGATATTTTCATTGTGAGGTTGGATTGGAGCAGAAGATCTCCAATAGCTTATCTCACCGAGGTTTTTCCCACATTGGGTTTTCCTCATACATCTAGTGTTGTGTGTTGTATCTTGTTAGTGAACAGATTTGCTCTTTGTTTTCAAATAATTAATCTTAACCTCTATTACCTTATTCTGAGAACAAATGATTCACTGAATAGTTGGGTAAGTGTTGTTCAAATCACTTCCCTCTAAATTTTTGCATAGGTACAGCTCCCTATCTTGGTTTTTCATGAAATGTGTTTTATTTTTATTTATATCTAAATGAAAGCTTTTAACCAGAAAGTGTGTAAGGCCGCCTATTTCATTCTTGGATGAAAGGCTGCAACTTTTCTCATGTCTCATAAACAATGAAAGCTATTTCCTTAATTTTCAAAACATATAACTACAACAACTAAAACAAAGTTCAATATACTTCTTCCACCTAAACCAATAAAAGATGAATAGATTCAAGGAAAATAAATCTGCCCTCAATCATGAGTCTTTTCTAGAGTAAACAACATATTCAAAGGAAATAACATCAGAGGAATAATGAAA
The DNA here is from genome assembly GCF_030272615.1 of Cryptomeria japonica. Taxonomy (NCBI): domain Eukaryota; kingdom Viridiplantae; phylum Streptophyta; class Pinopsida; order Cupressales; family Cupressaceae; genus Cryptomeria; species Cryptomeria japonica. The sequence goes on from NC_081405.1 coordinate 286,029,404, forward strand.
TACTGCAATGAAATGATCAATTACTGTTACTTGATCGGATGAACATATGCAAAGACATGTTATCTATTCGGATTCAAAATACACAGATCTTTCTTCTCCCCAAAAACAATATGATCAGATTTCATATATATATCCTTATGCAACAAAGGCACAAAAATACATATGCCGATCTTTTCCAAAACAGATCTCAATCATCTGATTCTTCCTTTGATTAAGAACAGAAAATACCAAAACAAAAACTTCAGTCGAAGTTCACAAGATTAGTTACTAAAATCTCACCCTTCTACCATCTGTTTTACTTAATTTATAGTCTAAACGGGGGAGGTCTCCTTGAAAACTTGACCACTCCCCGATAAAATAGTTACGAAACCAACAGAAAGTATTTTGGGACAGTTGTCCCGAAGTTTTTGCATAACTATAAGAAATGTTTTAAAAATAAAGAAAACTAGCCTTCAGTGGATGCATTATGTCATATTCCATCATTATCATCTTCTCCATCTTCACAGCCGTCATGAGTGGCTATGAGTTCCTGGATCATTGATTGGCTTGGGACTTTCATTGCATTGAGTTTCACCTTTGCCACTTCTTTATTCCACTTGTGTTGCACCATCTTCTCTGAGTGCTTCGACAGTTGATCATTCCCAATGAAAACCATAGATTCAATCCTGGCCACCTTGGTTACATCCTCTGACGTGAAACTACTCTTGACTCTGATCTTCTCCATGTTCAACCAGAAAGATAGGATTGCTTCCTATGTGCTTGACCCACAGATTCCTAACTCCTAGTCATGATCGGGATTAACCACTTTATTATCCTTGACTATACTGCTTTGCAAATCCTGGAGTTCAAAGACAGAGGTTCTTGCATCCGTAATTACCGCCTGAAAGGTAAGCATCCGCCACATGATAGTTTTCTTTAGCATGAAAAGTTGGCATTCATCAGCTACCAGCTTAATTGAATGTTCTATCAGAAACCTGGTAGCCCCATACTCTTCAATTTTGGTAAACAGAGGAAGGACATTTTGCCATTTGTGCTCTTCTTTCTCCCATGGTACAAGCTGGTTTTAGATTTCAGAAATCAAGCCCTGTACTTCATCACACAACTTCCGGGAGTCGGTAATGTATTTTTCACCATCTTTGATTACTTGTTCAATCCACTTCTCAACCACTTCAGCGATGCTCTTAGCCCGTTGAACTTGGTTCATCAACTTCTTATTTTCCGGAGAAGTTGGGTCAAAATTCTCAGTGGCATGGGATATTGGAATTGCTCCAAGGCAACCAATACTATCGATGAACTGAGCCAAAACACGTATGCGTCTTTTAAGTTCTCTTTTCTCCCATCCATCCTTCTCTGACTGGGTAAGCATTTTCTTCGCTGACACTTGGAAAAAATGGTTATCTGTATCCCTGTTCATCTTTCCCAACTCTACTTTTGTGATTTCAAAATCATCAGAACCGGCCTCTTTGTTCTCATCTTTCAGTTTGTAAGAGGTAATTTCTGCTGTCCGTTTACCAATTTCTTCGTCATTGTTTAGGTGAGCGGTGGTCTTGAACCTCTTTGGCTTTGGATTCTTCTCAGAGCATTTAGCAACCATTTCCTGAATTGGAATGGTCATAGGAAGAAAGCTCCTTTTCTTGTTCACTAAGGTTGTTAACCATTTAGGAGTCGCAGCGAAATGAGTAGTTCCTTCAATCATTTTTGGTGGTGGCATCATAGCCACAGTCATCATTTGGGAGTCCAAAGCACAAGCAAATTCACCATCCAAATCTTCAATTTCAAAGATCTGAGCCTCAAGCACGACATCTTTTACTCCCATATCCTTGACCTGGTCCATCTTCCTCTGGGTGATACTACGTGATCGAGTATGCTGAGGGGTACTGAAATCCAGAGTTGGGCTAGACCTGCGTCTAGGCTGAGCTGACTTGATTTCCTTACTTGCACGAACAGGAGCACTGTTAGAAGGACATTTTGGTGAATATATATTTCTTGCAGAAAGGGACTTGGTGCCTGGCTTCATTGCTTTCTTTTTAGCCACCCATGCCACGGTTCTTTCCAGAACTCATTCGGTTCTCAATTGTATGTCATCATTTTCCTCCTCATCCCAATTAATTGGGGGCATTTCAGTCTCTGCATGGGCTAAATACCCTGGTTCAAACAGTTCAAGATAATCTTCTTCAAGCCCTTTAATGTCTAACCTTATTCGCAAAGAGATAACCTGTTCCAACACCAATCTCATGTTTTCCCTTTTGAAGACTTCAAGTTCATCTGAACAGTCTTCCCAGAAATCTTCTAATTGTGGCATGGGAAGATAAGGCATTAAGCCAAGGCTCTGAGAAAATCCCTTATTGTCAAACCCTTTTCTTTTAGAATATAGAGAGAAATTAAAATTTCTAAGGTCTGCTCCTATACTTAGAGCATCAGACATTGAATTACAAGACAACACTCCCAATTGTATTGGAAAATGACCTTCCCACTTGTCCTTAGGCTGTGCCTTCTTGACCATAGAGGTCAGTTGTCTGCATACTTCTGCTAGAACAAAACAATCAGAACAAAAGTGCGGAAGCTTGAAGGGTTCCTCTTCAAAGCCTACTACTCGTATATAGCAAAAGCATGGGAATTGGATGTAAAAACTACCAAACTTCTTAATCAAGGTCTGTGCATCATCTGAAATCCATTTGGCCTTTGTACCCTTCAGTTCATGACACATATCACCCAGGAATGCATTGTGTATCCTTCTGAAATCTTGTAGGGCATTGTCTTTTTGCAGCATAGGATAGAACTCATACACTGGAACATCTTCCTCAGTGAGCTGCTTTGGTACACCCGTTAACTCCTTAACACAAGCTAGACAATACAAGAGATATAAGGACATGAAGAAGTTTTGTTGAAACTTCTTGGCTAGACTCAACTGCTCTCTCATTGAATCAGCAATTAACTCTGCCCAATCCAAATATTGTTTTCCTTCCAGAACTAATTGTACATAGCAATATATCCAATTATCAAAGCTATAAGCTTCGTAGAACCTCTGGCTCGATGCAATAGAAGCATCACATCATGGATATATGGCAACATGTGGTTCTTGTTAGGATTTTTAGGTAACCTAGAACCACCTCTCTAAGGGACCTTCAACCAAAATTTCGCCACATTATTTTGGTGTCCGGCTCTATCTGCATTGAACTCACTGATTGACTGGGCAGGAGAGAAATTAGAAAACTGGTAATCCGGTATCTTGAAAACTGAAGCAATCACCTCATGGTTAATGGCAAGAAGGGTTTCGCCATTATCTCTCTTAATAGTTTTAGATACAGGGTCATATCTAGCAATACACTCCCGAACCAACTCTGGACAAGGAATTGCTGAAGGAAAGGTCGTGGCTTCCAAAAGTCCACTACTCAAAATCTCTATACAAAAAGACTTATCAATACCCTTGAACACCCTTTCTTTCAAATCTTCAAGGTTCTCTCCTTTCAGGTCAGTATCACTAACTATGGCTTCTGTGGATGCCAAGCTTAAGACGTTTCCAAACAAATGCAGAGTGGACTTCATGACTTCAAAACAAGAAACCTAAATTTGATTGCAGTGAAACCTTCTGTATGAGAGAAAATGCAAGGGAAAACACTAGAGAAAATAAGGAAAGACTCACCTTCACAGTTGCATAATCGGACGACGACTAGCAGCAAGAAAGACTCCTATCCAGGGATAACATAAACAAAAGTCCAGCAGCAAGTAGCAAATGTAGAACACAAATGATTTTCATACCTTATTGAGAAAGGTAATGATACAGACACATTAAATGCAATGATTTCACAATTTCAGTTTGGACGCGGCAAGTTGGTAGATTAGACCCTCGCACGCATGCATTAAATGCATGGTGGCGTGCTTTAAGAAATTGCCAGTTCCTGAAACATTCACTTACTTCGAAAAAGATAAAGAATGACATCACTTTAAGATATGGTTCTGCCTCTCCGTATTTAGCAATGAATGCACTTCCCAAAACATTAGAAACCATGGGACCCACCAATATTGAACCCAGATGAACATCTTGAACCTACTTCTTGAGTGTTCAAGTAGTTCAAGATGTACGCCACATTAAACTGTTGACCACTTGCTGTGTTGAACATGTTGAGCATATTTGAACCCTTTGAACTCAGTTCAATAAGTTCAACACAAATGTTATATCACCGAACAGGAAAAAATTTATTAAAGAGCCGCTGCAAAACACTTAGAGAAAATGTTAGTACGAAAAACTTTTTCTGAACACCTTGGAACCTATTGAACCTAAATGAACCTCTCGAACCCAGTTCAAAATGGTTCAACGTGTTCAAGGAGTTCAAACAATTGTCTAAACCTGACTTAAATGACTAGAAAAAGGATTTGAGGACGCATTAAGGACTTCAACCAAGGTAATATGGCATGAACTAAGACTCCAACATAAAAATGAAAAGATGACCCACTCTTGCCATGAGGAAATAATGACGCGGTAACATATCTCCATGTGTGTATTGTATTAATTCTTTAGATATTTCTCCTACACACCTTGTTTGCATTGCTTTGGTAACTAGACTACATTTTTGTTTATTTCATATTGAACCAGTATAGCTCCGATTAAGTGAAAATTGTTTAAATCACTGATTCACCCCCCTCTTAGTGATCCATTGTGTCGAACAATTGGTATTAGAGCCTAGGCACCCTATTTTGTCAAAGCTTCTATAGCTTGGGTAGATCATGTCAAGTGTTCACAATGGCAAGAAATAAATCAGCCTCCTCAAAAGCCCTTATGTTTGATGGTGTCAACTATGCCTTTTGGAGTAGAAGAATGGAAACCTATTTGTCCTCTATAGGTTGTGATATATGGATGTCAATTGTGAATGGGTATACTATCCCTAATAATCCTCCTACCGATCCAGATGCTAAGAAAGAATGTGAGAACAATGCTAAGGCAAAGAATGCTATTCTTAGTGGGCTATCTGATAATGAGTTTGTTAAGGTCATGCATTGCTCATTTGCCAATGCAACTTGGGATAAGTTGCAGAAAATATTTGAAGGTGATGCTAAAGTCAAGGAAGCCAAGTTACAGACATTGAGAGCACAGCTTGAGGGTTTGAAGATGAGAGATGAAGAGAATATTGCTGACTATCTCCAAAGGATTGATGAAACAACAAACACCATTAGAGGGCTTGGAGAAGAAATAAAAGATGAGGTGGTGGTAGTGAAGAAAGTACTTAGATCCCTTACACCTAAGTATGTTACAAAGGTTTCTGCAATAGAAGAAGAAAAAGATATGAAAGTCTTTACAATGGATGAGTTGTATGGGTTCCTAACTGCTTATGAAATGAGGATTGCCAGTACTGAGGTTGTGAAGACAGAAGTTGCATTCAAAACATCAAGAAAAGGAAAAGAAGAGTTTGCTCATGATGGAACCGGTCAAGACTCTGATGATAACATGGCAAACTTTGTCAGAAGACTCAAGACGGGTTCAAGCAAATACAAAGGCAAGCTGCCCCTAAAATGCTTCAACTATGGAAAGATTGGACATTTTGCTGCCAAATGTCCCTATGGTGATAGGAATGAATATGATCAATCAAGTGGTAGTAGATCATACAGTAAAGACAGGAAGAAGAATGTCTACCAGTATGGTAGAAGAGGCAACCGGAACCAGAACAATCTCTACACACATGAAAGGGTCTCTACAATGAGAAGACTATTTATTTTATGGTTGATAAAGATCAATGCCATATGGATGATTTTGAGCCGAGAACAATGTGGATCATGCCCATGGGGTATGAGGTTGATGCTATCACGCTTGAAGCATATGCACAACATATACTAAGTCAACTGGTAGATCAAAAGGAAGAAAGATTTGGAACTTTTCAGGAAAAGGACCTTAACCTGCATAAGAAATTCACTGAGGCCAGAAGGAAGAGGAAGGTGAGAAAGGAGGTAGATGAATTGGCTGAATAGATGGGTATTACCCAAGAAGTAATGCAGAAGGCAAGGGAGAAAAATATTTTAAAGGAAGAAGATGTGGTAAAGCCACAAACTAAACCGGTTCCTCCCAAGTAGCCCAAGGCCAAGCCTAGAAAATCTGCACCTAACTGTGGAATGTAGAAGCTGATACCTCCACCTAAACCTAAACCAACAACATCTATCGATGAAGTAGAGAAAAGGAAGAAGGAGAAGCCTACAAGATAATATACTATAGCAGAAGAGGAAACAAAGTTGGATGAAGAGGTGAGACAAGTTAAGAAGACTACCACCTATGCAAGGGTAGTCTGGAAGCCTACATCCAATGATTCTCCTCCAAGCAAGAAAGATAAGCCTCAAACAAAGCCAACTAGAGGGTTAGAGTAGGAAAGACAGAGATAGAAGAAGCTCTTAAGTCCGGTAAGATTGAAAGTCAATATGAAATAGTACCTCCTCTGACTTTGTAGGAGTTAATTGATGAGATTTTGAAGGATGGTAATTTGAAAAATGTTTTTGTATATTATGAGAATTTAGAGGATAAAGACCAACGAGTAATAGAAGAAGCAATTGTAGAGTATATGGATAAATTTAGTAAGGTTTTGATAGAGTTATCATCTATGATCCCAAAGAGCTTGTATGACACCTTGGATACCCGGAGACACACCACCAATATAGAAGATTAAAGGTTGAAATAATTTACATTAGTAAAGTTATGTTTGAAAATATCTAGAGAAGAAATACCTAAGATTTTGGGACTTGCAAAGGAAAACTTCCGAAGCAAGCACATAGTGAATAAAATAATGATCAGAAGGGTAGATGAAGTAGTGAAAGATATTGAAGGCTTTTTGAGGGAATTTTGAAAGAGAATGGCTATCAAGTTATTCCAGAGAAGAATGATACCCAACTAGAAGGACATTCAAGTAAAGACACTTCTCCTTCGATAATCCATGTATAGACACAAGTTCCACATGATCAGCCCATTGTACAAACTGATCTGGTTGAATAGGTAGCTCCAGTTGATGCCTCTGAAAATCAAGTTGTGGATAACTCTGGTGATGCTACTCAGGATCCTCATGAGATAGAAATAACTGTAGAGATGATAGCAGAGGAGTTAGGTGAAGTGGGAAAGACTGCAAATGATGGCAAAGTTGGTGAGAAAGGTGAAGAGGATGAAAAGGATAAAAATGTATAATCGGTGAAGGAAAAGGGTGAAGACCAAACAGATAAAGCTTTGACAACCATGACCAAAGCTACTGTCCCAGATAAGGGAAAGAAAATTACAATTGAAGATGATATTTCTCATTGTCCGGTAGATTTAAGCACCTTATTCCCTCTTTAAGCATTAAAGTTGGCCACTCTTGCGGAGATCAAGGCTAGTGAGGACTTACTCAAGTCCGCTTCAAAAGAGAAAGAAGTGATATCTTTGGCCACTGTGGTTTTGGAAAAAAAATTGCCTAACCTTAAGCAAATTTGAAATGACACACCCTCTGGTAATCTTAAGTATATGTTAAATAAAGTAAAATCTGATTTTGTATCATTAGAGAAAGCAACATATATAAAGGTTTTCAATAAATTCAATGAGATTAGGCTTCAAACATATTTGAAAACAATTAAAACTGATAGAAGTTTTTTGAAGACCTACGGTGAAGAGTGTAGAGGATGCATAGGTGAAGGCGAAAAAATATTTAAATCATGTTTATTTTTGCTCAAATTTACTACAGATATTGATAAGCAAATAAGAGATTTTGAAGGGAAGCTTGCAAGTATTGGTCATTCATTTGCACCTCATTCAATTTTTCCTAGTTCCCTTGAATCCCAAATAATGGATTTTACTAACAAAATAAAGGGTTTGAATAAGAAAAAGAGAAAATGTTGAGCAGAGTGGGAGAACTAAGAAGTCTGATTACTCCCTGGATGGACACCTTACTCGGAGTTTAGCAAGATGTTGTCAGTGCCTTAGGTAAACAAGTGTCGTATGCTCTCAAAGGTGTTGAAGTGCATGCATACATGTTCAGTGCTCTGATTAATGTTTTATATTGTTTCCTGAGAGGATGGAATGGGTACTTACAGTCCTTGAAGGTTACCTATGCAGACATTTTTAAATTCATGTAAATTATTGCATTCATTTGTACATAAGTTTTGGCCGATCCCTACCCTTTTCCATTAACGTCAAAGTGGGAGAGAATTGGGAGAGTGTAGTGAAAAATGATGCTTATTCTTAGGGGGAGTTAGTTGAGTGTACAGATTTCAGATTGTCAGATTGTTTGCAGTTTTTGGAGCATTTTTCATAGTGTTTCCATCAATGCCAAAGGGGGAGATTGTTGGCATAAGACACTAGTCCGGTGATGCTCCAGTGAAGATTGGTGATGTCTGATGCATGATATTTCTTAGGAGGTGTCATTGATGGAAACTAAGCCTATTGATCTTATCTAGTATGGAGTTTGGGATATCTGGTATGGAGTTTTGGTGCAAGTTTGTCAGTGATACCCTGTGTATAGTTTTGGTGAATAGTTCTCATTTCCGGTGATGTATTTTTGGTTCCTGTAATCTGAGTTAAGTTGATTAAGTATTAGTAGCAGATTATCATGCAATATTATCCTCCAGTGTTGATTCTTCAACATGTTAGAAGGTTCGGTATCTGGTAGAGCTGTAAAACACGATTATCTTCATTATTGGTGATGTATCGTGTGGAATAGATTCTTTGATGTGATTCTGGTAGTTTTTGGAAAGTTTGAGGTAATTGAACTAATGTTTGGGAAGCATGTGATCATATTTTTTGGATCTAGAATATTGTTTTGTTAAGATTTGAGTTGACTTAAAGCTACACGTTTCATTTTCTGATATTTTGTGAAGCCGACTTGTGAGAGATCATTTTTGTTAGTGTGGATATATAATCTCATAGACTTGGTCAATGAACTTGGGTGTGGATATGATGTGTGAGATATTTTTGGGAGTGATTGAGCGCAGTTTCACATGCGCACCTTGAATTTTGTTGATTTGGTAATCAGTAACATGGCAGAATAGAGAAGTTTATCTGAACAGTGCAACGGATCACTTTGTTCTTAATCGGAAATATTATTTGGCATGGTCATATGCTTTTATTAAGTTCATTACTCATTGTAATCATTTTCTATTAGCGTGTAAGGAAGTGAGCCTTCCTTTGGGTTGTAGCCCTTTTGTAATTGAGTAGTGAGCTCTAGGCAATATGCCTAAATGCATGTGCATTCTAACTCATGTCATATTGTTTTACTACTGGCCATAGTATAATAATATTGTGGGTTCAAATCCCACCATGGTTTTTCCCTTTCCGGATTTCCACGTAAAATTATTGGTGTTATGGTTATGTTCTTGTTTACTTTGTGTTTCTGCATTTCAGTTTCTTATTTGTGTATCTAGTTAATTAAGAATTAGATTAACAAGTTTAAAAAACACTAGAACACTGATTCACCCCCCTCTCAGTGTTCATTGATTCCAATAAGAGATTGGATGTGAGATGAAATTCAATATTCACTAATGCATCATCTCTTAAAGAGAGTTCATTGGAATGAAAAGATGGTAGAGTAACATTATTAAAAGTATCAATTATCTCATCCTCTTTCACCAAAATATCCTCACAAGTAGAAGGAATCTTGGGAGAGAGATCGACAAAAAATAATAAGAAAGAAGAAAAGAACCCACTTTCACATGCTTGTACAAGAACTTCTTGAAGCTTCTTAACAAAGATGGAAAGTGATAGAAGGAAGGAAAATATAAAGTTTAGTTTGAAATAGAGATATAGAAAAGTCGGTCGAAGGTTGACGTATATCCCTTTTGATGGTATGGAATGGGGTTCGATGTAGTGCCCCAAAATTTTGTTTGGAAGAAGGGGAAATTTTAAAATTATCCTTTTTTATTTTTTTAATGAGTATATTGAATTCTTGAGAGAATGATAAAGAATGCTTTGAAACTAATACAGAATAAGTGTTCACATTGGGTTCACCAAAATGTAGTGGTGTAAAAGTGACCCTACAAAGTGAAGAATTACGTTCCCTTGAGTGCCAATTCTGCAACATACATTCAGATATCTCCAACTAGTGAATCTGGTGAAGATATCTAGTTACAGAAATGGAAATACTAGATGATAAAGAGTCTTTGGTCTAAATCTAAGCATATCAGTCAAGGGCGCTAGCACAACGTGTTGTAGTCTTGTATGGACCACAAATAGAAAGAAAAGAAAACCCAACTCTATGTTTCAAAGAACCCACAAAACCTAGAATCAGAAATATACCAACAAATACTATACAATAGAGATACAAAGAATTATAATAAATATTTAAATAAAAGAAATGAATAACAAATATATACAACAAACCTCCGTGTGGTTAAATTCCTTACAAAACCTACAGATAGGGAGAAGAAGGAAAATGTTGGGGTTGTATAGGGGTTTGCCTCAGTCAAACCCCCGCTTTTGTGTTTCCACCTTCACAGACAACCAAATAGATAGATAGATCAAAAGATAAATAGATAGAATGGTAAATATGATCAAATAGATAGGGGATGATATAAATCCCAAGATTCTGAAAGACACAAGAGAGATATAAAGATATTACCAGCGAGGCTTGAGAAATCCAAGACATATACAAAGAGTATTGTGACAAGTTAGAGATAGTTGTAGCAAGTGAGAGAGAGAGAGAGCAAGAAAAAGTTGTGAGAGCAAAGAGAACTAGAGATTTGAAGATAGAGTCTAGAGAGCTTGCATTGGATGAAAGAGACAAAATGAGTGAAAGAAGAGGTTGGTGAACCATTTAGAATATTTTGAGCCATTTCCACCGACCTAAGTAGGTGAGAAGTGTTGAAACATGCAGAACCAACATTTGAATGTTGAGATGTCGTAAGACAAATGTGCAACGTGCAGACGTCCATGCGATGCACTAGTGTTCAAATGAATCACACTAAAAAATGATGAGTGGCAAGAGAAACACATAGCTAATGCAAACCTAAAGTTGAAGGATAGCTACTGAAAAGGTGTCTCGAGCATCCTAAGAGGGAAAAGGATGATGCAAGTGTTGAAATCAGCCTACTTAGATACTAGGGAAATGGACACTAAAGTGGATACAAAAGTGTAGGAGGAATTACAAAGGGGTATGAAATTTTTGACCCTATAGGGTGAATGATAGTCATGCTAACCCAAATGCGTATGTATAACATATCAAAATAACAACATGGGCACATGTATACTTGCGTAAACCATACAAGAATTATGTCATATGAAAGTCTATTTTATATTTAATTGAAAATAATTTACTGCAACTTGGAAAATATCATATACATATATATGTATATGTATGATGAACATGCATATATACATGTATGTATATGATAGTAATCATTATATTTAATTGATTATGAGAATAATGATGTAGCACGACATTGTGTATAATCAACCTTGGAAATATTATTGAGATTAGCACTTGCTACGATCTAAAATAAGTAGTTCATACTATCATAATCAATAATGCATTAGAATTATACTCTTCCTCGAATATAATGATAACATTGATCCATACTATCATGAAATAGTAAAAATTATTTATATCATTTTGATGAAGAAGGCCAATAATAAAATCAAATAATGAGAGAATTTGAAGTAGAAACATAATGTTGTTTCTAAATAACACCCTTCAAAGACAATAATAGCTCACAACATTGTTGTAAATCATCTTGGATTAGTGATCAGACATTGTAAACACCCAAGAAGGGAAAATGAACTATTTCATTTTTTAATTTATAAAAGAATGAAATTGTTGTGAAGGGGGAGTAAGAAAATCATATCAAAATTCATACTATTGCAAACAAAAATAACATTTTTGGTATTGGATCCTTGGGGTTGTATCTAACCTTGAAGGGTGAAGTAAGGGTTTATTATTGAGAAAAGAGGGCATTGAAGAATAGAATAATAAGATTAGTACTTGCAAAGGTGGGGTCGTGAAGCAATTGTCAAGCTCATAATCACCAACTATGGAGAAACCATCATTCAAGTTGCTATGTCCTTCATCAATCTATTTTATCTAGAAGTAGGTTTCTTTCTCTTTTATCTGTTAATGTTTCATTTATGAATAACCAAATCAAAATAGGGAGAAAAAATTCAATAAAGAATGAGAGGAAAACTATTCAAGTAATTCTGAACTGAATTTGAATAGTGAATATAATTATAGTTATATTTTCAGATCAAGAATTCAACAAAAAATTGAAAGGAAATCAATATACAATGAAGTCTATTAGTTACATAATGAAAAAATACCTAAATGTATTCCATTGACAATTGAGATTGAAAATGAATGATAGAAAAATTTGTTTTAAAACATTGAATACATATAATTTGTATATTATTATACTGCTTATATTGAAGTGATATAAAACCAAGAATTTATGAGAATATTAATGTGTTATTTATATAGTAATTTAAATATAGCATGGGATCCATGTTAATAACCAATTCAATTGGGAGGCAAATATTCACAGGTAATCCATTTTTTCGTGGACAAGTCAGAAACCAAGGAGTGACTCCAGGTAGAAGACGTTGTTGGCAGGCTAGGAAGACAACGAGGTAGGGTAAACCAAATATTGACAAATGAGGAAAATGGGATTTGGATACACCTACTTTCACCATGGGGGAAAATATGACCCCTCAATGGAAGATATGCAGTTAAAAAATAAAATTAGAAATAGAATAAAGGAGGCTACCAAGAACAAAAAAATCACACTCAGTCAAATCCGGTTAGGAATGGGAGGTTCTGGGATAAAAAAAAACAAGGGATAATAAGAATCAAGCTCTATGAGTCAAAAAGTCTAACACGATTGTGGTAATTTATTCAAAGTTTATTTCTCTTACCATAGAGAGATTTAGGGATAGAGCATTGTTTACAAAATGGACCGAGATGGAAGATCAAACATATAGTATTGGGGCATGGTTGAAGAAGCAGTATGCAAATTGGGTAAGTGTAACTCTCCTATCCAATGGATTCATCTTTATTAAATGCATAGATACAAAGTAGAAGAATGAAATAATAGGAGGGGATCCACTCTTCTTTGAAGGTTTTGTTTTCCTAAAAGTGGAATTGAAACCTAATTTCAATCCAATGGAGCACAAATTAAATAGGAAAATGGTTTTGGTCTCATTGGATAATATTTCAATTGAATACTAGAACTATGATGCCCTAGAGACCACAAGAGATGCCTTAGGATATTTTATAGGAGTAGAGGAATGCTTTTTAATAGGGTTCCAAATTTTTACCCTAGGATTTTGGTGGAGATTCTGAAAAATCCAGCAGATGTGGATAATCTGGAAATCATAATAGAAAATGGGAAGTGGATGCAAAAAAATAGGATAGACATAGATAAAAGTGGTGGTAGGTGCCTTTTGAGGAAGCATCAAATACCCAATTGTTCCAAAAATCAAGAATTGAAACCTTCAATCTGAAAACCCTAATCTAGCCCCAATTAGGAAAGATTGATAAACCCCTATGTTGTCAAAGGAGAGAGACAAGATGGATGGTCACAATCTCCCAAATGAAAGGAACGAGGAAATACCTATTAGGGAGGGAGAAAAGGAAAAATCCTCCCATAAAAGAAAATTGTCTTTATGTTTAGAAAAAAGAACAAAGGAGAAACATGATCAAAGTGTATCAGCAGGAGAGATAGTATCTCAAGATATGGTAACATAGTCCACCAAGGCCCAACTAGTAGAAAAAAAATCATCCTAGAGAAGGTCATGAAATTGAGGATACTTCTCAACTAGAAGTATCTGGGAAAGATGCATAAACATCAACAATAAGTGTGCAAGGGGATCTCAACATGGAATGTAGCCTTGGAAAGAGTGGAAGAATAGATTATGGAGGAATCCTATGAACTAATGGATAAAATTGTAACCAACAAAGACTTATTAGATGGAGGGTACCCGATGGCATATTTGGAACAATTTCCAAGTGCAAAAGGCCTGATGGAATAATCAGAGGATGAGGAGATCTTGGAAATGGATCAGACTCTTATTTTTGGTGATGTGGAGCATGCAAAATTCACTATGAAGATGTAGGATGAAGCAAATAAATTAGGTTATGCCAAACCCTTGCCATCAAAATTGATCTAGATTGTGGATAGAAGAAATCTTGAGGGAAGAAATCATATAAGGAATTGAGGACCCAGGATAGAGATGTAAAACAAAATTTTCTTTGCTACTGAGATCAAGGAAGGGATCTCCCCTTTCCTTGGGACCATGAAGCTCCTAACGTGGAATGTGAGGGAGCTCAATGCTCCTAATAAACAACACTTAGTTAAGCACAAGTTAAAGTCATGTCAAGCCTATGCTTCAAGAAACTAAATTAACTAATTAGGATTTTGAAACATATAAAAAGAGTTAAATTATGGGATGGTTTCTTAGTTTAGGTGCATGGCACATCTGGGTGATTAGCAATTTTGTGGAACCATCATACGGTGAGCATTATAAAACTAGATGAAGGAGATAATTGGATAAAATTTAGGGTCAAAAGCTCATTTTATAAATTACAACTTATCCTAGTCAATATATATGGCCCAAATGTATGAGAAAGAGAGAGCTCTAGTTGGAACTTGAGAGGTTTAATACTACCTTTCAAGATCAACACATTCTTTTTGGGGGGGACTTTAATGTTATCTTGAAGGCTAGTGAGAAAGATGAGGGTAATGGGAGGGAAATCCAATCACAGAAGGACTTAATTGACTGGGCGAATAGGAATAATCTCATGGATATTCACATTGTTAGTGGAAACTACACTTGGTCTAACCGAAGATCTAGTTTTAGTTGGATTGCAAAAAAATTAGATTGTTTTTTTTTCAAGGGCAACCTAGTTGACTTCTAATTTAGTTTCAATTATCAAATACTACAATGATTTGGATCATATCACTTCCCATTGTAACTTGGGATTCTTGGTGATAAGAAGCCACATAGAAACCCTTTTAAATTAAAAAACATGTCGATGAAGGATCCAAACTTTCTAACCTTGGTGAAAGATTGGTGGTGTCAGGAAGATTCTGAGGGATCAAATATGTTTATTTTAGTCTCCAAATTAAAAAGTTTAAAACATAAGTTGAAGGATTGGAACTGGTCACATTTTGAAGATATTTTTGAGTCCAAGAAGGAGCTATAAAATTATTTGTAGAACTTGGAAGAGGTTGTGATAAAAAAAGGAATGAATCAAGATTTGTTTATGTGGGAAACAAAAATCTAGAGAATCTTAGATTAAGGAGGGTGACAACAATACAAAGTTCTTTCATAATAGTATGAAGCAAAGGAGAATGGTTAATAGGTTGGTCTTTCTTAAACTATTAGATGGTTCAACAGTTGAGGATCTGGAAGACATTGTGAGAGAGACTGTGAGATACTTTCAAAGGTTATTATCTCCTCAAGAGGCTTCAAATGTGACCACATAGAGAGTTCTAGTGAAAAAAATCCCATACTTTATTATAGAGGCACAAAACAAGATGATCAATCAAGATTTCTCTACTCAAGAGATTAAAATTGCACTCTTCCAACTACATCCAGATAAGGCCTCGAGCTCCAGACGATTGGCCTATTGGTTTCTTTCATACATACTAGGATATTTTGGCACAAGATCTTTTTGATGCCATAAACGCATCTTGGAAGTATTGTCACCTAATGAAGGAAGTCAATAATTTGTTCATTTCTCGCATCGCAAAAACGTTGGTGATGGATACACTAGATGACTAACGACCCATTTCCTTGTGTAACATAATTTATAAGCTGATGACAAAGGTGATGGCTAACAACTTAAAATTGATTCCTTAAAAATCATATCTGATGAACAGATAAGTTTTATTTTGGGACAATCAAATTTAGGATGGAGTAATCTTTGCTTAGGATGTTATTCATTATATGCAAACCAATAAGAAACCAAGGGTGATTATGAAACTGGATATAAAGAAGGTATATGATCATGTAAATTGGAGACTTTTAATATCAACCTTATAGGATTTTGGTTTTAATAACAAGTGGTTGAATAGAATCTTTTAATGTGGACATGGGAATTCCATACAAAGTGTATTACAAGAATCAGGAAGGTTCAACCTCTTCTACTATAGTATATGTAGCTTATAAGATGGTAAAGGAGAATGACTATGATTTGTGCGAATTGTTGAGGCATCAACAGTTGGATAATATTTGACTAATGAAGATAGATCTATATCCCTTCTGGTATGTATCACTCATTGTATGTTTAGTATTTTACTTTCCTAATGCTTTGCCCAAAATGAACAATATAGCTTGGAGAAGAGATGTTCTGATTTGTATTCAAATGAAAGGATATTTATATAACTTGAATGATTATGATGTTTCCTATCATAAATTCTTCTTGGATATTCAAAAAGAGTTGATTTTGAGGAACCAGATTCCTCCAAATATTTTCAAATGGTACAAAGAGGATATCACTTTCCTAGTGGATAAAGACAATTGCTTTATTGATGTTGTTATCCCTAGAACTTCATGGGTTGACAAGATTCCTTATGATGAATTGGAAGACAAGTGTATGAACATTATGAAATTTTTTCTTAAGATGCCTAAAGATGTGAATGAAAAAAGATTTGGAACTTTTGAAGGGATTGTGGGTAAGTTTGGTGAAAGAAGACCTAGCAAAACTGCACTGGTGCTGAAAGGCAAGAGAAGGAAAAGATTAGCTGATGAAGCATTTTCTTCTTCCTCCAAAGTGTTAAAAGGTAAAATAATTGCAAAGATATCCGAAGAAGCTATTCCAGTAGAAAGTGATGATGAAGATATAGAGAAGGCTAATGTTCAAAAGAGTGCTTTAGTTAGGGAATTGGTGATTGCCTCCCCTGAAGGCATATTTTATGAATTGCATTGGTGTTGAAAGGCAAGAAAAGGAAAAGATTAGCTGATGAAGCATTTGCTTCTTCCTCCAAAATTGTCAAAAGGTAAAATAATTGCAAAGACATTTGAAGATGTTGTTACAGCAGAAAGTGATGATGAAGATCTAGAGAAGGCTAATGTTCAAAAGAGTGCTTCAGTTAGGGAATTGGTGATTGCCTCCCTTGAAGGCATATTTTATGAACTGCACTGGTGTTGAAAGGCAAGAAAAGGAAAAGATTAGATGATGAAGCATTTGCTTCTTCCTCCAAAAGTGTCAAAAGGTAAAATAATTGCAAAGAGATACGAAGAAGTTATTACAGTAGAAAGTGATGACGAAGATCTAGAGAAGGCTAATGTTCAAAAGAGTGCTTCAGTTAGGGAATTGGTGATTGCCTCCCCTAAAGGCATATTTTATGAAAACAAAGTTCTTGAGATGCTCTCTAAGCCTGAATTTTTAAAAAGTGTTAGTGAGTTGTATCTCACTATTTCGTCCTATGATAAAGACACTATTGAGTAGGCCTGTGCTACTTATTTTTTCTAGAACAATCTTGTTCCATTGAATGTTGCAGATGTGCTTCCAAAAGCATTAAATGAATATTTGATTGAGAGAATGGAAATGGTTGCCAAAGAAGAAAATGAATCTAGTGAACCTTCCACTGAAGACAATGTAGTAGAGAAGATGATTGAAAGGTGCTTGAAGGCACACCATGATCTCAAATTGAATCTAATTAATTTCAGAAAGATCTTGGATATTGTATCTTATCTATACAAATACAGTCTTAGATGCCCTATAGCTACAAGTAAATTCAAAGATGAGATAGAATCTATTAAGTCTCATCTTACAAAGTTGGCCCTATCCTTCAATATTGAGAACCAAGGCTTGGGATCTTCATTCTCGATTGCTCATGAGATAGAAGCAAAAGGAAGACTATGTGAAATTATTTTGTGGACTTAAAGATGATATGTAATTGCAATTGTCCCTATTTTATAGAATGTTGGGTGATACAAAAAAATTTGAACAAAGTGTGTTTAATTTTGATATATTTGATGTTACAATAAACTTGTGTGTTGACTATGAAACTCAAAATAGGATGTTGCCTGCTACTATGATTTCTTGGAACTCATCTATTATTTGTCTGAAGAATCAATTCAAGGACATCTAGCTTGGAAATGTCTGATTGGCATTTCTTCTTTCTTATTTGTTTTCTTAAAATTGTTCCATTGAAAAAGGTTGCAATTTTGGTTTTGTATGGTTTTCTTTTAAAAGGTGTTTACCCTTTGTCATTGTTATCAAAGGGGGAGAAATGGAGAAATGGTGTTTGGGGGAGAGAGAATGATTTTTTTTGTTTTTCCATCAGTGACAAAGGGAGAGATTATTACACATATGGATGTAATTGTTATCATTGATGTCAAACCTTTGTCAATCTCATATTGTCCCGACTGTTATTGGTGATCCGATTTTTGAATAGGATCAATTAATGTGCAGATTGTGGTTTGAATGTTTTGTTCTCTTGACATTATGCTAATGAGAAGATATGAAATGATGTGTCAGTATGTTTCTGGATGTTTGGTGTTCTTCACCTAGTCTGGAAGTACTTCTATTTATTGCTTTGGAGAAACTTATCATGGACTAGAATTAGTATTTGTTCCAGATATATCTCAAGAGATTATAAGTTACTATTTTGATGAGAGAAATTTCATGGTTCCTTTGGATGAACCACTTTATTTATATTTTGCTTCGAGATAAGTAGTGTGTTGTGCAAAACAAGTTTTTGGTATTGGTTTGTGTTTTTTGGTTCAAGCAGTTCGTTGTAAAATGTTTTTGATATTAGTTGGAACGTGTGTCAACTTGGTACATATCTTTTTACCTTTCAGATAATATATTTTTGGGTCGATTATATATACACATCACACACATGGTTGGTTGACCTAGTGGTGGTTGTTTTTAGATCTGATTGGTATGTATTTGTTGTAATAGATGTGGATATAAGATAAAGAGTGAATGAGAAATAGAAGTGATGCGAGTGCGAGTGCGAGATGGATAGATGACCAATAGAAGTGAAGTGAGTAAGAGAAATGGTTCAGAGGTATATAAAGCAATTAGATGAGTATATTCAAGGAAATATTATCTACATTATAATAAATTCATTTTGTATACATTTCAATCTATTATTATTATTGCCTTATGAGATCAGTTTTGTATCTTGCCTTGGAGAAGTGATCTTCAACTAAGCAAGTCTCTCTTTTGTATCTTGCCTGAGGTTGTGCGTCTCAATCTACAAGTTTGGAGCAGTAAGCTCTTTTGGGTAGGAAGCTTTTTTTACTGTAAAAATGTTACTATATATGGTTAGTTTAATTCTCACCATGGTTTTTCCCAATTTGGGTTTTCCACATTAAAATCTGGTGTCATTGTGTGGATGTTTTTGTTGTTACTACAATTTGCTTTAAGCTCATTAATGTTAATGAATTATGAAGTTAGAATCACTTTAATTTCTTAATGTATTGTGAATGTTGATTCACCCCTCCCTCTCAGCCTCCACTAGTGTTCAACAATTGGTATAAGAGATTTGGTTCCTAAAGAGTCAACTTAACCACTAAGGTAGATCTTGGATTTTGAACACTATATTTGAAGAAGAATTGAATGATATAGATGATAAGAATCAAAATGGATTGAATGATGTGGATGGTATAGTTGACATGGAAGGTGAACTGAGATCAACTTTGGTGGATTTGAATGATAGTAGAGAAAATCATAAGAAAGCAATTGAAAAGAATTTTTTTTTAAGAACATTGCTAGATAGAGGAAAGAAGGTTATTGATGAATTGGAAACTAAGCTCGATGAAAAGACCAAGGAATGTGCAAATATTGTTGAAGAAATTATCAAACTCAATGAAAAACTTAAAATTGCAAAAGGTTAGAAATATAATGGGTTAAAGCTCAAAGGTGGCAGCGAAGCATTGGATGTTGTTCTAAAATCTCAGAGATAGAATAAAGATAAGAGTTGATTTGTCTTTAAAGAAGGTGAATGCTTAGGAAATGACAAAGGCAAAGAAAAGGTTAAGGATAAAGTTCAAAATAACTGAAGCTTTAGGAATTCAAGAAATGTTTGGAGATCTCCTCCTACTCCTATTAGGTATTCCTATTTTAATGGTAACTATTTTACTTGTAATGGATTTGGACATAAAGCTATTGAATGCAAAAGTCAAAATAGTTGTAACAAGATGAGTCATATTGCACAGAATTGCAAAAGAAAAATATAAAGATATAATGGCCTAAAAAGGAAAATTGACATCAACAAGGAAAAGGAGAAGATAAAGATGAAATGGCTGAAAAATTTAGATGTTGAGATTGATGAAAAGACCATGGATGGATTTGCACCTTCTATGCGTGCAGACCCTTCTTCCGATAATTAACTCAGATAGTTGTGTCTAAGGGGGAGATATTAAAAGAATATCTTTCATACCCTCTTAGATTGGTGTTGGGTTTCTCTGAGTACTACAGATGTGTGGAAGCATTTTCTAGTGGATTTTGTTGTCCTCATTTTTGGTTGTCACAAAACAAGATAACCCCTACAAATTTTGTCCAATTTGTAGCTCATGTTCTCTAAGCATGCTTTTCAAGGTAGTCTTTATTCCCCCTCATGCATGATTTAGGACCCTTGATTATTAATTCAAAGGTTCTAGTCCTTTTTTAGGTCTTTTAAGTTAGTTTTTGTGACTTAGTGTAAATTGGGTTTACAAACCCAAATTACACCTCTTTTATGTACACACGTGTAAATCGAGTTTACAAACCCGAATTACACTTCCCTTAAAATTTTATAGTCAAGTACAAATTAGGTTTGTAACCCCATTTTACACCACTTCATCACCATGTCAAATTTTTTTCCAAGTGTTGGTCGGGTTTATAAACCCAAACTGTTGGCAAAAATAATGAAGGAAAATTGAGATGGGGGGGGATAATCAGTTTTCACCGAATCAACAAACTCAACCACAAATACAAATTTGATAAGTTGTAGTAACAAAAAAGATAAGAAAAATGATAGCACATCACACAACTCCAAGATTTTGATGTGGAAAACTTGGTTAAGGGAAAAACCACGGTGGGAACCTACCCACAATAAGATGATACTCTACAGTAGTATGTGTAAATATTACAATAGGAAATGCACCAGTATTCAGGTACACTTCCTAGAGCTTACAACTCAAGATACAATGAACCGAAAGGCTACAACCCTCAGGGAAGGTTCACTACCTTACAAGGAAGTCTCACTGACTTATAAAATGTTTGGACAACAATCTGAAATCAAATGAACTACAATAACAACATCTGCAAATGCCTGATGAAAGTTTCGGTTAAGCATATTTGTCTGCTCTGCAATACCAATCTACACCACACCAAAATATGAATCCCTTGTTCATACATACATCACTCTCTAATAATGCAGACACAACCTTGATACCTAAATTACATGACTATACCACCTATTTATACAAATCATCAACCTTGACAACAAGGTCAGCTAAACCCTCAACTCACAATTATAAAATTACATCACATGATATAAAGATCAGCCACCAGACCAATATAATGATATATGTGACATAAAATGGACCTAAATCAAATTTCCAAATGCTCATCACCACCAAAAATCATGCCAAGATCAACCGCAACACGCTACACCACCAACAAAATTGCATAGCATGAAGAACATCACCAGTTCAACAAAATCACCAAGAAATCACACAATGATCAATACGGACCACCAAGACAAATATAACACAATTAGGAAACATCAACACGCACATTAGAATCATCAGTAATAGTTGTACCAACACCACTTATCAAATCTTCATCAACCAACAACTGAACCTCAAGAACACTCAAACAACAACTGTCAGGAAGAAAGATAACTTTCAGAGCACCAAATAATGAACCATCTAAAATGAAGACACACAAGACCATCCCAAACAATCTCCCAAAATCTCAGCTCAATATTTGATCATACCAGAATATATTGGAGGAAATACTGAACTCTGCAAAACACTAATAAGAAAAACAAACTGCAAACCAAATCATATGATATGATCAATTAAGCTTTCTGGACCACCAAAAGCAATACAGAAGAATATAATGATACTAGAAATACTCCATACATCAAACCATGATCCAAGTAAACCAATCTGCAATCATCAGAGCAATGAATTATATGAATATGTTATCAATGACAACAACATATCCTAGCAACAACAATTTCAACCAATCTGCCCCTTTGGCATTGATGACAACACATGAATGTGAAAAACAATTAATGAAAAGAAATAAAATATCTCCAAAAAACTCCTCCTAAGATCAAGTAGATAAAACAATTTTTCATATGCTTCTCTCCCCCTTTGACAATAATGCCAAAGATCTTCAAAATGGAAAACTGAACTCTCCCCCTTGGATAAGAAAATCATGATTCTCTCCCCCATAAACACACTGACTACTCCAGCAGAGTAGCAACACCATCTCATCAATCCAGATAAAAGGAGATAAGACTATGAGGTCCACCAGATTGATGCAACTTAATGCATTTAGTTCTCATCAGGAGGGGTAGATACCCCTAACTTGTCTCTCAAATAGACAAATATATCTGAAGGTAAAATATCATCAATCTGTTCCTTTGTAGACACATACTCCAACTTTACTTCCTCTTCACTGAATTTTTTCTCTCAAGAAATGACACTTGATTGATACATGTTTAGTCTTTGAATGTTGCACCAGGCTCTTTGACATATTAATAGCACGAAAATTATCACAATATATCACAATAGGCTCATCATAGATAACTCTGATGTCCTTCAACATTTGCTTCATCCAAACTACCTGAGTGCAGTTACTAGGAGCAACAATGTACTCAGCTTCAGCAGTAGATAAGGACACTAAATCCTATTTCTTACTTTCCCAAGAAACCAATTTCTTACCCAAACAAAAAGAACCATCGAAGGTACTATTCTAGTCATCAACATCACCGGCCTAATCAACATTAGTGTAAGCACATAACATGAAATCATCATTCCTCGGATACCACAAACCATAATCCACAATTCCTTTCAAGTATCTTAATATCCTCTTTACAACAGTGACATGACTCTCTTTCAGATCAACTTGATATCTAGTAGCTAAGCACACAACATGCATAATGTCCGATCTAGTATGAGTAAGATATAGCAGTCCACCAACCATAGATCTATACAAAGACTGATTAGCTTTCATAGATTCATCATTTTTAGATAATTTGCAGCCAATAACCATAGGAGCTCCAACCGATTTGGAGTCTTCCAACCCAAAATTCTTCAGTAGTTCCTTCACATATTTAGTTTGAGATATAAAATTACCTTTTCCAGTCTATGAAATCTGTAAACCTAAGAAAAATTTCATCTCTCCTATCATAGACATCTCAAATTCTTAATGCATATCATTGACAAACTTCATGCTCAAGTTATCATCTCCTCCAAAGATAAAATCATCAAAAAAGACTTCAACAATTAAGATGTTATCATTCTCAATCTTAAAATATAGATTACTATCAACACTACCTTTATTAAATCCCAATTTTAGCAAATAGTTATCCAATCTAGCATACTAGGCTCTAGGGGCTTGTTTCAATCCATAAAGAGCTTTCTTCAATTTGTATACCATGTCTCCATCATCTGATAATTAAAATCCATCAGGTTTCTCAATGTAGACTTCTTCCTCAACATCATCATTCAGAAAAGATGACTTGACATCCATCTGATATACCTTGAAATATTTATAGGAAATATATGCAAGCAACAATCTAATAGCTTCAAGTCTATCTACTGGAGCAAAAGTCTCCTCATAATCAATTCCTTCTTTCTGTGAATACCCTTTGCATACCAATCTTGCTTTATTTCTGACAACTTCACTGACTTCATTCAATTTGTTTCTCAATACTCATTTAGTACCAATCACATTCTTATCTTTAGGTCTAGGCACAATCTCCCATGTGTCGTTCTTTTCAATCTAATCTAACTCTTATTCCATATCCCTTATCCAAATTTCATCTTTAGGTTCAAGTTTAGAAATCAAACATACCTCTTCAGTAGCTAGCCTTCTTCTAGTCATCACACTTTTATTTTTATCACCAATAATATGATTTTCAGAGTGATTCAATCTTACATACCTTGGGGTCTTCTAATTATTTTAACTTTCAGGTTCCTATACCTCTCCACTGACAACAGTAGTATCTAGATTAACAGTCTCTACTGGATCATTCAGCTTCAATTCTTCAGTATGAATAGGTGTTAGAATAATATGATGACCATCATTATATCCACATGCTTTGATTTCTTTTCCATAGTTCTCATCAACCTTCACATTTGCACTTTCCACTATCTTTCTTAGTCTCTTATTGTAGCACCAGTAGGTTTTTCTCTTTGTTGAATATCCCAAGAAAATTCCTTCATCACTTCTTGCATCAAACTTTCCTATATCTTCATCTCTCTTGATATAACACTTGCTACCAAAAATTCTGAAATATCTCATAGTAGGAACATGACCAAACCATATCTCATAAGGAGTCTTACTGATATCACCTTTTATATGAACTCGGTTGAATGTGTAAACAACAGTGCTAACAACTTCGCTCCAGTAGATCTTTAGAACATTCCCTTCAATCAATATAGTCCTTGCAACATCCAAGATAGTCTTGTTCTTCCTTTCAACAACTCCATTCTATTGTGGGGTTCTAGGAGCAGATAATTGTCTTCTAATCCCATGCTTCTCACAAAATGAATCAAACTCACCGGAACAAAATTCTCCTCCTCTATCAGATCTCAGATTTTTCACCTTCAATCCTGTCTCAGTCTCGACCTTTTCTTTGAATCTCTTGAATTTATCTAATGCTTCTGATTTTTCTTTCAAAAAGACAACCCACATCATTCTAGAATAATCATCAATCAACAACATAAAATATCTATCACCCTACACACTTCTAACCTTTGTATGTCCACATAGGTCAGTATGCATAAGATCTAGAAATCCATCTAGCAATCCATAAAACGTATACTCCTTACTCTTGAAAGAAATTCTTGTTTTCTTACCCATTTAACATTCTTTACACACTAGATTAGTAGGCTTAACAATTTTAGTCAAATCTCTAACAACTTGTGTAAAACTGATCTTAATCATTGAATCAAAATTAACATGACACATTCTCCTATGCCACAACCAACTTTCATCAATCTGAGCAATCAAACAACTTTCATCACTAGCATTCAAATGAAATATATTACCTTCAGTCTTAGTTCCAGATGCAATCTCTATACCAGAGGCATTTAGGCTCTTGCATTTTTCATTCCTAAATTTTAAATCATAACCTTTGTCAACCATCTGTCCAACACTTAAAATATTATACTTCAAACCTTCAATATACAAGACATCATCAACATTATTCTTACCATCAAAGGAAATAGAACCTCTACCATGGATTACACGGGCTTTGTCATCTCCAAATCTTAATATTCCACCACTATTGAACTTTTGTTATAATTAAAGATTTCATTACTGCTTACTCGCATGTTTTTTGCTGCCTGCATCAATTGATGTAGCCTATCTTTTATCTCATCAGTCTGAGGGTTCGTGCATACCAAAGCAACAATCTCTTTATTAATTTTTGTGATAGACATTTTTATCACTTCTATAGGGTTTGTGGAAATTGTATAGTCCTCATCACTCAATACTGTGCTGAGGTGTTGATGTAAGGGAGGTTCCTTTCCCTTTCCCCGAACATCCATCTGTGACAAGAATATTATTAACACTATCAAAATTACTCCAAAACACTCAAGAAAATAATATAAAAATGTAACAGTTTGCTTCTATTTAATTTGTACAATTACAATGAGGTTTACCTGCTTAGTAGAAGTGTTGGGACCTACATCCCTATTTGTACTATGTGATGGATCTAGGTCGCCCTGTGACAAAGAAAAAATATAAACACGTTAGCGAAATGAAACCAATAGACTTAGCAAAAAACTTAATAATAAAATGGTATATTGGAGTCATTAATTGGAGGTTGGTTTAAATGGTATATAGTACGTACCACCCCCATGTTAGTAACTTTGTTTGTATGTATACAATTCAAATTGTAATCAATTAGCAGCTCTTCCCCTGCACTTATTGATTTTATCGCACATACGAATACACCATTTCCCTCGTGCGCCTCAAATATGCAATTGGGTTGCTTATTAGTTGACTTAGATCGCATACTATTTATTAAACCTGCAATATTCCCTGTTGCTTTTGGCTTTCCATCAATGTATAAAACCACTCATTTACTTTGATCATTATCTTTTTGTTGTATATAATTTACTAACAGTGCATACCTATGCATACTTTTTTTATATCGAACAATTTGCATCCAATTTTTGTAATTGTAACAAGGTCTGACATACTCCATCAATTCAACAACTTTGTTGTAATAGACCTTTATGCCATCCATGGAAAATAGGCCCAAACCATGTAACGATGAAGGTGTTATGCAATATATCCTCTCGTTAACACAAAAATCAGTGTTTATTGGAGGAATTCCCTAGGGTACCCATTGTTTCTATAGATGTTTATACCTCAAGGGCACCTCGATGTTGCCTTTGGTCTCATCATCATAAGAACATGACCCCCCTTGAGCAAGGAAAAATTCCATGCATTTATTGAATTTTCTTCTAATCTTTTGATTTCTAGTTGATCTCCCTATTTTAGACCTACTACATGCCTCACTTTCATTGACTATTCCTACATTTCCCTCACTGGAGGAAGACACATCTGACAAATACCTATTTGGTGGTACCTGCACTCCATCAAATGAGAGAGTTAGTTGGTAATGAGAGAGATATTTTGCAAATGAGGGTAATGCTGATGAAGAAGTCGGTCCTGAAGTTGACGTTGAGATTAAAAATTAAATAAGTCCAATTAGGGCCTCAAGTGTTGATAACTGTATTAGATTTGCTGCTAATGTCGAGGTTTGAAGAACTGAGAAAGTTTTTTTTCCTTGTAATTTTTTTAAAAATAAACTATTTCTATAGGGTGTATTGACTTATACCTGTTGATCCATGAGACTGTGCAGGATCCTTGTCAAAGGGGTTCAAGTTCCTGCATATGTAATTCAATTATCTTATGTTAGCTAAAAATTACATGATACGTATACTAAAAATTACATAGTACACAACATGAACAATATGCAATCATCATAATCATTGTATATTTTTTTATTCCTTACCTTTACTTTATGTAGACTATGCATGATCCTCAACTAAAGGGTTGATGATGTCTATAGTCAATTACCTATTTACACCAAGGGTGGCAACATCACACAAAATATATACATGAAATCAACACCAACAATTGAGCATCATAAGAATTACATTTGTAATTTGGTAAACAATAAATACATATGTATCATGAGCATCATGACCATCACATATGTATCATCATATATGTAATTGAGCATCATAGGAATCACATATGTATCATAAATCACCATCCATCACATAGCTAATAGACAATCCACATTCTGTAAATAAACACAAAGTTCAAAAAATATCAAATGTATCATCATAAACATGTAATCCATCACATATGTATTTTAAATCAACATCCATCACATAGCTAATAAATAGTCCAAATTCCATAAATAAACACAAAATTAAAAAATGTCATACATTTCATTCATGTCATTGATCTTCTTCTCCATCCAACTCGTCATCATGACCATCATGATCATCATCGCCATCATGATCATCATCATCATGATCATCATGATCATCATGATCATCATCATTATCATCGGCATCGTCATCATCATCGTCATCATCATCATCATCATCATCATCATCGGCATCGTCATCGTCATCATCATCATCATCATCATCATCATCATCATCGTCATCATCATCGTCATCATCATCGTCATTATCATCGTCATCATCATCGTCATCGTCATCGTCATCGTCATCATCATCGTCATCGTCACCATCACCATCACCATCACCATCACCATCACCATCACCATCACCATCACCATCATCATCATCATCATCATCATCATCATCATCATCACCATCATCATCATCATCATCATCATCATCATCATCTTCCTCATGGTCATCATCATCGTCATCATCATCATCATCATCATCTTCTACTTCTTCGGTATCTTCTTCTTCCATCTCATTATACTTTATTAGCCTTCCTTTTGGATCATGTGTAACAACAAATGACCAACCCGATTTATGTGGAACCTTGGAGTAAAATACCCGCTCACATTGGCTTGGAAGAACATAGGGCTCATCCTCAACTGGCTCAAATGACTTTGTATTAACCATTGTAAATCCATTATCATGTTCAATAACACTTCTATCAGGATCATTTTTATTCAGTCGTAGCCTATACCATTTGACGATGAACATAACTAATTTGAAGGAATTAAAGTCACGTACAAGTATATAATCTAAAATGCCATAGTATCGATTTTGAGACTTTTGAGGCTGTATGTTGTTTCTAGATGAAATATTGGTCACCTCAAAGACTGCAGTTATCCCAGATCACAAGTTTTCTTTGTGTCATCCAACTTTTTGATGCAAAATTTATGACCGTTGAAGCACATAGACTTGTGGTGTTTGACCTACAATATGTCTAACATGTAATAATTATTACATCATGAGTTGATAAACATACAGGTGATTAATAAAATTATACGTACCTGTTTATCTCTTAAACCATATGCTAAATCAATTTCCCTTTGTGTAACATTGGAATGTCCATTACGATGAGCTTCTTTAACCAATGAAGCCACACCTTCCCACGTTAATGTGCAACCAAAATGTTGACATCGTTCAGTCCATAAAAATGTAGCGCATCCCACTCCCGACCAACTATACAAATAATTAAGAGATGACTTACAACTAATTTATTTATAAGATTAAGAATTAATTAGCTACAATAACATATTATAATTACCTCTCACTTTCCTCAATCTACCTTTCCCCATCAAGTACTCCCCTTCGAATTTGTTAATGGGGTTGGGATCCCAAATGCAATCTACGTGGATCTCTGCTACAAACTTAGGAAGATATTCAACAATGTACACCATAGTTTGGTATACCATATATCCCTCCTCCATAGAACCCTCAGGATGTGCTCTTTGTCGAACTAAAGCCTTGAAAAATTTCAAGTGTCTCTCAACCATCCACATTGACCTAGTGTGTACATGTCCACACAATTCAATCTCCTCAACTTGGTGTATGAGGTAGTGTTCTTGTGCATTGAAAAAAGTTGAAGGTAGACACTTTTGCAAACACATTAAATGAGGAATTTTTCTCTTCCAATATTTTATATCTTCTTTATGGATTTCTTTTGATGACAACCACCTAGAAGAGATTCAAGATGCAAAAATATATAAACAAGACTTTATAAAATAATATACAATATATTACATAACAAGTAAAACAAATTGCAAATATATTATCTATACAACAAATTGAACAAAGATCACTACTTACCTCATGTATTTTCCAAGATCATATATGACTTGCTTGATATTATTGTCAAAGTTGTCTGGGAGAGATAGAGGTAGAATGTACTGCAACAATTATCAAATGATTTTTTCATTGTTTTCTAACATAATACAATGAAAAGTACATGCGTAGTATACAAATATTTAGTAAACACACAAGAACATGAATTACCTTAATGAAGGTATGCCAATCATGTGTTTTCATCCCTGGCCCAAATTCACTTTTCTTTGATATGAGATTGTTTATGTTTGAAACAAATCCTATGGGAAATCGAATTTTTCATATGACTTCTTTTATAACATTGCTTTGCTGGCCATTAATAACCAAGGAAGGGAACTTATATTAATTTGGTCTCCATTGCTATTTGATTGAATGACATTTTTCATTGCATGATTGGATTCTTGACTGTCACTACAAATTTTGACAATTTTTTCTTTGTCACACCTTCCCTCCAATATTTTCCATAATGTCTTTGTTATATTCTTTCCAATATACTCATTATTAAACAAATGCATAATTTTTAGCTACTCGTAGTAGGGCAACCTACTAATTTATCTCGGATAACTTTTTAGTCCCTTTGGAAGGTGGTCACTAATGCCTTGACAACCTTCATGATCATCAATTACATCATCAGTAAACAAAACATAATAGAAAAATACAAATTCCAAACATAAACCATTAGATGGAAAGACATTACCTTGATGATTAATTCTATTATATTTCAACTTCCATAGGCAAGGTGTCATTCTTCGTGGCTTTGATGTAGTCTCTTCTTTCCCATTGAAAAGATGTTTTTTAGTATTTCGATACTTATGATTTATGTGGAGGAAGTGCCTATACTCATTAAACACCTGCTTTCCTAAAAATTTTGAATGATGGGATTTCATCTTTGGACCACAAACTGGACATGCAAATTTTCCTTTTGTTTGGAGACCTACAAGATAATGTATAATTGGATTAAATATGTTAATTTTTATAATTATAATTATAATGCGCAACTTGAACACTGTAACATACCACAAAAATGTGTTAGCCCTGGGGCATCATGTATTGTCCATACAAGCATTGCATGGAATTAAAATTATCTTTGTCCTATTGGTCTAGAGACATCATACATAGTGAGACCATTCCATAGCTACATCAACTCGTCGATAAGAGGCTCAATATATATATTCATATATTTAGCTTGGTACTTACCTAGTTGAATGAACAAAAACATTACATAATTATTATGACCATTTTACTACAATATTTATAATTAAATGTAGATGACTATTAAATGATAAAATACCTAGAACAATCATCATCAACATTATGTGCTCCCTCTTTATTGACATCCATGGAGGAATGTTATTGTTGATAACAAAAAATGGCCACACCGAGTAAACAAATCTCATCTCTCCAAATGGATTGACGCTGTCTACTGCCAATGAAAGCCTGAGATTATGAGGTTCTTCTTTAAAGTGTGGCCACTTTTCCTCTATGTCCATAAATGTTGAGCCATCCACATGCATTCGAATAATGTCATCTCGACTTCTATTGCATGCATGGTAATCCATAAATTGTGCCAAGCTAGTGCACCTGAATAATCATTGCATACGTGGAATAATGGGAATATAACAAAGAACCTTGCGAGACACCTTTTTTGTTATTTGATCTGTTTGATATCTATTGATATGACATTCAAGGCATTCTGTTGCAAATTCATGTTGTTTATGATATATAATATGATCATTGGGACAAGCATCTATTACTTGATACTCCATTCCAATATCTTTCAGAATGGAAGATAATTCTCGGTATGAGCGAGGTAGAATATTTGATGGTGGTAAAAAAAACTCACCTATCAATCTACAAAATATTAATTTGTTAATATAAATTTTTTTAGTAGTACATGATTCACCCTTTATTAACTATAATGACATATATGACATACCTTAACATACATGAGATTATTATGTTGGATAAACCATTCATAACCTTGAAGTTTACCAACAACAATACAATAGAGAGAAGATTTGTTTGGGAGCCTTCATAAAGGGGCTCGTATGCCTTCTCAAGTACAGGTAAATCATGAACAACATCAAAGTCATCTTGATCATCATGATCGGTTGCGCCAATAATAAATGTGTCATGGATCAATGTATTTGTACCATCATCTTTAATTATGTTTTCTGGCGCATGATCGTCATCTTCCATGGGATCATTATCTTCAGCTTCGATATTCACACCTCCATGTTCCTCCACTTTGAAAAACATATTCTTCGGGTTGTGTTGGTCCATATCATGTGCCCTGGGGAGCTCGACCTATATAAAAATGATCAACATAAATAAACCATGATCATGATCTCATCATGAAGTGATTTCTTATGTATATAAATTGTTAAAATGATATAATGAACAACTTACCAATGGATGATAATCATGTCCCCCTTCAATGTGACCATGTTGCCTACAATGTTTCTTAGCTATTTTGATTAGAATAATCTTTAAGCCCTTACAAATTTTGCAGGGACAATAACATTTCCCATCACCTTTTCTTTTCAAGTCAAATCACAATCTAGCAATTGTCTCCTTATTTTGTTCTTCGCTGATATTTTCTGACATGGTCTTTCTTCACATGCAAAAAAGTCAGGCTATCAAAACTTCAGTGCATAACCTTCACAAACTATGCAAAAGGATATAGCAAGTACAAAAGTCTTCTTATAACTAGTTATATAGAACTTGAAATTTTACTTAAACTTAGACTCTCTTCAATTATGAAGAGTATTTTATTTAGATAGTTTTCTTGGCTAAAAAAGAAGCTTGATTTTGGCAAGTTGATGAAAAATATTTGAGTTTTAGAAAAAAAGAAACCTTTTTATTGTGTCATCTAATATAATCAACTTAGGAATGATGAATTTATGAAGAATTCAATCAAGTCATTCATAATGTATTAAATTTTTAATTTGATAATTTTAAGGTTTTATCATTCATAATGTGGTTTTGAGTCAATGGCATTTAGGCTCATTCCATATTTAGCCTGCTAGGGTATAAGATTTCTTATAATTTATACAACCAATCAACATGAAACCAACTTCATATGAAAGAGAATTGAATTGACTATTAGAATCCAAAATATGAAGAAACTTAAGCAGTTACATTAAGAGTTATAATCAATTCTTTTGTTGCAACCCTATCAACAAGGGTTTTATGATAGTTTTGACAAAAACCATTAGAATTGATAGTTTTGACAAAAACCATTAGAACTTTCTTTATAATCCGTGGCTGACCTTTAAACTTGTCTTGAATTAAAGATAAATTTTCATTCTACAACCTCAAATAGGTTATTAGGGGCAGAAGATAATGGAATATTGGGACAAAGAGACAAAAGTCCAACCGTTCGTTAAAAACCCACAAAAGGAGGAAATAAAAATAGATGAAGAGAAGAAAAACCCAATATACTTAGTAGAGCTTCCACATGGGACTGACAGTTGGAACTAGATATTAGACAATTAGAATAAGTGCAGTAGTCAACAAAAAGTCTGCAACTCCACAAAAAGTGAGAAAAATGACCAAAACCTTCCTGGACAGAGAATTTTTTTGGGATTTTGCAACTTTCAACATATGATAATAGCAGGTGGAATGAAGAGGAATGACACCTAGACAAATTTGACTAAGGGAGATCCATTTAAATATTTCTCAAATCTGTTATATATGATGGGAAAAATAAGGCTATATGCACAAGGGGATATTCAAGCAAAAATTCCAATTGTTAGATTGAATCCCAACACACTCTACAACTGGTGCCAAATTGAACTATGGAAGATTCAAATGCTTATCACCTTATTTGATTCTAAAATATTTTTCTATGGATTTGACAAAACTTGGAAGTTGAAGTCTATTTTGTAACACCACTTAGATAAATATGTGGACATCACTTCTACTTATGTCCCGATTCTGGTATAGTAAATAAGGTTTACTTATTTTTTAATTTTTATACAATAATTTTAGCCTTTATCTAACATAATCGATAATTGGAAGACTTTTCAATAACTAGGAACTGCAACATTAGGAAAGTAAAGAAAAACAGATAAATGAGAACATACCAATAGGATGACAAGATCAAATTTATGAGACACACACTCTGAAATGAACTTGTCTGCAACCAAATTTACTTGATTCAAACATACAACCTACAAGTCCACAGTAATTTACAGGCATGCAAAAATCTATAGGAATTTTACCATCTCCAATAGTTTGATACCCTCCAAACTAGATACTCAATCCTTCGATATCACCTGCTAGACAACCCAATTTTAAACCAGACTAGGAAAAGATAACAAGATGGTTGATATAAATCTGTTGTTAATTAGTAAGTCAAGAGTTAAAGGGATAAGGACATATCGAACCCAATTTGTAGAGAGGCAAAGAAACAAAGGAATTGTTAATTCAATCCATCGCGCGTGGTTTTCAAATGAACTCTCGCTTTTCTTTTCTTTTTAATACTTCTAGTGGTTGTCAAAATTTTGAATAACATAGGATTCATAGGAAAACATCGTCGACATTTCGACATTATCGGGCATTTAAAAAAAAACATCAAATTTGATCACAAAATGTCTTGTCTGTCAGAAAGCTCCATCAGAATTTGAGTCTAAATGTATTAGTGTGAGCTACATTAGATATAGCTTCCTGGACTTGCAGAATCTCTTGCTCCTTATCATACAAATCCTTAGTCAGCCTATTCTTTGTAGATTGCCCCACTTGCAATTGGCTTACCATGCCATTCAATGTACTTTGGAGCCTGTCTCTTTTTTTTCTTTCTTGTTGCATTGTTGCTTGAAGGTGGGTGATTTCCGCTTCCCTCACTTTTCCTTCTTTCTGCAAACGTTCATTGGTAGCCTTCACTATCTCCAACTCAACTATGAGTTTATCCAGGCATCGATTACTCTTCAAATAATTAGATGACACCACTCTCTACGTCTCTTCCATGAGTTCCACTTTATCATGTGGACGAGCCTGCTTTAGATCAATACCGATGGCATGCACTGCATAATCTTTGGGCTGTATTTGGCCCATTGGCTTAATGACATTCAACATCATAGCTACAAATAACAAGTTCTCATGATCTTCACTGTTTAGTGTCTATATGCAAGGCTTAGTAGGCTTTTAAGTGTCTTTTACGCTTCTTTTTTGTGCTCTTTGAGCTCGAGCAAGCTTGGTAGAATTTGCACGTGGCATGAATTCTAATGGGGACGATATCATTTGCCTTGTGAAAGGAGCCCCCAAAGGGAGAATGAATGGGATTGGGCTATAGTGGATTGCAACTGGGCTTGAGCTGTCAAGGTGAGAGTAGCAGGGGATAATGGAGGGATTCCTTGTTAAATGCTAGCAGGGGAGGAAAACAATGACCCAACACTTGATGACACAGTAGGCGTATAGTTGGCAAATACCAAAATGTGCGCTACAAAAGACACTTCTATTGATTGACTTGGGGTTTGAGTATAGTGAGAAACACTTACTATAGTGCTAAAAGAAGCAATGCTAAGTGGGGTGGATGCAACAAGGCTAGCGTAGGTTGGGACTAATTGAGACTGCACAACAACTGCAGAAGATATAACTATGGTCGACCTACTAGACGCGGTGACAGGCACGAGCGAAGATGAGGATGCTACAAAAACCAAAGATTGAGAAGAAAGAAGAGGGGGAGAAAATAATATTTGAGCCGAAGATTTTGTCAATGCAATTTTAGCCGATGACGATACAACTACTTCTTCTGGGGGGCCACACCAACTTTTAGGGAGCTCTGTGACTGCAACGTATCACTAGATTGCTTTCTCGAGACTTGGGAGTGAGGCATGCTGACAGGCTTCTTTATAGCGTGGTAAGCAGACAAAGGTGTAGGTGTTAGAATCAGAGATCACTGAGATGGGGGGGGGGGTGAGTCAATGGTCTACCAGAAGTTAAAACCACAAAATTATTCTTTATCCACTGGTTAACAATGCATAACAAAAAATAATATAAACATAAAATAAAGAATACATAAATCCACAACACCAAAGTTTTTATGTGGAAACCCGAAAAGGGAAAAACCATGGTGGGGCTGGAACCCATAATATTCATATACTATGGCCAGGAGTACATAAATATTACATAGACGGGGAATGCACTTGCATTCAAGCTCACTGCCTAGAGCTCACTACTCAAATAAAGTTGCCCGGAAGGCTACAACCTTCAAGGAAATCTCACTAACTTACAATTTGATTACAATGAGTAAATACAATGAAATGTGTGAGATTTTGCCAAGATCAAGAGCTCAATAAAAAGTACAAAATAGAGAGACAAAATATAGGACAAGAATAAGTTGTATTCTCATCAATAGATAGATGATCAATAGTTGTTACATACAATGAATATGAGTCTGGATATATAGGCAAGGCTATATGGATATGTGAGAACACAAACATGACATGTGGCTCAATAAGAAACAAGGGTAGGTAGGAAATATGTGTGGTAGGTAGGAGAAACAATAAAATATTCCACATGAGGTGGACCGCCCATCAAAGGTGGAATGTAACAACAAGACCACAAAAGGTGGAAATTCTCCTACGCACACTATCCAATGTGGCACAAACACCCAAGTGTCTCATACCCAAACTACTATGAAATGCATTATCTTAAGTAAACTTAAGTAAGGTGTAATAATATCCATGATGAATAATTATTTACAAAAACACCCCCCCTTAAGTGAAACTTAGGGGAATGTACTTAAGTCTACAATGCAACTAAGCAATGCAAGATGGGTCCTGGCTACGAGGCCATGTTAGGTACCCATGTACAAATGAAAATGTATGCAAACCGATGCAATGAAATCTCTCACAAAGTGGGGAAAGAGAGAAAAAACCAATGGGAAAAAACCCTCCCCCAAAAGAGAGATGAAAGCTATACAAGAGAACTCTCATAGAAGCATGTGAGGAAACATCCCCCCCATATTAGAGAAGAAGAGAAGCTAGGAATCCCCCCCTCAATGTAGAATCTACACCAATGATAGAAGCTCGAGAATGAATGAAGAAACTGCTCCACGAACGTCGAACAACATTCCTTCCCTTAGGAAGAAACAAAACCAAAGGTGTATCCATGAAGTCTCCCCAATCATGAAAGGGAAGACGTATGAAAAAAACTCATGATGAATTAAGTCTCTAAAAACTGCTCAAGTGTCCCCATGTGGATGCTAAAAGATACCCCCTCCAAAGGTGGTAAACTACTCCATACTATTAAAAAAGGTACTCCAAGATCTAGTGGAGATGGATGTAGAACATGTCCCAAAGACTCACATGTCTCCTCTAAACATAAAGAGACCTCCTCCAACTATTGTACATAAGTATCCACAATCATGTCAACCTTGAAAGAATGATCATTTAGAGAATGAACAAGAGGGTCAAAGTGTTCCCTCACAACAATCAAAGAAGGATCATCTTCATCAAAGAGAAGATGAATATCATCAATGATGTCTCCCAAATCTGTAATTTAGGATTCCACAAACAAACCTGCAATGTCTATCAAGTACTCATCCCATGAATCTAAACTTGGAAGACAATGAATATCCTGCTGCATTGAATCACATGAAGGAAAAACTATCGCACTATCTACATCATCGGGTGAAATAGGTGATGTGATATCAATAAGATGAGATGAAACACAAGGCTCAAGAATAGGATCACATGTGAGAATCCCCAAGTTCAAGTACCCAAAGTTATCCTCAAAATCCAAATCATCATAAGAAGTGTGATCATCATGTGTAGAATCATCATATGTGAAATCATAATCATCAACAAAATCTGAAAATGAGTATAACCGAGATGCATGATCAACCACTCCAGATGCAATGATAACTCTAGTCTCCAAGTCTCTAATGAAAACTAACTCAGGTGTGAACTCCACAATTCTCTTAGTTGCGCCATGTGTGATTTGATAGATGGAAAGGAGATTGTTTTTCAAATGGGGTACACACAACACATCATTGAAGGAGTTATCCCCAATGGCAATAGATCCTTTCCCAATCACATCCATGTATGTATGATTGCCCATCAAAATCTGCAGCATGGTGTGAGGCTCAAATGTAGAGAACATAGACTATGAAGATGCCATATGATGAGAAGCCCCTGAATCTAGAAGCCATCTCCCTGAATCATGACTGGAAGTAGCACAAAGAGATTTTCCTTTTCTTGTCCCAATAGAGTGAGTCTTCCCACTTGTAGAAGCCATTAATTCTTACCCTTTTCCCTTTGATTGTGAGGAAGTGGAATTTGATGAATCATCCTTCTTGTAGGCATTAGGCAAATCAATGTTATTCTTTTTGAGGATATGTGTGAGCTCATCAATCTTCTTAGAATAGAAACGACGCTACTTATCACCAACCTTTTTACAATAGGCACAAGTAGGTCTCTCCCTCTTTTGTGAATTGTCCCTCTTGGAAGAGAATGAATCTCCTTGTTATGGAGAAGGTGATGGTTTGTCCTTAGGCTTTGATTGCCATTTCTTCTTGTTTGAGTTGTCCTTTCCTTGATTTCCTTTGTTCCCTTGATTTTCCACTAATTCTTGAGACTTAGAAGTCTTAAGAATGCACATTCTTATCAACTTAGTTTGTTCCATCATTAACATTTCAGCGAAAGCATCAAATGTAGGCATTGTGTAGCTTGAACCCATTGTCATCCTATGGGTTTGGAAACTAGAAATAAAAGCTGCATATTCTTGTGGAAGCTTGCCCATCAAATTGAAGATCAATTGAGTATCCTTCTTATCAATGCCAAAATCCTTGAGTTGTGCCCTCAACTCTTTTACCTTAGTGACATAATCTTGTATAGTATCAAAGTTCTTGGGATCTAACATGGTGAGATCACTATCAATCTGATATCCCCTAATCTCATCAACTTGACCTTACAAATCTTGAAACTTTTGCCAAGCATCCTTGATTAGAGTACATTTCTCAATATGAAAAATGAGATCCCTTGATACATACTTTCTTAAGGTACCAATTGTCATGATATTTTTAGTGAGCCAATCCAAGTGACCAATTGGATCAACCTTAGGATCAGCGGGAACAACAATAGTTCCATCAATGTAATGAGTTAGTCCTTTTTCCATAAGTTTACTCCATGCATCAATTTTCCAAGTAGCATAATTATGAGGAGTTAAGAGAGGAAACTTAGAATAACCCATAGCAGCAAGAAGG
This sequence comes from Cryptomeria japonica, assembly GCF_030272615.1. NCBI lineage: Eukaryota > Viridiplantae > Streptophyta > Pinopsida > Cupressales > Cupressaceae > Cryptomeria > Cryptomeria japonica. Next base: position 286,068,046 of record NC_081405.1, read on the forward strand.
AAGGAACACGAGCACAAAAACACAATAGACACCCCCAAAATTCAATCAATCAAAGTACCCCCCAAAAATGATGATTTTGGCACTTTATATGTAGTGCGTGTACAATAGGCCACTTGCAAACAATAGCAAGGTGGACTTATGATTTTGTTTTACAACTGCCCCAATAGGCTAAGAACTACAAAGAAAAATACCATCAAGATAGATCTATGCAATACAAGTGCCAAATTGGCCAAAAAGAACCATATGCTAAAAGTAGAATTTCTACCCAAAATCATTGCAAACTGATAGCATATTATGAGAGTAGACAAAAAATTATGCACTTTAAAAAAAAACAACACCTAAAAAGGAGTTTGTATGAGCCCAAACGGAGTCTTGGTAGTTGTAGAAACGAGGATTGGATAGGTAAAGTCACCAAAAACTGAGATTTCTAAAAAATCTGTCCATCAAAATTAGAAAATAATACCACCATGAGAAAGTACACAAAATTATAGCCCATTTCAAAAAACATTGCACCTAAAAAGGACAAAAAATGAGCAAGATATGGCCATTTGAAGTTGAATTGCAAAATCAAAAGGCTCAATGAAGGGGGCTTGCAATTTTTTTTTTTTAAATGACGACGTTAGAAAAATGCGAGTCTAAATTTGACGGCCATATGGCCATTGCAAAAACTTCACCTCCTCGCCTGCGTGGCATCTGTATAATACAGACAGATGACATGGCCAAATCGGAGATTGACACATGTCAAATGTAATGCTAACGTGGCAGCTGATGCGAAGGTCCACGTGGCACCCGAGAGGTGTCTAGTGGATGTGCAGATGACACGTGAGAGGTTTGGAAGGTGACAGCGTGGCTCTCAGAGTCTGCGTGGTGGAGGGGCCCTACGTGGTCCGTGTGGTGGGTGGTGTTGGCCGGTGCCAAAAGGGTCGTGGAGGAGCCCGGTGTTGGCAGAAGGAGGAGCAGGGCTAGCAAGAGGTTGGTTGTCGGAAGGACGTGGGGGCCGGCTGGGAGGACTCCGGGGTACGACCCTACAACCAAAATTTGCAGTACGGCGGTCACGGGGGGGCCTTTTTCGAATTTTTTTTTTCTACGAATAATGAAATAAAAAAAATTTTGCAGGAAAAAAACAATTTTTTAATTTTTTTTTCGAAATCTGTACGGTACCGTCCAAATTGGGCAAAATTTTTCCTCTAGGCTCGAAATTTGACTTTCACCAAAATAGGCTTAATTTATACTAAAAATTCATGGAAACGATCACCCGGACGCAATGGCGAGGTTGGATCTGGTCTAGGACACCTCCAAAAGATGTTTCTCCTCATATCTGCCTCTTGACATCGCAATAATACCTCTCAAGGATGAATCAATGACGCTCTAATGGCTCTGATACCATGTGAGATTTTGCCAAGATCAAGAGCTCAATGAAAAGTATAAAATAGAGAGACAAAATATAAGACAAGAATAAATTGTATTCTCATCAATAGATAGATGATCAATAGTTGTTACATACAATGAATATGAGCTTGGATATATAGGTAAGGCTATATGGATATGTGAGCACACAAACATGACATGTGGCTCAATAAGAAACAAGGGTAGGTAGGAAATAGGTGTGGTAGGTAGGAGAAAAAATAAAATATTCCACATGAGGTGGATCACCCACCGAAGGTGGAACGTAACAACAAGACCACAAAATGTGGAAATTCTTCTACACACACTATCCCAATGTGGCACAAGCACCCAAGTGTCTCATACCCAAACTACTATGAAATGAATTATCCTAAGTAAACTTAAGTAAGGTGTAATAATATCCATGATGAATAATTATTTACACCAACAAAATGAACTCTTAATTAGCATCTGACTGTGCAAAAATGAGTTTCGGTTAAGTGTTGAACTCTGACTATCTCTGCTCTGCAGAATACTTTATTTTTGTCTCAGTCAACTGCCGACTAATCTAAAAGCAAAATGCACACATGAAACTACGCTTAATCACACCAAAACGGATCACCACATCTCTAACATACCAAAAATCAATCACCAAATCGATCATATATATTTGATCATAACACAAAAGAAATCTCCAAGTCAGCTCCGATAAGTGTAATGTGTAGCTCAAAGACGGCTTCAATATTGAACAAAACATAGCACTAGACCAAAAGATTATAATCACATGCTTCTCAAAGGTCTTCCCTATCATCGAGATCACAAAAACAATCACCAAAACCATCGCAATCATCAGAAATTATTCTGGACCAACACGTTACCAAAATACCTTGTTTTATCGGTTAACTGGCTATCGGTTAACACCAACTTCTGGATAAGATGAATCATGACTGTTGGATTGAATCACCGTGAAGAGTTTCCGTCAATGATAACCCTAGACCAATATGCAACTATTGGAAGCCAACGGAAATCACCAAATGAGTGCCAATTGCCAACAAGCTCCCCTTTTGACATTGATGGAAACACATATGAAAAATGGCTAAGTGTTCAAACCTATACACTAGAGCAAATAATAAAAGAATGCTAAGGATCCCCCTTAGATCAACAATCCAAAAATCTGCATCACCGAGTTGTATACTCTTTACCAAAAATTTTCGTACATTTTTCACCTCATCTCTCCCCCATTTGACAACAATGCCAAAGATGGAATGCTATCCAAAATTGATATACAGATGATATATACTTTACAAATATTTGAATAGGTCACCATAAACGGTCTTCAAAAATCCCAGGTGAGTTTCCCACCCACTCTTCAGGTTATCCAAAATTATGTTAAATGCATTAAATATAGTAGCATAAATTTCTAACTCTCTTAGATTTGATGGTACAGGCCAGACCATTTCCTTCATATAATTTGCCTTATTGCTCGACATAGTATCTAACCAGACAACAATCAGGGTTCGGAGTTCACCCACTTTCCTCAAAACTTTCTCCTTGTTAGCTTGAAGGCCAGAGATCTGATCATTCAAGGCTATAATTTATCCTTCAATTCTTTTGGTTAATGATACATTAGGGTCAAAAGATTGTGAGATACTTGCAATCTTGCTCTGGTAGTCATTTATTTGTTTGTTAATATCAATGGTGAATTTAGGCAAAATGAGACAGATTTATACAATTTATCGGCTTCTGACAATGTGTCAGAAATGGTCTGCAGTCTCTTATTCAATGTCACCCTGTCATTTTCAATCATTTTCAAGAATGTTTATTTTCTGACTTCCTTAAATCTGTCCAAAACTTTCTGAGTGGTCATTTTCTCCAAAGAATCAAAATTGTTATTTACATTGTTAATCAATTGCAATAATTTACCAGAGGGGCTGTTATTTGAATCTAACTGTACATTGGTAGCCACCTTCTGCAAAACATCAATGGAAATCAAAATTCACTTCTTATCTTCAATCTCTGATTTCACCAGGTCTTGGCTGGCTTGATCTTGGATTGGAGCAGCAAGCATAAGCTTCTCTGCAGGAGACATTTTGCCAAAATCAACTGAGCCATCAAGATTGATTTGAGGTGGGATCCATGTAACCGGAGTGGCAATTGCCGGATCACCTATGCCTTCGCCTTTGTCCACCTTAGTTATCTCAACTTCTCCAGACTCAACATCCTTCTTCTCACCCTTGTCTCCAATATCAGTCTATTGAATTTTAGGGGTCACAGAGCTACCAGTCACTGGAGGACCGTCACCAGTCTCAGCATCAATTGTGGTGTTACCTTGGTCTTTCGGTTGATCTTTAGACTGAGTCTCAACCTTTTGACTTCCAGAATCACCTTGCTTGTCTTCTGGCTGAGATAATTTAAATGCATCTTTATATAGAGGGTCATTCTGAATGATCTTCTTCCATATTTCCCCTGTCTCTTTTCTAACCTCCTCAACATTACCAATCACCAACCTATTTATTTTTTTCTTACTTTTGAATTTCTTTTTATTGGCTTCTTCAATTAATTTGTTAACTTCATCATGAGTAATACATGTACATCTATTTACAAGTTCTCTCTCCTTCATTTCTCTATCCATTTTACTTTCATTCATCCTTTTCACATCTATTATACTGTACAGGTCCTTTGGAATGGACTTCTCTAGTTCAATTAATGTCTTACTAAAATTATGCAAGTATAATACTACTGCCTCCTCAACTTTTCTTTGATCGCCATCATCCAAATTGTCAAAATTTGCTTGAAGATTCTTCAAATTTCCATCCACTAATATCTCATCTATCAATTGATCTACTAATAGTGGAGGAATTATTGTGTACCTACCCTGTATATTTCTAGATTCAAGATCTTTGTCTAGTTGAATTTTCACCTGTCTACCTCTTTGGGGTCTTCCGGAGGGAGTAGGATTTGACTTAGTCATTTTATTGGGCTATACTCCACCGGATTGAGACTTTCTCACCAATCTGACAAATTCTCCATTTTTCTTTGCTCTACCTGCCTCTTCCTTAGACTCAGTTTGTGAGGCCACTCGAGATACTGTAGCATAGGTTCTCTTGGGTTTTTCCTTCTACTTCAACACACCTCTAGGTTTTGTAGGTTGTGCCACCGGACCATGAGTAGACTTAGTTGCCTCCTTTTGAGCATATTTTTATCTTGCTTTCTTCACCTCCTCCTTGGTGAAACCCATTTGAGTAGCTACTTCTTTTTCCATCTTTGTTACTTTTCTCTTTTGGATAGGGGCAGTGAACTGCATATGAAAACTAAGGTCCCTTTGCTTAAATTTCCCAAATCTCCCTTCCTTGGGATCAACTGATTGACTCAGAAGGTGTTGGGCATATGCCTCAAGTGTAGCAGAGTCAACTTCATACCCCACGGGCATGATTTAGACTATCCAGGGCTCCACTGCTTCCACCAGATATTGATCTTTATCTACCATGAAGAAAATGGTTTTCTCATACTTCTCAACCACCTCCTTTGGAATCCTCTCCCCGTTCTTCATTGCGCATTGGAAGGTTTTGAAGAATCCCTAGAGGGTAGATATTCTCATGGTAGCATCACCAACTCCCCATAGACCCTCCTTGATTTGCATGGCCACTGGTCTATAATAGGCCCATTAGACCTTGTCGTTGATTTCGGGTATCTCTTGCAAGAAGTACAGTGTCGGGCAAATAAGGAGTGTACCATACTTAAAAGTGTGCTTTTTGTCCTTCTTTGTCTTCTTTATATTTCTCAATAATTCATTTAGAAGTGTCATGCACATATCATACCTCTTGTCTTCTTTAAGCATCTGATATGTGGAGTAGATGGTGGTACTGGAGATAGAGTTGTACCGAATAGACTGGTAGACCTTGTATCCGACTACCATTGAAGAAAAATTTACATCATTCTCAAAAATATCATTTACAGTCATGGCTTTGTTGTCAAACTTTGATCCAGTGGTAGCTATGATAGTGTCATTTGAAACCTTTCTTAGGCTAGGCACATCACTAGTTTAAGCTAAACCAGTTACAACGCGAATCACTTGCTTGGTAATTTTGTGGGGTCTATCAAGACATATGAATTCATCGTGCACATAGCTAAGGATGTAGCGGATCCACTCTACCTCATCAAACAATGAGAAATGTGCGAACTATGAGAAACCCTTATTGCGCAACACCTTATATTCAAGTTTGAGATTCCCCAAACCGTTGACCAAATGCTTGTTCTACAAGTCCAACATATTTGCATTCCCAAATCTCCTTAAGGTCATAGTGAATGTAAGCCCTGATATCCTCATTGTGAAACACGTTGTAGGGCACAAATGTGAATGCACCTGCCAAATCATCCTTGACCTATTTGAATGGATGTTTCTTGAATACTAGACGAGCCCTATCCTTGATCTCAACCACCAAAGGAGTCACAATACCAGAAACTAAATCCATTTCAAATCCTAGGGTTTGCGAAAAGTTAAAAATATGAACAGATAAATACCTTGCTTTACAACTAGGTGCTAGAATTCACTTAGAAGTTGCTTGCTCTCGCTCTTCCCTTACTCGCTTGATCACATTGTGATGAATGAAGTCTTGAAATGCATGTTATTCTTTGAAAACCTAATTTTTCACTGTAATAAATGCAGCAACCGGTTATCACGATCTTCATGAAATTTCATACCGGAGCATAGGATCCTTTAGAAACTTCTGGATATCATCTACACATATGATTGAGTCATTCTACAATCTTTCGAAATCAATTGCAGACCACAAAAGAGGGGGTTCTTAGAATCTGCATGAAAAGCTCCCCTTAAGGCATAAAGCCCTAGTTGCTGGTTGAAGATCCTACACCAGATTCGGGTGCAAACCCATTATCAACTCTAGATTCACCCTTTCTCACCCACATCTTCTCATGCTTCTACTTGATCTCTTCTACCTTCGGTTTTCCTTCCTCATCGGATTTGTTCTTGTCTACCAGAGCAATGTTCTTGCTTCTGTAGTCCTTTACAATGTGACTAGTTTTGTTGCATGCTTGGCAAATGACACTATTCTTCATAGGTCTGAAGATCATCTGTTTTTGTCTTGATCTGCACTATTTAGATATATGTCCAAACATCCCACAAGCACAACATCTTTTCTTCTGAAAGTTATTCATTACTGCTCTACACACATTTGACTTGTGTCCAAAATTATTGCATATGAAATACTTGATGAATACTAAGAGGGGGGTGAATTAGTATACCAAAAAATACTGTAAACAAATTTTTAAACAGTTTAGCAGATAATCGGTACAACAGATTCACTAATAAACTAGTTAAGATAAATCCAAACCAAATAGTAAACAAAGCATTCACCCACAAAAGCACAATCACCATAACACAAGATATTTGACATGGAAACCCAAATGGGAAAAACCACGGTGAGCAAAAACTCACAAGTAACTATCTGCAAAATACAAACCAAACTGGTTATGGTCAGACCGATTAAGGTCATACAATGTTCTTCACGAGAACATATCCTGTTAGGAATCTAGATCTCTGTTAGGAGATGAGTCCTATTAAAGACTACCTTTTTAAAGGATTTGAGATCCACAGTTGTGAACCACCTTGTTAGAGGATTTACAAAGGCTTTGTTGGGCCTACCCGGTTAAGGGTTTCATAATTGTCGAAGATATTATTAATCAACAAGTGAATGATCTAGATAATAGCACAATATGCTTAGTTAGATCCTTGACAACTCATTGTTAATGCATTTCAGCATTACTTCAGTCTTCAATATCTCCACACTCTATCTCTTCACATAGACCTAATCTTCTCTTCAATGATTGCACATAACCTTTTCTATCACACATCTCACATACAAACCCTAGACATGATGTCCTTATAAAGGAATCTGATTTCATGTCGGTCCAATAGGATTAGACTACAAGTTCTTAGGTTCAGTGTATCTAGACACATTTGGTAACACGACACAAAAACACCGCCAAAGTATTGGTGGATGATAACTCATCACACATTACAGTAATACCGGTTGGTAACTCATCACAAAGTAATACTGGTTAATACAATATACCGATTACTGGTTGTAAAAAATAAAGACTGGAAAATGTTAACTACCGCTTTGTTCCTCCGCACCGCTTGAGATCCTTGAACTGCTTGGGATCCTCATACCACTTGGGTCTTCAGTCAATCTGTGACTGGTAAACATCTTCTGCAAAACACCGATAGTCTAAAGACTATACATTCAATAATACACAATATCGGCTGGAGCAATTATCGGTTGAGCATAACTCATACATCAAAAAAGTGTGTCCATCAATGACAATCAAAACATCATCAAAATGCCAACAATCTCCCCCTTTGGCATTGATGGCAACACTTAGGAAAATTTTGACATCTAAGTGTTTTTACAAGAAAAATGCCATAATCAAAATTACTCCCCCTAAGCATATACACTACTCCCTTTGCAAAAAAATACAAGTCAGTGCATGAAATGATAACATTCACCAAAATTTTACTGTACACTACTCCCCCTTTGCCAACAAGGACAAAGTAATGCAAAGTAACCCCTGTTTCTTTATATAAAATAGAGTAAATGTTCATGACAATAAGGAATTAAATTTCTCAAAAATAGATTTAAAGTCCTGCATAAAAGTTCTCATGGCCAATGTGCATGACTCAAGTAATGAGGTAGAAACCTCACTTTCAGTCTTCATCTGGAATACCAGTTCTTCCATTGCATCAATGGTACTCATCTCTTGAGTCACCGTGATAGCTTCCAGGTTGAGAAAACATTTTTGAAGAATTTGCAGCCTTGGTAATAGGAGCAGTTGAAGCTCCTGCAAATCTTTAGTCCGGTTGCTGATCTCTAAGTCCATCTTGGTAGTCTGAAGCTGATAATGATGAACCGTTTTCCCATATGTAGTGAATGAATCATATGGCATCTTGAAATTTCTGATATAAGCCTTTAACTCCGATTGGAGTTGAGCTTTCTATTTAAGCACATAATCACAAAATAGATGGTGTTGGCAGATTTTACTCAACAATAATTTACCTTCACCCATAGCAACACCGATATCATTCTGCTACTTTAGTAGTTGTGTCCTGAGCTCATTCATTTGCTTGAGTAAGGCAGTATTGAGTGCCTTTTCATGGTTCTTCTTTGCAGTTGCTTCAGCAACATTTTCCAAGCATTGTACCTGGTCCTCCACTATGGTACAAAGAAGTTTAAGCTTGGATAGAGAGGAATCAGTACTGGGGAGGTTGGTACTAGGAATCAGACTGGTAAGGGTGTCAACTGTAGTTTGTATGACATCCCATTCTTTCTTCCTTCGCAATTCTTCTAGTCTCTCCTGTGCAAGTTTGATGCTTCGTAACAGCTCAGACTCATCTGTTGATTGAAGATCAATAGGACTAGTGGTATCAACCTATTTGGTTTGACCATTGGTTGCCTTAGGAGCCTCCTCTTGTTTGTTCTTCTCTACTTCCTTCTCCTCTTCTACTTTTTTCTTATCCTCTTCTTTCTTCTTTTGCTCCTCTTCTTATTTCTTTTCCATTTCTTTCCTCTTCTCTTCTTCTTGTTTCCTCTTCTCCTCCTCTTTCTTTTTCTCTTCCTCTTTCCTCTTGTCTTCCTCTTTATTTTTCTCTTCCTCTTTCCTCTTGTCTTCCTCTTTCTTTTTCTCTTCCTCTTTCCTCTTGATTTCTTCTTGCCTTTCTTTTTCCACTTGCTCTTTTGCCGCTTTCTCTTTGTCCCGCTTCTCTGTCTCAGCTGTTTCTTTATCTGGAGTGACATCCTCATTATCTAAGGCATCAACATCAATAGTATCCATTTGTTCTGTCACTCTTTCACCTTCACTATTTAATACTTCATCCGGTTTGCCTGATGATAGGTCAGGTTCTTGTTCTGCCTGTCTAGCGGCTTCAGATACTTGGTGCATATTGACATCAGCTTTCACATGTATATGTGTGTCCTTTTCCACTTCAGTAGCTTTTCCTTCTAGTAGCCTAAGTATTCTCCTTCTCATGAAGAAGATGCCTTTTTTCTTATCCATTATCTCAAATAATTTTGAATTAGAAGCATCAGGAAAGTATTGTGCAAAACTTTTCTCCTTGATCTCCTATTTTTTCTCAATGGCAATGTGCCATTTATTATCCAAATAATTGTACAAAGAATTTGGAGTAACCAATTTAATCTCTAATGGTGACCAATCATTAACACATAAATATTTAATGACTTCCTGTTCTACCTCTTCTTTCTCATTATCATTAAAATCATCAAAATACTCCTTTAAATCATCAAGCACTTTTCTCCTAATATTCTTAATTGTCCTATGACAATGTGTCATTGGCTTATAAGAGGAGATGTCTATATTTACTAGTGCTGAAGTTGCAGGTACATTACCGGTAGACTTTTTCTTTTTTCTTGATTGCCTTGTCTTCTTTGTTTGGATCTCCAGTTCAGTGTCCTTTGTCTCCAATGAGTTGGTTTTGGTTTTCCACTTCCTTTCAAATACCTTTGCTGGAATAACCTTACGTTTCTTCTTAGCTGGTGACTGCTTGGTCACTTTCAGATTGGCAGAGGTAACTGGTACAGATACCGATGGCACTACTTTACCCTTTTTCTATTTTGGGTCTTCAATCGGTGTGACCCTCTCCAAGTAGGTACCAATTCTCTTTTTCTTTGCATCCAATGGTGATGCAAGAAGGGTAGAGGCATACCCGATCAATAGCCATTCACCACTTCATACCCCATAGGTTCAACTTCTTCCTTTCTGGGTTCCACCACTTCCATTATGCATTCATCTATCCTTATTGTGAAGAAGATGTCATCTTCATACTTGTTCACAATATCATTAGATATTCTCATTCTCTAGCTCATTTTCTATTTGAATTCATCAAAATATTTACCTAGAACCTCAGGATAGGTAGTTCCCACTACTTGTAGGCTTTCCTTTATCTGTCTAGAAATCGGTAGGTCAGCAGACCATTGAACATCACCTACTCCAGGGAAATAACCTTGAAAGTAGAAGAATAAACTGACCAAAAGTTGGCCAAACCTAAACCTTAGAGAATTGTCCTGTTTGATGGACTTCAGATTCAACAACAATTGCTTTTGTAGATAGGTACATAGGCTAAATGTAGTGTCTTCCTTGATCATTCTGTAAGTGGCATTTACTGCAGCAGTGGGGACAAAATTCATTCTACTGGCATAAAATATCCAGTAACCAATTGTAAAGCGGAAAATCGCGATCGAACCCTAGTTGCTCTCCCCTCTTCCAACTCCGAGGAGAGAGAAGGGAGATTCACTCTAGGGTTGATGGTTTTCACTTAGGGGAGAGACTTTACATTCAAAAGAGGGGTTGAAACCCACAAGATCCAATCTCACACAATGCAAGATTGGATGCTAAATGAGTTTCAAGGGTTATGACAGCAAGGCTACCCTCTTTTGTAAAGAATGTGCATAGAAGAATTAAGCTAGGAATGCATAGAAAGTGAGAAAGATTCGCTTATAAACTGAGATAGGAATACAGTATGAAGCTGCGGACCTGGAATTAGCAGTAAAATGTCGATACGGCGCTGTCCTGTAAATTTGAGCGAAAGTTGCCGGGACAATGGCGCCCGAGCGCCACGGTCCTCCGAAAAATCCGCGAAACGAAGGGGGATCTGTTCGTCTCTGCACAAGGATTCCAGAACTTCAATTTCAGCCGCGTACCTGCAACCTACACACAGAAAAGCGAAGATGATTGGGGGGTTAGGGATTAGGGGTTTGCCTTTAGGTCAAACCCCAGTTTTGGAATTAACCAAGAAATGAGCAATGCTGTAAATGTAAATGTCTGTAATGTAAAACAAGTACTAATACCTTGTTGTAAGGATGTTTGTATCCTTATGTACGAAGGTATAGATGTTGTATGTTGTATGTTGTAGTAGTATGTTGTAAGTGATCTCCTCTTCAATGGTTGAATCCTTGTCTTGAATGCAACACTTAGCCTTGAATGGAGACTTGAAATGATCAATTGCTTGAAGGAATGCTTGAATGCTTGAATGCTTGAGTATAGTTTCCACACTTTTTCCATCATATCGAATGAAACAGGAAAATTTAGTTTATATACTTGTCAATTAGGGCTGATAGACTGATTTTCCCGACCTTAGGCCGACCAGGAAAGATAATTTTCCAATTTGCAAACATAAAGACCCGAAGTCCAAAAGAGACCGGGCCCAAAATAGGACCCAGGGACCAGGGCGCTGGGCGCCCTGGTCCTGAAGGACCAGGGCGCTGGGCGCTCTGGTCCCACCTCCCGGGACAGCAGGGTGCAAAGGAGGTTTAGGCCAGGGTGCAAGAAAATGTAGTTTTCAGTGTCATAATCAGGTTTCGGGGTCTCCATTCAGGTTGCGTGTTGCATCGCCATCGTGAAGACCCAAATGCAGTCGAAATTGCAAGTGTCGCAATTTTAGGACGCTACACCAATCACAATGCAAGCATATTTTACATGATAATCAAAGATGGTGTTGACAGTCATCACCTGTTGGTCACTCACAAAACCAGTGAACTTTGTCATTTCAGTTTTGGTGACCTTTCGTAGAGCCAGTACCTCTCCAACATTGCAGAAACCGGTGACAACATGAATTGCTTCCGGTGTGATGTCATGCATCCACTCGAGATACATCTTATCACCATGTACTCTATTGAGGATGATGCGGACATGTTCTTCAATGAACTCTTCCAGAAAATACACCGCATTGTGCAGTTTCATCTTCTTAAGGATACTATACTCAGGTTTGATCTTCTTGTCATCCCCACATAACAAACTTAGCTAGGAATGAATCACTAGGGATACTAGGTCTTCCAATTTACAATCTATATACCTTGAAATATCTCCCTCAACAATAACTCTGGTGGGTATTTGAGATAAGGCATTGTATTTTACTTTCTTTCAAAGAAATTCAGCTGAATCTACAGGTACACTAGAACTAGAGTGTGATGCAGAAGCCATGATAAGAAAGAATTTTGAGAAATACCTTCGCAAACCAAAATTTAGGGTTTGCCAATGTCGCCCACAATACACCACTTTTTTTGCTAGATCATCGCTTAGTGTTCTTCACTGATAGATTGAAAAAGATCGTTGGATTCCTCTGCAATATTTTTGAATTCACTTTGAATCGCTAGATGAATCGCTCTTTGTTGCTCTGCTCTTGAAAATTCTTCTTTCAAAAACAGATAACTGATGATTGTTGGCATATGCACACTCCAATGAGACATTGAAGGTGATTGAAGGTTTTTTCATTGATGGCAACCTTACAATCCTATGGCACCGGCAAGGCATTACACCGGCATCAACAGATCACACTCTACACCGACACCGGCAAAGAAAAGAAGCATACCGGCACAAAGGCCGACAAGATTTTTTTGTTATATTATATTTTGTTATTATTGTAAAAACTTTGAAAGCCAACTTAATATCATTGTAAAATGACTTATATATATAAGGAGTCATTGTAAAACATTTTGTAAGGAAGCAAGTAAGGAGATGCAAGAGAAATATGGAATGTAATTAGGCAGACCTATTATGTGAAAATAGGTTAAAGGGTTTATGTAAGAAGCAGAGTAGAAACCAGTACTAAATCTGGCATTATAGATGCTTTTGTAAAGTAGTACAAGACATTGGATTTGTATAAGCCACATTGTAAGTCAGTGAGACTTCCCATTGAGCAGTGAGCTCTAGGCAATTGGCCTTCTTGCATGTGCAGGCCCCTCTTGTAAGTAATGTTCTCTTATTGGCCAGTAAGTGAATAGTGTGGGTCACAAATCCCACTGAGGTTTTTCCCACATCAGGTTTCCTCATTAAATCTGTGTGTTATGGTGTGATTTTCATGTGGTTGTTTTCATTTCTATTTATTTCTTTATTTCTTGCATACCGGGACACTATTATAATATGTGCTACATGTTTTAACTAAAGAAATTCACTTCACCATTTAGATACTGATTCACCCCCTCTCTCAGTATCTATGGGAATCCTAACAATAATGACATCGAAAATCCCTTTTAAACAACTCTCACCGACTGTAATAAATGCATCACCGCTTGGGTTCAAACCCTAATTTTTCCTTTTACTGCTTCTGATCTTCTGCCGTCTGATAGGTAACATATACTGGTTAAGGTCTTTACTGATATAAACTGGGGGTTCAAAATATTTCACCGATATGTTCCCCCTAAGCTTTTCTGAAGCTCAGTTTGTCGGTTCAGAGACTTCCACATTAGGTGCAGAAACCGGTTCATCTTGTGACTCTTCTTCTGATTTCTTTTTCCAAGTTTTATTTATATCCACTTGAATGGTTTCAACATCAATATTCCCTTCTGGAGTGACCAGTATACCATTCGATAGGTTCTTTTGCAGTGTGCAAGTTCTGGCAATGTGTCTCAGTTTGTTGCAATGATAGCATACCATTCCAGGTGTTCTCCATGGTCAGTTATTCATACTTCCATTTGATAGTTCTGATACTTAATATAAGTAAAAATCTAATAGCCAACAAGATGAGATGGGGGGGGTGAATCATACAAACTTAATCATCCATAAAAACATTAGATTCAACCTCGATAACATATATCAGTCATATAATCAAAAACTGTCAAACATGCAAACTCAAAAGCATATGAACAATATAAACCTCATAACACCAGATTTAACGTGGAAATCCAAATAGGGAAAAACCACTATGGGATTTCAGACCCACTAAGAAATATACTCTTCTAGAGTATGCTCGGTTAAAAGCAAATCCTGTTAAAGATTACAAACACATTGCTAGATGTGACCCGGTTAAGGGATTTCCCTCAAATCTGTTAGGATCTTCACTTTGTTAGAAGTGACCTTGTCAAAGGATTTCAAACACTCAATCAAAATGAATACAATCTATCTCCAACTTCACATCTGAAATGCTAAAGAAAATTCCTATTTGTTCAATACAATCTAGACATAGAACTAATCTCGTCTATCTATTGGGCATCAATACTCTGTTATTCTAACAGGTCTTCAAGCTTCTATGCTCGGTAATCACTATGTAGCATCCCTATGCATACACTTGCCTGCATACATTGTTTATCAACAGTTCCTTATTTATAAACAATCTCCTAACCGCTTAATCTCCTTGATCACATTTCCCATGATCAATCATAGCCATCAGATCTTCAATCTTGTCCAGGTTCATTGTATCTTTCGATCTAAAAATGTTTTACCCCACCTTGGAACTTGTGTTAGGGTAATACGGTTCAATCTAAGCTATAGATCTTCTTGCTGACTTTCCATTGCCTTAGATTCGTTTAACAAACTTCTTTTACGACTTGCCAATCATTGATCCGCTTCAGCTCATCAACATATTTCATTAAATATCACATGTAAAAATTTAATGCATTCTGTTATAGCTCGGTTACAACTTGGTGAATACTAAACTTCACTCGGTAGACATTCTGTCTTCATTAACCGACTGCGATAACCTTAGGGTTTACCGACTAGGTTCCTTAGGGTTTACTGACTAGGTTCTTTGCTTGATAACATAGTATAGTATTAACCTTTACATTTTACAACATATATATGATGTTAAAACAATCTAAAACATCAAGATCTCATCATTGTCTAACTCAGTAGAGTTGCCCATTGAATAACTTATCCCCTTATTCATCATATTCTTTCCTATGTCTTTACCGACTTCTTTATAATCTTCATATCACATTTCTTAAGATATGGAAACATCATACTGAATTAGAAAATCAATTTCTTGACATCAATGACAAAATAATAATATCAAGATAGTAAAACATCTTTAATCAGTTATGTCCATAATCATCAACAACCTTCTCAATATCCTTGTAATATTGCCAACAATCTCCCCCTTTGGCATTGATGGCAAAACCAATTGATTTGACCTTTAAAAAGATTTGGATTGCTGTGATTCTAAAATGTTGAAATGCTCTCCCCCATACATCAGACTTCTCTTCTATTTTCAATCTTTATTTCAATTTGTAGTCTTCTCTCAGTCTTCTCAGGTCTTCTCCCCTTTTGGTAGATCTTCTCCTTCTTGGTCTTCTCCCCCTGGGTAGGTCTTCTCCTTCTTGGTCTTCTCCCCCTTTGACAACAATGCCAAAAAGAATAGAACTAAAACATAATTTCTTTCTGTAAGAAGTTATTTCCTGTTGTTGTGTATCAACTGAGTCTCAGTCAGAGAATTTGTTTATAATTCCTGTTCCCTGTATCATTTTCTGTATTATCCCAGTATTATTTCCAGTACACTTTCAGAAAAACATTCTAAAGTGTATCACTCCAGCATCAACTCCCCAAAAGATATTCAATAGAGTCGTCGAAGTGATGATTTCACCGAACTTAGTCAGTGAGTAAAAGATGGGGGTAGGACCCCTAACTTACTTCTGAGATATTCAAAAGTGTCCTTTGGTAGTGGCTTGGTGAAGATATCAGCTATTTGCTCCTTTGTGTTGACATATTCCAACACCACTTTCTTCTCTTGAGCTTCTTCTCTAAGATAATGATATTTGATAGAGATGTGCTTTGTCTTAGAGTGCATAATAGGGTTCTTTGAAATATTAATGGCACTAGTATTGTCACAGAATATAGTTACTGGCTCGGTAACTTTCTCATTTATACCTTCCAACAGTTGTTTGATCCATGCAATGTTGGTACAATTCAGTGTTGCTGCAACATATTCAGCTTTGGCTGTTGACTGAGAAACACATCCTTGTTTCTTGCTAAGCCAACTCACTAGTCTTTCTCCTAAGAAGAAAGCTCCTCCACTTGTGCTTTTTCTGTCATCAATGTTGCCTGCCCAATCAGCATCAGTATAAACTTTTAGATCAAAATCATTTCCTTTCTGATATACTAAGCCATAATCTTTAGCGCCTTTCAAGTATCTGAAAATTCTTTTGATTGTTGTCATGTGTATTTCCTTAGCATCTCTAGAGAATCTTGCAATAATACCTACTGCATGTCTATATCTGGCCTGCTGTGAACAACATATTGTAGTTTTCCAATCATGGATTGGTAGAGTGTCTCATCAACAGATGCAGATTCATCATTCTTTGATAGTTTACAGTTGGTAGTCATGGGAGTACTTACTGGATTTGAATCCTCCATTCTAAATTTCTTCAAGATTTCCTTTATGTATTTGGATTGAGTAATGAAAATCTCATTTTTCATTTGCAGTATCTGTAAGCCTATAAAATACTTTATCTCACCGATTAATGACATCTCAAATTCTTTGCTCATTTCATTTCCAAAGTTCTTGCATAAAGAGTCATTTCCACAAAATATAATATCATCAACAAATATGGCAGAGATTAGTATTCCATTTTCATCATTCTTCATGTACATGTTGTTGTTCTCACTTGTCCTTATAAAACCAATCTTAATCAATTAAGAGTGCAATCTTTCATACCATGCTCTAGGTGCTTGTTTCAGACCATATAAAGCTTTGTTCAATTTACATACCTGATCTTTATTATTGTCATCAACAAATCCTTCAGGTTGTTCAATGAAAACTTCTTCTTCTAATATTCCATTCAGAAATGCAGATTTGACATCCATTTGATATACCTTGAAGTTCTTGAAAGTAGCATATGCCAACAATGTTCTAACTCCTTCAAGTCTAGCAACAGGTGTGAAAGTCTCACCATAATCAATTCCTTCTTCTTGGGCATAACCTTTGCAAACCAATCTTTCTTTGTTCCGAATGACCTCACCTTTCTCATTTAGCTTGTTTCTGAAGATCCACTTTGTATCGATTACATTTTTGTCCTTCGGTCTTGGGACTAGTGTCCATGTGTCATTCTTCTCAATTTGATCAATCTCTTCAGTCATAGCATTTATCCAATCTTCACTGTTAAATGCATCTTTCACTATTCTCGGTTCAAATTTAGATATCAAACATGTGTTCTGTCTCAGTTTGTTCCTTGTCATCACTGGATCATCCTTATCTGCTATAATCTGACTTGGTGCATGGTGTCTTTTGACATACTTGGCTAATACAGGCTTGATAGGCTCTGTATGATCTTCTTCATCACTCAGTAACTGGATATTTTCTTCATTTTCTTCAACAGTTATCTCGGTAGGACTTCTCGGTTGCACATAGACAAATTCATCATAGTCTTCCAGTTCTTTGGAATTCCTTTCATCAGTTCTCTCTGCAAATTCATCAATTTTCACATTTGCACTTTCTACTATTTTGTTAGATGATTTGATTATACATTTAAATGCTTTGCTTCTAGAAGAAAATCCTAGAAATGTTCCTTCTTCACTTTTCTAATCAAACTTGCCATTTCTATCATCTTTATGAACATAGCATTTACTTCCAAAGATCGTAAAATAACTTACATTAGGTTTCTTGCCATACCAGATTTCATAAGGTGTCTTAAAGTACCTTTCTTCAATTGAACTCGGTTCAAGGTGTAAACAGCTGTGCTTATTGCTTCTCTCCAAAATGTTTGTGGAACCTTCTTCTCAATCATCAGTGTTCTAGCACAATCCACAATAGATCTATTTCTTCTTTTAGCTATTCCATTCTGCTGTGGAGTTCTCGGTGCAGAGACTTGTCTTTTAATACCATGATCATTGCAAAATAGGTTGAACTCATCAGATGTGAACTCTGCTCCTCTATCTGATCTAAGACATTTTAGTTGTCTTGTTTCATTTTCAATTCTATCCTTGTACCACTTAAACATTTGAAAAGCTTCTGATTTTTCTTTTAAAAACATTACTGACATCATCCTTGAATAGTCATCCACAAATAATATGAAATACTTATCACCATAATAACTTTGAACTTTCATAGGACCACAAAGATCAGTGTGCACAAGATCTAAAATTCCCTTAGAAGTACAGGACTTACTTGTAAAGCTGGATCTTGTCATCTTACCCATCTGGCATCCTCGGCACATAGCATTCTCAAGTTTTTCAAGACTCGGTGGACCTCTTACTTTGTGCTTCTTGCTTATCTTGATCAGATTATCAAAATTAACATGACAAAACCTTTTATGCCATAACCAGGTATTATCAATCTTTGCATGCAAACACTTATTGTGAGTTGAGTCAAGGTGAAATGTATTACCTTTTGTTTGTGTCCCGATAGCAGCTAACTTTCCATTCTTGTCATGAACTTTGACAATTCCTTTCTGAAATTCTATTTGGTAACCTGTGTTGTTTAGCTGTGCTACACTCAACAAATTATATTTCAAACCTTCAACCCAATAAACATCATTGCATCTTTCTTTATCAAGAAGTGTTATGGATCCTTTACCTCTTACTGGACATGGTGCATCATTACCAAATTTAACATAGCCTCCATCATAATCTTCTAACATAACAAATTTGTGTTTATCTCCTGTCATATGATGTGAACATCCACTATCTATAATCCAAGAATCATTAGTGTTTATGTGAGATATTAGGGCTTTTTCTTCATACCTTTCTTCATTTGATCCATCCTTGATAGCCACATAAACAACTTCCTCTATATCAGTCTCATCTGATTTATCATCTTCAGATTCCTCATCAACAATTAAGCATGTCTTTCTTCTTCTAAAGTCTCGGTGTCCTCTGTAATGATTATCTTTCTATCTGTCATATTGGTAATCTCTCTTTTCAGTGAAGTCTTTGTCAGGACAGTTAGAAGCCATATGTCCAATCTTATCACAATTGAAACATTTCAAAGGTAGTTTTCCTTTATACTTACCTTTGCCTCTCGGTAACCTTTTGGCCAATAGTGCTTCAAACTCTTCTTGCTTTTTGATTTCTTCATACAGTTTGTGTACCTCCTCCATGTTCTTCCAAAATCTTTCACTTGCTCCACTGTGATCTCCTTCAGAGTACTTATATCTCCTTCAGAGTACTTATACTTTCTTTCATTGTAATCATTAGATTCATTCAGATGAAAAAAACTAAATGCAGATTCAACTTTATTTACTGATGACCCACCGTTATCAAAATTACTTAACTCAAATTCATGTAGCTTACCAATAGTAGCATCCAAGGAAACTAGCATATTAGGTATAGGCCTCAATTCATTGATTGCAGAGACTCGGATTGCATAGGCAGGTAAAAGGGTTCTTAAGAACTTACTTGTCACATCCTTTTCTTCAATAGTTCCTCCTACTCCTTTGATTTGATTTACAATCTCCTTTAGTCTTGTACTGTACTAGATTATGTTCTCACCTTCATTCATCCTCATAGATTCAAGTTGTCCTCTTAGAATATCAACTTTTGCTCTTTGAACATGTTCATCTCCTCCATATACAGATATGAGCTTAGTCCACATTGCCTTTGCATCATTGCAGCCTTCTAGATCATTAAACTCAGAATCGGTCAATGCAGATGTTATTTCAATCATTGCTTGAATATGTTCTTGCTTCGCCTTTATCTCTTCCAAAGTCAATGGATAGGTGCTCAGTGTAACAAAATCATTCTCCAGATAGTGAAACTTGACTTATTCAGCTTAGGTGCATCCCTCTTATACATCTTTGGATCTTTAACTCAAGTGCCTTTAAACTTTCCTTTCGGAGTCCAAAGCTCTGATACCAATTGATAGTTTTGATACTTAATATAAGTACAGATCCAATAGCCAACAAGATGAGGGGGGGGGGGGGGGTGAATCATACAAACTTAATCATCCATAAAAACATCAGATTCAACCTCGGTAACATATATCAGTCATATAATCAAAAACTATCAAACATACAAACTCAAAAGCATATGAACAATATAAACCTCATAACACTAGATTTAACGTGGAAACCCAAATAGGGAAAAACCACTGTGAGATTTCGGACCCACTAAGAAATATACTCTTCTAGAGTATGCTCGGTTAAAAGAAAATCCTGTTAAAGATTACAAACACATTGCTAGATGTGACCCGGTTAAGGGATTTCCCTCAGATCTGTTAGGATCTTCACTTTGTTAGAAGTGACCTTGTCAAAGGATTTCAAACACTCAATCAGAATGTCACCTTGTTAGAGGATTTACATATAAGACTGTTAAGTCCACTCGGTTAAGAGATTTCCTGTCACTTTCACAAAATAACAGTAATACAATCTATCTACAACTTCACATCTGAAATGCTAAAGTAGATTCCTATTTGTTCAATACAATCTAGACATAGAACTAATCTTGTCTATCTGCTGGGCATCAATACTCTATTATTCTAACAGGTCTGCAATCTTTTGTGCTCGGTAATCACTATGTAGCATCCCTATGCATACACTTGCCCGCATACATTGTTTATCAACAGTTCCTTATTTATAAACAATCTTCTAACCGCTTAATCTCCTTGATCACATTTCCCATGATCAATCATAGCCATCAGATCTTCAATCTTGTCCAGGTTCATTGTATCTTTCAATCTGAAAACATTTTACCCCGCCTTGGAACTTGCACAATCACCTTGGAACTTGTGTTAGGGTAATGTAGTTCAATCTGAGCTGTAGATCTTCTTACCGACTTTCCATTGCCTTAGATTCGTTTAACAAACTTCTTTTACGGCTTGCCAATCATTGATCCACTCCAACTCATCAGCATCTTTCATTAAATATCACATGTAAATATTTAATGCATTCTGTTATAGCTCGGTTACAACTCGGTGAATACTAAACTTCACTCGATAGACATTTTGTCTTCATTAACCGACTGAGATAACCTTAGGGTTTACCGACTAGGTTCTTTTCTTGATAACATAGTATAGTATTAACCTTTACATTTTACAACATATGTATGATGTTAAAACAATCTAAAACATCAAGATCTCATCATTGTCTGTCTCGGTAGAGTTGCCCATTGAATAACTTATCCCCTTATTCATCATATTCTTTCCTGTGTCTTTACCGACTTCTTTATAATCTTCATATCATATTTCTTAAGATATGGAAACATCATACTGAATTAGAAAATCAATTTAATGACATCGATGACAAAACAATAATATCAAGATAGTAAAACAACCTTCTCAATATCCTTGTAATATTGCCAACACCATTCTTCCTTCTGCATGTTGTAGCAGTCTGACCACTACCATGACAGATCAAACAAGTTACTCTCCAGCTAGTTGCCACTTGATAACACCTGACCGATGGTCATAGGTATTGTACTAGTTGGGATTCTAGTTCACAGGAAGTTCCAGAATAACTCCTTGAGTCCTTGGAGGATATCTCCCAGTGTTGTGCAAAACTGACCTGCATTCAAATGCTCTATGCCCAAACTTGTTGCATGCATAACAGTTTCCATTGAATCTATTGGATCTAGGCATATTGTTTTGAAAATAACGAAAATTGTTGTAGGCCTTTCTCTTACACACATTATCAGTATGTACTTTGAGACAATTAAAGCAAACAGGTTTAAATTTTTGCTTACCTTCATCCTTGGACGTCGGTTGCTTCTTTGATGCTTCAGCTTTTGTTCCAAAGGTCTCACCTTCCTCATACCCAAAGAAACCAAGTCTAGTGGTATTCTTTACTGGCTTTGTCGATTCTAGCTTTTGCTCTAGCTTAGCAGTACTCTGATTAAATTTGGCAAGTATCTCCTTTGATTCAGTAAGTTCCTTGGAAGTAGCAGCATTGGATTCCATCAAGGTTGCATTCTTAGAAATAGCCATGTTTAGTTCACCTTGCATTTCTTCTTTTTCCACTTTACTCTCTTGGAGGTGAGCGGTAAGGGCACTGATTTCTTGCTTCAGCTTGGAGATCTCATGATCTTTGTCTTTTACCAGATCTTTAGCTTTCCTTCTATTCTCAAGCTCTTGACACATTCTGATAGTCAGTCCTTCCAACTCTTTTCTCGGATTGGCTTTAGATTCATTCATTTTTTCAACTTCTTCAACTAGGGTATCCATGTCTACTTCATCAGAAGAGCTATTTTCAGTAAGTTCCATCATTTTTTCAGCATGCTCTCTTCTCTTGGCCAAAGAGGCTTTATAATTGACTTTGAGTTCATCATAGGCTCTCTCAGTCTGAGTGAGATGATGAGTAAGTTCACTCACAATGTATTCCCCCATATCTCCTTCCAAGTGGTTAGACTTATAGAAAGGTTGGCTCTGATACCAATTGATGAATACTAAGAGGGGGGGTGAATTAGTATACCAAAAAATACTGTAAACAAACTTTTAAACAATTTAGCAGATAACCGGTACAACAGATTCACTAATAAACCGGTTAAGATAAATGCAAACCAAATAGCAAACAAAGCATTCACCCACAAGAGCACAATCACCATAACACAAGATATTTGACGTGGAAACCCAAATGGGAAAAACCACGGTGAGCAGAAACTCACAAGTAACTATATGCAGAATAGAAACCAGACCGGTTAAGGTCATACAATGTTCTTCACTAGAATAGATCCTGTTAGGAATCTAGATCTATGTTAGGAGACAAGTCCTGTTAAAGACTACCTTGTTAAAGGATTTCAGATCCACAGTTGTGAACCACCTTGTTAGAGGATTTACAAAGGCTTTGTTGGGCCTACCCAGTTAAGGGTTTCAAACTTGTCGAAGATATTAGTAATCAACAAGTTAATAATCTAGATAATAGCACAATATGCTTAGTTAGATCCTTGATAGCTCATTGTTAATGCATTTCAGCATTACTTTAGTCTTCAATATCTCCACACTCTATCTCTTCACACAAACCTAATCTTCTCTTCAATGATCGCACATAACCTTTTCTATCACACATCTCACATATAAACCCTAGACATGATGTCCTTATAAAGGAATCTAATTTCATGTTGGTCCAATAGGATTAGACTACAAGTTCCTAGGTTCAGTGTATCTAGACACATTTGGTAACATGACACAAAAACACCGCCAAAGTGTCGATGGATGATAACTCATCACACATTATAGTAATACCGGTTGGTAAATCATCATAGAGTAATATTGGTTAATACAATATACCGATTACCGATTGTCAAAAATGAAGACTGGAAAATGTTAACTACCGCTTTGTTCCTTCGTACCGCTTGAGATCCTTGAACTGCTTGGGATCCTCATACCGCTTGGGTCTTCAGTCAATATGTGACCGCTAGACATCTTCTGCAAAATACCGATAGTCTAAAGACTATACATTCAATAATACACAATATCGGTTGGAGCAATTATCAGTTGAGCATAACTCATACATCAAGAAAGTGTGTGTCCATCAATGACAATCAAAACATCATCAAAATGCCAATAATACTGACTGGTAAAGGTAGGAACATTATTCATGTTGTTCATCATACTATTATTCATCCTACTTCTGCACTGACTTGCCATATGACCATTTTTTTTGCAAGTAAAACATCTATCATTAAATTTATGAGCATTAGGTTGTCTTACCGGAGGATTCTTGCTCTTCGTATGATCAGGTTTAGCATTGTCTTTTCCAGATCTAGAGGATTCACCTTTCTCAAATCCTAGACCTCGCATATCCTTTCCATGTCTCTGACTTTCCAACATCTCATCAAGTCTTGCTAAACTAGCTTTGAATTTGTCCTTGTATTCATTGGCAGTAGAAAGTTCATCCCTCAAGGTAGAAACTTGTCTTTCAAGTTCTTGACCATTATTCCTCTATTGAGTCAACTCAAGCTTCAATTGATCATTCTCATAGGTAAGCCTGAAGCATTCATCAGCTCTTTCCTTAAATGATTGTGTCGAATTCTCTTCATTATTCTTCTGGTCCTCAATTTCTTTAGTCAGTCTCATCATAATGGATTGCATCGCATTCTTCAAAGCAACATTATCTCTCTCAATCTTGTTAACATCATCAACTTTGTCTTGGAATTCCATGATATGATCTTCTTTCTCCTTTAACCTGTCCATTAATTCCTTCTTTTCTCTACAGATACTTACTTGGTCCTTTATCTCACTAATGAATTCATCAGTAGCATCTAGGTTCTTCTTCAAGGTACAAACCTCACTTATGTCTGCATCAAGATCCTCAAGTGCCACATTGAGTTGTCTTTGAAACTGGAATCCATTGAATCAATCTCCTAGATCTTCCTCAAGTGGTTAAGCTTCCTCAGAGGAACTAGGCTCTAATACCAATTATTAGAATCAGAGATCACTTAGAGGGGGGGTGAATTAGTGATCTACCAGAAGTTAAAACCCAAAACATAGTCTTTATCCACTGGTTAACAATGCATAACAGAAAAGAACATAAACATGAAACAAAGAATACACAAATCCACAACACCATATTTTTTACGTGGAAACCCGGAAAGGGAAAAACCATGGTGGGCTAGAACCCATAATATTAATATGCTATCGACAAGAGTACATAAATATTACATAGGTGGGGATTGCACTTGCATTCAGGCTCACTGCTCAAATAAAGTTGCCCAGAAGGCTACAATGAGTAAATACTGTAGACACCTAAAAATGTCTCATTGATCATGTACTAATTATTCTTCTAATTGATTAAATAATTCCATAATTATTTAATTAAGTTAATTAATCTTATTCTTCTAATTTCATATTTCCTCATAATCTTACTAACCATTCTATTTCTTATTCTTTCATCATTTAATCATTTTAACCATTTTCTAATGCTAATTAAATATTTAGTATTTAATTAATTCTAATTAATTCCCCAATTTAAATAATCTTTTTTATTTAAATAAATTAATTTTCAATTTCTATCTCTAATCAATTAATCATTCAACCCTTTGCTAAATATTAATTAAATCTTTATTATTTAATTAATTGTGATTTAATCCTTTAATTTAAATAATCTTTATTATTTAATTAAAGTCCATTTCTAAAATAATTAAATAGTTTCTTTAAATTATTTAATTAGCTAATTAATTCTTCCATTTCCAAAACCCCAAATTCTAATTTCATTTAATTCCAAATTCTTCTAATTTCTTCTAAATTCAAATACATGTGCATGATTTCAAAAATCAAATTGAAAATCAAAGTCAAGTTCTAAATATATTCAAATACTAAATTGAACTTAAAATAAATTCAATTATTTGAATAAATCTCATGCAAAGATTAAATTGAAAATCTAAGTTAAAGTGTGCAAGCACATGCTAAATTAATTAATTAAATCATTATCTCTCCAATCTCTATTTCCATCTTCTAGTTAGCTTTTTCATCTTCTAATTTCCTCCAATCATTCTTTTTCTTCTTTCAGTTAGCTTTTTCTCAATCAGTTGACTCTATTCAATGTATTCTGTTTCACCTCCAAATCAACAGTTCAACTATTAATTTTCATGTGAGCTCACTTGAGTTGCACCTCTTGATCAATTTGTTCCACCTTTCAATCAATCTCATTCAATTATCTATAAATTGAGCATCCAATCTCCATTTTCAACAATCACGAACTTTGAATCTTTGTGTCAATTGCAGGTTGCCAATGCAAAATCTGAGAGCCATCATACCATAGAGAGGAGAAGAGATGGAATAGGGAGTTTTTGATTGAATTACTTTATAATTCCTATTTTGATTTGATTGTGTTATTTCATTGTCTGTTTGTTTGAATTCTTTGATTAGATAGGGATTTGTGATTTCCCTTTGAATTCTAATTGATGCTTTAGAGATGAATTCTTTTACATGCGACATTTTGGTGAATCCGACGTGAACAACAACTAATTAACCTTCTCTATTTTCTGTGGTATTTTTGCAGATTGTACAAATTTATTCCTTTTTTGCAGGTTTTGCATGGATTTCAAAAATAGATTTCTTCGTCACGCATTCACGGTCGCATCATCACACAATCACATAGACAGAATTATGCAATCGACCTTTCGAGGTCACATAATCAACCTTTCAGGGTCACACAATCGACCTTTCAGGGTCACGTAATTGACCTTTCAGAATCACGCAATCGACTTCTCAGGATCATGCATTCACTTTGAGATTATTACGCATTCGTTAGGAAAATTCTTGTTCTATTATTTTTATTCCTATTTCCTTTATGTTCTCTGATCTGTGTAATTCTGCATGAAATTGAGTAAATCTGGAAACAGATTATTTTATTGCATGTTTTTGTTATAACAGTTTATGGCATGTAAGGTACAATTTAGGATTTCAAGTGCCAAAAGGACAAAGGAGTAGAGAAGACAAGCCAGATGCTATCAAAGAATTCTCAAAGAAGAAAAGAAAATACAAGATTGGGAAGATCAACCAGCCATCGACAGATACAACAACTTGGTTCTCTCATATCAGGTGAAATATGAGTTGGTTAACATTGGATGGATGATGAGAGATCTAGCTAGAGCCTCACAATCTGTTTTGCAGGTTTCTGATCAAATTTAGCTTCAATTTTTAATTTTTTGTGTTATCTGCCTCTATATTATGCAATCACCTTTTTATCATCACGTAACCAACCTGTTAGGATCACACATTCACTCTGTCAGGATCATGCAATGGATTTGACAAAATAACACAATCGCCTATTCAGGGTCACGTAATAGCACAGGTATCATAATGCATTCATTTATGTTAATTTTGGATTCTCTCTTTTTTGTTGATTTAATTTTAATACTAATCATTTTTTTGTAGCCTATGGTGAATTTACAAAAAGGATCGGATTATTATTAGATTAATTGCACTCATGCTCTCACACTTCATTTTTTGGTGCTTAAAATCAACATTGGTTAAAATTGACATGCATGCATAACACTTCAGTTTGGGCTTAAAATCAACAATGGTTAAAATTGACATGCATACCTTCACATTTCAATTTGGTTTTTAAAATTGACATGCACATGCGTATTCAACACCTCAATTTGGGCTTTAAAATGAACATGAATCAGGCTGCACATAGATTAAATAACATTTGATTTTATTAAGGGAAAAAACTTTTATCATGTCTGGGGTGGACCTATTGTTGCATTAACTAACTTTCCACCTGCCTTCAGGGTCTTGGGAGAAAGGAAGGAGGTGGCAACAAAACTCAATTTTATTTTATTCCACGTAGAGAGGGGTATCTTTAACTCAGGATTTCATCACCCCACAGAGGTACTTCGAATTGGGATGCATTGGGGATATCATCTCTCCCAGCGTACTCTCGAGTGGGTTTTTCAAGCCGCTATATAAATATATTGGTCAGGCGGCTAGAGTGTTGAGTGAATTTGACGTATGTGGGGGCCTTCCCTACACCGATAAGCTCAACTGAAGTCTTAAGTGGCTTGCTCTAAGAATTCGTCATTGGATCGGGATCCCTCAAAATTTTACAATAAGAACCAACTTAGTAGCCCAAAACCACACATTCAATGATTCAGGGAGTGCGGATCGTACCCCATAGTACCCTTCATGTACATTGCATTATGATATAGAAACCCCTCGGTTATAAGATCTTCATATCTTTGAGATAAGAGAGACTGGCATGCCCGAGAAGTGTGTGCCGTGAAGTTGAGCCAGTGCTACCAGACTCTCTATATATTCATTTTGTTTCGGTATTTCATAAGGGCCTCATTTGAATGGTTTCCAATTTCCAGCCTAAGATTGTCCTCTATGTCTTTTTATGTATCATTGTATCAGACCAGTATTGAGTCAGTTATTTGGGCTATTTCAGGCCCTATCTTGCATATCTCTGAATTCTCTGAGATTGTTTGAAAAACCAGTTCAGTCAACTATATTTACCTCCAAACAATTGTTTTCAAACTTGGCAAAACATGAAACTTGTCCTAAAGATGGAACCGCTGAACATAAAGTCTATTTTTTGAAACATCAAAACTCAAGGTTTTACATACTTGTGACCATAGGAAGTCCTTGCATAGTCCTCATTTACATCCTTACTATCATCCTAAAGTCTTTGCATAGTCCTCATTTACGTCCTTACTATCGTCCTAAGTCCTTGCATAGTCCTCATTTACATCCTTACTATTGTCCTTAGTCCTTGCATAGTCCTCATTTACATCCTTAGTATCGTCCATAGCCCTTGCATAGTCTTCACTCACACCCTCATTATCGTCCTCATTTTAGTCCTTTTCTAGACTTCATATACATTTGTCTCAGTCTATCATTATTTGTATAATCATCCTAGAAAGTTATACCCCAAATGTCCAAATCACAATCAGAGGATCAATCAAACTTAACCTCAACTCAAACAAGTTTGTCAAGTTCAACAAATCAAACATTGTCACATTCAGAGAAATGGAGAAAATATCTTACATGTTGTGATCCTAGGTCCAAACCAAATAAGAAAACATCATGGATTGGCATTATACATTTTGTAGAGAAGGTGGAGGATTCATCTCTTCTATTCCTATTCCATCACTGTCCATAGAAACCTTATCTCAACAAATCAATACTTTGCAACAACAAGTGATAGACATGACTAGTCCTAACAACCATAGGGGCTGGTTAGAAAACATGATGAGAGAAGTGATGCCCACAAGGGAATCAGTATGAGACCAACCTTCTTCTTCTTGTGAGACCATTCAGACATGCCAACCTTCATTCTTCAACAAAATCATTCCTACCTCAGTTCAACCAACATTAGAGTCATGTAAACCTTCTTTTTCTTTCAACCCACTATATCAATCATACCACTCACATCAACCCAACATTCAAACCTTGTTCAACAAAAATCAAACACCATTCAACCAAAGTCCAAATCAAAATTCACACCAACCCAACATTCAAACCCCTTTCAACCAAAGTCCAAATCAAAATTCATTCAACAAAAATCAAACATCTTTCACCCAAAATCATACTCCTTTCAACTAAAATCAAATCCCTTTCAACCAAATCCCAAATCAACCATATCTATCCACCATTTTATCATCCCTTGAAGTCACACAAGACCAATCCATGCCATCTCTATCTAATAACAAAACCTCCCAAGTGTTATCCATCGTACAAATCCAATCTAATTCAAGTCATGATTCAGAGAGTCTTGTTAAAAATACTTCCTCATCAGGCCAAAATGTTGAAACATTCCAACAATCTCCCATGCTCTCCAAACTTATCTCCATGTCAACAGGATGATCCAAAATCAAAAGAAATGAGTCTTGAAACAAATAAAGATCAAGAGAAACCACTTCCATCCTACCCAATTTTTGATCAAGATCCCACTGACCAAGAATCTTATGATGATCCCCTCACTCTTTTCTATTCCATTCATAATCAAACCCTTCCATCTCAAGAACAAATTTTCCTTTCAAGTCCCATCCAACATCTACCTCCTAAACAAGATTGATACATCCCTTCTATCCTTCATAATAATCCCTTTCCAAGAGAAGATCAAAGCATACCTTTACCTTCATGTCCTAAACAAGATCCCTTTATTTCTCCAAATCTTGATCAAGGTCCCTCCATCCCTTCATCTCCATGTAATAATCCTTCATGTTCTTCACAATATTCCCTCTTAAATGAAATTACGATTTCTCCTAGTCTCCCTCATGATCCCAATCCCTCTACACAAGTTGTTAATAAACCCCCTATCAATGAAATCACCAATCCAAATCCTACTACACAGAGCAACTTGTCAACAATTGTATGTGTTCCATCGTCAAATGATAATGTAGTGACAAAAACAAGCATAACACCAACTAATGAGATCGACACCTAGTTGACTTCATCATCCTCTTCAAGTGCATCAATAGAAACAAGCATAACACCCGCTCATGTCACAACTTCAGAACTAAAATCTATTTGCCTCATACATGCACACTTGATAGATTGGGGGAAAGAGAATCTACCACGATTGGATTTCTTTGAAAATGATAAGGCTATAGCTGAATTCAAGGGTTCTAGAGCTGGATTTCCCTTTGATGATCCACAAAATCCAAAAACTAAGGAAATCAACATTGGAGATGTTGAACTTGTACACTTAGCTGAGTCCTTATATCCTATTGGAAAAGACATCTTTATCCGACTCTTCAAACAAAGACCAATGAGCTACCTACACAAAACTTCTTGACCCTATGAACAACATACACCTTAAACGATATTATACCTAAGGGATAGGTTATTTTAGGTTTTACTTTTCACATTGCATATCATTTTATTCAAAGCACTGCATTACATATAGTTTCTTTCTAAGCACACCATATTTAATTTTATATAGCAGCACCAATAAAACAAGACAACTGTCCAAGTTTGTCATTCATTTGCATTTAAGAGAAACAAGGTTCATCTCCTTTCTTAGATATTCGGACATGAAGTCTTTGAGGTCCTAAGGTCATTCATTTTCAACATTACCCTATGATGATGCTTTACTTATGATTGGGTAGTGATTTCACTATTTGAGACTTGTTAACCCAAAATCTATGAATTGCTATATCTCAAACACAATAAAAAAATCTCTAATTCATTCTAGACACCTAGTTGATCATATGACTAGTGAAAAATCTATAATTCTACTTCAGCACTGCCATAATTGTCACACCCAAGTAGGTTTTATTACTTACAAGTCAAGGCAAGAAAATATAAAAATAAAAAGTGTTATGCCAAATATCCATCTCAAGGCAAAAGAGAAATGATATATAACTC
The DNA here is from genome assembly GCF_030272615.1 of Cryptomeria japonica. NCBI lineage: Eukaryota > Viridiplantae > Streptophyta > Pinopsida > Cupressales > Cupressaceae > Cryptomeria > Cryptomeria japonica. The sequence continues at coordinate 286,098,911 of NC_081405.1, forward strand.
AAATATCACACATACAAAGTGTGACAAAAAGCTTGACTATGGGAACATGCAAGTAACTCCATCAGGGCTATGAACGCCTCCTAGCAATGGAGAAATATTTGATAAATTATAGTCTATAACCTTGTCGGAGCTCTAAAAGCTTGCTGGCAATGAGGCTCTATTCAGGATGCTTTTGAAGTTAGGATAATCTATTTAGCTAGTCATATAGGATGCTAAGGATCTTTATTGAATACAAGAGAGAGAATCAACTCATTTGCACACACATGGGCAAAAGAAGATCAAAGTTTCAAGAACCAATGGGGAAGTTTTCCGCATCTCCATTTGTAAATCCTAGTCACTAAGTGTGTTAAGTTGAATGTTCCAAAGGACCTTAGGGATCAATTGACCACTTATCTATAAAATGTTTTGCACCTCCATTTCAATTGGTATATTACAAATTCTAAAACAAACACAATCAACCTTATTCGAATAGGAAATGCATCTTCATCATGCAAATTGCATTAACATAGGTCATGTCAAAATTCATTGTCTCCACATGCATTCTGCAGATCATCATGTCATATAGGTTTACACACTGGGGGCATAACTGAAAAAATCCTAAAAATCAAGATCAAAGTTTCAAGAACCAATGGGGAAGTTTTCCGCGTCTCCATTTGTAAATCCTAGTCACTAAGTGTGTTAAGTTGAATGTTCCAAAGGACCTTAGGGATCAATTGACCACTTATCTATGAAATGTTTTGCACCTCCATTTCAATTGGTATATTACAAATTCTAAAACAAACACAATCAACCTTATTCGAATAGGAAATGCATCTTCATCATGCAAATTGCATTAACATAGGTCATGTCAAAATTCATTGTCTCCACATGCATTCTGCAGATCATCATGTCATATAGGTTTACACACTGGGGGCATAACTGAAAAAATCCTAAAAATCATATAAAGTCTTGAAAAAATCCTAAAAAATTCTATAAAGTCCTGAAAAAATCCTAAAAATCTTATAAAGTACTGAAAAAATCCTAAAAAATCATATAAAGTCTTGAAAAAATCCTAAAAAATCATATAAAGTCTTGAAAAAATCATAAAAAATCAAATAAAGCCCTAAAAAAATACCAAAAACATTGGGAAAACACAAAATATTAAAAGTCATAAAATGTCCTGAAAAAAAAAAACCTTAACAATCAAAAAATCAAAGCAAAGAAACCATAAACCATCCATCAAGTCAAATCAACAACAAAATAACTCTCAAAGTATACATTCAAACTGATCACATGTCTTGTTAATCAATTTATCGATCAAACTCTATCAAACATCAACATGTCTTATATAGGGAAGGGTACACTCGAAACTAGATAAATTGGTCTTACACAAGGTATTCACTCTCTCAAACCAGACATTCCTATCAATGATCACATAAATCAAAACAATGACATAGATCAGTATGACTGCTGGATTTTGTCCAAGTTAGTCTTATCTTTATCAATTGATGACAGGTCATGTTTCATCAAATCAAAAACATTGGAAAATTCTTCATAAAATCCAAAAACATTCACATAACGTCCTTTGAAAATATGAAAAACATCTGTAAAAAGTCCTAAAAAAATCAATAAAAAACATTCAAATATGTGAAAACTTAAAAATACCAAAAATATTGGAAAATTCTTCATAAAATACCAAAAACATTCACATAACGTCCTTTGAAAATACCAAAAACATCTGGAAAATATCTCAAAAAAATCAAAGACATTCAAATATCGATCCACATAATCCAAAAACATCTTAAAAGCTCTTGGAAAAGAACTAAACAATCAAAAATAAAAAATCAATCAAAAAACTTGCAATAAAACGTCTCGCAAGAAACAAATATCCTAGCAGATATCCAGCAAATGCTTTGCACGAAGTTAATAAAGGATACGACTATCCAATCAAACATCTACAATCAACTAATCGAACAGTCTTATCAATCGTATCATATCCATATCAAGTGATCATTATCTTGTCTTAAACAGAAGAGGATACACTCAAAATCAGACAGGTCAATCTTAAACGGGGTCCGCAACTTTCTGAGATCAAACATTATCAACCATCACATCAAGCAACTGAGAACGAAGGCACAAGGTCAGTATAGCTGCTGAATTTTGTCCGAGTCAGTCTTTACCTTTTATCATTTGGCAACAAATTATGTTCCTATGCTACTCAAGGATGTCCACAAGTGACTAGAGGAGTCATGATGGGCATTATCTTTTTTTTTTGTTTGTTGTTTGTGGTGTGAACTGATGAAGTTCTAGGGAAATTGCTCTAGTGGGTGTCTATGATAGGAGCATTCAGCTATTGAATGCCACACATACCTCGACCCATAGTATATTTCCCAGAATGGAGGGGTTCACTCCTTGTCTGCTATGTGTTTGTTTCTTCAATGAGATATCTTTACATCTTGGTTCCTTATACCATGATGTGCTAAGCTTCATTGTTCAATAATAAGGCTTAGTGATGAATATATATTGCGCAATAAATAATGACACGGGTTCGTGAATCAATCATTCTCATTTCATCTCATTTGCTTATTGCTAGTTCGCTGATTCTTTTCTCATCATCTCTTTCTAAATCATTTTCAATCTATCGTCTCTTTCTAAATCATCTTCTTATCTAACATTATTCTATTTCATTCTAAGGTTCATTCTCTCATATTCTATCTCAATATCATCTTCACATCACCTATCTCTATCTCTAATCAACTAACTATTCTTTCATCTCACATTCTTCTTTTTACGAGAGATCATCCATGTCTTTAATGCACAAACAATCTCTCGAGGGGGCATTACACTATACAGTGGTACCAAGGCATACTGGGGTAGAATTTTTCATTTTCTTTGAAACAATGTCATTTCAACATTGTCTCAAAGAGGGGAAAATGTAGACACCTAAAAATGTCTCATTGATCATGTACTAATTATTCCTCTAATAGATTAAATAATTCTATAATTAAATTAATTAATCTTATTCTTCTAATTTCATATTTCCTCATAATCTTACTAATCATTCTATTTCTTATTCTTTCATCATTTAATCATTTTAACCATTTTTTAATCTTATTCTTTCATCATTTAATCATTTTAACCATTTTTTAATGTTAATTAAATATTTATTATTTAATTAATTCTGATGAATTCCCCAATTTAAATAAGCTTTATTATTTAAATAAATAAATTTTCAATATCTATCTCTAATCAATTAATCATTCAACCCTTTTCTAAATATTAATTAAATCTTTATTATTTAATTCATTGTGATTTAATCCTTTAATTTAAATAATCTTTATTGTTTAATTAAAGTCCATTTCTAAAATAATTAAATAGTTTCTTTAAATTATTTAATTAGCTAATTAATTCTTCCATTTCCAAAACCCCAAATTCTAATTTCATTTAATTTCAAATTCTTCTAATTTCTTCTAAATTCAAATACATGTGCATGATCTCAAAAATCAAATTGAAAATCAAAGTCAAGTTCTAAATATATTCAAATACTAAATTAAATTTAAAATAAATTCAATTATTTGAATAAATCTCATGCAAAGATTAAATTGAAAATCTAAGTTAAAGTGTGCAAGCACATACTAAATTAATTAATTCAATCAATCAATTAATTAAATCATTATCTCTCTAATCTCTATTTCCATCTTCTAGTTAGCTTTGTCATCTTCTTAAATTCCTCCAATCATTCTTTTTCTTCTTTCAGCTAGCTTTTTCTCAATTAGTTGACTCAATTAATCTATTCAATCTGTTATGTTTCACCTCCAAATCAACAGTTCAACTATTAATTTTCATGTGAGCTCACCTGAGTTCCACCTCTTGATCAATATGTTCCACCTTTTAATCAATCTCATTCAATTATCTATAAATTGAGCATTCAATCTCCATTTTCAACAATCACGAACTTTGAATCTTTGTGTCAATTGCAGGTTGCCAGTGCAATATCTGAGAGCCATCATACCACAAAGAGGAGAAGAGCAATTGAAGTTATATGGAGTCATGGAATAGGGAGTTTTTTATTGAATTACTTTATAATTCCTATTTTGATTTGATTGTGTTATTTCATTGTCTGTTTGTTTGAATTCTTTGATTAGATAGGGATTCATTATTTGCCTTTGAATTCTAATTGATGCTTTAGAGATGAATTCTTTTACATGCGACAAATACAATGAAATGAACTCTTAATTCACATCTGATTATGCAAAAATGAGATATGGTTAAGTGTTGAATCTGTGATTGTCTCTGCTCTGTTGAATACTTTGTTTCTATCTCAGTCAGCTACCGATTGGTCTGAAAGCAAAATGCGCAAGTGAAACTATGCTTAATCACACCAAAATGGATCACAACATCTCTAGAATACCAAAAATCAATTGCCAAATTGATCTTCTATATCTGGTCATAACACAAAAGTAATCTCCTTCAAGTCGGCTTCAATAAGTGTAACGTGTAGCTCAAAGTTGGCTTCAATCTTGAACAAAACATAGCACCGGACCAAAAGATTATAATCACATGCTTCCCAAAGGTCTTCCCTATCATTGAGAGCACAAAAAAAATCATCGAAACCATCGCAATCATTGAAAATCATTTTGATCCAACACATTACCGAAATACCTCGTTTTACTAGTTAACTGGCTACCGGTTAACACCAACTTTCGGATAAGATGAATCATGACTGCCAAATCAAATCACCACAGAAAGAGATTGAATACTAAGTGAATTGTAGCAAATTTGGAATGTATTAGGAAAGTAAATTAACCCTCTTTTATAATAGACTAGTTGAATTAAGCAAATTGAGACTAAGTGTAGAAATGACAAAGAAGCAATTATATCTTGAGATAGAGATACAAGAAGAAGTTGTGCACCTGGAATTAGTAGTGGAGTGACAAGACGAAGCTTCTTTGCAAATCTAAGCAAAAGTTGCAGGGACCGGGTTGAAGTTGCACATAGTCCTCCAAAAAATTTGTGTGCCGAAAAGGGTTTTTTTAGTCTATGGAAATGAAGCCTAAACCTACAATTACAGCTGCACACTTGCAACCTACTCACATAAAAGAGAGGAAAATGTTGTTGGGATTGGGGGTTTGCCTTAAGGTCAAACCCCGTCAAACCCCATTTTCAAATTATCCAAGTGGTTGAAAAATACTGCAAGTAAATGTCTGGAGTGAATCCACCTTAAGGAGGGGATGTAATTGAAATGTTGATACCTTTGTATTCAAATTTGCTTGAATGGATATGTGAAATAGGATGTCTCAAATGTTGGTAGAAATCTCCTCTTCATTGGTTGAATCCTTGTCTTGAATGCAACACCTAGCCTTGAAAAGAGACTTGAAATGCTCAATGCTTGAATGAAAGCTTGAATGCTTGAATGCTTATGATTGACTTCACTTATCAACTTATGATGTAATGCCCCGCCAGAAACCCTAAAGGAAAAACAATACAACTAGGCAACTAAAAGGTGAAATATTTTTTTTTAAAAGAACAAGTGCATTAATTATAACTATTGCACGTCTAATAACATAGCGGAAGCCTAACACCTGATTCCCAAAGGGTTACCAATGAAGATTACTTCATAGATTATATTAACAACATGAAAAATCCTATTGTTCAGCTAATTAGGAAAATTAAAGGTTTAAGATAAAATCTACACATAAATCTAAATTCCATAATGAAAGAATCAAGTACTCCAATACATCATTTCTCATAGTTCATATATACAAAAGATTAAAGGAATTGAATTAACATACATTCCAATGACTCCCTTTTACAATATCCATACATACATGGTTACAAAAATACCATGGATTACAATGTTACAAAACGAAGGTTACATAAAAGTTTGATACAATGACCTCAAGGTCTCAACTGAACAATGATCACAAACAAGAACTGGTACATGAACCATGAACCAAGAACATCAACGAAGCCCTTCCTCGCCTGAAGATACATTCCAAAACATCCGATGGAAAGTGGCACTACCACCCGAACATGTGATCCTGAAATGGAACCACCCCACCATGCTAGGAAATAGTAGAAACCCTCAAGCAAAAAAAGTAAAACAAGTATGAAAGAACTACAAGACTCCGCAAACATCCATGTAACTCAACTCACAAATACTAGTGACTCTAAGGAGAGAGTATCATCACATAGCTTACGATGGATACCATGGTACAACCTCCTAGGTCCCGACTCTATATCCTAGTAACCTCTCCTGGCTTCAGGCTCCAACTAAGTCTCATGCAGACCCTACCAATCCTTTCATGAAGACAAGGTGGTAAGTTTTCCATCCTAGGCCTTCTCGTATCATTATGAGCCCTGTACAAGCACTACACCTATGCACGAGGCACATTATCTTAATTAATATTTATTCTAACAACCCTCTAATCAATTATTAGGTTATCACTTTTTAACTGACTTTCGACGGGTTATCCTATCATCCACTTTGGGCACGGCCCCTGCTCAAAAGCCACTCTCTCTCATAGAACACTATAGGAAAGGTCTCTCTATGAGAACCTTATGGAAAAACAGACATCAATACCTAATCTTGACAAACCACATGTGAAGGATACACAATCACTAACCCAAGATTGACCATTTGGATAAAACACACAATGTCTCACATCAATAAGGTTATACATCAACACCTGACCAAGGAATAATAAGATAGGACACAATGACAACTCAACCAGGATTGCAATAGAACTTAGACTTGACTGAAAACACCATTTACACAAGATCCTAATACAGGCAATCTTTCCTTAAAACAGTCAAATGCATAAACAACTTGCAATTTAAGATTTCTAGAAAATAAAAATTACAACTATATTAAGACACTACTTAATAAGTCATAAACCTAATTTTTCATCTTTTTCGTAGTTCGATTTTAGAGTTTCTCTCTCTATCTTGCTATCTTTTTCTTTATTCCATTCTCTAATCCTTTGTTGCATCTCATCTGCTCTTCTCTTCCAACTCAATGGTCTATATATAGTGATGTTACCTACCCTCTTTCCTACTTTTGGCTATCTCTTTTAGTGGTGGATTGATTCTAAATGACACCACTCATGGTTTTATTGCAACATAATAGTCCTAAATGGTTTTGAATTCTTATGTATGTTCACCATGCAATGTTATCTATTACCTACTTTGTGACACCAACCACTAAAGTTGTTTAGTTCATAATTAATGATGATACATGATGCTTTTAGCTCTCCAAATACTTCTAGCGAAGTGACTAATAAGTCCTAGTACCTAGGTTCTGAAACACATGCATGAATTTTCTTCCATATAATAAAAGGTGTGTAATATGTTCCTAAACTGCAATATAACTAATCATTTAGACAAAATTCCACTATTATAGCTAATAACTTAATTACATCTATTACTCTATGATTTTTCATTTATCTCTTCCAAATGTTTAATAATACCTTTCAATAACAATAATATAAGCAAGATCGTATTAATAATCATAACTTATAACAAAAAAACTTCCATAAATAATAACCCAAAACTAAAAGAAATTTCTGACCTCTTGTGAGCTTGACTGGTTTGCAAGACTTCGACGCTCTTCCACCAAATAGCACTATGCCTTGCTTGCCAATCTCAACCCAATCTATCCTCTAACCTAAATTTATCTCTATCTCTCTTTGATACTTTTAAAAGTATCCTCTCTATTCCTCTCTTCTATTCTATTCTTCTTCTCCCAAGTCTATCGTCCTTCCTTGCTTGCGAATGAATCCCCCTTCTTCATTTCTCCCACCTTTGTTTATCCTAAAATTCCCTATGACTTCTCCCCATTCTTAGGCTTGATGATTGTGAATGATGAGGAGTCTTCTATGAAATACATTGAGTTTTCAACTTGACTTTATCTCAAGTCTTAATTATTGTAATTGTTTATCATATCCTTTACTCTACACGTCTAACAAATTACTGCAGTTCAGAGTGCATGAGTCAACTATGCATATCTCCCTATCGTTGGTTTTCCTATTTCCATGGCACACGTTCCTTCTATCTCATTTCCCTCTGCAGTTATAAACCAAAGATTGTGGGCTATGTTGCAGTCAACATCTTCCTTTGTGGACTGATGGAGTTGTCATGGGCGAGTTAAAGCTCATGCTGCCAGAACTACTCATGGTCTCCACGTTACATATTATCCTATCCATAATTGGTGGTGCATGTATCTAACACGTGGGTTATGCTTTGGAAGGAGTGGCGATGTTTGGTTTAATCATCATGAAGATTGCAGTCTACCTTTGTGGTTAATGGAGAAATCTGCAACTTCCTAATCGACATGGCACCACGTGCCAATCTACTCCCCTCCAAAATCAGTCATGAGCCATTACCAAAGGTCAATCTGCAGTACGATGCAGTTATCTGCAGCTCGTGGAGAGGTTTTATCGTTCAGTAGAGTCTATTATCCAAATGGGAGAAGCGGTCGACGTTCGGTTTAATAGAAAGTGAGAGGGGTGGTTGGTGGTAATACCGACCCCTCCTTTTAAATAAGGGGGTGGTTGATATTACCATTGGCCACCCTAGTTACTTGTTTTAATAACCCACAATATTTTTAATTTGTTTTATTTTAATTTTCATTATTATATTTTTAATATTTAATTAATGACTTTCATTAATATAAATATTTAAACATTATTCCTTATTTAGCAAATTATATTTGTAAATATATATTTTGGTTTCCAATATTTATAATTAATGACTTTTCATATATATATATATATATATATATATATATATATATATATATATATATATATATATATATATATATATATATATATATATATATTCAAACAATAAACTTGTTAATGATAACCCTTTTTCAATATATAATAATATATACTATACATGACTTATTTTATTTTAATCTTAAATGATTACGTAGATATAAACAAAATTCATGAAGTAATCATATTTCACGATAATTGATCATGACTCCTAATTACCTACATGCATATATATATATATATATATATATATATATATATGTATGTATATGTATATGTATATGTATATGTATATGTATATGTATATGTATATGTATATGTCCGAGTCTGAAATAACATATAAAATACGTATAACTTTTAGTATAATTTGAAAACCAAACATCGAATATAGTTTCAATAATTCACCTACTTCTACAAGAAGGATGTTAAATCCTCGCATCACTATTTAATTCACATTATCAACAATTTTTCACCCTTAATAGACAAATATAACATAACATGAAGTAGTTAAAATCACTAAACACACAAACTGAGAAAACATCAAGCAATTACACATAAAAGATCAAACAACAAAATACAAAGGTCGAACAAACTGACAGGACGACCAACTAACGACACTCACCCGAGTGTAATTGAATAAACTAGGGTCAACTACTATCTCCTCCACTTCCATCAGAAAATATAAGGCACGCTCACACCTGTGAAGCCAGGGGGAGACAATACCTCGTACCTACCTGATACTTGTACCTGCAATATCCTGCATCACCAAACCACACATGCATATATACAATACAGAAAACACTGCATACACACCGATGAAGGAGAATCGTGATGTTCCCTGTCTCACTGAAATAAGTGAAGGAAAATCGTCTCCTTGCATCCAATACACTCGCAGACACACAACGTACATTGCATAGATAAAGTAAAGTGTCAGTACATAGCAATAATCCATAAAATACCATAAATCACAAGTACTGAAATACTGTAAATAAGTTAAGCATCTCAAATCCAGATAAAACATGAAATAATGTCATATAAGTCTGAAAAAAAATCATGGTAATGTATCCACTGAAAAAAACCAATAATAAAATATGAGTCTAATAAGTTCAAACAAGTAGGGGTACTACATTCTCCCCCCCAAAACTAGGCTTACTCCTGAAAGCCTAAAACAAATAAGAATACAACTCTTGTTGCATGCTGAATGCGCAACTGATGATATCCAGATTTCAGGTCAATCTTAAAAATATCTTGGCTCCCTTTACCTGATCAAAAAGATCATCTATATGAGGCAATGGATATCAATTCCGGATGGTTACCTTATTTAGCTGTCGGTAATTAATGCATAACCGAAGAGAACCATCCTTCTTCTTAATGAAGATAATGGGCGCACCCCAAGGAGAAACACTAGGACAAATGAATTCCTTGGCTAACAATTCTTCTAGCTGCAACTTCAACTCACTCAATTGCGGAGTAGTCATTCGATATGGGGCTCTCGAAATAGGTTCTGCACCAGGAACCAAATCAATGTGAAAGTCTATGTCTCACTTTGGAGGCATACCAGGAATATCCAATGGAAACACATCAACATACTCTCGAAGAATAGGGTGACTATCAAGAGTGATTTCTCGAATCTCTAATTCATCCACATCCTCAAGAGTAACTGCAAAATGTTGGCACCCTCTACACATGCACCGCTTAAGTTGCATAGCGGAGATCATACGTAAGGATATTGATCTTTGAACACCAACAAGTTTCACTTCCTTACCAAGGTCATCTAAACACTTCACTGTCTTCTTGCGATAGTATACATGAGCACTATGAGAAGATATCCAATCCATTCCCAACACAATTCCATAAGTACGCAAAGGAATGACTCAAAGGTCAATTGAAATAACTGTGGTTCCTAGGTCCAACTCATAACTGGGAACAAAGGCATCTATGGAAACATAGACACCTATAGCCAACTCTACTGGCCACCTCCCCTAGTTTTCTTAGCATGACCTAGCACTGTATAGAGAAAATGGTTTAGACCTATGGCAAGGATAAAACAAGGGAAACACAAACATTAAGACCTAAGCAAAAAGGTCAAGGTGAATAGGCTTACTACAAACCCAAAGTACCTAGTGTTGAAACTTATGGCTCTGATACCAAATGTAATGCCCCGCCAGAAACCCTAAAGGAAAAACAATACAACTAGGCAACTAAAAGGTGAAATATTTTTTTTTAAAAGAACAAGTGCACTAATTATAACTATTGCACATCTAATAACATAGCGGAAGTCTAACACCTAATTCCCTAAGGGTTACCAATGAAGATTACTTCGTAGATTATATTAACAACACGAAAAATCCTATTGTTCAGCTAATTAGGAAAATTAAAGGTTTAAGATAAAATCTACACATAAATCTAAATTCCATAATGAAAGAATCAAGTACTCCAATACATCATTTCTCATAGTTCATATATACAAAAGATTAAAGCAACTGAATTAACATACATTCCAATGACTCCCTTTTACAATATCCATACATACATGGTTACAACGTTACAAAATTAAGGTTACATAAAAGTTTGATACAATGACCTCAAGGTCTCAACTGAACAATGATCACGAACAAGAACTAGTACATGAACCACGAACCAAGAACATCAATGAAGCTCTTCTTCACCTAAAGATACATTCCAGAACATCCAATGGAAAGTGACACTACCACCTAACCATGTGATCCCAAAATGAAAGCACCCCACCATGCTAGGAGATAGTAGAAAACCCTCAAGCAAGAAAAGTAAAACAAGTACGAAAGAACTACAAGACTCCGCAAACATCCATGTGACTCAACTCATAAACACTAGTGACTCTAAGGAGAGAGTGTCATCGCATAGCTTATGATGGATACCATGGTACAGCCTCCTAGGTCTCGGCTCTCTATCCTGATAACCTCTCTCAGCTTTTGGCTCCAACTAAGTCTAATGCGGACCCTACCAATCCTTTCATGAAGACAAGGTGGTAAGTTTGCAATTCCAGGCCTTCTCATAACATTATGAGCCCTGTACAAGCACTACACCTATGCATGAGGCACATTATCTTAATTAATATTTATTCTAACCACCCCCTAATCAATTATTAGATTGTCACTTTTTAATTGACTTTCAACGGGTTATCCTGTCATCCACTTTGTGCACGGCCCCCGCTCGTAAGACACTCTCTCTCATAGAACACTACAGGAAAGGTCTCTCTACGAGAACTCTATGGCAAAACAAACAGCCATACCTAATCCTGACAAACCACAGGTGAAGGATACACAATCACTAACCCAAGATTGACCATTTGGACAAAACACACAATGGCTCACATCAATAAGGTTATACATCGACACCTGACCAAGGAATAATAACATAAGACACAATGACAACTCAACCAGGATTGCAACAGAACTTAGACTTGACTGAAAACACCATTTACACAATATCCTAATACAGGCAATCTTTCCTTAAAACAGTCAAATGCATAAACAACTTGCAATTTAAGATTTCCAGAAAATAAAAATTACAACTATATTAATACACTATTTAATAAGTCATAAACCTAATGTTTCATCTTTTTCGTAGTTCAATTTCAGAGTTTCTTTCTCTATCTTGCTATCTTTTTCTTTATTCCATTCTCTAATCCTTCGTTGCATCTCATCTCCTCTTCTCTTCCAACTCAATGGTCTATATATAGTGTTGTCATCTACCCTCTTTCCTACTTTCGGTTACCTCTTTTAGTGGTGGATTGATTCTAAATGACACCACTCATGGTTTTATTGCAACATAATAGTCCTAAATGGTTTTGAATTCTTATGTGTTCACCATGCAACGTTATCCATTACCTACTTTGTGACACCAACCACTAAAGTTGTTTAGTTCATAATTAATGATGATACATGTTGCTTTTAGCTCTAAAAATACTTCTAGCAAAGTGACTAATAAGTCCTAGTACCTATGTTCTGAAACACATGCATGAATTTTCTTCCATATAATAAAAGGTGTGTAATATGTTCCTAAACTGCAATATAATTAATCATTTAGACAAAATTCCACTATTATAGCTAATAACTTAATTACATCTATTACTCTATAATTTTTCATTTATCTCTTCCAAATGTTTAATAGTACCTTTCAATAACAATAATATAAGCAAGATCATATTAATAATCATAACTTATAACAAAAAAACTTCCATAAATAATAACCCAAAACTAAAAGAAATTTTTGACCTCTTGTAAGCTTGACTGGTTTGCAAGACTTCGATGCTCTTCCGCCAAATAGCCCTATGCCTTTCTTACCAATCTCAACCTAATCTATCCTCTAACCTAAATTTATCTCTATCTCTCTTTGATACTTTTAAAAGTATCCTCTCTATTCCTCTCTTCTATTCTATTCTTCTTCTCCCGAGTCTATCGTCCTTCCTTGCTTGCGAATGAATCCCCCTTCTTCCTTTCTCCCACCTTTGTTTATCCTAAAATTCCCTATGACTTCTCCCCATTCTTAGGCTTGATGATTGTGAATGATGAGGAGTCTTCTATGAAATATGTTGAGTTTTCAACTTGACTTTATCTCAATTCTTAATTATTCTAATTGTTTATCCTATCCTTTACTCTACATGTCTAACAAGTTACTGCAGTTTGGAGTGCATGAGTGTACTATGCATCTCTCCCTATTGTTGGTTTTCCTATTTCCATGGCACACATTCCTTCTATCTCATTTCCCTCTGCAGTTATAAACCAAAGATTGTGGGCTATGTTGCATTCGACGTCTTCCTTGGTGGACTGATGGAGTTGTCATGGGTGAGTTAAAAGCTCATGCTGGTAGAACTACTCATGGTCTCCACGTTACATATTATCCTATCCATAATTGGTGGTGCATGTATCTAACACGTGGGTTATGCTTTGGAAGGAGCAGTTGATGTCTGGTTTAATCATCGTGAAGATTGCAGTCTGCCTCTGTGGTTAATGGAGAAATCTGCAACTTCCTAATCGACATGGCACCACGTGCCAATCTACTCCCCTCCCCAATCGGTCATGAGCCATTAGCAAAGGTCAATCTGTAGTACAATGCAGTGATTTGCAGCTTGTGGAGAGGTTTTATCGTTCAGTGGAGTCTATTATCCAAATGGGAGAAGCGGTCGACGTCCAGTTTAATAGAAAGTGAGAGGGGTGGTTGGTGGTAATACCGACCCCTCCTTTTAAATAAGGGGGTGGTCGATATTACCATTGGCCACCCTAGTTACTTGTTTTAATAACCCGCAATATTTTTATTTTTATTTATTTTAATTTTCATTATTATATTTTTAATATTTAATTAATGACTTTCATTAATATAAATATTTAAACATTAATCCTTATTTAGAAAATTATATTTGTAAATATATATTTAGGTTTACAATATTTATAATTAATGACTTTATATATATATATTCAAACAATAAACTTGTTAATGATAACCCTTTTTCAATATATAATAATATATACTATACAGGACTTATTTTATTTTAATCTCAAATGATTACGTAGATATAAACAAAATTCATGAAGTAATCATAGTTCACGATAATTGATCATGACTCCTAATTACCTACACGCATATATATATATATGTGTGTGTGTGTGTGTGTGTGTGTGTGTGTGTATGTCCGAGTCCGAATCAACATATAAAATACATATAACTTTTAGTATAATTTGAAAACCAAACATCGAATATAGTTTTGATAATTCACCTACTTCTACACGAAGGACGTTAAATCCTCGCGTCACTATTTAATTCACATTATCAACAATTTTTCACCCTTAATAGACAAAAAAAACATAACATAAAGTAGTTAAAATCACTAAACACACAAACTGAGAAAACATCAAGCAATTACGCATAAAAGATCAAACAACAAAATACGAAGGCCGAACAAACTGATAGGACGACCAACTGACGACACTCACCCAAGTGTAACTGAATAAACTAGGGTCAACTACTATCTCCTCCACTTCCATCAGAAAATATAAGGCACGGTCAGACCTGTGAAGCCAGGTGGAGATGATACCCCGTACCTACCCGGTACTTGTACCTACAATATCCTGCATCACCAAACCACACATGCATATATACAATACAGAAAACACTGCATACACACCGATGAAGGAGAATCACGATGTTCCCTATCTCACTGAAATGAGTGAAGGAAAATCGTCTCCTTACATCCAATACACTCGCAAACACACAATGTACATTGCATAGATAAAGTAAAGTGTCAGTACATAGCAATAATCCATAAAATGCCATAAATCACAAGTACTAAAATACTGTAAATAAGTTAAGCATCTCAAGTCTAGATAAAGCATGAAATAATGTCATATAAGTCTGAAAACAAATCATGGTAATGTATCCACTGAAATCAACCAATAATAAAATATGAGTCTAATAAGTTCAAACGAGTAGGGGTACTACATATGATCCACCTGTCAAACTTATGCAAATAGCAAAGGAAGTGCTCTTTATATAATTTCCAATTAGGGGTGCTTAGATAATTTCCCACCTTAGGCCAACATAGGGAAACTTTTCCCGCTCAAAAATTGACAAGCCCAATGCAAGATAGGACCAAAGGGGGCCCAAAATAGGGATAGGACAAGGGTGTCATGCCCCTGTCCTGCCCTAATTTAGGACAGCTAGCAGCTAAGAGACAATGCAAAATGATGGAAAATGCAAGTTGTTGATTGCATGAGCATGTTTTGGGTCTCCGATCAGGCTTAGGGATTCATCCGCTAATGTAAAGACCCAAATGCGGTCGAAAATTGCAAGGGTCACAATTTTATGATGCTACATTTAGACCCAACTTTAGCGGTAGTATAAGTGTATGCCAATACTACCTGTAAAGTACAAGGAGAAAATATTGAAAGACTTATACCACATCAAGGAGGCAAGATACACCAAGCCCCCAGTGGACTAAGGATCTTACAACTTTGATTGACAAAGTAAAAAGGAAGGTCAAGAGGGAGAACCATGACTGCAAGTAGTAAAGTTTTCTTCACTATGAGTCATGACAAGAAAGGATACCAAAAATTAGAAAGCAAAGCCAAGTTAACTAAGTAACTCCAAGTATCAATAAGGAAAATATGAGTGGAGTGTATAACCCCACATGAAAGCGATCACGCATGCCTTATTGGGAGCAATTTCTTTAAGGTAGGATACACCAAAGAGAGAAAGAGAGGGAGCACATTATCGCAAGGATTTAGCCCCCAATCAAGGAATAACCCCAAGGATAATGAACACAAAACACAAAGAATGAGGTGGCTTCACTTTCCTCAGGGTCAGTATGTTGTATGAAAACTCATGTATATCATGTATATATATACATAGAATAGTCCTCATTCCCCAAAGAAAGGAAGCCACCTAGGACGAAAGGGAACACATGTGTCTTTTGAGTCAACATGAAAGAGACCAAAAGAGATCTAAATGCTTTGCATCATCCTCAAGTAGACATCACTAGGGACAAAAAATAGAATAATAGGGAAACACGTAGAAGAATGGTCACAAAAGAGAAAGAAGGAGAGAGGTAGAGGATCCACGTTACTAATTAGCTAGTCTAGCACAACATCCTCCTCCCAATCTTGCTGATCACTATTTTGGGAAGGCGGGAAACACGCCAAAGGAGAAACATGGAGCACAATAGATGGAGCTATCACAAGATCCAAACAAGGACTATGCTCATGTGTTAAGTCACTTTGTTCGTTTCTAGGAGCTAGGATTAAGGATTTTGAAAATTCTGCAAATAAATGTTTGTCAACATCAACATATTCATATTCATATTCACTATCAGAAGCATTAGGAGTTTTTATGCCATCATGAATAAAATTCTCACCCATTTCTTCATCAAGATTTATAAAAAGAGGATCTCTAACATGAATAGAAGTAAAACCATCACATGCATTTTGCAACTTATGATTTGGAGATTTAGCTTCAACATCTTGCTGAAGAGAAAATAGAATCATGTCAACTGTTGATGTTTTGGGAGATTGAATAGTTTGAGAAACAACTTCACAAGCTCTAATATGATGTTTTCATCGGTGTTCTCTTGCACAATGATTCTATCGAGTCTTAGCAGAAGGATGGGAAGAAGGAATAATATTTGTTGAAGGAGGAGTGTTTTCATCTTTGGTAGTTAGATGTTTAGGTTGAGGTATTTTAGGTTGGACAAGAGGAGAGGTAGGTCTCTTCTCTCTATAAGAGGAAGGAGGTGGAACTACACCATAGAAAGGAGGAATGTTTGGTTTAGGAAGGAGACCTGGTCCATCATGAGGAGGAGGTATAGGTCTAACCTTAGGAGGAATATTATTATTCTTCTTAGGAGAAGGCATGGTTTCATCCATAGGAATAGGTTGTTGGCATTGTGTTGTCATTGATGTCAATCGGTATAGGTAGGTTACCGGTATGAGACTATAGTTAATGTGCAACACTATCATTGGTACATACTAGATGTAATGATCCTTGACATCACCTTGTGTTGCAGGTCACTAGTAAGAGAGAAAATGTCATTCAGTGCAATGACCATTGGAGTCACATTGGTGTCACCGGTACACAAGTTAGTGTTTGACTTGTGTTGAATATATGGACATGTTACCAGTATAGTCTGTCACCGGCAATGATAGTATGTCAATTGGTAAGTGATGTGTTGACAGTGTATGGTTTCTAATCGGTGAGCATGTGTTGACATGGAGAAGATAAATCAACCAAGTGAGTTGTTGCCAACCGACAAGCTTATGACTAGTGTACAAGAAGGGTGAGCAAGGTGCTTGAGTTGTTGATTGTGATGAAGAAGCAAAATGTTATCTAAATCACATCAACACCAGAGGAGAAGGATGTATAGGTCACCGGTACACTATGTTGATGCAAAACAACAAGACTCCCACCGGATAGAGATGCAGTCACCATGTGAAGAGATGTCTAACAGTGAATATGCCCCAACCGGATCACATGCGCCTGTTTGAAGATATGCTGCACAAATAGGGAAGCCACATGAGTACATTGCAAGATACATATGACAAGGATCCACTGCCACCAGTAAGTGGAACTTATCTCCTATTATGCATAGTGTGCATCATAGTTCTGTGAGATAAGAAAAAAGAGGTAAACGTAGGTTTTGCAAGGCTCACACCAGATCGCGGTGAAACAAAAGGATGCCTCAAGTGCATGAAATCAGGGTCATGCACTGGATGGACAAAGTAGGCATGATGAGTTGCTGGGACAGATAAAGAGTGATGGGTTTATCACTTTGACAAACCATTTGAGATGATATCCAATCTGATGATGAAGAAGGCAAGGGTGAGCAATTGCAGATAGAGAGTGCAACTGGTATGCAAATGCCTCCGATGGAAATAGTTGAAGGTTGATGGCATGGTGTCATCAAGGTGTTTACTGGTATGTATGTCCATCGATAATATGGACAAGGTGCAGATATAGAAGACTCCCATCTGATGAGGATGTGCATAAGGAAGGTTAGCAAGAGTTCTAATCGATTGAGTGTTCCACAAGAAGAGAAGCAGAGTGCAAGGTTGAAAGCAGACCAGTTAAGGGTTTAACCGATAGGGTTAGTAAACCGGTAGGTGAACTCGGTAATGGAGTTGGTTGGTGATCCCATCCACACTGACATAGATGGCATAAAAAAGGTGGATGTCAACACAATGGCCATGTGGAGGTGAAGTGGCATGCATGCACAGGTTGGCATGTTAAGATGGTGAAGTACGAGGCGACGAGGTAGATGATGACAGGTCAACATATATGTTGATTGCAAGATTAACGAGATGTACAGTAGAGGTTTGCGGCTCGAGGTCGAGAGGACAACAGTGATCCAGCTCAAACTAATTGAGAAGATCGAGGCAGGTGAAGGAAACCACAACATCCACCAATAGGTTAAAAGTAGATTGCTCAAAATAGAAGACGTGATCAGGAAGGCATGCCAATGGTGAGATTGACTAACGAGTTACATTTCATCAATCAAGGTGATCAGATCTCATGAGATTTGATTGGATTTGGTTTGCCTCAAGGTCGATGAGGAAACTCTAACCGCCCAAAATTTGAATTGGCTTTTGGCGAGAAAACCAGGTTATAAATATGCAAGACAAAATCATCAAAGTTTGTCGCTAGATGAGAGAGTATTCCTCCTAAAGGAGTGAAATCAGTCAAGTGATCACCAAGAATAAGAAGAAGAGACTGAATGTGAGGAAGAACAAGGTTGAAGTGTTCAACAGACAAAAAAAGTGCAGAACTGACAGTGACCATACCGATAGAGAAGAAGTGTAGAAGACTGCAGAGAAGGTAGGCATAGAACCGGTAGAGAAGAAGTGCAAAATACTATAGAGAAGGTAGGCATAGAACCGGTAGAGTGTAGTATTGGTGGAGAGAAATAGTGTAGCATAGGGAAGAGAGAATCGGTAAAGTGTAGAACCGATAGAGAAGGAGAAGAAGTTGAATTGACAAGAGTGCAATGAAGAGTAAGGTTGCAGCAATGTGAGGGTTAGCAGAGTACTGGATAGAAGATCCAGCAGAGAGATTTGTAGAAGAGTTACAAAATCCATTTGTAACAAGATTATTACTTTTATATTTGAATATACTCATTGTAGATCAATGAGTTGTAGCTCGATGTAGGGGTTGTATCTCCTTGGGTTGGTGCCCTAAAATTAGGGGTTGGTGCTCCTAGGTTGCTGCCCTAAATTAGGGGTTGGCGCTCCTTGGGTTGATGCCCTAAACATTGTAATCAGAGATTCATTGTGAGGCAGGATTGGAGCAGTACACTCCAACAACATTTCTCATGGATGTTTTTCCCATCTTGGATTTTCCTCATATATTCTAGTATTATGTGATGTCTCCTTTAAGTGTAAGTGCATTTTTGTTAGTCTCCCATCTAACTGGTAAGTCTACATTCAGTTAGATCTGTTAACTAGAATACTCACATAGGATAGTTAAAGGGAAAACTTTGAGAACCACTGATTCACCCCCCTCTTAGTGGTACATTGTGTCTAACAATTGGTATCAGAGCATAAGTTCCCAGTTAGACAAGTTTTCTCTAGCTTGGGTAGATTCTAGCTTAAGGACACAATGGTCTATTTAGTGTCAATCCCTGCTCCAGTATTTGATGGTTCAAACTTTTTTATTTTGAGTTGCAGAATGGAAGTCTACTTGTCCTCCCTAGGGTTTGATGTATGGATTTCAGTTGTAAATGGCTGCCCTAGTAAAGTCAGTCCTCCCACTGATTCACATGCAAAAAGAAGAAACTAGTGTAATGAAGCAGCAATAAAGACTATACTTTGTGGGTTATCAGATTATAATTCCTTATGGGTGGATAGATGCAGATTGGCAAAAATCTTATGGGATAGATTGAACAAGCTCTATGGAAATGAGCCTACTACTGCAGAACCGGTTTGTGAAGATAGGATGAGAAATGCATCTCATGTATCTGCAGATGATGAAGGCATATCTGCTAGCAGCCACAACAATGATGAAGAAGGAACCCACCTCTTCATGGCTCAATAATCAGAAGATGAGAGGCACACATCTGAGAATGATCATGCAGATCACTCCTACCAACAAGATGTGTTTGGAAGTGATAGTGAAGGTGAAGAAGAAGAGGAAGCTGAAGTTGATCTTGAAGGAGAACTTGTAAATGCACTTGAAGAACTCAGTAGAGTAAGAAATGAATACAAGTTATTCAAGAATGTTGTTATTGTGGAGGAGAACCGATTGACCAAATGCCTTGAAGAATCTGAGAAATGCATCTCAGAGTTGAAGACTGAACAAGATGACACCAAGGTGTGCCGGTGTAAAGATCTAGCATCTAAGCTAGAAGTTAAAGAGAAAGAATATCATAAGCTGGTTGGAGAAAAGGAGATTCTCCGAAATGACCTTGAGAAATGTCAGGATGAGCTCAAGGTGAGAATCCAGTTTGATGGCAGCAGTGATGCCTTGGACAAAATGTTGAAAAAGCAAAAGCATGCCAAGGACACCAAAAGATTAGGAAGTGGTGTCGGTGAATGCTCTACCAGCAAGAATGTGCCCCACAATGACACTGTTTGTCTCCTCAAATGGAGAGAACAAGGGACAAACCTTCACAGTTAGAAATGCTCACTAGAAGAAGATTGATTTAACCACAACTGGTGAAGACATGAAGACAAGGATGAAGACCGGTGCTGAAAGAAGGAGGAACAATGAAAATCCCAAAGGAAAATGGAAGATGGGAGAAGAAAGCTTCACCGGAAGCAAGAACATGAGAAGACAACAGAGAAGACCTCCTACCGGTAGAGGAAAAGGAAATGCTACTACCCACATATCAAGACAAGTGTGGAAGATGAAAGGATTAGATGGAGGAAATGCAAAGTATGGACAATCCAAGGTCCATCCCCGAAGAAGTAGAAATGGAGATGCCAGACCGGTAAGATCTCCCCATGCATGGAAGAATTAACTTATAAGTTATAAATATTCCTTCTTTGGTTACTGCTTTACATGTAATGGTTTTGGCCATAGGGTAGAAGGATGTAGAAAGGGATCTAGAAGGAACAATCTAGGATCTCACAATTATCATGCATATGATAAAAATGCAACAAGGAGTAGATACTTGCATAACTCCTCTCCTGGTTATGCAAATAATGTTTGTTATAACTGCAATAGATCTAGCCATAGAGAGTTTGAATGCAGGAAGAGGAACTTAAAGTCATATGGAAGCCAACATAGCAACTATGCTCAACATAGAAATGGATACAGAGCATATGGAAGTCAAATATTTCCATGGAACCATAAGAGAAATGTTCCTACAGGATCAAGAGGTCCATCGGTTCTAGTAGCCGGTTATGGTAACATGACCAAAAGAAGATGGTCTAACCGATATGTTAAAAGGTTCCCCAATCATGAGGTTGGGATTTATGATGTGTGCTACTATAGCACCACTTCCGATTGTGATGCAGAATCCAGAAATGTAAGGACCAATCTGTAGAAGAAGGTAACACCTACTCCCAAGACTGAAAATGGGAAGATAAGTGAAGTTATGCAATTTTGGAGGAAGAAAGAGGAGAGTAGGACCATGGATCGGCATTGTGCATTCAATGCATAGGTGATATCTCCTAATTCTTAAAGGAGATGTAGAACCTTAGGGGGAGTAGTACATTGACCTTATCATTCACCCCCTCAGTGGAAAAGGACAAATGGAAGAACAGGATGCTACCGATATGGAGGAAGAAAATGAGATGATAAGTGTGTGTAGTGGTGGCCTTGGCTACACACCTATAGATCAGAGTTGGATCACTACTGCATGTGTCAATAGATGGAGATTAACAATTGGAATCAGATGCAAAGTGACACAAAATTGTCAGAAGTTACAGGAAGGTGCTCCGATAGTGATGATGGACTGGTACAGGAAACCAGTATGTACAAGATGTTACTGGTATAAATACTGATAGTTACTTGCAGGTTATGTAAGACAATGAGGTTTGAGATCATTGCATTAGCCCTGATAGCATGGAATGAGGAGTTCATGTCTCAGGTGGTGTTGATAAAGACTTGAATGACATGAGATGGCTCGATTGTTGTTAATGTACGTATGCATCCCTTGAGGGATAACTGGTTTAATTTATGACATGATAATGATATTGTATGGCATTGTGTACATCCCAGATCATGTCATGGGTTGTGGTAGATATAATGGAGCTAAAAGATCATCAGATGATCACATATGCACAGTTCAACTAGTATATGGAGTGTATTAGAGCCCTGGTATTGGACCTGACAAACATCAAGGGCCTGAGATGCATGACTCAAGAGGAGTTCAAGGGTTCATAATATTGAACCAGGATGCTTGAACTTGTGGGTGTACTGACTGTCTAAACTGCAGATGATGAAAATTGTTGTAGGAATACCCAAGAGAATTTCATGGTTAAGGGTATCTACTTTTCATTTGGTTGGTTGTATTCATAGTACAATCACACTTGATTCTAAAGAAATTTGGGATCAGACAGGGGAAGATGCAGTTTGACTAGTAGGTTAGTAGTATTCACTGACACATCCTTCTGTAATTAAGTTCTTTAACAATTGGTATCAGATTTGCATGCTCAATGGATGTCAGTTAATGGTCGAGTCCTCCATCTCAAGAGCTATGACTTGAGAAGATGTAAAAAAGTATGAAGGTTAAAAGAGGAGATGCACTCGGTAAAGAAAAGGGGGAGAAATATTTTTGTTAGTGCTCGGTAGATACAAGGAGGAGTGAAACCCTGATAGTGCCCTTTTCCATTGTTATCAAAGGGGGAGAAAGATTTTGTAGTATACCACATACTACATGTGTGAGATTCCATGGATTATACAAAGGGGAAGAGTTGGCTCACACAAAGGGGGGGGAGAGATCATGTAGTATACCAAATACTACATGTGTTGACATCAATTACAAAGGGGGAGATTGTTGGCATTGTGTTGTCATTGATGTCAACCGATATAGATAGGCTACCAGTATGAGAGTATAATTAATGTGAAAAACTATCATTGGTACATACCAGATGTAATGGTCCTTGACATCACCTTGTGTTGCAGGTCACCGATAAGGGATAGATTGTCATTCAGTGCAATGACCATTGGAGTCACATTGGTGTCACCGGTACACAAGTTAGTGTTTGACTTGTGTTGAATATATGGATAGGTTACCAATATAGTCTGTCACCGATAAGGAGAGTATGTCAACTGGTAAGTGATGTGTTGATAGTGTATGGTTGCTAACCAATGAGCATGTGTTGACATAGAGAAGATAAATTAACCAAGTGAGTGGTTGCCAGCCTGAAAGCTTATGACTAGTGTACAAGCAGGGCGAGCAAGGTGCTTGAGTTGTTGATTGTGATGAAGAGGTGGAATGTTATCTAAATCACATCAACACTGGAGGAGAAGGATGTACAAGTCATCGGTACACTATGTTGATGTAGAACAATAGGACTCCCACCGGAAAGAGATGTAGTCACCATGTGAAGAGATGTCTGATAGTGAATGTGCCCCAACCGGATCACATGTGCTTGTTTGAAGATATGTTGCACAAACAGGGAAGCCACATGAGTATAGTGCAGAATACAAATGACAAGGATCCACTGCCATCGATAAGTGGAACTTATCTCCTATTATGGATAGTGTGCATCCTATTTATGTGATAAGACAAAAGAGGTAAAGGTAGGTGTTTGAAGGCTCACACGGGATCTACCGGTGAAACAAAAGGATGCCTCAAGTGCATGAAATCAGGGTCATGCACTAGACTGACAAAGTAGGCATGATGAGTTGTTGGGACAGATGAAGAGTGATGGGTTTGTCACTTTGAAAAACCATTTGAGATGATGTCCAATCTGATGATGAAGAAGGCAAGGGTGAGTGATTGCAGATGGAGAGTACAATCGGTATGCAGATGCCTCAGATGGAAACAGTTGAAGGTTGATGGCATGGTGTCATCAAGGTGTTTACCGATATGTATGTCCATCGGTAATATGGACAAAGTGCAGATGCAAAAGACTCCCATCTAATGAGGATGTGTATAAGGAAGATTAGTAAGAGTGTTGATCAGTTGAAGCAGAGTGCAAGGTTGAAAGCAGACCAGTTAAGGGTTTAACTAGAAGGGTTAGTGAATCGGTAGATGAACCCAGTAATGGAGTTCATCGGTGATCCTATCCATACCAACATAAATGACCTATCAGAGGTCGATGCCAATACAGTGGCCACGTGGAGGTGAAGTGACATGCATGCATAGGTTGGCATGTTAAGACAGTGAAGTATCAGGCGGCAAGGTAGATGGTGACAGGTCGATATTTATGTCGACTGTAAGATTCGTGGGATGCACAACAAAGGTTTTAAGCTCAAGGTCAGGAGGACAATAGTGATCCAGCTCAAACTGATTGAGAAAATCAAGGTAGGTGAAGGAAACTGCAAATCCATTCTTGGTGATCGACCAAGATATTCATCGACAGGTTAAAAGTAGATTGCTCAAAATAGAAGGTGTGATCAAGAAGGCATGACAATGGCAGGATTGACTGAGGAGTTATAGTTCATCAATCAAGGTGATCAGATCTAATGAGATCTGATTGGATTTGGTTTGCCTCAAGGTCAATAAGGAAACCCTAACTTCCTGAATTTTGAATTGGCTTTTGGCAGGAAAACCCAAGTTATAAATATGCAAGACAAAATCATTGAAGGTTGCCACTAGATGAGAGAGTATTCCTCTTGAAAGAGTGAAATTTGTCAAGTTCTCACCAAGAAAAAGAAGAAGAGATTGAGTGTGAGGAATAATAGGGTTGAAGTGTTCAACCAACAATAGAAGTGCAAATCTAGTAGTGACCATACCGACAGAGAAGAAGTGTAGAAGACTGTAGAGAAGGAAGGCATAAAACTGACAGAGTGTAGTACTAGTGGAGAGCAGTGGTGCAGCAGAGAGAAGAGAGAACTAGTAAAGTGTAGAACCGACAGAGAGAAGAATCGACATAGAAGAAGAGGTTGAACGGGCAAGAGTGCAACAATGAGTAAGGTTGTAGTAGTGTGAGGGTTAGCAGAGTACTGACAATGAACTGGATAGAAGATCCAGTAGAGATATTTGTAGAAGAGTTATAAAATCCATTTGTAACAAGATTATTACTTTTGTATTTGAATATAATCATTGTAGATCACTGAGTTGTAGCTCGGTGCAGGGGTTGTAGCTCCTTGGGTTGGTGCTCCTTGGTTTGGTGCCCTAAAATTAGGGGTTGGTGCTCCCTGGGTTTCTACCCTAAATCAGGGGTTGGTGCCCTAAACATTGTAATAAGAGATTCATTGTGAGGCTGGATTGGAGCAGTAGGCTCCAACAACATTTCTCACTGAGGTTTTTCCCATCTTTGGTTTTCCTCGTATATGCTAGTGTTATGTGATGTCTCCTTTATGTGTGAGTGCATTTGTTTTAGTCTCCCATTTAACCGGTAAGTTTGCATTTAGTTAGATCTGTTAACCAGTATACTCACATAGGATAGTTAAAGGGAAAAGTTTGAGAACCACTAATTCACCCCCTCTAAGTGGTACATTTTATCTAACATAGGTTGGGAGTCTTCCTTAGGTGGAAGATTAGTTCTATCTGTTAGGGGAAGAACTTCATCTTCAAGAATGATGGGAATATCAAGTGTTGGAGTCCTAGGTTGGCTTAAGGATAAGATCATATCTTTCTTCCATTTTTTATAAGATTGAAAGAGAGCATCACTTCTTGGTGGAAGAGGTCCAAATTTTTGAGGCCAAAAGTAATCAATAGGAACACTTGGTCCTTTTTTAGTTGGTCGAAATAAGAAATGGTTAACAGTTATGATTTCTCCATTGTGGGGAAATTTCAAACACTTATGGATTGGAGAAGCAATAGCCTTCATGGAAGATAGCCAAGGGAAGCCTAACTTCACACATAATTGTTTAGATGAAGGAATGATAACAAAATGGACATATATAGATTTAGTATGAACCTCAATAGGAAGTGTGATAGAACCAAAAGTAGGATAATAAAATCCATCAAATAACTTAACGACGATATTAGTATCCTCATAGATCGGTTGATGCAAATGTAAAGTATAAAGATATTCTTCAATGATGACATTAACCATGCAGGAGGGATCAATAAGTACACCACGACAAGGTTTGCCTTGGATCTTCGCAACTATGTATAAAGGGCCATCAGGTGCCCTAATGGTCTCACTAGGATCAAATGTGATACATGGGTCCTTAGGTGTTTCTTGTTTCTCTACCATATTAACCACATTTGGAGTTGTGAAAGTGACATCAGAGGGAGAAAAAAAGTATGTTCGGTCTTAATCACATTAGAGGTATGAGAGGGTAAAGGATCAGTGAAAATCTTAAGATTTTGATTAGGATGAGCTATTGATTTGTTTGAATTATCATTCACACCTACCACAGATATAGTATTATTATCAATCAAGTCTTGAATCTTACATTTTAATGCAAAACATTTTTCAGTATCATGACTAGGTTGATGATGAAATTGACAAAAAATAATTATTATCAAAGTGAGATGAAGTTGCCTTGCAAGGGTCAACTGGATTTATTGGAGGAAGTTTAATAACATTTATTTGTAACAACTGAGACATGATGTTTTCCAAAGATTCATTCAAAGGAGTAAATTCTCTCTCTTTTAAAAAATTTAGAAATAGAAGGCACACATGTTGTAGCATTCACATTGTTGTTGTTAATGGCGTCATTGAATTTGATGAAGCCTTTGTTTTGTTTGAATTTTGCAAATGGTTGTTGAGCACTCTCACCCTTATCACTCGGATCCATAGGAGTAGATTGCTCCATTTGAATCATAGTCAGCTGATAATTGTGAAGTGTTGCTCACAACTGTGGAAATGAATTAAACTCAGAAAAGAGAAGTTTTTCCCTAATGTGTTTTTTCAAATTAGAAATGAAAATTCTTTGAATATCATTATTAGGCATTGGAAAAAAAATATGAGAACACAAATGCTTGTATCTACCGATGAAATCAGTCACTTTTTCTTTAACACCTTGTTTACAATGCATTAAATCAGTCAAAGTGATTTTAGGACCTATGTTGTTGTGAAATTGTTGGATAAAATCATTTGCTAATTGTTGAAAAGAAGTAATAGAATAAGAAGGCAAAGACAAATACCATTGTAAAGCCTTATCTCTTAATGTTCTAGTAAACAATTTGGCAAGCAATCATTGATCATAAGCAAAGTCAATTACAAAGTTTGGAATGTTTTGACATGCGTTAAAGGATCCCCTTTTCCATTATAGAGTTCTGATTGAGGAACTTAAACATGTTTAGGAGGGACATATCTAACAATATCAAGAGAAAGTGGGCTCACAACATAAAATGTGGGCACACTAAACTTGGATTGACTCGTAGATGTAATTTATTGTTGTAATGAAGACAATTTGAGCAAGGTTATTAATGGTTGCTTTGGTTGAATAATTTATGTTAGACATGTTTGATTGAGAAGGTGGTGTGATGTTATTGAAAGAAGGCATTGATTGAGAATAAGGTGGTGGGACACTATGGTAATTAGGCATATGTGACGATTGAGTAGGGAATGGGACACTAAAAGGAGGAGTAAAATTATTGAACGAATTTCCCCCTTGTATCACATTGATTGGTTGAGAGACAATAGGAATACTCATTGAAGGCATAGATAAAGATGGAGGATTGAATGAAGAAGAGGGATTGCCCCCATGACTAATGGTTATAGGTATGACATTTTGAGTTGAAGTAGCCATGAGTTTTGAATTGAAAGTAGGAATACTATCCATAGAAGTGTTCAAAGGAATAGAATGATTGATTTGTGTAGAAAGTTGTGAATAACCTAAGATCTCAGCACAACTCTTCATAGGCATAACATTAGAATAAGCAATGTGAGCAATACCACACAATATATCAATTGCATTCTTATCACTTTAAAGCATGCCTTTTAGACCTTCAATTAATGGAAGAGACTCACTATTAGGATATTCTTGGGATATCCATTGTTGCAAATTGTCAAACTGATTGTCCAATTTTGAAAGTTGATCTATGGAAACTCTAGTCAAAGCTTCTTCTTCATCATGGGAATCATCAATTGGGTAAGTAGAGATGTTATTAGGATGTGAAGAATTAGCAATATCCTCATTGTAGAAGTCACCCAAATTAGACTCCATCTCTTAGGGAATTAAACCTTGGGACGCCTTAATTCTAATGCTTCGTCTAACGGGGATAGTATAGGTAGGACTAATAGTTGTAAAACTCATGCACTAGAGGGAAAATTTGAATTTTGAATTTTGGGAACAAAGTTTGGAAAATTGAATAAGGCAAAATTCAAGAAAATGATGATGATATAATTTGAACTTTGTGGAAAGAAGAAATGACACAATCTCCAAGAAAGTATTATAATTAATAAAGAGATTGAAATTTAAAATTAGGGCCAATGGGATACCACTTAATTTAAAATTTAAAATTGACAAAATTAAGATCTTAAAATTAGGGCAGATTATAATTGACCACTTAATTTTAAATGTTCCCTTGGAAGTTGTAATGTTGAAATTGGGAAGTGTTTTTTATTTTAGAGGGATCAAAATTTGACAAAATCAGCAAATTTTTTGGATTTAAGCAATTAAATATAGTCATAATAGTCTCTTGAAATTTCGAGAAAAAAGTCAGGGACCATGTTGAAGTTGCACACGGTCCTCCCAAATTTTTCAAAAAAAATTAGGGATGAAAGCTACGATGATTTGAGAGCTAACCCCAAAAAATTGATTGGTTTTACAATCTCTAGATAGGTGAAATTAAGGTTTGAATGTCAAAATACTATTAGGGTTTTGAAAAAGATAAGAAATTGAATTGCAATTTTGAAAAAGGTCAAACCTAATGGATAGGGCCACCTTAAATAATATTTAGAAAACTCAAATTGGTTGAAATTTGCACAAAATCCAATTAAAATTGAAAATTAGGGTTTTAGGACCTAACCACTGAATTCTAAAATTTTGAATTTTGGGAAAAGGAGGGAAATTGAAAATTTGAATTTTAGACAAGAAGACAAGTCTGAAAAAAGTCACAAATCTGAAAATTAAATGTAAATCCAATTTTTGCACAAGTTCAAGTTGATGTTTGAAAATTAGGGTTTTAACAATTAACCACTTAATTTTGTAATTTTGACTGACAAATTGAACAAGATAATGAAAGAATTGAATTTGACAAGCAATACAATTTTCAGATCTAAGACAATAGATACCAAATTTTGCAAAATAAAATTTCCAATTTCAATTTTAATAACTAGGGTTTTGAATGAATTAACCACTAAGTTTTTGTAAATTGTAAGAAATTTAAACTTGTAAATGAAAAATATGCAATAATTTTCAATGTAAGGCATGCAATATGTTGGGTTCACCAAAATGTAATATGGTGAAAAGTGATGAGGGGAGATCAAGTGGAAAGCTTTAATCCCCTCAAAAGAGGGATGAAAGTTTCACAAAGGATTCCCTTCAATTTTTTTACACACATTACATTTAAAAGAGGGTATGAATTCACTAGATCCAATCCCAATGGAAAGAGATTGAATACTAAGTGAATTGTAGGAAATTTGGAATGTATTAGGAAAGTAAATTAACCCTCTTTTATAATATACTAGTTGAATTAAGCAAATTGAGACTAAGTGTAGAAATAACAAAGAAGAAATTATATCTTGAGATAGAGATGCGGGATGAAGTTGTGCACCTGGAATTAGTAGTAGAATGTCAAGATGAAGCTTCCCTACAAATCTGAACAAAAGTTGAAGGGATTGGGTTGAAGTTGCACACAGTCCTCCAAAAAATCCAAGCGTCGAAAATGGTTTTTTCATCTCTGGAAATGAATCCTAAACCTGCAATTACAGTTGCGCACCTGCAACCTACACACAGAAAAGAGAGGAAAATGTTGTTGGGATTGGGGGTTTGCCTTTAGGTCAAAACCTATTTTGGGATTAACCAAGTGGTTGAAAAATGCTACAAGTAAATGAAAGGAAATGTTTGAAGTGAATCCACCTCAAGGAGGGCATGTAATTGAAAGGTCGATACCTTTATAGACAAATTTTCTTGAATCGATATATGAAATAGGATGTCTTGAATGTTGGTAGAAATCTCCTCTTAAATGATTGAATCCTTATCTTGAATGCAACACCTAGCCTTGAAAGGAGACTTGAAATGCTCAATGCTTGAATGAATGTTTGAATGCCTATGATCGACTTCACTTAGCAACTTATGATCCACCTGTCGAACTTATGCAACTAGGAGAGGAAGTGCTCCTTATATACTTGCCAATTAGGGGTGTTTAGATAATTTCCCACCTTAAGCTGAAATAGGGAAACTTTTCCCGCTCAACTATTGACAAGCCCAATGCAAGATAGGACCAACGGGGGCCCAAAATAGGTCTAGGACAAGGGCACCACACCCCTATCCTGCCCTAATTTAGGACAGGAAACAACTAAGAAACAATGCAGAATTATGGAAAATGCAAGAAGTTGATGGCATGAGCATGTTTTGAGTCTCCGATCAGGATTAGGGATTCATCTGTTAATGCAAAGACCCAAATGTGGTCGAAAATTGCAAGGGTCACAATTTTATGATGCTACAGACCCAAGAACCAATAACATGGGGGGTCGTTTGCCATCATCCAACATATTTGATTTTTTGAAAAGTGAACAATAGAGTCGGTTCCTTGCCTAATTAAATCTAGCATGGCAGGGGCTAATAAAGCATAAGAAAATGCATACGCATCATACGTAGTAGATAGGATGTGGGTCCATACAGTTATAGGCTTCTTCCTATTCTTACTATCATGAATTGAAAGCTCCATATGTTGTCGAAAGAAATCTATATTTTGATGAAAAAATATATGGACTAGAAAAGAGGTGTACTTGAACCTATAATGTTTTGAGAAATTTGTCAATTGTTCCATGATCCCTTGGACAAGGATTTCTGCAAAATCATACCAAAAGGGCTCTCTCTTCTTCTGGAACTTGAACAAGAACCCCATTTGAAAAGGGTAGATATTGGCATTGCTATCAAAACCAAAAATATATGCCAACATCGATGCAACATCCTTTAGATCTTTTTTCTTTAGATCGTTGTATGGAAATGGAAACTGCAGGAGGTCTTTGGTATTCGGGTCTCTATTCATTACATCATTACAAAATCTTACAACGTCATTCCTTCCTTGCCAATAAATTTCTAGAACCTTTTTGCGGAACATCTCTGCATTTCTATTAATTGTTGGGAAACACAACATGTCCTGGATTGCATCCATGCTTATCACTGCCCTTAGTGATTCCCCTTTGATCCTTGGTGGGTTCACATTGAAGTTTGCAGTGCATGCATTAATAAATTTTGGGCAGTGAGGAACATTTGGCACCATATATTGAGGAAGGCCAAAATTATAGAGTTTGAGAGTGGGTTTACCTGAACTTCCCTTCTTTCTCAAACTCCTTTGGCAGACGCCTTCTCAAAGGGTCTTTGGATGTTCATGAAGTTCAAGAGCATAGACCTCTTCATACCTATCTCCTACCACCGTAGGGTTTCTAGTCATGGTTTTCTCCTTTGGTCTTGTCTTTAGATGGATGGGATTTTAGGGCATAATGTGAGACGCATAGGATACATCCCCGAATATGTCCATAGAAGATTCAGCCAAGGAAGAATCTACAACATCATTGGCAATTCCTTCTTCAGAATCCATTACTATGTTCTTGCACTTTCAAAATTCTACTTTGGCACAAGGAGAAGCTTTCTTGAGACTATCTTTGCATGAACACTTACTTTTGATAAATCTCCTTCAAGAAGATGAGAGCCTTTATTTACGCATTTAATCGTGTGTTAATTATGATATTTTCCCAATGCATGCGCCACCTTGCACATACATGTGAAATTAATTTGCACGACACCCGCATGACTACCAACTCACTAAGATGAAAGGCCATCATGCCTTTTCTGCCACCATTTGAAAGCTTCGAACAACATTCTTGGGAAGAGTAAATTCTCTTACCTATGCATATTTATGACAACCGGCTAAACATAATTGCACGAGGGGCTGCTTAGGATCTACCGCAAAAAGGAAATATTACAGAGGGACGTGTGGCAAAATTTTAGGCTTTGCACACTCCTTGAAATCTTGTGTTGGCAGATTATAATCTTCTTAAAAATCTTTTCACTTGTCATGAAATTAATTGCCATTAAACACCAACTTGCACTGATGGAAAAACTATTAATACTGTTTCCAGCACCAAATTTTTATAGATATCGCTTGGGAAAACAATTATACTTACACTGAGCCTTAGTCTTAGCTGCTAAGAGTAGATGCTATGGATACCCCTTTTAGATTAGTGGGCATTGGAAATTAGGTTGCCTTTTTAGGAACTATTTCTGATTGTCGTTTGCAAAGGATAATTGATCATTAGAATTCGATTGTCATTGCAGCCATAAAATGGGCATTAGGTGAAGATTTCATGAGTTCTACGCATAGGTACCATGTGAACATAGATATTTGTTCCCGCTTGTTTCCTCAGTGTTAGATATTAACTTGTCGAGGGAACTCACTACCCATCTTACTGAAGTGCTTTTCCTTACAAAGTATTTGGGTGGGTTAGAGGAGGTAATGAGAAACACAATCCCTTATGTGGGTATCCCCACAATGTCTGACTTGAAGCATTTTATTGACAATAGTGAGGTGGTTACATGGCTCCCATTCATTTCTGGTTTCAAGAACATGTCTCTGGCGTAACATCGGGACTGGATGTGGTGAGCCTCTGACTTCTTGTTGTAGTTGAGCCTCTTAGTGGATTCGGATGGAGTTGCCTAGTACTCTGATTTCCACAATTACGTCTTCCCAAAATCCTAACCCCTGATGATCCTCCCCTTCTCCATGTGATCCTACAATTTTTAGATGACTCTAATTATATGGAAGAAAGAGAAGATGAAGACAAATAAAAAGAAGATTATCTCCTCCCTGCTACGACCACTATTTTTGCCTCTTTTTACTTACCAGCATCAAGGCCTAAGGGCCCATTTCGGCATGTAATTATGTAAAAAAATGATACATGATACATAATAATATTTTTACTTCGCATCACTATGACTCTTCTTTGCTTCTCAAGAATGTGCTTATTATTTCTTCTTTGCTTCTTCTTTGCTCAATATTTTCAAATTTAAACAATTAAAAGGGTTGTAACTTTAAAAAAAAACGCAAGGCAAAGGACCAGAAAGGCCTTTGAGAAATGGGAAATGAACTATTTACAATATTTACATAATATAAGCAACTAAATATTAATTGAAAGGTTTAAGATGGATCCCATTAACTGGAATCCTGAGTATTTCACCTTACATGTCTTTAAGAGTGAAACCATTACATTCTTTACACTCGAGGATGCAGAAAAGGCCCTCCCACAAGCTATCAAACTTTGTGTGTCGACCTGGTTTATATGCTCGCTCATTATATTTCAAAACAAGGTCTTCGCAATTGAAACTTGGGTCTGAGCTTTTTTTGTCAAACCATCTCTACACAATTTGTTGCCTTTTATGAAAGGAATCGAAAGCCTTTTCCTGTTTTTCTTACAATTCTAGGAGTTCTGCCAATCTTACTTCCATGGGTTCATTTTCTTCTAACTCTAGAGATTTCAAAAGTTGTAAGGCATGAATCTCTAAAGAAACTGGGAACTGAGCTTCTTTACCATAGACAATTTCATATGGCGAGTTCTTCAAAATTTATTTAGGATTCACTCGATCATCCCAGAGTGCATTCTCTAAGTGTCAGTGTCATTCTTTTTAATGCTCATCTCCTATCCTTTTGATGAGTCTAATCAAGTTCTTGTTGGTTGACTCAGCTAAATTGTTCCCTTGCATATAATAGTTTGAAGAAGTTTTTAGATAAATGCCATTGTTGAGGGAAAATTGTGTGACCCGAGAACCCGTGAAAGCTCTAGAATTATTTGAGATAATGGTCTTTGGCGGACCAAACCTTGCAACTAGCTCTTCTAAGAAACCTAAGATCTCAGTTATAGTTGCATTTATCAAAGGAACTACTTCGCTCCACCTTGTGAAGTAGTCCATCATGGTGAGGATCCATTTGTGACCAGCTAAAGATGCCAGGCTGATCATTCCTATGAAGTCCAAACCCCATTAAGAAAAAGGTTCATCTACCACTATAGGCTTGAGTGGCATACCCATGTTTCTACATTTTCCAACATAGAATTGACATTCTTTACATTAGTGAACGTGAGCATGAACGCCATTGAATAATGAGGGCCACTGATACCCTACGCAGGTGATTTTGATAACAGTTGTTTGGGTAGAGAAGTGCCCTCCCATAGGGCCACTATAGAAATCATATAAAATATTCCTGGCTTGCTTCTTATCCACGTAATGGAGCAGCACACCATCAAAGTTTCTCTTGAATAGAACTCCTTCAAGTAGCCAATAACCATTGTTTTGTAATCTATAAAACCTTCTCTTTTCAGGAGGAAATTTTGGAGGAAACCTTCTTGTTTACATAAAGTCTTTCCTATCAAAAATCCAACACTTTTCATTCTGGTTTGCATGCATCAACACCACTTTGTCTTGCATTTCTCCCAGAGCGTCAAGCTCCTGAGCTATATATTCATAGAGACCCTTTCCTCTGATTAATTTGGTAGGTCTAACATCAATGTCATATTTCAGGATTTTGGTAATCCAGTTAGCTCTCTTCTCTATAATTTCTCCTTCCATTATGTACTCGCGGACAACTGAGTGAGCAACATAGCCAGTTTTCTTATTAAAGACGATGAAATGCTTGAACTCATTTAGACCCTTTACAATGGTGAATGCATGCTTCTCTACAAAGTTGTACTTTATCTCATAATCCTTTAGATTTTTTGAATGAAAGGTGATTGGGTGCTCCCTTATTCCTTCTACATCTCTCTATGTTACCACAACAACAATGCTAAATTTGTTGGCATAAAAATAAATCAGGAAGTCTTTGGACATGTCAGGATTAACCAGGACAGGAGCGGATGAGATGGCTTTTTTATTTTTTTGAAAGCTTCTTTGGCTTTCAGGGTCCATTTGAAATGGAGGTCTTTCTTGAGCATTAAGCTGATGGGTCTAACCATCTCAAAAAATCAGATATGAAATGACTGACAGAGTTGATTTTTCCCAAGATAGACTGAACACCTTTCTTGTTCACAAGCAGAGGAAGCTCCTTGATAGCTTTAACATAGTCTGTATCAATTGACATCCCTTCTTTGAACACTACGTGTCCTAATAACTTTCCCTGGGGAACTCCGAAGATACATTTCTCAGGATTTAAGGATACACCAAACTCTAGGCATTTCTGGAATACCAGTTCTAAGTGATCAAAATGGTCTTTTTATTTTCTAAAAAATACCATCAAGTCATATAGGTAGATGAGGATGATCTTATTTATCATCTCCCAAAATGCTACATCCATGGCTCTCTGAAAATTAGCTTTGGCATTAGACAATCCGAACAACATTTTTTGATAGGCAAAAGTCCCCCACTTTGTGGTGAATGTGGTTTTATGTTGGTCCTCCGATTTGACAAGAACTTGATTATATCCAGAGAAAATATCAAACATTGAGAACATTTCTGACCCAACTACTATATGCAAAATTTCCTCCATTGGCGGCAGAGGGTAATGGTCCTTCAAGGATGCTCTATTCAGGTCTCAAAAGTACACACAGAGGCGGATATCCCCATTCTTTTTTTAGACCAGTACTAGGTTAGAAACCCAATTATTGTGCTTGATCAAATAGATGATCCGAGAGTCAATTAATTTCCATAGTTCCTGTGACATCAAGGATTTAATCTTTGGATTCACAAGACATTTCTTTTGTTGGATTAGCTTTGCTCCTTCAGTTAGCTCAGTAGTATGTTGGATTACCTCAGGATTATAGAATTTGAGCTCATGATATGACCATGCAATCACTCCTATGTATTCATCGCAGAAATGAATCAGCCCATCCCTATCATGCCAAGGGACATTGTTTCCAACTTTGAGCTTTCGCCCATTACCAAGTTGAAGCTCAGTATAATCTCACTTATAGCTGAATCACTTGGTCACCATATGCCTCGACAACTTTGGGTTGTAATTGATCGACAAACTCACCCAACTGTTGTATGAGCATGGCTATATATTCATCATTTTCAAAGACTTTCCAGTGTACATCATTATCTAGTATATCTAGTCTGACGATCACTTGAACCGAGTGTTCATTTTTCTTTTGGGGAATTCTCTGAATGTTGAAATCTTCAAAGATCTCAATTAGATCCCAAACTTGATGGTGGTATGAATGCATGCTAACATGTTTTGCAGTTGATATTCCCTAGACCTGATGAACCACTTGCTCTAAATCTCCCAAGACTCTCAGGTGTTTGATGCCTAGACACTTTACAAGACTCAAACAATGAGCCAAACCTTCATACTCCGCTTCATTGTTCGAACAAGCAAACTAGAAGCGGAAAGACCTCAAGATTTTCTCTCTGAAAGGGGAAGTTAGGCAAATACCTGCTCCAAATCTGGTTTTGCATCTTGCTCAATCAAAGTGCAAGGTCCATATTTTTGAGGTGAAGTCTTCCTTTTGCTTTTCCTTATCCTACAGGTCTTTTGACACTTTAGGAATTGTTTGATCCTCATCAAAGATCACATAAGTCCCAATTTATGTGGCATGATAGTTCCCATAATGATCTGCATCTATGAATTCATTTAGGAAAACCTCTTGGTTTGGAGTTTGGTCCCCAGTAATTTCTTCATCTTCAAACAATTCTACGCATCCCATCTCATCTCCTGAGATGGAAGTATGAGTTGCTTCAAAATTGATCATAGCTTCATCAACTATATGCTCTAAGTGTAAGGGCTCAGACAATATTAATTTATCCCCATGCCTCATTTTGAGGATGCGGTGAGACCAGTCTAAAGAGAGATATCCCCCTACTTTTGCAATCAAATCTCTAGATAGGCAAAGACCGAAAATAGGGGGAATGTTAATGATTGCAACTTCTTGGGAAACGGTGATGTTTGGACAAGCGAACAAGGTAAGAGGTAGATTTTTAATTATACCCACAGTTTGCACTTTATTACCATCAAGCTGCATGACTCCCCTATTTATGGGATCATAGTCTAATTTCAAGACTTCTATTATTTGTTTGGGCATGACCATGGTGCTTGCACCAGAATCGATCATAGATTTGTGGAGTAACTTGTCCCCAACTATAAGAGTTAAAAAGAAAGGATTAGGTTTAGGCTTACCTTCCTTTATATTAGTAGAAGCTTTTGGGCTTTCATTAGTGAGCACTATTGATGTTTACGACTGATCAATTGACTCAGGTTCTTTGTCTCTTGCACGTGTAAAATTTGCCACTAGAATCGTTGAAGGTTTTTCTACTTCAAGCGCTTCCCGTAAATGGTTTTTCTATTCCAGAATGATGAGAATATCTCGTAGGGACACTTTGGAAGGACCTTTCTTTAATTTCTCTACTACATCAAGGATCATAGGAATAAGAGATTTTGATTCCCTAGCCTTATAAGTAATGAAGTCCTTAGTTTTGTGGAAACTGGGTACCGCAACAGGTTGCTTCTAAGGCTTCTCTATACTTTCTTTTGGCTTGTGTATCATAGGTTCTCCCGTAAATTGATGCTTGGAGTGGAGGTTATAATCAGATTACACTTGAGACAACTTTGATGATGTTGCGGAAGCATCATTTGTAAATATTGTTTCCTCTCCCTCCATCCATGAGAAGAGAGTGTGATCCAGAGAGATGTCAGCCTCTTATTCCATGGACATGTCTTACATTTGAGCTATAAGTGCGGCATTATCCATACCCAGAGAAGCGTACACGCCAACATCAGGGCTCATTCCTTGATTTCTTTAATCTGCTACCTTTTGTTGTAAATTTCCTCTTGGGCAGTTTTGAGGCATGCGAGTGTCGTTACAAGGGAAACACCAAGAATTGGTATCATCTGTTAAATTATTTTGATCAGCTACTAGTTCCTTATTTTGGTTACAAGGAATAGTTTGAAAGGGGTTAGCACAAGTACAATTTGATTATTCGACTCGATTTGGGTAGCTCTTGCACCTCCCTAATATAGGTTTTGCTGAAAAGGGGGCCTTCCTCTATGGTAATTTTGTTGAAAAGGGGGTCTAGCAGGTGATTCTTGTAACCTCTTAAGAGTAATTATTTCATTTGAAAATGTTTGGAGCAAATTCTCCATGTCGTTCACTTTGGCTACTAGGGTGAAAGGAGAAGAAGTGCTTGCCTACTTGGCATTCAGGTATACGTACATGGATTGTGGGGTAGATATGCTTGGGGTTGATTTCTCAGGTTCTTATCTTGTTAAGTTGAGGAATACTAGCATAGGTGATCTTGGAGAGAGTTCACTAGCATCAATCAGGTTGTTCTCTACTCGGATTGCAAGTTCGTAAGTGTCCGGGAGAGTACTGCCACCTAAAGATTGAATCATAACATATATGTAAGAATTGAAAGCTTTCAGATAGAACACGAAGGCCATATGTGTAGGAGGTTGAGTAGATATAGGTATCCTTTTCCAAGTCTTTTGGAACCTAGAGTTAAAGTCGGTTGCAGCCTCTTGAGGATCCCTTTTAATGGTTATCAGTTGCTACTATAGGGAAGATCTATCTCCTTTTTTGGTGAAGTGTTCAAAAAAACAATCTCCCAACTAGTCTCAGTCACCTATTGAGTTTGGCATGAGAGATCTATACCAATCCTAAACTTTTCCTTTAAAACAAGCTACAAGCAATCTTAATGCCACATTTTGTTGTGTGGCATTGTGCACTGTGCATACATCAGCTACATCTTGTAAGTGTTCTCCAAGAGTTTTAGAATCTTCTTTGGTAAACTTTGGACAAGCTTTTAATGTGAAAGTAGGAATAACATCCCACTGAGCAGGAGGAGCAGGTGGAATAAGAGGGCTACCACTATTCCAAGTAACAAAATTTATAGGAGGTTGGGCTGTCATTAGTACAGAAATATGGATTGGGATTTGTATTCCTCCTCTTATTATTGCTTGGACACGTACTATATGTGGTAACAATAAACTTGGATTCATTGTATTTTGGCTCCCTGTAACAGTCTCTGGCTCATACACCCACTTTTAAAATAAGAAAAAATGTGTCCCACCGGGCGTGCTAGAAAAAGAATTGTTGATCACTAAAATTGCTCCTAGGAAAACAACCTTATGGAAACTCAATGATGGGGGACTTGCATGTTTTCATTGAGTGACCTTTGAGATTTTAGAAGCCGACTCTTCATTCATTTGGGGAAGAAAAGGGGAAGAAAGAAACATTAAAAGTAAATCTATTCCAAAGCGATATACTGAATTGATTTTCTTGTCAAACTAGGAGCACAAAGAACTTCGAATGCATGTCATTTTGAGGCCCATTCAACAATCTACATGCCCTAAACACTAATCAAAATATACCCAAAGATTTATTTAAAATAAAGCAACATACACCATGCATCTACTAGATAACGAGTATAAAAACATGATTTAATAAGTAAAATCTTAACCATATATTGCTAAAGTTATGCCATAATTTCAAAGATACACCAAAAAACTATCAATGCACACCGAATAAGGTAATCCCAAAGGCTGCAAGCATGGTTTGTTTATCCTATTCTAAAAATACAATAATAGATTAGAGGCCAAATTCTTGTTTAGAAAACTTGTCTCTGTCTTCCGTAGTAAACTAAAAGTTCAGAACCCTTGGCAAAATAAATATTGCACTTCTTATAGAATGGGGCCTAACGACCCAATGCTAGAAAAAAAAAGAAGGCATCTAGAAGATGTGCTGCTAGCAACACCATCACTGCCCATGACATCAACCAAGAGTGTGAAAGAGAAAATTGTTTTCCACACCTAGTGCAACTGCCCTCTAACCTTTTGCAAAAAGTGAAAATATCTATAGTCGTTTCCTTAACTAGTTGCAGTTTGAGCACAAACGCACCACTCTTTGGAAAACATATGTAGAGACCTCCCGAGCACCGTTATGAAAAACACGTGGCAGCAGGTGGGAAAGGCTCGGAACTTGACAAAACTACAAATCAAAAACCTAGCGGGGAGATGCCATGTATCACAACAACTTTATTTAATAATCATTGGTCCAACGATGCGAAGGGAAAAGAAGACCATCGCCATGTTTCAGTTGATCGCAACTCTGCGACAAAGAGAAAAAGAGAGGCTTGGAAGATGCGAGCCATGCCAACACGTGGCAAACGCGAACGTGCTAAAACTTAAGTCACAAGAAAAGAACAAGGGAAGCAGGGACTTAATCAAAATAAAAAGGGACACCCCCTTAACAGGCACCGTAGATAAATAAATCCACAAGTATCAAAGCCAAGTTCCTCTAGGAGAAGCTTAAATGCTTTAGGTAGGTCCAGGATGGCACATGATGGATCTTACAAGATTCCCAAGTTTGATGACACAGACTTCTCCTTTTGGAAGATGGTAATGGAATCATCTTTGATCTCCATGGGATATGGAATTTGGAACTCTAATTTAGATGGTTATACTCCTCCCTCTACTTCGCTTACTACTTTGGATGAGATAAAAATGCATGGGAACAAACAAAATGACAAGGAAATGCAATTATAAGTGGTTTGTCTGATACTAAACTTAATTTTGAAGGTGATAAGCTGCAAATCCACCAAGGATGTCTCAAAGAAACTTGGCAACATTTATGAAGGAGACAAGAAGATAAAGCAAATTAACTTACAAAATCTCAAAAGAAGATTTAAGAACTTAAGGATGTCAGACAATGAAAATATTGATAGCCACATGCATTGGGTAATTAAAATAGTTATTGGAATTAGAGGTGTTGGTGAAAGTTTGGATGAAGATGAAGTTGTGAAGAAGGTAATTGGGACTCTTCCTAGATATTTGGCCCTTAACTTGTCTATGGATACATACTGATCTATGCGGACTTTCCAAGACAAGAGAACTTAATGGTGAAAGGTACTTTATGATACTTGTTGATGAATATTCTAGAATGACATGGGTTACTTTTTTAAAAGAGAAATCATAAGCTCTAGATAGGTTTAAGGTCTTCAAAGCTAAGGTCTTCAAAGCTATGGTTGAGAATGAAATGGATTCTAAGATCAAATGCTAAAGGTCTGATAGGGGAGGTGAATTCAAATCAGCTGGATTTAATTTTTTTTTTATAAAAAGCATGGTATTAGGAGATATCCGTCTACTCCTTGGACACCTCAAGAAAATGAGATTGTTGAAAAGAAAATTTGGACTATTCAAGAGATGGCTAAAATAATATTGAAAGATGTTAATTTATTGAATGTATATTAGAAGGAAGTTGTGTATACTTTTATCTATATCCTTAATAGATTGAAGGTGAGATTTAATCATTCTATAAAAGACTTACTACTATCAAGTATTTCAAAATATTTGGAAGAAAATGTTATATCAAAAGAGATGAAGAAGATCTTGGAAATTTTTATTGAAGAGATGATGAAGAAATATTCCTTGGTTACTCAATAAGAAGCAAGGCCTACAAATTCTTCAATAAGAGACTCAAGAAGGTGGTTGAAAATGTAAATGTCAAAGTAGATGAAGATTGCGATCAGATTACACAAGTGCCTAAGGATTGTGGACCTAATGTTGCTCCCTACATTGAAGAAGAAAAAGAAGAATAAGAAGAAGAAAGGGAAGAAAATGAAATAAAAGAATAAGGATTAGAAAAGACCCCCAAGACTCTGGCAAGATATGTTTAAAAAAAATCACTTTGAATATCAAATTATTGGTGATAAGAATGAAGGTATGCAGACCAGAAGAGGACTTGGCAAGGAAAATGAACAAGTGAATATTTGTCTTCTATTAAAATTTGAGCCTAAAACCTTTTTTGATGCAAACAAACATGAAGGATGGATAAAATCTATGGAAGAAGAACTTGATTAGATTGAGAAGAATTAGACATGGAAACTTGTTCCTAGATTTTCTGACAAGAGTAACATTATTGGAGCCAATTGGGTATTTTATAACAAATTGAATGAAGAAGGAAAAGAGATAAGGAACAAAGCTAGATTGGTATGTTAAGGGATATTCTCAAGTTGAAGGCATTTATTTTGAGGAAACTTGTGCTCTGGTGGTTAGAATGGAAGCGATCATACTGTTTCTAGTATTTGTTTCTCACAAACACTTCAAGGTATATAAGATGGATGTCAAGTCATCTTTCCTTAATAGAGATATAGAAGAAGAAGTCTATATAGAAAAATGATGGATTTTAGTTGGCAAAAGATTCGGGCATCATATGCAGATTGAAAAAACCACTATAAGCCCTCAAGCAAGCCCTTAGGGATTGGTATGTTAGGCTGATAAGTATCTACTACAACAAGGCTTCAAAAAAGGTACAATTGATAGTAATATTTATTTCAAAATTAAGGATGAAAAATTGTTGATAGTAGTTGTATATGTTGATGATATTATCTTTGGAAGAGATTATAAGGCATGCAAGAGATTTGCAGAGGAAATGCAAAAGAAATTTGAGATGTCAATGATTGGTGAGTTGCCTTTCTTTCTTGTTCTTCAATTTGCTTAGTTAGATAATGGAATCTTTATTTATCAAGAAAATTATGTTAAGGAGGTGTTAAAAATGTTTGGCATGGAGAATTCTAAACTAGTGAGTACCCCCATGGCTACTGGTTGTCACTTGAGCATGGATGATGAATCTCTAGAAGTTTATAAGACTCACTATAGGTCTATGACTAGTGGTTTGTTGTACTTGACTGTTTCTAGACCTGATATCAAGCCAATCCTAAGAAATCACATGATAAGGCAGTAAAAAGGATATTCAAATACTTGAAATAGACTCTAGATTATGGTCTATGGCACAAGGATAGTGTTTCTCTCTAAAGGCTTATGTTGATACTAATTGGGTTGGTTGTGTTGATGAAAAAAAAAGTACCCGTGTAAGTGTATTTATCTTGGGAGATAGATTCGTCTCGAAGCCTAGTAAGAAGCAAGATTCAGTTTCCTTATCCACTACAAAAGCATAATACATTGTTGCAACATCTTTTTGCACTCATGTGATGTGGATGAAATAGACTTTGAAATATGTCAAGGTGATTTATGATGAACCCATTCCTATCATATGTGATAATAATAGTGCCATAAACATTTCAAAGAATCATGTGATGCATTCAAGAACCAATCATATTTCTATCTGACATCCTTTCTTAAGGGAGAAAGTTGTAGAGAAGGAAGTTAGATTGGAGTATGTGCCCACTAAGGA
This sequence comes from Cryptomeria japonica, assembly GCF_030272615.1. Classification (NCBI taxonomy): domain Eukaryota; kingdom Viridiplantae; phylum Streptophyta; class Pinopsida; order Cupressales; family Cupressaceae; genus Cryptomeria; species Cryptomeria japonica. The sequence goes on from NC_081405.1 coordinate 286,142,487, forward strand.
TTAGATTCTAGACATTCTCTAAGGCACTCCCAAAAGATACCTTTTAAGTATATTTGACTAAAGCTAGGGTTTATTGCCCCTCCTCCCAACTAAGATGCATATAATGGTGCATCCATCTAGGAGAGAATTTCAAGGTATATCCTTTGTATTAGATTAATGTTGATTACTACTCTTAGGGGGAGTAGGTAGTTGTTTACTTGTTGAATAATATGAATGCAAAATTAGGTGAAGTTGTGAGCCCTTTGTCCTTGATGTCAAAGGGGGAAGATATTATGTGAAAAATATATTGTTGATAGGGGGAGAGATATTAGATAGATACTACCAAAATAAGAGTGCATGTCAAATCGGGAGTTTATACATATATTTGTAGATTCATATATGGTGTTTCCATCAATAAAAAAGGGGGAGATTGTTGGCAATATGTGTTGTCATTGATGTCAAAGCAATGGATGGGAAAAATGCCAAAGCAATGAGGAGATTTTTGGCAGAATATGGTTTGTCAGAATATGAGGAGATAGTTGTCATTGGTTGTAGTGGCTTGGTGTTGTGGATGTCCACCATCCTAGTATCTAATGTTCACACTCGGTAAGGTATGTTGATGATGATGTGTTTGTTGGAAAAGATGGTATAATGAAGATATCCTTAGGATATGGATTAGAAGCATGATGATGATGATGATCCTGTAAGGTGAAGGATGCTTTTCCATGGTCCTGATGCTCTTGATCAAACAAAAGTTGTCTCTGAAATATTTGCAATATGATGAGGTGGAATATGCATGAAAGAGTATTTAAATTATGGTTAGAAGAATTCTCCACTTTAATTTGCATTAGATGATATGGTCTTTCGGATTTGAAGATAAAGGTTATGCTCTATACAATCAAGCTATTGTACTATGGAAACTTGGTCTTAGCTCCTCACGTCCAGGTATTTTCTATATCAAACTTCGATAATGGACCTGAGCAAACTAATCATTATAGAGTAGACATATTTGATGGTGTACACAAACACAAGGTGTTTGGTTAAATAATATAGCTATAATCACTATATAACTTATGGAGATCTTGTAGTTGGTTCAATATTACAGCTAACCAAATATAGTTGAACCCCAAATCATGAAGATCCCGGTGAGCAAATGAACCTAATATTCATCAAGAAAAATCAAAATTAACTTTTCATCTTGTGCACCGTGTTGCTCATAGTTTTTCTTAGTTCAATAATATAGCTATAATCACTATATAACTTATAGAGATATTGTAGTTGGTTCAATATTATAGCTAAATAAATATAGTTGAACCCGAAATCATGTAGATCCCAGTGAGAAAATGAACCTAACATTATTCAATAAAAATCAAAATTAACTTTTCTTCTTGTGCACCATGTTGCTCATAGTTTTTCTTACTACAAATGTGTAGGTGGAATATAATTATCAACTTGGAGAATATATTTACAAAATAAAGCATCCTAAATTGTACTCCATTATAATTTTGTCCTTATTTGGGCCCTCACCTTGGCGTTCATGTCCCAAGGCTTGATCAGAGACCTGATTTTTCTCACACCATGCACTAAACTCAAAATTTTCATCATGCACACTTTCTCCCCCAACTTCCTATGTCCCTGATTGGTTAAGACCAAGGTGCTAGCACTATGGTCCTTCCAATCAAGGCCCATTTTAGGGCCTCTTAATGGTAACATGATTTGAATGGGAACCTAGATCCTGTGTCGGCTCATGTCAGAAAATTAAGTTATTTTTTGACAATCATGTTGGTGCAGTCATGACAGGAAAGTCCTCCAGGAGAACTGTCTGAACCGTGTAGAAAGAGTTACACAATATAAAAAACTCAATGTGATGGAGGAAATGTAGAAATAGACTGTATTATATCATGAAAATTAATTACAAACTGTCGGCAACATGCAGGCTCACAGGCTTGATTACAAACATGCTCCATTAAAATATCTTAGCTCAAGCAAGAATGCGAGCCAGATCCAGACCTCCTTACCTTTATATTTATCTTCTATGTTCTAATAACTGATTTTCAAATGCTTAATTACATTGATTTATATGATCAAGAATGATCTGCGTCAGCCCAAGATTAAACAAATGCCAATGAACAAGATGTAACATGAAAAACAACAAGGTCGATCTCTGCCAAAGAGATCCCTCTAGAAAAACCATAGAATGAAGTGCAGACCTAAGGGAAGGTCAACCACATGCCAAGGAACCTTGGAAACAATGAATTGAAGCTCTGCAAGCTATGGAAATGATCTGCAATATTTGCCAATAGCAAATAGGTCCAAGCGATTCTGGTGTTCCAAGCCAGAAAACCATCTCAGATTTTGGAAGCAATAACTTGCTGGAAAAATATCCAATCATCCCATGGACTTAGGATAAGGTAGATGAACATGTCCATGAACAAAATTGAGCTCTGCAAGATCCAGTGAGCAAATACAAAGAAATACAAAAAGAAACGTCAAAACTGCAAAACAGGAAACAAATTGAAAAGAAAATGTTTTTAGTTGATGCAAGGTTGCCAAGAACCAGGGATGCTCCTACATTACATGTATAAAACAAGGTCTACCCCTCATTTTAACAGCCAATTTGGATTCATATCCTCTAAAGAGAGCAAACTTGAGATCTACATTCAAGCAAGCAAGCAAGATCAGTCTTCTTTCAAGCATTGGAGCAGAAGTAAGGTTAAGATTCAAGCATTGGAGTTGACATTCATGTTCTATGTTTATGAAGACTACATGAAACCCTAATTCCTTGTGGAGACAAACAAAACTCCATAAAAAGTTATAAATTATTGTTTTAGATATTATTCAACATTTCCCTCAAAAGGAAATCATTTCCATTATAACAATTCAATTACATTTCATTTCTATTTCATTATTAATCCCTAGATAGAGGTTTGACCTAAGGCAAAACCCTATTCCCAACCATTTTTACTTCTCTATTATGTGCACGAACAAGTACGGAGCTGCAATTATCAAGATTGGCTTTATTCATAGAGATGAATAGGTTCCCCTTTGGATGGTGAAAAGTGCAGAGGACCAAAGCGACATGCATTCCAGTCCTGACATTTCAAGATGACCTTCTCGGAATAGATTTGAACACTCACATATTGCTCAGATATAGGTTCGTGGCTCTATTTGACAACTGTAGCTCACTATTTACACATAATTGCTTCAATTTCAAATCATTTACCCTAATTTTAGCATTTTAACCATTCAATTTAAAGAGGCAATCAAATCATTAACCAAGTGGATCCAATAGGAATTCTCAGTCATATCCTTGTTGATTTGAGGCTAGATCTATTGGGTTCACCCTGAGCTATTTGATTCTTGAGGGCAAGCAGATCATTAGCCAACCTCTGCACCATCGGATCTATTCTACTGATAGTAGATGATTCCAAAGAAAATTTCCCTGGACCCATTTGGCTCTATCATTATCTTACCTACAAGGATAAGATCATCTTCAATATCAATTGCTAAGGTTTATGTAGTGCAAGGTCTCTCAGAACTGTCCTTCTCAACAAGAAACTCACCTTAAGAAACTGAGCATTGATGAAGAAGCACTTACAATTTTTAGCAGTGGGTTGATTCAACATTGGAATTCTATTAGAAAACTTGTTAAATTTGTCCACAAACTCTCGCATGGGTCCCTGTGGTTATTTTTCATTTGAGTCAATTGTGCTAACAATGTATGAGCATCTTTTGTAGGCTTGAACCTGTTAGGACCCAGAGGCAACTGGGAGGGGGTGGTGAATCAGTTCTCTATTAATTTCAACCCAAATATAACTTAACCAAACTTAATGCATAATACCGGTAAACCAAACCTAATGTCGGTAGACAGTTTAGCAATTAATAACAGTACTGGTAAAGTTTAATGCATGAAACAAAAGACAAATAAAATACACAACACATAACACAGTTATTTGTACATGGAAACCTTGTAAGGTGAAAAACCACGGTGGGAAACCTTACCCACAATCATACTGCAGATAGTATGTGTGTACAAATGGGGTCTGCACATGCAGAAAGGCCAACTGCCTAGAGCTCACTGGTCAATCACAAAATAGGAGTCACAATGACTACAATTGGATGGTTAAATCTAATGATAATGTACTGCTCAAAATAGCATCTTCATATGTTGGATTCAGTACTGGTTAAGCTCTGATTGTCTTCTTCATACCTTCCTTGAATCTTCAAATGATGTCTGCATGTATAACTCTTCTTATATTCGCATATACCTTATTACAATTCCCTTCCTCAATCCTATTAATCTCACAAATGAGATCTTACATATATACCAAAACCTAAAACCAAATGTGTAGGTCGGCTCACTAAGATATTACAATAAAATCAATTACAAATGAATCAATATGCGATGCATGATGTTGGCTCAATGCATTTACAATAATAACCAATCAATAAAACATCTCCACAACGTGCCCTACTGATCAGGAATAGATAATGCTTGCTAGTCTATAACCTAGACCTATTTGTCGGTAATAGCAAATATGCAAACTCGATTGTACCAATAATCAAATCACCAAAACCAAGTGTCCAAACAATGTCTTTGATGTATAACCAAGTAATCTTCAGATGATAATTGATCATCCTCAGTGCTGGTGAACAATATAACCTATCGGTTAACCAGATACTGATGATTGTTTATAAGTCACTAAACATGCCAGTGAACATAACCAAAGATCTCCAGAAGAATAAGTATTGACAAGTGTTGACATCAATGACAAAACCAATGCAACACATCCATAATACAAACAATCTCCCCCTTTGGTATTGATGGCAACACAAGATGGAAAAACCATCTAAGTGCCAAAGCAGAAATGCCAAAAACCAAAAACCAACAATCTCCCAAAGAGATCATTAACAAGAAATCAAAATAAAGATACAGAGAGTAACAATCTCTCCCCCAATGAATAATCTCTCCCCAAAAGATAATGTGTTTTTCCATAGATATCTCTCCACCTTTGACATCAAATGCCAAAGCAATACAAAACCAAATATACTCAGTTCATAGAACTTATTACAAATTGTTATAACCAAACTTATTCAATCTACTCCCCCTGAGAAGTAGCTCTCCTTCATCAAAGCTGGAAAAAATATTTCTCTATTAATTCTACCAGTCTGATGCCATGCTTGAACTGTCCAAGTCTCTACTAGTGGGGGTATAACCCCAAGGTTCTCTCTGAGATATTCAAAAGTTTCATTAGGCAAAGGCTTGGTAAAAATATATGCAATCTGCTCTTTAGTATTCACATAAACCAATTTCACTTCTTTTGCTTCAACATTCTCTTTCAGAAAATTGAATTTGATAGAAACATGTTTAGTTTTAGAGTGAAATACCAGATTCTTTGATATATCAATTGTTGCCATATTATTGCTGCTGCAACATATTCTGATTCTGTTGTTGATAGTGATGTACAACTTTGTTTCTTGCTCAACCATGAAATTAGTCTGTTGCCATGAAAAAATGCTCCGTCGGTGGTGCTTTTTTTTGTCATATACATCTCCTGCCCAATTTGCATCTGTGTATGCACATAAATCAAAATTTTCATCTTTAGGATACCATAAACCAAGATTTGTTGGGCCTTGTAGATACTGGAAAATCCTTTTCACTGTTGATTCATGACTTTCCTTAAGATTACTCTGAAATATTGAAACAATACATACTGCATTCATAATATCAGGTCTTGTTTGTGTCAAATGCAATAAATCTCCTATCATAGATTTGTATCTTGTCGGATTAACAGGTGTTGATTCATCCTTCAATGATAGTTTATCAGTTGTAGTCATAGGTGTACTTACCAGTTTAGATTTTTCCATGCCAAATTTCTTAAGTAATTCCTTCAAGTACTTTGATTGATTTATGAATATACCCTTATCAGTTTGTGAAATTTGCAATCCTAAAAAGAATTTTATCTCCCCAATCATAGACATTTCAAATTCTTCCTGCATCTTATTAGAAAAGTCTTTACACAATCTATCTTCTCCTCCAAAAATAATATCATCAACAAAAACTTCAATAACCATGATGTCATCATTAGTCACTTTGTAATATAAGTCGTTGTCAGCATTACCTTTAATGTAACCAAGCTTCAAAATATATTTATCCAATCTAGCATACTAAGCTCTAGGAGCTTGCTTTAGTCCATATAAAGCTTTCCTTAACCTACAAACCATATCTTTGTCATCTGTCAAAGAAAATCCATCAGGTTGTTCAATGTAAACTTCCTCTTCAAGATCACCATTCAGAAATCCACATTTTACATCCATTTGATATACTTTATAGTTCTTGTGTACTGCAAAAGCTAAGAATGATCTGACTACCTCAATTCTAGCTACCGATGCAAAGGTTTCATTATAATGAATTCCTTCTTTCTATGAATATCCCTTACACACTAATCTTGCTTTGTTTCTAATTACTTTACCATCTTCATTAAGTTTATTTCTGAATACCCATTTAGTTCGAATTACATTTTTGTTTTTAGGCCGGGGAACCAATGTCCATGTGTTATTCTTTTCAATTTGTTCCAATTCATCTTCTATAGCTTTAATCCAATGTTTATCTTCACATGTCTCATTAACTGATTCTGGTTCAATTTAAGAAATTAAACATACCTCTTCATTTGCCAGTCTTCCTCTAGTCATAACACCTTGATACTTATTCCCAATTATCTGACTTTTAGAGTGATTCAATCTTACATACCTGGGTGTATTCACTTGCTGTTGTTCTTCAGTCATTGTGGAATTCTCAGATGATGTCGCGGTGACTGGATCAACATTCTGTACCGGTGTACTCATTGTAGGTTCATTTGTGATTATCTCAACCGTCGGTTCAGAGTCCATAGACCTTCTAAATTGTTCATCAATCTTCACTTTTGCACTTTCAATGATTTTTTGCAATCTCCTATTAAAACATCTATATGTCTTGCTCTTAGATGAATAACCAAGAAATATTCCTTCGTCACTTCTAGGATTAAATTTGCCAAAATAATCATCTCTCCTAATATAACATTTGCTTCCAAATATTCTAAAATATTTAAGAGTAGGAGTATTACCAAACCATAGTTCATGAGGGCTCTTACCGGTTTCACCTTTGATGTGAACTCTGTTGAATGTATAAACAGTTGTATTGACTGCTTCTCTCCAATACACATGAGGTAGATTTTCTTCTGATATCATGCTTGTAGCTGCATCCAAAATAGTTATGTTCTTCCTTTCCACAACTCCATTTTGTTGGGGTGTCTGAGGTGCTGATAATTGTCTTCTGATTGCATTCACTTCACAGAATGTATTAAATTCCTTAGATGTGATCTCACCTCCTTGATATGATCTCAAACATTTGATTTTCTTACCAGTTTCATTCTCTACCATGACCTTGAATAGTTTGAATTTCCCAAAAGCTTCTGATTTCTCCCTGAGAAAAGTAACCCAGCACATTCTAGAATAATCATCAATGATTAGCATAAAATATCTATCTCCTTGTAAACTTCTAGTTCTTGTTGGACCACATAAATCAATATGAATTAAATCAAGAACATTATTGGATTTTTCTAGAATACTCTTAAAAGTTGTTGTAACTTGCTTTCTAAATTGACATTTCTTACATACTGGATTGTGAGGTTTAACAATCTTAGGTAAATCCCTTACTGCCGTAGTTGTACTGATTTTCACAATGCAATCAAAATTTACATGACAAAGTCTCTTATGCCATAACCAACTTTAATCAATATGTGAAATCAAGCATGTCTTCTCATTGTTATTCAAAAGAAAGATATTACCTCTAGTCTAATTACCGGTTGCAATTTCCAAACCAGTTCTATTCATGATTTTTCATTTACCATTCTTGAATTGTAATTGAAATCCCTTTTCAACTAATTGACCAACACTCAAAAGATTATGCTTCAAACCTTCAAAATAATAAACATTATCAGTATTGTACTTACCACCAAAAGGTATAGTGCCTTTTCCTCTTATCAAACAAGCTTTGTCATCTCCAAATCTTACTAGACCTCCATTGTATTCCTGAAAAGTTAAGAATTTACTCTTATCACCAGTCATATGATGTGAACATCTAGAATCAATGATCCATTCATCCTTTTCTTCAATTTTAGCTGCCAAGGCCTGTTCCATCGGTTGAATAGTAGGTGTCAGTTGATCTTCTGTTATTGCAACAAAAGCTTATCCATTGTCTGTCGATTCTTCATCAGAATCATCAGTAACTCCTTCATTAGCATAGTAACATGATATGTGTCTATTCTTCTTAAATCTGTATCTTTGATATTCAGGGTTAGGCTTATATGTTCTTTTAGCTTCTTCTTTCAATCTTGCATGTCTATCTGGACACCTAGATGCCATATGACCAATTTTATTGCAGTTAAAACATTTAAATGGTGCTTTACCTTCATACTTACTTCCAACTGGACCTTTAGGCATTTTCCTTGCAAATAGTGCTTCAAGCTCTTCAAGTTCTTCTTTCTCTCTTCTGATTTCTTCAAGTTATCTAGCATAGAGTGCTTTCCAAACAGATTTTTCAGATGATGATGATGATGATGCTGATGATGAAGCTTTGAAAGCCAAATCTGTATTAATTGTAGCAATAGGACCAAATTCCTCAAGTTCAAAAGATGAAAGTTTTCCAACCAAAGTATCTCTAGATACTGATGCATTAGGCATTGTTCTCAGTTCATTAATAGCAGTTACTTTCATTTTGTATGTCGGTGGCAATGCTCTTAAAACTTTAGAAATGATTTCATCTTCACTTAAGGATCCTCCACAATATTGTTTACCTAAAAAATTTCATTAACTCTTTCCATAAAAGTAGAAATCCTTTCATCTTCTTCCATTTTCAGATTTTCATACCTGACCCGGAAGCATTCCAGTTTTGCAATTTTGACAATGGTATCACCTTCATTAAATGTCTCCAATTTATCCCAAATAGCTTTAGCAGTAGATCGGTCTGATAATCCCATGATTTGCTGATCTGACAATGTGCTCAAAAGTGCTTCTCTTGCTTTGCAATCATTCTCCTGATCTTTAGCCAAGGTTGGTGGATTAGGTTGACTCTATGTAGGACCAACATAGGCATTCTCAGTAACATCCCATATGTCTTTTCCAATGCAATTCAAATGTGTCTCCATTCTGATCTTCCATATACCATAGTTAGTTCCATCAAGCTTCAGACTGTCCTTCCTGAAATAGTTAGTTACCATAGAATCTCCTCAAGCTGTTAAACTTCTCCAAAAAGAGGACTAGGCTCTGATACCAATTGTTAGGACTGAGAGAAGGGGTGAATCAGTTATCTATTAATTTCAACCCAAATATAACTTGACCAAACTTAATGCATAATACCGGTAAACCAAACTTAATGTCGGTAGACAGTTTAGCAGTTAATAACAGTATCGATAAAGTTTAATGCATGAAACAAAAGACAAATAACATACACAACACATAACATAGTTATTTGTACTTGGAAACCCTGTAAGGGGAAAAACCACGGTGGGAAACCTTACCCACAATTAGATGATACTACTGCAGATAGTATGTGTGTACAAATGGGGTCTGCACATGCAGAAAGGCTAACTGCCTAGAGCTCACTGGTCAATCACAAAATAGGAGTCACACTGACTACAATTGGATAGTTAAATCCAATGATAATATACTGCTCAAAATAGCATCTTCATATGCTGGATTCAGTATCAGTTAAGCTCTGATTATCTTCTTCATACCTTCCTTGAATCTTGAAATGATGTCTATGTGTATAGCTCTGCTTATATTCGCATATACCTTGTTATAATTCCCTTCCTCAATCCTATTAATCTCACAAATGAGATCTTACATATATACCAAAACCTAAGACCAAATGTGTAGGTCGGCTCACAAAGATATTACAATAAAATCAATTACAAATGAATCAATATGCGATGCATGATGTTAGCTCAATGCATTTACAATAATAACCAATCAATAAAACATCTCCACAACATGTGCTGATCTGGAATAGATAATGCTTGTTGATCCATAACCTAGACCTATTTGTCGGTAACAGCAAATATGCAAACTCAATTGTACCATTAATCAAATCACCAAAACCAAGTGTCCAAACAATGTCTTCGACATAACCAAGTAATCTTTAGATGATAACAGATCATCCTCAGTGTCGATGAACAATATAACCTGCCAGTTAACCAGATACCGGTGAGTGTGCATGTCACTGAACATGCTGGTGAACATAACCAAAGATCTCCAGAAGAATAAGTATTGACAAGTGTTGACATCAATGAAAAAACCAATGCAACACATCCATAATACCAACATAACCTCTCTTCAAACATTGTTCTAAGTATTTTCTAATTGGTGATGGTTTGTGGTGTAAGATAGTAGAACCAATTAGCAGCAACACCATGAAGTATTTCAATAAATAGTCTTATTAAAACATCTTCATGTTTCACACCAAGCGCACCACATGCAATGTAAAAAGAAGCAAGACATTCATCCAGATGTTGTTTTCCATCCCCATAGAACTTGGTAACATTATTTTGCAAGCCATTAGGAAGAGCATGTAGAAGTGGAGTCAGATTCAATGGACCAAAAGCATTCCACCAAGGACCTTGGGCAACCATTTAACATGTCCTTGGTGAAAGCTTGAAAAATTACAAGAAAATAAATTACAATGAATAGGATACTGTTATACTTCAACCAAAAGCATGAGGCCTTTAGATGTGTATCGGATTTCCCTAATGGAGTCACCAAAAGCTGTTGGTTGAAAATTTTGCAAACTTGTGAGATTTACAAAATTGTGGCTTCAGCCAGAGTGTGTCAGATTAAAATATCTCCTAATTATAAGGGAAGGCTCCCCCTTTTGCTTATTACTCTAACTTAAACAAAATTCTAACTACTAAGCCTATTCTAATCTTGGGTGTTACACCATCTCATTCTCTTTATTTAGAATAGATGTTTACCCTTTTCTCTATTTTCAGAAAGGATATCACAATTTAGAGCAGCAATGAGTTAAACAACTTCAAAATTCCTAAGAAACAACTTAGGAGCATATATAAGAGATTCACAAGTAAGAAACAAAGTTTATATAAAAGCACAAAGTATTCCATTGCTTGTTGGGATGGGAAAATAATGGTGAAGCTCAAAGTCTTCATCTCACTATTATCCTATCTACCTTTTTATAATAACTTCTTTAACCCAAGCAAGTTTCTTTAAATATCAAAATAAAGCTCAAAGTATTTATGATGGTATTTTTATACAAAATCATAAGATATACTTACTCCAAGGTAACAATATAAAGCTCAAAGTATTTATGATGTTATCCTCCGACAAATTCTACTCCATCAATTTCAAAATGTAGCACAAAGTCAACCAAATTTATTCTACTCTTTCATAATATCCCTATAAATTGCTTTTACTCAATCAATTTAATTACCATAACAAGAATGACGTAAGAACACTTTCACTGTAGAACACAATTAACTCAACACAAAGTTTGAGTGTGAAAGATGCTTTCTTTATTGATTGGATTAGCAAAAATCACAAATGAACTCAATGTTTCACTTTTCTCTTCACTTCAACAGAGTCTAGTTGCATATAAATAAAAGATGAAAATTACAATGAGCACCCTCATATATATAGGAGAGGGGCAATGAGTAAAATAAGGAAAAAACTCAACTAACTATGACTATGTCAAAATTAGAGCTCAATTTGACTTAGGACTTGTGAAATCCTACATGCAAAACTGTATATACAAAATGGCACCTGAAGTGTCGATTGGAATAACAAAACGACACTAAACTAGAAATGTATAAAAATGACTAAGTGTCTAGATCTCCATCTTGAACATCATCATACCCATTTTTCTTTAGGAAATCCTAATATTGTTGAAAGGTAGCCTATACTTCAGAGTCATCTCGTCATAGTGCGTGAAAACTGGCATCTAGAGTGGAGTGTAGTACTGATTTGAAGAATTCCCAGAATTCGACAAAAGACCAAAAATTACAAATAGGGGTTACTTTGGTGTAATTAGGGGCTATAAACCCGATTTACACCAACAGGGGTGACTTTGGTGCAATTTGGGGTTATAAACTCGATTTACACCAAAAGGGTGACTTTGGTGCAATTTGGGTTTATAAACCCGATTTACACCAAAAAAAAAAAAAAACTAACTTCTAAAAAGACAATTTGTCATATTTTTAGATTGACAAATGGAGACTCAAATCAAGATGATTTCTCGAGAGCCTAACTACACATGAGGGGGTTTGAAAAGCACCTCGACATGCATACTTAGAGGGTGTGGGCTATGAAACAGGCAATTTTCATAGGGGTTATCCCACAATTTGAGCGAGCCGAAATTGAGGATAACAATATCACTGTGAAGATCAAAGACAAACTCTCATGAGGGGTGCTCATTGATCCAACATGTATGGTGAATGTTATAATTGAAGTATATCTTTATACTTTACAATTGCATCACGTAAAATATGATAAATTTGATATAGTGGTTAAGGTGTATGATGGTTACTCTTGCCCTACTATTGGTTCTATTACTCTTCCCGTTGAGGTTGGTACTAAGTTCTTAGATGTCATTTTTGCTATCATTCCTACATCTGATCAATTTTGTGTGAGGTTGGGACATCCTTGGCTCTCTTCCATGACTATTCATAAATTCTTAAAATTCCCTCATAATGACAAAATCATAAAAATTAATCATAGCATGTACCAACTAACTGTGAGGTGCGGAGATGTTAACCTTGATTAATTTTGGCCTAAACAATTTGAACCTATTAAGCCTCGAAGTGATTCTCTTTTTCAATCTTATCAAAAGTGGAAGAATGAGATGATCCTATCTTTGAGTAAGCCTAGAGATCCTAGACCTATTCCTCCTCATGATGGACCCAGTCTCCTTCCTACACCTTCTATTCCTCCTCTAATATATATTGCAGTCCCACCTCCTACATCTTGCAAAGGGAAGTGTCTGACATCTCCTATTTTTCAACCTAGTAGACCTTCTCCCATTCCCCCTCTAAAGGAAGAGAGGAAGCATATGTCCATTGATCCTAAAACTTCACAACCCTCGGCTAAAACTAAAAGAAACCATTGTGTGAGAGAACATCGACAAAGACGTCGTGCTAAGGCTCGTGAACTTTCTTCTCAACCTATTTCCTCACCGAAGACCCCAAAGGTTGACATGATCTCATTTGTCCAGCCTTCACTTAATCCTAGGGAGGAAGTTCAACCCTAATCGCCAAGATAAAAATGCTTAAGAAAGATATTGGTTCATGTTCTATTCGTAAATTAGAGCTCCTATTTTTATTAGTCTTGATGAAGAAATGGATGAAAATGATGTTCATGCTAACAATGTTGGTGCTAATGATTCTAACAATGAATACGAGCTTGATGATATTGACAATGATTTATCTCAGCAATTTTCAAAAGCATTAATCCTAGCTCTTTGTAATAGACAAAGTGACTCATCATTAGATAATGGTCCTTGTTTGGAACTTGCAATAGCTCCATCTACCGTGCTCAAAGTTTCTCCTCTTGCATATTGTCCACTTTCCCAAAACAATGTTCAACAAGATTGGGAGGTAAATGAACTCCTTGATTAGCTTCATTCCTGTTGTAAATTCTCTCTCGTTCTCCTCTCTTGCTTGTTTGTGACATTCTTCTATTTGTATCTAAATTCTTCTATTTGTTGTCCCTTGTGAGGATGATGAAAAGAATTGAGATCTCTTTTGGTCTCTTCCATGTTGACTCAAAAGATGCATGTGCCCTTCTTCCATTGTGGTTCTACTTTCTTTGGTGGATGAGGTCAATTCAATGTAAATATATTTCATGATATATATTATTCATCATAATAGCATACCAACCCTAAAATTAGTAGAACCCTTATGTGTTTTGTGATCATTATCCTTTCTTAGGGGCATATCATTGTGGCAACGTGCCTGTCTTTCAGATGCGTGCTACCTTAAGGAAATTACTCCCAGTGAGGCATATGTAATTGCTTTAACGTGGGGGCATACACTCCACTCAATGTTTCACTTTTTTCACATGTTTCAATACTCAAGTTACTTTGCAAACTGAGCCTTTTGTTTTGTAATTTTGGTATTTTTCTTTTTCATGACTCATAGTAAGCAAACCTTACTAGGTTAACAATCATGATTTTCTCTCTTTCTCTTATGATGTCCCTTTTATCTTGAAATTGAAGTAGTAAGATCCTAAAGTCCACTAAAGGCTCAACATATCTTGCCTCTTTGATGTCTTGATGAAATATTTTTCATGCAAAAATTTATACTTTATCGAGAGTATTCTTAGTCTTATACTCTCGCTAAAGTGGGGGCTAAATGTAGCATCCTAAATTGTACTCCCTTACAATTTTGTCCTCGTTTGGGCCCTCACCTTGGCGTTCATGTCCTGAGGCCTGATTAGAGCCCTGGTTCTGCTCACACCATGCACTAAACTTAAAATTTTCATCATGCACACTTTCTTCCGCAACTTCTTGTGTCCCTGATTGGTCGTCCCAATCAAGGCCCATTTTGGGGCCTCCTAACGGTAACATGATTTGGACAAGAACCTAGATCTCGTGTTGGCTCATGTCATAAAAATAAGTTATTTTTTGACAAGCATGTATAAAAGGAGGTCTACCCCTCTCATTTTAATAGCCAATTCAAATTCATATCCACTCAAGAGAGAAAAATTTAGATCTACATTCAAGTGAGCAAGCAATCAGTTTTTTTTCAAGCATTGGAGTAGAAGTAAGGTTAAGATTCAAGCATTGGAGTTGAAATTCATGTTCTATGTTTATGAAGACTACATGAAACCCTAATTCCTTGTGAAGAGAAACAAAACTCCATAAAAAGGTATAACATTAGTGTTTCAGACATTATTCAGCATTTCCCTCAAAAGGAAATCATTTCCATTACAAAAATTCAATTGCATTTCATTTATATTTCATGGTTAATTCCAAAATTGGGGTTTGACCTAAGGCAAACCCCTATTCCCACCCATTTTCCCTTCTCTATTGTGCATAGGAACAGGTACGAAGCTGTAATTATCGAGATTGACTTTATTCACAAAGACGAACAGGTTCCCCTTTTGATTAAAAAAAGTGTTGAGGACTAGAGCTACGAGCATTCTGGTCCTGACATTTCAAGATGACCTTTTGGGAACAAATCTGGACACTTACATATTGCTCAGATCCAAGTTCGTGGCTTTGTTTGACGACTGTAGCTCACTGTTTATGCATAATTGCTTCAATTTCAGCATAATTACCCTAATTTTAGCATTTTCACAATTCAACTTAAAAGAGGGAATCAAATCCTTAATCCAATGTATCCATTAGGAATTCTCAGCCCTATATTTGTTGATTTGAGGCTAGATCTATTGGGTTTACCCCTCTTTAATGTGATGGTCTCTAAGCAAAATATTAGTGGTTTTACTACATCATTGGGTGAAACCCTAATATTTTCACCATTACACAAACCAAGCTATAGTTGGAGATCCATTCTTCCTTTATGTAGAACATGAAGAGTAGGTAGAAAAAGTCACGCCAACTACATTTGATTCATATGTAGACTCAAACACAATTAGAGAATCCAGGAGCTTGGATCGAAAAAGAATACTATTTGGTAAGCCACCTCAAAGTACAAACAACACATCGGTCACTATTTACTCGTATAAAAAACTTGAACCCCTTCCAACCAAGGTGGACTATCAGGGGTTTTGTAACTGTGAAGAAGGAAATCCATTGATACAACACATAGGAAAGGAAGTGACGAGGTGTTCAACTTCGTTATTGTAGACAATGAACGAATTGAAACGTGTGTTACTTGCTTCAATGAAGTAGCAAACATTCATTATGAGAATATTCTAGTTGGCATGACATACACATTATTTGGGAGAGAAATAAAGATGGTTAATAGAATTTACAACAAACTAAATTGTAGATTAGAAATAACTTTGTTGGATGAATCAAAAGTTATCCCTTTGTGAAGATGATTCCTCTATTACAAGTCATTGATTCTCTTTCATGCCTATTGATGAAATTGCTGACAAGAATAACAGTTCGATCATTAATTTTATTGGAATTGCCATTAGTGTGGAACCAATCTCAAAGATAAGGAGAAGAGATGGCATAGAGGTTCCTATATGTACCATAAAGTTGTTGGACCTATCTCGATCAACTATAGATGTTACACACTATGAGGGGCAACAACAAAATAGGTGCTGAACTCCAACAAAAATATTACTTGCAAGAAACAATTGTTCTCGCTATCAGGAGTGGTCATGTGTGAATACAACGAAAAAGTGATAAGTACATCAATGACTACAAGCCTCTCTCCAAGACCCTACTATAGACGAAACATAAATTGGTTTGAACAAAATGTTGATGATGTTCAGGCATTTTTGTAAAGTTTTGTTGCGACCTCTCCACCTATTCCGAGAATGACAATCAGTGATATACGGGAATGAGCACCACATTCAGTGAAGCCCTTCCAATGCATTCCAACGGCAACAACACAACACATTTAATTTGACTCATTCTGATATCCATCTTGCACCATCTAGATAAATGAAAAACTGTGTAAGAAAAGATTGGTCCAAAATGAAAATAAAAATTGGTACTGTTCGAAGTGTAACATAACACTTTCTAAATGTAATTATAGGTACATAATCCAAATAAAACTATAGGACCACCGTGATACAATATGGCCGATTGTGTTTGATGAATCAACAACACAGCTCATGGGCATGTTTGTAGAAACATTATATATGCTACAATTTGACAAGTACGTAGAAAGAAGTAACGAAGAGGTGATAAGAGATGTGTTGAACAGACGATTCCTCCTTAGTCTAATGACATATACAATAATGAAGAATGGTTTAAGGCAACTATCACTAAGGCCATGAAAATAGATTTTATCGTAGAGAGCAATATGTTATTTAAAAAAATTAAAGATATGTGTAATGATAGGAATGACCAATTTTAGAGCCAGTTGACCATATTGTGCTCGACAAATAAATGCTCACAATTGTTAATAGAAACATATATGTAAACTACCATGTATATGTCAAACATGCAGTTAACATGATTTGCATACATTATATTTATGTCAAGATATATACCTTTTTTTTGCTTTCAGCATTCATTGTTCCATTTATATTGTGTTGGTGATATTTACTTTTGCTTCAATACTTCTATCATATGATCTTTAGTAATTTAGCCTGCTATGTCCTACGACAGATGGCAGACTCTTGCGTTGGGGAGAGCCAGGTTGACCCCAAGCAAATAGAACATAAAAGAGAGCAGACCCAAAAAGAAGATGACCCTACTATGCCTGCCATAAAGACCAAATAGCTACACATAGGTGCCTTATAAAATAGAACAAAGTGAAACTAGCCTCCTATAAAATAAAAAAAACTCGAGGGGTGCAAAATCATAGAGCCCAAAAGGAACAAGATATCCAAAAACAACATCAAACAGAACACATGCTAATATTCAGTAACAATGCTAATTTCTTGACAACATTGAAAATATTTAGAAAAAGAATAGACACACTAATATATAAACGTGTAATATATGCAAGGAGTCGTACCTAGGCATGCTCCTACACTCATCATATCCTAATGCTACTTGCAAAAGATGCTTTAATGAAAAAGGCATTCATTGATTCTAACCACTCAATAATATGGACCCAAGAGAAAAACCTATTGTCCTGAAAAAACTGACCCAAGTAGAAGAAATGCTCATTGCTAGAGTAAACCCCATATTACAAGTCACCGACATTGTTGGGGGCCAATACAAGTATAGTGGGAACACAATTAATTTCTCACAAGACATAAAAAACATTGCAAAAGTGCTCCCACGTAGAATAGGAAATACAGATGTGCTCATAGTCTGAAGACTACATACTTAGGGACAATGTTATGAATGTTATGTAAGAAGGAGCCATGTTAGGGATGCATTGGAATACAAAGTTAGATATGACCCATAATATAAAGACGTTGCTATAGATTTTGATAGCTTAACACAAATCCTTGAAGGAAGAACATAGATTTCAAACATGCTTCACATCATTGAAACTAACGACGAAAGAGTGGTGCAAAATAGTGAAGAGGCCACTGATGAAGATCAAACCGAAAGTATTGCAATCACCACATCATCATTTGTTGTTGAATTACCAAGCAAACACTGTGAACTAGAGATCATTAAAACACTAGAGCTTGAGGACAACACAAATGACATTGTTGATTGGACATAAGTTAACTCATCTCCAATTAATGAATATAATATTGAGGGCCTACTTGATATGACATTTCCCACGCTCTTTCCAAATGGAAGTGGACTACAAATGCAACCAAGAATTAGGGAGGTACAAATGCATGAATATATATTACATCTGATGAGATTTCATGACCAAATATTTGGAAGAGATCCAAGGTTTTCATATTTCATCTTCAATCTTATGATGTGCCATCGTAGCCAATTGATTGCAATAGTTTTCATTTTGAAAATTGTAATAAAGAACATACCAACCACTATTGAAAATCTATGTGAACACCTAAAAGATCTCCTTGACGCACAATTGGCTAAGGAGCTTGTGCACTTTGGGTCTTCCATGAGAGGTGCAAGATCATATTGCAACAAGTGTATTGAAATATTAAATATGATTAACCAAATAGGGTCATCCACTGTATTCTTCGCACTAAGTGAAATAGACAGTAACTATATCTACAAAAACTCCTCTCAAATGACATAGTCGTCACAATGCAATCAAATAAGCACCATTTAGATGTAATTAATACCCCCCATACAATAATGTTATACCTACATCAACGATTCACAATCTTTGATGAAGAAGTCATTGAGAATCTCCTTGGTGCAAAGGATTATTGGTATAGATATGAATGGCAACATTGAGGAACTACACATGTACAGATATTCGTTTGGCTTTAGAATTCACTAGACATGGACAAAATTGATTGGGCAAATAATGGAGATGTTTAAAAAGAAAGAAGATTTTTCAACATGTATGTCAGTGCTTGGAAACCTTGTGATGCATCACATAGGAACAATATAATATATCAATTTGCACATGATGATCAATGCTTACTAAACATGATTCAGATTGATGCAGGAGCACCGAAGTAGTTCAAACCGGCATTTGGATTTGTTTCCGGTGAGACATCGATCCCAGTATTAGTCTCGTATTGGTATGTTCTTACCGGGTGGTCTTGCAGTGTATGGTTCGTTGAGCGATGTTGTTTTGGGCCTTGTCCGATGTTTTTGGAGGACCGCATGAAGTTATATGCATTTGAAGATGTTCTTGGTGATTTGGGCCGACATGTTATTGTTTACATGTTTCATCATGAACCGATTGGTCTTTGGCCGACTTGATCGAGTTGTTATTACTTGCGGATGGTATAAAGGGAAGTTTTGAGAATCATTTTAAAGGACAGAGGTCGAAGGAAGAAAAGATCGAGCGAAGATGTAGTTTCCGTAGAGATTTTGGTTTGGGGGGACTAAAATCCGGATGGACTAAGGTCCAGATTAGTGCATAATAGTGCAAACTATTACCTGAGGCTTATTTGTCGAGCAGAAGATCTGCGGATATTAGATTTGTGTTATATGGATTGTTTTGTAATCCTGGGTTGCGGTCCAGCATGTGTAGCCGCTGAAGGCATATGTAATTCCTTAAATGGTTATAATGATTGATTTATCTGGTTACCAGTTATATCATGTGTTACTTCTATCAGTTAGGTTTCTCTTTATTTGCTTACCAGTTATATCTCATGTTGTGTTACCGATTGCTGATATTTTGCATGCTGTTTTGTGTTATAGGCAGCAAGGTGGGGATGTCCTTCATTGGATCGCCCTACCATGACTGCACCAAGTGGTATCGAAGCTAGTTTGTGAACCTGTTGATCGAAGAAGACCTGTTGTGAACTGGTTGGTTGGAAAGGAAGTTGAGGTAGCTTGTAGACTTGTTCAGATTGTTGAACGTGAGGCAGTACAAGGCTTGCAAGTAGACCACCGAACCCATGAGGCAATTACAAGTACCTACTGACAAATCGTTGAACCAGATCAAGTGATGGGACTCACTTTTTAATTAACCCCGAGAGTCTGATGTAGGAGCACCGAAGTAGTTCAAACTGACATTTGGATTTGTTTCCGGTGAGACATCGATCCCTGTATTGGTATGTTCTTACCAGTTGGACTTGCAATGTATGGAGCGAAGATGAATCAGGTTGCAGGTGATTTTCGTAACTTGTGGATCGTTGAGCGATGTTGTTTTGGGCCTTGTTCAATGTTTCTGGAGAACCGTGTGAAGTTTTATGCATTTGAAGATGTTCTTGGTGATTTGGGCCAACATGTTATTGTTTACACGTTTCATCATGAACCGGTTGGTCTTTGGCTGACTTGATCGAGTTGTTATTACTGGAGGATGGTATAAAGGGATGTTTTGAGAATCATTTTAAAGGATAGAGGTGGGATGAGAAAAATATTGAGCAAAGATGTAGTTTTTGGAGAGATTTTGGTCCGGGGGGGACTAAAGTCCGGATGGACTGAGGTCCGGATCAGTGCAAAACAGTGCACACTGCTACCAGAGGCTTATTTGTTGAGCAGAAGATCTATGGATCTTAGATCTATGTTGTATGGATTTTTTTGTAATCCTGGGTTGCGGTCCAGCATGTGTAGCCGTTGAAGGCATATGTAATTCCTTAAATGGTTATAATGATTGATTTATCTGGTTACCGGTTATATCATGTGTTACTTCTACCAGTTAGGTTGCTCTTTATCTGCTTACCAGTTATATCTTGTGTTGTGTTACCGGTTGTCGGTATCTTGCATGGTGTTTTGTGTTATAGGCTGCAAGGAGGGGATGTCCTTCATTGGATCTCCCTACCTTGTCTACACCAGAGATATCAGCCACAAATCCCTTTGATGACTACGAAGAGATAATTAATCATGTTCAAAGAAACACAAAATGCAAAGAGGAGCATGTTCATGCAAGAATGGGAAAAAACTAGAATGTTGATACAAAGTTCCATGGAAAGAATAAATTAGCTCTACCTTATCATGTGGCAACACTAGTATGAAGGAATGTGAACTAACAAGAAATGATGACAAGTTAAGCATACACAACCCAAAGATGATTTCAATATGGAGAGCCAACATAGAATTCCACCTTGTCGTCTCATGGGCAGTTGTTCTAAAATACATTGCCTGGAAATATGCATCAAAAGAAAAGAGAACATATGAGAGTTGTACTAATATGCTAACAAGAATATCCACAAACCAAAGAACGTATGACCCAACCCTAACAAAGTACAAAAAATTCATAACATAAGTTATAGTAGAACATGATATAGGTGCACAAGAAACATGTCATATGCTTCAAAAATTGCCCCTTGTTGTTTGTAATAGACCTTTCACAACTTTGAATGTCAAACAAAAAGTGGTACATGGGTTAACAAGAGCAAACAATGAAATTCAATTGGAAACTAGCTACTTAGACTCCTATATGAACCACCCTCCAGAATTAGAAATAATAACACTACTTGAATCTGCAAAGATCTTTCTCATATGTTGCAAGTTGTAAAGGATGTAAATGGAAAGAGAGAAAGGTAAACACCATTGTCAATGTTTTCTCAAAATTCTACAACAAGCCAAAGGAAGATTTAGTTCATTTTGAAACATTCTGTTGGAGTGAGTTACTCCTCTATAAACACTTCCAAAACATAGAAATCAACATAGGACTTATTAGAGACATAATAATCACATATTGAAATCAAATGAGTGCAAACAAATATGACGTCTAGCACATCAATCGCAACACTGAAGTGGATGAGACCTCGAAGAAGAAGAAGAAGACAGTGAAGATGACATGGATACAAGGGATACAATAGAAATGAACGAGTGAGAATTACTTTCATGAATGGGACTTACAAATAGTGGTAACCTGGATAACCTTGAATTTCTTGATCAAAGTGAATTTGATAACAACTATAAATGGGATGAAGTTGCAATAGCCCAAAAATCACATGGCAAAACACAATTCATAAACACAAAGACAACATATACCCAAGTGGAACATGTACCAATTACACAGAACATCCCAACTACACACTATCACTAGAGCAAAAATTAGCACTCTCAATAGTCACAAACCACAATAAGGGTGACATAGACAAACCATTACACATGATAATTCAAGAAACAGATACCTAATTAGTTGCATAAGAAATATACTTTAGAATAGCTCATCGCAACAAAAGAGCCAAATACTCACACTAGCTCCTATTGAAATTGTTGCATTTAACATTCATGCATCAACTATACATTCAACAATTAGGATTCCTATCAAAGAAATGCAACCCATTGCATGGACATACACACCGCTCCAAGAAGAGATGAAGCACATAAGATACATCCTCACTGATGAGATGATTTTCATAGGCCCTAAACTACTATTGAAAATAGACAAATGACTACTTGAAGCTTTCACCCACTGCCAACATGTACACTTTGCTGGGGTATCCATAAATCTAATTGGTGACCTCGCACAATTGTCATTTGTAATGGACAAGCCAATCTACACATCACACTCAAATGCCATAACACTTTGGAACCAATTTACAACAATTATCACCTTACAAACAATGTTTCATCAACAAGGCGAAACTCCAACACAAGCACAATTTTGTCAAACATTGCTAAACATAACCAACACAAGAAGATTGACAATTGTTAAAGACACACAAGAAAAACAATTAACACCAAGTGAAAATGAACAATTTGAATCTACCTATTTGCTACTAATGACCTAGTAAGACTACACAATAGGAGAATGTTAAAACAATTAAATCGTCCAAATTGCAAGAAGTATTGCACCAAGCTCTAGAAGCAAAACAAATATTGACATTGATGATGAACTTGAGAAACAAGTACTCTTATCTAGGGGCCAATGAATCATGTTGACAACCAACATATGGACACAAGCAAGACTTGTAAATGCAATTCTTGGTGAAGCTATTGATATTGTATATGGTCAACGCTCCAATGCACATCGTTGCAAGAATTGATAACTACAATAGACCACCATGGAATCCAAATGATTTGAAAGCTACACCAATACTACTTGTATCGCTAGGCAACCATAGGAAACACTGACAATGGCATGGGCTATTACCATACACAAATCCCAACGCTTAACACTCCAAAATATAACAATTGATATTGAAAAAATAGAAAAACAAGGATTGACATTTACTGCAATATCCAGAGTCAAATCATTAGATGTCCTCTGCATTGAACCAACATTCTCCTTTGAGAAGTACTCTAAAATGCAAAACAATCCATACACGATTATAAGGAAAAAAGAAGCTCGATTACAACAATGGCCACTCTAAAAAAATAAGGTACGTAATTCCAAGCCCGATCTCTATCACACTTGCATAAATTCTATTAACTATTCACGAATTTTCATAATGCAGGCACAACTCACCTACAACAACTCCCCATCTTTCAATGTGCAAATATTAAACAAAGTTATTTTCGAAAGAACGACACAGGCTTTTACTTCTATTATGATGTTGCAGAGCCTTCAAATTGGTAGTTGCTTTTATATCTCTTTCTCACACAAGAATTTTTCATAAGTAATGCATACAACTCCTTAAAAACATAAATCATCTCTAGTTTTTGGATGTGTGTAATCTCAATGACAATGCTTCTTGTAAGCATATTTCTTCTAATGTGACTCTGGAAGAACTTGATAGGGAATTTATACTTTTAGGATAAATTACAACCTATTTTTGATAAAGTATATCTACATTTAATTATAAGCCTTCTACCAAATTTATAATTAAATAAATTACTATTGACATAACTATTACCCCTCATTCAGATACAAGCCCTAGTATATATATTTTTTAAAATAATTTTTTTTTCAATATTTAGAGGACAACTTCAAATACATGACGGGCATCAAAACTTTGCTCGAAAGACAGTGTCGGACGTCAAATCTAGGCCGTCCACTCTAATATAAAATCATGAACATTCAAAGGGGGCAGTAAAAGATTTAGCCGAAAGAGAGGCCTGTCCCCACCCCTCCTTGTACAAAACATCTGGAATAGCCCAAAAAAGTAGGGGTCATGTCTCTTCAGAACACCATGCCATGATTCTTTCTTCCTCGGAAGAATTCTGAGCTAATCATCTTTTCAATCATCACATAAAACCAACCAGGTGCTAATCTAAATGCTTCAACTTATGTTAAACCTACCATCAGTGAATTTGAAAACATGCCAAAATGTTCGGAGTGCTTAAACGAAAATCAAAGATATAGTAAAATCCCAACCTAGTATCACAGGTGCATCTTGAGAGTTTGCTGGAAATCAAATATACAAATTTATAGCAACTTTATTGTCTTTTCAATCAAGAATTACATTGTACAATATCACAATGGTGGAACTGTACTAACAGGTCAGTAATTACAGGCACCCATACATATAATCCGCCATAGATCTCATAAATAAGGCACCTGGCTTTTTGTAACACCAACCATCTATACAACCCACAAAAAAATTTATATTCCATAGCTTCTTTACCCTTAAATTCAGTACCTTCTAAAGAAGTTTCTCAGCCAGACTGAGCTGTAGGTGCCATATAAAGTTTTATATTTTCTCCATCCTGAAAAATACTTTCCAATAACAGTACGATAGCTTCGGCGTTCCTTCACACGGCTCCAGTAATCTGAAAGCTGCTTTCTTGGGCTAATATACTCCTCACTCAAATTCAATAGCTCAATACGAGCTAAAATTGGAACAAACATGCAGTCAGCCATTGAAAATGCTCCACCAGCCAAAAAGGTCTGAGAAACAAGCTGGTTTTCAGCGGCATCAAGAATCTTTATAAGCTGTTCTTCGGTATTGTTAATCAGATCCTTATCTTTCAATTGCTCCTCTGTTATATAGGCATTTTGAAGCTTCGAACGGTACTTATCAATAAGATCAGAGGATTCAGCCATTCGTGTTACTATAGCTCTCCGCTGGAATCTTGAAAAGAACAGGCGGTATTTATGAGGAATATGGCTAAGAGTAAAAAGCTTTGGATTCCATGTGTCTATCCACTTCATCCACTCCAGCATTTTCTCCCGATCCACGGCATCTCCCCCTAAGGGATCTTTGAGACTATCAATATACCTGTAATGCAACAGAGGCTACTGTAAGTAACATGTTCTGAATGTTAAACTTCTCAAAATGTCAGATCCTAAAAAAGTAAAAATTAAGATCAGTCGGCCGAATCCATTATCTACAATAATAAATAAGTAGCAAAAAATAGAAAGGTACTTCAAGGATCTTGACATATTTCAAGTTTTCAATCGTATTCTAGTATTATGAAAAATAAACAGCTTGAGTTGGAATAGTATACAATTACTTACTGAATGATTGAAAGTGTATCCTTAATGACATGTTCGCCATTCGTAAGTACAGGTATTTTTCCGGTTGGGTTCATGCGAAAAAAATTTGAATCTAGGTTCCTGGCCTTCAGAGGATTCAATCTATAGGACCAGTAATCTACATCTTTCTCCTCCAGAGCGAGCCGCACCTTCTGACTATCTAATGAGTAAGGATGGTGATATAGCTGCATTTTTCAGATGTTAAAACTTCTGTATTTGTTAGAGATTTTCTGCAAATTTTGCTTCCAGAGAAGGGAGGTCAATTTTGCTTCACAAGAATCAATAGTAGAAATTTTGTCTGAATGGTTTTCCCCTTTAGGTTAAAAGCCCTCGATGAAAAGAGACTTCTTTGAGCATCTCTGTTTTATTTTTCGTATCTCATATGATTAACTCCCACAAATCTGCTAAATCATTTCGCATATTTTATTTTTCAAGCACTTCGGAAGCTACCAAATCAATATAAAGCAGGCGCACACTTCAAACTCCATGCTGAGGGCTGTTTTACACACACACCAACATATTTACTGTCAGTTTGGAAGTATATAAATTAACTCTACTGAATTGTAACTAAAATTTGAGAATCCACAGGGAAACGTATAGAAAACGTATAAATAGAATGGAACTGAATTTTATGTAGCGTGCAAAAGACAGATTGTAAGTTCTTCGTATGAAACTGAATTTTAGGCTTCATTATAGTAATAGAAAAGTGAAACCAATTTCCACATAACTACTAAGGTTTACAATAGATTTATAGATATAATAGTGGACCATAAATACTTGCTCTAAGTCGATGCTTATCATATGACCTATTCGATAATGCAAAGTTTCTGAGTTGCTACAAAATTCTATTTGGAGAATCATTCTGATCACTCAAACTCATTGTTTACTGCTAGTTTCAATTCATACACAAATGACAATCCTACAATTACAGCACGAATCAGCTGACTTAAGATAGGAAGTGCATGTTCCCAACTATAACATTTTATTATTTTTGACCATTGAATTAGTGAAACTGAGTGTTCCCTTGCAAGCACCACTCTTGTTATGTAACCATATTCTAGCATGTTTCGAGGATAGGCAAGAGCTGGAAAGGTAGTACATGTCTCATTTTCAGTTCCAATGACCTAAGGGTTTCAGGTAACATGCATGCAGGCATTGGCTCAATGTAGAGCACTGCTGTTAAAAATATAAATCTACAGTAGTTTACTTCCGAATATCTGAAACATGCTTAATAATAACTCACCATGCAAGGTGAGGTTTTGCCAGTCCAGTAATTCTTCAATGCCTTTAGAAAACATCAATAGTGTCAGTGTCATGGGATGCTCTGCATGAGCCACACCTTACCCATATGAGCACTGGTTTAATGTTCATGACTGGTATAAGGGATCTAAATTTGCATCAATTTGTATATGGTGAGGACTGGCACATTTAGATCACCTTATATTTCTAGATTGAGTTTAAAAAACAAAAACACCGTGATGGAGAAGCAAGAATGAAAAAAAAAGCTAGAAATGATGATGCAATGCACTTGCATTCCAACAAGGTGTTATTTTAAACACAAACAAAGTTCAGAAGAATTTGATTTAACTGACAAGCAATACCTTAATTGGTTCTTGGCACTAACTGATTGTTCAAAAATATTTCTAACATAACCTATATCCAGACTCACATTTCAAATTACTCTGACATCTCGATGATTAAAAACTTTTATTTGGCATGAACTAATTCCTTTTCATTATGAACTCAAACTTGAGCCATATAAACTTTATATCAAAGGGCATTTATACACATCTCATCTTCAGCTGCAAAATGTCTGCGTAAACAACAATGCAATCTCATGAACATAGTAACAGTCTCAGCAAACCATCAAATAAGGACAAATTTACCCAAAAGTTCATAAACTGGAGTAATGTAAGTCTGAAACTAGGAGATGGAGAAAGAAGCAAATCCAAGAAGTTTTAATTTCACAATCTGAAGGAATTCATTTGACAAGCTAGGCTTCGCCATTGTTAAAGCCCTTGTGAAAGTTATCCATCCTGCTATCATCCAGCAAACTATGCCAACAAACATAAAGACAGTCTGTATCAGATTCATACATCACATCCAAAATTCAAGCCAGTTCTTTAGATTTTTGAGTTGTGAAAAGATTTGCAATGAAGCAACCAATTTCAACCAGATATAAAATTCATGTATTTGAAATATTCTCTTCCAGAGGTTTTCTCTGCTAGGGTTACCTTTAGGTATATGGTAAGGTTGAGTGCCTCTCTGCAACTTTTCACACCATGAATAATTCTATCTCACTGAGAAAGAGCTAGTTTGAATGCATTTATCAACTATGACTAGACCTAGCAATGACTATGCTGCCAAAGAAAGCCGACAAGATTGTCCAGAAAGTCTTGCATTGGGTAATGGAATTTACCCTGAGCAAGTTTCTCTTAATATTATTTTGCAAATGTATGATTTTGATTCTGCTTGTAAAAGGCTAGAAAAGTTGGTTTTAATATGATATTTAGTTGCAAAATCACTTCTAAAATCATGCTTGAGAAGTACCTCCAATTTGCATAGCAGCTAAATGGAATCAAGGTCAAAAATTTTTAGTCATGAAGTGTTTTCTCCTTTCTATATTTTCTAACCCAGCACAGCCCCTTGGAAATTTCGCTGATTTTCTCATTGTGGGCTACTTAAGCTTTTGTTTCTAATAAAGCAAAATTCATTATTCTGTTGTTTCCTATAAGGTTGGAAATTGCATACCCTTGCAATTTTGCATTGCATTTTGGGCTCACTTTGGTGTCCATCTTCCCTAGCTTGTTTTTAGGTCCATTTGAGCCCTTTCCTTACCTTTTTTCTGCCCTGCCCATGGTGCCAAGGCCTTGCCTCCCATAGTCATTTTTGTTAAAATTGATGTTAGAACTGTCTTAGTCTTGTGATTTTCTAGTGTTTGGCCTTTCCCAAAGCTAGAATTGTTGGGAAACTAGCATGCGAACATCCCATGACATTTTTTTGTTCAATTATCATTCTCAAGCATTTTGCCCCCTACTACCTGTCCAAGTCAGTGGTAAGCACCTAGAATAATTTCAAATGGCTAACTAACTCCCTTATCTCCCTCCGTTCATCTCATTTTTGAATTCCTATCACTTATCTTTTCATTCTATCACTCAATCTTTCAATTTTTATACTCTTAGAACATTTTCTAAACTTCATACCAACATTTTATGGTCTTCATGTGAGCTCTACAGAATACTATTGCACTCTTGGGAAGTTTGACAACATTTTCCATCTACATCCTTGCCTCTCTCATCTTCAACAAGTTTGTGAAGTGATTGTGTATAGTTTATTTGTTCTCGCTTCTCAGTTATTTCATATGCTACTATAGAATCCTTTTGTAGTACCCTTGGCTCCTTGGGATCTCATTCCCTTAATTATTTCACTCTCATTTACATTCTACTTTACTCTACTTGCATTGTCACTGCTCTTTCGATTCCTAAACACATATTTAGAAGCACACACTTTATTTATCATTTTCTTCATTTGGTTGCCAGTTGAGGTTGCGAAGCCAAAGTAGGCTCTGACCATTTGTGACAAGTTCCTTTGCAGCCCAAAACTTTCAGCTTGAAACATACAAAAATGTAAAGCATCCACTTGGTATGCTAGTTAGTAACATTCATCTAGGTGATCATGTATGTGCTAATGGATTCTCTGGATCATATTCTCACCTTTAATATTTAATAGAGATTACATTGAATTGCTGAATGTTGATAATAGTTGTCAGAACCAATTATAATGGAAACCTAAGTGTGGGATATTCTCCATCACATACTCAAGTGCCCC
The DNA here is from genome assembly GCF_030272615.1 of Cryptomeria japonica. Classification (NCBI taxonomy): domain Eukaryota; kingdom Viridiplantae; phylum Streptophyta; class Pinopsida; order Cupressales; family Cupressaceae; genus Cryptomeria; species Cryptomeria japonica. Next base: position 286,171,802 of record NC_081405.1, read on the forward strand.
CGATGGCATACCAGTTAATATTGAAACTGAAATTCAACATAAGACTCCCATATCTGTGTCTTTTTGTCCAGAGAACAATACATTAGATAATCAATACTTCAAGTTGTTTCATGTTCTTTGACTAAAGAACATTGTCTTTTTGAGAAGACAATTCCATTCCCACAATCTTAGTTTTCTGAATACAATTCCTAGGATTTCTAAATTTCATAATATGCATTGATCCAACTACCACTAGTGTAAATTTAGAATATCATTGTAGCAGACAGAGTAAGTTCTGCAAACAGGCACCAATAATCATAAATAATTTTGCAAGATACTTAGAATCATTGAGTTAGAGAAACATAAGCTAAAGCAACATGGATAGAAGCAAACAATAGGCAAGTTGTTGATGTGTTTTTTATGCACATGCAAACACAAAATAAAATACCTAAGGTACCTTATCCTCTCTTGAACAAAGTTCCCGACTGCTGAAGATTTCGCCGAAGGATCAATCAGAGTAACTCCAAGGTTCCGTTATGTAGGATCTCTACTCGTGGATAAGCTCTTCGTGGTATGATGTGATTTGCTGGAATCACAAGTCCTATTTACTAACTGGGACAAACAAATGGTAAAAGATGCAGGGTTCAAGAAGTCTACTCTACTACCTAGAATGCGAGAAGATGGATGAACGACTAGGTGGAGTCCTACTGGGCTGGGTCTCACCATCAGGCTTGAACAGTCCGACACCAACTCAGTGCGATCTTCTAAGGGATGCTTCCAATACGTTCAAATCGTATGCCATCAGACACTGATCACCATTCAAGATAATGCATGAACAATAGATGTGTAACGACTTAAGATTAAGCTCATTTTATGTCAGTTGACCACGCAGGGCGCACTTACAATCAGTAAGAGGCTAGTGGTATGGACTAGACGGATTCCACACAGGTGCATTCAACAACTTCTTTCATTCAATTTAATTATCTATCATCTAAAATGAAGATTCAACAAGAGACCATGCATATTGCAACGAAACAACACACTTCACCATAACTTCAATGAAAATGGAGTTTGTTTACAATCACTGGCAACAATTTCTTGCCTTGTCCTCCTAATTTACTCTAATTGCTATTCTATCAGCTGACTATTCACTATTGACTAACTATTAGCCTTTACAAATGAGTAGCCAGGGCTTATATAGCGCCCTCAATACAATTCAATGGCTTAGATCAATTTGAGATCAATGGCCGAGATTTTACAATGAAAACCCTAATTAGGGTTTGTTACAACAAACTCAATTCTAGCCAATGAAATAATTGCATTATTTGGACACATGTCTTCTCTGGAATCTTTGACCAATGGATAACCAAGGTAGGTACATCGAAGTTTGTGTCATCCCTGACGAGTCAGGTACATTGAATCTGGACACGCTGAGGTGGACCAATCCAACTGGAGGAATGATTACTGGGACGCCACCTTGTCTGACACTTGGTTGATGTTCAATTTGGTGATGTTGAGAAGCTAACTTTAATTAACTCTTATGAAACTATCTGCTTCTCCAACGGACCCTTGCTTTAACCTCCTTTGTCTTTGATGTGCAGGATGGATGGTGTACCTTTCCTTGAAATGCTGGACTGGAAGAGGTCGTCCTTGATGATGCTAGACCGGAGAAGGTCATCCTTGCCCTGGCCTGGTCTTCTTTCATCTGCAGAACAAACCAAAAGATGATTAAGGTCATATAACATAGCATTTTCCACTTAGATCATCAACAAGAAGATATAAAAAAATAAAGCTTGTTCTAGATTCTCCCCAGAGACAGGCCCTATAAGAATTTCGCCCTGGACCCTTTGGAAGGGTCAGGAGCGAAATTTGCTATTTTGCCCAATTTAGACCTCTCTTCAACATTATTTCACAATTAGCTCTTCACCTGGCCCAAACAAGGTGAAAAATAGTAGTTTCAAAGGATTTCGCCCTGGACCCTCTGGAAGGGTCAGGAGCGAATTTTGCATTTTTGGACAAATTCCATCATGTCTCTACTCCAAAATGCCTTCCAAGGCAAGCATACGTTATCCTTCTCCTCACCAAAGGCTAGGAATCCACAACTTGACCTTCCTCGTGGGCAAACTAGGTGATTTTGGGAATTTCGCTCTAGACCCTTTGGAAGGGTCAGGAGCGAAATCCACTCTTTAGCTCAAAATCCTTACCTCTTGGGCTCAAAACCTATTGAAACACATGCCTATGGCCATCTTTAGGTCCAATTTGCCTTGATCATTGTCTTGGCTTAGCTCAAACTTGAAGGAAAAAGGACATTTTGTGAATTTCGCCCTGGACCCTTTGGAAGGGTCAGGAGCAATTTTCATCATTTGGCTCAATTCCTTCAAACTTGATAATTATTTGCAATTTGAAGTCATTCCTAAGGCCTTCTTTGATCTTGATCCACACTAGATTTGGCATAAAATTGAGGGAAAGGATAGGTTTTGCACAATTTCGCCCTGGACCCTTTGGAAGGGTCAAGAGCAAATTTCATGATTTGCTTGTTTATCCTCATTCAATTCCATTCTTTTCACTTTGTTTACTTGGACTCTCATCCTTGGATCCCTCCCCCATGCTTGCAACATTTTGCTTGACCTCAAAATGACTAGAAAAGAGAATTTTGCTAGAAATCATGGACAGGGACAGGACCTATAATAAATTTCGCCCTGGACCGTTTGGAAGGGTCAGGAGCGAAATTCTTCCTCTAGCCCAAAATCATCATTTTTGGAGACAACAATCAATTCAAGGGCAATCTCAAGGGCATCCCTCACCTTAGTCTAGGCATGGCTTGGCACAAATTTTGGAGAAAATGATGGGTTTTAGGATTTTCGCTTTGGACCCTTTGGGAGGTTCAGGAGCGAAAATCTTGTTTAAGGCTTATTCCTACATCATTTCAACTTGAATCCACCTTAAAAGGAAAGAAAACACTTCTCCTCACCCATCCAAGCTACAAAAACCCAAGTTTGACTTGACTTTGCTAGGAAAATAAGGGATTTTAGGAATTTCGCTCTGGACCCTTTGGAAGGGTCAGGAGCGAATTTCCTATTTTGAGCTTGTTTTGACTACTCCATTACCTCAATCCAATATCCAAAGGCAAGAACACATCAAAGTCCTTCTAACCATGCCATAAAACTCAAGAATTTGACCATCTCCAAGAAGAAAATATGAGTTTCCAAGAATTTCGCTCTGGACCCTTTGGAAGGGTCAAGAGCGAAATTCACCCTCTTGGCTAAAATCCTTCATTTTTCAATGCTTTCAAACATTTCCAAAGGCCAAACATGTCCATTCTTCCTTTCAAGATACCTTGCAAATCAAAATTTGGTCAAACAAGGAAGGGAATGAGGTCTAAGAAGATTTTCGCTCTGGACCCTTTCGAAGGGTCAGGAGCGAAAATCATGATTTGGGCTTGTTTGTTCAATTTTCAAACTTTCAATCTCATTTGGGAGCAAACATAGATCATTCTTCATCTAAGGAGCAAGGTTTCAAGCTAAAACAAGGGAGCAAATGAAGTATATAATGAATTTCGCTCTAGACCCTTTGGAAGGGTTAGGAGCGAAATTCATCTCCTAGGCAAAAACTTGATTTTCTAAAGCATCCCACTCCCTCTCAGGGCAAGAACATACTAATTCCTCCTTCATCATGCCAACGCCTAGCCAAAACAAGGAAGAAAACAAGAGATATAAGGATTTTCGCTCTGGACCCTTTGGAAGGGTCAGGAGCGAAAATCATGTTTTGACCTTGATTCTTGATTTTTCAAACTCTAATCTTCCTTGGGAGGCAAACATAGACTACTTTCCTTTCATTTCCACCTTGGTCCTGACTTTGGCTGAAGGAAAAATGAGTGTTTTCAAGAATTTCACTCTGGACCCTTTGGAAGGGTCAAGAGCGAAATTCTCTTTCTTGGCTAAAATCTTCACCTCATCCACCTTTACTCACCTCCTAAGGCTTAGAACAAGTCAAAATACTTCCATACATGCCTTAAAAACTAGGAATTTGGTCTTGACAAGTGAGAAATTTAGGTGTATAAGGATTTTCGCTCTGGACCCTCTGGAAGCGTCAAGAGCGAAATTCCTAATCTTGGCCAAAATCCTTCACATATTCACATCCCATCACCTCAAAACTAGAATGTTGGTCCAAACAAGGGAGAAAATGAGGTTTTCAAGAATTTCGCTCTAGACCCTTTGGAAGGGTCAAGAGCGAAATTCTTACTTTAGGCTAATTTCTATCATTTTGTCACCTCAAATCTCCTCTCAAAGACAAATGTGCATCAAAACCTTCCCCTCACGCCCCAGAAGTCAACAAACTTGGTCATATCAAAGAGCAAAGTGGAGAAAAGTGAATTTCGCTAGTCAAGAGCGAAAATCATCCTTGGGCTCAAATCCTGACTTCATTTTCACATTTCCTCGTTCAAACAAGCATTTTTACCTTCATTCAAGCCTAGGAATGCGTTAGTTCTAGGTTTTGGTAAATGTAGAATGTCTTATGGAGAATTTTGCTCTAGACCCTTTAGAAGGGTCGGGAGCGAAATTCGCTTTGGACCCTTTGGAAGGGTCAGGAGTGAAATTTGACATTTTGGTCTCTCCGTCAAAATCATTTTATGGAATATAACATTTAAGTATAAGAAACTTATACTTTAAGTTATATTCCATATATACTGTCAGGATGTTTGAGAGTGGTTTCGGACCTCCAAGAGTTATAATGCAAATTCTAGTTTTTGGAGGATTCCTTAGTTTTCCATACTTAGTCAAATTTCAGGATCAGGACATTCCAAACTTAGCCAAATTTCAGGGCATTTGAAGATCAGGATGACATTCCAGACTTACCAACTTGACCTGGCTCGGACCTTCAAGGATGATACTCACTCACCAAGCAAGACACAATTAGCAACAAGAGCAAAACTAGGCCCCAAGGAAGACTTTCAAAGAAACCCTAACCTCGAACATCTATTGACTCAACCTAGCTCAAGCAGAGCCTGATATCTAGCAATCCCCCTGACAGCACTCATCATGCAAAGGCTAACAGGCAAAAACCCAAAAAGACCAAGAAAGAAAACCCTAGAAAGCAAAAAAGCAGGGGTCCCCATTTATAATGAGGCGATGTGTGAATACGTCACAACACAAGTATGTCCTCTAAAAGATGTTATACTTAGAAGTGATGTATAAAGAATATATCCATATTGTTGGACCAACAAAACTAACTGCTCAAGATATCATGGTACCACCTCCTATAAGAACAATTGGTTCTGCACAACATATAGCTAGCATATAAAAATCAAGTTCCTTAGATGTTACAAATTGAAAAGGCCATGGATATATTATCCAAAATCCAAATAATTAGAATTCCTACTATGGGATTGTTCCTATAGTCACTTCCTATGTCCCTAATCTAAATGTAAATTATAGTATTAATTACAAATTAAAAAGGTCATGGATATATTATCCATCCAAAATCCAAATAATTATAATTCTCTGGATGGAATTTTTCCTATAGGTGCTTCCTTTGTCCCTATTCAAAATTAAATTATAGGGATAAAATTCAAATGAAAATGAGATCTAAGAAATCCTTTTTGTTGAAATGTGGGAATGGAGGATTAGCTCCTAAAGAGGCACTTTAAGAACCCACATTTACTTCCATCATTTTCTCCATGCTGAGGAAGAGAACATAAATGGAATGCAAGAAATGATGCCTTCTAACAGTTTCATAGTGGAACATAAGATAAACAATTATTTCTGCTTATTTTATAAATTGTAGCTTCCAAACAGCTATATGGATCTCTGTGCTGAGCAATGTTTAATAAAGCTGAAGTCAGACTTGTTGTGACCTAATCACACATCACCCCATCCCAGATGGGGACCCCCTGCTTTTTAGGCCCTCTCGGTCTTTTGTTTTGGTTTTTGGGCTCTTTTGGTGGCAGTCTCGTCAGTCTCCTTGCTTTGCAGATGTCCGAGGGTCAAATTGATTGAGTCTGCTTTTCGTTTGAGTTTCTACCTTTAGTCCTAGATTTTAGGGGTTTCTACTAGGGTTTTGGAAAAACTGATCGTAGAATTGGAATCAGGAACATCCCAATAAAATTTGAGTGAAATCGAACCGGATTGTCTTCATTTTGCCAAAAATCAAACTTACTATTTTTAGTAATTTCTATTTTTTTAGTAAGTTTCTATTTATAGTAAGTCATCCTATGTCCTATTTCGGGGTCTAACACTGATGTTCTGAGAAGTTTCTATTTTTGGAAAGTTTATTTCTGACAGGGCCATTCAGGCAGGCGATGAAGATCAAGCATTCATGACTACTTCCAATTCCGGAAAGGCAGAAAGCAGACAGAGTGAGTCAAAATGGCTAAGTGTTGTCATCAAGTACTGAAATGGAAAGCTCAAACATCATTTGTCTGGAAAGCAACAAACAATGAATTTCCTTCCCTCAAGCATTCCATCACCCAAGCTAGATGGAGGGTGCCAAAATTAGTAAGTCATGGAGAATCCAAAACAAATGAAATTCCTTCACCCATGCCAATTTGCGCCTATGCTCAAGATAGGGCGCTAAACCCAAGTGGCCATGGAATTCAATGAAAATGATGAATTTCCCCATCAATGCAAAAATCCGCCCAAGTAGTACATAGGGTGCCAAATGACAAACATCATGGAAAGAGTGGAAATCACCAAATTCCTCCACAAGTATGGAATAAAGACAATGGAGGGCGCTAAAGTCAAGGGAGCAAGGAAAATGCAAAAGGAGTGAAATTCCTTCACACATGGAAAAATCTTCCCTACTCCACAAGAGGGCGCCAAAAGGGTGTGCTCAAGGAAAATAGACAAGGAATGGAATTCCTCCTCCATGGAGCATTAGCGCCCAAGGCATGATCAAGGCGCTAGGAAGGAGGGGGCATGGAGGAATTAAAGGTCAATGAATTCCTTGCCTTAAGCAAATTGGCGCCCAAGGCATGAATAGGGCGTTGAAATGAGGTCCCCAACAAATTCGTAAAAATAAAGAAATCCACTACATAGTGATTATAGCGCCTAGCAGTGAAGGAGGGTGCCAAAACACACAAGGCATGGAAAAATGGAGAAAGTTTGAAATTCCATGGCAGGGAAGAATCAACGCCTTGATCAAGGAAAGGTATTAAAATGGCTAAGGCAAGGATGAAATGATGAATTCCACCATGAAGAGTGAATTCCACGCCTAAGTTGGAAAACTGAAAAATTTGTCTGAGGCATGAAAATCCAAGGGTCAAGGAGGAATGAAAAGCAGAAATTTCCATTTTTAAACACCAAATCTTATCAGAATCCAAAATTTTTTACAAATTTGGAATTGTGAGAGATTTCTCTCTCTAATGGACCTAGGTCTTAAATTTTAGGGAGATCCCTAAAAAATAGGAGACGTTGGAGAAGCGTGGAAAATTCCCTCCGGAGCAAGAAAAGTCAAGCCAGGATGATAAATCAGGTGAATCTTCAAGAATATTCCAATTACCCTCCAAAAATTTGAAAGAATGGAAAGTTAATGAGTTGGTGAAGGAATATTCTAAGTATGATGCATGACTTAGTGCATTTAGAGAAATTTCCAAATTTGAACTCCACAACAAGGAAGATTAATGGGAAAGTATGATGCATAATGAATGCAATTGCCAAAATTGATGCCACCCAACTTAGCAGCACAATTTGAGAGATTATATATAAGCATGGAGACATATTTCATTTCTCACGTGTGAGTTTCAAGCAAGAAGAGTTGGAGAAGAAGTAAAAGTCATACTTGGTGAATTTTTCATCATTTTCAAAAAGCTTTTCAAGATGGCGGAATCAAACAAGGCGGCTACCATCACCAGGCAGGCACAAATAAAAGCGGAGATGAAGGGCTTTCTTACGGTTCCCTAGATAAATTCTAGGAGGAAGGAGATTAGCGATACAAATTTGGGCACATTCAACCTGGCTGCCTTCAAGATGAGAATGTTCGAAACAACAGGATATAATCCATCCCCAATAGCTGTCAAGTTTGTCAAGAGCGGAATTGTCGCGGCAACTGGTTTTCCTCCCACTATTCAGTGTCCAGATTTGATTTTGGAATGTGCAAAGCATTACAATCTGGAGCAAAAGACAAATTCAACCTCAAATGGCAGGCTGTTGGCGACATTGACTCCGGAGTCAATTGGTGAAGCTTTCAGAATTCCTTCACACCATTCCATGACCTACAGGACCATTAGCGGAGCTCAAGAAGTGTATAATGTGGGTCTTGCTAGGTGTGCAGATATAATCAGCAAGCAATGGTTGCTGAAGCCTAGGCCACATGTCTCCAAAATGCCAAAGACTCACTATCTTTGAATTCAAACAGGAATATGTGGACCTGATAAAGATGTTGAGCAGTGTAATGGGATGTTCACATAACATGGATGTTCTTCTACATCGACGAGATCATGAATGCAAATGGGTTAGTAGATTGGGCTAGATTGATCGGCCATTACTTGCACGAACAACTGAGGGACTTGAAAGAAAGGAAGTCCCAATCCTTCTTCATGAGCTCCTACGTAATTTATATGCTTGCAAGAAGGGGAGGATTTGATGGTCTGCCAGCAAATGGAATGATTGGTTGCGGACCAGCGCAGCTGAAAGTGCATGAGTGTTATCCTCATCTCCATCTTCACAATGTTAGTTCTTATAAGCTCGCGAATGACACCTTTACTATGTACCTAACAAGACTTATGCAAAAAGAATTGCACACAAGGGTGTCACCACAAGCTAGGGCCTTGGTTCAAAAGTATGGAACCACGTTTTTACAATTTTTGAAATTCACCTATATCAGGACGCAGGGATTCTCATTCCAATCATACAAATTGTCAAGGTATCCATACGACAAATTGGTACTGCTTGAACTCATGAGGCAGTTAACAGCCTATGATCAACTACAAAAGAAGAAGAAGAAGCAGTCTATTGAATTTCCAGTTGTCCTAGGTGATTTCGTGGAGGTGTGTCCGGGTTTGGAAGCAACTAAGAAAGCAGCAGAGTAATTAGCATTCTATCACCTGGCATATTATACATCCAGAGCTCAGTATGATCCTTATCGCCAAATCAGAAAGGTTGTTGGAGTGAAATTCATACACAAATTTCACTTAGAGGATTATTGGGCAAGGATGACCTTGAAATCCAGAAGAAAATGTATTCCAGACTGCCCCTTGACACCATCAGGATAAGTGAAATTTTCCAAGTGCCAGATCAAGTGAAAGAAGATTCAAACTTGACGCAACCTGAATCTGAGAAAGTGAAAGATTAGCCCATTCAGCTGCCAGACTGGTCGGAGCCCGAAATTGATGATTTGAATATCCTGGCTAGACCTGTGTTGAAATTCACTAAACACTGGGTTGATTGACAGATAAGGAAGTTGAAGGAAATGTTCACTTGACCTATCAATTGATGGTAAGTCTAGCCTCCCATAGTGAACCAACTGAAGGATCTTTGCAGGCCCAGGCAGAAGGAGAAGTCTGGCTTGATAAAGGGAAAAGTGCTCTGAAGAGGCCAAGGACGGCAAGGAAGAAGGATATTCAGCAAGGAGTTCATCATGAGGCCCAGCAGGAAATCCATCAAGAAGTTCATCAGGAAGTTCAGCAAGAAAGGCAATAGGGAGAAACTCTACAAAAGAGAGCAAGGGTTGAAAGGATGCAATCACCAGCAAGTTCTTCCAGTGTACGGGAGGTAGAGATGTGTTGTGACGTTTTCACACATCACCCCATTGCAAATGGGGACCCCCACTTTTTTCTTTCTGGGGTTAGCCCTTTTGGTTTTGTTGTTAGTCGTTTTAGTGTCTTAGCCTTTGCATTGAAGGGATTGAGTCAGGTGGATCTCCTCAAGAGGTCAGGTCAATTGAGTGATTAGGGGTTATTTAGATCATTCCTAGGGTGTTTTTTGTGTACTATCCGATCGCACTTCAAGTTGCTAAATCAAACCTTGGCTGAATGCATAATGTCCTCCTAGGTCCCATCCCTTACATCAAGGACGGAGCGAATTTGCCTTAAGAAGTTTGGAATGTCATCCTGATCCTGAAATTTGACTAAGTCTGGAAAATTGAAGAATCCTCCAAAAACTAAATTTTGCATTATAACTCTTAGAGGTCCGAAACCACTCTCAAACATCCTGACAATATATATGGAATATAACTTAAAGTATTTCTTATACTTAAATGTTATATTCCATATATGAATCCTGACGGAGAGACTAACATGTCAAATTTTGCTCCTGACCCTTCCAAACGGTCCAGAGTGAATTTCAATTTTGCTCTTGACCCTTCCAGAGGGTCCAAAGCAAATTTCCTAATATCTCCCTTCCTAGTCTTAATTTGCCTCATAAACCTTATCCTTATGGCGTAGTGAAGAGAGAATTGATGTGTGAAACAAAGTGAAGTGATAAAAAGTAAGGAATTTGAACATAATTGCAAATTTCGCTCCTGACCCTCTGAAAGGGTCCAGAGTGAAATTTTTTCAAGCTGCTGACCCTTGACCCTTCCAAAGGGTCCATAGCGAATTTCTCAAAAACATGGATTTTCCTCACAATTTTAAAGCAAATTGCCCTCAAGGTATTTTCCTAAGATAGTTTGAAGCTAAACAAGCAAGCTAGGAGAAAGATTTCTTAAGGACAAGACCTATCTTGCAAATTTCTCTCCTGACCCTTCCAAAGGGTCCAGAGCAAAATCCTTGGGATAGCCTAAATCCTTGCCAAAGCGTTGAAATGTACACCACTTTGAGAACAAGATGGCTTGAATATGATAGGATAAAGGAGAATGGGCAAGTCCAAGACAAATTGGATATGAATTGAGCTTAGAAATGTAAATTTCACTCCTGACCCTTCCAAAGGGTCCAGAGCAAAATTCCTAGAAGGACTCCCCAATTTCGCCTAATGCACTAAAAGAACCTTATTTAAGCTAAATTGATGGCAAATTGACTTGATGGTGGTAGGAGGAGGTTTGACAAGTTAAATACAAGGCAAAGAAAGGAGAAAAGAAGTGTGAATTGAGCCTAAGGAAGGATTTCGCTCCTGACCCTTCCAAAGGGTCCAGAGCGAAATTTCTTAAAAACACTATTTTCCTCCTTGTTCAAACCAAGAAACTTATCCCTATGGCGTAGTTGAGGGATGATTGATGCACATTTGCCTTGCAAGGTGGATTGGAGCAAAGGAAATGATGGAATTAAAGCTAAATGGCAAATTTCACTCTTGACCCTTCCAAAGGGTCCAGAGTGAAATTTCTTAAAACACCTATTTTATCCTTGTTTGAGGTCAAGATCTTAGTTCCTAAGGCATAGTTGAGGGAAGACTGATATATTCTTGCCTTAAGAACTGAATAGAAGTGAAAGCAATGATGGATTTGAGGGTAAAAGACAAAATTCACTCTTGACCCTTCCAAAGGGTCCAAAGCGAGAGCAAAATTTTTCCAAGCTCCTGACCCTTCCAAAGGGTCTAGAGCGAAATTCCTAAAACCTCTATTTTTGCTCATGTTTGAGATCAAGATCTTAAGGCATTGTTGGGAGAGAATTGTTAAGTCTTGCATTGAGAAGTGATTTGGAGCAAAGAAAATGATAGAATTAAGACTAAATCACAAATTTCGCTCCTGACCCTTCCAAAGGGTCCAGAGCGAATTTTCTTGAAATCTCTTTTGCTCCCAATTTTGTGTCAAGCCTAACATTGATGGAGGTTGATTGAACTTAGAGGTATCCCTAGGCATGCATTTGAGTGAGTTGTGATCACAAAATGTGAAGGATTTGTCCAGAAATGTCGAATTTTCCTCTTGACCCTTCCAAAGGGTCCAGAGCGAAATTCCTTATAGGTCCTGTCCTTGGCCAAAGTCCAAAGCGAAATCCTTCTTTTAGGCCATTTTGAGGGTCAAATATGTGATGTCTTCATGAGAGAAGGATCCAGAGCGAAAATCTCATTATAGGTCCTGTCCCTGGAGAGGATCCAGAGCGCATTTTATTATAGGTCCTGTCCTTCCAGAGGGTCTAAAGCGATATTGATTCTAATGCCTTCCTATTGATGATTTAAGATGAGAAATGCTATGTTAGAATGAATATATTATGTATACTTAATCATCTTTTGTTTATTTTGCAGAACAACAAAATCAAGTTCGAGGGAGATCAAGCCAGGACAGGGGCGACCTTTTCCAGTTCCATCATTCATCAAGGATACTTCAAGCGCATAAAAGAAGACTCAAAGTGTTAAAGACTTCAAGTGTTCAAAGAGTTGCACGTGACGGACCAGGCTATCCTCAAAGGCCTCATCAAACACAAAAGAGTCATGGAGGTACGCCATCCATCAAGTACACCAAGGACAAAAGAAGATCAACCAAAGCACAAACACCAGACAAGGTGGCATCCTAGTCATGGTTCCTCCAGTCAATTTGGTCCACATCAGCATGTCCATTTTCAATGTATTTGAATCACCAATGATGGCACAAACTTCGAGGCACCTACCTCTGACATCTATTGGTCCATTTTTATGAAATGTAATTTTCTCATTGGCTGAGGAAAGTTTGTTATAACAAACCCTAATCAGGGTTTTCATCTTGTAATCCTAGCCATTGATTATAAATCAATCAAAGTTGTTGAATTGTGAAGGGCTCCCTATATAAAGCTTTGGCTCTTCATTTGTAAGGGTTAATAGTTGGTTAATAGAGGTTAATAGCTAGGAGTTAGTAGCTACAATAGTGAATAGAATAGCAATTAGAGTAGATTAGGAGGAGGAGGCAAGAAATTGTTGCCTAAATTGTAAATGAACTCCATTTTCATTGAAGTTATGGTGAAGTGTGTTGTTTCTTTGCAATATGCATGGTCTCTTGTTGAATCTTCATTTTAGATGGTAAATGATTAGAATGAATGAAGGAAGTTACTGAATGCAATCGCGTGGAATCCGTCTAGTCCAAACCACTAGCCTCTTGCTGATTATAAGGGTGCCCTGCGTGGTCAACTAGCATTGAATGAGCTTAATCTCGAATTGTTATGCGTCTATTGTTCATGCATTAACTTGAATGGTGATCAATTTTTGATGGTGTAACGATTTGAATATATTTGAAGCATCCCTTAGAAGATCACACTGAGTTGGTGTCAGATTGTTCAACCTGATGGTGAGACCCAGCCCAGTAGGACTCCACCTAGTCGTTCATCTATCTTCTGACATTCTAGGTTTTAGATTAGATTCTCCAAACCCTGTATCTTTTGATGTTTCTTTATCTTCCAGCTAGTAGATAGGACTTGAGTTCCAACAAATCAAACGCTCAGGCAATCGAATGTAAGTCCCCTTGTGATTCCAGCATAATCACATCATACCAAATAGAGCTTATCCACACGTAGAGACCCTACATACCAGAACCTTGGAGTTGCCTCGATTGATCCTTAGGCGAAATCTTCAGCATTCGGGGAAACTTTGTTCAAGAGAGGATAAGATACCTTGGTATTTTATTCTGTGTTCGCATGTGCGTGAAAAACACATCAACAAGATGTTCGCACAGGAAAATCCAACGGATCCGCCTCCAGGCAATACTCCAGCACCAGATATACTCAACATCAATGTTTCACACGGACCCAATCAGCCAAGAAGTCAAAGACAGGAAAGTCCTTCGCACCAGGAAGAGACTCGTCGGGATAGTTTCATAGAAGCCATCCTCGACAAAATGGAGGAAGAATCATAGGAGCAAGAGCACATGGAAATCCATAGTCACTCCATTCCCGCTCCTAATTGGTTGATGGATAGACTAAGGAGGGAGCCGTAAAAAGAAATTGATCCAGCCCGAGAATTAGAAGAGTTGTTGAAAAGGATGGATCAGCCAACGGAAAAGAAGGCTCCCCGGAAATTTTCCAAGGTCGTGAGGGATGAATCTGGATCTCGGACCTTGCACATAGCTAGGCCTGCAGTAGATAAGGACAGGAATGAAATTAGGCCGGAAGATTATGTTATCAGACAGGTTGATCTTGGTCATGCTTACACAAAACAAGTAATTGAAGACTTCGAAGGATCTTCCTTAGCCTTGAAGGAAAAGATGCAGAAAACAAAGGCAAAATGTAAGAGGCTAAGGGAAGAAAATAGAGACTTATGCGAGTACATTAGAAGTCTTAAATGGCTACCTAGGGAAGCAAGTCCCTCATTCATTCCTCCTTCTTCCCTCCCTAAGGAAGTTGTTGATGACACAGAGGTAATCAGAGCAATGGCACAAAATTCCAAGGAATGGGTAGAGGATGTCTACATTGCAGCAGGAAAGTTCATTGAGGACTTGGCTTAGCTTCATTCTAGGTTCATGGCCCTTCTGAACAAATTGGAGGTACCGGAAGGATTGTGGGAAGATGTTCACATATATCAGGACTTAACCATTCCGCGGCTTAGAGCTCCAATGAAGATTCTAAAGCAAACACTAATTGATGGGAAAGTAATTCAGGAGAACAAGGTTTATGACTTTCCCCAGTGGTTTTGCGCTGTTTGCTCAAGAAAGAACACCTTTGACAAATTCAGCATGGAGTCTTTAACTTTGAAAGACTCAATCAGAAGGGTGCAGGAAGAAGTCATCAATGCAATTGAAGCACTGTTTGCAAAGAAGCTCAACGAGGATGGAGTAACAACGAACTCCCTGAAATCCCAGTTGCAGAGTTCTTTGTAGGTTCATTCACTAAGGAACATTTTGCAAATGTTTCTTCATTTTCCAGTACGATGAAGAAGACACAGCAAATCATGGTGGAGTGGGAAAGCTTCTTTTCCAAGAGCGAGGAGGAAATTACCTTGATGGAGTTTGATATTGAAAATGTGCGAAGTGTCTCCATCGGAGAGCTGGAGGCCATCATCAGTAAATTCATTGCATATGCAATTAATGAGTGGGATAATGGTCGTCCATTCCTGGACGAGAATCTTTTGACTGAGTAGTGGTGGTGCATTTACTGCTGGAATATTTTGACTTAGTGGTGGCCCGGTCAATGCATGAGGAATTTTTTTGCATGCAACCGTCTTATTAATGGTTTTATGACAGATTCTTTTAGCATGAAGAATGATGGGCATTTATTTCTTGCATGGGAATATTTGTTGTATTTTGGGCAAGTTTGATGTAATGGGGTGCATTTAATGCATGAATGGATGCCATTTTTGGGCTTACTGAATTAATTGTCTATGGGCATGATGGGTATTAATTGTTGATTCCCACCTTGTTGCATCTTGAGTGGAGAATCTTTTAGGGTGAAACCCTAATTAGGGTTTGCATGTAGCCAAGGCCAGAAGCCTATATAAAGGGGTGACCCCCCTCATTTGTAAGCGAGGAGAGATTGTTGTCTAAGATTGTTGCTAAGAGTTTTTGAAGCAAACACTTAATACATTGTTCCATTGTTGGTGTGTTCTTGTGTTGTTTTGAAGCTCACATGGTCTCACTCTCTTCATAGATGAGATTTACTTTCATGTTGTTAAATGAACTAGATTTGATAGGGTTGCTTGTTGCAAAGTCCATGCTCATACTTTTGGTGTGCAGCTGATTGTTGCATACTATGCAAAGTTAGCCTGAGCCTCTGTTATATGTTTATGTTTAACTTCAATTATCAGTGGAGATTGTTCGATTTGATGGTTTCCATTAGTGATTTGAAAATCCTTAACACACCCTCTAAAGATTGCACCACCTTCATGTAGTTGTGCTCTGCTGGCAAAGCGAAGCGTGGTTGTATTTTGCATAAGTAATCTCGTCTCCTTGTTCGTAGGATTAGATTAGTCTTAGCTTAGTTTTCTAAACCCTTCACTCATTTACTTTCTGCACATTTTAAATCCAAAAAATCCAAAAATAGAGCTTCCATTGCAAATCATTCACATAGAAATCCTTGAACCCGAAAGTTTGTTTAGATCTTCTATGAGCATACGTAAGGCCCCTTGGGTTAACAGCAAACCCATCAACTAATTGAGTCACGTCCACGTGTGAAAGGAACCTTGAGATTAGTCGTTTGATCTTTCTTTGCAATCTTAGCATACGGTCTAATTTTAAACGAGAGAGTGAAATGACCGTTGGAAACTTTATTTTGTGTTCGGTGTAGTCCTAAAAAACACGTCAACAAGACTCTGAAACAAACAAAAAGGCAAACAAGCTACAAGGACATCACTTGGATATAGCACTAGGACCATCAACAAAGTTAAAATTTGGCATACATTCTAGGAGGTAAACCTTCTTAGGAATCAAGCAATGCTCTATATGTAGGAGTCTCCCGCAAATCCAATCCCAGTTCAAATAAAAGTCCCAAAAGATATTCCAAGGCAGTGATTAAACACTACAAAAGTGGGAGGTTGCATACAGAAAAATGACAAACAAATAAGTTATAACTATTTCTTTATGCTCTTGAAAAAGAAACATTTTCATTTACAAAGAAAACTATAAACAGTTTATACAGAAAACTGGCACATACCCAAAAGACCTCATCCATATCACCTACCAATGAATAATGTTAAACGACCATAAAAAATAATTACACTGAATTCTTACAAGGCCTGTATATAGAATGTTGCTAAACAAATATTGAGTTATCATGCATTTAGCAAGCAGGCAATGACATGTTACATAAGATCCCCTCTTGCAGTAACAGAGAACTTTGAAACAATTTCCAGAATTCCATTAAATATTATTTTAGGGAAGCAAAGCATACTTTATGCAAGGCTCAAAATGCAAGATCAAGAGGCCTGCTATTTAACTTCTACAATAGTGATTGCTGAGCTAACGTAGAAAATTAATGTCAACATAAGGTCCCAGGAGGCAGAGCATTCTTCAGCAGGAAGACAGCAAAAACAGAATAATGCTAATATAAATCTGCGGTAAGAAATCAACTTACATACCATAAATCCCCTGCTAATCCCAAAGAGAAAGACAGAGTACCCGCCGAAGTCAGCCTTCCCAACAATAATAACGCAGAATATCTCTTATAATCAGTAGGGACTCCAAATTTTGAGCATAAGATTATGGCCTCCTCTCTCGCTATACCTTTACAAATAAATAAATTAGTTAGCATGGTCAACCTTTGGAAAGCGCGCTGTCTCAAACATATCTAGATTGATGCTAGCAATTACATAGCAGTTATCATTACAAACTGAATAGAGAACTTGTTAGTAGAAACGGAGAGAATGGTTACCAAAAGGACCTGTTGGATAGCAAAAACCATCTACAATAGTATATTCTCAACTAAGCGAAACATTTATAAAAATTGACCACATCAAAACATACAATGACATGAAGTTGTTTTAGATGAACATAAACCGGCATTTGGATTATCCATTCCAAACATCTGAAAGATCTTGTTTTTCACTGAAAAAGTTTAAGAGGAACATCTCTCCTTTTGATGTTAATTTTTGCTAGGTGCTGATAAATTGATTTGTAATCAAAATATCCTCATGTACACTAGGTACAATGTTACGATTGGCAGAGGACTTCTTGTTCTGAAAGCTTCTGTGCTTGGACGAATGAAGACAGGAGAAATTCACCTCACAGTTACTGTCTTTTTTAAGTATGTTGAATTCATGTTAAAATATATGCCATGTGGTGCATAGTGGGGATAAACTTAGGGATACCATTTCTCCTGTAAGCCATAGAAATCCGGAATAAAAGTGGTCGGAAAGAGCATAGAAGTAGATGATCTCTATTATGAGAAAGCACCCTACATACAAAATTTGGAGGAATGGTTAAGAGATACGAGATTCAATTTCATCTGGTGGATTGCAAGGCATGAAGGCTTGAGAAGTTAAAAGGAACAATCAAGAAAAATGCTATACTCTTATTTAGTTGGGTGATAGACTGGTCATTATGACTTAGGGTTTAGGAAAACAAAAATTGTGCGACAACTTGTGTACTTGAAACACTCTTAAGTGGGCATACTAAAGCAATATTCTCTGCCCCATTCAACTGTTTCTATTTGTTTCCTGAAAAATGGTGAAAACGAGAGTAATTTAAGATTAGCAAAACAGTATAGGCATCTGAAGAGCTTATTGATATAGAGTCATCAAAGTTGGGTCATGACAAAAATGTCATGCATCACTAAAGTTGCACTCACCGAAAACTTTAAAACTTCTAAAATCCCTTCTCATTTTGTGCTGCATATTGAAAAAGTGACTGCAAAACCAAAGCCATCAAAAAATGAGCTCATGTGTTAAAAGTGTTGGGACTTGCAAAGAGGAACTTCAAATTCAAATTTATTCTGGAGTGTTGGTCTGGAGTACAAGCCACATCCATCATATTCAGTGTTCTGTCCCGAATAGATGAGGCTGGGTGCAAGTCCCAGAGCCATTTGACAGAAGACGTACATCTCTGTTGGGTCAGCTAAGCTGAAGGTTACCTCACAAAGGCAGTTCACCAAATCCAAGCATGAAATATGGGGTGAGCCTGTCAGGAAGATGATCTTAAATAAAACTCTGCCTGGAACATGCCCTATGAATAATTCAGTACTACAAATTAACAGAACACAACGATTGCCATTCATAGTATTTACCATTGCCCATAAATAGGTAGATAAATCACAACTAACAGGGAAGAATGTTTCAGGGGCTAATCTGATTTGAATCCATCAAACAAGTAATAACTGCTAAAGTCATCTGCATAGTCAACCATAGCAAAACCCCTAATGGGCATGCCTAGAGCACTCAGAGGCTTGCATACCCCTGTGATTTGAAAGTACCTTCAAACTAGAGTGTGTCAGATCAACAATCCGATCACTATACTAAAACAAGGCCATGGAAATACAGTAATATAAAATGTTATCCATTAGCATCTACAGTGCAATTCCAATCCTAGACCTGGCTTAAAAGCTTGGATTAAAATCAATAACAGTAAAATAATACAAAATCCTAAGGATACCGTGGCTAATTGAAGATGTAAAAGACTTACCAAGAAATCTGAAGAGCTTGCAACCTAGGTAAGCTTTAGCCTCAACTGTTTAAAACAATACTACCATGGTCTGGAATGATTATCTAAACTTATCATGACACAGAATCCGCCCTACACAGGTAATATAATCATATCCATCATCATGTCTCAAAACCCTCACACTTTATTGAAAACCTAAGTTATTATGAAAGTGATCTACACGTCCTCCTTAATGGTCGGCACCAACACAGTTTCCATATTTGGGTTTCCAAGCAATTCCGAGCCTGCGTGGGTCCGACTCACTAAAAGCTTAACAGTAACACTTTAAAACGGCAAGATTGGTATACATATCTTCTCTGATAAGCACTAAAACATCAAACGATCGCTTAGAAAAAATTAATCTTTACTGAAAAAGATTGTGCAA
Source organism: Cryptomeria japonica (assembly GCF_030272615.1). Lineage (NCBI taxonomy): Eukaryota > Viridiplantae > Streptophyta > Pinopsida > Cupressales > Cupressaceae > Cryptomeria > Cryptomeria japonica. The sequence goes on from NC_081405.1 coordinate 286,191,060, forward strand.
CGTACCCAATTGCTAAAGGAGGTGCATTATTTGAATAAAAGTGCGTGAAAAATCGATGGCGAAATGAAAACAAGACTGATACTGAATCAGCAATAAGTCCTTGTGAACCCAATGACAACAATCTTTGCATCAGTCACCAGAAGTTCATGGGAAATGAGTAGGATATTATGGTTTGTTGTATAACAGTGTTATAGAAAATATTCCAGCGTAACAATTTTTGTTACTTACACTAGAATGCGCGGCTGTTTGGGTTCCACGGATCATTGGACCGTTGAAAAAACCATGTGAAGTTGGAATGACAGTCAAATACAGGAAAGAATACGAGTCTACCTATGATATTTTAAATTGCTTAACAGCTAAGTTATAGTAAACAATGGGTTGTAACGGAGATTTTTGAAAAAAGTTTCATACGGTCCTTTTCTGTCTTTTCCAAGGAGATCCAATATTTTATTTTTATGTCGGGACATGCCGCATATAGAATTGGAAAATTTTATGCTAATGGATAATCTGGAATCTTGTGTAACAAGAAAATAGGAATCTCATATATTGGGTATCTTCCAATGCCGCTGCTTAGCATATTTTGGCTAAAGAATATTTGTGGAGCTTGTGGCCACAGGAGCATTGCTTATTTTGAAGCCAAATGTTAAAATTGATATTAATAATATCAGTAATAATTTGTGCACAAGAAAAAATAGAAATAAAATGTTAAAAAAAAAGAGAAATAAATTTGTGGAGCTACATGGCATTTAGTTGCTTCTTATTTCCAGCCCCCCTATTTTCCCACAACTTATTTTCAATTCCTAAATAATAGCCGCTCCACTAAAATAGCAAAAGATTCTAAATTATCTTTTTCCAACAATTTTAAATTTGCATGGGAACACTCCAACTGCTGAAAATGGACTTAAGCAACCGCATGGACTTCAAAATTTTGATGTAAGGAGGTGTAAGGAAGGGTCCCATGAAACCATTAAAGAAACTACTTTTATGGAATAGGCATTTTATGGGATGGAAAAACTATTGCAAAATCTTGTAAAATAAAATAGAGCTTTTATTTTTTATATTTTAAATTTAAGTGGGTGTGTTTAGGGCGGAGTAGAAAATTTCCCTGGTTTCTTAAATTTTTATGAAATTAAAGTTTTAAACTTATCAATTATTAAAAAATTCATGGGACTCCATGCTAATAAAAGCTCTTAAAAAATCTCAACAACATCCACTCAGATATTTTAAAAAGCCCATTCATGGGACCACAACCTATTTTAGGTGGGTGAAAGGTTCCCCATCTGCTTTCTAAAATTTTGTGGCCACATATCATTTATTGATAGTTTTTATATTCTTATCAATATTGTATTTTTTATGAATGATTTTATATCATCCATGAGTTTATTTTGGCTATATAATGTATTGCAATGAAATTGGAAACAATAAATATAAAGACATGTAAGTATAAACAAAAATCAAATTAAATTTATATCTAACAACATCACTATAAACCTCACTTGAGATAAATGTTGATTCTTTTGAATGTAGATGGACTTGGCAACATAATATTTTGATTTGATCAACAAGTATACCAACAAAATGGATTTGCATAAAGAGTGATTGATTAAAATCGTGAAGGAATGATAAAATTTATAGATTATTCATGAAAAATCAAATGGAAGATGAAGATAAGAACTAAGACTTGAATTAACTTAAAGGTTGAGGAATCAACTCAACTAATAAATAGAAAGTGTCATTTCAAACCCATGAAAAGATAAAAATAGATTGTTTAATTTAATAAATTGATAAATGAGGAATAAATTTCTATTTGAAGATGAAGTCAATTGGTGAGCGATGAAGAAGTTCCTAAAACAAGGCAAAATTAGTGATGAGGGATGAAGGAGATTTTAAAGTAAGATGGAGTTGACTAATGAGGGAAAATAAAATTAACTAATGATATGAAAATGGAAATTTTATCTAAAATATGAATAATTAACTCTAATTTAATTAAATGAATGAATGATTATTAATTAATAACTAATATGTGATGTGATGAATATTTAATAATATAAATCAATAGATGGTAAATGCTAAATGCTAAATGATGATAAATGATAATAGATGGTTGATTAATTTTATAAATATATAATTAAACTACATAATAGCTAAGTTTTGTAAGGAAGCTAAAGTGGCAAAACAAATTCCTACACTAATCATGAGAGGAGGGTTATGCGAAATTGGTTTAGATCTTTACAATAGTTACATAAATTAAACAAAAATAAACACAAGTTGCATTTATACCACATCATAGTGATTTACAAGGGGCAAAACCATTTCAAGAGAAAAATTCCACACTCAAAAAGTCACCCAATATACTATTCATAAATCAATAAGATTGCAATATACTTGTAAAGAAATCTTCTCACATGAGTATCACCAACCAAAGATCTAGAGGCAATTAAATAGCTATCATACTCTTATAGTACATCACAATACCCAGTCCCAATATGATGCCCTCATAAAATATGATTACCTTTTAGGGTGCAAGCAAAGCCAACATAATTTTTGTCATCAAATTTTAAACCTAATGATAAACAATTTAGATTTAAAATGATCAAATATACATAAAACTTGGCTTTCAGTGGTGTTGCTCCCAAGCCCCATTGAGATGCATCCCCTCGACCCCTGTTGGGGGGCGATCCTCCCTGGAATGCATAAGGGAGTAGTCCCTAGATTGCACAAGAGGGTACTCCTTGCAACCCTCCATGATCAATATATTAATATGTTATAATTGCAAGGTTGAGACATCATTTTTCCTAACAAGTTCAAGGAAATAATAGGTTGTAATGGAGACTTTTGAAAAAAAAATTGATATACTCCTTTTGGATCTTTTCAAAGGAGATCCAATACTTTTTTCTATGTCATGTCATGCTCATGTGAAAAATTGTATAGTGATTTTTTAAAATAAAATAGAATTTACATTAATTACCAGCCATAGAATTATTTTAGAACTATTTTTGTGGAGTAAGGGTGTACTGTCCTAAATCGTGCCTAGTGCATTTATGACACTTATACATGGTGCCCGGTGCATTAATGACAAACTCATGATCAAAATTTCATCATTTTGGCATCATGAGTCCTGAAGAAAAAGTGTCTTTGTTTGCCCTAAAACCCTCTTTAGGGTTATCTTTGGCAAGATGTAAGTGCGACGCGTGGACATCCATGCGTCGTGCTAGCATCCCGATAAACCCGGGAAATATCGAATCTAGTAGCGAGTCGGACGTTGGTCGACTCATGTCTTTTGGTTTTTTTTCAATTGTAATGACTCTTCGTGCCTCTTTCGAGTTTAAAAAATCTTCCTTGCTCATTTGGAGGGGTTCCTCTTTTGAGGTTCTATGCTCTTGGCTCTCTTGATTCTCTTGGTGTTCTCTTGAACACTCTACCAACACCACCTGATAGTTTTGATACTTAATGTAAGTACAGATCCAATAGCCAACAAGATGAGAGGGGGGGGGGGGGTGAATCATACAAACTTAATCATCCATAAAAATATCAAATTCAACCTCGGTAACATATATATCAGTCATATAACCAAAACTGTCAAACATGCAAACTCAAAAGCATATGAACAATATAAACCTCATAACACCAGATTTAACGTGGAAACCTAAATAGGGAAAAACGACTATGGGATTTCGGACCCACTAAGAAATATACTCTTCTACAGTATGCTTGGTTAAAAGCAAATCTTGTTAAAGATTACAAACACATTGCTAGATGTGACCCAGTTAAGGGATTTCCCTCAGATCTGTTAGGATCTTCACTTTGTTAGAAGTGACCTTGTTAAAGGATTTCAAACACTCAATAAGAATGTCACCTTGCTAGAGGATTTTACAAATAAGACTGTTAAGTCCACTCGGTTAAGAGATTTTCTGCTACTTCTCAAAATAACAGTAATAAAAATATGTCTTCAACTTCACATCTAAAAATGCTAAAGCAGATTCTAATTTTCTCAATACTATCAATTCATAGGACTTATCTTGTCCCTCTGCTGGGCTCTATACTCTGTTATCAAAATAGGTCTTCAAGCTTCTGTGCTCGGTAATCACTATGTAGCATCCTTGTGCATTCACTTGTCTGCATACATTGTTTATCAATAGTTTCCTATTTATAAACAATCTTCTAACCGCTTAATCTCCTTGATCACATTTCCCATGATTAATCATAGCCATCAGATATACAATCTTGTCCAGGTTCAATGTATCCTTCGATCTGAAAACGTTTTACCCCGCCTTGGAACTTGCATTTTCACCTTGGAACTTGTGTTAGGGTATTGCGGTTCAATCTGAGCTGTAGATCTCCCTGTCGATCTTTCTTTACCATAGATTCTTTAACAATCTTTATACATGGCTTACCAATCATTTAATCTGCTCCAGCTCATCAGTTTCCTTCATTAAATATCACATGTAAACATTTAATGCATTTTGTTATAGCTCAGTTGTAACTCGGTAAATACTAAACTTTACTCGGTAGACATTCTGCCTTCATTAACTGATAACGATAACCTTAGGGTTTACTGACTAGGTTCCTTAGGGTTTACCGACTAGGTTCTTTGCTCGGTAACATAGTATAGTATTAACCTTTCAAACAATAGCATATGTAGGATATCAAAACAATCTAAACATCATGATCTCATCGTTGTATAACTCGGTAATAGTTGCCCATTGAATAACTTATCCCCTTATTCATCATATTCTTTCTGTGTCTTTTACCGACATCTTTATACTCATCAAATCATACTTCTTAAGATATGGCAACATCATACTGAATTAGAAAATCAATTTCTTGACATCAATGACAAAATAATAATATTAAGACAGTAATCATCCTTAATCAATTATATCCATAGTCATCAACAACCTTCTCAATATCCTTATTGAAATGCCAACAATCTCTCATTGTAATTGGAATGCCAACCTTCTTCTTGTCTGTTATAAAGCAATATTGCCAACACCACCAAGCTATAGCAATCTTGTAATTACCTTACAACCATCTCACAAACAAGCACGTATCATGAGCTTCATCACACTCACATCTCAAAAAGGGGGGGGTTGGATGCACGCCTTGTCTTTTCTTTATCATTTATCTATATTTTATCATTGCATACAATATATCTTTTTACATCTTTGAGTGTATCTATTATCTAGGTGCATTCATATTACCAATCTACCAATTTTATCTATTTGCAATAGGGGTTTGCTTCCATTAAGCAAAGTATAGTTTCTATTTGCATTTTTACCAATTATATTTATACCAATTTCTATCTATCTAGTCGTCTATGGAGTGGGGTCTGACTGAGGTAGGCCCCTATACAGCCCCAACATTTTTCTTCGTCTTTGTGTGTGCATGTGACGAACAGGTTTCACGCGTTGGAAAGAAGTCACTAGGGACTTTCAGGAGGGTTTTGTGTTCTTCCATCGTGCAGACGACAATGCACCGTGTTGGAATCCATGCATCACGTTGGCATCCAAAAACCCGAGAACCTCCTAACTCTGTGGTATAATCTGTTTTGAGTTTTGTGTTTCTTTGTTAGTTCATTTTTTTGTATTTCATTATTTACGTGCTTTAACTCGTTAATTATTGCCATTTTAGTATAAGTTTTAGTTTTGTTATCCCCTGGATCATCTTAGCGCCAGTTCAAGTGAGGTAGCAGTAGATCGATTTGTCCTCTGAGATTCATCATCTTGGAGGTGACAAATCTCCTCCCCTTCACTTTTATGAACTCGACGTGAATGCCTAATGTTGGATCTATTTCTCTTAGAGTTTGATGCTTTTGATAAATCATTCTCTAAGGATGACTTCGACATGTTGGATGAAGTTTTAGATGACTTCTTAGAAGCACCTCTCTCCAAAAGAGATGTAACGAGAGAGCCATCATCTACGACACCCTCATTTGAAGATGAAAAGTCTGTGATTGTTATTGTTGTCTCTACGACCCCTCAAAGGCCTAAAAGACCTTACATTCACGTGACTACAGCTAGTCCTTCTCTTAAGAAAGTTAAGTCCATTAATGGAAAACCTTTTAGAGGAGAGACTTCTGATTTATATACTAGATTTATGCAATCCAAGCAATCGTCTTATAATGCCATTGCTCACACGCATAATACTCGAAGGAATAAACAGACTCTTGATCAACCACAAGTTTCTTTACTACCTTCCCAACCAAATCTTCCTAAGGCACCTTCATCGACAGATAAGTGAACTAGTGACTACGATCTTATCGAGCAACTTAAGGTTACTCTCGCTAAGATCTCACAATGGGATTTACTTCAAACTACTCCAATGAATCAAGGTATGTTGCAGAAAGCTTTGCAAAAAATTTTGCTACCTTCTTCTGTGAGACCAGCAGATGTAAATGCGTTGATAGATCATATTCTCGTGGATGTCGAATATTAATTTCTATCCCCATGAACTTCCACCTCCAAAAGTGAGAAATTTGACAGATCCTTTAATGGTAATTCTTCACGTGAATGGTGTTGGTATTATACAAACACTTGTTGATACAGGTTTTGTGCTAAATGTTTGTGGCAATGATTTCTTAATATAGGCTCTGCGCTAAATGTTTGTGGCATTGGTTTGTTACCAAAACTCAAGGTGGATCCAAACTCTTTGGTAACCTCTTCCTTGTTTATCCAGGGATTTGATAACAATGGTAAACCTTTGTGGGGACCGTCATATTGTCCCTAAAGGTTGGGCCTGTTACCATCTCGACCCTTGTGCACATGATGCCAGGTCCCCTGTCCTATAATCTCCTTTTGGACAGACCATGGCTTCATGTTTTGGGAGTTATATCATCTAAAAAGGAAGCACAAAAGAAAAGGGAACTTCTTGGAACATAGGATGTTGTGAAGGATAAATCACCTAAGGAGGAGGATTCTTTGAAAAGGGACTCCCTAAAGGTAGATCTCCCCAAGGTACAAACACTGGAATGTACTATTGTTAATAATTCTCCTACTAAATCGCCTTCTCCATCAAAGACAAATGCATTCTTAGGTGATGATTGGGGTTCTTTAGATTTTATTGACTCTCATGAACTGGAGAATACAAGGTTGACCCTGTCCATCTGAGTTTTCCTAAAATTTATTTCACTTCGGCTACAAAAGATGACAATGTGTCCACAAAGCCAACTGATGCTTATCATGTTGATCACCTTTTCTACACAAAACCACCTTCATCTAAAGAATTGCAAGACATTTATGGTTCTGGATATAAGATCGTATCACAACTTGGCTATGATGGAAAAGGTTGTGGGCCTAATGAACAAGGTATTTGAATTCCTTTGGAAGTCGAACCTCATCACCACAACACTGGATTAGGGTATCGTTATACGAGTCAGAAAATTAAACCATGGCTAACTTTCAATATGATTTTGATCGACCCTCTCTCTCTTAAGCTTGTTCATCCAAAACTCATTAATGACACTGCGTCACTTAATGAAATTCCCCTAGATCTCTTTCCTTCGGAAGAATCCTTGAAGGATTCTCAAGGCGTGTATGATAATTTACCCTCTTATCACCATAAATGTCGATTCCCTTATTGTTTGAATAATCAAGCATACTTTGGGGAATCCGTTGAAAATGGGGCATCTTTATCTTGTAATGAAGAGAATATACCCGCATCCCATCTAGAAGACCATGGTGCACTGTTTTAGTGGAGAAACTACTAATGTCATTTTGAGTGATAAGACTCCTGGAAAAGTCATTAAATTTGGGAAGTGCTTATCTTATGAGGAGTTTAAGGAACACTCTGATCTTCTATATCAATTCCCTGACATCTTTGCTTGGTCTTATGAAGAAATTCTAGGCATTGATGAATCCATCATTGTATATAATATTGTGATCAGTCCTTATGTTAATCCCATGAAGCAAAAGACTCAAAAAATGAATCCTAAGGTGGCCTTATTAGTCAAGACAGAGATAGAAAATCTTTTGAAGAATAGTTTTATCCAGCCCATTGACTATTCACCTTGGATATTGAACATTGTTCTGGTGAGTAATCCCGATGGTCAAATTCACATTTGCATTGATTTTTGGGATGTGAATAAGGCCTCCCTCAAGGATGACTTTCCACTCTCAAACATTGACATGATCATAGAATCAACCGCAAATTATGCTTTTCTTTCTTTCATGGATGGTTTCTCGGGTTACAATCAGTTTTGCATTAACCCAGAAGATCAGTATAAGATCGCCTTTATGACCCCCTAGGGAAATTTTTGCTATGTTGGCATGTCGTTTAGGTTGAAAAATGTAGGAGCAACCTATCAACAGGCCATGACCTTAATATTCCATGACTTTATCCATAAGATCTTGAAAGATTATGTCAATGATATCTTGGCAAAATCTATTGCCTACCAAGTGCATATTGAAAATATTTGTCTAGTTTTTGAAAGGCTTTGACTATACAAGATGAGACAAAATCCCCTTAAATGCATTTTTGGTGTGGACAGCAGGAAAATTTTGGGATTCATTGTCTCTCATCGAGGAATTAAAATAAACACTGATAAAATTGATGCAATTGTGGACATGCCTCCACCTAGAAGGATCTCTCAACTTCGTAATTTGCAAGGGAAGATTCAAGCCATTTGCCAATTTGTGGTGCAATTGGTTGATCATACTCTTTTCTTTACATGGTTGTTGAAGAAAGATGTTTATTTTAAGTGGAATGAAGAATGCCAAAAGACTTTCGATTCTATCAAGAATTACTTAGCTAATCCTCTTATTTTAATGTTGTCTATATCTGATAGAACTTTCTTTCCATATATCTCTACCTCATCTCACACACTAGTAGCTTTGTTGGCCCAACATGACAATGAAGGTTGGGAGAGAGTAGTCTATTACATTAGTCGTACTTTGATAGACTACAAGACTCAATATTCAACAATGAAAAATCAATGGTTATCCCTCATCTTTGTGACGCAAAAGCTTAGGCATTACATCCTTCATGTAGAGACACGAGTTATTGCTAAGAATGGCAATCTCAAACATCTTTTGTTGAAATCCGATATTTAGGAAGACTAACTAAGTGGGTGATGTTTCTCTTTGAGTTTGACTTGAAGTTCAAAACTCAAAAGTTAATAAAAGGGCAGGTCATTGCATATCAGTTGGTCGATACCCCATCTGAAAAGACTTTTCCTACTTTAGACCTTTTTCCCAATGAAGATGTGTTGGCCATTGATCAAGAATCTATATGGGACATGTATTTTGACAGATCGAGATGTCAAACCGGTCTGGGAGTCTGGTGTGGTTTTGGTCTCACCTAAAGGAGAACCGATCCCTCTCTCATTTCATTTGGAATTTCATTCTACTAACAACATCGTTAAGTACGAAGCCTTAATCATAGGGTTGCATGTCACGATTGCCATGGGAGTAAATAATATCTGCATCCATGGAGATTCTGAGCTTATTATAAATCAGGTCATAGGCGCTTATCGTGCAAAGCAGCTCAAATTGTCTTAGTATAAAGATATGGTTTTAACCATACTGAGGCATTTCACTACTTAATCGACAATATTTCCTCGAGAGAAAATTGTCATGCAGATGCAATGGTGAGCATTGCTTCCCTTGTGGCCTCGGACTTTGGACAGAATGAGTATCATTTCGTGGTACAAGTCCTTCGCTCTCCAGTGTGATTGACCAAATTTAATTCAACTACTTCATGTGTGCTCATATTGATTCAGAATAATGGTTTGCACACATCTATAATTGCCTAAAAATCAAAAGTTTCCTTGATGATGCCAGCAAGAGTTCACATGTGCGAATTCAGAAGCTAGCCACTAAATATATCCTTTTATCTATTTTTTTATCAAAGATCATATAATGGTCTTATTTTGTGTTGCATAACAAAATATGAGATACCCCTTGCCCTCCAAGAGGCCCATTTTGGATCTGGAGGTGGGCATTTTGGTGGAAAGTCCTTAATCCATAAGTTGATTCATATGGGGTATTATTGGCAAACAATGGAATAAGATTACTTTGCCTTTGTCAAGAAATTCCCCCAATGTCAACAACACAATAACTTGATTTGAGATCCTGCACAGGAGCTTCATGCTCAAATTTCTCCATGGCCTTTCCAAACATGGGGATTGGATATCATTGGCAAGATATCTCCCCCTTCATCCAAGGGTCATGTTTTTATCATCACTGATATAGATTATTTCACAAAGTGGGTCAAAGCTATACCACTGAGATCCACTTCTACTAACGTGATTTGTGGTTTCATTATGGATAACATTATATCTCATTTTGGTTTACCTGCTACACTAGTTTTCGACAATGGTATGTCATTTAAGAAAAAAGAGGTTAAGAAATTCCTCGACAAGTTTCACATCCAACATCATTTTTCTACACTTTATTATCCTCAATCTAATGGTCAAGCAAAAGCATCTAACAAAACCATTGAGTAGATCTTTCACAAGACTTTTACCAAGCATGGCAAAGACTGGCATATTCAGTTAGTGTGCGCATTATGGGCCTATCACACAAGTGTTTGTACGACTATAGGGACAACACCCTACAACCTCGTGTATGGTGTCGATGCTATCATGCCTCTTGAGTTGGAGATCCCATTGTTGTGCATCTCCCTGAAAGGGGTGATCGATGATGATTCTTATCGTACTCTTCATCTCAATCAACTTGAGTTGTTGGATGAGCATCGTTTGAAGTCCCTTCAACATCTTCAAGATTATCAAAAATATTTATCTCGGCAATATAATCACAGTGTGCTATCTTAAGATTTTAAGATAGTGTAGCATCATAAAATTGCAACCCTTGCAATTTTGACTGCATTTTAGGCCCTCACCTTTGTGACTACATTTCCCTACTCAATTGGGGCCCCTTTCTGCATCATTCTTCCAAATCTTCTCTTGTTTTAGCCCCTGCATCACCTTGAGACCTTGACAAGGCCCCAAAATAGGGTAGGATAGGGGCGTGGTGCCCCTGTCCCCCTTGGATAGGGGCATGGCGCCCCTGTCCTCCCTCTTAGAGTGGCCCTAAGATGGGTCCATCTGACCCTTGGACCTAATTTGCTTCTCAGGAACTTAAATCCTCTGATGTTGGCCTTCAATGAGATGAAATTAATTCTCCTAGGCAAGTATAAAAGGGGATCTAGTCCTCTCATTTGCATAAGCGAAGTTGATCATAAGCAAGCATAGGCGAAAATATACATCATCAAGAATTCAAGTCTTCAAGTCTTCAAACATCTCCTTCTTCATTCATCCATTGGAGCAACATTACAACATTCATTTGCAAGCATGTGTGTGTTAGGGTTTTGTCATGTTACATGCCATTTCATGCAACACTTGTGATTGCATTCAAGAAGCAAAACAATCATCATCAACAAGTTGCAGATCCACAAGGTATACATTTCCATCATTTACATTTAAGCATTTGCAATTACTTTCTTTCAAGGTTGATTCCTCAATCGGGGTTTGACTGAGGCAAACCCCTATCCATGACCCTTCTTCCCTTCTTTTTGTTTGTAGGTTGTAGGTGTGCAACTGTAATTGCAGGTTTGGGCTTCATATGCAGAGATGGAAAAACCCTTTTCGTTTCTCGGATTTTTCGAAGGACCGTGTGCACTTTCAACACGGTCCCGATGACTTCTCTCCAAATTTATTGGGTAGATCTGTATCAGTCTAAATATCTTAGATCCAAAGTTACAGTGCGATCCCGAACTGGTAGCTCCTCATTTCACCTATTTTATCTCTCTTTTCAACATAGTCAACAAGTCAACTCTTCTACTTACAAAAGAGGGTAAACTGCATTGCACCCTTGCAATTCACTTAGTATTAAGATCCTTATTCACTCTAGGGTTTGGATCTAGTGAATTCAACCCCTCTTTTGAATGTAAAGTATCTCCCAAGTGAAAATCATCCTAGTGATTTCCTTTCTCTCTCTTAGGTGGGGAATCACTAGGGTTCAATTTTTCACTTTACATTTTGGTGAACCCAACGTCCTACATCTTAATTCTGATTTCTTATTTGTTAGATCTGAATAATTGCAATTTGAACTTTAAAATTTCATTTCCAAGTTTGATCTTTTTGCAAAATTTAGAGGTTAATTGCATAAAAACCCCAATTTTTTTATTTTGAGGAAATTAAGCTTGTGAAGTATATCATTTTGGTTACTTGTTTCAGATCTGATTTCTATTTCAAATTTGCAATTCAAATCTGTCTTTTCAGTTTGAAAATTAAGTGGTTAAACAGTAAAACCCTTATTTTTAAAAATCTCTTGTTTTCACCTTTGACTGCTAATTTGACCTATCTAGACATCCCCAAATCAGCGATTTTTTTTGGATTCTGCAATAAAATCATAATTTCTATAATCTGTGAAAATTTCAGAAAAAGTTGGTCAAACCAGGTACACTTTGCACCTGGTCCCTAGCTTTTTTCCCAAAAATTCAAGAGTCAGAATTGACTGTATTTTTCTGTTTAAATCCAAGAAATTGGCTTATTTTATCAAATTTTAAACCTTCTAAGGTCGAAAACAAATTCAAAATTGAATGTTTGATTTTCTTGCAATTTATAAAAAATCTAGATTTGAAATTAAATTTGTGCAAAACTTGGATCTTACTTCAATTTTTTAGATTTATCATTATTGTCAGACTTGTCTTCTTGCCTAAAATTCAGATTTTCAATTTCCCTCCTTTTCCCAAAATTCAGAATTTCAAAATTCAGTGTTTAGGTCCTAAAACCCTCATTTTTAAATTTAATTGGATTTTGTGCAAATTTCAATCAATCTTAACCAATTTCAGTCTTCTAAATATTATTTAAGGTGGCCTTATTCATTAGGTTTGACCTTTTTCAAAATTACAATTCAATTAATGTCTTTTTCAAAACCTTAATAAGGTCCTATTTCAACATTCAAGCCTTAATTTCACCTATCTAGAGATCGTAAAATCAATCATTTTTATGGGGTTAGCTCTCAAATCATCGTAGCTTTCATCCCTGAAAATTTCTGAAAAAGTTGGGAGGATCGTGTGCACTTTCAACACGGTCCCTGGCTTTTTTCCTGAAATTTCGGGAGATTGTTATGACTGTATTTAATTGCTTAAATCCATAAAATTGGTTGATTTTGTCGAATTTTGATCCCTCTAAAATAAAAAACAATCTCCATTTTCAACATTTCAATTTTCAAGATATAGTTTAAAATTAAGTGGTTAATTAAGAACAACCCTAATTTTAAATTTCAAAATTTCAATTCAACAACTTTCAATTTTTTAAAATTAAGAGGTTTTTTCAATAGGCCCTAATTTTAATCTTTTGGATAATTTTAAAATTAAGAGGTTATTTTTTTTACATAATCCTAATTTTAAATTTTAATTTCCTAGGAGGTTGCATTATTATTCTTTTAATCAATTTGTTCATTTAATTGAATAATCATTTTTCCTAGAATTTTGAATTATTCAATTATTTTGCAAGTCTCAAATTTCAAATTTCACAATTTCAAATTCAAATTTTAAATTTGCAATTTAAATTCTATTTTCCCTCCTTTATTCAATTATCTATGCATGTGTGAGGTGAACATTATTATGGTTAAATGACATATGAGTTTCTTGTTTGATCATAAGTGCATATGGAGTTCTTATCTTATTTTGCTAATTCAATTTCTAGTTACATTAAAGATGTTCATGGTGTTCCCTTTCATGCATATGATGATAATTTAGTTCTCCCTTTCATTCATACCTATGATTTACCCTCTCCCAAAATTGATCTCATTAACGAGGGCACATTGGTGCAAAAAGGGAATATGGACACTTCTTTCAAAGATCTCCCTCCTAAAGATGAATCTTTGGAGAATTGTGTTCCTTCTTCTCCTAAAAAGTACCTCCCTCATAAGGATTATTTGGTGCAAGAGGATGATATTATGGCTACTTATCCTAGTGATACCACACCTTCTTTTCATGATCTTCCCTTTAAAGATTAAGCATTAATTACATATGATAGTCATTTTCCTAATGAGTGTCTTTAACATAAAGATACCTTAGAACAAGGGGATGATATTATTTCTCATCATAATACTCTCTCTCCCAAAAATCAAGAGCCTAACAAAAATAAAATCAATTCCATTCATGTTCCTAGTAAACCAAAATTTTCGTCCTGATTATCATGTTGTGCCTTACACATATACTAATGAGGTAGTTGATGAGAACATAAGTGAAGCATCATATTCTTTCTTAGTTCCTACAATCCTCTCTTCAATTCAATCAAATATGCCATCTCCTACCAAAGAAGTTCCTAAAAAGAACTCTTAGAGGATGATTGGGGGTCCTTAGATTTTACTCCTACCTTTTCTAGAAAGTCTAAGATGCTTGAATTTCATATTCCAAATTTTTCTCTTAACACAAATCTTGAAATTGATTGGGCCTCTTTAAACTTGAATCCAATTCCCCCTAAGAGTGAACCCTCTTTTTAACATACACATGGATGCAATGGACAAATGTTTGAATGTGAGTGAGAAAATCATGAGAAATTACACTTTCCTTTGCCCACTTCTTCTTCCCCATTGTCTTATAAATCCACACCTTCTTGTTCTAATTTTGAGTTACAACAAGAAAATGTGTTGACCAATCTTATAGAGTCCAACTTAATATCTCCTCTTTGTCCTAAACGAAGATGAAAACATAAACAACATTCTCAAAATTCTTCTTTTTTTAAATATCACCAAACCCATGGCCATTCTACTAATGAGTGTCAAGCTTTGAAAACACAAATACAACATTACATTGATTCATGCATGTTAATAATAACATTTTATAATGAATGGCATATTCATCATGATCATTTAAAATAACATTCAAGTTCCTATTATGTTGCTCCTCACTATGTGACATAGTTAGCCTACCTATTGGGGGATCCTTGTCATTCATGCTGGTACAATTTCAAGTACAATCATACTTACTGAGCAATGTAATAGTCTATTTATTTTTGCCTCTATGCTTGGGGGGAAAGAATATTCCTTTTTTCTCTTTCTAAGGTTTCATTATTTTCTTTATGGAATTATTCATAAACTTGATGTCCTTTCTTGCATGGAGTTTTCCTTCATGCGAGTGCATGTTTGTTCCATGAGAGGGATCTTCTCCTTTCTTGAAATGGTATGCCTATTATGAACAATATGTCCTCAAAGAACTTTTGTGAATCTTCTTCTTTCTCTCTCTTTGAAAATTACCTCTTCTATTGTGTTATTCATAACTTGATGTCCTTTCTTGAATGGAATTATCCTTCATGCGAGTGCATGTCTATTCCTTGGTTAGGATGTATTCCTTGCTTGAAACGGTATGTCTCTTATGAGTAATATCTCTCTAGAAGTTATGTAATTCTTCTCATTGTCCTACACTTTTGGGGCAATGATCTCTCTCCCTCTCTCTTTCTCTAAGGATCCACTCTTTCCTATGTTGTGGATGGTGTGAGTTTTATTACTTGATGTCATTCCTTGTATGGAATTGTTGTTGTTCACTCAAGGGTTCTCTCTTATACAAGAGGTGTAAGTACTTGACTACAATCTCTTTCACACTTGGTAAAGTACATCTATAATAAATTCACCCATCCTCGTTGGGTTAAAAGTGAGTCATCCTTCATCAAGAATCCCTTTCACTTAGAAATAGGAGGAAGGATTGAATTCTTTTTCTCTTTTGTGCTTCATTCTAGAAGATGTTGTATTTGTCTAAGACAACTCCTTTTGGAGGTAGATGTCTTTTGAGCAAATATCTCTTCTCCTCCAAGGATCTCCTTTACACTTACAACAAGATATCTCTTTTCAACTATCTTATCCTTGCCTAAAGAGTGTTCCCTCTCTTTCTTGGATCTATGACATTGTTGCATAATGGATATCTTCTTTGTGTTGAAGGTAGGTATCCTTGTTCTACTTTCCTTAAGATATCAACATTAAACTATGTTGACATCTTAAGGGGGGGGCACCCACACTACTCCTTTTGTATTATATTTCCCTCACATATTGTATCCCTTATACAGTGGGTCATTCTCAGAACCAGAGCACAACCTCTTAGAGAAAGATGTCATCACTTTTCTTTTATACAATGAGTCATTCTCAGAACCAGAGCACAACCTCTTAGGACGAGATGTCGCCACTTTTCTCTTATACAGTGGGTCATTCTCGGAACCAAAGGGCAACCTCTTAGAGCGAGATGTCGCCACTTTCTTGACATTTGTACTCTACATCTTATATAGGTTCTAGCATGCTCGGGCATAGACTCCTATGAGGTTCTTCAAACCTCACTTGCACACACATACATGAGGTTGAGTGAAACTAGTGATGTTCTCACCTTCCTCCCTTACATGGATCACCTAAACAGACTCTAGGGGCTAGTTTTCCATGTCCTTTTTCTCCATGGATCATCTAATTGTAAGGGCGAGATGTCTATTGTTCCCCTTGTTCTTCTTTCTTCTCATGGATCACCAAAGTGTGTATTCATGTTCTCTCTCTCCTTCCTCTCATGAGCTCATAGTTTTACTATTGATGGTTCATGGATGATGTCAGCTTTTCTCTTTTATGTGATGACATTTGTCTTTGTGTTTCAATTAGTTGTTTGAGACATTTGTATCAAGGTCTCTACGACTAGTTGATGTGTGGTCTTGTGTGTTTTGTTTTGTCGTATGTCTTTTGTGCTTTATCTTGTTTAGTTTGACTTGTTCTTTTGTTTTGTCTTCTCTTGCATATGTTTGAGTGAGTTAAGATCCTGAGATTAGGGGCTTGGTTCCTCGAGATTAGTGACGTATTATACTCCTTGTGATCTTGCTTTGTATCTCTCATCTTTATCTCTCTCTTTCTTCTACTTTACCGACAGTATTGGTGTAATCCATACTCTCGCTAAAGTGGGGGCTAAATGTAGCATCATAAAATTACAACCCTTGCAATTTTGATCACATTTGAGGCCCTCACATTTACGACTGTATTTCCCTACTCAATTGGGACCCCTTTCTACATCATTCTTCCAAATCTTGTCCTGCTTCGACTCCTGCATCACCTTGAGACCCTATTCAAGCCCCAAAATAGGGCAGGATAAGCCACCCCTGTCCTCCCTCTTAGGGTGGCCCTAAGATGGGTCCATCTGACCCTTGGACCTAATTTTCTTCTTGGGAACTTAAATCCTCTGATATCGGCCTTCAGTGAGATGAAATTAATTCTCCTAGGCAAGTATAAAAGGGGATCTAGTCCTCTCATTTGCATAAGTGAAGTTGATCATAAGCAAGCATAGGCAAAAATATACATCATCAAGCGTTAAGTGTTCAAGTCTTCAAACATCTCCTTCTTCATGTGTCTTCTTCATTCATCCATTGGAGCAACATTACAACATTCATTTGAAAGTATGTGTGTGTGTTAGGGTTTTGTCATGTTACAAGTCATTTCATGCAACACTTGTGATTATATTAAAGAAGAAAAGCAATCTATTTGGTGTGAATCCTGATCAGTCTCCAAGTGGGAGATTGTTGATATGTGGCGACTGATCAGTAAAGTTATAAGTGACTGAGATGCTTAGGGCATTGAGAGGTTTATGTACTATTCTTGCTGGATAATAAGAAAGATTGGACGATTGTGTATGGTGGATGTAACCCATTCTGGGTGAACCACGTTAAATCTCTGTGTTATCTGTGTCCTGTTTTATTCCTTTATCTTTTGTATTTAGATCTGCATATAATTGTTAGTTCATATTTGCTTTGGATCTACTTGAAACCCTAACACAATCATCATCAACAAGTTGCAGATCTACAAGGTATACATTTCCATCATTTATATTTAAGCATTTGCAATTACTTTCTTTCAAGGTTGATTCCTTAACCAGGGTTTGACTAAGGCAAACCCCTATCCACAACCCTTCTTCCCTTCTTTTCAGTGTGTAGGTTGCAGGTGTGTAGCTGTAATTGTAGGTTTGGGCTTCATTTGCAGAGATAGAAAAACCCTTTTCGTTTCACGGATTTTTCAGAGGACCATGTGCACTTTCAACATGGTCTTGATGACTTTTCTCCAAATTTCCAGGGAAGATCAGTATCAGTCTAAATATCTTAGATCCAAAGTTACAACGCGATCCCAAACCAGTAGCTCCTCATTTCACCCATTTTATCTTCTTTTTTTTTGCATAGTCAACAAGTCAAATCTTCTACTTACAAAAGAGGGTAAATTGCATTGCACCCTTGCAATTCACTTAGTATTCAGATCCTCATTCACTCTAGGGTTTGGATATAGTGAATTCAACCCCTCTTTTGAATTTAAAGTATCTCCCAAGTGAAAATCATCCTAGTGATTCCTTTCTCTCTCCTAGGTGGGGGATCACTAGGGTTCAATTTTCCACTTTACAGGTAGGTGACCTAGTTCTTTGTGAGAATCAAAGAAATGTTAGCACGCCACCCGACCATAGAGGAAAGTTTAGCCCAAATTGGTTAGGTCCATACATTTTCACCTCTGTTTATGGTTTGGGTGTTTATGATTTATCCTATATGGATGGTACACCTCTCAAAGAGTCGATTAACGTTGCACACTTAGGTTGATATAATGCATAGAAAAAATTTGTCTATATATATCATATGCATGACAACTAGGTCTCTATGATAGTCTCATCATGGTATATATGTCTTCATCAACATGATATTGTGGAGGTGAGAAAAGCGAGATCGGGTGACTAGGACCTAATCCTACTTACACATTGAGAATATGAAAGAGCCTAGGGAGATAGATCACTTTGGCTACTTCTTGTGGGAAAGAGAGAGTCAAGGATTATCTATTCCTCTTGTTGCAAATGATGAGAAAAACTAGGGTTTGAATGATCAACTAGACTAGGAGATCAAGAATGAAGCACAAATGAACTTGAAATTGAAGAAACTTGCAGATTTGAAACTAAGATACTGAAAGCATGAAAGGGGGAGGATTTTGGATGTGTACCCAATGTTTCAAACTAAACAAAACTTACCTGGACTAGGGTTCCATGCCACTGTCCTGTTTCTGCAGACAAGAGGTTGCAACTGAGACACTACAAACTGGAGGTCCTGAAGTTGTATCCTGCCAAAAATCATTGCAAAGTAGAGTGAACAGGGTGCCACGCCCCTATCCTTGATATATTTCTACACTTCTAAGACTTCTGAGTGGTGTTGATGCCTTTTCCAGATCTGAAACTACCTCTGGATGCCCGTTTCTATACCTGCAACTGAAAAGGGAAGGTTTGGGTGGCTATATAGGGTTTTGCCTTAGTCAAACCCTTGTGTTGGTGATTTACACCTCCACAAATAGTTTATAATGTATTGAAAATGTGTGTGCTAGAACCTTGTGTGTATGCAAGATCCTAAGGTGAATGCAAACAATCTAGAGCAACCCTAAAGAGTAAACCCTAAATGCTTGTAATTGACAAAGTAATTTCTGTAAATCAATGATACAAAGTGATATAAATCATTAATGTAAGTATGAAAGTTGATGTAAAGAAGCTCATACAAAGACATGAAAATAACATGAAATCATACCAATCCTCAAGGGAGAGATATTGTCACTAGATCTCCTATTACTCTTCAATGTCTTCAAGGCTCCTAATTGATGATGAATGCTTGATGAAATATTGTTGAATGTTGTTGAATGTTGTTGAAGACTCCACATAGGCTTCTCTTTCACTACATAGAAGGCTCCTTATGCTTGCTTTGTTGAAAACTCCCTTAAATTAGATAGATCTTCATTTTCTTCAAATGAAGAAAGAGAGCTCTTATGTATGCAACCCTAGATCTTAATTTTGACTTAATTCCGCCTTTAGGACAACCTAGGAATTGAATTTCCTGCCAATCTTTTGGGGTTAAGAATTATAATATCATATAATTATGCTCCCAAAATTTCAGGAAAAAAATCGAGGACCATGTGCACTCCCACCATGGTCTGACCAACTTTTCACCAAATTTTCAGGGTTGTTAGATATGATGATATTAGAGTGAATCCCAAAGTTAGAGCTGATTTCAAAGTGTTTTGATATGTGAAATTGGGCTTTAAAGGTCGAAAGAGGACATAATTAGGGTTTATGATTAAATGATTTATTGGAGGAATAAAATAAAAGGGGCACACTTAGGGTAAAGGGCCCAATTTTATGATGTAGGGAGTGATGAAACATGACTTTAGATTTAATTAAATTAATTAATTAAATTCTTAAAGGGAAATGATAATGCAAGATGCAAACACACTAAGGCGGGTTCTAGCCTAAGTGTGAAATTGTACCACCCTAGCAAGGGTCTACAATTTACGACACTACATTTATCCCCCACTTTAGCGGTCATATGACACTACGTGCATATGCAAGATAAAGTAAAGAAAAGTAAACATTCATGAAAAATGATATATTCACAAGTTGTCAGATGAAGCCCCCAACGACATCTGCAGTACACAATTAGGATCCGCACCTCTACAAAACCACATGTTAGATAAAATAAAAAAACCACATAAATTCTTACTAAAGAGAGTGATGAAAATTCAAGGGTAGCTCTATGCCCCCCTATTTTGGCTTGCTAATTTTAGTGAGTTGAAACAGGGTATCATGTTTACCACATTGAATTGTGAAAGAAGATTGATGACAAATGCTCACAAAAAGATTTGATACAGGATCAAAAATTAATGAAGAATCATTTGGTAAGAAAGAGAACTAAGCCTCAATTCCAACACAACAAAGAGTGTGAGTATTTGAGAGCTCTCTAACAAAAGATGGAAGATTTAAATGGAAACAAATGCAAGGAGAAGGAAGAAGAAAGCATGAATAAACAATTTGGTGATCCATGAGAAGAGAAAAGGAACCATGGACATCTCGCCTCTAAAACTAGGTGATCCATGGAGAGAATGTTA
Organism: Cryptomeria japonica; assembly: GCF_030272615.1. Classification (NCBI taxonomy): domain Eukaryota; kingdom Viridiplantae; phylum Streptophyta; class Pinopsida; order Cupressales; family Cupressaceae; genus Cryptomeria; species Cryptomeria japonica. The sequence goes on from NC_081405.1 coordinate 286,211,912, forward strand.
GGATTCCCAAAGATACTGAGAAGGGGGGGGTGAATCAGTAACTTACCGGTTAATGAATTTACTTGATTTAAAACATGTAAAGCATATCAATATTGTGTACCGGTAAATCAAAAGTAATGCAGTAAACAAGAAAACAATAACCACATGAAGAGCACACCATAACACAGTAGTTAAATGAGGAAACCCGGTGTGGGAAAAACCTCGGTGGGATTTGTGACCCACAATATTCACTTACTGGCCAATAAGGGAATATTACTGCTACAATAGGGGCATGCACATGCAGGAAGGCCAAGTGCCTAGAGCTCACTGCTCAATTACAAAAGGAAGTCATACTGACTTACAAAAATGGATTATAATAATCTGATGTCTTGTGCTACTTCAAAATAGCATCTGCTATGCTAGATCCAGTACCGATTTTAGCTCTACTGCATACATAAACCTTTAACCTAAAATTCGCATATTAGGTCTGCCTAATTTCACCTCTTCATTCGTCTTCAAATGTTCTATAATGATCTCATACATATATGAGTCATCTTACAACTCTCCATGTTGGCTTACAATGATTTTATAATTAATTACAAAATATATTACAAATAAAATTCTTGTCGGCTTGGGTGCTGGCATCCTTTCTTTCACTGTCGGTGTTTTGTGTACCAGTGTAGAGTTTGTCTGTGCCGGTGCCGGTATAATTGTATTGTTGGTATCATATGATTGCAAGGTTGCCATCAATGAAAAAACCTTCAATCACCTACAATTTCTCATTGGAGTGTGCATTTTCCAATAGAGAAGGACATGGAAAACTAGCCCCCAGAGTCTGTCTGGGTGATCCATGTAAGGGAGGAGAGTGAGAACACCGTTAGTTCCACTCAACTTCATGCACTTGTATGCAAGTAGAACAAGGATACCTACCTTCGACACCAAGAAGATATCCATCATGCAACAATGTCATAAATCCAAGCAAGAGAGGGAATACTCTTCAAGCAAGGATAAGATAGTTTAAAAGAGATATCTTGCTATATAAGTGCAAAGGAGATCCTTGGAGGAGAAGAGATATTTGTTCAAAAAGACATCTACCTTCAAGAGGAGTTGTCTTAGACAAATATAACATCTTCTATAATGAATGAATGCAAGAGTTTTGAAAAGAGCAGAGGATTGAGATGACATCAAAGAGAGATTATTTATAACAACACTCTTCTAAAAGAAGGCAAGAGATCCTCATCAGGTATATGCATGTGCAAAAAATAGAAGGGTGTATTATAAAAGATACTACTCAATGAAGAAAAGAAATTGATGAATGATCAAAGGCTTCCAACAACAAGGAGGAGGTCCCAATTAAGGATATATACTTAAGATCCCCATTAGGGATGATTTTTCCAATACAAGAGAAGGAATTCAAGTATGAATACACCTCTATAATCAATAAGAAATCCTTATAGAAGACACTACTTCACAAAGGGGAAATTTTAATCTTAAGAAGGAGAGATGTTTGAAATCACTCTTGGCCCTCCATACATACAGGGAGAAGAGATGGGATAGAAATAGGCTATTATGTTGCTTCCAAAAGTATGATTGCACATGAAATTTTGTACCATCATGAATGACAATTATCCCCCAGTAAGTGAGCTACCAATGTCACATAATGATGAGCAACATAATAACCATTAATGTTATTTAAAGACATGATAAATTGAATGAGGTATTTGAATATGACATGTTAAATGATCTACTATAAGTAGATTAGAAGCATGTATAAGATGACGAATGTTAAAAAGTCTTTAGAAAGAGAGAAGTTTATAGGAGAAGAATAGGCCACTAAGTCATACTTCTCTTGCACACAAGAAATATTGGGAAAGGAATAAGTATAATTCATTAGAGCTTTATTCATAGAAGAAGAGATTTTAGAATGAGTAGAAGATAAAATCTCATAAGTGGAATTAGAAATCTTTTGAGGAGATTCATAAAGAGATTTGTTCATCACCAAGATTTCCTTATGAGGGGGATGAGTGTTGAAAGAAGTAGAAGATGATTTAATTGAGGTCAATTTATCGTCACTACTAAATATAGCATTCACATTGAGAGATGGTCTTTTAGATGTTTTGGTGGGCTTAGAAGGATTATATCCAAGTCCAAATGAAGCTTCATGTGTATTATGTTCTAAAGGAACTTTAATTCCTTGTTCATTTTCGCCACAACCATTGCCATCATAGCCACTCTTAGCTAAAATGTGAAAAACAGGACCATAAAGGGATGCCAAATCAGAAGGAGATGGTGATACCTCATAGGTCTCAGTGCTATATGAATTAGAGGAAGGATTTGAAGAATCATTTAAATTAGAAGCTGCCACAAAGTGGTTACTTAGTTGTTTAGACAAAGTAGGTTTCTCTTTAGGTTCCTCCTTATATTTCTTATTCCCAATCTTAGATCCATTACAAGGTACCCTATATTATCCTATAAAAGTAGGGGTAAAGTTTAGAGATCCCCAATCATCATTTGTGAGAACTTCTTTGGGAGAAATGATATCCTTGGGAGGAGATTCCAATTGAGTAGAAGAATTAGGAGTACTAGAAGGAACAAAATCATTAAATTAAGTAGATGTCGTTAGACAGTTCAAATAACCAAAAGACAACTGAGAGGGGGGGTGAATCAGTTGTCAATGATTATCGAAACCATTATTAATTTAAACTTTAATATCATAACCCAAAATTTTAATACCAGAATAACAATTAAACTAATTAAGCATAAACAATAATCACAGAATAAATACCATTCACATAACACCAAGATTTGCACATGGAAAACCCGATAAAGGGGAAAACCACAGTGGGAAGCCTACCCACAGTCAGATAATACTTTTGCAGTAAGTATGTGAATTACAATTGAGGGGCCTACACTTGTAGGAAGGCCAACAACCTAGAGTGCACTACTCATCACAAAAGGAGCCTCACTGACTACATATAAATCCATACTACAATCCAGAGAAGTGTTGAACTGCAAAAGATAGCATCTCTTATGCCTGAGTATAGTTCCGATTTAAGCTCAATACCGGAGAACTAAATCCTCTTATATAAACCCAATTTGATCTTCAAAGATCGACCAACTCCTCTGCCTGAATGATATTACATTCCCTGACCATGACCTCTAACAATAAGCATGATAATCTACAATGAGATCTTACACCTATATATACAAACCTTCAACCATAAACCAATTACATAATTATAAACCATGTCAACGTTAGACCTAACAAATAATATCAACACATAAGACATCTTGAAAATACATCAATAGGTCCTATCCACATGTTACATTAAAGTCGGTCCATAACCTAGATCAACCGGGACCCAGTATAGGTCCACGCGCTACAAAAACGATCTCCATCTGCCAAGTCTTGAACATGATCATCATCAGCATCCTAAAACTCCACTAGAAGGTGCACCAACACCACTTATGAAATTCATCAAAGATCTCCACCAAAAGCTCTGCCGGTGAAACTCTCCTCGGAACTAGAAAATAAGCTTCTATGCAAGAAAGATAGCATTTGATCACCAGACCAAAACCAACTGTCCAAATATGAGCAAGAGTATCATGAACAAGACAATTCCATCACCAAACCATACCGGAGCCTAATGAACCATGCTGGATCCAAGTTAACCAGAAACCACTCAACCTACCGAGACTAGAAGGGTGTCGATAAAGCATCCAAATAGCTAGTGTTGGCATCAATGACAAAACATCAATGCAACACATAATCAATTCAACCAAATGGCCAACAATCTCCCCCTTTGGCATTGATGGAAACACTAGATGTGAAAAACATCTAAGTACCAAGAAATGCCAAACAAGTCTCCCCCAATGGAGGACAACCAACAATCTCTCACATACAGCTTTGAATATCAATATCTCTCCCCCTGTGAATAGTATCTCTGTAAAGTTCTAAATTTCTCTTTCTTTTTCACATCAATATCACTCCCCCTTTGACATTAATGTCAAAAATATGATAGAAATATCAAAGCAAAAACATAAACCACTAAATCACAAAGTAGACTACTCCCCCTATGCAATAGCATCCCACATTAGTCTCGAAATGAATAGTATTTCTGATAATGCATGCTGGTCTGATGTCAAACCACATCAATCAAGTCTCTACCGGAGGGGCAGAAATTACCAATCTGTCTCTTAGGTATGAAAATGATTCCTTGGACAAAGATTTAGTGAAAATATTTGCAATATGCTCTTTAGTGTTCACATAAACCAGTCTAACTTCATTTGCTTCCACCTTTTCCTTCAAAAAGTTATACTTGATATATATGTGCTTTGTTTTAGAATGAAATACCAGATTCTTTGATATATCAATAGCAGCAGAGTTATCACAGTGAATAACTATCGGTGCATCACAATCCACCTTTATATCCTTCAAAATTTGCTTCATCCATAAAACTTGTGTATAGCTAGTAGCAACACCAACATACTCAGCTTCAAAAATAGATAAAGAAGTACATGATTGATTCTTGTTGATCCATGAGACCAACTTCTTTTCAAGAAAGAAAGGTCCACCGAAAGTGCTTTTTTCGGTCATCAGCATCTCTAGCCCAATCAACATCTGTATATGCACATAAAGTAAAGTTATCATCTTTAGGGTACCACAAGACATATTCTAATGTACCTTGCAGGTATCTAAAAATCCTTTTCATTGCCATCTCATGATTTTCTCTAGGATCACTCTGAAATCTTGAAACAATACAAACAACATCCATATTGCCAGGCCTAGTCTGAGTCAAATAAAGCAGACCTCCAATAATAGATTTATATCTTGTGGGATTTATCGGTGCAAAAATATATTTTCTTGTTAATTTCTCATTGTAACCATAGGAGTACCTACCAGTTTAGAATCTCCCATACCAAATTTCTTCAACAATTCCTTAGCATGTTTAGTTTGATAGGTGAAAATACCTTTGTCAGTCTGAGTAATCTGCAAACCTAAGAAAAATTTCATCTCACCAATCATAGACATCTCGAATTCTTTCTCCATATTCTTAGAAAATTCTATGCATAACTTATCTTCACCTCCAAAAATAATGTCATCAACAAATACTTCAATAATCAGTATATCATCATCAATGATCTTATAATATAAAAAATTGTTAGCACTGCCCTTAGTAAAACCAAGCTTCAAAAGATATTTATCCAACCTTGGATACCAAGCTCTAGGTGCTTCTTTCAATCTATATAAAGCTTTCCTTAACTTGCAAACCATATATGTATCATCTGATAGTGAAAAACCATCAGGTTGCTCAATATAATCTTCCTCATCAAGATCCCCATTCAAAAATGCACATTTAACATCCATCTGATAAACCTTGTAGTTTTTATAAGAAGCATAGGCAAGAAATAATCTTACAACTTCAATCCTAGCTACAGGTGAAAAAGTCTCTCCATAATCAATTCCTTCTTTCTGAAAATATCCTTTACAAACCAATCTAGCCTTATTCCTTATAACTTGACCATCCTCATTCAATTTATTCCTAAAAACCCATTTAGTTCCAATAACATTTTTATTTTTTGGGGAACCAAGGTCCATGTGTTATTTTTCTCAATCTAATCTAATTCTTCTTCTATAGCTTTCAACCAATATTCATCTTTACATGCCTCAATTACTGATACCAGTTCAACTTGTGAAATTAAACATACCTCATTATTTGTCAGTCTTCTTCTTGTCATCACTCCATTGCTCTTATCCACAATGATCTAATCTTCTGAATGATTCAGTCTCACATACCTAGGAGTCTTTTGACATTCAGTTCCTCTTCCCTATTCTTCAGTTACTGTAGAGTTCTCTGATACTGCCAGAGTAACTGGTTCAACTCTCTATTTCAATAAGGGTGCTACCGGTTTAGATATAATCATTTCCACTACCGGTTCCTTCTCATAAACTCTTATTTGACTTATGTTAAGCTTATCTACTTTGACATTAGCACTCTCCACAATTCTCTGTAATCTCTTGTTATAACATCTATATGCTTTGCTTTCATTATAATAACCAAGAAATATGCCTTCATCACATCTAGGATCAAATTTCCCAATGATATCATCTCTCCTGATATAACATTTACTGCCAAAAATTCTGAAATACTTAAGTGTAGGTGTATTGCCAAACCATAATTTATAAGGTGTCTTACTGGTTTCTCCTTTGATATATACTATGTTGAATGTATAAACTGTTGTACTCACTGCTTCTCTCTAGTAGATATGAGGTAGACTAGCTTCCATCATCATTTCTCTAGCAGCATCCAAGATAGTTTTGTTCTTCCTTTCCACAACTCCATTTTGTTGAGGTGTCCACGAAGTAGAAAATTATCTTCTTATACCATGCTTGTCACAAAAGTTATTAAACTCACCGGATGTGAAATGTCCACCATAATCTAATCTCAAACATTTAATCTTCAATCATGTCTCAGTTTCCACTTTAGCCTTAAATATTTTAAGCTTTTTAAATGCTTCAAATTTTTCTTTCAAAAAAGTAACCCACATGATTCTAGAATAGTCATCTATGGTTAGCATGAAATATCTATCACCTTGAAAACTTTTAACTCTAGCAAGGCCACACAAATCAGCATGAATAAGATCAAGAACATCATTTGATTTATCTTGTATAGTCCTAAAAGAGGTTCTGACCTATTTATCCATTTGACATTCTTTGCATACCGGATTATAGGGCTTCATAATCTTAGGTATATCCCTAACTTCCTTAGTTGAACTGATCTTCACAATGCAATCAAAATTCACATGACACGACCTTTTATGCCATAGCCAACTCTCATCAATATGTGTAATCAAATATGTCTTCTCACCGAAGTTCAAATGAAATATATTACCTTTTGTTTGTGTATCGGTTGCTATCTCCAAACCAAATCTGTTAATGATTTTCCATTTTCCATCCTTGAACTGTAATTGAAATCCCTTATCTACCAATTGTCCTACACTCAAAAGATTATGCCTCAAACCTTCAATATAATAAACATTGTTAGTATTGTTCTTACCATCTAGTGATATAGTTCCTTTTCCTTTGATCATACATGCCTTGTCATCTCCAAATCTAACTAGATCACCATCAAATTCTTGCAAAGATAGAAACTTCCCTTTATCTCCAGTCATATGATGTAAACAACCACTGTCAATCACCCATTCATCCTTGTCTTCAATTTTAGTAGCAAGTGCCTTCTCTTTAGGTATATTCTCTTCTAGTGTTGGATCATCTTCCTTGATAGCTAGGAACACCCATTCCTTCTCATTGTCAGATCCACTAGCAGAGTCTTCCATCGGTTCATCATCAGAATCAGTAATGTCTTCCTCAATCGCTATGTAGCATGATTTGTCTCTATTTTTCTTGTATTGATACTTGTTTTGATATCTAGGGTTAGTTTTAAATGACCTTCTAACTCTTTCTTCAAATCTTGAATTCCTTTTAGGACATCTAGATGCAAAATGACCAATCTTATTACATGCAAAACATTTAAAAGGTGGTTTTCCTTCATACTTACTTCTTACCGGTCCTTTCGGTACTCTTCTAGCAAATAGTGCTTCAAGTTTCTAAAACTCGTCTTCTCTTTTCATATCTTCTAATTCCTTTGCATACAAATTTTTCCAATCTTGTTTACCAGTTGTAGATGTAGATGCATGAAAAGCAGGTTTAGACTTCACAGCTCTAGAAGGTCCAAATTCTTCAAGCTGAAAAGCAGATAGTTTCCCAACCAAAGTATCTCTGTTGACATATGTATTGGCCATTGTTCTCAACTCATCGATAGTAGTAGACTTCATTTTGTAAGCTGGTGGTAGGGCTCTTAGAACTTTAGAAATGATTTCATCTTCACTTAGAGTTCCACCACAATATTGAATTCCCATAACAATCTCATTTACCCTTTCCATGAATGCAATAATCCTTTCATCTTCTTCCATCTTTAGGTTTTCATATCTCACCCAATGACCATCAAGTTTAGTAATCTTCACTATAGTGTCACCTTCATTAAGATTCTCCAACTTATTCCATATAGCCTTTCCAGATGATTTGTCGGTTAATCCCATTATTTGTTGGTCAGAAAGTGCACACAAGAGGGCTTCTCTTGCTCTACAATCATTCTCAAGCTCCTTGTCTAGGTTTTCCAGAGGAGGATTGCTAGATCCCGGATTATAGGGTGTGACACTATTCTATGTGATCTCCCAAATCTCCTTGCCAAGACATCTCAAATGAGTCTCCATCCAAATCTTCCATACTATGTAATTTGTTCCATCAAGCCTCAGAATATCCCTTCAAAAGATAGCTCAAAAAGAACTGGATGAACTTGAACTGTTAGTTGCCATAGGATCTTCCTCAAGCGGTTAAGATTTCTGCAGAGAGGACCAAAGCTCTGATACCAATTGTTAGACAGTTCAAATAACCAGAAGACAACCGAGGGCGGGGGGGTGAATCAGTTGTCACAGATTACCAGAACCATTAGAAATTTAAACTTTAATATTAGAAACTAAAATATTAATACTAGAATAGTAGTTCAACCAATTAAGCATAAACAATAATCACAGAATAAATACCATTCACAAAACACCAAGATGTGTACATGGAAAACCCAGTAAAGGGAAAAAGAACAGTGGGAAGCCTACCCACAGTCAGATAATACTTCTGTAGTAAGTGTGTGAATTGCAATTGAGGGGTCTGCACTTGCAGGAAGGCCAACCGCCTAGAGCGCACTTCTCATCACAAAAGGAGCCTCACTAACTACATAAAAATCCAAACTACAATTCGAAGTAGTGTTGAACTGCAAAAGATATCATCTCCTATGCCTGAGTACAGTTCTGATTTAAGCTCAATACCGGAGGACTAAATCCTCTTATATAAACCCAATTTGATCTCCAAAGATCGACCAACTCCTCTGTCTGAATGATATTACATTATTCGCACATTACATTCCCTGACCATGACCTCTAACAATAACCATGATAATCTACAATGAGATCTTACACCTATATGTATAAACCTTCGACCATAAACAATCCTGTTGGCCACTAGACAATAAACCAATTACATAATTATAAACCATGTCAGCCTTAGACTAAACAAATAATATCAACACCTAAGACATCCTAGTAATACTTTAATAGGTCCTATCCACATGTTACATTAAAGCCGATCCATAACTTAGATCAATCGGGACCCAGTATAGGTCCACACGCTACAACAATGATGTCCATCCGCCAAGTCTTGAACATGATCATTAACAGCATCGTGAAACTCGACCAGAAGTTGCACCAACACCACTTATGCAATTCATCAAAGATCTCCACCAAAAGCTTTGTTGGTGGAACCCTCGTTGGAACTAGAAACTAAGCTTCTAAGCAAGCAGGATAGCATCCTATCACTAGACCAGAACCAACTGTCCAAATATGAGCATGAGTATCAAGAACAAGCCAATTCCATCACCAAAATATACCAAAGCCTACCAGATCATGTCAAATCCAAGTTAACCAAAAACCACTCAACCTACTGGGACCAGAAGGGTGTTGGTAAAGCATCCAAACAACTAGTGTTGGCATCAATGACAAAACATCAATGCAACACATAATCAATTCCACCAAGTGGCCAACAGATGTATTTGAAGAATTAGAAGGATTGGAAGAAGAATGAGAAGTATTTGAACAAGAAGAGATAGGTTTTAATGGTTCTTGAGGTTTGGTATCAGCTAACAAGGTATATGTCATATTGTTATAAATGAATTTGACTTGCCTATGCAAAGTTGAGGGGGTAACTTGCATGCTGTAAATCCAAGGTCTCCCTAATAGAAGGTTATATGTCAAATTACCAGGCATAACATGAATATGTGTAGGTAACACAAGAGGACCTACCCTAATAGGAAATGTTATGACACCTAGACATTGTTTAGCCACATTATCAAAGCCTCGAATAGTAAGAGAAGAAGATTCGATGAGAGAAGGATCCACTTTAATCTTATCCAATAATTCCACAGCACAAACATTAAGGCCAAACCCATTGTCCATAAGGGTTCATCTTATAGCACTATCATTGATAATAACCACAATCATAAGAGGATCATATTGATGTTGGATTTCAGGAGAAGGTAACTCATGTTGTGTAAATATAATTTGAGCTTTAGGTGTGTTTGTAGGATCAATCAAAGCGAACATGTTATTAGGTGTCACTGCAGGTGGGACATCTAAGTTTTTCAAAGCATCTTGTAACATCCCATGATAAGTAGGTGAAGTTCGAACCAAATGCCAAATAAAAATCTTAGCGGGAGTGGCCTTAAGTTGTTCAATGAGATCATACTCCTTGCTAAGATTTGATATATGAGCTGCTTGTGGAAGAATAGGATGAGAGGAAGGAAATGAAGTTGGGATAACTGGAGGAGGACTAAGTTTCCTATTGTTTCTTGTGTTGTAAGTATGAGAAACCATATGATAACTCTCTCCAGTGATTTTCTTAGCATACTCATAAGGGATCTTAGTAGGATAATCTCCTTGCACAGTAATAATAGGTTTCTTAGGAGTGCAAAAAGAATCATTAGCATAACCACCTTGAACCACTAAAATAGGCTTACATGGGGAATTTTGAGAAGGACAAGCACTTTGAACTATGAAGAGGGGTTTATTAGGTGTTTCATTCACATGTATCAAATTGATTGAGAATGGTTTAGGAATATCAAAGGTGTCTTTAGAAGAAGAATGAACAAGATTGTTGGAAGAATTGTTGATAGTCTCTTCTTGCACTAAAATATTATCATGGATAAGATCAATTTTAGGAGGGAGACTAGGGGTAGGCATTGATGTGTTAGAAGGAATAATATTAATAGGAAAGGTCATATCAACCTCTATCATCAAAGGATCTACATGGGGAATAGACTCTCTAGGGAAAGGATTAAAATTACTCTCTAAAGTCTCACCTTTGAAAGGGAGATATTTGAAAGAGATGTCAACAATCTTACCTTGGACTAGGATATCCTTATAAGTAGAACCAAGTTGAGGAGAGGGAGATGCTTTATTTTTAGAGGGAAAATGATTGAAATTTATGGAAGGTGAGATGCTATCAAGGGATTTGTTAATCATGACTTCATCCCCTTTGGATAGGGTTCTCTCATGGGATATAGAATAATCAACATCTTCTTCTAATGGTTCATCCCAAATAAAGAGGTCATTACAAAAAGTATTAGAAATATCTTGCACAAAGATGTCCTTATTGCTATTGCCAATTTTGGGAGAAGGGATAACATTGTTTATCAACTCTTCATCCTTAGAAGGGTGAGCATCACTAAATGTGTCCAAATCATCTTCCTGCCTTAAAACGTGTTCAATAGGATCTTTAGGGGAGAGAGAATTAAGGAAATTGAATATGATTTCATCTTCTTTCTCTAAGGCATATTTAGGGGTAAGACAAGCTTTAGGAGAAGGAAAAGCATTTCTCATTAATGCATCATCTCTAGTGGGAATTTTGTTGGAATCAAAAGAGGAAATGCCCTCACTAGGAAAATAGGGACAATACCATATTCTTGAACAAAATGAACCTCATGAGGGGATTATTATTTAGGAGGGAGATGAACATCTTTCTCCAAAGATTCATGCTTTGGAAGGATATCTTTGGAAGAAGTGCTCATAACCTCTTGTTGTACTAACATACCCCCACTGGTAAGACCAAATTTAAGAGAAGATAAGTAAATGTCCATCAATACCTTTTCATTTAGAGAGGCATCATGTAAAGAAGGTAAAGTAACATTAAGAAAAGTGTTTATGATATCATCCTCTTCCTCTAAGATAGTTAGATGAGAAGGGCACACTTTAGGAGAATTGTCAAGATCACTCTTTAAATATTCATCTTTAGTACATGAGAGAGTTTTAAATGGGTTGGTAACAACTCTTTTAGGCACTAAAATTTTGTCATAGATAGGAGGAGGTTCTTTAAGAGAGGAAAAGATTGAAACAAGGGAAGCTAACTGTGTGGGAGAAAAAGCGAGACTAGGTTATCATGCCCTAATCCTACCTTTTGACACACATTACGGAATATGAAAGAGCCTAGAGGTATCACACAATTGGCTACTTCTTTTTGTGAAAGAGAGAGCCACGGGCTACCTATTAGGATTTCTATTCCTTTGTTGTATTTGAAAGGTAAGATTATGCAAGTTCAATTCCTAACCCTAAAATGCAAGTATGAGCTAACAACAAGATTGCAGAATTGAACTTAAACAATGGAAAGCTGTAAACACAAGGATAAAACAAGAATGCAGATGCGTACCTGGAGTCAAAATCTGACTGAAAATGTTCGGGACAAGGGTGCAGGCGCCACTGTCCTGATTTTGTCCCGGAACTGCACCTGAAACTGCTGTTTTGCACTCTGGAAAACTATCTGAAATGTTGTCTGTCAGGAGGACCAGGGCGCCCAGCACCTCTGTCCCAGGGACCAGGGCGCCCAACGCCCCTATCCTGGCAGGACCAGGGTGCCCCACGCCCCTGTCCTGGCATTTTGCTCTGCAATTTTGTGTGGGGTGTTGTCTCGACCTGCTTTTCCCGGATCTGCAACCTACGGCATCGTCCGAGTTCTGAAAACTGCACTTGTATCTGAAAAAGGTGTTTGGGTGGCTATATAGGGTTTTGCCTTAGTCAAACCCCCGCTTCGGTGATTTCCACCTCCACGAATAGCCAAGTTGTATTGTAAAAGTAATGTGTGTGCAGACCTTGTGTGTGTGCAAGATCTAAAATGCAAGTAAGCAAACTAGAGCAACCTAGAAAGTAAACCCTAATTGCTCATAAATGATAATGTAAATGCTCTAAATCAAGATGCAAAGTGATCTAAAGCATGAATAAATGATATATTGAAGCTTATGCAAAGACATGAAAACAACATGAAATCATACCCAACCCCCAAGGGAGGGGTACAAGCCAATCTTCAGTTGGTAATCTCCTATTGTTCTTCAATGTCTTCCAAGCCCTAAATGGATGAATGGAATTGATAAATGCTTGATAGAGGGATGTTGAATGTTGTTGAAGTCTTCAAAGATCTGCTCTTTCGCTGCATATGAGATTCCTCAAAAACCAAAATTCGGATCCTTTCAAATGAAGAAAGAGAGCTCTTATGTATGAACCCTAGGTCGTAATTTCGTCTTTTGGCCGACCTAGAGGTTGAATATCCCACCAATTTCTTGGGGTTAAACTTTATTTTATGATTGGATCGTGCTCCTAAAATTTTGGGAAAAATGTCCGGGACCGTGTGTACTCCGGGCGCCACGGTCCCGACAACTTTTCACCAAATTTTCAGGGCCGTCGAATATGATGATTTTAGAGAGAATCCCGAAGTTACAGGTGATTTCGAGATGTTTTGACCCCCGAAATCAAGCCCCCAAGTTCAAAATAGGACTTAATTAGGGTTTTTGATTAGATGATGTATTGGAGGAATAACATGAAAAGGGGCACACTTTAATGAAAGGGCCCAACTTTATGATGTGAAGGATGATGAAATAGGACCTTAGACCTAATTAATTTGATTAATTAAGTGCTAAAGGAGAAATGCAATGCAAAATGTAAAATGCACCAAGGCGGGTGCTAAACTAGGTGTGAAATTGTACCACCCTAGCAAGTGCGTACAATTTATGATGCTACATTTAGCCCCCACTTTAGCGGTCATATGAGTACTAGGTGCATATTCAAGCTAAAGTACAGAAAGTAAACATCATTTGAAAAAGGATATATCCATAAGTTGTCGGACGAAGCCCCCAGCGGTATCTGCAGTACACAGTTAGGAACCGCACCCTACAAAACACACGTTAGATCACAAAATCACCTAATGCTTACTAAGGAAAGTGATGAAATTTGTGAGTAGCTATATGCCCCCCCCTGTTTCAACTTGCTTATTAGGGAGGTGAAACAGGGTAGCATGTTTACTTACGACAAATTGTGTAAGAGAGTATTGATGAGGGATGTTCACTGAAAAGGCTTCATCAGAGCACTTTTTGGAACATCCCGAGAGTAGGGGAATGAAAATACGATTCCTACGCAATGAACGGTTCAAAAATCGCATCTCCCAAACTCAAGTTATGATGAAATGAGTGATAGAGGAAAATTAGGGTTTTGAAAGTAAATGTAAAGGAATGAAAGTATATACCTTGAAAGTGACATTTGCATTTGTCACTTTGTTGATTTCTGAATATTGTCTATTGCAGCGGAGCCCACATAGCCATCATCATGCCTTCACAACGACCAGAGCATCCCACGAGGATTGAGATCCTGCGACAGGCCGTGATCGACGACGAGCCACTGGATGAGGTGAGTTGACTGAACGTTGACTTTTGATTTTCTGCATTTGACTTTTAGTGATTGTTTGCGGGCCCTGAAATCTGACTGTGGGTCCCACACAGGGCGCCATGGTCCCTGTGGGGCGCCATGGTCCCTTCAGGGTGCCATGGTCCCTATGGGGCGCCATGGTCCCCTCAGGGCGCCATGGTCCCTTCAGGGCGCCATGGTCCCTGACAGGGCGCCATGGTCCCAATCAGGACTTGGCGAGAGATACCAGGGTTAGCATACGATGTTCGACAGTTTGCATGAATGATTTTGATGATTGAGTACTGATTATAGTTATGTTTTTGTGTTGCAGGGTCTCCCATACATGAGAGAGCATACGGCAGGGCAGATTCTTTGCAGTTTGCGAGATCAGATTCCCCGGCTGACTCAGGCAGAGAGAGACACATTGTTGATTGTGCGTTTATGGTCTATGATTCTTATGCTGGCCATTCAATTTCATCCCGTGATGCTGATGGCACTCATGGAGCGATGGGATCCTGACACATGCACGTTCCAGCTTCCAGTAGGGGAGATAACGATGACACTTGAGGATGTGTACCACATTCTTCGCCTACCGATCAGAGGAGCTACCGTGACATAGGCGACCGATCGGTCAGTAGAGGATCATCAGAGGGAGCAGGTATATTGCATAGGGAGAGTCATGCTGAGTGAGATGAGAGGTCGTATCATGGTCAACTAGCTCTTACATCCTACAGGAGAGGTGCCCCTCATGAGACATCTTATGATAGTCATCATTGCACTAGCTGTCTGCCCTAATGGGTGAGGTACGCACATGCATGGGGGTCTCACATGGTGCATCAGGGCTATGGAGAGACACAGGAGAGTATATGCCTGGGGTCAGAGTATGCTTGCACATCTCTATCACGACCTCGAGGAGTATGTTTTCGGATAGGGTTGCAGCTTGATGACATGCACACTTCTGCAGGTGTGGATATTTGAGCACTTTACATGCACCAGGCCTGTCAGCTATCCGATGAGTGCGGCTAGCGAGCAACCTAGGGTATTTTCTTATCCACTTACCAGCGAGTGGAGATTTGGAGATCTACTGTATTGGAGAGTGACATTTGACAGATTGACAGCTGAGGTGACTGTGTGGAGACCATATCTGCGGATGCACAGATGGGATGGGATGGAGAGACAGTTAGCATGTTTACAGAGGAACCGCCTACTGAGAGGGCGATATCCACACATCATAGTCCCATTCTACTTTGATCGAGTACGGAGGCAGTTTGGGCTAGAGCAGTGTGTTCTAGCCGATGTGCCCATCTACACTCGACACTCACGAGTCCTTCCCAGACCCAGAGCAGTAACAAGACCTATGATAGATGATATCGAGATTATAGATATAGAGGGGTCCGACCAGGATGTGGTCACTGATTATGCTGTAGATCCCGAGGCACAACGCAGGTATCTCTCATGGTTTATGAGATCATACCCAGGGCCTATCTTTCCACCAGATCACCCGACAGGCCATCCAGGCCCATGGAGACATGGAGACCGAGATGAGGATCAGGGATCCAGGTCAGAGGAGGGAGAGGGTCATGAGGAGGCAGGAGATCTTGATCCACCCACAAGGGATCAGCCTAGTGCCGAGGAGGAGGAGGATGACGACACAGATATAGATGAGGAGAACGAGGATGCAGGTGAGGATGCAGATGAGGATGAGGATGAGGATGAGGATAGAGATGATGAGGAGGGGTCAGATGCTGCTCCCCACCATTCAGGAGATGATACCATAGCCCTGGATCCTCCTCTTATTCCCCAAAAGGGGGAACATGAGGCGATACGGAGACCTGTTTCTAGTACGGGCCAGCCTACACCCATCGTGCACAGATTATTTGAGCGTGGGGAGCCTAGTAGTTCCCAGTCACAGATGCTACCATATCATGATCCCTACTAGCGTGAGGGAGATCCAGGTATAGTAGGTTTAAATTGATTGATTGATGTTTTGATGATATAAAATGGTACTAATACATGATCTGTTCTACTGCTACAGCTAATGTGTAGGAGTGGCGTTCTCTGATCTAGCAAGCAGTGACAGATATCTCCATGACGATGCAGATCCCTAGTTCCTCACAGGTTGCTTATAGACCTCAAGGGAATGCGGGTTGGCATGATGATTTATTTTCCCCATTTTGAGTACAGGTAGAGATATGGAGGGAGAGAGAGCGAGCTCTATCAGAGGACCTTCAGCGGGCACAGCGTGATCTAGTAGCAGCTCAGGCCGAGGCTACCTCGTATCACGTGATCCTTATGGATAGAGATTGTAGGAGTTCCTCTCAGAGCCATTCACGATCTATATCACGGTATACCCCTATGGGTCCACCTGCACGGCCGGATCAGGAGGGAGCTTCTAGTCGTCACTCTCCAGCCACTAGCCCTAGGGATAGGAGATGATCTTATGATGTAGGGTAGGTCACATTTTGGATGTGTAGTGACCTACCTTTGTATATCGATCCACACACACACACACACACACACACACACATATATATATACATGCTTCTTTGTCTCAAACGTGTTATCTTTAATGTCTAAAAACAATGGGTATTTTGATTAAAGTTAATACATTTGGTAGATGTACATGTATGATCCGAATTTAATTTCCATGCGATTGATTTCTCAATGCTCCATGATTAAATTGATACATGTGTGACTTAATTAAAATATTTAATCAAGCACTACATTGATGATAGGGAAGAAAAATATGTGTTAAGCCTAAGAATCATATAACTAATGTGATTTAATTTGAATTTAAACACAACATGACACGATTCAACTTAACACATAAAGATATTGTATAATATGTCAACATAATGAAAAATGTAAATCTTTTGCAATTTACATAAAATGAATTCAAGACAAACCATAAAGTAAAGAAACACGCTTGTCAGGAACGAAGCAATATAGATTAAACAAAACATCATTTAATTCCATTTGCTCTAACAAAGATATGCTAACATATTATCCAATTTTGAAGAAGTGAGAAAGGAAATAGATAAATGATAAGGAATGAGGAATTAAGCATAGTATCTACGCAAGTGCATAGCGTTTATAGGGTCTTTAAGAGACGTACCATCTACACCCACTATTTTGTAAGCACCTGATCCATAATCTTCAATAACAATGTACAGTCCAAGCCAATTAGGACTAAATTTTCCCTTTTCTTCAGGTAAGGCATTCACATTGCGCTGATTCTCATAGAGCACTAAGTCACCCACTGAGAAGGAACGTTGAATAACCTTATCATTATAGCTTCATTGTAGAGTTTTGTGATACGCTTGAATATGCTCAAGAGCATTTATACGTTGTTCATCAAGCATCTCAAGCTGTTGAAGTCTTTGTTCTCTATAAGTGTCATCATCTACTATACCTTTGAGAGAAACTCTAAGTGACGGAATTTCTAATTCTAAAGGCATAATAGCATCAGCACCATAAACAAGATTATAAGGTGTAGTTCCGGTAGCAATTTGTACGCTCATTCGGTAGGCCCAAAGAGCATAGATTAGCTGAGTACTCCAATCCTTACCATGCTTATTCACAGTTTTACAAAGAATTTGTTCAATTATCTTATTGGATGATACGGCTTGACCATTTGATTGAGGATAGTATGGTGTAGAAAATCGATGTTTGATATAATACTTCTTGAGGAATTTCTTCATGTCCTTATTCTTAAATGATGTCCCATTATCAGAGATTATAGTGGAAGGTATCCCAAATCGAGAAATAATGTTTTCTAGAAGAAATCGACAAATCACTTCAACAGTAGTAGAGCGAAGGGGAACGACTTCTACCCACTTTGTAAAGTAATCTGTTGCGGTTATAATGAAAGTATGTCCTTGAGATGAAGGAGGGGAGATTTTACCGATAAGATCTAGCCCCCATGCAGAGAAAGGCCAAGAAGCTACATGAGAACGAAGTTCTTGGGCAGGAGCATGAATCAAATTATTGTGTTGTTGACATTGATGACATTTCTTAACAAATGAAAAAGAATCCTGCTGCATAGTTTGCCAATAATATCCCATGCGATGCAGTCTTTGAACCAAGGATTTGCCTCCAAAATGCCCCCCACAGGCACCTGAATGGGCCTCTTCAAGGGCAATAGGGATTTCCGATTTGTTAAGACAACGAAGGAGAAGACCGTTATAACCCCTTCGGTAAAGAACATTAGAAAGAATGATATATCTAGCGGACAGCTTGCGAACTCTAGCCCTAGTGTTCCTATTAGTGGAATCAGGAAAGGTACCATCAGTCAAGTATCTTACGATATGCGAATACCATTCATCTGAGTCTATAAAGTCACAACATGTCACCAAGCTAGAATCATCTACAATAGCTGGAGAAATAAGGTTGTGAATAACAAATTTAAGATCAACCATAGGGTCCTCTAAAGATATCAAAGAAGCCACACATGCCATTGCGTCTGCATGTCGATTATCTTTTCGAGGAACAGGTTCCATGGTGTAAGAATCAAATTTTTGTAACAAAGAGATAGCAAGGTCTTTATATTGTGATAACTTGTCTTGTTTTGCTTGATATAGTCCTGTTACTTGTCTTATAATCAATTGAGAATCTCCAAAAATATGTATGTGTTTTATATTCAGAGCTAAGGCTGCCTTTATTCCTGCTATAAGAGCCTCATACTCACCGATGTTATCGGTACATAGGAAATTGAGATGATAAGATAAGGGAATAGACTTCTTTGTAGGAGAAATCAAAACAACACCTGCCCCCGATCCTGTATGACACTTAGAGCCATCAAAGTATAACTCCCAAGTTTCATCTTTCTCTGTACAAAGAATGAAGTCGTCAGGAAAAGACTCAGGGTTAGGGAAGGAGAAAGGTGAAGGGGCCTCCACTAGGTGATCGGTCAACGCTTGCCCTTTAATTGCTCTTTGTGAAACAAATTTAAGGTCAAATTCAGTTAACATCATAACCCACTTAGCTAGGCGTCCTGATAAATCAGTTTTAGAGAAAAGATGCTTCAAAGGATCAAACTTTACCATGACATGGACTTCTAAATTTAAGAGATAAAGTCTCAATTTCTGAGTCGCAAACACCAAGGCCAAGCATTGTCTTTCTATCGCAGAATATCGGGTCTCATAATTGAGTAAGGTACGACTTATATAATAAACCGGACACTCCTTACCGTCTTTATCATGTTGTGCCAATAATGCTGCAAGAGCATAAGAGGAAGCAGCTGTATAAAGAAGGAAGGGTTGAGAAGGTTCGGCCGGTCAAAGGATAGGAGGATTAGCCAGATACACTTTTAAATCGTCAAATGCTTGCTGACAATATTCATTCCATTGAAAAGTGATATTCTTTTTGAGAAGTTGAGTAAAAGGAAAAGTACTATCCGCAAGTTGAGATACAAACCTACAAATAGCTTGAATCTTTCCTTGTAAGCTTTTGAGTTGAGACACATTTCTAGGAGGTGGCATGTTGACAATAGCATCTATTTTCTTAGTATCCACCTCAATCCCATGATGCGAAACTATGAATCCTAATATTTTTCCACTATCCACACCAAAAACACATTTTCGAGGATTCAAGTGCATGTGATATTTACGAATTCTTTCAAAGATTTGACGAAGGATTTAAATATGATCTATGCGAAGAATGGATTTGGCCAAAATATCATCAACATAATCCTCTAAAATCTTATGCATATAATCATGAAAGATAAGGGTCATCGCTCGTTGATAAGTTGCACCGGCATTTTTAAGTCCAAAAGGCATCATTATCCAACAAAACGTACCCCAAGGAGTGGTGAAAGCAGTTTTGAATTGATCTTGAGGGTTAATGTAAATTTGATTGTATCCTGAAAAACCATCCATGAAGGATAACAAGGCATGTCCTGCCGTAGAATCAACTATCATGTCAATGTTTGGAAGAGGGAAATCATCTTTTAAAGAAGCCTTATTTAAATCTCGAAAATCGGTGCACATTCTTATTTTATTATCTGGTTTAGCCACAGCGACAATATTTGAAATCCACGGGGAATAATCAATAGGGCGGATAAATCCAGCCTCCAATAACTTTTCAATCTCAGCCTTAACAAGCAGAGCCACCTTAGGATTCCTTTTTTGAATCTTTTGTTTCACGGTCTTAGCATCAAGAACTAAGACAATATTATGAGTGAAAATCTTAGGATCTATACCAGGCATGTCAGAGTATGTCCAAGCAAAGATCTCGGGGAATTCACGCAATAAATCTTCATATTGTTTTTGTTCCTCTTCATCCAAACATTTTCCAATTTTAATAACTTTTTCTTCATTGCAAAGATCCATCTTAACATCAGTGGTGTCACTTATGAGAAGATTGCTTTGTTGAGGAGTATCCTTTAACTGAGGGAATTCTTTCACAATCTCATCATTATCAATCTCTTTTCCAAAATAGGCTTTAGTGTTCAAACAATAAGGGAGTCCCCTATTGTGATGATAACGAGGAAGAGTATCATATGCTCCTAAAAACTCAGCTAAAGCATCATCAGTAGGAAAAACATCCAAAGCACAGGCACACGAAGGATCCTCATCAATGTACTCGGGGTGTTGCATTGATAAAGATGTAGAAATAGCATTAACACTAATACATGGTCTCTTACAAGCTTTAGTGCGCTTGCAGGGATTATAGCCAAGTCCAAAGGCATAATTGTGAAGATTATTCTCTAGAGGAACCTTTATCCCTTGTTCGTGAGCACCACAACCATTTCCACGATACCCATGCTTAGCAAAAATGCAAAAACCACGACCATAACGATCAACCGTTTCAGAAAGAGAAGGCGGTTTTTCATAAGACAAAGAGTCAAACTCTTCAGAATTAGAGGTGTGAGGAGAAGAATTTTGAGAAGCGGCCACAAAATTATTGCTCATAGGCTCAGGTAATGTTGATTTATTTTTAGCTTCTTCCTTCTTTTCAACTTTAAGCTCTCTAGAAGGAACCTTATATTCACCTACAAAGGTGGGATTAAAATCAAGGGATCCCCAATCGTCGTCTGCGAGAACCTTCTCAGGATCAAAATCCTTCTTATGTGTAGATTCAAGTCGAGAAGAATCTTCTTCAGGAGCTCTAGACTCATCCAAAGAATTTTGATCATCAGAGAGCGAGGATTCATCGATAGGTATCTTGTTTAAAGAGTCATCACTAGATGAGGATGGCTTAGAATAACCCCCTTTGGAAGTAGATGTTTGTAAACAAGCTTGGAAATTAGTATCACCTATCAAGGTATATGTCTTATTGTTGTAGATAAATTTAACTTGTCTGTGCAATGTAGAGGGGACAGCTTGCATACTATGAATCCAAGGTCTCCCTAATAACAAGTTGTATGTTAGATTTCCTGACATAACATGGATAGGAGTAGGCAAAGTAACAGGCCCCACTGTGATGGGTAAGGTGATAGTACCTAATGAAGTTTTAGCCACATTATCAAAGCCTCGAATAGGACGAGAGTCCGGCTCAATTAGGGATGTATCCACATTCATCTTATGCAAAAGATTAATGCTACACACATTAAGACCAGAGCCATTATCTACTAGTGTTCGTCTTATAGCAGTGTCTTTCATGATAACCACAATCATCAAGGGATCATATTGATGTTGAATTTCACTAGTAGGCAACTCATCTTGGGTAAACACAATTTGAGCTTTAGGATTCATCACAGAGCTAACCAAAGATGCTATATTACTAGATGTATTCGGTGGAGGAACATTCAAATCTTTCAAGGCATCTTGTAACATTCCATGATGAGCGGAAGAAGTTTGAATCAAATCCCAAAGGGATATCTTAGCAGGGGTAACTTTAAGTTGTTCTATGAGATCATATTCCTTACTAAGAACTTGTGAAATACGGGGAGCTTGCGGAAGAATTGGTTGAGGATTCGGAAGAGAAACTGGAATAACAGGAGGAGGACTAGGCTGCCTATTATTTTTGGTATGATAAGTATGGGCAACCGCATGATAACTCTCTCTAGTTATTTGCTTGGCGTAACTATAAGGACTTATAGGTTTTCTTCCTTGCACAGTGATGATTGGTTTATTCAGAGTACGAAAGGAATCATGATCATACCCTCCTTGGACAGTAAGGAGAGGTGATTTAGGAACTTGAAAGGTGGGAGAAGGATAAGCACCTTGGACTTCAAAGAGAGGCTTTTTATACTCATTCAAGTTTATCATGTTAACCAATTTAGAAGTCTTGTTCTTGTTAAAAGATTTTGATAAAGCCACAAAGTTGTCAAGAGAATCATCCAACAAAGTATGATCATAGCTATCAAAAGGTTTATCTTTTGGTTCGAAAGGAGATATCTCTTCATAGAGGGGATTGTTGAAAACAACCATGTTACTAGATTTAGTGGAAGAGTTGATAGGAATGTACCCTTGAGAGGAATCATTCAACTTATCTTTCTCATCACAACGAAATGGCATAGTAACAAGGTTTATGAGTTTTTGGTAAAACGAAGGTTTGGCCTCTTTAGGATTCAAAAACTCATCTAAAGCTTCATCTAATTCATCTTGGCTATACTCATAATAATCATCATAATCATGAACATTTTGCAAATAAAAGTCTGACATTTTGAAATAAAAGTTGCATGAAATTTAAACACACAATGCAGAGAAACACACTCTTCTTTTTTTTTTTTTTTCTTTTTAATGAAATGAAAACACACTAAATCTAGATCTAGATCTAACAAATGCAATGCAAGAGGAAGCAATGATAGATTCACGTCGAGTTCACCAAAATGTGTGGGAGAAAAAGTGAGACTAGGTTATCATGCCCTAATCCTACCTTTTGACACACATTACGGAATATGAAAGAGCCTAGAGGTATCACACAATTGGCTACTTCTTTTTGTGAAAGAGAGAGCCACGGGCTACCTATTAGGATTTCTATTCCTTTGTTGTATTTGAAAGGTAAGATTATGCAAGTTCAATTCCTAACCCTAAAATGCAAGTATGAGCTAACAACAAGATTGCAGAATTGAACTTAAACAATGGAAAGCTGTAAACACAAGGATAAAACAAGAATGTAGATGCGTACCCAGAGTCAAAATCTGACTGAAAATGTTCGGGACGGGGGCGCGGGCGCCACTATCCTGATTTTGTCCCGGAACTGCTGTTTTGCACTCTGGAAAACTGTCTGAAATGCTGTCTGTCAGGAGGACCAGGGCGCCCAGCGGCTCTGTCCCAAGGACCAGGGTGCCCAGCGCCCCTGTCCTGGCAGGACCAGGGTGCCCCACGCCTCTGTCCTAGTATTTTTCTCTGCAATTTGGTGTGGGGTGTTGTCTCGACCTGCTTTTCCCGGATCTGCAACCTACGGCGTCGTCCGAGTTCCGAATCCTGCACTTGTATCTGAAAAAGGTGTTTGGGTGGCTATATAGGGTTTTGCCTTAGTCAAACCCCCGCTTCGGTGATTTCCACCTCCACGAATAGCCAAGTTGTATTGTAAAAGTAATGTGTGTGCAGACCTTGTGTGTGTGCAAGATCTAAAATGCAAGTAAGCAAACTAGAGCAACCTAGAAAGTAAACCCTAATTGCTTGTAAATGATAATGTAAATTCTCTAAATCAAGATGCAAAGTGATCTAAAGCATGAATAAATGATATATTGAAGCTTATGCAAAGACATGAAAACAACATGAAATCATACCCAACCCCCAAGGGAGGGGTACAAGCCAATCTTCAGTCGGTAATCTCCTATTGTTCTTCAATGTCTTCCAAGCCCTAAATGGATGAATGGAATTGATAAATTCTTGATAGAGGGATGTTGAATGTTGTTGAAGTCTTCAAAGATCTTCTCTTTCGCTGCATATGAGATTCCTCAAAAACCAAAATTCGGATCCTTTCAAATGAAGAAAGAGAGCTCTTATGTATGAACCCTAGGTCGTAATTTCATCTTTTGGCTGACCTAGAGGTTGAATATCCCGCCAATTTCTTGGGGTTAAACTTTATTTTATGATTGAATCGTGCTCCTAAAATTTTGGGAAAAATGTCCGGGACGGTGTGCACTCCGGGTGCCACGGTCCCGACAACTTTTCACCAAATTTTCAGGGCCATCGGATATGATGATTTTAGAGAGAATCCCGAAGTTACAGGTGATTTCGAGATGTTTTGACCCCCGAAATCAAGCCCCCAAGTTCAAAATAGGACTTAATTAGGGTTTTTGATTAGATGATGTATTGGAGGAATAACATGAAAAGGGGCACACTTTAATGAAAGGGCCCGACTTTATGATGTGAAGGATGATGAAATAGGACCTTAGACCTAATTAATTTGATTAAGTGCTAAAGGAGAAATGCAATGCAAAATGTAAAATGCACCAAGGCGGGTGCTAAACTAGGTGTGAAATTGTACCACCCTAGCAAGTGCGTACAATTTACGACGCTACACTAACCCATTATCACATCTATGAAATGAATGCATCATCATAAAAATTTCCTCTTTCAAATGATAACATATGCCAAATAGAAGGAAATGTTCAATTTTAACCAATGAAAGAACTCTAAGTGTTGATTTATAAAATTAAATTTATGAGTGAAATGTGTTCCAAAATCAGATCTGAAATTAATGATCCAAATTAAGCTATCCACAAGTTCAATTTTGAATAGAAAAATTAAGGTTTTAGCAAAATTAACCTCTAAATTTTGAAATTTGCAAGGAATTGAAACTTGTAAATGTAAATTTCAATTTGAAATAGAAAAAATA
Source organism: Cryptomeria japonica (assembly GCF_030272615.1). Taxonomy (NCBI): domain Eukaryota; kingdom Viridiplantae; phylum Streptophyta; class Pinopsida; order Cupressales; family Cupressaceae; genus Cryptomeria; species Cryptomeria japonica. Next base: position 286,236,956 of record NC_081405.1, read on the forward strand.
ATCAGATCTGAGAAAATAAATCAGAATTAAAGAAGGTTGGATTCACATCGGGTTCACCAAAATGTGGTGGCAGGAAAAGCGAGATCGAGTGACTAGGACCTAATCCTACTTTTGCCAACACATTGGGAATACGAAAGAGCCTAGGGAGATATATCACTTTGGCTAATTATTGTGGGAAAGAGAGAGCAAAGTATTATGTGTTAGGGTTTCTATTCCTCTCGTTCCAAATGATGAGAAAAACTAGGGTTTGAATGATCATCTAGACTAGGAGATAAAGAATGAAGCACAAATGAACTTGAAATTGAACAAACTTGCAGATCTGAAATTGAGATACTGAAAGCATGAAAGGGGGAGGATTATGTATGTGTGCTTGATGCTACAAACTAAAAAAAACTGACCTAGACCAGGGTGCCATGCCACTATCTTGTTTCTACAAATAGGAGGTTGCAATTGAGACACTGCAAATTGGAGGTCTTGAAGCTATATCCTGCCAAAAATTACTGCAAAGTGGAGGGACTAGGGTGCCATGCCCCTATCTTGGATAGGACCAGGGCACCATGCCCCTTTCCTTAACATATTTATGGACTTCTGAGACTTCTAAGTGATGTTGATGCCTTTTCCATATCTGAAATTGCCTCCAGATGCCTGTTTATGCACCTGCAACTGAAAAGGGAAGGTTTGGGTGGCTATATAAGGTTTTACCTTAGTCAAACCCTTGTGTTGGTGATTTACACCTTCATAAATAGCCGATAATATACTGAAAAATGTGTGTGCTAGAACCTTGTGTGTATGCAAGATCCTCAAGTGAATGCAAACAATCTAAAGCAACCCTAAAGAGTAAACCCCAAATGCTTGTAATTGACAAAGTAAATGCTCCAAATCAATGATGTAAAGTGATCTAAAGCATGAATGTAAGTATGCAAGTTGATGTAAATAAGCTCATACAAAGACATGAAAATAACATGAAATCATACCAATCCCCAAGGGAGAGATATTGTCACTAGATCTCCTATTACTCTTCAATGTCTTCAAGGATCCTAATTGATGATGAATGCTTGATGAAATGTTGTTGAATGTTGTTTAATTTTGTTGAAGACTCCACATAGGCTTCTCTTCCACTACATAGAAGGATCCTTGTGCTTGCTTTGCTGAAAACTCCCTTAGATTAGATAGATCTTCGTTTTCTTCAAATGAAGAAAGAGAGCTCTTATGTATGAAACCCTAGATCTTAATTTCGACTTAATTTTGCCTTTAGGTCAACCTAGGAATTGAATTTCCCACTAATATTTTGGGGTTAAGCATTATAATATCATATAATTGTGCTCCCAAAATTTTGGGGAAAAAGTCGAGGACCATGTGCACTCCCGTCACGGTCCGACCAACTTTTCACCAAATTTTTAGGGTCATTATATATATGATATTAGAGCGAATCCCAAAGTTACAGCTGATTTCAAGGTGTTTTGATATGGTAAATCAGGCCTTAAAGGTCAAAATAGGATATAATTAGGGTTTATGATTAAATGATTTATTGGAGTAATAAAATAAAAGGGGCACACTTAGGGTAAAGGGCCCAATTTTATGATGTAGGGAGCGATGAAACATGACTTTAGATTTAATTAAATTAATTAATTAAATGCTTAAAGGGAAATGATAATGCAAGATGCAAACACACTAAGGCAGGTGCTAACCTAAGTGTGAAATTGTACCACCCTAGCAAGGGTGTACAATTTGCGACACTATAGATAATACCTATTTTTCATGTTATGGAGTGACTATGCATAACTATATCTATGCATGTGTGTGCGCTTGTGCACACGTGTTCTATCTATATCTCTCAAAACATCTATCTAATAACCATCATGGAATTTAATCATGCACATATATAACAGTAAGTAAATTAAATCATGATGTAAATCTAATCTAAATCATCTATCACATGAACATGTAAAGTAACAAGTACATTCCTCAATGATAACACAAAATAAGATCGGAACCATGGATCTCATATATATGCGTGTGTGTGTAATGTCAATGTTAATGTATATGTATCACATCAATACAAAAACATGTGATGTTGGCATGTGTCACGAAACTACATGAATCCATCCGTATGTATGTCAAAAGAATGTTATACATCTGATGAATAAAAAACATATATCTCTCTACAAAAATCTCATGGCCCTTGTGGTGGATAGGTCCCTGAATTTGTGGGCTCTGGATGATCTTGATCTTGGCAAGGGGGTTGTCTCACTGAGGTGGAGTGCAATCTCGCAACAGTGGTGCTCCATGATCGCAAACCCCTTAGCTCTCCTCATAGCTTTGCCACGACCTCCTTCTATGTCATGAGCTCCTCGCATGCTACCATCTCTCTCTGGCATGCCATCAGCTAGCGCACTCAGGGGTGTTCAATATGACTAGTTGTACCTTGCTGGGTGGTATCTACCTATCGACGAAGGTCATCAACTTGGCTTTGCAAAGCATCACATGCCCTCTCAGCACCCTTGGCTCATGTCACAACTTGGTCTCTCTCGTTGAGGACAATGCAAGCCTCCAATAGGGCTTGGTCTGTCTTTTCCATCATAGTGGCCAGCTACATTGCTCCGTGTACTAGCTCCACTTGGCCCTCCTCGTATTTTGTTTGTAGTCATGCTACATGATTGAACAACTAGACATGTCTCCCTACAGTCTGGAGGGGCCAATAAGCATCTAGTATTGGTCCCTGAGTTTGTACAACAGGGATGATCTCCACGAGTGGCTCATGAATAAAACTTAACCACTTGGTAAGTAAGTTATTCCTGCAAAAACACACGCTTTTCCATGTTTATCATTAGTTTCTCTTCATTCAACCTTCTCAAGACCATATCCAAATGTTTTAGGTGCTCCTCCTTTGTCTTGCTAAACACTAGGATGTCATCTAGATACACTATGACAAACTTACCAATGAACTCGTTCAACACCTCATTCACGAGTCTCATGAAAGTGCTAGGGGCATTTGACAACCCAAATGGCATCACCCTCCATTCATACAATTATTTATTTGTTTTAAAAGCATTTTTTCATTCATCACCGACTCTAATCCTTATTTGGTGATAATCACTTTTTAAATCAATCTTGGAATAATACCTTGCACCTCCTAAATAATAAAGCAAATCTTCTATTCTAGGAATAGGGCATCTATACCTGATGGTTATCTTGTTAATGGCCCAGGAATCAGTGCACAATCTCCATGTTCCCTCCTTCTTTGGTGCTAAGATAGCCAGGACTGCACAAGGGCTCGAGCTCTTCCCTATCAAACCTTTATCAAGCAACTCTTGGATCTACCTTGCAACCTCCTCATTTTGTTGGGGAGTCATTTTATAGGCTGGTTTGTTTGGTAAGGTGGCACTAAGAATGAAATCAATGCAATGGCTTATCTCCCTTATTGGTGGTAGGGTTCTTGGCAACTCTTCTGTAACTATGTCCTTGTATTTGCTCAACATTTCCTCCACCTCCTTAGGGACTGACACCCTTTTGTTTTCTAATTTGCCATCTGAAATAGGCTCTTCTTCTTGCCTTGGTACTGACATCACTGCAAAACAAGGTGTTCCCTCTTCCTTGATTGCCTTCAGGAACTCTTTTCCTTTCATGATCATGATCTTGACCTTCTTCTCCTTCTGATCCTCATTGTTATCAAGCAGGGGTAACAATTCAATCACCTTTTCATCTTTGGTGATGGAGTAGGTGTTCTTGTGTCCATCATAATAGGCCTTAAGGTTATATTCCCATGGTCTCCCAAAAAGAAGTTGACAAGCATCCATCTCAACAATATTAAACAAAATTTTATCTTTGTATGCTCCTATCTAAAATTTAACCCATGATTTCTCTTCTACCAAGGTCTATTTTTCTTTAGTAAGCAAAGAAACTTTATATGAAAATGGATGAGGAATTCTTCTCAATTTCAGTTTCTCTACCATTTCTAAGGATACCAAATTTTCAGTTGAACCTGAATCTATTATAACCTTACATACCTTGCCTCCTACTTTGCATGTGATTCAGAAGAGTGTCTTCCTTTGTGGAGGTTCAGTATTGCTTGGTACCTTCAATAATGTTCTCCTTATCATCAAGGCTTCTCCTCTCTCTGGAAGTCCATAGGAATCAGGTGAATTGACACTCTGACAATCAGTGTCTTGAACCAAATGTGTTCTCCTCTCTCCTTGGGACCTTGATATGGTCTTCTTAGGGCACTTAGCTGGAGTATGACCTACTTGATTGCATTTGTAGCATCTGAAGGGCTTTGAGCTTATTCCACCCAATCTACGTCTATGGTTGGGTCTTCTTCCTCTGAAACCCCCTCTTGTGTTACCATCTCCATGCTGACATTCTTGATTAGCCTCTCCTATTGGCCTAGGAATTTGTCCTCTACCATTCATTGGGCCTCTGCATCTAAAGTTTCTACCCCCTCTACCTCTTTTATTCTGATAATTATTTCTCTTTAGCTTCTCCTTTTCTCTTAGTGCTAGTTGAAAGCACTTGTTCACTGTCTCTGGTGCTAGTATGTTGATCTTATCTTGGATACTATATTTCAATCCACTAAGATATCTTGCCACTTTATCCAGTTCCTTCTCATGGTGTTTGGTCCTTAGACTCAACCTATGGAACTCCTCGGTATATGTACTAACATCAAGGTCTTTTTGCCTCAAACCTTGCAGCTTCTTGTAGACTTGGACTTCATAGTCTACCGAGATGAATTGTGCCTTCACTTTTGCCAAAATTCTATCCCATGAGGTTATCATACCTCTACCTTCCTTCACCCTCTTGCCTTGGAGGTAATTCCACCAAGTGAGCACCACTCCTTTCATCTTGGACTTAGCAAAGATAACCTTCTTATTGTCAGGGGTCTCATTGCATTCAAAATGGTTGTTCAATGCCCCAATCCAATCCATCACTTCTTCAACATTCATTTTCCCACTAAACATAGGGATGCCATCTTTACCTGATGAGGATTCTCTGCCAATGGACTTTAGGACCTCAACAAATTCTCTCTAATCTAAAATTAACTTATCTTCCTACCTTGGGGTCTCTTCTTCTCCCCCTTGTTCTTCTTCTTCATCAGAGTCACATTCACCCTCACTTCCTTCCATGGACATACACCACAAATCACTTTCCCCAAGCAATCCAACTCGTGCTCTGATACCAATATGATGCAGAGCCAGACAACAAACTAGGTGAAATTCTTCTCTCACCCACAACTACTATGTCCAAAACAAGTTCTTTTGTTTGTTTAAGGTGTGAACAATACACCTACCAAATTATTAACTCACACAACAATTTGTGTGACCGGATCCATACCAGTTTAGTATCTTCTGGTACCCGTATGATGAAAACACTCTACCTTTATGTGAACTGGTTTAGTATCTTCTGGTACCGGTGGGATGTAAACCTATTGGATTTTGTCTATTGGTGGTCCAACCAATGCAAAACACCTATAATATTTGGCTATCAGATGTGTTAGGGAATACTTGTCTCACAACTGTCCTACTGTCTAGTAGCCCTACCAGTTGAGTTTTCCAAACACAACTCGACAAAATTACAAAGGACAAGAAAAAATAAAGGTAGATTCAGATACCCTTTATCTAGTTACACAATTTTCCAAAATATTAGGCTCTAACCACAAGTTGAAAGGTATGTACCCTTACTGTCCTTCGAGACCTAATTAAGCCAATTAGGCCTAATTAAGCCAATTAGTCCTAATTTACAAAGTAAGTACCCCTTGTATTAGTCCCTTGACTAAAAAAACACTTCTAAAAGGTGGGGTAAGGTGTCAAACCACAAAATCCAAGGTTTCAAGACTTGAGCCCATCTTCTTTATCTTCTACAAGTGATTTCCACTTCTAAAGTTCATGCAGTCACATAGAGATGCCCGCCTAGGGTCAATTAAATCTCTTCATACTTGGAGCCTCCCTGCAAGCCAACACCAAAATATTATGATACAATAGCCCTTCTAACATTTTCCCCATATTTTGTTTGGTCCTCTGGTGAAAATGTCAAGTTAAGGGCATCTTTACAATGAAACCCTAGGTACCGACACAGTTTGTGACTAGTCTGTTTAGATTTGGATGGATCCCTACAACCCGATTGTTACAAAACCTCAAACTTGATTCAAATGAAAGTTAAGAGATTTTCTTAACTCATCCAATTAGTTTTAGGTATCCACCAATCCATACTGGTTAGAAATGAATAGCAAAAACACAGAATTGAAAAAAACTCCAAGTATATTGTATTGCTCCAAACTCCAAAAAATCATCAAATTTCATCAACTTCAACAACTACGCCAACAACAACCTGGAATCAATCCAAGTGGGCATAATATAGCCTCTCTAATGATTTCCAACCACTTTTCAAATTTTGGAACCATTGGAGGATTATTTATCCCTTTTTACAACAGTTTGCAATGACAACAAAAGTTGTCAACTTGCACTTTTCAAATTTGGTGATTCCAAGGTGCATTGACCTATTCCAAGGATTGGTCTAATGTTTCTAAGACTAATATTTATTTGCATGACTCATGCCTAGAATCCTACTGACCCACATGGTCATTTATCCATGGTGGCTTATAAAATGCAACCATCACAATGCCTTACATCAATTGGTTCTTATTGACTCACAAAACTATCAACCTATTACAGATGATCCTTTTCACCTCATGGGTTATATTAGGCTCTTTTAGACTTCATTTGTGTCTGCATTTTTATCTTTGGGTGATCCTACACCAAAATTCTATACATGTATGTAAAAGCATGTATAAGTAAGACTGAAATGTACAAATGACAAATCACAATACATACCAGGATCACCCCTCTGCCAATTTGGATCCTGTGGAGGCTTCCTGCTAGTGGATGCCCTCATAGATGATGTTGGTGTTGGTGGTCATGTTGGTGATGCATATGGTGGTGCAACTGGTGATGGACAGATCCCCCTAGATGCAGGGACTCATCTCTCTGAGCTCGAGCCCCCCCTGTGCTACCTTTGTGCGGGCCTCTCGCCCTCATCACTCGAAGAGGGATGGCCATCGCTATCCCCTCCTAAATATCTGGTGTCTCTTCCTCCTGCATCTAGCAGGAAAATCAGTGTAGGACCTACCCTACCCCACTAGCCCATGAAGTCTAGGGTGACTTCGACACTGTCAATATCTAACTAGGAATGATGTCATCATCGTCACTACCCTGGGAGGTGTCCCGCACATCTCCTAGGGTGGGGTGAGGCAAGTCTTGCGGTCACACTGCAATCCTAGCTGACCTAACATAGGTAGGCGTGATAGGTGGGGTGGTCTGCACATGCCCAAACTATCGCATGCACCATCGCTAGTAGTACGACATGACAATGTGATCCTGTTGGATATTGTTGTTGCTAGGATATGTTGTTGTCATTGATGTCAACATATTCCTATGTTTCAGTATTGCAGAGAGTTGTTTTGGTGTTCCAATGATTGCAGTGAGTTGATTTGGTTGGTTTATCTATTTGATATGCTAAATCATCTAGAGATACTTCATTCCATATTGATTTCATGATGCTAACTATTGATTTGATCGGGTTGTGGATTTTGATTTCAAGATTGGTTTTTTAGTGTTCAGTGTTGCAGTGTTTTGGTGTTTGATCTGTTGTGCTTCAGAATGATTATATATTGAGTTATGGATTTGGGAGAATGTTTGTGATGTTTGTGTGTATCTTTAATTTATATGGTTCATGATTTGGTGCTCTGCAATGTCCCAGTCGCTGTTGTTGAAGTAGTCTTGAGTGTTAGGGTGTTGATCAATGAAGATTTGATTAAGTGGTGTTGGTGCAACTATTGCGGATGATTCTAACATGCTTGCTGGTGTTTCCTAATCATGTCCTATTAATTTTGATGGTTTGCATTGATCAATGTACATGTTATTGAAGATCTTATGGGTCTGGTGATATTTTTCATGTTATGCGACATTTTCGGTGGTGTACCATGTTGTGGTTGATCTTGGTGATATTTGTGGTGATGTTGTGTGTTTGAGGATTTGATTTGGATCCATGCTATGTTGTCATGACATTGTACTGGTCCGATGGTTGATTTATGTATTTTGTGATGTAATTTTGTAATTAGATGTTAAGGGTTGAGTTGACCTTGTAGTCAAGGTTGATGATTTGTATAAATAGGTGTTATATTCATGTAGCTTGGGTATGGTTCTGAGTCTACATTATCAGAGAGTGGTGTATGTGTGAACAAGAAAATTTATCTTTCGGTGTGAAGTGAAGAGTAGAGTGTGTTGCAGGGCAAATTATTGTGCTTAATCAGACCTATCATCAGGCATTTGTAGATGCTATTCTTTCAATTGATCTAAACCAGATTGTAGTTTGAATATTATTGTAAGATAGTGAACCTTCCTTGAGGGTTTTAGCCGTCTGGGTCATTATATTTTGAGCATTGAGCTCTAGGTAGTGTGCCTGAATTCATGTTTATTCCCCATTGTAATATTTATAGATACTACTGTAGAGTTTCATCTTATTGTGGGTAGGATCCCACTGTGGTTTTTCCCTTAACCGGGTTTTCCACGTCAAGAATATTGGTGTTATGTGTGTTGTTATTATTGTCTTTATATTTATTCTTGCTCTAGTTGATTAGATCTGATATTGTGCTTAAATTTTTTAATTCGGTGAAAACTGATTCACCCCCCTCTTAGTTTTCCTTCATTTTTGTTGCCAAAAATCGGTATCAGAGCTAGATCCTTCGAAAGAAGCTCGACGAGTTAAGGAGATTTGCAATGGCAACCTATGTTTTCAAGAAAGAGAGTCCAAGATTTGATGGAAATAATTACACTGTATGGAAGGATCAGATGGAGTGCCATTTGAAGTTTCTTGGAGAAGATTATTGGAAGATTACAATGAATGCCTATATTGTTCCTTACAATGGTTTGGTTACTGTTGTTGAGATCAAGGATGTTGAACATAACATAGGAGCTAAGGAAGCATTACTGATTGCCTTGGCTGATTCAGAGATGACTAATGTGATGGGACTTCAGACTGCACATGAGATCTAAAGGAAGTTAGAGACCTTGTATGAAGGAGATAAACATGTAAAAGTTGCTAAGTTGTAGAGTTTGAAAGGAAAATATGAAATACTGAAGATGGGAGATGATGAGAACATATCAACCTTTATGGGTAAGGTGAATGAACTTGTTATGAGCATTAGATGTGTCAGTGGAACTCTTGAAGAAGATGAGATTGTTACTAAAGTGCTGAGATCTTCGCCTCCTACTTACAAATCTAAAGCAGAGATAACTTTCTTAAAACCACCCCCAGGCAAAAGTGTAAAATCTTGGCGAATCAAACATTATTTTTTGGGGGAAAATTTTATATTGATGGTGAAAAAAAATTTCAAAGTAGGAAAAAAAATTATTTTTTATTAGCGATTTTTTCCTAGGGTACGCAAATTACATAAAATTCTGGCGAATAATACCTTGTTCTATGGGGAAAATATATATTGTAGGAGGTGAATATTTTTCATTTAAAGGAACAAATATATAATTGTATGGGCAAAAAATTTTAGTTTGAAGGAAAAATTATTTAAGCATATTGGCAATTTTTATCCACCACTTGAAAATTATTTAATTTGTTTGGCTAATATTTTGTTAGGTATGAAAAATATATATTTTATTGGTGATTTCATGAATTTATTGCCATTAATAGACAAGGCACATCACATCACATCAGTACATCACATTGAGTCCAGACTTTGCACGACGTATCGATAAGCACGACCTCTTTGACACATGAAGGGTGACACGTACCTAAAATCCATCTGATGATTTTAAACCATTCGATGATCATAGACCAATGGCTGAAGTTTTATTTCAGCCCAAATTTTTGAAGAGAATGTAGTTTAGCAGAAAGTGCCTGGAATGGAATTGGATTCAATAGACACGTATCAAATGTCACGGTCGATAATGTTGGTCATTTAATATGTCTAGTCACTAATTGCAATCCACTTTGTCCCCACAACTTCCAATGTGGTACTTGGTACTGGTTTATAGTTGTTTCCAATTTCGCACACTCGTGCATTTATGGGAAAGATTTGCAGAGATATACAAAAGATTTTAAAAAAATTAAAGCAATTAATATGGTTAAAGAAGGTATTATTACAATCAAGAGCTTCAACTATTTATATACGATCTTTGCTTCTTTCATCTTCAATTAGCCTTTGGTAGATAAATTGTCAGAGCTCACGTTATTTAAATTCTTCCTCTAGTTTAGGTCTATAGGCTCAGGCTGTTTAATTTGGTAATCTGATTTCTCAAGATGGACACTCCTATCCACTTGAGAAGCATTTTTGTGGAGGACCAGAAGCCCTTTCTGGGCTTCGTTAGAGACCCAACCCTCCAATCAGTTTGCAAGGAGGTTGGGATGTTCACTAATGAGGCTGTGAGGATGGTGTTGGGCAAAGACTTTCTGCATAATCAAAATAGATACCGTGTTAACATAGACACTATGTCCCGATTCTTGGTGTCTCTTCTGTACCTCAGATGAGACAAGGTGAATATGTTGATGTTGTTAAGGAAGGTGTTTAAAGAAGGCTTCTTGGAGATGACGTTATTATTGTCGTCTTTGCAGAAGTAGGGGTGGGGATCCCTTGGGTGAATGAATTAACCAAGCTTCTCCTCCCTGAACAAATAGTGCCAGTGGCCAGGCAACCATTTCTTTTGAACCTGAATGCAGAGCAGTTGACACGTCATAAGAAATCAGCACGGGTTGGTAGGGACTTTTTCCGGAAATGGTTCCTCTTGGATGACTTTCCAAACTACAGTTGGCTTGAAGAATTCTCTCAGCTTATAATGTCTGAAGAATTCTACATGGAGGGAGGGTGAGATTCTTAGGGTAAACCATGAATGTGTCCACTACCTATGCCCTAGCCCTGACCCCCTAGTAGTTTTGTGTTTTTGGCTATGTCCTCGTAACCTTACAGGCTCACTCATTTTGGCTTTAAAGTTTTTGAGGGACTCAAGTCTCAGACATGTAAAAATTGTAAATGTCTGAAACATAAATATTAATGATAATTTTGCAAATTCCAGTTTGTTTCAGTTTGCCTCTTATGGATATAAAATTGCTTTCTATTTCATTTTATTAATGATAATTTTGCAAATGCTTTTTGTCTATGAGCTACATTATTTCAATATTTTTTTAAACAATGGAAATAAATTTAATACTGTGATCTTTTTTATGTAATGTTTCTTCCTCTATATTTAATATATATATATATATAATCCAGTTCGTTCCATTAATTATTTGTAGATTTATTATCGTTGATTATGATTTTATAAATATAAAAAAAGATGTTTATCTCACGAAAAACAAGTGAATTAAAAGTCCAACTTACTTGTTGTTGAAGTTTTGAACTAGTGCATGCGGAGGAACGATAAACATGTTTTGCAAACTTCTAACGAAAGACTTCCATAAATGATAAACACTTAATTAAGTATAGTTAAATTCTAAATTTTCAATCGTATACTTAATTAAATCTAATAAGATCTATTTCAGCAGAAGTTGAAAAGGATTAAAAAGTCTACTAGGCTGAAAAATAGGAGATGTTGGACGCTTTCCTTTGTAAGATGTAGGAGGCAATATTGCAACATATAAAGGAGGAATATAAGGTGTAGGAAGGAGACCGATTCCATCATTAGGAGGAGGAATATGTCTAGGATCTATAGGCTTACTCAAAGATAAGATTATATCATTCTACCATTTTTTATAAGATTGAAAAAGAGCATCACTTCGAGTTTTAAGAGGTTCAAATTGTTTAGGCTAAAAGTAATCAACATTAACACCTCCATGCCTCACCATGGGTTGGTACATGCTATTATTTATAGTTATGATTTTGTCATTATGAAAAAATTTGAGACATTTATGAACGGTAGATGTGATTGCTTTCATGGAAGAGAACCAAGGATGTCCCAACTTCACACAAAATTGATATGATGTAGGAATGATAGCAAAAATGACATCTAAGAACTTAGTACCAACCTTAATGGGAAGAGTAATAGAACCTATAGTGGAACAAGAGAAACCATTAGAGATCTTAACATCTAAATCAAATTTATCATATGTTACTTCATGCAATTGTAAAGTATAAAGATATTCTTAAGTTATTATATTCACCATACATGTTAGATCAATGGGAACCCCTCATGAGAGTATGTATTTGATCTTTGCAATGATATATAGTGGGCCATCAGATGCTTCAATAGTCTCACTAGGATCAAAGGTAATGCATACTGCATAGGTCCTTAGGAGGTGCAGGTTTATCAATAAAATTCACCACATTATTAGACTCAAGGCCAAGGTCATTAGAAGAAAATTCAAGATTCTTAGACTCAATTAGAGAATAGGATTAGACTCAATCAGATCAATGAATTAGGGTGGATTTCGGCTCGAATGTGGGAAGTAAACACATTTGTGAGAACTTCACCCGAAATTGAACATTTTACATTTAATTAACTGTAATTAAGTCTATAAAGCTCAATTTCGGGCAAAAGTTGAAAAGAATTAAAAAGACTTCAAAATAGTCTAGAAAAGTGACTCGAGTCTGTTGAAGTGCCCAAAAAATGGCAAAAGTCATGGGACCCACGACAACTGATAACAGATACCATCGTTCGTTGGATGAGCACAAATCAACGACTTAGGGTGGATTTCAACCCGAATGTGGGAAGTAAACACATTTGTGAGAACTCCTCCTGGAATTGAACGTTTTACATTTCATTAATTATAATTAAGTCTATAAAGCTCTATTTCAAGTGGAAGTTGAAAAGGATTAAAAAGACTTAAAAAATAGTCTGTGCCCGAAAAATGGCAAAAGTCATGGGACCCATGACAACTGACAATAGATATCATCGTCTGTTGGATGAGCACAGATCAACGACTTAGGGTGGATTTCAGCCTGAATGTGGGAAGTAAACACATTTGTGAGAACTTCGCTCGGAATTGAACGTTTTACATTTACTTAAATATAATTAAGTCTATAAAGCTCTATTTCGGGTGGAAGTTGAAAAGGATTAAAAAGACTTAAAAAATAGTCCAGAAAAGTGACTCGTGTGTGGTGATGTGCCCGAAAAATGGCAAAAGTCATGGGACCCATGATAAATAACAACAGATACCATCCTTCGTTGGATGAGCACAGATCAACGTCTTAGGGTGAATTTCAGCCCGAATATGGGAAGTAAACACATTTTTGAGAACTTGACCCAGAATTGAATGTTTTACATTTAATTGTTTATAATTAAGCTCTATTTTGAACAGAAGTTGAAAAGGATTAAAAAGATTTCAAGAACAGTCCAAAAAAGTGACTCGTCACTTGAGTTTGGTGACGTGTTCACTGTCCTCAGAATTTGGATTGAAGCAATGAATTTTTTGTCCTTCAACGACGAATAGATATTAATAATAATTTATAAAATTACAATAGGATTCTAGATATTTTGCCCTTTAATAATTACTTTTGTACTTTTCAGTGTTTTCAAAATAAGCAACTCATAAATTATAATCGTATTTCATTTCATGGACAAACTAGTAAATCGAGGGAGATTCAAAAATGGCTACTAGATTGAGGAATGCAAGTTCCAACTGTTTGCGCCAATCTAGTGAAATAGAAATTTCAGCTAAAATCTAAAATGCCTACATCCCACATTTTTTACTTTTTTTTAATCTCGTGGTTCAATTTGAGGGTTAGCATTTTTAGGCTTGTATCTAGCATTATTTTGAATTATTAGCAATAACAGTGATGGGGAAACCGGGAAGCATTAGTTCAACATGAAGCCAAGTGAAAAAAATAGACCTAACTGAACTGGTTAAAACACCAGGTTTCACTGATGAATACCATGATATTTATGATCCTGCTATCCAAAGTGAAAAGCGTATCATAGATATTAGATATGCATTGTCTAATAAGATGACAGATCCAAGAAGGGCAAAATTTAGTGTTTTCAACACAATGTTAAAACAAAGAATAAATAAAATCGCATCGTGGCATACTAGATTGGGAAGCATGGTGTTACCTGAAGTACTCCCTTGCCCTGAATTTGTCATGGTCTGTGCCAAAAATTGTGATGAAGATAAAAAAGCAATTGTCAATAAAAATACAAAAGAGGAAATTCTATCCATAAACATGGAAGAATTTTCTCGTTTGTTGAACCTAGGGTTTGAAGCACAAAAATCAAACGTCCACATTGACCTAGGAAAGTTGACAGAGAATTATGAGAGTCTTGATCCAAGTCATAGAGATTCATTTATCTAAGATCTAATAATGTGTGGTACTCCATTGGATCCGAATCATAAGCCTCCTTATGATTCTAACATTTTTGTTCAATGGGTTCGGGATACTATTTCCTTGTTGACATTTTGCCTGGGATTGGAAAATGATAGGGAAGTGGGTGCTAGCCTTCTTGAAGTGATTTTTAATATCCATTGTGTAAGTCAACCAGTAAGATATAATTTTGTTGAGCACGTTGTTCAATCCATGTAAAAATAATTACTAGTGATAAAAAAAGGTTCCTGTAAGACATTTAGGTTCTCATCCTACTTGTGCTATCTCCTTCTATCCAAGTATCGTGCAATATTCGAGACCAACAATCTTCACATTGTGAACTATAAGATTGATGAGAAGACTCGGAATAGAATAGAGTGTGCAATATATGAATGGACACCAAAGATAAGGATGCATGATAACAGAAAAAACTACAACCATTTTGTAGACTTCTTTTTGGCACCAATGTATAATGAGATTACAAGCACTCCAATGCCTAGATTGTCTGTGTCTTGTAGAGATTGCATTCAACTCGAAAGTCAAATACAATTGGCTGACCAGTTCTTCATGGAAGAATACACTGTGTTAAGGTTTTACGAATCAGTAGTAAAACCCAACAGACTTCCAATACATGTGACAAAGAGGCTATTTGCATTGGAATATGTACGGTAGTTGGAGAGCACAGATAGGTACTTCCATGGTCAGCAAAAGAAGAGCATATTTCCTTCCTTGCCTTTCTCTTGTGGAGGGTTCACATTTGAGAGAAAAGCATTCAATGTGGCACATGATTTTTTGACAGTTTTTTAGCTTTGGTGATGAGGCTCTTTGGTAGTATGATCCAATCGGTGTAGTTCAAGCAAGGCTTAAGAAAAATGGGAACTCTTCAGCGTTATGTCAACATGAAAGTAAACCATTTCTAGAAAAGCTTAGAACATGGACTCCTGGGATGAGGTAAAAAAAGAGATGGAGAAAATTCCCGTTGACAATAACATTTCCATAGAAGAAATGTCATCACAAATTATGGCATTGCACACACAGAGGACAACAGAGGAGGGCATCCAAAATAGGAGGTCCTACAATTTCTACCAAAAATCTGCTAATCCATCTAACAAATCTATTCCCAAAATATTTTTGCAAGAATTTAAAGACAGTTATTGGACTCAAACCAAAATAAATGATTTTTGGAATATGAGGAAGAATCTCGATGAACCAAAGACCAGTGCAGAATTTGAGTCCATCGACGAGGATGAAGAGTTTAGCAAATTGTGGAATATGGACCATCCCACAATAGCATATAACAAGAGTGAAGATGAAAATGAGTATGAGGTTGAGCCCACTCCAACAACTACTACAGTCCCTAAAATATTAGGTGGAGTCAATGAGTCCATGAAAGAAAAATATAGCAAAGGGGCAAACATTGTGGAAAAAATAGGTTTTGAAGGTGGTGGTCTAGGTCCCAGAGGAGAAGGCATTTGGTATCCACTTGAGGTACAACTTCCATTAGATTCAAAATCAAAATCTCCTATTAAACCAGTCATTGGACTTGATTCTTCAGATTCATCACGGAAAGGTACTACTCATTACCCTCAGGGTCCACCTGCATTTGTTTTAGGTTCAAATCCACAACCACCACTACATCATGGTATTCCCATTGGTGGTGAATCAAGTGCCACTGCCATTGGTGGGGAATTTGGGGATAGTATTCCTGTTAGTGTTCAGTCAAGTGCCACTGCAATTGATGGGGTTGACATGGTTACTACTACTGATACTAGTTGTCTTGGCATTGGACAAGTGCAACAACAAAATATCTCTCGCAAGAGGTCACCAATGGTAGATACTCATACTATTCAGAATCCTATATCAAGTGCCACTGACACTACAAATCTATCATTTGCAGCTTCAGATCAAACCCCTCAAAAGACTATAAAAACTACACATGAAAGTGATAGTGGGATAGGATCAGGAATGGTTGTTGGTAATCCTCATAATGCATTAGTTAAAACCAGAGGCATAGGTGCAATTGGAGCCTTTGGTATTTCACCTTCCAAACATTCAATTGCTTCATCAAGCCTAGATTTTGAATTTCGTGATTACTATGAAAAATTTGAATACACAACAAATGCAAATAAAGAAAAAAAGAGAGCATTGCATAGGCTTGCCCTGACTAAAATTTTAGATGAACAACCTGCAAGGAGTGGGGTATTTCCAATATATGACCCACACAAAGATATGATGGAGTTCATTGTTGTTATGCCCCCAACTAAAGATAAAAATCCACCACACAGTCAGATAGATCCCTCTAAATTTCAAGTTTTCACCCTCCAAATAAATTTTTCCAAAGTACATAATGTGGACAAAATTAGTGTGTCATAAACAACTAACGAAGTGGTCTACACTTCACTGCTAAAGGTGGAGAGAGAAAAAAATAAATTGGAGAAACAAATAGAAAAGTTACAGCCAGACTTGGAAAATAAAAAATCAAAGAGGAAAGCAGTAGATAACAAGTGCAATGATTTACAGAAAAGGATAAAAAACTAGCTCTGCAGTAGAAATTGCAGAGCAGGAAAAGATGGATGCAGAATTGAAGGACCCGAGTGAAAAACTGGCTAAAAGCAGTAAAAAAATTGACAAGGAAAGAGCCAGTTTTAAAAAATTATACAAAAGTTATGAGTCTGCTGCTGCCGAAATAAGAAAAATACAGGACCTATTGGATCATGAGAAGGAAAAAGAAAAAAATTTGGAAGAGGAAGTAGAGGAAGAAAGAAAAAAATATGCACAAATGAAAGAAGACCTGCACAATGCAAATGATAAAATTAAAAATTTGGAGGATAGATTGAAAGATAATATGAAAAATACAATGAAGTATATACAAGAAAACATTTGGGGGCAAATAATGTAAAGGAGTGATAAGTTGTGTGAATGGTTTGAATTGAATGAAAGTCTGAGATTAATTTATATGTAAATCAAAGGGCACATTGAGAAGAGCATACATGTTTATTCAAAAGAGGATATGGCAAAGCAAATTTTGCAAGTAGTCTACAGTACCAGTGATAGCTATTTGGCATCCAAGGGAATTAACAGTCGCATTGATGCCACAGTTTAGACATCATCTATCTTTCCAAAATGCCAGAAACTAAGAGAAACATCATAAGTTATGGATAAATGTGGCAAAAAGATATTGAAGCTGCAAGAAAAGACAACTACTTTGATTAAACTTGGTTTGCCTAAGACCATTGACCCATCAAATAAATTCATTGGAAAATAAGCTTACAAAAAAAACATGGAGATAAAAATGAAGTCTGATTTAGACTTGCTTCCTAAGAACACAACTCCCCAAAGCTTTATGGAATTCATCCAACCGTTTACAACTCTGAATGCGGTATTGGATGAAACAGTGATGTCAAGTCACTCTTCTAAATATGGATTGTTGATGAAGTTGTAGTTGACTTTCCATAGTTTAAAGAATATTGACCTTCCATCAGATGAAGAGTGGAGCACCCTACAAAAACTGGCACATAAATATTAAGAATCATACTATGTATTGCACAGTTTTCTGCTTTTACTCTTAATTTCAAGGTTTTATGTTTTTTTTTTCTATTTGGAATTTGGCATCACTTGAAATAACTTTGTTTTATGAACAGGAAAAAACCAACACTCGCTATTGCTAATCCAGCCTATGAATCTATGATGCATAGTGCAAACCTTCAACCTGTAAATTTGTATTCTCAAATTCTCCCAAGTTTTAACATTTTTGCATTTCTCTATTTCTGATTACTAGGTTTTGGGCACTGCTATTATCTATATTTAATTTGTCATGGCTTGAATTAATATTTAGTTTTGAACTCTATTTTTTGAACATGAGACATCAGACATGTAGCAGTTGTTAAACTGCTAATCCAACCTGTAATGGCCATGTAAATTTGTGTTGAGTTTGTGATTTTGATGTTGAGTCTTCACATGTTGTAAATCGACCTGAAGCTATTGTTGCTCCCTTGTTTCTATAAAAGGGAATTCAGGGTCATTTGCAAAGGGTTCTAAAACTTTGTATTGAAATTTGATTTTTGCATGGAGAATCACACTGAGTGGTGTATTGAATGAATTGTATCATATGGCTATATTTTGAAAGAATTAATGCAAATCTAAGATCTCAACATGTCTAAATAAACACATTATGGTCTTTTATTATGTTATTTTAAATCTGGAAATAGAAAGTTGAAAAATACAATTACAAATCAATATTAAATTCTAATTGCAAAAAGTTGACAGACTCATAAAATATCATCAAGTTATCAACCATAATAATATGCTTTTGTATATATTTGAATAAGATGGCGTGCGTGCAAAGGTTCGCGGACGATCGAGCTAGGGTTTCAATGCCCTAGCTCGTGCAGTCTATTGGTATTTTGGATATGTTGATATGGTTTTGTCATTGATGTCAACACCTATTAACACTTATCAACTCTGGCACTTTGGAGAATTGGCAATGTTCACCGGCAAGCAAGTGAATTTATTCCTAGTCACCGGTATCTGGTTCACCGATAAGATATATTGTTCATCGACACTTGGAATGACATGGAAAATACTTGGTTATGTTGAAGACATCGTTTGGAAGCTTTGTCTTGGAGATTTGTTCATTGGTATATTCATGTTTGCATATTTGCTGTTACTGGCAAATAGGTCTGGAATAAGCACCGACAAGCTTATCTATTCCAAATCAGCATGACACGCTTTGGAGATGATTTATCAATATTGTAAATGCATTATGCTGACATGTTGAATCAGATATTGCATTGGTTATTGATTTACTTGTAAATTGTTTTTATTGTAATATCTTTTAGAGTTGACTTACTAAAATTGGTCTTAGGTTATGGTATATATGTAAGATCTTATTTGTAAGATCGATAGGCATTTTGGAAAAAAGAATTGTAAGAAGGTATATGCGAGAATAAGCAAAGCTATACACACAGACATCATCTGAAAGTGAAGGAAGGTTTTGTGAAGGCATATTAGAATTGAACTGGTACTGAATCCAACATATGAAGATGTTATTTTGAGTAGTACATCATTATTGGATTTAACCATCCAATTGTAGTCAGTGTGACTCCTATTTGTGTTTGAGCAGTGAACTCTAGGCGCTTGGCCTTTCTGCATGTGCAAACCCCATTTGTATACATATACTATCTGCAGTAGTATCATCTGGTTGTGGGTAAGGTTTCCCACCGTGGTTTTTCCCCTTATAGGGTTTCCATGCACAAATATTGGTGTTATGTGTTGTGGATGTTATTATCTTTCTATTTCATGCATTAATCTTTACCGGTACTGCAATTAACTAATAAACTATCTACCAGCATAAAGTTTGGCTCATCGGTATTAAGCATTAAGTTTGGTTAAGTTGTTTTTGGTTTAAATTTATTAGACAACTGATTCACACCCCCCCTCTCAGTTGTCTTTGGGACCTAACACAGTCATGCAGGTGTGTCAATAGGGGGTGGGAAGTGCAGGCACGATGGGGGTGAGTAGGGGGAGTAAAGGCTAGGTAGGGTGCGACTGAGGGTGTGGAGGGAGGTTCGGGGGGCTTCGGGTGGAGTCGTGGTTATGAGCGGTTGGGCTTCCGGATTGCAAGGAGCCGTGGGTTTTATGGGGTGCTGGGGGGAGCCGTGGGTTTTCAGGGGGGTTGGGGCTTCGACTGGCTCATATTTTTGGTGGCACCTGGGAGGGGAGAGGTCGTGGGTGACATGCCTTCCCGATGGCAAGTATTGGTGGTGAGGCCTCGCAAGTTCCTCCTGCCATGGATTTTCGTGCTGCAATGGGCTCAAAACCCTCACTCCAAAGTATGAAGACTTTCAATAATAACCTTTTCTCATCTGAATCAAGATCGGGGAGTGCTAGTAGTTCTCGCATTGTGAAGATTAATGGTTGCCTGGAGAGATGCAGTGAGAGGCCAAAGCTGGTTATTCCTCTTGAGTTGATAGCTGAAGACATTGAGTACTTTTCAAAACACTTGCTATATTGTAAGTTTTTGGGAATGAGGGTTTCTCTGTAGTTCTTGGAAAACTGGGTGCAGAGGACTTGGGCACCAAAAGGGGAAATGGAGATTATGTTGTTGGCTAGCAACTATTTCATGGTTACTTTCAATTGCATGGAGGATCGCAATAGGGTCTTTGAAGGGGGGCCATATTTTTACAACCAGGTGGGGTTGTTCATCAAACCTTGGCATGCGAGGTTTAACCCTTCGGAGGAGCTCCCAAATAGGGTTCCTGTGTGGGTTCGGTTACCACATTTTCCTGTGGAATGTTGTCGGGAGGATGTGTTGTGGTTGTTGGCCGGACTACTTGGGAAGCCAGTGGGATCTTCATTGCAAACCCTAAGGAGAAAGGTAATGACCTTTGCATGTATTTGTGTTGAAATTGATCTTAGTAAACCTTTGCCAGATGCTATAGATATGTGTGCGAGCTCTTATTCATGGGTTCAACAACTAGATTATGAGACTTTACCTTTTCGATGTCGTCTTTGTCATGATTATGGTCATTTACAGCGTCAGTACCCTAGATATAAACCGGTGGCATGCCAACCTCAACAGCCGGCCCAGAGTCAAGATAGGGCTGATAAAGGAAAGGCTAGTATGTCGGCTGAGGTAGTGGGTGCTGATGATTTTGTCTCAATTAAGACAAGGAACAAGAATCAAGGACAAAAGAGGTCCTTACAGGAGAGACAAAAGGAGGATACCTTTAACAGATTTGAGGTCTTGGATGACCTTAGCCATTAGGAAGTGAATCCAGAGTTAACTCCGTTGGACCAAGGTGCTTCAAGGGGGGTCTGGAAAGAGTTATTGAGGACTTTACCTAGGCCCTGCAAGTGATTGGAAGTAAGCAAATGGAGATGGATCAAACACTTGGGGTTCAGTTGCATCTCATTCCTGGTTTGGAGGTGAATTTGGTTGGGGGGGAGGGATCTCCGATAGCCTTGAAATTGGAACCGGTTGGGGCTAAAAGTAATAAATCTTCCGTTCACCTAGGTCTGCATCAGAAAGATATTAAGAAAAGTGCTACGGAAAAGAACTCAAAGGCTAGCAGAAAGAAGGATTTGGATAAAATCAAATTGATGGGAGAGAATTTGGTTGAGTCAGGGTCAGTAAAGACTTTGGATTCTCACTTTTCCAATCCTCCTAAATGATTGTGCTCTCATGGAATGTAAGGGGCTTGAATAACGACCCTAGACAAAAAGTTATTCAAGATTTGATTAGGAATCATTCTCTTGATGTCCTGTTCTTGCAAGAAACTAAACTCTCGGTGGAGAGCATGATGGGTTTGGTGTTGAAGCTCTAGGGGCGAGGCAAGTGTTAGTGTATTGGGGCAGCTGGTTCCTCAGGAGGGGTGGCTTATCTTTGGAACCCCTCAAGAACTCGCCCAGTCTGGTGGGTGGCTTCTGGATCTTCGTTATCTAGGGTCGCCTCTAGTCTTGAGATCGGAGATCTTATTTTGTTTACCAATATCTATGCCCCTATCAACCTTCAGGGCAAGCAGAGCTTATGGTCTCATATTTCTTTTATGCAAAGGTTGGTCCCTTTTCAACCTTGGGTTATGGTAGGAGATTTTAATGCTATCCTGGAGTTGAGTGAGAAGAAGGGGGGTGTCATGCGGTTGGAGCCTTCTTCTTTCCTTTTTTGGGATAGTATTTCATCACTGCATCTTGTCAACATTAATCCTAGTAATGGTTTGTTCACTTGGAACAACAGGAGGGTGGGGGAGTGTTGGATTGCAGAGAGGCTAGATTGTTTCTGGTTTCTAGTTTTTGGGTTGGTGGGGGCTGGTCCACTAGTTCGGAGATTCTTGATTGGCGAGGGTCAGAACATTGGCCTATCAAGCTGGCTTCTTCTTCTACCCAAGTTGCTCGTTCTCCTTCATTCAAATTCCAACTTATGTGGCTTCGGGACCCTGCTTCGCCGACTCTTGTTGTGCAATGGTGGCGAAAGGGGAGACCGGCCTTTAGCACTGCTATGTACACTTTTGCCAAGCAGGTGTAGTTTGTGAAGTTTCAACTTAAGCAGTCGAATCGGTAGGGTTTCGGGAATATTTTTCAAGCTAAGAAAGTTGCCCAATCAGTGTTAAATGACATCACTAGTGAAATCAGAGAGCATGGTTTGTTTGAATCTTTTCTTAGAGAGGAGGACATGGCTGTCAAGGCTTTAGAGGAATGGGAGCTCAGGGAGGAAATTTACTGGAAACAAAGAGCCCGTATTGATTGGATTTAGGTGGGTGATAAGAACACTGCTTTCTTTTTCAACTTTGTGAAAGCAAGACGTCATGGAAATTCCATTCCGCCTCTGGTCAATGATAGAGGGGAGGTGTTATTATCCTTGTAGGAGATATCTAGGGAGGATTTACTATATTTCCGATTTCTCTTCAACGAGGATTCTTAGGGGGAAATGGAGGAGGAAAACCAAGTTCTTGCTTGCATTCCTCCTCTTATTATTGGGGAGATGAATGAGCAGCTGATGGGCCCTATTGTGATGGAGGAGCTCAAGAGGATTGTTTTTCTCATGAGGAAAGGAAAGTCCCCTGGACTGAATGGGTTCCCGGTTGAATTCTTTCAAGAGTTCTGAGATATCATCAAAATGGACTTACTAGAAGTAGTCCACGAGTCCCAGAGGAATAAGCAGATGCTTCAGACCTTGAATGCGACTTTCATTTCTCTAATCCCCAAGTGTGATGGGGCCGACAAGTTAGGACAGTTTCACCCTATATCTCTCTACAATGTGATTTACAAGATCATCTCTAAGCTGATAGTAGAAAGATTGAAGAAGTGTTGGGGGAGGTCATCTCTGAGGAACAGAGTGGGTTTGTGGAAGGGCGTCGAATTCTAGATGGTGTGGTCATTGCTACAGAGACCATTCATTCTATGGCAACCTCCAAGGAAAAAGATATGTTTATCAAGTTGGACATGGCCAAGGCTTATGATAGAGTTTGTTATTCATTTCTCCAGAAGATCCTTAGGGCTTTTGGCTTTTCCGAGGAATGGATCCAGTGGGTTATGAGTGGAGTTACGTCCACCTCTTTCTCAGTTCTAATCAATGGTGATCATACAGAGCTGTTTAGTGCGTCTAGGGGCCTTCGTCAGGGGGACCCCTCTCCCCTTACTTATTCATTCTCTTGGCTGAGGGCCGGGGGAGGCTGATCAAGCATAATGTGGGCTTATGGAGAATTTAGGGTTGGAGCTAGGGTAAAGACTTGCAGCCGTAGTCTCATTTGCAGTTTGTTGATGACACGACCTTGATGGGACTTGCTCGGATCAAAGAAGATATGAATCTGTGGAAGGTTCTGGATGTTTATCTGGCGGCCTTGGGTTAGATGATCAATGAAGATAAATCTTCTATCCTTTTCTTCAACACCCCTGGCACTATTCAAAGGAGGATTGCTCTTATCTTGAGATTCCAAGTTGGCTCTTTTTCCTTGACTTATTTGGGTATTCCTATCTCTCTCGGTATCCCCCCTCAGGAGTCATGGCAGGGTATCTTGGATAAATTCCTCTTGAAGGTTGATCATTAGACTCATAGATGGTTATCATTTGTTGGGAGGGTTCAACTGATTCAGTCGATGGTTTAGGCTCTTCCGACTTATCGTTGTATGCTTCAAGTGGCTCCTAAGTGGTTTTTGAAGGGTTTGGACTCTTTGGCAAGGCAATTCCTATGGGCAAGCAATCTATCCTCTTCTAAATGGAGTCTGGTCAATTTGGACTTGGTGTGTAGCCCGAAGCAGTCGAGGGGGCTTGGTTTATGATAGGCTATCTTATTTGGGGAGGCTTTGGTGGCCAAATTGTATTGGAGGTGGTGTGTCGAGTAGGATCATGGCTGGGCTAAGATTTTGGCTTACAAATATATACAGAGGATCCCAGTACAGGAGGTCCCAAGGTATCCGCTTGAGGGAAAAGGCTCTACAATTTGGTACACTCTCAAGAGGGATCCTAATGAGTGGCCGGTTGCAAGGATGGAGGAAGAATGTGCGGAGTTGTATAACATTTTGGGGAGTAGACAGTGTAGTGGAATCAAGGATTGAGATGGACTTGCCTAGTCTCTGAATCCTAAGGGCATCTTCACCATAGCTAGCGGTTACCGGGTTCTACTGAACTAAAGATTGGAGGGGAGAGAGGTGCACTGGTGGAAACATGTTTGGAACAATTCTTCTTGGATGAAGTGCAATTGCTTTGCTTGGACTCTGGCTTGGAATAAATGCCTAACCTGGGATAATATTTGCAAGTGGGGATTCTTGGGGCCCTCGATGTGTGCTTTGTGTGGTAATGGGGAGGAAGATTCCGCACATCTTTTCTTCAGATGCCCCTTCTCTATGCTTGTTTGACATTACTGGTGGGGGATGTGGAAGCGTCCTTGTGTTCACGCAGATTCTCTGGTGGAGTTTTGGAGCATTTTGGGAAGACGTCCTATCTTGTCCCCCTTCCTCCAAACGGTCTGGTATGTTGGGCCCATTTTCATACTCTGGGAGATCTGGCTTGAGAGGAACGGAAGGATCTTTCATGAGATGGTTATGATTCGTGCGATGATGGAAGCCAAATGTGATGTGAATTTTCCTTTGGATAGGGATGAGGTGAATATTGTGAGTAGGTTTGGCTGGCAGGAGTTATCTCCCATTTCCGCTTGTGTCAGAAGAGGTAGAGGTGCTATGAAGAAGGTCCAAAGGGTGGGAAGTTGGAGCCCCCTTAGGATGAGTTTATCAAGATTAACACTAATGGATCCTCCAGGGGTAACCCGGGCCCTACAGGGGTTGGTGGTGTAGGTAGGAATTGTATGGGGGAGGTGGTTTTTTTCTTTTCGGTGCACAAAGGGAGGCAATCTAATAATTTTATGGAGGGACTTGCTATTCTCTATGCCCTAGAGTGGACTTGGGAGTTGGGTAGAAGGAAGGTTATCTGTGAATCAGATTCACAAATTATTGTTAATTTGTTGATAGAGAAGAAGGTGAGTGGGATTCACTGGCAACTGGCAGAGATTATTCAGCAGATTCTTCAAATTAGTTCTTTAATGGAGTAGGTGTCTTTCATCCACATTCCTTGTGAATGGAATAGAGCAGCTGATTGTTTGGTTAAGTGGGCTTCGGAACATGACAGTGATTGGAAAATTGAAGGATGGGAGCATCTCTCCCTAGACTACTGTTAGGACTTGCAGAAGATTTTTGCTGAGGACATGGACAGTTATGATGTTGGCTGATCTTAGACTGGGCCTGAGGTTCTTTTTTGGGGCCTCGGGGCTTTGGCAATCCTTGTAATTTTTGTGTGTATGTTTCAATAAAGTTTTTACCCCTTTTATTCAGAAAAAATAATATGCTTTTGTAATATGAATGATGAGATACAATAATAAGATTAATAAATACCAATCTCTTACAGTTGCCATTCATCCTCTTAAAATTAGAGTTTTCTTGATTCTTGTTTGTGTTTTCTTCACTCTGAGTCTGCATACCTTTGTTGAACTGCATCTCAATGCTACCAGTAGGTCTAGTACACAAGTCAATAGTCCCACTGGCACTTTGGTTTGAAGTGTTGCCCAAACCTCTTCTTTCACATTTGGACCTCCAGATTTGCAGTGCCCTATCGTAAGGAAAAGTGTTGACATCATACCTAGATGTATAGAGCTTCAAGAATTTTTCCAAATTTTTGTCTAGTTTGTTTCTTAGCTTTGATTTTAGGAACCCCAAAGCACTGAAAACTCTCTCATCTTCCACCGAACCCAATATCATGGTAATACATAAATCAACAAGCTTCAAATATTCTGACATTGAATCATGCAATGTTGCGTTCTTAGCTATATATTTCCAAAGCCTTGTTACTGATCCCTATTCGTGAGGGTTCTCTATTTTTCCATATTGTTCCCTCATAGTGTATGAAAAATGAGATGATTGCTTTCTAAGATAAGTTTCATCTAATATTCCATTTATAGTTACTCCATTCAATTATCTGGATATGCAAAATTGTTTTATCAAAGTCAGTAGCTTACTTCAAAAATTAGTTGCACTGTTGAGGCTCCAATATTGAGGAAACACAATAGACATGGCTTCAAGTAGGTTGTCAAGAGGGAATCTGCTTCTAATTTGTGAGGAAAGATCATAGTCAATTTTCTTCACAGAATTAGTTACAGACTCAACAATCTTGTAGAAATCTTCCCTTGTAACTCTTGCTAGTTGCTTCTTGGGCTGCTTTCCTGGTTCCTCGGGGTCGACCGTGGCATAGAAGTGCATTCATATCTCAACTCCCCGTACAATGGCACATACCTCCCTGTTTGCACCGATTTATAAAAAGTTATCAAGATTGTTCAAATCTGTGAGTGTCTACCACTTAATAAATTTTTCATCAGATAGTGTTGGTTGATTTTGATAAATATTGTCGAGGGTCATGCATGTCATCTTACGCAATGTAGCATATTCTACAATATACAAAGCTCTTTTTTGGGCAGCCTTTATAATATTCCTCATTTCATCTAGCATGGGCAGAAGAGATGCTAAAGTTAAGAGTGTCTCTAGATTACTTAACCTCCAAAGAAGGTCAAGAAATTTTGGTTGCTCGGATTCATCACGAGTTGTGTGAAATATTCCAATCAAGGATGGATATTCTGAAAAAACTGAATGCGCTGGACCATCCAAAGAGATCCATCTGGTATCATTATCCTTGAGAAGCTTGTTCCCATCAATTATTCCATCAACAAAGTGTTGAAATTCCATAAATCTCTTGGGACTTCGATAGAAGTGTGAGTAGAGCTCTCTGATTAAAAATTCAATTTTTTTTACCGAAGCATACTTGCTCACAATTCCAAAAGCTAGATTCATTCTGTGAACCATGCAGTGAATTGAAGTAATGTACAGTGCAAATAAAGTTTCAATCTTTGTACAAAGACTGTTCCTATGACCTTGCATTACTGAAGCTCCATCTGCTCCAACACACACCATTCTTTTGGCAACCGTCATGTCATCCATACCTCCATATTCAATTAAACTTCTCTTTACTAGTTGAAATAAAGTTTTTGTTGTCGCACTCTCCTTCATTTTAGCAACAAATAGTAGATGAGGTTGGCAGGCATGATTCTATACAGTATAAACATGCATGCATACCCATGAAGTATTGTCTACTACTGTAACTTCATCTAAAGAAAATGCAATAAAGTTTGACTCTCTTAGTTTTTCCTTTAGATCTTCTTTTTCAACCTCAGCAAGACAACTTGCCCATTCCCATCCACTGTTTATTGACCAGTGACTATTAGGATAGTTAGGAACTTTGAAAAAGTGTAATGAACTACTAATTGATGGGAAATCTATCATAGCATGCCCTCTGCTCAAAATATAAGAAACAATGCTTAACTGAACAACTTTTCCCAGTTATTCTATTTGCATTGCTTTTCCAAAACTAGCTTTAATAGAACCTTTAACTTCAGCAGGCTTCGTCTGTATTTTATCATGAAAATAATACTCTTCGGCATTCCTCACATGCTTACATTCCTCCTTTGTTTTCCATCTTATCTTTGATTTTTCAACTTCGTCTATCATTTTTTTTTCATAAACTTTACCCATATGCTTTTCTATGGTCTCAAATTTTAGCTGCAACCTAATTTCCTTGTTATGTTTCCAAGTGCAAATCTTACACTTGCATTCTATTGGAGGCTCACCTTCAATTGGATTCTCCACTGGTTCAATGAATGGATAATTTGATGCCCAATTAATTTTAAAATTCCTCACTGACATATCCCACTCCCAATCCTTTTTTTATTGCAGTTGATCCTTTTTTGATCTGGCTTTTCTTTTCTCCTTCTGTGCATTATCATCAATGGCATTATCACCCAAGTCAATTATATCATTCTGGCTAACTTGGGCATCTACTAGATAATCTTCTTTAAGATCATCTTGATTTGAGATATTAGGTTTGCCGTCGTCTTCAACATGTGGTGTAGGTTGTGAATTTTGTACTTGTACTTGTGATGATGTACCTTCCTGATTTTCACCACAATCTTTTCCAAAGCTAAAGTATGAAGACAACGTTCTGTGTTTTGTTGGCCTCTCATGGCATTCCCCACATTCAGGTTTCCTACCTTTCTTCCTATTCGACATCTCCAACAAAATAAAGGCTACCAAAAAAATATCAATTTGTTGAAGAAGCAATAATAGACTATAAAGTATAATATATGTTTCATTGGCCCTATAACCTACAATCTAGATGTCTGAGGTCTGAATCTCCTGGCTAACCACTTGGCACTGACGGGTCCCCACTGAATAAGAATGATCTCAATAGTGCAAACATATATAGATAAATTCAGAATAATACTATAACACTTCAAAAATATGATCGCTCACCTTTAGGTCACTAGCAGTCGCCAATGCAGTCAAAACCAATGATTTTCCTTGGTCTGAAACTTCGCTATTGATATGAATTCAGAGCCTAGAATCCACTAGATTTTGTAGAGATAGATTTGATCTTTGAATGTATTTATACCAATCCTTATATGGTGAATTTCGTGGTAATTTTATATGGTATACAAATATTTGGCGAATCCCGCTTAACTATAACACGACTTATGTAATTTTCGAGGCGATTATGGATCGTCCAAATAATTGGCAAATACAATATAGTTGGTGAAAGTTGGGGTGAATGGAGACACTCGTCGGCAAAATGTCAGGCAAATTGGGTTCTCATGGCTAACAAATCTTCATATGCCTATAGGCAAATTATGGTCGTCTATTAAGGCAACCTCAGAGAGTGTAGGCAAAAAAATTAAATTTACCGTGTGTCCACCTTATATTGTATTGGCAAAATCCTCTCATAGAAACATTTAATTACATAAAACATACGGCGATCGGACCGTGAATTTGATGGAAATTGATAATGTTTTGGCGACATGACCACCCCCAATCGGTACAAAATATTCACCATTTCCCAGGTCACCGACGTGAAAAATTTAGCATTGGCGAATATTCGCCACTAAAGCAATCTCTGATGTGGTTGTGCTCAACTAATAATCTCCTAAAATGATGGGGTAGAACTAAGGATACGGCATGGTCAGGTGGTGTGGATACCACCATCAAAGATTAGATTTCTTGGATGCTTTATCTTGGAGGAGCTTTGGATAACATGTGAGTGGAGGTTCTCTCTTGGCTTTATTTCTCACTTTCATATTGATGTAAAATATATATTTAAGACCCCAAGTCCTCTTGTGTAATTGCAATATTTAATTATTAATTATTATAGTAGATAAAATATAAACCTCATATGTAAGTAGTGAAGTACCTATTTAGTTTTGTATGCTATCTTGACATTGGTGTTCAACGCTTCTATTTTTTATTACGGGAAAACTAAGTTTTGAAGGGACCCCAAAACCCTTTACAAAGGAACCATAAAAGATAAAAGCATTAAGAAACTAAATGGGACAGACAGCGAAAAAACCAACAAAGTGTCAGGCAAAAGCCAGTACAAAAGTCCAATACTACCAGCAACAACCAACAAAAATAGAAAAAAGACAAATTATATTATGTTTTTAAGGGCATTAACCAATTTATCGCTAATCCCTTGCATTTATTTGATATTCTCCCCGAGGATAGGGATTTCCTTTGATGAATCCAAGGTAGCCTTTTTCAAGCTCACCCTGGTCCTTTTAGTTGCACCTCCAGGAGCACTATCCACATTCCCAACCGTAGTAGCAGCCTCTTCAGCATCAAGGACCACAACAGACTTGGTAGGGCTGGGACCATCAAGGTGTTTGGCTATTTACTCCATGTTCCTGGTCGCAGAGTTGAGGATCTTCAGAATCAAAATTAGGAAGTTCTTCATGGCAGCCTTCCCTTCCTCCAACTTGTTGATCTAAACTTCCAGCTTCTCCACCTTTTCGTTCATTTCCTTTTTCCATTGCTCCAGGTTGCTTTCACCTTTTTGTCCCCGCTCTTCCTAATGTTTAGCCTTTTTTCCATTTTATTAATTCTTTTATAAACCCATCTATCGAAACCCAGACGAGCATCAGACTGGTTCTTAAGCTTATCCAGGATAAGCATACTAGTATTCATCTCATCACCAACTCTATCCTTTTCCATTCTCGTATCCTCCTTATCCTTGTTCAACTTTGTTTCCATTTCCTTGTCCTCCTATTTTTTCTGGTTATCTGGCTCCTCCATGGGCTAGTTGTTGAGCTCACTAGGGCTCTCATTGTGGGTAGGTCCCTCCTTATTACCCTCATCCTCTTCCTGTTTTTCCTTCTCATTACGATTGTCCATTTTGGATGTTTCCTTGACCGAGTTATTCTGATCAGAATCTTCCTCTTCTCCTCCTTCCTCTTCCCCCACTTCCTCATCTTTCCAGCTCTCCGCCCTATCAGTATCATCAGTCTCCATATCACTACCTTCTTTTTCCGTATACTTAGGATCAACCTCCACATCCTTATGTTGTTTCAAATGTAATTTATCTTTTTAGTAATATGGTGAAATGAATTTAGAGCATATTTGGATTTGGGTTTAAAATTAATAACTTGTGTTAGAAAATACACAATTTGATCATTGAATATCTAGTTTCCTCTTAGATCTCTTAGTGTGTATGGTTGTGATTACATGCCTTGTTGAGGGGTCATTTGGAGTCCTCTAAGTGGTTTTAGTGGGGTTGGGAGGTGTAGAAAAATTTCCTTAGTCTCTTAAAAAATTGTTTCCTAATGTGTTGTAGTATTCCCATGCCTTGTCCACATGATTGAGAATGGAAGCAAGCTTGTTGCCAAGCAACCCGTTAATCATATCACTCTTCATTTTCTTTGCTTGCTCCTTGTCTTTCTTTTCTGTAGCTCTTCTTTCTTCCAACTCTTTCTCCAAACTAGTTACCTTTATTTTTAGTTGCTCAAGCTCTTGAGAAGATGATTTATCCCTTGCCTATCATGGAGGTGGCAATAATCCAAGTTGCAATGATCCCTCAACCAAGAATTTTCTAAATTGAGCTTTGCAAAATCTACCTCCAATTTCCTAAAAACTACTTTCATAAACACAACCATATTTATTGTCAATTCTACAACTTGAGAGGCACTAGTGTCCCTTAATCTCCTAACAATCAAATTCCCTTTGAGTTCACTTGGATTTTTAATCACTTGTGGTTTATTGGTGCTTGGGTATAGTAACTGTGTCGACTTGAATTTCATCCTCAGAATGCTACCTGCAACAAGTTAGTTTCATAAAATACCAATGGAAATGCTACATAAAATCCAAACTCAACCAATGAAACTACATGAAATACATATGAAATAAAAATACTGATATTAGCTTCATGGTTTATGTCTCATTGTGTCCTAACTCCACTATTCTTGGTTGTAGATGGTGTGCTCTTAGACAAGCACTGATAGCTTCCAAGATGGCATATGAAGAATGGACTAATAACTAATAGTTCACAAATGCTATGATATGCAATACTACATGATTATGCTGAAATGATTATGCTATTTGCTAATTGCTATTTTCCTTCAAGATTAAAACTCACAGATGCATAAGTTTTATAAATGATTAGCTTTGAAAAACAATTTTAAGACTAACTCTCTCTCAACTAAAGCTCTTGATTTTATAGACCTTGAGAGGATAAGATGATGTGGCTCAGATCAATGGTCATGATTAGATCTGCAAATTTGGATGGTTGTGAGAAAAGGTGAAGGTTGAGAGAAAGGGGGAGGGAGAAGACAAGTGTCACTCATCTCACCTTGACTGGGTTGCTGACTGAGGGAATATAGGGATGGTTGGAGAAGATTTAGGCATGAGAGGACAAGTGGACTCAAGTCCTTCCTAAGATGTAGGGGGTGTTGGAGAGAATATAGAAGGAGGTTATGAAATATGTGTATGTACACAATATTCATTAAGTTTGGAGGTTGGAGATAAATGATGAATTAATATTTAAGAAATATTAATTTCCTTAGCCACATGATGGATGAGTTGGCAAAGGGAAGATGAAGTGGAGATGGAGGGTGAGTTGGATAAGAGGGATTAAATAATTTAAGAAATTATTTAATATTTGAGACTATAGGATAGGAGAATAACCATTAAATATTAGATATTTAATTGTTTGAAGGAGATAACTAAATATTAGATATTTAATTAACTTGATTAGAAGAATAATTAAATATTAGATATTTAATTAATTAGAGGAATAGGATAGATGAATTAATTAATAAAATATTTCAATTAAATTAATTAATAGAAAGACACGAAATGAATTAAATAAATTAATCTTTTCAAATTAACTATTTAAGAGAAGAATAACTATTAAATAAATATATAATATTTATTTAATCGCTCATAGCCAATTTTATGTGTATACATTTTGCCCCTCTTTGAAATAATGTTGAGACAACATTGTTTCAAAGATTGAATCAAGTCTCGATAGTGCGCCAGACGAAGATTGAAAATCCTGCTTGTGTGCCCCAGATACTGATTTTTGGATATTGATTTGATGATGATGCCCCCTCGAGAGATTGTTTGTGCATTAAAGGAATTAATGATCTCTCGATAGAAGAATAATGTTATATGAAAGATAGATGAGTGAATAGATTGCAGATTGATCAGATGAATTGGATTGATAAAATTGATTGGATTGAGATCAAGTATGGTTTCAGGAAGGACACATCCCGTATAAGACAAAAGATGATCAAAACATCTGGTTTCAGGAAAGATACATCCTGTATAAGACATGATAGATGATCACAACGTCTGGTTTCAGGAAATATACATCCTGTATATGACATGATAGATGATAGTTGAATGAATGATGAAGATTTTAAAGTGAAGAATGATTCCATTGGATGATGATGCTAGTGCAGGTGATCCAGGTGTTAGACCCACCTGCTTGAGAGGCAGTAATGATTCTTTACTTGATTTATATTGATGAGGCACTTTGTAAAATATTGATTATTTTTGTGATATCATTGTATACTTGGACTTTTATTGTTTTATGATGATATATATGCAGACATGAACTCTATATGATGATGCCCTTTATTATGCATGTTACTCTATTTATGATCTATATGCATTGATTATATGGATGCAGTGATTAGATGGATGATGATATGATGATGATTGTCTTTCCTTGCCTTATGATAATGATCTACATGATGCAATGATAAATGTTTTTTTGATTTTGATGACCTTGGATGCAACTAAAATTGATTACTAACTTAAATGATGCAAATGTAATGATCTATATGGAAATGCAAATATTTGATTATGCACTATGCTATTCAAATATTTTTTTATTTTTGATGCAATTGAAAATGATGTGAAAATGCAAATGCACTGATTGATTGCTTTAATGTTTATGCATAATATGATTATGAGTCTAAGTGCAAAGATGCAACTAAATGAGATGAAATGATAAAGAAAATAATAATGATGATACACTACATGATTAATGAAATGCACTTATGATGAATGCAAATAAATAATTTGAAATGATTCTAAAAATGAATGTACCTATAATGATCAAATGCAAATTATTTTTGTTTGTCCAAGTATACTCAATCTTTATTCATGACCGTTGATCCGTGATAGAAATGAAATGCTTATAATGCAACTGACAATGAATGCTTATAATGCAGATGAATAATGAGCTAATCTAAAATGATCTAACTAAAAATGATACTGCCATTCTTCATATGTTATCTTGTAATAGTGCTTGATTTCATCATTGAGCTTTAAAATATTGTAAGAAAATACAAGCAACTTGACATAAAGATTCAAGATGACCTGAGTATTTCTTACATGGATTTTGATATAGCAAGTTAATATAAGCAACTTGATATAATGAGTCAAGTTGACCTAAGTATTGCTTGCAGAACAGACAAGGATTATCTCCTTTCATGCATGAATTGGAACGTCCTCCTTGATCTTTTGTCGATCATATCCTGAGACAAGTAGATACCGTAGTAAGAGATAAACCATAGACAACAATCAAAGAAAAATAAGCATGCCCCATCATAGCTTCTCTAGTCATGGACATCCTTGAGTCGCATAGAGTACATGATTAGCAATAAAATCAAGATATAAACATTGAATCTTGTATGCCATTCACATGTTCTTATGGTCATTAACAGATATAATCATCTTGATGAATGATCTTTGATAATCTATTATTACTTGCTGGTTGATTCTTCATTTTCTGAGTTTCACGATTCAGTTGTTGATGAAATGCCTCGATCTTCGTTGCTTTTGTTGCTCGTTATCTGTTTCAAAACCATAGGTGTTTTTGGTTTTTCTAAGTTTTTCGAATGTTTTGGGATTTTCAAATATTCAAAAGATCACCTTAGCAAAAGGAATTAGGATTTTTCCCCCAATGGAAACAAAAATTTATTATGGATATATGAATTGATCAAGATCCAAACCATGGCTGGATACAAATGCAGATTGATTGATTCTGATAAAATCTAAGACAGTGACTATGACAAGTATGTCAAAGACTGATAATTGTTGGTAAGCTACACATTTTCTGCTAAATGGTTCAAAGTAATGGATGCAAAAGATGGAATGGATAAGCTAAGATAGATGGAAGTGATAGATGCAATATGATGGAGTGAATAGGTCCGCAAAGCGATCTCATAGATGGAGGAACTTACTTTGTAGATAGTGCCTGTTTACCAGGTTTTCGCCATCTAAATTTATTCCATTTTTCTCTCTTTTTCTCTCTCTTTTTTTTTTTTTTTTAATTTCTTTGTTTTATGCTTTTTAGGGATTTTCTGCTTTTTTGATGTTTACTGATTTCTTCAGGACTTTATATGCTTTTTATTGATTTTTTCCAAGACTTTATATCTCAAGCATAGAATTTCTTAAGATGGATGGAATTGATAGGTTCATCAAACCAATCACCTTTAGGGGTTAGATAACTTGTATGCTCCTGATCCATATGCTACTACTATGAAAAAAGGTCCTAGCCAATTTGGTTCAAATTTTCCCTTCTTGTCTTGGTCTTGCTAATTTCTTGGATTCTCCCTTAGAACTATATCTCCAATCTGAAAAATGTGCGGCTTGACTATGTGGTTATAACTTCTTGCCATTCTTTGTTGATATACTTTCAAATGATTTGTTGCATTTTGGCGACGTTCCTGAATCAGTTCAAGTTCCTGGAGTTGAGAGACTCGTTCTTCTTCTTCTGGGATAAGACCTTTCAAGGATACTCGTAGAGAAGGTCTCTCTACTTCTATAGGTAATATGGCTTCTGATCCATAGACCAAACAATATGTAGTTGCCCCCATTGGAGTGCGGATGCTAGTTTATCACCATAGACATGTAGTTCTTTGACATTCCATTCAATGGCCATCTT
Source organism: Cryptomeria japonica (assembly GCF_030272615.1). NCBI lineage: Eukaryota > Viridiplantae > Streptophyta > Pinopsida > Cupressales > Cupressaceae > Cryptomeria > Cryptomeria japonica. The sequence goes on from NC_081405.1 coordinate 286,272,558, forward strand.
GAGCCCAATAGCCAATGCTTCATATTCTGCAGTATTGTTGGTGCATGGAAACCACAGCCTATATGATTTCAGAATTGTGTCCCTGAGGTGTGATGAAAAAGATTCCTGCACCTGATCCATATTGTGTATAAGAACCATCAAAGTACTTACTATCAAAATATCTGCATCAGGAAATTCAATGTGCAAAGGCATGTCATTTTGTAAAGGTACATCAATCAATTGATCAGCGATGACCTATCCCTTGATAGCTTTTCAGTCAACATACTCTATATCAAATTCACTCAGTATCATAACCCATTTGGCTAGTCTTCCTGTCAAGGTTGACTTGCTCAACAAATATTTGAGGGGATCTATCTTTGCTATTAGTTTCACAGAATGAATCAACATATAATGTCGCAGCTTCTGAGTTATAAATACAACTGCTAGACATGTATTTTCTATTGAGGAATAATTTAATTCATAACCAACAAGTGTTCTAATAATATAATACACTACTCTTTCTCTTCCTTCTTCATCATGTTGAGCTAGGAGAGCTCCTAATGATACATTTGTTGTTGAGATATAGAGCAATAATGTTTTCCCTTTGGTTGGTGATACCAGTACTGGAGGACTCATAATATATTCTTTTATTTGCAAAAAAGCTTCTTCAAATTTTAGATCACATTTGAATGGAATATTTTTATGTAGAAGATGGGTGAATGGAAGACATCTATCTACTAACTGAGAGACAAATTGTCTGATTGATTGCAATCTTCCTTGTAAAGATCGCAATTGACTTATGTTCCTAGGTGACTCCATCTCCATGATGGCTTTGACCTTTTCATGATCTACTTCAATTCCACGAGCTGATATAATGTACCCAAAAAGTTTTCCAGAGGTTACCGCAAATGCACATTTCTTTGGATTTAATCTCAATTGATATCTTTCCAGCCTTTCAAAAATCTTGCTTAAGATGTTCAAATGTTCTTGTCTTGTATGATATTTTGCAAGTATATCATTGACATAATCTTCCATAAATGTATGCATCATATCATGGAAAATTGTTGTCATAGCCCTTTGATAAGTCGCTCCTGCATTCTTAAGCCCAAATGGCATAACATTCCAGCAATAAGTTCCCCATTTACAGGTGAAAGTTGTCTTTTCTTGATCTTCAGGTACAATTCTTATTTGATTATATCCTAAGAAGCCATCCATTAATGAAAACATCTCATGCCCTGTGGATAAGTCCAAAATTATATCAATGTTTGGTAGCGGGTGTTACCCCCATATTTTTTCTCATTCCTAAAGTCTCATAATCAGCTAAAATCAGTTATTGTTAATATTTTAATGCTGAAGTTTTTGTGGCCAAAGTCCATGTCAACTAAGAGATTTTAATTGTTTTATTTTTAGCTTACCCATATGCCCAAACAATTAAATCTCACTTTTTATGTGTCATATGCAAAAATGATTTTTGGGTTATGCTCTACTAGGCCCATTTATTCTACTGTTAAAATTTCATAACAAACAAAGCTCTTAGTAAAAAGTTATGCAGGTTTTTCTATGGCAGCTCCAAGGAACAATTATCATTGAACTTGAACCTTGAAACTTGAACCTTATTAGTTTCAAAAGGTTCAAAGGTTCAACGCGCATCCAGATATGAAAACAAAGTGATAAATCAAATATAATGTGGGTGCAGTTTGTGTTTTGAACCTTCTGATTGAACCCCGCAGGTTCAAGGTTCAAGCGGTTCAAGGTTCAAGCAGTTCAAAAGGTTCAAGCAGTTCAAATTGTTCAAGCAGTTCAAATTTCGGGTTCATTGTAATTTTTGGTCTTTGAACTTGAACTTTGAACCTTCTTTGGTTCAAGCCCGCAGGTTCAAGCGCGCAGGTTCAAGGTTCAAGGTTCAATTTCAAAAGTTCAAATTCAAAATTCAAAGATTCATCAGATGCAGGTTCAAAGTGTGTGAGTTCCAGATTTAAAAAAAAAAAAAAAAGTTCACAAATCCAATAATATTGGCATGGCTAATGTTTGTAATTTTCAAAGTAATTTGGAACCATGGATTTTCTGAGACAAAAAAAATTAGTCTTGGTGCGGGGGACATAACTTTTAATTGAACCGTTGGATCGTGCTGAAATTTTAATATGTTTTAGAAAACCTAGTTTTCTAAATTGTCACTGGATAGATTTGAAAAATATGGTCGGGTTAAAAAGATATTTATCTCTGAGTACGGGTCTATCAAAAATTTTGAGATAAAAGATTTGAAGCAAAATAAAAAAAATTGTCGAAAGAAGAGGATAAAGGAAAAGATTAATTAATAATCTTTTCAAGAATCAGTTATTGATAACTGATATTCTTAGCTATATATATGTAATGAAAGAAAAGAGAGGGGTTCTGAAAACTATGATTTTGGGAGCAACATATAATATTTTGGTTATCATATGAATTGTTTGGATTATAAAATGACTGGTTATTAATGAAATGTTGTGTTATCTTTGAATCTGTGCATTCTTAGATTTGCAATCTTTCTTAAGTTGATTATGGGCATAATATAAATTGATGATCAGTTACCTCTGTAATCCTTTTCAATTTATGTTTATTATTGGTTGTTGGATGACTCACAGTGTATTGATTTGCTTGATCGCCCTTGCTCTGTGAAGCATGAGAGAGTATCGATTGAGCCATTAGTCTTCGCCGAGTCTCTATTTTGCTTTGAATTTATACAGCAAGAATGTTATGAATCAGAGTCTGTGAACTCTCCTTTGAATATTATTTTCAAAAATTTCTTATGTGTGCAGTTTTGAAGGCATTTATTTGTGTTGATGGATAAATGCTGAAGCCTTTCGATGCTTTCTGGTTAAAAGTGTTAGCGTATCAACTTTATAATAAATTCATTGTAAATCTTGTAAAGAGGGAGTTGTACCTCTCAATTCAGAGGAAGATTATCAATTCAATGATAATTTATCCAACTATTGGTGCTCTTTGTCCTTTATCCCGGGCATTTGGAGTTAGTATGTGTATGTATTTGTTGAAGGACAAATCTGTTCACTAACAGATTTTTGGCGACTCTGTTGGGGATTCGAAATCAAATTATCAGTCATTTTTTTTTTTTAACCCAAGTTTTAAAGACATCTTTGTGTGAAAGAAGATTGGCGACTTTGTTTATGTTTGGTTGAAGAATTCCAGTCTGAAATTATGGCTTTAGTTTCAGCTCAGCTTGGGGGGACTCATTTTGGTCCATTTGCTTTGCCCCAATATTCAGCCCTTCCTAAAGGATCAAGAGAATGCTTTCCAAAGTTTGCTGGAGATAAGACTCAAGATCCGGATGATCACATTAAAGCAGTCATAGTTACCTGTGGGGTTCTTGGAGTGCTTGGAGTGTAAGAAGAAAATGTCTTTTTGAGACTGTTTGTTGACAACCTTGTTGGAAATGCTGCTGAATGGTTTTAGAATTTGCAAGATGGATGCATTACCAGCTGGGATGACTTAAAGGTAAAATTCCTTGGAAGATTTCAGCCTGTGGTTGATACTTATAAGTTACTATTGAATTTCTTTCAAATTCAGATGAAAAATGATGAATCTATGAGAGGTTTTATTGATAGATTTAACAGATGTGTTGGTAAGATTCCTCAAGCTTGCCAACCGACAGAAAGTAATCAGTTGTGTGTTTTTATTGCTGCATTACAAACTGAAATTAAATTTCAGTTGAAGCGTAAGAAAATACAAAATTTGAAAGATGCACAAAAGGAGGCTATTGAGGTAGATGATGATATGTTGTTAAGTGGAATGAAATGCATGGATGAATGTGTTGTGAGGGAGCCACAATCTAAAATTTGTCTTTATAATCAAAATTTTTATCAAAAGAAAGAGATTCTACAAAATAAACTTGTTATGAAAGCAGCAAAATCAGCAGTACCTATCTCTTATTCTCAAAATTTAATAGTCTTTAATGATGGACATTTCCAAGAACCTCCTGCAATTGAAAATAGCTCTCCTAGCATTGTAGGGATTTGTCATTTATATGTTGAAAATGATAATTCATTTAAAGATGAGGGTGATCAAACTGTATAATCAGAAATTTTAATGACTTGCTCAGATGCTTCTTCTATAGAGCAAGGATTTGAGGATGAACAATTAGATGGAAGTTTGTTGGAAAATGTCTCTGTTTCAGAATTTGAATATTTTTCATTTGATACTTCTAATGCACTTTCAGCTAATGATTTTAATCAGGGAAACATAACAGATCAGCATAAACAAGAGATGCATTATGGTGAGAAAGTAGGGGGTATCTCTCATGTTGATATGCAGGCAAGGTATGAGTCTTTTCAGTTTGATTGCATGCAAGATATTGAGGAATTGTTGCAGCCCAAAACATTGCAGAATTTTGAGAATACTGAAATGCAAACCAAGGGAAACTCATTCACCTCTGTTATGATATCACGTAGGCATTCTGAATTAGAGATATTCAAATTTGATTGTGAAGATGAGCTGTTTGATAGTCATCCCATGCTGGAATCATTTTGTTTTGAAGCTAGTGTTTATAATGAGTTCTTGGAAAATGAATGTCTAGAGAGTCAAAATTCAAATTTAGATAAAGACTTTCTCACAGATCATTCTTACAGCTTTGAAGAAGGTTGTCCTATTAAAAGCATGGCTTATTTTTCTAACATTTGTATGGAAGAATGTGGTATTTCTAGTATGAATCAGCTCACTCAAGATGGTGTTGACATATTGCAACTAGAAGTCTATGATGCAGAGTGGCTCTTTGGACCTGATATGTTTTTGAGGAAGTTTTTACAATGGGTTGTAATTGGATCCTTCTTTACAATGGTTGCAGGTTATTTATTGGGAATGATTCTACTTACATATCAACCACTTTTCCGCATTGGCACGTACTTCTCACAACCCCTTGATGGCTTTACATGAACAACCAGTTGCATTCTTGGAGGCATGGGTTGTTTGCCTGATCTTTTGTAAATAAATTTTTGGTGTGTTTTGGGTGTAGTTTGTCTTAGTTTCCAACCTTGTTTTAGTGTGGGTTTTTGCTTGTTGGTTTTGTTTTGTTGTCTCTTTCCTCGTCTGCAAGAAGATTCGTGTGCTCTGTTTGTCTTGACTCTGTTACCCAATGGATAGGCATTGTTCTTCTTCTCTCCCAGAGACATTCTAGATTCTCCTAGTCCTTTACAGTCCTAGTCCCCAATCAGAGCCAATGTTACCCCCATATTTTTGCTCATTCCTAGAGTCTCATAATCAACTAAAATTAGTTATTGTTAATATTTTAATGCTGAAGTTTTTGTGGCCAAAGTCCATGTCAACTGAGAGATTTTAATTGTTTTATTTTTAGCTTACCCATATGCCCAAACAATTAAATCTCACTTTTTATGTGTCATATGCAAAAATGATTTCTAGGTTATGCTCTATTAAGCCCATTTATTCTACTGTTAAAATTTCATAACAAACAAAGCTCTCAGTAAAAAGTTATGCAGGTTTTTCTATGGTAGCCCAAAGGAACAATTATCATTGAACTTGAACCTTGAACCTTATTAGGTTCAAAAGGTTCAAAGGTTCAACGTGCAGCCAGATATGAAAACAAAGTGATAAATCAAATATAATGTGGGTGCAATTTGTGTTTTGAACCTTCTGATTGAACCCCGCAGGTTCAAGGTTCAAGCGGTTCAAAAGGTTCAAGCGGTTCAAATTGTTCAAGCAGTTCAAATTTCGGGTTCATTGTAATTTTTGGTCTTTGAACTTGAACTTTGAACCTTCTTTGGTTCAAGCCTGCAGGTTCAAGCGCGCAGGTTCAAGGTTCAAGGTTTGATTTCAAAAGTTCAAATTCAGAATTCAAAGATTCATCAGATGTAGGTTCAAAGTGTATGAGTTCCAGATTTAAAAAAAAAAAAAAGTTCAAAAATCCAATAATATTGGCATGGCTAATGTTTGTAATTTTCAAAGTAATTTGGAACCATGGATTTTCTGAGACAAAAAAAATTAGTCTTGGTGCGGGGGACATAACTTTTAATTGAACCGTTGGATCGTGCTGAAATTTTAATATGTTTTAGAAAACCTAGTTTTCTAAATTGTCACTGGATAGATTTGAAAAATATGGTCGGGTTAAAAATATATTTATCTCTGAGTACGGGTCTATCAAAAATTTTGAGATAAAAGATTTGAAGCAAAATAAAAAAAGTTGTCGGAAGAAGAGGATAAAGGAAAAGATTAATTAATAATCTTTTCAAGAATCAGTTATTGATAACTGATATTCTTAGCTATATATATGTAATGAAAGAAAAGAGAGGGGTTCTGAAAACTGTGATTTTGGGAGCAACAGATAATATTTTGGTTATCATATGAATTGTTTGGATTATAGAATGACTGGTTATTAATGAAATGTTGTGTTATCTTTGAATCTGTGCATTCTTAGATTTGCAATCTTTCTTAAGTTGATTATGGGCATAATATAAATTGATGATCAGTTACCTCTGTAATCCTTTTCAATTTATGTTTATTATTGGTTGTTGGATGACTCACATTGTATTGATTTGCTTGATCCCCCTTGCTCTGTGAAGCATGAGAGAGTATCGATTGAGCCATTAGTCTTCGCTGAGTCTCTATTTTGCTTTGAATTTATATAGCAAGAATGTTATGAATCAGAGTCTGTGAACTCTCCTTTGAATATTATTTTCAAAAATTTCTTATGTGTGCAGTTTTGAAGGCATTTATTTGTGTTGATGGATAAATGTTGAAGCCTTTCGATGCTTTCTGGTTAAAAGTGTTAGCGTATCAACTTTATAATAAATTCATTGTAAATCTTGTAAAGAGGGTGTTGTACCTCTCAATTCAGAGGAAGATTATCAATTCAATGATAATCTATCCAACTGTTGGTGCTCTTTGTCCTTTATCCCGGGCATTTGGAGTTAGTATGTGTATGTATTTGTTGAAGGACAAATCTGTTCACTAACAGCGGGAAATCATCTTTTGGACATGATTTATTCACATCTCTAAAATATGTACAAACTCTTATGCTTTTATCTGGTTTTGACACCGGTACAATACTTGAAACCCATTCTGGATAAGCAACAGGTCTTATAAAACCTACATCTAATAGTTTCTTCAGCTCGGTTTTTATAAGAAGAGCAATGTGTGGATGCATCTTTCTTAGCTTTTGCTTAACTGGTTTTACTTTTAAATCCACATTAAGATGATGCATGATAAGATCTAGATTAAGTCCTGGCATATCTGCATAGGACCAAGCAAAATTTATTTGTCTTTTCTTAAATAATTCTATGTATTCTTTCCTCTCTTCATCTGATAATGAGGCAGCATTTAATGAAGTATTTTAGGATCCTTTGATGTACCAATGTTTACTCTTTTGTTGGTTCTATCAAGATAGCAGATCTCTCCTGAAAATATGTAGGAAGAATGTCAAACTTTCCATCTTCTGGCACCTCATAGAGGTTTTCACCATCAGATATGTCCTTTATTTTCCCTTTTGATTGATCTAGTGTTGCCATGAAATGGTTTTCAATAGTAGGTCCCTTTCCTTGTTTTATTTCAATTTTGCAACTAGAAAGTTTGGCATTCTCCCGACTATGAGAAACATTACTTGATTCTGCAATGGAAGATATCTTAGGTGTGATGGGTTCGACATCATTAAGGTACATGACTAATTCATGATCATTGGAAAAGATATTTAGTTCAAGGTTTTCTAAATTATCCCAATCAATTAGTTCAAGATGAAGAAGGGGTAAATCATAATCACTGTCATCATTAGGTGCTTCAAAGTTCATGACATAATGATCATAATTTGGTATAGAGTAGGTATTGTCATAGATTAAATGTTTTTGAGAATTGTCTTTCCCAAGCGTCTTCCAATTAGTTCTAACAAAATCAGTATTAGTATTTTGTAGTTCACACTCAAGTGGTTCTTCAACCGACGTTTGTCCCTTAAACGAATGGATTATATCAACACACACGTCTTTAATACTGCAAATTCCTTCTTGATTGACCTCATTTACATTTTGGAGTTGACATACTTGTGTACATGATAAGAAGATTCTTTTGCTAGATTTTGTCTCCTTTCAAACTCAACTTCTTCTGGACTAATAGTCAATCCTACTTGACTATCTCTTAATTCTTCTATGGTTCTGCCACATCTTGATACATCTTGTTCCTCTTTTGATGAAAATCTTATATTTCTAGATGCTTGATCTATCCCTATTGGTACTTCTTGTGGTGTTACTTCTTTGTCTTTGTCATTCCCTTTCCTTTTTGCATGCGCCTCTTTTCCCTGAATTCTGAGTTCTTCTCGTCTTCTTTCTAACTCCATCTTTTGTTTTATATTAAATAAGTCTTCCTCTGTAATAGTTGTTTGGTCTTCATTATTTTCCTTACTTGATGTAGTAGATAAGACATTTGGACCTCATTCATACTCATATGAATCTGTCTCTGAACCATGATCTAGGACTACTCCACTATACCATACAAGAATGTTGCATGGTGCAAAAAGTTCTCTAATTTCTGCCATCTCTATTTTGACTGCTTCTGGAATATCTTGTTCAGATTTTGCATTTGTTTGTATTTCCAGAACTTGTTGACAAGATTCTTTTTTACCTTTGATGGTTATCTCCTCTTCTTGCTTTTCATGTTCTTCTTGCTTCTTTTGTTTATTGATTACTATTTCTGCTGCTTGATGTAGCTTTTCTTGCCAATTTTCTTCTTTAGAGACTGATTTCTTTCTCCACTTTTGTTGTTGATGATTATGTTTATTTTGATTGGATTTTAGATATCCAAGCCCATATTTATCTTCTTTGGATTGCGAGTGTGGACAAATAGGTTTCCGAAGTACCTTGATGTTGCTTACCAATTGGTCCTTTTCCTTCATATCCCATTTTTTGCATGATTTCATAACCTTTGCCATATTATTTTATGGGAATATTGACTTCTGCTATTGTTGCTATAGTTTTATCTTCATCCTTGTACAACCAATGAAGAATGTCTTTGTCTTCATTTTCTTCTTCAAGAGTTCCAGCGCTAACAAATATTTCTTTAAACATATGTTTTGGTTTTTCTGATGTCTTTGATTGAATATCTGTAGACTTTCCATATGACTTAGGGGAAAGTGGAAAATTATGCAAAGAATATTTTCCCATTCCTTCATCATTTACTTTGAGATTTTCTTCAAAGGTTTCCCATAACATTTCTTGAATTTCTTTGGTAGGATATACTGATTCTCTGTTATGTGGAGCTCTTGTATCTTGAGTTGGCTTAAAATTATTGTAATATTGACTAGAATCTGTAATTATAGTGATCTCTTGTCCTTCATGAGGAAATTTTACACATTGATGATATGTAGAAGGAACTGCTTGCATTTTGTGAATCCATGGTCTTCCTAGAAGAATATTGTAAGAGAGGTTCAAATCTAAAACTTGACATAATGTATTCCTTTCCACAGGTCCTATTTTGATTGGTAACACAACAGTTCCTTTAGAAGAACGTTCTGCTTCATCATAAGCCTTAATGGCTATTTTCTTCTTCAGGTCCACTGCATTTTCTGAATATCCCAAAGCTTTTATCAAACTTAATGCACAAATTTTTAAGCCGGCTCCACCATCTATGAGTACACATTTGACACGAGTTTTATTAATGGTGACTTCAACATGTAAGGGAGCATTGTGAGGATGTTGTAAGGATGCATCATCATTTTCAGAAAATGATAAGCAATGAGGGGCTATAAGGTGTCCTACCATGTTTTGGAACTGATCTATATCCAAATCTTTTGAAACTGTTGTTTCCACTAAAGCTTTCTCCAAAATTTCCTTATGCATAGGTGAAACCTTGAGAAGTTGCAGAATTGATATTTGAGTGGGTATTCTTTGTAATTGCTCTACTAAATTGTATTGTTGTGAAGTGGATGTTGGGTCTTTTGTTACACCTAGAAAGGTAACCTTTGATTTGATTCTCGTAATAACATTGATTGGCTCCGAAGATGGATTATCTTTAACAATGATAACATTTACCACATCATCATATGTATAAGTGTAATTCACTTTGGCTTTTCCTTTGTCATCTTTTAATTGGGATGGTTCACCTTTGTCATAATTTGGAAGTGGAGTTTTGAAATCTAGGTGTGATTCGTTTGCCTTATGTCTATCCACTGTGATGGTTTCATTATCGCTTAGATCTTGGATAAGGTGTTTCAATCTTTGACAATCATTTGTTTGGTGTCCTTTATTCTGATGGTAATTGCAAAAATGATTGTCATTCCACCAATTTGGCTTGACTGGTGGTTCATAACTTCTTGCTTCTGGTAAAACAATCAATTTGTTAGCAAGCAGAGTTTTTAAAGCTGATTCCAATGGTTCTCCAATGTTTGTGAATTTCCTTTGAGGATTGGAGAAGGACTTGGCTTTATTGTTTTCTGGATTGTTATTGCTTGGGATTTGACTTGATAGATTAAAAATTGGTTGTTGTTGTTATTTTGTAGCACTATTATCGTCATTTCCTCCATTGCTAACATTCCTATTCTTTGACCAGAACTTGGGTTTGTCATTATTGTTGTTGTTGTTGTTGTAGGAATTATTGTAAAGTTTTAGCTCTCCTTTCTTTACCATCGCATTCTCTATTTTCATACCATTCTCGATCATCTTGGAAAAGGAGGGAGGACATTGCATTCTTAGTCAATAATTCATTTCACTGATAAGATTATCAATGAATATGTCCATTTTTTCTTGATCAGGTACATCTCTGGTATACCTATTAAATATGTGTTTCCATCGTTGTAAGAAGATCATAAAAGATTCACCATTCTTTTGTTTAGCATTGGATAGATCCAGCATTGTTATCTCATTCCTTATATTGTAGGAGTATTGTGAAATAAATCTATTCACAAGTTCTTCAAAAGATTTGATTCTGGATGGTATTCTTGAAAACCACTCCATTGATTGTCCATTTAAACTCCTGGGAAAAAGACGCATAAGGTAAGTTTCATCATGGGCAAATTCCATGCTCATAGTACAAAAATCCCTAATGTGATCCTAAAGATCAATTTTTTCCATCGTATTTGTCATATTTAGGAATCTCGCAATGTTGCAGAAATGGTACCATATTCAAATTTTTATCGAAAGAATATGCGCATATATCTTCCAATGAATACTTCTTGGAGCTTGTTCCATTTTTCATATCTTGCATCTATTGTTGTAAATTTTTCATTTGTTAAGGTTTAACAATGGATTATCCACATAGTTTCTCCTTGTTTCTTCATAAGTTCTTTTATCACTACGCTCTTTTCTTGTGTCATCCCTTTATTTTCTTGTCTCTTCATGACTTTCTTTGTTCACATCTTCGTTATTTGGATCATTTGTGTTTTGGGTGTTACTTGCCTCCGCATCTTGTTTCAAGCTTTCTATGTTAAAGTCTTGTGGTAGTTTAGCTCCAGATTTTGCCAACATCAAGAGATATTTTTCTTTTTGTTTTGCCAATAATTTTTCCATTAGCCTATCAAATTTGAAATCTTGCTCAAGGTCTCTAATGGTGCTATTGAATGCTTCTTCGTCATCAATGGTATACCCAAAAGTTTGGAATGTAGGATTATCTTCTTCCTCCATTTGTTGTTTTCTTAATTGTTCGTATTGAGCTCTAGTCCAAACCGGCATGTGATTATTTCAAAAAATTTGAAATTTTCAAAGGACAAAGTCAATAGGTGATTATTGGTTTAGGGAGATATGCTTTGTTGATTTTACCGCTATTGTTTGTTCGTTGTGATAAAATGTCTATGTGTTGAAAAGCACGTCCTTGCAAAATTTCTCTGTCAAATTCTGTATCGCAGCCACATAAATAGTGACAAAAACAGTGTAGGAATGTCCTATGTTTTAATAAGATCTTGTGATTGATATACAAGAATCTTATTCTTTTTTGAGTAGCTTTATAACTGGGTTTTCTTTTTTTAAGGTGATACTTAAAAGTCATATAAGCATCTGACAGTTTACAAGTTTGTTTGATTCCAATGTTGGTACAATTTTGATTTTGATATAACCTAGGTTCAAAATAGGAAAGATATATCCAGGATTATGAACATAGGATAAATTGATCAAGCTTCGTGATAGAGGATTTGATTATCCAGATGAGAGACTTGATAATGATGTTGATTTTTTTTTTGCACTTAAGATGTTTGAATCAATAACTTTTTGAATGCTTATGCTTATAGAAACCTTTTGGTAATAGCCTATTGGATTAGTGACCCAGTTGTTGAGCTAGTTTGAAAATACGTGATGGTTTAGAGACAAATCTACTCAAGAAGTATTTCGGTACTGATGTTTTGACACTTTAGTTTGATCTGGTGTTTCAAATGTTGGAAAGCCTTTGTATTACTCTTTTGATCAATTTTTCCAGCAATTTGTTGGATTTTTGCTCATTCGTAGATGATATTTTCTTCAATTTTTTACCATTTGGAACATGTTACAGACATAGAAGACACAAAGTTTAATAAATAAAATGCACAAGCAAGTACAAATCTTATGGCAGGCTGACACAATAGTTGTTGAATCTCACATGAGGTTTCCCTCGAGGCTACGCTATTCAAAGCAGATATTTAGATGCTTGACCCCACTGGCTCCACCCTCGGTACTCACTTCTCTGTGGCAGCCAAGCACCAATTTCCATGAAAACTCCCCATGACAAACTTTATATCTCTACTAAGAACCGTATGTGTGTGAGCCGCTTCAAAGGTCCAACCTCCTGTGCTAATAACTAGAAGGATTTTGGCAACTAGTACAAGTGGTTTTTAGTAAAGGCTTCCGGTCATGTGGCCATACATGCAACACTTTCAGCTCTGTAAATACATAAGGTTCCTAGCCTATAGAGGTTACGCTCCATAGGATTTATGGGGAAACATAGTGTCGGTATGAACTTATCAGCACATGTTGTTTGGGACTTTCGTCACAAACACGATTTATTTAGAGTGGATTGGAAGGACTCGTTATTAGCCCATTTCTACTTTAGGTCATTCCCCTCTCACTAGCCCCCTCAAGGCAGCTTGGGGAGGTAGGCCCTCTAAAAGATTTAATTGCTTGAAAGTAAAGAAAGCATAAAAGAGTGGGTTTGAATTTTTGATCACCCAATTAAGGGGAGAGCATATACCTATCACTTTCGAGACACAGAATATAAGTGTTCTTTTTAACTTTCCATAGCAATGTGATCTATCCTCTATTTGGAGATGTTTCCCCAACAAGCATGGTGTTTATTTTAGCCTTTTTAAAAGTCTACGTGCAACTATTTTAGAGAAGTTACTCAAATGCAAGTTGCATGTTGTCAATTTATCCCCTTAGTTAGACTAAATGCGCAAGACATGATATATTACTTCCCCAAATAAGGCTTTTAATTAACTAGGTGAGGAAATGCATAAAATTTGCCTTAAACACAACCCTGCACATGCATGTCAGTAGTTTGAAAAATTTAAGTTCTTGGACATTCGGACCTGCAAGAAAATTATGTTAGTTGCAAACAAAAGTGCTAATCTATAAGGCAAAAGCGCTAACCTACACTACAAAAGCGCTGCTTTGTGGACTCAAAAGCGTGACTTCTTTAACAAGTGCTCTAACCTAGAGGACCAAAGCGTTAACTTGTAATGCAAATGCGCAGATTTTCAGACAAAAATGCTAACCTACATGACATATGCATTAACCTGCAATGCAAATGTGTTAACCTGAGATGCAAATGTGCTAACCTGAGATGCAAATGCACTAACCTATTGAATAAAAACATTGTCAGAATTCACACATGCGTGAATTTGCATTACAAATGCGTTAATTTTACTTTTACGAGATTTTTAAAAGTATATGTGAGGTCCATGAGCCCCACGGTGGGCGCCAAAATGTGTCGACTTGAATTTCATCCTCGGAATGCTACCTGCAACAAGTTAGTTTCACAAAATACCTATGGAAATTCTACAGGAAATCCAAACTCAACCAATGAAACTACATGAAATACATATGAAATAAAAATACTGATATTACCTTCATGGTTTATGTCTCATTGTGTCCTAACTCCACTATTCCTGGTTGTAGATGGTGTGCTCTCAGACAAGCACTGATAGCTTCCAAGATGGCATATGAAGAATGGACTAATAACTAATAGTTCACAAATGCTATGATATGCAATACTACATGATTGTGCTAAAATGGTTATGCTATTTGCTAATTGATATTTTGCTTCAAGATTAAAACTCACGGATGCATAAGTTTTATAAATGATTAGCTTTGAAAAGAAATTTTAAGACTAACTCTCTCTCAACTAAAGCTCTTGATTTTATAGACCTTGAGAGGATAAGATGATGTGGCTCAGATCAACAGTCATGATCAGATTTGCAGATTTGGATGGTTGTGAGAAAAGGTGAAGGTTGAGAGAAAGGGGAAGGAGAAGACAAGTGTTACTCATCTCACCTTAACTAGGTTGTTGACTGAGGGAATCTAGGGATGGTTGAAGAAGATTTAGGCATAAGAGGACAAGTGGACTCAAGTCCTTCCTAAGATGTAGGGCGTGTTGGAGAGAATATAGAAGGAGGTTATGAAATATGTGTATGTACACAATATTCAATAAGTTTGGAGGTTGGAGATAAATGATGAATTAATATTTAAGAAATATTAATTTCCTTAGCCACATGATGGATGAGTTGACAAAGGAAAGATAAAGTGGAGATGGAGGGTGAGTTGGATAAGAGGGATTAAATAATTTAAGAAATTATTTAATATTTGAAACTATAGGATAGGAGAATAACCATTAAATATTAGATATTTAATTGTTTGACGGAGATAACTAAATATTAGATATTTAATTAACTTGATTAGAAGGATAATTAAATATTAGATATTTAATTAATTAGAGGAATAGGATAGATGAATTAATTAATAAAATATTTCAATTAAATTAATTAATAGAAATACACGAAATGAATTAAATAAATTAATCTTTTCAAATTAACTATTTAATAGAAGAATAACTATTAAATAAATATATAATATTTATTTAATCGCTCATAGCCAATTTTATGTGTATACACTAACCAAATGGCCAATGCCTCATTCTTTGGGTCGAATCTTGAACCAAAATGTAAGTCATAACCACCTTCATCAAATGTGAGGACAAGCTCATCACTCTATTTCCTTCTTATGGTCAATGCTAAGAGATTTCCAAAATCCATCATATAAACAAGAGAATGCAATTTCTGGATTCAATTGTGTTCAATTTTTTTTTGCATCAACTTTTCCGATCACACTCCGTGATCCATCATCAAATTGAAGAGAACAATAGTAAAGATATGTCCCAACCCTCCAAAATACCATTATCCTTCACTATTTGTCTTCCCTTCTTTCGATTCATATATGTCATTTCATCATGAATATCCTTCCAAATATTTGTTACAACCTTTTCTCTATCCTCATAACACACCTATCTTTCTCATCTCCTTTTAGAACTTTTCACCCGTGATTTTAAAGATGAATTTCTCAACCTCCTTGGGGCAGTGATGAACTTGTCATCCTCATAGGTAACTGCCCTTACATCATCAATCACTTTGCATAGAAGTTAACTCAACCCTTACAAAGTATTATAGTAATAAAACTAGTAATATGTGCTTTAACTAGTAATCAAAAAAGTGTACGCGGGATATTTAGTGGGTCGAAGCCATTTGTGGTATAAAATAATTCTAGGTCGACGTACTTGGGACGAAGGATACAAAGAGAAGAATTTGGGGTTTATGTTTGTCCATTATAAACGTAGATACCAAGTTATGCAAGCATCTAAGAAATGGGAAATTGGCTCGCAAAAGAACTTTTGGTCTTGATATGACAAGGAAGAAACCATAGATTAGTATTTTACCCTAACTTTAAAAAATTGAAACATGTCACACCATGGAAGCAACCTCGTAACTCAAGTTTGCCTCTATACTCACTTTCCTAGGTCCCCTCCCTATGACTAGATATGTACGGTTGATATTTTATTCCAACGTACCTACATACGAGTTTATATTCGTGGCATATTTAATTTAATTTTTTTAAATTTGCAATATGTAATATCATGAAAGTAACTCAAGTTTGTCTAATAATTTTCGAGTTCTTAAATGGTAATTTGGATTTTGATGTCTTTTTTTAACCTTTATATGCGACTTAATTGCTTATAGCTATTGTTTTGGCTTCTTCGTAGTTATGACAAACATTGTGAGATTCATTATGCTGCAAGGGTAAAAAAGTTGTCATTTTGAGTTGACGTGCAATACACATTCCCTATTGACCCATTAACTATTTAGTTTGCCCACCACAAAATTTGCATAATTGATCCAATATTTATGCTCAAAAGCTTCAATCATCGTGCACAATTGGTCTAATTACTAACTTTTTTCCAACTATTGTGTATACCAATGGGTGTCTATTAGCCCACTATATGATTTTTTAGTGAGATTTTCATTAGTGAATTTCAATTAATGGTAAATAGAACATGGGTGGTAATTGGGCCCTTTCCCTAATGACATGTGAATAGGTTTGAGAATAAATTATTAAAGTTGTAAGAAATTTTAATTTTCCTTATATAACAAGAGTTGTGTATTGGAGATATAAAGATTTATAAGATTCTAGTATCATTGAAATTAAAAAAATATATATTTGATTTTATTTACTATGATAAATTAACTTTGAAAACTAAATAATGAAGGGAATCACGTTTGGAATTTTGTGGCAACATTGTTTGAATATGATTCTCCTAATTTTTTTAAGACTACATACATATTATTTAGCATTTGTTTTTACTATTTGAATGAGAATGCATGAAAGATGCATCAATCAAACAATTTCCAAACCGGTGGTATTTCTTTGAATGCAAGACCCTAACAAATTGTGTCTCCAATCCCAATTGTTACTTTATTGGTTGTGAGACTATTTGTGATTTGGGTACTAGGTTATTCAAATGATGAGTCTATCTTGATAAATATGGGTCTATAGATTATGCAAGGAAAGAAAAAGATTAGTAAACCAACACATAATCAAATTTGACAAGTGAAAGAGTTTAAAAATTATGTATGCTATTCTATTCACAATCTAAAATGAATTGGGTACAACAAATGTTACAAATAGGGTGGCAAGGAATGGGAATTTCTATTATGAATGAGTGAACATATTAAACTATTTGTCTTATAGTTATCAATTATCCATCATCTCACAATGCAAAGGGATGAATGTTTATGTATGTTATATTTCAATAAAAAAACATGAAGAGCAAGTTGTAATAGCTTGTCTTGAATCATTGACCTTAAAATTGCATTTCAATTCGATAGCTTTAACTATCAACATTTTGTTGCATAACTAAAGTCATCCATGTGTATAGAAATGCTAACATTGATAGGTTTTTTACATGATCCCATGCAAAATCACAAACATTAGAATGCAAGAAAGAAAAGATTGGCATGGGATTGTATGCAATAGTGCTAATGAAAAAGCATAGATTCATGTGTGTTTGCACAGGATGAAATCATGTGTTGCAAGTAAGGTGCATGTAAGAGGAAGGAGATCATGAAAGTTATAAATATTTTCAAGGAATGCACAATGCTCCTAGAGGATCATATAGTCATGTACTTGATCATTCACTCTTTATTTACAAGTGATGGCCCCAATTGCATCTTTAGTGAGCTATACAAACTAAACATGAAGCTACTAAACACTAAAACTATTTTCTTGAATTGCATATTGCCTTACCTTAGCCACTCTAAGCTAATAACATGTACTTCAGTCAGTGTACATTATGATAGTTTAAATTCTATTGTCTTGCATGACTAGGTGCAAGTGCTTAGGATCTAGGTCTAAAGGATGTCGAGTTCATGCTTGCTCGAGAACACAAGGAAAATATAGCTTGAATGGATTCATATTGACTATTGATGCAAAACCAAGTATTGTAGGAGATATAAATAAATGCATTCTCACTAGTTGTACCTAAAATGGTGCCTAGACCCATTGGTAGTTTGCATTGTTTTGTCATTGATGTCATACTTGTGTGTGTTGATGACAAAGATGAACTGTAAGAGGAAGTTGTCAATTGTATTGTCATCAATGTGTTTTGTGTTGTCATTGATGCCAACTCGATGTGTGTGGATTGTTGCTTGGTATGTAAAGGGCTGGAAATGAGTGTTCCGATGTTTTATTGATGTCTAATGGTGATATTGAGTGAGTGTGTGGTGTTAGAAAATATGCAATTTGATCATTGAATATCTAGTTTCCTCTTATATCTCTTAGTGTGTATGGTTGTGAATGCATGCCTTGTTGAGGGGTCATTTGGAGTCCTCTGAGTGGTATTGGTGGGGTTGGGAGATGTAGAAAACTTTCCTTAGTATGGCTTAAAAATTTGTTTCCTAATGTGTTGTAGTATTCCCATGCCTTGTCCACATGATTGAGAATGGAAGCAAACATGTTGACAAGCAACCTATCAATCGTATCACTCTTCATTTTCTCTCCTTGCTCCTTGGATTTATTTTTTGCAGCTTTGTTTTCGTCTAACTCTTTCTCCAAACTAGTTACCTTAATTTTTAGTTTCTCAAGATCCTGAGAAGATGATCTATCCCTTGCCTATCATGGAGGTAGCAATAATCCACTGATCATGTTGCAATGATCCCTCAACCTATAATTTTCTAAATTAAGCTTTGCAACATCTACCTCCAATTTCCCAACAAATACTTCTATAAACATAAACATATTTACTATCAATACTACAGCTTGAGAGGCACTAGTGTCCCAAATCTCCCAACAATAAAATTTCCAATGAGTTCACTTGGAATTTTAATCACTTGTGGTTTATTAGTGCTTTGATATACTAACCAAACGACCAACACTTCATTCTTTGTGTCAAAAATTGAACCAAAATATAGGTCACGAGCTTCTTCATTAGATGTGAGGATAGACTCATCATTTTGTTTCCTTCTTATGATGTCAAAGGCAATAGTAAAAGATATGCCCCAACCCTCTCGTAATAGAATACTACCATTCTTTACTATTTTGCCTTCTTTTCCTTGAATTCATATATGTCATTTCACCATGGAACTCCTTCCATATATTTACTACAGCCTCTTCTCCATCGCCTAATTATATTTACTATGATATATTAACTTTGAAAATTATTTGGTTTGATTTACTATGATAAATTAACTTTGAAAACTAAATAATGAAGGGAATCGCATATATTTTTGGAATTTTGTGGCAACATTGTTTGAATATGATTCTCCTAATTTTTTTAGGACTACATACATATTATTTAGCATTTGTTTTTACTATTTGAATGAGAATGCATGAAATATGCATCGATCAAACAACTTATGGTATTTCTTTGAATGCAAGACCTTAACAAATTGTGTCTCCAATCCCAATTGTTACTTTATTGGCTGTGAGACTATTTGTGATTTGGGTACTAGGTTATTCAAAGGATGAATGTATCTTGAGAAATATGGGTTTATAGATTATGCAAGGAAAGAAAAAGATTAGTAAACCAACACATTATCAAATTTGACAAGTGAAAGAGTTTAAACATTATATATGCTATTCTATTCACAATCTAAAATGAATTGGGTACAACAAATGTTACAAATAGGGTGGCAAGGAATGATAATAACTATTATGAAGGAGTGAACGTATTAAACTAGTTGTCTTATAGTTATCAAATTATCCATAATCTCACGATGCAAAGGGATTAATGTTTATGTATGTTATATTTCAATCAAAAACATGAAGAACAAGTTGTAATAGCTTGCCTTGAATCATTGACCTTAAAATTGCATGTTAATTCGATAACTCTAACTATCAATATTTTGTTTTATAACTAAAGTCATCCATGCGTATAGATATGCTAACATTGATAGGTTTTTACATGATCCCATGCAAAATCATAAATAATAGAATGCAAGAAAGAAAAGATTGGCATGGGATTGTATGCAATGGTGCTAATGAAAATGCATGATTCACGTGTGGTTGCACATGATAAAATCACGTGTTGCAATTAAGGTGCATGTAAGAGGAAGGAGATCATGAAAGTTATATAACTATTTTCAAGGAATGCACAATGTTCCTAGAGGCTTATATAGTCATGTGACTTGATCATTCACCCTTTATTGATAAGTGATGGCCCCAATTGCATCTTTAGTGAGCTATGAAAACTAAACATGAAGCTACTAAACA
This sequence comes from Cryptomeria japonica, assembly GCF_030272615.1. Lineage (NCBI taxonomy): Eukaryota > Viridiplantae > Streptophyta > Pinopsida > Cupressales > Cupressaceae > Cryptomeria > Cryptomeria japonica. Next base: position 286,292,732 of record NC_081405.1, read on the forward strand.
CTACAAATATTTTCTTGAAGGGCATATTGCCTTACCTTAGCCACTCTAAGTTGATAACATGTACTTCCGTGAGTGTACATTATGATAGTTTAAATTCTATTGTCTTACATAACTAGGTGCAAGTGCCTAGGATCTAGGTCTAAAGGATGGTGAGATCATGCTTTCTCAAGAACAAAAGAAAAATATAGTTGGAAGGGTTTCATATTGACTATTGAATGCAAAACCAGGTATTGTAGGAGATCTAAATAAATGCATTCTCACTAGTTGCACCTAAAATGCTGCATAGACCCATTAGCAATTTGCATTGTGTTGTCATTGATGTCACACTTGCATTTGTTGATGACAAAGGTGAACTTCAAGAGGAAGTTGCCAATTGTGTTGCCATCAAAGTGAGTTCTGTGTTGTCATTGATGTCAACTAAATGTGTGTGGATTGTTGCCTAATATGCAAAGGGTTGGAAACAAGTGTTTTGATGTTTTATTGTTGTCTAGTGGTGATATTGAGTGAGTACGTGGTGTTAGAAAATATGCAATTTGATCATTGAATATCTAGTTTCCTTTTATATCTCTTAGTGTGCATGGTTGTGATTATATGCCTTGTTGAGGGGTCATTTGGAGTCTTTTGAGTGGTATTGGTGGGGTTGGGAGGTTTAGAAAACTTTCCTTAGTATGGCTTAAAAATTTGTTTCCTAATGTGTTGTAGTATTCCCATGCCTTGTCCACATGAGTGAGAATGGAAGTAAGCTTGTTGCCAAGCAACCTGTCAATCATATCACCCTTCATTGTATCTTCTTGCTACTTGGCTTTCTTTTATGTAGCTTTGCTTTCGTCTAACTCTTTCTGCAAACTAGTTACCTTGATTTTTAGTTGCTCAAGCTCCTGAGAAGATGATCTATCCCTTGCCTATCATGGAGATAGAAATAATCTAGTGATCATGTTGCAATGATCCCTCAGCCTATAATCTTCTAAATTGAGCTTTGCAACATCTACCTCCAATTTCCTAACAAATACTTCTGTAAACATAAACATATTTACTATCAATACTACAACTTGAGAGGCACTAGTGTTCCTAATCTCCTGACAATAAGATTTCCAATGAGTTAACTTGGAACTTTAATCACTTGTGGTTTATTAGTGCTTTGGTATACTAACCAAATGACCAACTCTTCATTCTTTGGGTCAAAACTTGAACCAAAATATAGGTCATGAGCTTCTTCATTAAATGTTAGGATGAACTCATCATTTGATTTCCTTCATATGATGTCAAAGGAAATAATAAAAGATATGCCCCAACCCTCTAGTACCAAATACTAGTATTCTTCACTATTTTGCCATATTTACTGCAGCCTCTTCTCTATCCTCTGATGCCACATCCCTCTTTCTCATCTCGTTCTGAAACTTTTCACCCTTAATCTTTAAGGATGAATTTCTCAACCTCCTTGGTAGTGATGAACTTGTCATCCTCCATGCATTCTACATAGGTAACTGCCCTTACATCATCAATCACTTTGCATAGATATTAACTCAAACTTTACAAAGCAATATAGTAAAACAGGTAACATGTCCTTTAGTAATCAAAGAATTGTACCCGAGATATTTCGTGGATCGAAGCCATTTGTGGCACAAAATAATTCTAGGTCGACGTGCTTGGGACAAAGGGACACAGAGAAGAATTTGGGCTTTATTTTTGTCCATTAGGGGAAAGGATCCAGTAGTTGAGCATGTATCAATTGTTGTGAGGGTTGTTGATACCTTTTGTTCCAAAAATTGAACAAATAAAACCTATTGTTTCAAACAAAAAATATCATTTTTTGTTAGGAAATGTATCAACAGTTGTTAGGAAATGTACCAATAGTTGTTAAGAAATGTACTAATATTGTAAAAACTAACCAATCAAGTGATGCCATGTCAGCTGCACAACTATTGGGGTCTCTTTTGCACGCCTATTGGTCTCACTTTTTTTAGGGGCTGTTTTGGACATCTTGGCAAAAAGCATGCTGATGTGGCATCATATTTGATGATGTGGCCCTGAAACCTTAGTTATAAGCAGGGGACTTGCCAAGTAAGCCGATGTAAAAAAATCGGAGTGATTTGAAATTTCCAAGTAGGATTTTGAGAAGCGCGAAGTTAGGGTGCACAACTACTGGGTCCTTTCCCCTATAAAGCATCCAACAAATGGGAAATTGGCCCACAAAAGCACTTTTGGTCTTGATCTGACTCGTGAGTCATCACACAAAGAAACCTTAGGCTAGTATATTAACCATGGAAGCAACCTAGTAACTCATATTTGTCGTATACTTACTTTCCTAGGTCCCCTCCGTATGACTAGATATCGGATTGACACTTTATTCCAACGTACACGTATACAAGTTTATATTCATGACATATTTAATTTACGCCGAAGGCATATCCTTATATGAGATGGATCAGCTAACTTTAAAAATCAAGGGTTTGCATTTATTCAGATGCATGCAAGACGATTGAATCATCTCCAGCCATCGATGTTTCTGGTTGAATTTTTTACACGAGAAAATTGTTAGCTTTGACTGCACGGTAACATCAATCCTTCCCACTGACTGCAAATTCGAGTAACTATGCAAGAAGTGCATTTACTATCTCAACTATCAATGTACGAGCTACAATAAATGTGAATAAGCACCATTAAATGTGCTTAGCACTGCCCTGACATCCATCGCCTTCTAATGCTCTCATAATATGTGGGGAAGTTCCTACGTGAAAGTTGTCTTTTTGTTTATAAATATAATGCGATAGAATGCAGGTAAATAGAGATGGATTCCTTTGGCACTTCTCAATCTTTCTCCAGAGGCCTCCATAAATCCCCTTTTGAGGACACAAAAAGTGGCTATATTTCATTATCAGTGGGAGAAGCAGAAATGAATAACAATTTGTTGATTTCTATTCTAGTTATCATCATACGTTGCCAATGCCATACACGGCCAATCTCCATCTCATCCTCACAACATTATGTAGAGGGGGTCGGTTCAAAGAGACACTACACATTCTGTTGATATGCATATCTTCAACTATTGGAGGCTTGCGTTTCCAAGATATCCCTTTCAGAGGGTAAGGAAATCCACTCCTAGATTACCATATGCAATTTGGTTTCGCTACAGCTATAGTTTTCCAAAACAAGCTTATCAACATGTATGTCAAGTGCGGTAGCTAGGTGGGTGCTCGTAGAGTGTCTGGTGACATCACTTAATGAGATGCCATTTTATAGAATACCATAAATTGCAGGAGGCATTGATATGGTTTCATCAAATACAACAAATGGGTGTCCAACCTGATCATTTTACCTTTTGCAGTCTATGCCCAAAAAGGGCCAGCTTTGGAAGAGGGCATGGACATCCACCAAACATGATGAAAGGGGGATTTTATCAGATGTAGTTACAAATGCCTTGGTTGATATGTATGCAAAATGTGGAAGAATATGCAAAGCACGTGAACTATTTGACAAAATTCCCCAAAAGCATGTAGTCTTATGGACTGCAATGATTATGGGTTATGCACAAAATGGTGAATTTGGAGAGGCAATAAGGATTTTCAAAGAAATGTCGAAAAGAGATGCGATCTCATGGTATGCGATGATTGTAGGATATGCGCAAAATAGGTTTGTTGATATGCCTTTAGAAATTTTCAAGCAAATGTAATTGGTAGGAGTGAGGCCAAATGCCACAACCTTTGCCAGCATACTCTGAGCCTGTGGCAAAACAAGAGGTTTGAAACGAGGCATGAACATCCATCAAAGTATGATTAAAGGCAATTTTTTGTCAGATGCATGGTAGTTGCAAATAAATTTGAATAAGCACCATTAAATGTGCTTAGCACCACCCTAGCATCCACCACCTCCTGATGCTCTCATAATATGTGGGGAAGTGTTGATGTGTCTTTTGTACACATACAAACATAGAATAAAATACCAAGGTATCTTATCCTCTCTTGAACAAAGTTTCCCGACTGTTGAAGATCTCACTAAAGGATCAGTCAGAGTAACTCCAAGGTTCTTGTATGTAGGGTCTCTACGTGTGGATAAGCTTCTCGCGGTATGATGTGATTTTGCTGGAATCACAAGGGGACTTGCGTTTGATTGCCTGAACATCTAATTTGCTTTGGATATTGCTAGAACGTGAGATTTTACTGGCCGTTGATTTTGACAAAAAAAGGAAAAAGAAGAAAGGTTGAAATGGGATCTATTTCTAATACTAATAACATAAGAGTAATGAATGACCTTTGATGAAATTCTAACTAAGTCTTCCTTTGACATCCCAGGACCATCTCCACAAGGTTAGTGTGGTCTTCTGAGGAAAGATTTATGAGCTTCAGATCACCACTACAAGCATGGACACCATCAAGCTGATGCATATCGATGAAGAACCGACAATTGAAGTTCAGCTTAAGCTGAATGACTCCAGTTGACTACACAAGGCAAGTCTGCAATCAACAAACTGCTAGTAGTATGGATATACATATTTCACCATCGATCATACATGTTTCTTCCACTCATCTAATAACATGAAATCAAATTTGAGAAGTATAGAGACCATGTAAATTGTTGAATCGACCCATAGAATTCACCATTTCTTCAATGAATTTTACAAGTCCTTTACAACAACATCTTGGCAACAATCTTTGCCTTCTCTTTCTATTCTACTCTAACTATTTCCTACTCTTTGACTATCCCTTATTATCTATTCTCTATCAACCAACTATTAACTATTAACCTCCCATTATTAGCCTTTACAAATGAGGAGCCAGGGCTTATATAGCTCTCTCAATACAATTCAATGGCTCAGATCAATTTGAGATCAATGGCCAAGATTTTACAATGAAAACCCTAATTAGGGTTTGTTACAAGCAACTCAATTCTAGCCAATGAAATAATTGCATTATTTGGACACATGTCTTCTCTGGAATATTCAACCAATGTATAACCGGGGTAGGTACATCGAATTTAGTGTCATCTTTGATGAGTCAGGTACATTGAATCTAGACACGCTGAGGTGGACCAATCCGACTGGAGGAGTGATGATTGGGATGCCACCTTGTCTGACACTTGCAACTTGGTAGATATTCAATTTGATGATACTGAGAAGCTGACTTTAGTTAACTCTTCTGAAACTGTCTGCTTCTTCAACGAACTCTTGCTTTAACCTCCTTTGTCTTCGATGTGCAGGATGGATGGTGTACCTTTCCTTGAAATGCTGGACTGGAAAAGGTCGTCCTTGTCCTGGCCTAGTCTTCTTTCATCTGCAAAACAAACCAAAAGATGATTAAAGATATATAATAAATTCATTTCAACATAGTATTTTACACCTTAAATCATCAACAAAAGATATTAAATGAAGCTTGCTCAAGATTCTCCCCAGGGACAAGCCCTATAAGAATTTCGCCCTAGACCCTTTGGAAGGGTCAGGAGCGAAATTTGCATTCCTGGCCAATTTAGACCTCTCTTCAACATCACCTCACAACCAACACTTTGCCTGGCCCAAACAAGGTGAAGAATAGGCTTCCCTAAGGATTTCTCCCTAGACCCTTTGGAAGGGTCAGGAGCGATTTCCTTGATTTTGCCTTAATTGTCTCATTTCTTACTCCAAAATCCTCTTAAAGGTGTGCATATGCTTGTTTTGGCTTAACAAAGCCTAGGAATTCAACTTTTTAGCTTCTCATATGGGTAAATTAGGTGATAATGGGAATTTCGCTCTGGACCCTTTGGAAGGGTCAGGAGCGAAATTCACTTTTTGCTTGCCTATCCACAACCAATTTCATTTTCTTCACTTCACTTCATATGGACTCCCTCACATTGAATCCACTTCCCAACTTGGCATCATTGGTTTGATCTTCACAAGGCCTAAAAAGTCAAATTCACTCAAAAACCTAGCCAGGGACAGGACCTATCCAAAATTTCGCTCTGGACCCTTTGGAAGGGTCAGGAGCGAAATTCCAATTTTAGCTCAAAATTTGCATCTTTGGTGATCAAAGATCTTTCCAAGGCATTCTAAATAGCTTCTCTCACCCTAGTCTAGGCCTGACTTAGCACAAAATTTGGAGAAAAGGATGGTTTTAGTGTTTTTCGCTCTGGACCCTTTGGAAGGGTCAGGAGCGAATTCCTTGTTTTGAGCTCATTTCTTCATATTTGATGACTCTTGGTAATTCAATGATATTTCTAAGGACACCTCTAATATTGACCCACACTAGACTTGGCATAAATTTGAGGGAAAAGATAGGTTTTGCACAATTTCACTCTAGACCCTTTGGAAGGGTCAAGAGCGAATTTCTTCCTCTAGCCCAAAATCATCATTTTTGGAGACAAAAATCCATTCAAGGGCAATCTCAAGGGCTTCTATCATCTTTGTCTAGGACCGGGTTGGCACAAATGTGAAAGGAATAGGTGGATTTTAGAATTTCACTCTGGACCCTTTGAAAGGGTCAGGAGCGAAATTCTTGATTTGGCTCAATTACTTCAATTTCAATGATTCCTAGAAACTGGAAGTTAATCCTAAGGACCTCTTCCATCCCAATTCACTTTAGTTTGCAATTGTCTTGACACAAAATTGGAAAAAAGGTGGTTTTGGTGAAATTTTGCCCTGGACCCTTTGGAAGGGTTAGGAGCGAATTTCACATTCTAGGCTTGATATTTCATCTTTTATTACTTTCCATCATTCCTCAAGGAAAGAATATGTCTATCCTTCCTCCAACATGCCTTGGACACTAAGAACTTGGCCTAACAAGGAAGATAATGAGGTCCATGAAGATTTTCGCTTTGGACCCTTTGGAAGGGTCAGGAGCGAAAACCATGATTTGAGATCGATTTTTTCATTTCTCCAACTCCAAACCACCTCAAGAGGCAAAGAAATGCTATCCCACTTCCATCCATGCCACAAAAAACCAAGGACTTGACCTCCTCCAATGGAAAAATAGGTGCTTTTAGGAATTTTGCTCTAGACCATTTAAAAGGGTCAGGAGTGAAATTCACTATTTGGCTCAAAATCCTTCACTTTTCAATGCTTTCAAACATTTCCAATAAGAAAAGATGTCCATACTTCCTTTCAAGACGCCTTGCAAATCAAAATTTGGTCAAACTAGGGAGGAAATGAGTCTTAGGAGGATTTTCGCTCTGGACCCTTTGGAAGGGTCATGAGCGAAAATCTTGGTTTAGGCTTGATCACTCACTTTTCAAACTTCAAACCACCTCAAGAAGCAAACTTAGATCATTTTCCTCCTAAGGAACAAGGATTGATGCCCAAATCAAGTAGCAAATGAGGTTTATAGTGAATTTCACTTTGGACCCTTTGGAAGGGTCAGGAGCGAAATTCTCTTTTAGGCTAAAATCTTGATCTTCCAAAGCATTCCATTCCCTCTCAAGGAAAGAACATACTAATTCCTTCTCCATTATGCCAAAGCTTAGCCAAAATAAGGAAGAAAATAAGAGCTACAAAGATTTTTGCTCTGGACCCTTTGGAAGGGTCAGGAGCGAAAATCATGTTTTGGGTTTGACCCTTGACTTTTCCAACTCTCATCCTCTTTGGGAGGCAAACATAGATCCATCTCCTTTCATTTCCACCTTGGTCCTAACTCTGGCTAAAGGAAAAATGAGTGTTTCCAAGAATTTCGCTCTGGACCCTTTGGAAGGGTTAGGAGTGAAATTCACCCTTTAGGGTAGAATCCTTCATTCTTTTCACCTTTACTCATCTCCTAAGGCTAGAACATGTCAAAACACCTCTATACATGCCTAAGGAACTATGAACTTTACTTGGACAAGGAAGAAATTGAGGTCCTCAAGGATTTTCGCTCTGGACCCTTTGGAAGGGTCAGGAGCAAAAATCATGTTCTTGGCTAGCTTCTCACTTAGGTTCACTTCATTCTCTTCCAAAATTGATCAAATCAACTTCCTCCTTTCACTATCAAGATAATCCATCACCCAACTAGGTCTAGGCAAGGTCAGATTGGGTTTTAAGGCCAAAGGAAGGCAAAAAGGGAAGATTTCGCTCTAAACCCTTTGGAAGGGTCAGGAGCGAAATCCTCTTTTAAGGCTGGCTTTCATCATCCCAAGGTCTAAAATATCCTCTCTAAGGAAAAGTTGCATCAAACCTTCTCAATTATGTCTCGAAAGTCTATAACTTTGGTCATATCCTGGAGCAAAGTGGAGGAAAATTGGATTTCGCTCTGGACCCTTTGGAAGGGTCAAGAGCGAAATCCATGCCTTAGGACTCAAATCTTCATCCTTAAACATTTTCAAACACTTCTAAGGCAAGAACATATCAAAACCTTCACCACATGCCTTAGAAATAAGACTCTTAGTGCAAACAAGGTGAAGAATGGGTGTGTCCTTGGAATTTTGCTCTGGACCCTCTGGAAGGGTCAGGAGCGAAATCCTCATTTTGGGCTTAATTCACCTCCTTTTCTACTTAACTTTTCCTTAGTCTTGATCTTTGATTCATTCCTTCCATATCTTAGTCGAATTTGCTCAACCACTCACTGACTTCCTCGAACTCAAACGGGACACCACCAGCAAAATCAAGCCTAAGGAAGACCTTGAAAGAAACCCTAACTTGGAGCATCTACTGACTCATCCTAGCTCAAGTAGAGCATGCTATCCAGCGATCTCCCTAACAACACTCATCACGCAAAGGCTAACAGGCAAGAAAGAAACCCTAAAAGACCAAGAAAGCAAACCCTAGAAAGCAAAAAAGCAGGGATCCCCATTTATAATGGGGCGATGTGTGAATACGTCACAACAGGAAGCTCCCGCTTGAAAGTTGTCTTTTTGTTTATGAATATTTTAATATTTAGTATTTCTTAAGATTTCATGTGTACTCAGTGGACTGAATTTGAAGGTTTCTGCAAAAATTTAATCAAGGGTCGATTCTACTTCTTTGATACTGTTTTATGTTTTAAGTTGCTTAGAATTTGTTGCATTGTTAATTTTGTAGATGAAATTTGCCTCTCTTGCATGGTTGTTGCTCCTCTTTAATTAGTTTTAGTAACCTGGAGGAGATTTCACTACAAATTTTGTATCTGCCAATTCTCTTCAAATATATTTTTACTTTAAAAAGCTATATATTTTTTCTTCAAACATTTTTGGCTCAATACAAGAAAGTTTAAGCACCATGAAACATGTGAAGAAAAATAAACAATGAATTTAAAGTTACATGTCTATGATCAAGTAGAATTTGGTTAATTTATATAACACATTATTATTAAATTTTTAAAATTAGTTTTCTTCTTTATTTAATTATTTAAGTTATTAAATTTGTTATTTATTGTTTTTTATTTTTATAAATATTTGAATTTCAATATGAATTTATTTCACAATTTTTAATATTATCAATGTATTTTTTGTTTAGATATATTTTAAATAATGAGATGTTCAATATATTTTGAAATTAGGGTTTCTTTAACAAACAAATTATAAGAAATGATATTTAATTGTTAAAAATTTACAATTACATATTTACTATATATTTAATTATGTATATTATACTATTAAAATTAATACCTTTTTTTTAGAGAAATAATAATATTTAGCCATTATAAATTTAGAATTGTTATATATTTAATTATTTATACTTATATTTATTTTTATTTTCACTTTTATGATTATTCTTTAATAAGATATTCTCTCTTCAAATGAGAATTTTTAAAAATTATATTATAAGATATTTTAATTTTTTAATATGGTATTTTGTTGCCAACCATTTTTAATCATTTTGATTATTAATCTTTAGATCTTTGAGATGAGCTCCTTTGTCTTTGTCTCTCACTATGTCAATCTCTTTATCTCTCCTTCTTTGTATCCATATCTCTTCATCTATCCTTATCACCCTCTCTTTTTATACCTTTGTATTTCCCTCCCTCCCTTTCTCTCCCACTCTATCCATTTATATCTATTTATACGTGATTTAAATTATAATATATAATAATATATTAATATTATAATTATATTCACCATCTATATATTAGGATTATATAACATAATTAATAGTATATACAAATTAAAAATATATATTATTAATAATATAATATAAGAGGTATGGATACTATAGTTACATTTGCATTTAGTATAATCTATCTATAATTAAGAAAAAATATATCAATGTTAGTATTCTTATATCCTTATAATAATAATAATAATATACTACAATTACATTAATAATAAACATAATGATGATATATAATTTAATTAATTCACTACATCTCTTCCTCGCTCTATTAAAGATAATAATAATAATTATCGCATGCCTATGTATATATTTGCACATATGAATCACCTCTTTATATATCAGTTTCTATATCTTTATGTTTTATCTTTCCATACTTTTTTTGTCATTTTTAAAAATTGCATATAGAAAAGTGTTCATAAGAATCACATTGGACAACTCCACATTAGTAAAACATATCATTTTTTATAATGGGACTGTCCATAGATGGCAATCTGTGCATAGGAACCATGATAATTATTTGTAGCCTCCCCTATGTGAATAAATAAATTAAGGATATATTTTTTTTCATTAATTAATTTATAAGCATTTTTTTAAAAATTAAATAATAATATAGATCATGTTTTATGATTTGTCATTTGATGAGTTCATACATATTGAGTAGAAATAGTTTATTAGTCTGTTAAAATTATGACCATTGATCCAAAGATTTATCAAAGGTATACCCACCATACTAGGTGTCAACCTATGTCAACATCTTTGTTGATGTGTTAGTTATAAATTGGTTCATGCATCTTGACATGTATATTCTCATATACTTACAAGATTTAAACATCATGTCCCTATCTCATATCTATCTCTCTTTCTCTATGTCTAACTCTTTATCACTCATATCTTAATCTCTCTCTTTCTATCTCTCCTCATATCCCACTATATCTATCTATCACTCTAGCTTTATATCTCCATTTATTTCTTACATCTCTCCTTCTATCTCTATCTCATTATCTTTCCATCTCTCTCTCTGTGTGCCTATATCTCTCCCTTTCTCTATATATCACTTCCTATATCTATCTTTATCTTTCTATCTCTCCCTCTCTCATTCTCTCCCTCTCTCCCTCTATATATTTATATCCTTCATCTCTATCTCTATCTTGTTACTCCTCTATATCTCCCACTATCTCCCTCTCTCCTTATTGCAAACAAAACATGAGCGTATTGGTAATGGATCTTGATTATGGTCTTGATTCAATAAATTTGTCGTGTAATTTTTGAGCTCCCTCCCTATGACTAGATATATAATGGATATTGTAGTGAGAGGTACCTATGATATTTAATATATTTAAATAACACATTTTTTTAATTTTATATATTGAATATATGCTGAAAAAATGTAACAAGATAGTCAAAAGTCTATTAAAGAATTCATAATGACAACTGTCTTCAACAATAAGTAACATAACAACAACTATTAAGCTGCTTTCAAGAAAGAAATCACAAAGAAATATGTCCTTAACATAATAACAATTAATAAGCAGTCTCTGTGTAATGCCCACCAAAATACCCTAGAGAAATAATCTAAATTCTACTAACAAATGGAAGTAATTTAAAAAAAAAAAACCATCCATAACACTATGATAACATTAACATAGATCAACATAGAATCATTAAATTGCAAGATCATGCAAAAGTACATGTATAAACCATAGCTACATTACACAAGTAGAATAATTCATTTCAACATATCTTCAATATTATTCTTGCAACATAATCATTCCCTAGGGTATCTTAACATCACTACTTGACATCATCTCATTACAACATTTATCTATCTAGAGGGTCATATTTATCATCCTCTAACCATTTAGTTTTATGCATCTAAACACCATTACCATTTATGCATAGATCATTCACATAGTATACTCTAATAGAAACATTATGCAAATCATTTAACCATTACTATCAATGACCACCTAGTTACTCAAGTAAATATCAATGCTATCTAATCCATTCCTACTATCATTCATTCTCCAACATAACATAAAACTAAACCATCTCATAAATGTAATGCAACTAAAATACATATAGACCATTCCATTTCACATAGATTCTCTAAACTCATAACAAAAATCCATCACATCATGAAATAGTCATAGAACTATACCTAATCCCAACATCAAGTCCTATTACAATTTTCTTCATCAAATACATGATAATACCATATACAAGGACACACCATTTATTTTACATATACATTTTATTATGATACAATGTCTTCTCTTTCAAGAATATAAAAATCAACTTTGAAGTGCAATCTCATGAAGAATCCAAGAATCCATGCACGCTACATCCAAGGAAAGTATCCCAATGGAAGAAGGAATTCAACCACCCGACCATGTGGAACCAATCAAGGAACCACCCCTCATGCTAGGAGATGACAAAGGTTCCAACTCACACTCAAGACCTAAGTTGATGTACCTATCATCCAAAGGATACATCATGACTACACAAGACTCAAGCATGAGAATAGAACATCAAAGCACAACACATGGCTCAAATCATTGCAAACAAACTCCAGAGGCAAATCAATAAAACAAGGCATATGAATAATGGATACATGTGGGGTAGAGTGTCATCACATTCTAACCTCATGTGGAATCCATCTTCACCTTGGAGTTACTCAAGGGAGATCGGGTATACCGCTCCAATGGTCTTCCCAATCTAGGATCCCAAAAACACCTCCCTAGTTTCATCCAATTGGGGCATACAATATCATATTATTTATTTTGATTAAGTGTATTCCTAAATACCCAACCCACTAATCAATTATTTCTATGTTATCACTTGTAATTATACCATCAACTCTTCATGTGGTTCCATAGGTTTAGACCCCCTTCCTAAAGATCTAGTACTCACAACCTAGGTCCAGCACATGCAAGAGCCCACTCCCCCATCCATGAACCAAGGCCATAAGGTAAATATACATCCATGGAACATAAAAAAACATCACGAAGGCTCAAAAGAGATATAAGAACATATACCACAAAATGAACACCAAACTGAGCAAAAGAGACTCATAAACCAAGCTCATTGAAATAAGCCTTCACCAGAACCACCATAAAGATAAGGAAATCATGGATGCAAACCTTAAAAGAGATCAAGATAACATCAAATCCTCAACAGTGAGGCATACCACATCCCACTGGAGCCATATTAACAATCCCTCAACAACAAGGCATTCTCCCTCTCGCCGGAGCCACATATTGCACATAAAACACCTCAATGGTAAGGCATGATCCCTCTTACTAGATCACATGAAAAATCATAAGGGATCAAAATACATCATAAACAACTCTGAGAATGTCAACATAGGTTGCAGAAACCTCTGGAGTAAACCCACTATCCAAAAATGCACAAAAACAAGTTTAAAACTGACTTTTGGAGACACCCAAAATAGTTCAGGGCCCCTAGTTCCTAGGTTAGTGCCCTTGGGTATATTTGTCAATGCTTCTAGTACTTACCATAGCCTTTTTGGCTCATTACACAACATTTCTGGTCTTTGAGATGGCATTTTTGGAATCTAGGCTTGCATCTGCAAATCAAGACCTCCTACACCCTAGGTATGTTTCTTAGCACCCTTGGTAGGTACAGTGGTGCTCCTAGGGTGTAGGTTGGTTCCCCTGGTATGTAGGGTAGCGCCCCTTGTCCTTTTGACAACTCTTTTGGGTGATTGCATGGCATTTTTGGTGGATTTACAAAAAACAACCCAATACTAAGGTATAAGGCTTAGGAGGGGTCCAAAATGGCCCTCATATTGCACACAGTAGTTCTAGGACATCCAATTACTAACAAGATCATCAAACACAACAAATTCATAGTCAATGCAAAAAGTTGCATCAAGAAATATTTCTCCCATAGAGCAAAAGCTGAGGTTTAGGGAGTCAAATTGGTCAAGGAAGAACAAGAACATGTTGCAAACACTCAAGAGAGGCTCATTAAAGCTAGATAGGGTTAAATTGCAGCCAATACAAGAGGATTAATTGTGTCTGCACATTCACAATGTAATCACAGAGAATACCCAACTATACAACAAAGATAAGACACCAAAACAAGCTCGATTCAAAGGGAATTTTACAATCTGCTCAAGAGAATAAACAAATGCAATTACAAACATTATTCAACACTTTCTTAGAAGAACAATCAAACACAAAGAATACACTTGAGCTCCCAGCAAATGCAATTTCCAGAAAAGAGAATCAAAGAAATGTAGATTTCCCCAAAACCATACACTACCAAATAGCAATCAATCTATTGCAAAACATGAAATCATTTTCCCCTCAGACAATCTTTTCTAGACAATGCAAACAATCTTTCTAAAACCAAAAATGTAGAGTGTCGAAAAATGGAACCAACCTGGAAAAAGATGAAATAAGGAGAAATCTGAAAGCGCAATCCAATTCCAGCAAAAATCTTCAACAATCTCAATCCCAAACCACAAGCAAATCCTTGAAAATCCAGATCTTCAAAGCTCCCAAAATTTTCCCACCCTCGTGAATGCAGAGGAAGCCCGATAAATACAAAAAATAATTCAAAAACTATATTGAAAGTCAACCAATGAAAATATTCCAAAAAACAATATTATTTACCTATCTTGTATAGTTTCAAGGCAGATATTATTTCTTAATATAATTTACCTACCAATTAAAATTCCACCAATCATATGCAAGGGTAGGTAAATATATTCATTTTGCAATTACCGACAAACACAATTTATAATAATACATTAAATAATAATAATTCATCTCTTAATATAATCAATTAATAAATTAAAAACATAAAGCCTTAGAAATAGGAACCCACTAAAAAAATAAAAATCAAATCTCAAATAATAATAAATAAATTGATAAAGACAACAAATCCAAAAATCAGTAATAATTAATAATTAAATAAGGCTCAACAACAATAAGTAAATAAATATAAATAGATTTCTCAATAATAAACCAAAATAATAAATATTATCAAATAATTGATAATCCTCAAATAAATAAATAAATATTCAACAATAAAATAATACAAATAAATAATAATTCCATAATGGATAAACCATCAAATAATAAATAAACCAATCATTAAAATAATTAAATCTCACCAATCATAAATATCCATCAATAAATAGATAATTGATGATTAGAAATACACCATGATTAAATCAATTAATCAATTAAATAAATACTCTCAGTCTAATAATTAAACAATTACACATAACCACATAAACATAGACTCTAATCCACTTACGCCAAGGGAACAACATAACACAAGACTCTTTCGCTATGGCACAATCAATAAGGTACACATCTTAGACCTAGAGTGTGTGAGGGAAACTATGTCATCTCTGACAACTTGCCATTGGGATAAAGACACACTTATATATATATATACAAGTGATAGAGAATCGCGACGACATATACCGCTCTCAATGAGTGATATGGCATTGTCTCTACTCATGAAGACAGTCACACACTATGATAACAAAACATCACATAGAACAATCATCATGAAATAGGGTTAGTATCATCATACGTTGCATAATCCATGCAAACAATGATCATATGTAAATCCATGAGTCATATAAATCCATCCATCAAGTTGATACTATATATCAACATCCACAAGAATCATAAGTCATATAATAAGTCTCGCATCATCAATCATAAAAGTCTTCAATCATAAAGAGTCATAACAGATAACATGAATCCACATAAAGTCCTAGTATTAGAGATAACATCCAAAGTAGAAGAAGAGTCATAAACAACCATCCAAGTAACCATCATAAGTCTAAATAGGTCTATCAATACACAAATCAAAATGTAAGTCTAGGAGGGGCACTGCACTCTGAACCATAAACATGCAACATAATAGACTAATCATGAAGGACAAACTCAAAAACACCAAAAAATACAAACTTACACATTATAGACCAGCAACACCAATCATTTTTGCAAGACATGCCTAAGATCTTGAGCTATAAAAATTTGATTATTTTTGAGCAATTGGTCAATTTGATACTTGGATGCACTAAATTTGGAAATCTATCTTTGAGATCCTCTTGGAATTTGCCTGCAATTGAAAGAAAATAGAAGTGAGACAATTAAATGTGTCACGGTAAAGATTTAGCACTACAATTTCTTAATGATCATAGGAGCTATCAAAAACTACTTTGCATCCAACTTTTCATAAATGCAACAATATAGTTTGATGAACTCCTTTAGCAATAACTTTGTTGTGAAGGCAAATATCAAGTAAGGTTTCTTTCAAATTAAGAATATGATAAAAAATAGTAGGCAAGTAATAAAAAATAGTGTTCCATAATTTCTTGGCATGCTGTCATCCCAAAAAATGTACCTCATATCTTCACTTTTATAGCAGAATGGATAACTAATAGGGTGGAAAATTATATAGTTTAACCTACCACCAATAGGTAACTTGCAGTGTAAAATCTTCCAAGCCATTAATTGGGCTTCTACATTAATTCTTGATTTCCAAATTTGGGCAGAGAGTTTAGTCCATAATTTTTCATTTAGTTTGCAATTCCACTTGACATTCAAGCTAGATTTCATGGTTGTAAACAAGGAAGCAACGAAATATATATATATTTTTAAGGGGAAAAAAGAGAATGGACAAGAAGATAACCATAGCCAGTCTTTGAAAAAAATGAAGTGAATTGGAGTACAAAGCTTCATAGATAACTCCAATGGTACCAATGATTCCACAAAAAATATATTTGTATTTATTGTCCAAGTAAAACTGTGACAACATGGTGCCAAGGTAGCCAGTTCAACATACTGAAGTCCCAAATATATCCAACCTTATTGATACTTCTTTTGAATAGAAAACAAGATTGTTTAGGAAAGCTAAAGGCCAAAGGTTTCCCAAGAAACAAAATATGTTTGTTCCACTAGATAGAGGAAGTAGAAAAATTGAAACCATGTTGAAGGAATGCATCTCTGCATTTTAGAAGATGTCTGACATTCTGCTAGGCCTTCTAAATTGATTGGAGGGGAAGTGAGGCTTTCATATAGAAAAATTAAGCATTAATTATCTAGCCAACCCATAACTTACCATTTTATTTTAACAGAGGCAAGATTAATTATGTTGCGAATAAGAATTTTCCAAGGTTCATCTCCTTTGATAGCCATAATAATTCATTTAGCTGCTAAACACGTCCCTTGAGTCTTTGTTTCAATTAGCCTCAAGCCCCCTTTACGCTTGGGTTGAATGCAATAAGTCCAAGAAGTGGCTATGAAACCAATGTTGCCATCCCATTTGGTCCATAGAATGTTTTTAATGATTTTAATTAGGTCCTAATAACTTTTATTGGAAGGCATCCAACAGGCCAAGTAATATACAAGAGTGGCAAGGAAATTTTTATTAGCAACTTGGATTCTACTAGATAAAGAGAGGAATTTGTTTCCCCAATTAATTTTTTTTTTCTTTCACTCTTTTAAGATACCAGTTCCACATATTAGAGAAAGGAACTCCAAGACCAAAGGGGATCCCAAGATACCTCACAATTTCATCATTTTTTTAATCTATTTCCATTCCTATGGAATCCAAGGTGGGATAGGCCCATCTCGAATAATCAAGAATTCAATATTATCATGAGCAAGCTTAGAGCTAGAAACAACACAATACAGTTCCAAAATATTTATCGTGTTGGAGATGTTTTTTTCAGAATTTTGGAAGAATAATAAGCTATCATCAGCACAGTGAGAGTTAATAACTGCAACATCTTAAGGAATTGATATTCTAGAAATGAGAGTCATCTTGTTTGCACTTTACAACATATAATCCAATCCATCAGTTGTAAGTACATATAGATAAGGAGATAAAGAATATCCTTGACGAATAGACCGTTGTAAAGAAAAGGGGCCATTCATCAAATTATTAATTATTATATGAGAATTTGCATCTTGAAACAACATTTGACCATGAGCTCAAATTTTAGAACCAAACCACAACCATTGTAGCATCTTAAGAATAAAATCCCACTGAATTCTATCATAAGCCTTATCAAAATCAAGTTTGATAAGAACAATATTTTGACCAGATTGATGGGCCCACTCACATGTTTCCCAAGACAAAATTAGATTGTCTAGGATGTATCTATCAGCTATAAAACCAGTTTGTTTGGTGGTATATTTTGTGGGAGGGTTATAAGTTGTAATTTTTTTTTAAAGGTTTAGAGGAAGGCTACCACTAGTCGTTATAGCTAACTTCATGCACTCCAAGTTCCTAAATGGTAAATCAAATTTTGATGACATTTTTTTTGTCTTTGTATGCGACTTAGTGCTTATAGCTATTGTTTTGGCTTCTTTGCAGTTATGATAAATGTTGTGGGATTCGTTATGTATGCAAGGGTGAAAAAGTGGTCATTTTGAGTTGACATCCCATACATTTTCCCTATAGAGTTGTTAACATTATAATTTAACCACCATAAAATTTGCACAATTGGTCCAAATAATCATGCACTATTGGTACCAATAAAATTGCACAATTGGTCTAATTACTAACCTTTTTTTCTAGCTACTAGGTATACCAATGAGTGGTTATTAGTCCACTAAATGATTATTTGGTGGGATTTTAATTAGCGAATTTCAATGAATGGTAAATGGAATATGGATGGTAATTGGGCCCCTTCCCCTAATGACACATGGATAAGTTTGAGAATACATTATTAAAATTGTAAGACATATTCTATTTTTTCTTATATAACAAGAGTTGTGTATTAGAGACATAAAATATTTCTAAGATTATGGTATCATTAAAATTAGAAAGAACAATTATTTGATTTTCTTTACTATGATATATTAAATTTGAACACTGAATAATTAAGGAGATAATTTATATTTCTTGGAATTTTGTGGCAACATTGTTTGAATACGATTCTCCTAATTTTTTAGAATTACATAAATATTATTTAGAATTTGTGTTTACTATTTGAATGAGAATGCATGAAATATGCATCGATCAAACAATTTGCAAACTTATGGTATTTCTTTGAATGCAAGACCCTAAAAAATTGTGTCTCCAATGTCAATTATTACTTTATTGGTTGTGAGACTATTGGATATGCATACTAGGTTATTCAAAGGATGTATATGTATTAAGAAAGATGGGTTTATAGATTATGCAAGGAAAGAAAAAGATTGTAAACCAACACATAATCAAGTTTGACAAGTGAAAGAGTTTAAAAATTATGTATGTTATTCTATTCACAATCTAAAATGAATAGGGTACAACAAATGTTACAAACAGGGTGGCAATGAATGAGAATTGCTATTATAAAGGAGTGAACACATTAAACTAGTTGTCTTATAGTTATCAAATTATCTGTTATCTCTCAATGCAAAGGGATGAATGATTATGCATGCTATATTTCAATTAAAAACAAGAAGAGAACATTGTAATAGATTGTCCCGAATGATTAATTTTAAAGTTGCATGTTAATTCGATAACATTGACTATCAACATTTTGCTGCATAACTAAGGCAATACATGCATAAAGATATTCTAAGATTGATAGGTGTTTGCATGAGCCCATACATAGCCATGTGTAATAGAATGTAAGGAAGCAAAGATTGGCATGGGATTATATGCAATGGTTCTAATAAAAATGCATAGGTTCATGCATGGTTGCACATGATGAAACCATGTGTTGCAAGCAAGGTGCATGCAAGAGGAAGGAGAGCATGAAAGTTATAAATGTTTTCAAGGAATACATAATGTAGACACCTAAAATTGTCCAGTCTAATTAAATAAATATTTTATTTATTTAATTACCTAAGCCTAATTCTTCTATTAATTAAATAAATCTTTATTTATTTAATTAATTCATTTATCCTCTTCTAGCCTTATTTCTCATTTAAATAAATACATTTATTTATTTAAATTATCCTTTTCCTAAATTAAATAAATATTTTTATTTATTTAATTATCCTACTTCTTCTATTAATTAAATAAATATTTATTTATTTAATTAATTCATTAGCTTTTTCTATCCATGACACATGTCATTCATCTCTTAATTCATACACTACCTACCCCTTTCATTATTTTATTATTTCCTTTACCTACCCTCTAATCCTAGCCGACCTCCTTTTTACACCTCTCAATCTTATCCCTCCATTTCATATTGTGTCTTCTATTTAAGAAGATGCTTTCTTCATTATCAAACCCTAATGACCTAATCACTCATGCTAATGATCTTTCATGCAACTTGCTACACTACGATCCTACTTGCAACCACATTCCGTTCTTTGTTGAGCTCTTGTGTATACAAAAATCTGAGAGCAAATATATCAAGCAAGATCAATGGAGATAGGAAGAATGGAGATCAAAACCCTATTGGACATGTGATGGTATAATCTTTGTGATTTTGTTTTATTTTGCATTGTCTTAGGTAATCTTCATATGTTATGGTGGATCTTTGTTGATTGTTAGGCTAGAGTTTAGTGGTTGGATTCATTTAGCCTTTCAATATTGTTATTATTGTTATCCATTTTCACCATGAACATTTTGGCACGCTCGGTGGGACTCTTGTCCCTTTGCATTTAACATTTTTGTTGCAAATTTTGCATTTTTGAAGTTGCAGATCGGACACTTTTCGACAATATTTTAGGTATTTCCGCGTCTGCGAGCATTCGGATCGCGTCTCTGAATTTCAGAAGCGTCTGCGGGATCTGGAATCGCGCCTGTGTTTTTGCCAAATTTTATTTTGCAGGTTTCTGGAACCGCGTCTGTGTGTCCGAAACGCGTCTATATTACATTTGATCGTGTCTGTGTCCTGGAAGGGCGTCTGTGAGTTCTGAGCGCGTCTGTGAATCACAGAATCACGTCTGTGTCGTACAGACGCGTCTGTGTCTGGTATAACTGCGTCTGTGTTTTCTATTTTGAAAATTTTCAATTTTTCTTTGATTCAATTTTTCGGATTTCGCGCTTAGGGTTTCAGATCTGGTTTATTTTTGGACTAACCCCTGCAGATCTAGCTAACTAAGTTTGTGTAGCTTGTTTTGGGAGCAAAAACGTTTTTGTTGAAGGCCCCTTTTTCACAAAGTCTTTTTGGGTCTTCTAAAATTTACCTAACTTGTGTTCTTGCAGGAAGGGGTGATCATTTGAAACAACCCAAACTACTAACAAATTTTGTTGCAGGGCCTTGGCTAGGGTTTTGTAATTTTGTTGTGTGCCTTGTTTTCATAGATTAGCAAACACTTACATTGGTGCACTAAAATTGAATCATTGTCTTTTGTGTCTTGAGCAATAGGCTCTTTTTGTTTAATCTTTAGAGGGCCTGTCTTCCCGTGTGGTCATTAGGACTACTAGTGAGAAGAGAACGACCCAAGTGGTAGCAAAAGAAAAGCCATCTTCTTCCAAACCACTATAAATAAATGTATTCATGGTGAAAACTATGAATAACGTGTGCTGATTAGTTCATACCGACACTATGTCTCCCCATAAACCCGTTTGATCAAATTTATTTGATCATTTGTAGGGCGTAACCCCTACCGGCTGGGAGCCTTCTATATTTACAGAGCTGAAAGTGCCGCATGTATGGCCACACGAGCGGATGCCCTTACTAGCACCATTTTGTTTTAGAGGCCCAAATCCTTCTAGTTGTTGGGGCAGGAGGTCGGACCTCTGGTAGCGGCCCACACACATACGGTTCTTAGTAGAGATACAAAGTTCGCCATGGGGAGTTTTCATGGGGACTGATGCTTGGCTGACCCGAGAAGTGAGTGCCGAGGGTGGAGCCAGTGAGGTCAAGCATCTAAGTATCCGCTCTAAATAGCGTAGCCTCAGGGGTAAAACCCCATGTGGGATCAACAACTATTGTCTTGGCTAGCCATAAGAATTGTGCTTGACTTATTTTAAACATTCAAAACATTCAAGACCAAACAACAAAACATTGTGTCTTTTGTGTTTTCAAGTGTATGCAAAACATTTTACATCAAACAACACACTTTTCTTGGAGTCATTTTGGAGTCTAAACACTTGCAAACATTGAGTCCTCATCAACATTGTGTCCTCTTGTCACGAAAAACAGTCAAACAGTCAGATTTGGTCATAGCAAAAACAACTTCACAGATTGGAAAAATTGCACGAAATTTACAGAAACGCGTCTGTGTCTGTTTTAACCGCGTCTGGGTAATATAAGCGCGTCTGTGAAGGGCAGAATAGCGTCTGTGTTTTTAGAAGCGTCTGTGTCCAGGATTGAAAATTTCACAGTCCAGCAAACAAAAGAAATCAGTTTTGGAATACTTGAGCTTCCTAGGTTGTTTCTTCAGGTTTCATCTAGCATTCAACCTGTCCTTGGGTCTCATATAGTCCATCATTGCTTCACATCTCATTTTATATTCATACTTGTCTAAACTTGAGTCAAAAGGTCACTTGCTTGTCCTCATCATACTTTGTCAACACACTACATACAACAACACTTTGCTAAGTGGTCCCTCATCAAGGTTTCTTACCTTTGGGTCTCATTTGGTCTTACTTAGAGTCAAGGTCAGCTTACCTCATCAATAGAAACTATCCTCTCTTTGGAAGTCACACCTACTCTACTACATACATACTTGGTCTTACACTTTGGACATTGCAAGTACACCTCAAGATTCATTTACATTCCATACAACTCTTGGTCTTCCATACTCTTTTCATTTTTCATCTAGTCTCTCACATCTTGGTCAAACACCTAGTTCATGGTTGAAACCCGCCTTCAAAAATCTAGGAGAAAAGCTAAAGAAGCTCAAGAATCCGCAAACATGAGTTCTTATGAGTATGACAATGATTTATTTTTCAATCCTGAGCACACTACATTGCCTGACATGGATGTTTATAGAAACATTCCAAATGTGGAAAACATAGACACTACAAACAACAATGCTACACACAATGACAATGTGGACAACTTTTCAATACAATCAGCAGATATAGAAGAATCCATAATGAATCCTCATTTCAATAGATTGGTTGAAGAGATAATGAAGAGGGATAGACAATACTTCTTACACATGATGGCACAAAGTGGAGCTAAAATACCTCATGATTTTGACATGTCTCAAATAATGGAACACAGACCTTTGCAACAACCTCACTCCAATATGGATCAAAGGAGGCCTAATAGTGGAGGAAATAGAGGACCACATATGGTACCTGAATCACCATCAGCTTTGCTTCAAAAACCAGAAATCCCACATACACATGCTCAAACATATGATACTTACCTTCGAAGACCATTATGGAAGTCTTATGCAGATAGATATGCTCAAGCTATGGATCAATCAAAACAAGTGGACATTCAAAGGCATACTCAAAATTTGGACACAAGGAAACCTCATGTCAAATTTGGGGGCAACACAATAGAACATGACATGCCTATAGAATATGGTATACATGCACAAAATAGATATGGGGTTCCTCAACATGAAGCTATACCAAGTGCTCCATATATGCCACATCAATATAGACCTCCATATGGACATGTCTACGATCAATATCATCCATACATGCAACAAGCTCCTCCTCAAATGGGTGTTTCAAACACGGGGTATGTTACAAGAAATAGATCTCCTCCCAAGAGTAATTTGGAGCAACAAATAAGAGATTTACAAAAGAAAATGGAGGACATGAGTACACCAAAACCAACATACACTATGAGAGATATATGTCCTTATCCATTTGATAAGAGCATCCCAATGCCTCCATTTCCTGCACACTTTGTGACACCAAAATTTGACAAGTATAGAGGAAAAGGAGACCCCAAGGCACACATAAGACAATTTTTTACAGCTTGCATTGAGGTAGCGGTAGAAGAAACATATTTGATGAGGTTGTTCCCGCAGAGCTTAGGAGATCAAGCTATGGAATGGTTTTCTCAATTACCTCCCGGTATTAAGTCATGGGGTGATCTAGCAGAGGCATTCATTCAGCATTTCTCCTACAATATAGAAACAGATATCTCAGTCACTACTCTATGCAATACTAAGCAAAAGGAAGGAGAATCTTTTGCGTCATTTTTACAAAGATGGAGAAATCTAGCTAGTAGATGCTCTTGTGAAATCCCACAGAAACAAATGGTAGAAATGTTCACTCAAAATGTTAACAAGGATATTGGCTATGATCTCAGGAAAGCTTGTTTGTCTACATTCAAGGATGTTATTGAAAAGGGCCTAGCAACAGAAAAGGTCTTAATTGAACAAGGAGTCATTAAGATATTCAAAGAAAACAAAGAGGACTTTAAAGGAAAAGACAAGCCAAGATTTTGGAATAAGAAGAAGAATACAGTTAATGATGGTGTTGTTGATGCCAACACAGTGAGACCCAAATTCGTCTTTTCGGGATCAAGTTCTACAAACAATCAAGTATATACTCAAACAACTTCCAGATCACGAAGGAAGTACACCCCATTGGGAGAACCACTTGAATCAGTCTTCAAAAAGCTTGTGGCAAACAAAGTGATCACAGTTCCAGATTTTCCTCCATATGAACCAAAGGTTAAGCCGAATTGGTGGAATGATGATGAGTATTGTGAATTTCATAAGAGCAAGGGTCATAAGACAGGAAATTGCCATCGACTGAAGAACATTGTGCAAGATCTGATTGATAGAGGTGACATTGAGATTGAGGGACATTCATCTAATCAAGAACATGAGATGTTTAAGGAACCATTCCCAAAGCATGACAAGGGAAAAGGTAAAGCCACAGATGATCAAGCCAACTATACTAGAGCACCTTACAACTATGACTCAACTATCAACCACATCTCGATGGACAATCATATCTCTACTATTACTATCAAGAACAAAAATCCTGAGAATCCTCCTCAGAGACCCAGGATTGTTCTAAGAGGTGTGGGATCTTCGTCCGAGTCTACCTCTGAATGTCATGTTACAACCCGTCGAGGTAAGATTACTTTGCCAGGTGCTTCCACTAAAAATGCCGCTTCTTCATCAACCAAACCTGAGTATGACCTTGTAGAACAGTTAGGGAAGACACCCGCGCTCATTTCAATCCTTGAACTATTACGCATATCTCCCGCACATAAAGCCATTCTTGATAAAATCTTGAGAGATACTGCTGTTCCTACTGATCTAAACATGGACCAATTTCAAGCCATGGTGGGATACCTTTCCATTCCACACTCCCTTACATTCACAGAAGCCAATGATGCCTCCATAAGTCAGCCACATAATGCACCATTACACATTGAAGCCTTCATACACAAACATAGAATCAAACGAGTCCTGATAGATGGAGGAGCTGGTCTAAACATTTTTACATTGAGCACTATTAAACAATTGGGATATTCTGATAAAGCTGTGAATTCTACAAATCAAATCACCTTTAAGGCATATGATGACGAAGAGCGTTCATCCAAGGGTACAGTCACCCTACCTCTCAGAGTTGGGCCAGTTATAAAGGATGTGGTTTTTCAGGTCCTTGATCTAGATCTCACATACAACATATTGCTAGGACGTCCTTGGATTCATGAAATGAGGGCAGTCCCATCTACATATCATCGATGTATCAAGTTTCCACATAATGGAGTTGAAGTGACCATCAAAGCGAATCCAAATCGATTCATATATTGCAACAATCTGCGAACTCGATCAGAAATAACAATACCAGTCAATCGAGAGGCTATTCCATCTTCAGCATATGTGGATCCAGAATCCTTGAAAGCTTCTACATCAAAACAAGCAGAGCTCAAAGACAAGTTCAAGATTAGAGACATGGGATGTGGTGAGTATATCTTTCATGTTGATCAACTCCCACTGTCTCCTAAGACATTCAGTCTACAAGAACAATCTATAAACAATTTGCAAGGAATTGGGTGTGAACCACCTAGTGTTGTGGCTACTAAGTCTAAATGCAAATCTCCTCTAGTGGTGCAAGCATCTCTTGATATCAACAATCCTAAGAGTGGTTCCAACAAAGAATCTATTGAGCATATCGCCAACCCTCTTGAGAACTCACATAGCCTTACCATATCATCCACTCATTCCATTTCCACTCCACTTCCAGACTTGGATCAACAAGAATTACAAAAGCCCTTACTCATTGGCGATCAAAAATCAAGCTTTGAAAAGAAAAATCTAAAAGTCAAAAATAAAGAAAATTCCTTCAGTCCAAATCAAAATCAAAAGCTATTGGACTCAGCAAAAATCAAGGTCAAGGATAAAAATCCAATGAAGCAAAAAGAAGAAGAGTTGATCTCTCCTAATATCAAAATAACTGGGGGCAAAAGTTCTAAAATTTCAAATCAAAAAGCATACTTGTTGATCCTAAGTCTTCATCATGTCATGATACTTTCACTTCTTTTCACAATCATAAGCCTTCATCACTCATCCACTTGTTCCACACATCCTTTCCCTTCTGGCGATACATCATGGACCTTTAATGGAGCTTCCTCAAAGGACTTTGTTATCAGGGATGCCCAAACTTCTTCACATGACATGCATACAGGCCTGTGTAGTCCACACACTAGTAATTCTATCTCAATTCCTTCATCAAGGAAGACAGACGCTCAAGCTACACATCATTCAGTCAAGGAACAGTGCATCTACAATCATAAAGTCAAGCCTCGCACATTTGAGGTAGGTGACTTGATTCTCAAAGAAAATCCCAAACATCAGCAAGACAGAGATAAGAAGGGCAAGTTCAAACCAAACTAGCTGGGTCCTTACATCATCATAGCAGTATATGGCTCTGGGGCATATCAGCTCTCAACTACAGAAGGTGAACCTTTGGAGGATCCTATCAACAGCATGCACCTTCGCAGGTTCTACACATAGCTCTTAAGAATATCCTAATTCAAAAATACAAAAAAATACAAAAATTTCAAAAATACAAAAAAATTATAAAACAAAAAAATCATTACTTGGTGAAAACCTGGCAAACAGGTGCCTTGTGACACAAAAAAACATTGAAAAATCGAAAAAAGAAAAGAGAAATAATTTCGTCCAACGGTGAAAACCACTTCGGTGGCGCCCTGGGCAAGTACCATGGTGAAAACTGGGTCACCAGCGCCATGCGTAGAGACTTTGCTCCTCTCTCCTTCAGGATTCTCTTTCATCCTTTCACTTTGCACACACTCACAACCTATTCATCCATAATAAAATTACCCAGTCCCATCATGACTTGTTATTGATCTACCCAAGATTGGTTAGCCATTCATAATAAACCTCCCTTTTCACATCCTTTTCCATCCATAATAAATCAGATCCTATCTGTGGCTAAGGCAATTCCTACATCTAGTGATGGGTGTGGAACTGAGGACATCACATGTTTCAAGGAGTACAGTTTCTTCCAGCTTTCTTCAGTCTATCCGCGCACAATCCGCAATAAAGCAACATCGGCATCACAGATCCGCAATAAAGTTTCATCTTCTCCGCAATAAAGTATTAGTTTCATGGATTCAGTCAGTTTCAGATGAGACACAGCAGCAACAATGGGTTTCAACAAAATCAAATCTTTCAACAGACTCAGACAACATTATGGTTCAGTGTTAATCTATCCCTTTTTGTGAAAGTGAACATTGTGACCACAATCAAATAAGACTTATACAAGTGACAAGAGACACTAAACTTGAGGACTACAGTGGATGTTGGTGTCGAGTCTTGGTTTCCTTTTGATTTTATCTTTTGGTGACATGTCTTTTAGCTTTTTCGGGATGTCTTTGACTAGATATTCTATCTCTAGGATGTCTTTGACTAGAAAGGCGAGGATGGGGTATCGTCACCCATTTTCTTTTGCTGTCTGTGGATTGTCTCTTAGTAATGCTATGACTTGTCCAAGGATATGAGGACACTATGAGTCTAGTATGAACTGGGGCATTCCTTGTTTGTGACTGTCTTATCTCCATGCAAACAGGTACAATGACTTTCTGGGTCGAACATATGCCTCGATTGTCATAACCTATCTTGCCATAATAAAGCTCAATGATGATAACGCACAAGAAGCTCTTTCACTTTCATATCTTCTGTCTTTCATCCCCCCTTTCTTGATTGACTTCCATCATCCTTCTCGAGTCCGCGTAGCCTGCTATCACATGACTGAGTATAATGACACACCAAAAATATTTGCATTTCATATAGTTACACCTGCATTTCCACATATAAGCATTTCACACATACATATAGATATCACAATTGCATCACATCCTGCACACAACACTTGTTAGCACAATTTACATTTGCATTATCATATTCATCTGCATGACATATATTCACATTTGCATCATGCATCACATATAAAACATAAAAGAACAAAAATATTGCATTGTGTCATATACATATTTGCATCCATATCATAAGCATCACATAAGAACATCTCATCACATAGGTACACATGCATATAGCTGCCGCAAAAATGAATCATCTCTCATTTATAATCAAATGTCATGATACAATGATGTCAAAAGAATCATATGGCTACAAAATCACCCGCAGGTGTCTACAATACAAAAATGGTACATATACTGATACAAGGGAGCCCTCTATGGCTATGATGAACTCCCTCCCTCGGAGCCGCCCGGCCTTGACGGACGCTGAGCTATAGAAGGACCCGCTCCAGGATCACCCTGCCTATCTGGTGGTGGTGGAGGACCCATGACCCCACCACTAGATGCCTGCCTCCTCCGACTCCCTCCCGTAGCCGTCGCTGTGCGCGATGGTCTATGGAAGCTCCTCGCCCGCTGATCCGTTGGCACTGCACCATAGTACAGGTCCCTCCAGTAGGCGATCTCCTCTCCGGCTCGCAGCACATATGCATAGCCTGCTCCTGTGTCCTCCGCCGCCTGTCTCCCTGCCCTCAACGCGGTCTCAGCCTCCGTATAGCGCTGAATCGCCTGATCCCTCTCCCGCTCAGTATCCCTGAGCCTGGTCCTGAGTCGGTCCCTCTCCCGCTCAGTATCCCTGAGCCTGGTCCTGAGTTAGTCCCTCTCTCGCTCAGTATCCCTGAGCCTGGTCCTAAGTTGGTCCCTCTCCCACTCCGGATCCTGGATCTCATCTGCCTGGCCCTGACAGATCTCCCTGAGCTCAGTCAGCTCATCCTCCTCTGGATCCCCGCCCTCTGCCCCTACCTGTGGCTCTCCCTCTGTGGGTGCCTGTACCTGTGCCGGTCCCTGTACCTGTGCTGGTGCCTGAATGGGTACCTGTCTCTGTCCATGCCTAGGTCCCTGTCCCTGTCTCTGACCCTGCACCTGTGCCTGTACTGGCACCTGTCCCTGTCTCGGTCCCTGTGCTCTAGGACCCTGTGCCGCTGGTACCTGCAGGGGCAATCCACCGCGACCCCTCACCACCTAGGTTGGTCCCTCCTGTCCCCCCTCCCTCCGAGGTGCCACTCTCCTCTCCCCCACTACTCCCCTCCGCCTCCGCCGGCCTCTGCCTCCATCGCCTCCACCATCCTCATCATCATCTCCTCCAACCTCTCCCTCCAGCAACTCTCCCGGATCTATCAACCGTGGAAATGGATGCTCTGCCCAGTAAGTTGTATACTCTGCATCCATGCCTGCATCCTCAATCTCCGGCCACATATCCCAGGGTAGGGGCATCATCTCTGCCAGCTGTGTAACGGCCTGATCATAGGACAACAACGGTCTGAACTGCGCCTGATCCCTGACTGTACGGGCATACATACCCAAGCCTCGTGGCATCCTCTGGATCCTGCCAAACTGTCTGCCTACCCTGTCCACAAGCTGTCTCTCCAGTATGTAAGGCGTCCGCCCAATCAGATATCTACTCCTAAATGTATAAGGCAGCTCCACTGCGTCATCCTCCCACTCCTCGCACCCCAGGTACGGCCTCCAGATGACCACATCAATGTCATCTATCACACGCCTCCAGTGCTCTAACCTGCCAATCCGAGGCTGTGAAGTGATCATATCATAAAGATGTACGAAGCTCTGCCCCTGACCTCTGCCCCTGAAGTGTATCGGGTATGTGATAGGCAGATGCTCGTATGCCCACACCTGTAGCAGTGTCACTCCACAACCCAGTCCCACTGATCCATTGTAGACGAACTGATGCAGCTCATAATATAGATGTGCCAAGACGCATGGACCCCATGCATATCTAGTGTGCTCAGTCACCAATATCTCCAGTGCTCCTCCCCAGCCCACTGCCAACCCCCGTGTCGCTCTGTCCGGACACAAGAACCCACTGATGGCTCCTCCGATCACAGCTGGCAAAGCTAGTCCTGTTGCGGTCATGGTATCCCATGCCACGTGCCCTGCTCTCATCTCTAGCCCGGGATCCTGGAATACCCGTCTCAGTGCCTCTCTGTCTCCATCTCGATCATATGGGATCAGCTCTCCATCGATCGGTATGTGCAAAATCCTGTATACATCCTCGAGGGTCACTATCATCTCCCCCATCGGCAAGTGGAAAGTGCAAGTCTCGGAGTGCCATCTCTCCGCCAGCGCAGTCAGCAATCCCATGTTCACTCGAAACTCAGGCACATACAATACGTGTCTCAACCCCATCTCCTCGATGGCAGCTCAGTCCTCAAATGACAACTCTGGTCGCAATCTCTGTGTGGACGAGAACCTCTCCCGTGACTCTAGCATAGGCAGATACTCCTGCAGTCAAACAATCGAATCATGTCAGTTATCGTGGCATTCACTGTTTATCACAAAATGCTACTTGCTATCTAAATGCATATGGTTATCTATCCTAGTGACACTCACTGTTCATCACAAAGTGTTGCTATTTATCCTAGTAGTGCTCCCTGTTCATCACAAAGTACTACGTGTGTGACATTCCCTGTTCATCACAAAGTGTTACTCACATTTGCACTCCCTGTTCATCACAAAGTGCTGCTCATACTTTGGGTACTCCCTGTTCATCACAAAGTACTCTATCCTGGTACTCACTGTTCATCACAAAGTGCCTTGATCTATCCTAGTCTTCCTAGAGGACCTGCTTGAGTGTATCCTCTCAGCAGCTTATCCAATCGACAGCGTATGTTCATCACAGAACTGCCGATTTGACCTAGAAGACCAAAACCTTGCATTTTTTTGACATATACGCGCTTTTAACTCACAAACGCGCCTATTGACTGCACAAGCGTGCCTACAAGACACAGACGCGCCTTCTGAACATAAACGTGCCTACATTATGCACAAACGCGATTTTGGAACCTAAACGCCCCTACAGGGCATAAACGTGTCTGAAATGCACAGACTCGGCCGCATTCAACGTAAACGCGGTCCCAGACATAAACGCGCCTGGAACCGACACAGACGCGCCCGGCGGACACATACGTGCCTGGCACCGACACAGACGTGGTTGCATGTTTTTGCATTTTTTTGGTACCCTATTCCTAGCGCATTTATTGCTACCTACTGTGCATTAATGACAAAAAATTAAAAGCGTCAAAGTACGAGGAGGTTTGGTGGTACTTACCGGCTCTCCTGCCTCTGCTGGCCTCTGAAACCGGCGAACGCGGTCGAATCTGTGCACGGAAGCCATCGCTGCTGACTGCTGCTGCTCTTTTCTTACTCTGCACTTTGATCTCGTGAAAGTGTAGATGACAATGAGGATGTCTTTTGCCCGTGGTCTATCTTATAGCCTACCCTAGCCTTAGCCTTCGTTTTCCGAGTCAGTCTTTCTCATCCCGTGACTTTGTCACTTTATCCGGTCAATCCATTCTAGCCTTTCTTTCTTATCGAGAGATTGTCTGCAATCTTTTCAGACATTTTCATCCAATCTCTCGAGGGGGCATATTATTCCCATTCTGGGGCAACTCTGTCTCAGTTCATCTTATCTTCTTTGAAACAACGCGACAAGCCGCATTGTCTCAAAGAGGGGCAAAATGTAGACACCTAAAATTGTCCAGTCTAATTAAATAAATATTTTATTTATTTAATTACCTAAGCCTAATTCTTCTATTAATTAAATAAATCTTTATTTATTTAATTAATTCATTTATCCTCTTCTAGCCTTATTTCTCATTTAAATAAATACATTTATTTATTTAAATTATCCTTTTCCTAAATTAAATAAATATTTTTATTTATTTAATTATCCTACTTCTTCTATTAATTAAATAAATATTTATTTATTTAATTAATTCATTAGCTTTTTCTACCCATGACAAATGTCATTCATCTCTTAATTCATACACTACCTACCCCTTTCATTATTTTATTATTTCCTTTACCTACCCTCTAATCCTAGCCGACCTCCTTTTTACACCTCTCAATCTTATCCCTCCATTTCATATTGTGTCTTCTATTTAAGAAGATGCTTTCTTCATTATCAAACCCTAATGACCTAATCACTCATGCTAATGATCTTTCATGCAACTTGCTACACTACGATCCTACTTGCAACCACATTCCGTTCTTTGTTGAGCTCTTGTGTATACAAAAATCTGAGAGCAAATATATCAAGCAAGATCAATGGAGATAAGAAGAATGGAGATCAAAACCCTATTGGACATGTGATGGTATAATCTTTGTGATTTTGTTTTATTTTGCATTGTCTTAGGTAATCTTCATATGTTATGGTGGATCTTTGTTGATTGTTAGGCTAGGGTTTAGTGGTTGGATTCATTTAGCCTTTCAATATTGTTATTATTGTTATCCATTTTCACCATGAACACATAATGTTCCTAGAATCTTATATAGTCATGTGACTTGATCATTCACCCTTTATTGAGAAGTGATGGCCCCAATTGCATCTTTAGTGAGATATGAAAACTAAACATGAAGCTACTAAACACTATAATAATTTTCTTAAATTGCATATTGTCTCACCTTAGTCATTCTATGTAGACGATATTAACTTCAGTGAGTGTACATTATGATATTTTAAATTATATTGTCTTGCATGACTAGGTGTAAGTGCTTAGGATCTAGGTCTAAATGATGTTGAGTTCATGCGTGCTCAAGAACAAAATGAAAATATAGTTTGAAGGGTTTCACATTGACTATTGAATGCAAAACCAAGTATTGTAGGAGATCTAAACTAAATGCATTCTCACTAGTTGGACCTAAAATGATGCATAGACCATAACACATGGAATTCATCTTTTGATGTGGACCCTTGAAGCATTCTTTGTAAAGATACAACCAATTTTTTTCATCAACCTTTAATGATTAAGGTGTTGTTCTTGCTTTGAGATGGATTGTCCTTGGTATTAGTTTTTGACTAAGTGTTAAATGGGATGCATAGATCATTCTTGTGGTTGTTGCCTCGAGTGTTGTATGGTGTGTTTGGATCACACATATCTTTTGAGATGGTATTCCTCAACATGTCTATTGTCGGTGTTTTGTGTTTTGTGTATGGTAGGGTGCCAACCTCCTTGTGAGGACTTGATGTATTTTGTTAAACCTTGTTGGATGATTTTCATGTGCTTTGGCTAGTATGCATTGAGCAAGAATGTGTGGCATGTGCATTGAGTGCATAATGTATATGGTTATTTCTCCACCTGATATGTAGGCATGAGTTATTCCTCGATAGTGATTATATAAAAAATGTCACTTTGGGCCTACATGTTTGGTAGGCACTATTGCACTTGCTTTAAGTGTGAGATGTTCTTGTTTTCCCTTACGATTTTTGGATATGAATGAATGATGATTCAAGTATCCATGTGTTGTGGACAACTCATAAATGTGTCATTTTATAATGGTTGTTTATCTCCTAATTTCATAGAATTTTTTTCAAAGATTAAATCTTATATATGAATAGTGTAAATGCATTGGAATTTGAGAAACTGGGAAAAAGTGAAAAAGGATAAATTGGCAATTTGATATGAATAATAAAGTATATATAAATGATTGCAATTAATTAAAATTTGTAGTAAAATGAATATAGAACATATTTGGATTTGGGTTTAAAATTAATAACTTGTGTTAGAAAATATGCAATTTGATCATTGAATATCTAGTTTCCTCTTATATCTCTTAGTGTGTATCGTTGTGATTACATGACTTGTTGAGGGGTCATTTGGAGTCCTCTAAGTGGTATTGGTGGGGTTGGGAGTGTTGGGGATTTTTCTTGCTACCTCCAACCCTAAGGAAATTATAAGGCTCTAAGCTAGGGAATTGAACCCACAACATTTAATTTGCACTATCAACAGGTTGAAGACAAGAAAACACCGAGCTTTCTTCACTTTGAGCTCTACCTAACTCAAGGGGGTATTCCTTTTGAATCTGCATACTCAATGTATTTATGACACTACTATAACAAGCAGGCTTACAGATGGTAGATATTTCTTAGTCATATAGGGACCGTGTAATCCAATTTGTATTTATCCTTAAATCCCATTGGCTTTGAAATTCATTGAGAAAACAAAATCATGCGCTACTAAAAGGGTACAAGGGGATATCTAGCGCACATACTGAAATTACCCTTCCAACATTTCAAGAAGAAAGAAAGAAAAAGGAAAGAAATAATTCTCAAGAGATGCTTTTGAAACTAATTCTAAAGCCATATCTGCAGTCCAGTGCATATCTAAGAGAATAGAGTCACACCCACAAATTCTGAGAACAAACCCACATTGTAAAACCACTCTAATTAGGCAATTTTCAGAGTATTAATGCCTGACATTAATATAACTCCAACTGCCTGTTGTATCAATTATTCTTATTAATCCATTATGCATTCACATAATTCATTGTAATATGTAAACATGATTTAATTCCTTCCTTGAAGAAAACCCATAAACATGATTACACACTGATACAAAATATACTAGGACAAACCAAAATATCCTTAATATCTTAATTCATGTTAACCCTGAAAATACAAAAGGAGACAATCCTGTTACTAATTGAAGCTTAAAAAATGGAAAGAGAACACTCCTTTACGAGACAACTTGAAACTTTAGATTAGGATAGTCTTGTTTCTACCCACCCAAAATATAAAGATTTCATAATCCCTTCCTCTAGCAAGCAACCACAGATAACCCCCCATTGATCCACATTAGTACCTCCCTATCCATGCGACATTACATGGCAACTGTTACTTCATTGTGATCCCTCAAACAAAACAAGAAATTCAAAACCAACCCTATTTGCAACCTCCATAATGACATGCCCCTTAGTGGGGACCACTTCGAACTTCATCTCCGCAAAGTATTCAGTTCACCTTGTATATCCTTCACGGTAACGCGGGGTCGCATATTTTATTGGCTGCTTCTTTTATCTCCTCTCTCGGCTACCCTCAAACTGTTCTCGTCAACAACTTGTTACTTGGCGGGACTATGGGAGCACTGCACCGTCTGCTTGTTTTCATCTGCATACCAGCACAACAATGTAAAGGAAGATAGAAAGCCTTGCGGGAGAACAAATGAGGCACATGAAGCGCAACTTTGACCATAAAGCAAAGGTTGTGACACCGTACATTTTTAAACATAATGGAACAAGGTTAGGCCATGAAAAAGAAATAGATTAACTCATTTAGGATTTCAAGAGGGGGTCGGTTTTGGAATGAAGTAAAATTCATAAATCCACAACTTAAGTTATGGGTGACCGGGAGAAGATAGATTAACCGACAATAACTTATTTAGGATTTCACCAGGGGGTCGGTTTTGGAATGAAGTAAAATCCATAAATCCACAACTTAAGTTATGGGTGACCAGGAGAAGAGATCACTAGTGAAAAAGAACATACTTGCCAAAGGGATGTTTGAAATCTTACTAGGACACAATTCTAAGTTTCTCCATTATCCCCGAGTTTCTGGAAAACTTTGAAGGTGCCAACAAGGAGGTGTAGAAAACTTTCATTAGTATCACTTAAAAATTTGTTTCCTAATGTGTTGTAGTATTTCCATGCCTTGGCCACATGATTGAGAATGGGAGCAATCCTGTTGCTAATGATCTATCCCTTGCCTATCGTGGAGGTGGCAATAATCTAGGTTACATAATGATCCCTCAACCTATAATTTTGTAAATTGAGCTTTGCAACATCTACCTCCAATTTCCTAACAGCGACTCCTGTAAACATAACCATATTTACTATTAATGCTACAACTTGAGAGGCACTAGTGTCCCCTAATCTCGTAACAATCAAATTTCCAATGAGTTGACTTGGAGCTTTAATCACTTGTGGTTTATTGGTGCTTGGGTATACTAACCAAATGGCCCACGCCTCATTCTTTGGATCAAATCTTGAACTAAAATATAAGTTACAAGCTTCTTCATTAAATGTGAGGATGGGCTCATCACTCTGTTTCCTTTTTATGGTCAATGCTAATAGACTTCCAAAATCGATCATATAAACAAGAGAATACAGTTTCTGGATTCAATTGTGTTCAAGATTTATATGCATCAACAATTCTGATCACACTTCATAATCCATCATTAGATTGAACAAAGCAATGATAAAAGATATGTCCCAACCCTCCAAAATACCACTATCCTTCACTATGTCTTCCCTTCTTTGAATTCAAATATTCCATTTCATCATGAATATACTGCCAAATATTTGCTACAACCTTTTTCTCTATTTGCTGATGTCACATCCCTCTTTCTTATCTTTCTTATCTTTCTTATCTCCTTTTTGAAACTTTTCACCAGTGATCATAAGGATGGATTGGCACTGATGAACTTGTGGTCCTCCATGCATTCTCCATAGCTAGCTGCCCTTACATCATCAATCACTTTGCATATATATTAACTCAACCCTTACAAAGTAATATAGTAAAACTAGTAACATGTCCTTTAGTAATCAAATAAGTGTACGCGGGAGAGTTAGTGGGTCGAAGACATTTGTGGCATAAAAGAATTCTATAGGTCGACGTGCTTGGGACGAAGGGACATAAAGAGAAGAATCCAAGAAATTGGCTTGCAAAAGTGCTTTTGGTCTTGATATGACTCGTGAGTGAGTCATCATACAAAATAACCATAGGCTACTATTTTAATCTTAATTTTTAAATTTGAATAATGTCACACCATGGAAGCAACCAGTAACTCATATTTGTCGTATACTTACTTTCCTAGCTCCCCTCCCTATGACTAGATATTGGATTGACACTTTATTCCAACGTATCCGTATACAAGTTTATATTCATGACATATCTAATATATTTTTTAATTTGCAATATGTCATATCATGCAACTAACTCAAATTTGTCGTGTAATATTTGAGCTCCCTCCCTATGACTAGATATGATCCAGGTGGATTTTCACTAAAAATATTCAACACTTCCCGCATCTTTCTCTCGATCAGTCTGGCTCTAAGGATCTCGGGATACAAAATGGCAAGTTTAATATTTGTTAAGTGTGAGCCATGGAAATAGGGGCTTGGGTTTATCTGCGTTCACACACACCCACCAATTTACATTATTTTAAAACCAAACAAATAAAACTCGATCATATCATATTTATAGCCCCAACTAATAATGTAAGCCACGGGTATTATGGGGATATAAAGATTATATTGTGAGCTCGGATTTATAAGGGCCATTGTTTTTAAAGGGGCAGGTTTATTTTAGAAGATTTATATGTTGTAAATAGGGGATATGGTTGATTTTCCAAATCATATGGTTTTAAGTCATATTGGGTAAAATTTGTGTATAAAAGGAGGGGTAAGTTGTGAGCTAGGTGGTAGTGAATTGTGAGGAAATTGGGAGAGAGTTAAGATTGGAGATTTGGTGAGAAAATTTCTTTTGGGTGTTTGATAGTGAATGGTTCATCTTTGTGCATTGGGAGCTTAAATTCAAGCTTGTTGTACGTGGGAGAAGGACTTTGTAATTCATTATCGTCAATGAGAGATAAGGAGTCTTTGTAACCATTTTCTGGAGCTGAATCAAGGATCGACCACTCCATTGGAGGGACCCGGAGACGTAGCCAATTGGCAAACTCCATTATCAACTTGTGTTTTGTCTTCTCTCTTCTTTCCCTCTTCTGTTCAATCTATCGTTATTTGATTATTATGTTTATTTAAACAATTTGATTGTAATTTTAAGACCTTCATTTAATCGTTGCAAAAGTTAACATCTCATGTGCAACAGTCATAGATCCTAACATCAGATCAAGATATATAATGGATATTGTAGTGAGAGGTACCTATGACATTTAATATATTTTAATAACCCACTTCATTAAATTGTATGTATTTCGAGTTTGTGTTTTTCTTTGGTTTTCAATTTTTTTTCATTTGTTTTTATTTGCATAAATATGTATATATGAACATATTTACATACATATGTATTTGGTTGTTTTTTTATGTTTTTTTGTCTTAATGCTTTATATATATATATATATATATATATATATATGCGGTTTCAATTTTTTGCATGCTCATTTTATGTGGTTGTGTGTAGATGTGTTCTTTTATTTCCTTCTTTATCTAATTTTTAGTTCCTTCTTTCCTTATTTGTTTTTCTTTTCATTTTTATTTAGGGTAGTACTTTTTGTTTTTTAATTTTTAATTTGGTGTTGTACTTTTTGCATTTCTCTTTCATCTCTCCTCTCTTTTTAAGTGTTCTACTAGTCTGCAACCACTCATTTTTTTTTATGCTCTCTTTCATCCCGATGATGGATCACAAAGTGTGATCCGAAACGTTGATAAAAAACTTGCACACAATCATTAATCCAGAAGCTTACTACAGATAATCCACCTCATTTTTTGGTGGAGTATTTTGTGGGAGGGTTGTCAAGTTGTAATTTTGTTTTTCATGGGTTAGTCTTCATGCATCCTAAGTTTCTAAACGGTACATTGGATTTTGATGACTTTTTTTTGTCTTCATATGCGACTTAAATACTCACATAAATTGTTTTGGCTTCTTTGAAGTTATATGTTGTGGGATTTGTTATGTATGCAAGGGTCAAAAAGTG
This sequence comes from Cryptomeria japonica, assembly GCF_030272615.1. Classification (NCBI taxonomy): domain Eukaryota; kingdom Viridiplantae; phylum Streptophyta; class Pinopsida; order Cupressales; family Cupressaceae; genus Cryptomeria; species Cryptomeria japonica. The sequence continues at coordinate 286,331,526 of NC_081405.1, forward strand.
GTCATTTTGAGTGGACATCCCGGACATATTCCCTATTGACTCGTTAATTGTTCACTTTGACTAACGCAAAATTTGCACAATTGATCCAATGTTATGCACAAATGCCCCAATAATCATGCATTATTGGAACCAATAAAATTGCACAATTTCTCTAATTACTAACTTTTTTCTAGCTACGAGGTATACCAATGGACGACTATTAGCCCATTATATGGTATTTTAGTGGGATTTTAATTAGTGAATTTCAATGAATGGTAAATGGAACTTGGGTGGTAATTGGGCCCCTTCCCCTGATGTCATGTGGATAGGTTTGAGAATAAATTGTTAAAGTTGTAAGACATTTTATTTTTCCTTATATGACAAGAGTTGTGTATCAGACATAAAAGATTTATAAGATTATGGTATCATTGGAATTAGGAAAAAATAATTATTTGATTTTTATTTACTATGATAAATTAACTTTGAACACTAAATAATGAACAAAATCACGAATATTTCTAGAAATTTTATGGCAACATTGTTTGAATACGATTCACCTAGTTTTATATGATTACATACATGTTGGAAACTTGAGTTGTTGTGCCTTGTTGTCATTGAAGTCAACCCATCTTGTTTTGTTATTGATGTCAACCTGTCTTGTATTTGACAATGAAGTAAGAATAGTACAACAGATGTTAGATGTTTCAATATGTAGGAAAGAGTATTTATGTTCAAATATGCAAGAAAGAGTATTTATGTGTTTTGGTATTACCACTTGTGTTGTTGAAGTAAGATGGTGAAGTGGAAGTCTCAATGTCTAGGAAAGAGTATTTATGTACGGTTGATATTGTTGATTTGTCTTGTGGAAATATTGGTGTATTTTCGAAAGGATGATACAATAGAAGTTTCAATACATATGAAATAATATTCAATGTCCTAGTGGAAGAATGTCTTACATTCCTCTAGTATGTGAATACTATGTTCTATAGTTTTGAATACAATGTCTATGTTCTATGTATGTTGCACTATTAGGTTTGCAAATGCTCTATGACTTAGTCAACATAGTTGATCGCTCATGCTTCTCGTAGTAAGGTTATTTGTCAGAACATGTCTGAAAAAGGTCTAATGGCTTCTAGATATGTGAATTCAAGTGTTGCGGTTTGGAGGACATGTTCATATGGTTTGTGTTGATATGTGGCGACTGATCAGCAAAGTAATGTACTATTTTTTGCTGGATAATAAGAAAGATAGGATGATTGTGTATGGTGGACGTAACCCATTCTTGGTGAACCACGTTAAATCTCTATGTTATCTGTGTCTTGTTTTATTCCTTTATCTTTTGTATTTAGATCTACATATAATTGTTAGTTCATATTTGCTTCGGATATGCTTGAAACCCTAACAATTGGTATTAGAGCGAGGTTTTCTGTAAATTGGCAGGACTTTCAGATTTGAGTGGGAGCAATGGAGGATTCCAAATTCAAGGTCAAAAAGTTTAACAACCAGAATTATCAGTTATGGAAAATGCATATGGAGGATTAATTGTATCAAAAGGATTTGTGGCGGCCATTTGGAAGGAAAGACAAAGAAAGCGACCACAATGTCAGATGAAGAGTGGGACATTTTAGATAGAAAGGCACTGGGATCCATTCGATTGTGCCTTGCACCGTCTGTAGCTTTCAATATAACAGAAGCAAAAACGACTGTAGATTTGATGGCGACATTGGCTAAGTTGTATGAGAAACCCTCAACTTCGAATAAGGTATTTCTTATGAAGCATTTTTTTAATTTGAAAATGAGTGAGGGAGGATCTGTATCAGAGCACTTAAATGAATTTAATACAATTACCAGTCAATTGTCTTCGGTAAAAATTACTTTTGCAGAAGAGGTTAGGGCTCTCTTGATTTTATGTTCTTTGCCAGAAAGCTAGAATAGCTTGGTTATGGCTGTAAGTAACTCTGTCTCTGGTAAAAATACTTTGGTATTTGATGATATTGTTGGTGTTATCCTAAGCGAGGAAATGCGAAGGAAAAACACAGGTGAGACTCCAACATCACCAAGTAGTTTTTTGAATGTGGAGAACAGAGGAAGATCAAAGGAAAGAGGAAAAGGCTCTGGGAATGAGAAGTCATGAGGGAAGTCAAAGAAAGGACGCTCTCAATCTAGAGGAAAGAAAGATTGTTGGTACTGCGGAAAGCCTAGTCATCTAAAGAAAGATTGTTGGTCTCGAAAAAACAAAGAAGGAGACAAAAATGAAAATGACAGTAAGGAAGCTAATATTGCAAGTAATACTTTACAAGATGCTTTAATCTTATGTTTGGATAATGTTAATTATTCCTAGGTAATAGATTCTGGGGCTTCAGTTCATGCTACACCCCATAGAAAATATTTTCTAGATTATGTTCAAGGTGATTTTGGACAAGTATATTTGGGTGATGATGAGCCCTGTCAAATTGTTGGAAAATGAAAGATAAAAATCAAGTTGCAAAATGGAAATGACTTATTTCTGCAAGAGGTAAGACATGTTCCTAATTTAAGAAGAAATTTAATTTCTACAGGGGAACTAGGTAGTGAAGGTTGTGTAGTTACCTTCTTAGACAGTATTTGGAAGGTCACTAAAGGATCATTAGCAGTAGCTAAAGGTGCAAAGGTAGGCACATTATATCTGTGTACTGGTAACACTTACTCTACCCTAGCTGCTACAGATAAAGTTACTGCAGGGACAACAACAATAGATGTTGCAAGGACAGATTCGATAATGTGGCACCATAGGCTTGGGCACATGAGTGAGAAAGGGATGAAAATCCTTCACTCCAAAAATCTATTGCCAGGACTAAAGAAGATTGATTTAGAGAAAACTGTGTTTATGGTAAATAGAAAAGAGTCAGATTTCTCAAGGTTGGGAAAGAGAAGAAGAGTGAGAAGTTAGAGCTTGTGCATTCAGATGTATGGGGACCGACTCAGGTATCATCTCTTGGTGGCTCTTGTTATTATGTTAATTTTATTGATGACTCAACCATAAAAACATGGATATATTTCCTAAAACAAAAATCAGATATTTTTGAAACTTTTAAGAAATGGAAAGCTTTGGTTGAGAATGAGACAGGAAAAAAATTGAAGTGTCTCAGATCGGATAATGGAGGTGAGTATTGTAGCAAAGCATTTGAAGATTACTTCTCCTTAAATGGGATTCGAAAGCAGAAGACAGTTCCAAGAACTCCACAGGAAAATAGTGTGTCAGAGAGAATGAATAGGACTATCATGGAACGCGTGAGGAGCATGAGGTTGCATGCTGAATTGCCCTTACATTTTTGGGTAGATGTTGTACATACTACTGTCTATTTCATAAATAGAGGACCTTCAACCCCTTTGGATGGTGGTATTCCAGAGGAGGCATGGACTGGTAAAAAGGTAAATTATTCTTTTATGAAAACCTTTGGTTGTGAAGTTTTTGTCCATGTTGATAAAGAAAACAGAACCAAGCTTGATGCTAAATCTCAGAAATGTACCTTCATTGGATATGGGATAGATGAATATGGCTATCGGTTATGGGATTTTGAAAATAAGAAAATAATTAGAAGTAGAGATGTTATATTCAATGAGAAGGTTATGTATAAAGAACAGGTGTAGGAAAAGCAGCATGAACAGGACAAACAAGAATATGTGGTGTTGGATGAGATTCCTAAAAATGAAATGCCACAGGTACCTGATGCTTAGCAACAATAGATTGTCCCACAAACTCCTGCAAGTGTTAGACATTCTACGAGGTCAAGTAGACCCCTTGGAAGATTTTCTCCTTCTTTGTATTCTATTTTATTAACTGATTCTGGTGAACCAGAAGAATATGAAGAAGCAATGCATGTGGATGCCAAACAATAGTGGGAGCTAGGCATGAAAGAGGAGATGGACTCCTTGATGAAAAATAAGACTTGGGATAGTCCCTTTACTTGCAAAAAAAAGATCCTTGCCTAACAAATGGGTTTATCGGCTGAAGGAGGAGGAAGGAGGTCAGAAAAGATATAAGGCCAGACTTGTGGTAAAAGGTTTTGCACAGAAAAAGAGTATAGATTATGATGAAATATTTTCTCCAGTAGTAAAAATGACTTCAAGTAGAACTATACTTAGTCTTGTGGCTACAGATGATTTACATTTTGAACAATTAGATGTCAAAACAACTTTTCTCCATGGAGATTTGGAGGAGGAAATTTACATGTTGCAACCACAGGGATATGAGGTCAAAGGTAAGGAGAACTTGGTGTGCAGGTTAAAGAAAAGTTTGTATGGCCTAAAGCAAGCACCCCAACAATGGTATTTAAAATTTGATAGTTTCATGGCTGAACATGGTTATCATAGATGTCATTCTGATCATTGTGTATATTTTAAGAGATTGGATAATGGCAGTTATATTATCCTGTTGCTTTATGTTGATGACATGCTTGTTGTTGGGTCTAACATGCAACATATAAATGATCTTAAACAAAAATTAGCTAGGTCATTTGCAATGAAGGATTTGGGTGCAGCTAAGCAAATTATCGGTATGAGGATTATACGAGACAGGAAAAATAGAACCTTGAATTTGTCCCAAAGTGAGTATATAAAGAAGGTGTTGAAAAGATTTAACATGCAAGATGCAAAAGAAGTTAGTACACCTTTGGCTAGTCATTTCAAATTGACTAAGGAGATGTGCCCAAAGGCACAGAAAGAGGTAAATAAAATATCTAACATCCCGTATTCATCAGCTGTTGGCAGTCTGATGTATGCAATAGTTTGCACAAGGCCAAATATTGCACATGCAGTGGGAGTTGTGAGCAGGTTTATGAGTAATCCGAGTATGGAACATTGGAATGCTGTGAAATGGATTCTTCGGTATTTGAAAGGAACTACTACGAAGGCATTGTGTTTCAAAGGATCTAATGCTGCTCTGAGTGGATTTGTTGACTCTGATCTGGTAGGTAATATTGATTCACGGAGGAGTACTACAGGGTATGTTTTTACTATAGGGGGAACTGCAGTCAGTTGGATTTCTAGGCTGCAAAAGGTTGTTAGACTTTCAACCACTGAAGCTGAGTATGTTGTTCCTACAGAAGCCATCAAGGAGATGATTTGGTTACAATATTTTCTGGAGGAATTGGGTCAGACACAGGAGGATCACCCATTGTATACTGATAGCCAAAGTGCCATTCATCTTGCGAAGAACTCTTCTTTTTATTCAAGGATAATGTTTTGGGTCTCACCTTGGTGTGTGTAGATCTGTATTGTGCAATTAGCATTGAAGATTTATTTTTTGGCCGACTTGCTGACGTGCTTTAATGCTTATCTACACGTTTCATTTGATGTTGAGCAACCTGCAAGCTATTTCTCCAACCTTGCTAATATTGATTTATGTTTTTTAACACCATTAAAGGATACATTTCATAGAGATCAAAACCCTTGTGAGGCATCACGAAGAGGCTCCCAAATCTTCCCTTTCATTTCCATCGAATTATATTTTGAACTTCCTATGTATAATATTGAAACTCTTCATCAAATGCTTCCAAATATGGTACCCAAGCTTTCTAAACTATATCAAATAACTTTTTGTTTTAAATTCCTTTGAAAGGTGAATAAAAATCAAGTACCAAGTCGTGCTCTTTGGAATAATGAAATGTTTTTTATTAGTTTCTCAAACATCAGTAGCTTTTCCTTCCATTTTAGGCACCTGAAACAAAAGAATAAAACAAGAATGGAATGCCAATATACACTTTCCTTATGAACACATTCTTAAGGATCCAAATTGAATAAATTAATTCATTTCTAATTTGTAACACTTGTAAAATCACATTAAACACCATGTTTGCCTCTGATTTTTGAAATGAAAGTCAAGTATTGATAAAATATAAAGTCAAGCATTTATAAAACTAATATTTTATCCTTGAACACTCCAAAATATGCTCCACCAAAAATGAAAAACATGAACATAAAAAAAATAAAATTTTTGGGCAATGCAAGATTGCCTCTAGACTCGAAAGCTCTCGCATCATTATGCAATATTGTGCTAAGCATGTCTAATTTAGTTAGTCTTCACCTCTTTTTGATTACATGTACTCCCAAATTCAAATTAATCTAGGTTTATTTATGCTTGTGTATGCATTTAATTGGATAATGTAATCTAGGGTTATTTATACTTATGTGCATTTTAATAGATTAGCCTAGATTAAGCTTAGATAATGTTTATTTTCCTTTACGATTTTATTTATGGAGCTAAACAAGCTACTATCACATCCAACAATCAAAATGACAAAAAAAAGTGCACCTTACATGTAATCATATGGACACAAGCTTCATTTGATATTTTAGTACTAGCTTATATATATTAATATTTTATATATAAAATATGCCGAGAGATATCCTTCTCGAGGCACCTATTTGACTTTAGGGCATAAAATTGATCAAAAATAGGCACCTTAAGAAGGATATCTCTTGGCATATTATATATATATATAATATTAATTTATATATAAGCTAGTAGTAGTCACGATGCAACATGGAAGACATAAAATTTAGTAAATAAATAATTATATTATTGTATTATTAGACTTAGGCTTAGGCTTAGGGTTTAAGGTTAGGATAGGGATAGGTTTTGGGTTATGGTTAGGGTTCAAGGTTATGGTTGGATTATGATTAGGGTTATGATTAGGGTTGGGGTTAGGGTGAGTATTATGGTTAGGCTTATGGTTAAGGGTTATTGTTAGGATTATAGTTAGGGTTAGGATTAACATCATGGCTAGGGATAGGATTAGGATTAGGGATATGGTCAATGGTTAGGGTTAGAATTTACATCATGGTTGGGGTTAGAGTTAGAGAGTTGGGGTTAGGGTTAGGATTATGGTTAGGATTAGGATTATGCAATATGATTAGGATTATGGCTAAGGTTAGGATTTAAATCATGGTTAGGGATATAGGATGAGGGTTTATATCATGGTTAGGGATAGGGACAAGGTTAAGGGTTAGGGTTAGGATTAACATCATGGTTAGGGTAAGGATTAAAGGGTTTTAAGATTTAGATTATAGTTAGGTTTAGGGTTGAGGGTTATGGTTAGGATTATGGATAGGGTTAGGGTTGATATCATGGTTGGGTTAGGGTTAGTGTTAAGGGTTAGTGTTAGCATTATAGCTAGGGTTTACATAATGGTTAGGACTAGGTTTAGGGTTACGATTAAGATTTACATCATAGTTAGGGTTGGGGTTAGAATTATGGCTAGGGTTAGGGCTTATTTTTATGTGGGTTACTATTTACATCATACTAAGGGTTAGGGTAATGGTTATGGTTATGGTTTGGGTTAAGGATTAGGCGTTAGGATTAGAATTACGGTTATGGTTTACATCATGGTTAAGGTTACAGTTAGGTTTAAGGTTTGGGTTACATTCAGGTTGAGAGTTAAAGTTATGGTTATGATTAGAGTTTAGGGTAAGGGTTAGGATTAAGGTTAGGGTTAGGGTTTAGTTTTATGGTTAGTGTTGGGGTTAGGGTTTAGTGTCATGGTTTGTGTTAGGTTAGGATCAAGGTTAAGAGTTAGGGTTAGGATTATGTTTAGGGTTTAAATTATGGTTAGGGTTAGGGTTAGGATTACGACTAGTGTCAGGCTTATGATTATGGTTAGGGTTTGATTTACATCATGCTTAAGGTTAGGGTTTAGGTTTAGAGTTAGGGTTGGGTTTTTGGTTTATGTTTTAGGGTTAGGACTAAGGATCATTACTAGGGTTAGGGTTCAAGGTTATAGTTAGGTTACAATTAGGATTAGGTTTAGGGTTAGGGATATGGTTAGGGTTAGGTTTACATCATGATTAGGGTTAGGGTCAAGAATTAGGGTTAGGATTATGGATTGGGTTAGGATCTACATCATGGTTAGTGTTAGGGTTACGATTATGGTTATGGTTAGGGTCTGCATAATGATTAGGATTAGGGTTAGTACTAAGGTTTATTGTTAGGGTTAGGGTTTATGGGTATGTATAGATTAGGATTGAGATTAGGGTTAGGATTAGGATTTTAATTATGGTTAGGTTTTAGGGTTATGGTTTACACCATGGTTGAGGTTATGATTAGGGCCAGGATTATAGTTAGGCTAAGGGTTTAGCTTGGTTATGGTTAGGGTCTGCATAATGATTAGGATTAGGGTTAGTACTAAGGTTTATTGTTAGGGTTAGGGTTTATGGGTATGTATAGATTAGGATTGAGATTAGGGTTAGGATTAGGATTTTAATTATGGTTAGGTTTTAGGGTTATGGTTTACACCATGGTTGAGGTTATGATTAGGGCCAGGATTATAGTTAGGCTAAGGGTTTAGCTTGGTTATGGTTTAGATTTTGGCTAGGGTTAGGGTTGACATCATAGTTAGGGTTAGGATTAGGGTTAGGGTTAAGGCTTAGGATTAGGATTATGTTTAGGATTTAGGGATAGGGTTAGGTTTAGAGTTAGGGTAATGATTAGGGTTAGTATTTACATCAGGGTTAGGTTTATGGCTTAGGATTATGGTTAGGCTTATATTTTAGGGTTATGGTTAAGATTATGGCCAGGGTTAAGGTTTATATCATGATTAGGGTTAAGGGTTATGTTTAAAATTATGACTAGGGTGAGGTTGAGGGTTAGAGTTATGGTTAGTTTTAGGATTTACATTATGTTTACAATTAGGGTAATGATTATGGTTAGGGTCTAGGATTATGGTTAGGGTTAGGGTTTACATCATGTTTAGGGTTTAGGGTAAGGATTAGGGTTTAGGGTTAGGTTTTACATCATGGTTAGGGTTAGAGTAAGGGTTAGATTTAGGATTAAGGTTTGATTTGTTTTAATGTTCAATTAGGTTCAAGGTTGGGTAATGATTCCATATGGTTTATACTAGGGTTCAATTTATTTTACTAATAGAATTACGGTTCAAATTAGTTAAGTTTTGATTTACGTTAAGGAGGATTAGGGTTCAATTTAGTTTAATTTTAGGATTAAGGCTTGATATGGTCTAGGGTTTCAGTTCAAATTGGTTTATTGTTAGGGTTAGGGTGTAATTTGGTTTACTATTATGATAGCTATATTTTGGTTTATTGTTAAATTATTTTTAGGGCTAGGGTTCAATTTGGTTTGATTTTAGGGTTTAATTCACTTTAATAGTAGGGTTTTAGGTTTTAAATAAGGTTGGGGTTCAATTAGGGTTAGGGTTGGAGTTAGGACGAGCATTTAGTTACTATTTGATTAGGGTTGTGGCTAGGTAAGGATTATAATTGAATTACAATTATTGATTATGGTTACCATTAGAGTAGGATTATGGTTCAAGAAAGATTACAATTCAATTAGGTTTATGATTAGGGTTAAGGTCATAAATTAGGGTTCAAGTTCAATTTGGTTTACTATTAAGGGTAGGGCTAAGGATTAGGGTTGTGGTTCAATTTGGTGGTTATAGTTTTGTCTTTTAGTTTTCAATTGAAAACAAGTTAATATTGGTCAATTCATTAATTTTTAATTTAATTATTGTATGCAGTGTTTCTTAATTTTGAGAGGTTATATTTGTTATATTTGACATAGATGTTCTTCTATGCTTAAGCCATCTTTCTATGATTCATTTTTTTAATTAAAATAATTTATTTTGAAATAATATATCAATGTTATTTTCTTTTTCTTTGAAAAACATATAAGAAACTATTAAAAATATTCATATATCAAAATTAATTAATTAAATAAATAAATAATAAATTTATACTTACATTAACCATATAAAAGATGCACCACATTGACAACTTTTATTGCTAGAGTAAATTAAAAAAACAAACTTCTATTTACTTATTTTATAGATGGCCAAAGTTATTCCAATGAATAACTATCTTTTATGTACTAATCTTGAATTTAATGATTAAATTTAATAGATGGATACACATTTGAAGGATACAAATTACATGTGTAGATGTTCAAAATCAACTAACCTATACAATATTAAAAAGTGGAGTAAAAACTACATTGCCAATTTGATCACACTTCATTAATTATTATATTGAGTAAAAGATCAATTTGATTTAGTTTTAGAGTTAGAATTCAATTTGGTTTAGTATTAAGTGGTAAGGTTCAAATTGGTTTAGGGCACTTAGGGTTAAATTTGGTTTGAAATAAAACTATTGGTTGGGATTTTGGTTTAGTGTTAGGGTTAAATTTGGTCAAGGGTTAGGGTTAGGTTTTCCTTTGCTTGAAGGTCAGGGTTATATTTTTAAGGATAGTTTTGTCTTATAGTTTTTAGTTCAAGAGAAATTTAATATTGAGTAATTCTTTAGTTAACAATTGAAAAACAAAGTTAAAATATTGAAGAATTCATTAGTTTTCAATTTTATGATTGTATATAGTGTTTCTCAATTTTAAGAGGTTATATTTATTACATTGACATAGATATTCATTTGTGCTTAATTTAGTTTTTCATGGTTCATTCATTTAATTAAAAAATAAATAATAGATTTATACTCACATTACCTATTATAAAAGAGACACTACATTGACAATTTTTATTAGTTTGATAAATTAAAAAATTAATTCCATTGTACATGTTGTTTTTCTCAAATTTGAGAAGTTATATTTATTACATTGACATATATGTTCTTCTATGCTTAATTTAGTTTTCCATGGTTCATTTATTTATTTAACCTATATGATTCCTTTCAATAATATATCTATGTTTATTTATTTTCTTTAAAAAAAACCGTTTAAAATATTCATATATCAAACTTTAATTAATTAAAAAATAAATAATAGAATTATACCTACATTAACTATATAAAAGAAGCACTATATTGACAACTTTTATTACTTAGATACATTAAAAAATTAACTCTTTTTAAATTATTTTATAGATGAAAAAAGTTCTTTTAATGTGTAACATGCTTTTATGTACTAATATTGAATTTAATGATTAAATTTACTAGATGACTACACATTGGAAGGCCAACAATTTTAATCTTTACAACTTTTAGATTGATCATCTCTCTCCATGTATCATTTATATAATATTTAATTTAAATATCACATTTTTAATAGTTAAACAATCAATAAACTTCATAGGAAGATACCTATAGCTAAAATATTTAAAGTAGCCGTAAGACCAAAAATGTTGCCTCATTAAGCCTATCCAGGAATTGCATGTCATGTCACCAATATTGTACAGGATTTACTAAATAGCTCAATCTGGAACTATTAAAATGATTCATGTCAAATAGTAAAAACCATGATAGCTTAAGGTTCCATCTTAATTGGTATAAATTATATAAAATGTTTTGTTTAGCAATGTCATGATTGCAAACTATAGAACCAGACCCATAGCCAATGATCCTCCTTTGGGAGAAAAACATAAAAAGAATGTTTTAGAGGGTGGCGAGAGTGCCAGTGGAGGGAAGAATAGCTCGGGTCCTTGTACTAGGACCAGGAGCCGGAGCCAGGACTAGGGTATCTCCAGATTCATCATGGAGGATCTGGAGAAAATCAACAAGAAGGTTATTCAGAAGAATTTTGAACTGGTGCACTCTCTCAATTGAATGCTTTTTCTTGTTTTTTTGGGGCTCTTAGTGTTGTTTTTGGCTTTGGGTTTGTGTGGGGTTTGTTCCCTATTTCTCTTCTGTCTAATGTTGGCTGCTGGCCTTGGTCTGTAAAAAATTGGGTTTCGGTTCCTGTAATCCTATTTATTTTTATCAAAAACATAACTGACATGTTTTCATTTGAAATGTGATAAAAATATATTTGTTATTTGGAAGCTTTGAATAATTTTTGGGGAAATCACACTCTAAAAGAATAGAGTTAGCACTATTGTTCCCAGTGAAATCATACAAAATATGAACTAGATTGAATATTATAAGAAAATCAAAGTGCTCGATTAGTTTATTTAATAAATGAACCACCCCTCAACTATGTGTTACCTCCCTTTCTACATTCATGTTCACTTATAAAGAATAAAACTTGTCTCTATTTGCTATCATACAATTTTCAGCTCTAAACTTTAGATCTACGTAAAGTTATATGAATTGCAATCTATCTTCTTGGCTTCTACTGGATTTGTTGCATTGCAATATCATACAATTTTCAGCTCTAAACTTTAGATCTACGTAAAGTTATATGAATTGCAATCTATCTTCTTGGCTTCTACTGGATTTGTTGCATTGCAATTTTTTTCCTTACTACTTTTGTTGCATTGCAATTTTATTCCTTACTACTTTTGACTTCACCACTTGTCTCTGTTTGCTGCCACATATTTTTACAGTTTACGCTTAGCAATTCAAAAAATTCCATATATAAAGGTCAATACATGTAGGCATTTGTAACAACATTGCGATTGTAAATATATCACACAAGAAAGCTCCCAAACCTGCCAATAGCTAAATCCCAATAATTGAAACAAATCCATAGTCATGTCTTCTCTTGATTGTAGGGAAGAACTTAAAAAAAGAAGCTACTACAACTACACAAACAAGATAACCACTTACTCAAGTCCAGAGAGAAAAAAACAATGATTTTTAAAGAAAGCATCGAGAAATTAGTTAATTTTTTTTATTTTTAACTTGGATGAACTTTCGATCACTTTAAAGAATAAGAACATCTAAAAACATTAATAAAATTGATAACAAAGAAAATAGATATTTGAATTTTCTCTTTGCATTCACCCAAATTATCACAATATTCACAAATTTTGCTTCATTATTTATCTTCTTGTTCTGTTTTAAATGTTAAAAATTAAAACATTGAACTTTCAATCTTAACTGTTTAGGCTTTGTTTTTACAAAAATACTCAATTATCGACTTCTTCGACATCTTTGAAAAGATTTTTCTCGAGGAACGACGTGGAGTTGAGAATATATTCAATAGATCATGGTCATCGTAGAGTATGATTCACGGTTTGGATATGAACTTGATATATCATGTCAGATTAGACTAATAATTATTTTGTTATTTAGGGTTTTATATTTATGATTTACATTGACACGTGAATTGTATGGATGCAGAAATATTTCTCCATGAATAATTTATAACTGTAATTGCTTGACGTTGTTGATGCAAGGGGAGAGGATCTAGTAGTTGAGCACCCTAACTTCACGCTTCTCAAAATCCTACATGGAAATTTCAAATCACTCCCATTTTTTTATAGCAACTTACTTGGCAAGTCCCCTGCTTATAACTAAGGTTTCAATGCTACATCATCAAATATGATGCCACATCAACATGCTTTTTGCTAAGGTGTCCAAAACATCCCCAAAAAAAGGCGAGACCAATAGTCGTGCATAAGGGGGCCCCATACTTGTGCAACTGATATGACATCACATGATTGGTCGCTTTTTACAAATAAGGTACATTTGATTCAATTATGAGTATTAAAAACATAACTATTGGTGCAATGTTGTCAAAAAATTGGACATTAAATCAAAAAGTATGGGTATTAAATCAACAACTACTATCACAACAATTGGAACACGCTCAACTACTGGGTCCTCTCCCCTATATGTGCAGTTCAACTATGACAAACATTCATTTCACTACTCAATTGGTACTGGCAAAAAATTTATGGCGAATCAAGGAAAAACACACTATGGAAGTCACAAACACAAACATATTTACCACCATTGATGAATTTTAAATTAGCCAAAATGGAAGTTTCTTCCCAATTGAGGCACATTGTATAGCTTTACAATTGATTTTTTAGAAAACATCACATCATGATAAACTACACATGCCTAAAATAAACTCAGAGATATGTTCAGATATCCATGTTTTTTTATACTTGTCTTTGAAAAAGGAAATGGAAAAGACATTGTAAAGGTGAAGTTAACATTGATCTAATTTAGAATGGAAAAACCAATTTGATTGAATATGCTTCTGCATCAATGAGTTATGACCATTGTTAATAGTAACCCTTATTATTGATCTTGAAAATGACCCCCATTACCCAAAAGATATGAGTAGGAACAACCTTGTTGTTACAAATAAAGAGGCTTTTTCCCACCTTAATAGTAGTAATATATCTTTTTCTTTATTATAAAGTGATATTTGTAATGACCCTTATTGATGATATTTATAAGCACTCTTTTCCATCTCTAACCATCCACAACATTTCGAGGCACTACAAGCACCAGTTTTGGAGACAATATAATGAGAATGTGGACCCAAGAAAGATCCATAATTTGAATATAAGAAGAAATCCAAGAAACCAAGGGGAATCAAACAATTGAGAGCAACTAAAATGTGCATGACTCACCAAAAAACATAAAAGAATTGGCACAAAAAGTCAATTTCATTTGTCAACAGTTGGAAAGAGTGGATGAAATGTTAGAAAGGAAATGTTTGGAAGCAACATAGAGGTATCTTATTATTGATAGTAATTAGCACTATTTTTCATCTTTGATCATCTGCCACATTCCCAGGTACTATGGAACCAAGGGAGAGCCATAATTCTAAAAAAATAAGACACCCAAGAAACTAGGGGACAATAGGTAATGTAGTACCCCTACTCGTTTGAACTCATTAGACTCAGATTTTATTATTGTTTATTTTCTGTGGATACTGTATGCGGGAATTGCGGGTCGATAGAACTTAATATGTGAAAAATGTTCCAAAATACCTATCCACACACACACACAGGACTTCTTGGTGCAAGCTATGGAGTAATGAAGTATTACTCAGCTTCCCAAGGTTGGTCCCATGGTTCTCTATCTTACAATGTCCCTCAAACCAATGTTTTTGCTCTCAGATTACTGAGCAAAATGGTTTAGGGATGGCAAATGAAAGAACGAGGGATGCTTTGATAGATTTTAGTATGAGATGCATCCTAAGCTATGCATGATTCTAGAAATGCAATAAACTAGATGATAAGATGACAAGGTTAGTATGAGTACTATCCTAACATGATATATTTAGTCTATGATTGAGCTAAAATGATAAAGAAATTATTCTAAACATGCATATTTAGACTAGTTCCTGATTTAAAAGAGGCTAAAATGATGAGCATAAAATGAGATATGAAAGCTTGAATGTATTTGAGCATAGTGCGATACTACAAATTTGAAGGGTGATCTAAAATGGAGGAATGAGAGCTCTATTTATAGCAAAAATAGGGCAATGGATGGTCAGGATTGAAAGAGTTGATCAAGGGTTGAGTTTGAAAGTTGGGGATCCATGTTTGCAATTTGCACCAATGAAATGGTGACAAATGTCAACATAGGGTTGGGTTGAGAGAAGGGGTAGGAGACATTAAATGCCTGAGAAGACCTTAGGGTTATCTAGAAGGTAAGGGTCAAGTCTAAATTAAGATTACCCACTGGATTAAGAGTTAATCCAAGGATAAACCTTTGTGCAAATGATTAAGAGATAATCATGGTCAAAGCATTAAATGCTTGATGAGACCCTTGGGTTGGATGAAGGTTAAGTTAGGCAAAAAGTCTCTAACCATGTAAGAGGGTTGAATTAACCATTAATGGTTTGGGAGACTTTGGGAAATTAAGTGGTTGAAGGCTTGAAGCCTTTAATGGTTATCAAAGACTTTGAGGAATTAAGTGGTTGAAGGCTTGAAGCCTTTAATGGTTATCAAAGACTTTGAGGATTTGAGAAGTGACCTCCCCTTGCTTAGGGATGTGACAAAGTTTAGAAGATGGGTTAGGCTAATTAGAAGCGATTAGAAGAGTCTAGAAGGGATTAGAAAGGGGTTTAGGAAGGCAAGTGGGAGATGTAGGATTTTGCAAGTGGATGGAGGGATAATAGGATTTAATTGAAATAAAAAATTTCATTCAATTTGGTTGCAATTTGGGGAAATTAAATAAATTAGATTTATTCAATTTAGTATAACTATTTAATTAAATTTGAATTTAATTAAAAGTGGATAGGGGGGATTTAATTGAATAAAATGATTTATTCATTAAATGGTAAAAAGAAGTCTAGTGAATTTAATTTAAATAAATTGAGTAATTTACTTAATTAAATAGAGGAATGTAGATAATTTAATTAAATTGGATTTAATTAAATAGAGAAATGAACATAAAATATTCATTTAGGAATATGGTCATTTTTATACGTCTACAGATACATTACCATGATATGTTATTTAGATTTTTATGACATTATGCTTTATCTGGATATGAAATGCATAATTTATTTGCAGTATTTCAATACTTGTGATTTATGACATTTTATGGATTATTGCTATGTACTGACACTTTACTTTATTTATGCAATGTGAAATTATATGTTGTGTGTTTGCGAGTGTATTGGATGCAAGGGGACAATTTTCCTTCACTCATTTCGGTGAGACAGGGAACGTCGTGATTATCCTTCATCAGTGTGTATGCCGTGTTTTCTATATTGTATATATATGCATGTGTGGTTCGGTGATGCAGGATATTGCAGGTACAAGTACCGGGTAGGTACGGGGTATCATCTCCACTTGGCTTCACAGGTTTGAGCGTGCCTTATATTTTCTGATGGAAGTGGAGGAGATAGTAGTTGACCCTATTTTAATCAATCACACTCGTGTGAGTGTTGTTAGTTGGTCGTCCAGTCAGTTTGTTTGACCTTCGTATTTTGTTGTTTGATCTTTTTATGAGTATTTGCTTAAGATCTGTTGTGTTGTGTGTGTTTTGGTGGATTTAATTTATTAATTAATTAAGTTTATAAAATTATCTCATAGTTGAATTGTTTATGCATTGAGATTATAAATTTAGTTAATTAAAAGAAATTATTAAATTAAGTTGCAAGCTGTATGATATTATAAATATATTTTTATTTAAATTTTTTGTGGAAAAATAAATTAAATTAATTGTATTTATTATTTCCTATAATTTTAAATAAATGAAAGAATAAAATAATAAATAAATAAAATTTAAAAGAATAAATAAAATAATTAATCAAAATTAAAGTATAGCTTTAATTCTTTATTTAGAAAATTAATTAATTTGCATGAGAAAAGAAAAGAAAGAATAATGATTTTTAATTATTGCATGTTAGCTTATCTTTTGTTATAAAATTAGAAAAGAAAATAAAATTACTTTTATTCTAAATTTAGGTTTTTGGGAAAAAAACTATTGAACCTAGAATTTTAGTTTAAATAGGGGAACAAGTCTTTATTTTATATACACAGGAAACAGGTAAGGGATTTAGGTGAAGAGAAATTTATTTGGAAGCTTGTTGAAGGATTGGTTCTCTTCTACAAATTTTCTTCCAGGAAAGCTATACCAGGTTGGGTGGCTTCTTTTGATTGTTTGTTTTAAAGAAAATATTTTATTTCTTTTATCTTTCTGAATGATGTGTGTGTTAAGATGTTTGACAAATTTAAAATCCTGTCTGATTATTTCTTGTTCTTGAAGTTAATTTCTAGTTTATGGAAATAAGTTATTTCCTGGGTGTTTGTAGATTAAATTTTAAGAAAATTGGAAAAAGTTATTATGACAAATTTTGCCAAGATTTTTATTGTGCATGGAAATTGCAAGATTTGGGAGGAATGGGATTTACTAGAGAAACCATTCCCTCTTGTTTGATTTTTGTTTCGATATTTGGCTATGACAGTCCTTTTTAATATTTGTGTATCTCTGTGATATAATTAGTAATTATAGAAATAAATTTAATCATTAATTAAATTTATTGTATTATTAGAAGTTAAGGGAAATTATTTTATTATATTATTTTGGAGAAATTGTGTAATAAATAATTTCCTTGGAAATAAATTGGTTTGGAAATTAATTCTGTTTAAAAAAAAAAAAAAAAATTAATTTAAAAAAAAAAAAAATACATTGAAGCTCGGTAGCACGGCTACTGGCGGTAGCAGTACAACCTGCGGTAGTACCAGCTATCGCAAGGTAGTAGTACTACCACGGTAGTGCCTTCTACCAGCGGTAGCACGGGCTACCGTGAGTAGCACGTGTTACCGTGCATGATGACAGGGGTAATTATAATGTGCCATTCTAAGTACCTGTGGTACAGTTCAAAAATAGTGTTTTCGATATTTGTGCAGGGTTTAAAATTGATTTTATATTATATATATATTCAATTTATAGTATGGGTGTTTTTTCAGAAAATCTTATAATTTTTAGAATTGATAATTATGTTGAAAATACGTTAGGAGATTAATTCATATGTGAATTTATTTAACTTTATTGGACAAATGACAAGATGGATTTATTTGTATTAATATAGTTGTATTTCCTTATTTTCTGGAAAATCTTTAATTGCAAGTTATTTATGCTTTTGGTTGTTTTGAGAAAAGATTGCCTGTATTAGGATCTTGTGTAAATGGTGTTCTCAGTCAAGCTCAATTTCATTGCAATTCTGGTTGAGTTGTCATTATGTCCTATGTTATTATATCTCCTTGGTCAGGTGTTGTTGTATAACCTTATTGATGTGAGCCATTGTGTGGGTTTGTCCAAATGGTCAATCTTGGGTTAGTGATTATGTATCCTTCACCTGTGCTTTGTCAGGATTGGTTATGGTTGTCTATTTCGCCATAGAGTTCTTGTAGAAAGAGACATTTCCTGTTAGTGTCGTATGAGAGAGAGTGGCTTTCGAGCGGGGGCCATGCCCGAAGTGGATGACAGGATAACCCGTTGAAAGTCAGTTAAAAAGTGATAACCTAATAATTGATTAGGGGGTGGGTATAATAAATATTAATTAAGATAATATACCTCGTGCATAGGTGTAGTGCTTGTACAGGGCTCATAATGCTACGAGAAGGCCTGGAATGGAAAACTTACAACCTTGTCTTCATGAAAGGATTGGTAGGGTCTGCATGAGACTTAGTTGGAATTGGAGGCTCGGGAGAGGTTACCAGGATAACCCAAGATGGGGGCCAAGACCTATGGAAGTTGTACCATGGTATCCATCTTAAGCTATGCGATGACACTCTCTCCTTAGAGTCACTAGTGTTTTGTGAGTTGAATTACATGGATGTTTGCGAAGTCTTGTAGTCCTTTCATTCTTGTCTTACTTTTCTTTCTTGAGGGTTTTCTACTATCTCCTAGCACGGTGGGGTGGTTCCATTTCGGGATCACATGGTTGGGTGGTAGTGCCACTTCCCATCGGATGTTCTGGATTGTATCTTTGGGCGAGGAAAGGCTTCGCTGGTGTTTCTTGGTTCGTGGTTCATGTACCAGCTCTTGTTCAAGATCTTGTTTAGTTGAGACCTTATGGTCATTGTATCAGTTTTTTATGTAACCTTGATATTGTAACTTTGTAATCTGTGGCATTATTGGAAGCCATGTATTTATGGATATTGTAATAGTATGTTAGTGGAATGTATGTTAATTCAGTTGCTTGATCTTATGTATAAATGGTTTATGGAAGAATTGAATGCATGGGAATACTTGATTCTTTCATTATGGAATTTAGATGTATGTGTAGTTTTGAACTTAAGCATTTACTTTATCTAATTAAATGGACAATTGGATTAACCATGGTTTAATATAATCTACGATTAGTCTTCGTTGGTAACCCTTAGGAAATCATATGTTAGACTTCTGCTGTGTTATTAAACGTGCAATGGTTATAATACTTAATCTTTTAAAAAAATTTATTTTACCCTTTTGTTGCCTAGTTGTGTTGTTTTCCTTTAGGGTTCCTGGTGGGGCATTACAAGTAAATTGAGAGATTAAATATGCACAACTCAACCCAAAACATATAAAAATAACACAAAAATAGTGAATTTTAGCTATGGTCAGTTGCAAGAGTGGATGAATTTTGAAAGAAAATAGTGGAAAGTGAATGTTTGAAAGTAATTTAGGGGTTCTAAAGTGCTTTTTCTCACACAACAATAGAAAAATAAATAAGAAGAAAAGGAAGTCTTTGGCCAAGCCTTGGCTTAGGCCAATGGTTTTGTACTCCACTACTTCTTGCGTATAGAGTATAATAGAAAGTAGTAGTAAAACAAAGTTGAGAAGGAATAATAATGTAATAAATAACAACTTTCAAGAGACTATAAGACTTTTAATTGGACCGGTGTACAAGATTCATGCAAAAACACAACATTTAATTTTTCCTAGGTAGAAATATTGTGAAAGTAGGAAAACAAAGTTTGAAATAAATATATTGGACATCCCTAATTGCATACGACAACTTTGTTATCTATACATAAAAATATACACTTTTTCTCTAAACTAGTTGCAACTTTATAATACATTCTACACTTAGAAATGTATACACCTAAAAATGGTCTGAAGATAATTAATTAAATAAGCAATTATTTAATTAATCTCTCCTCCCCAATTTAATTGAATTCACTAAGCAATTTGATTAAATTTCCCTTTTCATCTACTTATTAATAAATATAAGGATTTATTAAATAGGTTCATTTCATTTCACCCCTTTAATTAATTAATTCAAATTAATTAATTCCCTCCACCAAAATCATTTCTTCCAACTCCTAATTAATTAAAACAATTCAAATTCATGAGTTGTTGAGATTAATTAGCCATTTTCCTAATATTTGAATTTTTAAATTCAAATTCTCCTAACTTCTACCACTTCTAAACCTAACCCATTAGCTATGGTTTTGTCTTCCATTGCTTCAATTTTCTAACCATTGCTTGTAATGATTTATTGAGTGCATTGTGGTTGCAGGTACAGGTACACTTCACAGAGCAGGACATTTTGGTGCCCACTGTGGGGCCAAAATCATCATTTTTAGCCTCCCAAGCTTCCTCAAACTTCATCTCTGCCCGATCAGAATCAGATTGTCGTACGAGTTGCCTTTCTGGTTCATACAAACTTCCTTTTAGTCTCGGATGACACCTCATCCTGACTCGTACAAGGTATAATTCTGACTCGTATGAGATTTTAGACTGCAAATTTCTTTACTCGTACTAGGCTGATCCTGTGTCATACGAGTTGATTTTCATACTCGTACTGTAGCTAATTTTGTGTCATACGAATTTCTGGTTGTTAAATCTTATGTCGTACGAGTCAATTTTGGTCCCTGTGCGAAATCTAATCATTTGTCATTCTAAGCTTCATATCATGTCGTACGAGTCTCTGCATCTGTGATTTTTGATAAACTGCAAGTTAGGGTTTTTTGATTCTAATCTGAGATTTTATAACACTAACCCTGACTGGTTTATGAGATGTTTGCAACCTAACTCTTTTATGCAGGACGCTTGTCAAAGATACGCTTGTCAAAGACAAATTCAAAACACAATCATGACTACTAATGGATCTATTTTGCAGGTTGCCTAAGGATTCAACAAAAAAAACTTTGTGTATTCTTTAAAGATTTTTAGGCACATTTCAATTTGGGCTTAAAGAAATGAACTATCATGTCTTATGTGTCTTTGATGATAGGCGAGTATGCTCTCACCTTTCTTAGGTGATCAGAAAGCTAGACTCATCTTTTTGCTTTCATTACTGCATCTCTTTAGCAGGTCTGCCCTCCCGAGGAGTTATTAACTCTTAGCCATTAAGGCTGGTGAGAGGGGAACGACCTAAGTGGGAATGGCTAACACCAAGTAATCCAATCCACTATAAAATAAATGTGTTTTTGATGAAAATCAAAGAAACGACAGTGCTTGGGAATAGCTCTCCTCCGTACCTTCGGGTATATCAAACCTTGGTTTTCAAGGCTGGGAGACCTCTTAATTGAGTTTATACCTCGACGTGCCGAACGGATCCCTTACTAGTGCTGGTTAAAATAGAAGCTACCCGATTCACCTTCGAAAGGGTGATAATCTTTGTGCAAGAGAGATAGTAACTCTCCCAAGACACTTGCCATATCGTGCCCCCATTAGCGTTTGGAGTCGGATAATATGGCGTTGAGAATCCATTATGTGAGACTCAGCGGCCGTATTTTGATTAGCTATTGGGTGTGTACCTAAGTCAGCAAGCAAAGGTTTTCATTCTCAGCCAACTTCCTTAGGGTTTAGCTTGATTGGAGTCATTTATCACATCATGTGTTTGCTGTGTATTCATCCCTAAATTGCAAAATCAGACACTTAAAATTGGAAAACCAAAGCAAAATATCAAAATTCAGTGATAAAAAACTTAAACAAACAAACACTTGTTATCTCTGTTAGGTTACTTGTCTTACGAGTCAGGAGTCTTTGTCGTATTGCTTGATCTTTTGTCGTACGAGTCAAGGTTCTATGTCGTATGAAAAACTACTATTCACATGAAGTCACTAGTCTGTCGTTCTGTCTTGTATCTCTTGTCGTTCTATGCTGCATAATTTGTTGTACGAAACTCTGCATCTGTCAGTCCAGAGCTGTGTCCTGCATGTCTGTTTTAGATTTATCATGTATGCCTGATCAATTTGTAGTAAGCATAAACACCTGTTATCTGTCAATCCATGCTTAAATTGTCTGCTTGGTTTGCTTGGTCAAGTTATCACTCATCACAATTAGACTTTAGAAAATAAACACCTCAAGATTTTCAAAGTGTTAACCCCCAACAAGTTCAAGATCTAAACATCTCAAAGTGCATTATCACCCTCTTTGATAAACTGATCACTCAAACATAGTTTCTCATTAGGATCAATCATCCTTTATCATGAAACTGAAATGTTTGGTCAAGATAATCTTGTCCCACATCGTAGGATATATCTTTCCTATTGGACTTGGTTCTTATCAAACATCACCATTGCACTCCTAAACCGAAGATCGAAAAACTTGCAAAATTTTAAACACTTGAACCATCTTTTAGTGTCATATCACTTTATGGCCTTGAAATTGACTATTGATCACTTACCAAAACAACCTTTTGGACAATCAAATCCTAGCACAATATCAAACACAATGCCCATTTTAACAAGAGAGTAGAGACATAAGATCACTGAAACATTTGAAATAGCTGAAAATCATATCAACATGACATATCAAAGCAAAACACAAGAAGAAGACATAACAAGCCGACATATCAGAGAAATCAAACAAGTCCAAAATCAGAATCAAACTATGTTAAAACCTCAAAAGGATTCAAATACTTCTGAAAAGAAAAGTGGCTCTTTTATGCACCTCTTAAAGAGATCCATAAAGGATTTGGCTAAAGAAGATCAAAATCATGCACCTATATCTAACAATGATCCATCCATCCATAAACAAATCGACTCTCCAAAGGCATCTATTCCTACACCTCCTAAAAGCTTGCAAGAACCTTCCATAGCATCCTTGCCAAATAATGCATCCAAAGCTGAAGTTTCCGAAGGGATATCCATGATTGCCATCAAGCCTATTTCAGATAATCCTATTCAAATCTCATCTCCTTCATATCCAAGCATTAATTCATTGCAAAATCCCCATAACACTTCCTTGCAAATTGAAGTCCTCATTCATAGAATGCTTGTTAAACGTGTCCTAATAGATGGGGGAGCTAGCTTGAACATTTGCTCTATGAATCTTGTTCGTGCTCTAGGCTATTTAGAAGATGTAGTTGATGCTCAGAAAAAGATAAAAATCAAAGCACATAATGAAGAAGAGAATTCATCTAAAGGAATGGTGATATTACCCATCACAGTGGGACCTCTTCAAAAAGATACAGCATGCCAAGTTTTAGACTTGGACCTACCATACAATATACTCTTGGGGAGACCATGGATACAGGATATACAGGATATTCCATCAACATGTAATCAATGCTTAAAATTTCCCTACGAGGGACAGGAAATCACAATACCAGTAGACTCAAATCCAGTGCAGTGTTGTAATAATCAGAAATTAGCTCAAGAGGTCATTGTTTCACATAACAAAGAGGAAGCACCTTCAAGTACACAATCCAAGGAACAATCATTTGAATCATTTTTGTCAAACATGGAAAAACAAATGCAGCTGAAAGATCAAGGAAGTGAAGAATATTTGCTATCATGGAAAAACAAACAAGAGCAACTTCAAATTGAGAGAGATGAAGAAGAAGATATAGTAGTCGATGTAGTTCACACATATGCAGAACAAACATCAGGAACTAGCCTACTTGATCAGAATCACATGCGATTGACATGGACTTAACCAAGGACGATCAGGAGCTACTTGTACAAGGTCATTCTGATGAGAGTATTATTCTAGACATTGACATACATGCTGAAAGCTCTGACATCTTTATCATGACCCCTAATATCTTTGAAACTATTCAACCTGAAGATCCTTTATCCTTAAGCTATCCTGAACCTATGGACTGGGAAAATGAAGGACATACTGCTATTGATACCTTTTTGAATGACCATGCCATATCCTTATATCTTGATGAAATAAAACCCGCAACAACTTTCACCAGGGATTTCGCTAACGTATCTTCAAGTCAAATGGATATCAAATCTCGTAGTCACAAAATTGAAATTCAAGAAAAAAATATCAGGTCTAATGCTAAAAACCATTTCTTGGTAACATTAGACCGAGAAAAAGTAAAAATAAAGGACGCATCTAACGGTGAAAACCTCCTTGAGGCGCCGAAAGATGGGAGATTTGACACCTTACCAGAATGTTATCAAGAGAAGTTATCTATCCTAATAGAACCAACAAAGACAACTACCATTGGCACAACTGATCTACATCCAACAACAATCTCTTTATCAGAACCAGCAAGGTAGAAATATTTTGAACCATTCAAAATATGGCAAGTCAATTTTACCTATTCATATACAGACATTGCAAGGTTCGATCCATATCTTACAATATATCACCCGAATATCAGTCCAGGAGCAAACATCAATAATGGAGCACATCATGGATCAAGAGCAAGAATCAATAAAGGAACACAACATAAATCAGAAGAAGGCATTCTATTCATCAAAATGGCTATAGAATGGAATATTAAACAACTTCAAGTCTTTGGAGACTCTCAGCTCAACATTAATCAAATCAATGATGACTATCAAACAAAAGATGACAAACTCATGCCTTGCAAAAAGATGGTGGACGATATCAAGAAACACTTTATAGAAATAACTTTTGAACAGATCCCCAAAAATGACAACAAAGCAGCAGACGCCATGGCTACACTTGCTTCTCTATTGCAGACACAGGAAAATCAAGAGTGTTATGAATTCCTGGTTGAAGAGTTGTTTCATCCTGCCTATAATTCTCCTGATTCCCAAACCATCTGTCAACTTATTGGACATAATTCCTCTCGCTATGGCCAAACTTACACATACCTGAAAGATAATATCTTACCTCCTAACTTATCGAAAAATCAAAAGAGAAATTTTATTCGCCAATCCTCCCATTATACTCTCGTCACAGATACCCTATATCTAGACGGTACTCTCTTAAGATGTCTCGAACAAGAAGAATTTGAGAAGGCGTTACATGAAGTCCATAACGACATTTGTGGCACTCATTCAAGGGGTCTTACCCTTTCGAAAAAACTCATACGCTTGGGCTACTATTGGCCGACTATGGAACGAGATTCTTTTAAGATAGCAAGAACATGCAAACAATGTCAAATCCATGAGAATTTGATCCATGCACCAGCACAAGAACTTCAATCTTTAGCAACATCATGGCCTTTCTATCAATGGGGTCTAGATCTGGTAGGAAAGATCAATCCACGCAATCAGGCAGATCGAGAAAAGAAAGACAAATTTGAACCAAACTGGTTAGGTCCATTTGTGGTCACAACAGTATTAGGGTCAGGAGCATATCAGCTATCAACACAGAACGAAGATCAACTTGAAGAACCTATCAATAGCATACATCTGCAAAAATTCTATGTCTGGAAAACCAGAAAGAAAAAATCAAAAACAGTGAAAAATCAAGAAAAATCAAAAATAGGGAAAAATCAGAAAAATCCTAAAAAGCGAAAAAGCAGAAAATCCAAAAAAAATCAAATATCAGAAAAAGTGCAATAAAAATAGATGGTGAAAACCTGGCAAACATGCACTATCTATCGGCTGGCTCTTCCATCTATTAGTTCATGCATTTTTCCACTTGCATTCATTCTTCCATCAGCGCTGATCATCATGAAGCATTTATACATACGTAAGCATCCTAGGTGGCTTCTTACCATGGTTTTGGATCATTGGATATATCATAACGACTTTGTTTCTAGGCTTGGAGCAAAATTCTACACCTAGTTGGGGGAAAAACTCTTGATCATTTTGAGATTAATCAAAAAAGTAGAACAAACAGTTAGACAACTCTTATCAAGCAAAAACTGAGACACATCCAACGTTGAACACAAGATCAAACTATCAACTATCAAGCTATCATGAAATCAATCTAAGCACATCACACACTTTTCAGTGGATAATATCCTTTTGGCTAATGATTGTAACATGATTGTTCAACTCTTTTATATTGCTTTTTGCTATCATGATTTCTGAGTGACTCCAGGATGTCATTGACTAGAGGAACAAGGAAGAAACATGATATTTTTCTTGTTTGTTGTTTGAAAATTAATCATTAATATGCATAAATTTGTCTCAGGACATGATCATCAAAATATCATTGAAGACATTTCCAATTTGCGTATTGAAATGGTTAATACTGCCTGTTTTACGCAAACAACACTCAAGTCATCTCGGTTCAATTATACCTCGATGCTTTTGTTAACTTGCTATATCAAAATCCAAGAAAGAAGTGCTCAGGTCATCATGGTTTAATTATACCATCGATGTTTGCACTCACTTCCCACATTTCAAAAGCTCAATGATGACAAAAATGCAAAATAATCCAGTGACTATTCTGGTCATAGCTTTGCATTCCATTGCATTTGTTTTGCATTTTAGCTTGCATTTCATTCTTGCATGGTTCCCAAAAGATCCTTTTATCCAAGGTTAGATCTATCGTAGGAATCATCAAAGTATCATCACAGGTGTATATATAATCAGAATAACTCATATCTCTCCAGATATTGTCAACTCAGCAAAAATCTTATGCTATCTCCCACAAATGCATCAACATCAGCATATCCAAAAATTTCTGCAACTGATATCAACAAACTGTCAGTTCTTTAACTAATCAATCTTGCCAAATGAAATCAATCAATCAAACCTAATCAACTCATGTCTCCTTCCTGACACCAAACAAATTGATTCTGATTCATGTCTTATATAGGATGTATCCTTCTTGAAACCAAACGTGATCATCAATGTCTTATACAGGATGAATCCTTCCTGAAACTAGATGTTATGATCATCCATGTCTTATACAGGATGAATCCTTCCTGAAACTAGACTGAATCAAATCAATCAAGATTTTTCAATCTTACCGATCTAGGCAATCAAGCTAATCAAAGAACTCACATTTTCATCAAACAACAGTTACAGAAATCAAATCAAATCTATCAGGATATCAATCTCACAAAAACTCCAAAGATCAATTATCTCAATTGATCTCCCGAGGGGGCATCATTATACCAGAATTTAGCAATCAAGAGCTGGGGCATCCTATCAAATCGGTATCATCATCAAAATGAGATTATTCTTTGAATCAACGCGTCATCACACCTCGCTTCAAAGAGGGGCAAAATGTATACACCTAAAAATGGTTTAAAGATAATTAATTAAATAAGCAATTATTTAATTAATCTCTCCTCCCCAATTTAATTGAATTCACTAAGCAATTTGATTAAATTTCCCTTTTCATCTACTTATTAATAAATCTAAGGATTTATTAAATAGGTTCATTTCATTTCACCCCTTTAATTAATTAATTCAAATTAATTAATTCCCTCCACCAAAATCATTTCTTCCAACTCCTAATTAATTAAAACAATTCAAATTCAAGAGCTGTTGAGACTAATTAGCCATTTTCCTAATATTTGAATTTTTAAATTCAAATTCTCCTAACTTCTACCACTCCTAAACCTAACCCATTCTACCTACCACCTTGTCCCCTTTCATCCAACATCTTCTAGAACCTTTGTGACACTTGTCACTAAGTGTTCCGTTTAATCCAACTCCCTTTGCCATCTTCATCCAATTTAACCATTGATATCTTCAAATCAATCTCAACCATTGATTCATGCCAACTCACCCCTAGCCTTGGGAAATCCTATAAATAGACCCTATTTTGGAGAACAAATGGCCAATTTATGAATTCATGCCAATTCACATTCATTTGGTCCCAATTTGATTTCATCATTTGCATTGTTATTATAGGCATCTAGCTTATAGTTTATCAGTCTTAACAATGTTATCAAGCTCAATTTAGCTTAAATCTTAGCTTAATCATGCTAGGATAATCAATCATTCATATAGCTTAATCATGCTATTCTTGCTAGATCATGCATTTTTCAGCATTCAAATCCTCCATCTAAGTGTAGTCAAGTCACTGGAATTTGCATACTGAGATCTGAGAGCAAAATTCATACTCGCATTTACTAGGAGGCAATAAGTCGATTAGTTATGGTTTTGTCTTCCATTGTTTCAATTTTCTAACCATTGCTTGTAATGATTTATTGAGTGCATTGTGGTTGCAGGTACAGGTACACTTCACAGAGCACGACAAGAAAAACTCAAAGGAAATAAAATTTCTACTATGAAAAATAATGTAGTCCGCTTAATATGAACTTGTACCATTCAAAAGTAATAGCCACGTACATGAAAAATTTAGAAAAAAACTTCCAAGTTTACAACAAGATGATATTGTAAAAATCAGGCCACTTGCCTACTCTGCACTTGTTGGGTTTTTTTTTCAAAGGTAGGTAAGTTAAAACTCTACTTCTAGAAACTTGTTTCTTTTTCTTTTTGTAGAAATATGTGAATAAATACATAATCATTTAAACTTTTTTAGGATATTTGAATAAAATTCCCATGTCAATATAATCCATTTAAAAGGTGAGATTCAAGTGGACCATAATAGCATCAAATTCACTAATTGACATGACCCCAAAATGTGAGGAGTGAACTTCCATGACCACAACAAAATGTCTGGCGTGACAAATATTCCAGAGGCTTAATGTGTCTTTAAGTGTTTAATTAATTTAAGCTAAGACAAAAAGTGGTGTACCTTCATCCAATTTATGGCCAGACCATGAATGGAGAAAGCCTTAAATAGATGCAGACATAAAAAGAGATGAAAAATGTTCATACATAATCTATCTAGAATGATAAAGTGATGGAGTTTCATCTCCCATTTAATGACAAGTAAAAATGGAAAATGCCTTCAATAAATGCAAGCATAAAAGTGAAAAACAAGAAGAAATCCAACAATAACTCGAGGATTGTTTCACAAAATTTAATGTTTAAGAAATGGTAATACATAAACAACAATATTTGAAGAGTCCTAATTTTAAATGCTCAAATTAAAATGCCAACTTGCAACCTTCATAGTTTATGCGCTAAAATTACAAAAAATATTCAATTATTGGTCCCAATAGTTAGTTTTGGATAATTTGGTGAGCAGATGAATTTGAAAAGGAAGCATTGGAAAATGAATGTTGAAAAGCAATTTAGGGGGATTTAAAGTGCTTTTTCCCACATAAGAATAAAAAAATAAATAATTAAAAAAATAAGTCTTCAATCGAGTGTTGGCCCAGGAAAATGTTTCTATACTCCACTTCTTGGCATATAGAGTGTGATACAAGGCAGTGATAAAACAAAGTTGGGAAGGAATAATAACAAAGAAATAGTGAAGAGAACATCTTGGCATACATAGTGTGATATAAGGCAATGGTAAAACAAAATTTGGAAGGAATAATAACAAATAAATAATCAATTTTGTAGATATGGCGATGCTTAATCAGAATGATGTATAGGTTTGAAACTTTGATGTGAAAACACATCATAATACTTGAATAAACTAAAGTACCTCATGTGCTCAGATACAAATGACTTGAATAATTATCCAAAATAGAAAAAAAGGAATAAAAAATTAAAAAAAATGCAATGATCATAGTGTATTACACTGTAATGATCACACTGTATTACAAAATTTAGGGATTATACTAGATATAGTGCTTTACAACATTTCTGGAACAAAGAGACATGTAATCTAATAGATTCCACCAACAAAAGAATAACCCATGTGCAAGCTCTGCAACGTAAAGAGTAGTTAAAGGTGTCTGCTCAACAAAATTCAGTACAATAGTGCATCTAGTAGCTAATGTAGGAATTTTTTCCCAATAAAAGGTAAGAAATATAAAATTCCAAATGTGTTTTTCATGACAAACAAAATAATTAGTAACCTTATCAATGACAATCACCTACAAATAGGATACCAAAGTATCTAGATTTTTTTTCTATTTATAGGTTAACATCCAAAAATGAAACATCAACCAACTTCTTGATGAATGCAAACTAAAATTCAACAATCCATTGCAAATAGGGTTAAGTAGGGTGTATTGGAACACACACTTTTAGAAAGTCCATGGAAGCCCTACCTAAATTAGCAATAAACTAGTTTTCTTGTTGTGACAAGTTGAAGGAAAAAGATTACATTCCCTATCAAAGATCATTCCTTACAAAACACAAATCATTTTCTCTTCAAAATATACATTGAAACCCTAATTTAGTAATTTTCTCCGTGACATGTACATTGAAACTGTAATTTTCTCTTCAACATATATATTGAAACCCTAAAGAGTCAAAATTTACAGTAGTAATAATATATGAGAAATGGATTTGCATTTCATAAAAATGATGAAATACTTTCATTTATAGAAAATATAGGGAAAACTTACCTGATAAGTCATAAATAAAATTGCACAAGCCGTGTAGCCTCAAATTTTGAACCATAGGTTCATTGTATATATACACTTCTAGCCCCCTCATGCCCAGGATATGTGGACATCTTTTGATCAAACTTGTTTGGCCATCCACTTCTCACCTCGATTGGTATTCCCCATCTGAAATTATTTTGATACATTGGGAATCTAGTAGAACTCCTAATGGAAATAGAGTTTTTAGGAATAAATTTGTCCAGTTCAATATGAGTTGGAGCTTTTTCCAATTGGGCTCTACTATTAACATCTTGGTGTCTCAAAATGATATGGTGTAGTAAGTCTGTTGCATGACCCATGCCATTGCCTATAAACTCTCCTTCTTTAATGTAGGCACCCACCATTTGGACGATATTACCGAAGTAGGAAGAAGACAATGGAGGAACTACTCTGGGCCAACAATCAACTGGAAGTTTGAATGTGGTTTCTTCTATGAGAGAAAGTCCTGAAGCTCATGTGATGGCAAGCCATATGTGTGAACAAAGTGCCTATAAAGAAGAAATTTATGGGTTTTTGGAAGCAGTCTACTTGGCTTCTTGTTTTAGCTTGGAAACAGTTTCACCAATTAAGTGGAACATTTTTTCTCTTAGTGGGGGTAGGGAAAGTGAAAACTTGTCAATCTTGGTAGTTTTATGGTGATGTAAGTTTAGGTTTATGGAAGGAGTTGTACCAAAAGAATGGGTATGGAGAGAGTGTGTAGAAATTTTAGTGGTAAGTAATGACTCTCAACATAGCTTACATATTTCCTATCTTGGGATTCTAGTCCCCTAATGTTCTAGGACACACAATTTAGTTCCATAAAAAAATTAGGAGGAAATGTCCTTTGGTGTCCTAAATACTTTGTAGCATTTAGGCAGCTACTTATTGCTTCCTTTTCTGATAGCCATAGATGCAATAGATCCATTGGGCCTACCCCTTTTCCTCTTGAATTCAAATACTTGCTCTATCCCCAAAGCTTGTGAGTCTTCTTTATTCTTATTGGCCTTACTCTTCTTTACTGCTTTGGTTTTAGCCTTATTAATACCATAAAATTTCATAGATTGCTCCATAAGTTCTTTATCTAGGTCTCTAGAGTACGACATGATGTCCCAGGTGAGTCTCTTATCCTCTTCATAGTAAAAGATGGGTAAGTGCACAAAGATGGTGTGCAAAAAGGTGGGTATAAGTGGACACGTTTTTTTCCAAAATAAGGTGAACCTGAACTTGGAGGCAAAAGTTGATTCATCCACTCAAGATATGAAGATAATCAAAGAACAAATATTATAGTACTCTGAATCTAGTTTCCAAACTACTAAATTTTTCAAAATTGGATAAGATTAAGGGGGTCAAATCCTTCGTGCATGAAAAATAGACCCTAATTTTTTTTCTGAAAAAACATAACATAGTGTCTGACTTGCGCATCAAAAAAGTAATAGTTAGATTTAGTATTTTGAGAAATCCTTTGGAAGAAAGATAGTTAAGAGTGAGTACTATAATTTGTGAATTTATTTGTAATTTTTTGTTGAGTATTTTTTTTAATGAATTTTCCAATCGAGCATATCCTGAAAATCGGGTACCTGTTCGTGCGCGAAGCATAACTTGCACCAAAACAATCAAAAATACAATTTTTTTAATTTTATTTTTGTAAAGAATCAAGTGCACTACAATAATATATAAAGTTTTTAAAATTTTGATATGTAGATCAAAAGTTATTAAAAAAATGGTACACGTATGTCTTTGAGAACTATGGAGACACTAGTAAAATAAATTCAATAATAATATGTTATTGTTGTTCAAATTTTAAAAAAATTATATGGTTAGAAAGCTCAGAAGATGGGTGAAAATATGGTGGAAATTTTAGAAATACCCACTTGATGAAGTGTAAACCCGATGATGACAAAGTCAAAAAACCAAGTTGATAAAACTAAACACGTTAAAAAGGAGGGAAATGGAGAGAAATCTGACTTCCAACCCGCAACTTTGTCATCCATGCCTATTCACAAGCCTAAATAGTCAAAAGCGCGTATGGGATCCCTATACTATAAATAATGCGTACGAGGTATTTTTAAAACAAAACCGCGTATGGGGTGTCTTTACAATAAGAAGTGTGTACACAGTGTTAAAGCTAGAATAGCGCGTATGTGCTTCTACCTGTGTTTAAAATGTGGGTGTGTGTATACATATATGTATATGTATAATATGTAAAATATGATATTTCATGTATATATGTATATATAATGTGTATATATATAATATATATAATAATATATAATCTATTATGTATACAAACACACATATGTGTGTATGTATGTGTATTGCCTTTTGATATTTTATGTGTATTATATGTATATGTGTATGTACGTATATTGATATATATTGTTTTTTGATATCTTATTGTACTATATTGTATTCCTCTCTCTCTCTCTCTCACTCTCTCTCAGGACCCCACATAACACCTAATGACCTCTTTAGACCATGTATAATATCTCAAGGGATCAAATGGTGTCTTAAGGGGTCATATGGTGTTGTAACA
The DNA here is from genome assembly GCF_030272615.1 of Cryptomeria japonica. NCBI lineage: Eukaryota > Viridiplantae > Streptophyta > Pinopsida > Cupressales > Cupressaceae > Cryptomeria > Cryptomeria japonica. The sequence goes on from NC_081405.1 coordinate 286,364,615, forward strand.
CATGTGTGGCTCAATTAGGACCCCACGTGACCCCTAATGACATCATGTGACATGTCTTCCTCTTCCCCCATCTCCCTCCCTCCCTTCCTCCCCCATCTCTCTCTCCCTCTCCCTCCTTCTCTCCCTCCCCATCCCTCCCTCCATCCCTCTATCCCTCCCTCCCTTCAGACCCCACATAACACAACATGACCCTTTAGGAGCATATGATGTCCTAAGGGGTCATACGGTGTCCTGAGGTGGCAAGATGAACCATTATTACAATATAAAAAGCAGTGCCAATACTGCTTACAAAATTCAACACCTAAGGGGTCATACAGTGTCCTAAGGGGTCATAGGACACCATATGACCCCTTAGAACACCATACGACCCATAACGACACTATATGGTATCTTAAGGGGTCATATGGTGTCTCAAAGGGTGGTAGGAAACAATATGACCCCTAAGGACACATTACATGACCCATAATGATACCTACAAGGTCATATGGTGTCTTAAGGGGTCATAGGACATTATATGACCCCACATAATACCACATGACCCTTTAGGATCATATGACATCCTAAGGGGTCATACGGTATCCTAAGGTGGCAAGATGAACCATTATTATAATATAAAAAGAAGTACCAATACTGCTTAAAAGAATAAGAAACCAGCATGCTCCCCCTCTTTCCCTTCCTCCATACCCCATCCCTCTCTCTCTTCTTCTCTCCCTCCCCATTCTTTCTCTCTCCCTACCCCCTTTATCTCCCTTACTTTATATTGTTGTATTGTAATTAGGTCTTCCATGTAGTGGTCACCATTTGGATGAATAGTAGACCTAATAATCCCAAGGTCCACATTTTGAGCAACAGAGGCTATGATTTCCTTGATATTCTTAGCATTTGAATTAGTGTACAAAACCCATTGTGCATCATCCCTCAACCACACTCCTATTATTGTTGGGATTTGGCAAATCTTTGGTAATACATATTTTTTCCATCTCTCTCTCTCTCTCTCTCTCTCTCTCTCTCTCTCTCTCTCTCTCTCTCTCTCCCTCCCTCCCTTTTCTATTCTCTCTCTCCCTCCCTCTCCCTCTCTCTCCCTCTCTCCCCCTCTCCCTCCCTCTCTCTCCCTCTCCCCCTCTCCCTCCCCACTCTTTCCCTCCCCCTACCCCGTTTATCTCCCTTACTTTATATTGTTGTATTGAAATTAGGTCTACCATGTAGTGGTCACCATCTGGATGAACAATAGACCTAATAATCCCCAAGGTCCACAGTTTGAGCAACAGAGGCTATTCTTTCCCTGATATTATTAGCATTTGAATCAATGTACAAAACCCATTATGCATCATCCCTAAACCACAGTCCTCCTGTTGTTGGGCTTTGGGCAATCTTTGGTAATGCACATTTTTTCCATCCTCTCTCTCTCTCTCTCTCTCTCTCTCTCTCTCTCTCTCTCTCTCTCTCTCTCCTTTTTCCATTCTCTCTCTCCCTCCCTCTCCCTCCCTCTCCCTCTCTCCCCCCCTCTCTGTCTCTGTCTCTGTCTCTGTCTCTGTCTCTCCCTCCCTCTCCCTCCCTCTCCCTCTCTCCCCCCTCTCTGTCTCTGTCTCTGTCTCTCCCTCTCCCTCCCTCTCCCTCTCTCCCCTCCCCCCCCCGCTCTCTCTCTCTCTCTCTCTCTCTCCTTCTCCCTCCCCACTCTTTCCCTCCCCCTACACCCTTTATCTCCCTTACTTTATATTGTTGTATTGCAATTAGGTCTGCCATGTAGTGGTCACCATTTGGATGAATAGTAGACCTAATAATCCCAAGGTCCATATCTTGAGCAACAGAGGATATGCTTTCCTTGATATTCTTAGCATTTGAATCAGTGTATAAAACCCATTGTGCATCATCCCTCAACCACACTCCTCTTGTTGTTGGGCTTTGGGCAATCTTTGGTAATGCACATTTTTCTTTCCAATTTGTTCCCCTGCAATTCTCAGAATACTAAGAGCCACACGACGAAGTTGTTCCAAGCTTACGATCTAGCTAATGGTTTCAAATAAATATTCTCACATTTTTGTAGTCACATCAAATAAATATTCTCACATTTTGTAGTCATGTCAAATAAATAAGAGTTCTTTAAAAGATGTGTGTATCAATATTTTATTAATGATAATTACTTTAATCTCTCTCTCTCTCTCTCTCTCTCCCTTTCCCATCCTCTCTCTCTCTCTCTCCCTCTCTCATTTTTCCATCCTCTCTCTCTCTCTCTCTCTCTCTCTTTTCCATTCTCTCTCTCCCTCCCTCCCTTTTCCATCCTCTCTCCCCTTTCCATTCTCTCTCTCTCCTTCCCTCTCCCTCTCTCTCCCTCCCTCCCTCTCCCTCCCTCTCCCTCTCTCTCCCCCTCTCCCTCGCTCTCCCTCTCCCTCTCTCTTCCCCACTCCCTTGCTCTCCCTTTCTCTCCCTCTCTCCCTTTCTCTCCCTCTCCTCCCTCCCTTTTCCACCCTCTCTCTCCCCCTTTTCCATTCTCTCTCTCCCTCTCTCCCCCTCCCCCTTCCCCTCCCTTTCTCTCTCTCCCTCTCTCCGTCTCCATCCCGCTCCCTCACCCTCTCTCTCTCTCTCTCTCTCACTCCCTACCCCTCTCCCTCTCCCTCCCTCCCTTTTTATTCACATTTTCTTAACTACAAAAAGCACGTACATGGTACTAGGACTATTAGTTCACTGGTCTGCTAAACATATTTAAGGCCTAACAATGCGTATGGGGTATCAGGAATATTAACGTTGGTCTACAAATATTTTTAGGGCCTAACAATGCATACGAGGTTACTAAAATGACCGCGTATGCAATACTAAGACATATACTTTTAGTTACCCAACCACCTCAACGACCTCAAAAGAAGTTTTTGAGGTCATTGAATGCCCCACTGCAACTATGTTTGCACTTCTATGACAGTTTTATACATAGAAGTAAGTCAATTTTTTGTTTTTGCATGATTTCAAATGATTGAATTGTTTTTCTTATTAGTTTTGTCAATGTTATTGTCATTGTTTAATAGTTTTGATTAAAAAAAACAATGATAATTCTCAAATTTATGGTTATTTGATTGTTTATGAACTTTTGTTTACATATATATGTAATATGATTCTATTTAGGACAACTGATATCAACCATGGGAAAGAACAAGTGAGGAACGATGGAACAACGAGAGGCTGAAAAGGAAAGACAAAGGCAGCGTATGAATAAATTACATGACATAGGAACAATGGGACAAGAAGGTATGCCGTCCTCAACATCTCAATTCGATTTACTTAATGAACATAATGCACCTAATGCAATTGGAGAAGAGACATTTGATTTACCGTATGAATCTAATGCAATTGAAGAAGACCACATTGAATAATAAGTTAAATGATGAACATACACCTGCTCTATATGATGAATTGAATGTACCCAATGCACGCTGTAGACACCTAAAACTAGCACAACTAATTAAATGGATTTTATTCCTTTAATCATCATTAAATTATTCCTATTAATTAAATTAAGATTTAAGTAATATCCCTATTCTTCTAATCGCCTATTAATTAAATTAAGATTCAATTAATATACTCTTCTTCTATCTAAGCCATTTAATTAAATACCCCCCTCTAGCCATTTTAATTAAATCTACATTTAATTAAAATATCAATTTATTTGCTTTCCCATTTTAATTAAATCTGCATTTAATTAAGATATCCTTTGCATCTAAATAAATCAAAATTTATTTGTAAACCCCCCCCCCCCCTTGACTTGCAAAATCCTACAAATTCAAGTTGCATCCTCTTTTGGCTAAATTAAATCTTTTTAATTTACTAAAATTCCTATTTTCCCTCACCCACTTGCCCTCCTAATTTCTTCTAGAGTCCCTCTAATCCTCCATTAATTTGCCCAATTCTTCTCATCATGTCCAATCCCTAAATTTGGGGAGTCACTTCCCCAAATTTGGAGAAAGTCTTCAAAATGCATTTAAGACCTTCTCCTTTCAACAAGTTACCTTGTTGAATACCCCCAAATTTGTAAGGCTCTTACAAATTTGTCCCCTAGACCACTAGTGGTTTTCCTCTTGGAGCAAGTTAGCCTCCAAAGTCTTCAAAAGGAATTTAATGCCTCTTACAAGCCCACACCCCTAACCCATGATGGTTGTCCACTTGACCATCTTTTATCCTTGCACATGAGTTTACCTCTTGGACAATAGCCTGCTTCCTTAGATAAAAGAATTATCCAATGATATCACCCCTTGAAGCCTTCCCTATTGCTCAATTAGCATCTAATGCTTTCTTAACATCTCTCAAGCCCTCTCAAGATGACGTTTGTCAACTTGGGATTATATTGAATCCCTCACATGGATTGATAAATTTCAATCCTAGCCCTTGTTGAGATTGGTCAATCTCAACCATCCATTTCTCTATTTTCTCTATAAATAGAGCCCATTTCTTCAACTAAGGATCCATTCACTTCTATTGCATCCAATCTATAGTCTAATTGTGTTTTACAGGCTATCAAGGAGCTCAATCCCCATCACTAAGATTTAGGCCATTTAATTGCATTATAGCTTAGTTTTTACATGTTTAGAATATCTTGCTAGGTTAACTCATATCACTTTTCATTGCATTTTCATATCTCATCTTCATATTATCGTAATTAGTTCACTTAATCTTTCAATTTGGAACTCATTTCATATCTTCATCTTGCATCTTGTATCTCCATCCATCATCTCATCTTAGCTAGGATCTTAGTTGAATGCATTTTGATCCTAGAATCATCATTCATAACTCATTCTCTAGGTTGTCATGTTGAGGATCAAGTGCTTTTCCAAGTGAGGGCCACCTTGAATCTTAGAGATCTTTAGAGATAGAGGAGCATGGGACAGGCTTAGCAATCTTGAGATTTCTTGGACTAACAATTAGTTTAGTTTGCATTTTCAATCTCTTGATTTCACTAAGGTAATGTCTCATGTGTGTGTGTGATTTGTGCTTTCTTGTAGGTGCAAGCATCCCCCACATTTAACCACACATTAATTGGTGCCCACCATGGGGCAAGACCACTAAAAACCAATTTTTCTAACAATTTTTCCACAGGTTCACGTGAGTTCATACGAGAGTTCCTATTTTGTCATACGAGAACCCCCCATTTGTCGTATGGGCCTATGAAGAAACTCATATGAGTTTATGGTAAAAATAGAGAGTTGTTTTCTGTTTCATTCCATCTTCTGTCTCTTTTCTAAGCTCGTACGAGCTAGTATTTGAACTCCTGTGAGTAAACTGTTTTCGCATACGAGAAAACTGTTTCCTCGTACGAGAAAACTATTTTGTCGTATGGGCATATGGGAATTGTTGTACGACTAGGTGAGAAACCTCGTACGAGTTTTTGCTTTAATAGAGGAAATTTGTAACCAAGATTTGAAATTAGGCTTATGTAAGTGCACCAAAGGTTTTGATTTTTCACTAACTTCTTTCCTTGCAGGTTTAATAGTTTCTTGTAGGTTGGGGGAGTTAGAATTAGGATTTGTGATTTCTTTCTAGCTTTTTAAAGTTGGATAAAAAGAACTCATTTTTCCTTTGGATTAAAAAGAACCTCATCTTTCTTTTAGGCTTAAAATCAACTACATTTTCCTTTGGGCTTAAAAGGAATTTCATTTCAAGGTAAAAAGAACAACAAATCAAACACTTTGCTTTCTTGCAAGATTAGGGGAAAACACTTCATTTTGGGGTCTAAAAAGAACAACAAATTTTCAATTTTCTTGCAAAAGGTAAAAATAACAATCCACATTTTCTCGCAAGATTAAAAAGAACAATCAACTTGTCCATTTCTTACAAAATGATTTACTTTCAAGAAACATGCTTTCATTTCGTTGACCAGGATTTCCATTCCTAGTTAAAAAATAAATTGCTATGTGGAACTAAAATAAACACCATGCTTGTTGGAGAAACATCTCCAAATAGAGGATAGATCATCATTTCTTTGAAGGATAAAAAGATCACTTGTATTTCATGTCTTCAAAGTGGTAGGAATATGCTCTCCCCTTAATTGGGTGACCAAAAAACCAAACCACTCTTTTATGCTTTCTTTTACTTCAAGCAATTAAATCCTTTAGAAGGCCTACCCTCTCGAGTTGCCCTTAGGGCGCCATTAAGGTCAGTGAGAGGGGAACAACCTAAGTGGGAAACATATTTATCACCAAGTATTCCAACCCACTATAATCAAATGTGGAGGTGGATAAAAATTCCCTCCAATGATTTTTCTCAGTGATTAGCTTTCCCCCAGTATCTTTAAGATACGTAAAGCCTTTGTTTTAAAGGTTTGGAAGCCTCTTTAGGGATTTTATCACTGAAGACCAAATGAAAGCCGGATTACAAACCATAGCAATAGAGACTTTGAGCGAGTCAACTGCCAAACATTGGAAATATGATAGTGCAAGGGTGGGGAAGAATCCACCCCCAAGATTACTCACCATATATCTCCCAAGATAACTACCCAATTGTGAAGCAATTCACTTTGGGTTAATTTCTGGCAAAAGGCAAAAAAACGGGCGCCCTCTAGGGGGTGACAAGGCTGCTTGAGCTAGCAGAATATCGAGACTAGTGGGCTATGATATTGTCAATGACCTTTGAATAAGAGTCTATTTGATGTGTCTTTTGTTGTAAATCAAACCAGTGCAAACATCAGGGATTTAAAAACATCCTCACAAAAACATACACTCAATGTTTAGCATAGGGATGATAATTGTTTTCATGTGTGCTATGTCTTCTTGTCACAAATATTAAAACATATTGCAAATAAACCAATACAACAATCAATTCAAAACAAAGAGAAAAGAGCAACCTTAGAGAAAAGAAAATTTCCAACTCCAACTAAGCACCTTTAGAAAGAGGTATCAAATCTTCAACTATCTTGAGAGAAGATTTCGTCCAACAAAATTAAGAAGTATCCAATAGAGTGATCAAGAGTTCCATAATCCAATAATCTTATCAACAATAATACTTGTTAGGTTCTCAAGTTGTCAAATTAAGTTTCTACATCAGGAAACTTGATTCATATCATTTGACATACTTTGTCGTAGAGGCGAATCAAACTAAACCTCTACTTGACAAGTAACTTGAGTATCCAAAACAAAGTATCCATATCCAACATACACATCAACATTTGTTCATTTTGTATGACCACTCCCCATATTTTGAGAAGAAGAAGTCTTCATCAAAAGACTAAGTTGAAGAAGAGACAACCTATTTCTAAGGAACTTATCAAGAGGAATAAATTTCTCTATATCAACCGTCAACTCTTTACATCACATCATGCATTCTTGTGTCATATGCGGCTGTATATCCAAGGAAAAACCAACAAATTTGACAAAGAGCCTTTGAGAAATATGACTTACATCCAGAAAGAAACTGTATACACATAAAAATGGCTATGAACGATTAAATAAATATTATATATTTATTTAATAATTATTCTTCTATTAAATATTTAATTTGAAAAGATTAATTTATTTAATTCATTTCGTGTCTTTCTATTAATTAATATTTTATTAATTAATTCATCTATCATATTCCTCTAAAATAATTAAATATCGAATATTTAAATTATTCCTCTAATTAATTAAATATATAATATTTAATTATCTCCTTCAATCAATTTAATATCTAATATTTAATAGTTATTCTCCTATCCTATAGTCTCAAATATTAAATAATTTCTTAAATTATTTAATCTTTCTTTTCCAACTCACCTTCCATCTCCACTTCATCTTCCCCTTTGCCAACTCATCAATTATGTGGCTAAGGAAATTAATATTTCTTAAATATTAATTCATCATTTATCTTCAACCTCCAAATTCAATGAATATTGTGTACGTACACATATTTCATAACCATCTACTATATTCTCTCCAACATCCCCTACATCTTAGGAAGGACTTGAGTCCACTTGTCCTCTCATGCCTAAATTTTCTCCAACCATCCCTAGATTTCCTCAGTCAGCAACCCAGTCAAGGTGAGATGAGTGATAATTGTCTTCTCCTTCCCCCTTTCTCTCAACCTTCACCTTTTCTCACAGCCATCCAAATTTGTAGATCTGATCATGACCGTTGATCTAAGTCACATCATCTCATCCTTTTAAGGTCTATAAAATCAAGAGCTTCAGTTGAGAGAGAGTTAGACTTCAAGTGCATTTTCAAGCAAATCATTTGTAAAACTTATGCATCCATGAGTTTTAATCTTGAAGCAAAATATAAAATAAAATTTTAGCATAATCATGTAGTATTGCATATCATTGTATTTGTGAGCTATCAATTATTAGTCCATTCTTCATATGCCAGCTTGGAAGTTATTAGTGCATTGTCTGAGAGCACACCATCTGCAACCAGGAACAGTGGAGTTAGGACACAATGAGACATAAACCATGAATGTAATATTAGTATTTTTATTTCATATGTATTTCATGTAGTTTCATTGGTTGAGTTTGGATTTCTTGTAGCATTTCCATTGGTATTTTGTGAAACTAACTTGTTACAGGTAGCATTCTGAGGATGAAATTTAAGTCGACAAAGAAACATTCAACCAACGCCTTAATAGTGGAGGAAGGATTAATCCCGCTTTATTTCCAAAGTTTCTTATCACTTACAATGAGGCTCAACCTGAGCCACCAACTCCACCAAGAACCCCAGTAGAAAAATAAGGATTCACTTCGATAGAGATATATTAATGCCCTCTATCACTCGATCTTAGAAAAGCAAGAAGGAATCACAACTAGAATCAAGTATGAGTCATAGACTGTCCAATCCTTTTGATTAATATGCAAATATGGGAGAAACAAAGATCACCGATGAACTTCTCCAAGAATGTCAAGAGAACGTGTCTTTCCAAAAACTCATAGAAAGACTTATATAAGCGGATAAGGAAGAATATCCACTCATGCTGACTAGCAAAGGAGTCAATATTCCTGAGGATTTCGACACAAAAAACTTAAGAAATATAGATGAGAGAATTTCAAGAACAAGAGCGAGAAACTATTCTTATCAAGAACAACAAAGAGAAGAAGAGACACATGATCAAGAAAACATATGCAACCAAGATCACACCCATGAACAAGACAACACTCATGAACAAGACCATGCTCGCAATCGGGACAATCTTAATGAACGAGAGGAAGCTCCCCATTAGAGACAAATGCACCCCTAGCTTCTCTTACACAACAACTTCAAACACTTCAAAGACAAATGCAGGACATGCAACAAGGGACCACGATACGATATTCATTAATTGACATTTATCCTTATCCTTTTGATAGGAGATTGAACATGGTACCTTTTCCCCCAAATTCAGATATACCAAAGTATGACAAATATGATGGTAAGATTGATCCCCATGATCACATTTGGGAATTTTATACCATGAGCTTAGAGTTTTCTCATGACGACACATACTTAATGAGATTATTGCCAAGAAGTTTGGGAGGGAAAATGATGAAGTGGTTGTCAAAACTCACACCTCCCATCAGATCATTTGATGAGTTGGTGAACAAATTCATAACACAATACTCCTATAACATCCAACACACAATCACCATGCTTGATGTGTGTAACACCAAATAAAAAACAATGAAACATTCATGGTGTTTCTACAACGATGGAGGCGCATGGTCTCAAGATATCCACGAGATGTGCCTGAAAAGGAAAAGATGGAAATCTTCGTAGATAATTTGAATAGTGAAATGAGTTATCAACTCAAACTACAATGTATACCATCTTTTGCAAAATTAATAGAAAATGGTATCCAAGCAGAGGAAGCTTCCATCAAGAAAGGAACATTGAAGTTCTTTAAAGAAGGTGTTAATTCATCAAACAATAACACCTTTAACAATCAAAACAATAACAATAATTCAGACAAGTCTAGATTTTGGACAAGGAACAAAAACATTGTTAATGATGGGGAAATCGATGCCAACAATGTGAAGTCTAAACAACCAGTGTTGACTTTATCAGGCAACCCACCATCCAATAATGATAAAAAAAAGTGCTAATGAAGACACTAACACTTATTAGCGAAATACCAACCAATGAGATTCAACATCAAACAACAACAAGAATCACCAAGGCAACAACAAAAACAACCAAGGGATCCACACAAACCAAAGAGGAAACACTAATGCTTTCCCGTATCGACGAATATACATGCCATTAGGACAAACCTTAGAATCAACATTTTGGGATCTATTGGCGAATAAGATCATCACATTGCTGACCACAAACAACTTTGAACCCCAAGTCAAACCACCCTAGTGGAATGACTCACATTATTGTGATTATCATTGAAACAAAGGGCATAACACAAATGATTGCATGAGGCTGAAGAACATAGTTCAAGACATGATAGACAAGGGTGACTTAACAGTTGATGGTCATAAAACCAATAGTGACCATGAAGCTTTCAAAAATCCTCTTCCAAATTATGACAAGGGAGGAGCATCGACGCCCAACAATACCAAAGGAGCTCATATTAATCACATATACGGAAACACCATCAATCACATATCAACATATGACAATCAAGTAAATGTCATAAAAATCAAGGACAAACAAGAACATGCGTCAATAAACATAACAACAAGAGCACAAAAATATGTCTTGAAAGGGAACACATCAACATCAACAACTCTACCCAAGACTCAATACAACTTGATTGACCAACTATGTAGAACTCCCACTTAGATATCTATACTTGAGTTACTCAAAATTTTGCCAAAACACAAGGATATCTTGGATCAAGCTCTTATCGAAACTGTATATGGTGAAAATGGATAACAATAATAACAATATTGAAAGGCTAAATGAATTCAACCACCAAACCCTAGCCTAACAATCAACAAAGATCCACCATAACATATGAAGATTACCTAAGACAATGCAAATCACATGAAATCACAAAGATTATACCATCACATGTCCAATAGGGTTTTGATCTCCATTCTTCCTATCTCCATTGATCTTACTTGATATATTTGCTCTCAAATTTTATGTGCACAAGAGCTCAACAAAGAACGGAATGTGGTTGCAAGTAGGATCGTAGTGTAGTCAAAAAAGTCATTAGAATGCTTGATTAGGGTTTGATAATGAAGGAAGCATCTCCTTAAATAGAAGACACAATATGAAATGGAGGGATAAGATTGAGAGGTGTAAAAGGAGGTCGGCTATGATTAGAGGGTAGGTAAAAGAAATAATAAAATAATGAAAGAGGTAGGTAGTGTAGGAATTAAGAGATGAATGACATGTGTCATGTGTAGAAAAGGATAATGAATTAATTAAATAAATAAAGATTTATTTAATTAATAGAAGAAGTGGGATCAATTAAATAAATAAGATATTTATTTAATTTAGGAAAATGATAATTTAAATAAATAAATGTATTTATTTAAATGAGAAATAAGGCTAGAAGAGGATAAATGAATTAATTAAATAAATAAAGATTTATTTAATTAATAGAAGAATTAAGCTTAGATAATTAAATAAAAAAAATATTTATTTAATTAGACATGACAATTTTAGGTGTCTACATTTTGCCCCTCTTTGAGACAATGCGGCTTGTTGCGTTGTTTCAAAGAAGATAAGATGAACTGATACAGAGTTGCCCCAGAATGGGAATGATATGCCCCCTCGAGAGATTGGATGAAAATGTCTGAAAAGATTGCAGACAATCTCTCGATAAGAAAGAAAGGCTAGAATGGATTGACCGGATAAAGTGACAAAGTCACGAGATAATGAAGACTGACTCGGGAAACGAAGGCTAGGGATAGTCTATAAGATAGACCACGAGCAAAAGACATCCTCATTGTCATCTACACCTTCACGAGATCAAAGTGTAGAGTAGGAAAAGAGCAGCAACAATCAACAACGATGGCTTTCGTGCATAGATTCGACCGCGTTCGATGATTTCAGAGGCCAGCAGAGGCAGGAGAGCCGGTAAGTACCACCAAGCGTCCTCGTACTTTGATGCATTTATTGTTGTCATTAATGCATGCTAGTTAGAGAAATAAATGCGCTTAGGAATAGGGTACAAAAAAGTCTGAAAATGTGTAACCGCGTCTGCATTGGTGTCAGGCGCATCTGTGTTCGACAGGCGTGTCTGTGTCGGTGTCAGGCACGTCTGTGTCTGGAACCGCGTTTGCGTCAAATGCGGGCGCGTCTGCGTAGTATAGTCGTGTTTATGCACAACCTGGGCACGTCTATGTCGTACAGGCATGTCTGTGTTTTTCAGGCGCGTTTGTGTCAATCAAGCGCGTTTGTGTTGAAAAAATGCAAGTTTTGGTCTTCGAGGTCAAATTGACAGTTCTGTGATGAACATACGTTGTCGATTGGATAAGCTGCTGAGAGGATACACTCAAGCAGGTCCTCTAGGAAGACTAGGATAGATCAATGCACTTTGTGATGAACAGTGAGTACCAAGATAGAGTACTTTGTGATGAACAGGGAGTACCCCAAAGTATGAGTAGCACTTTGTGATGAACAGGGAGTGCAAATGTGAGTAGCACTTTGTGATGAACAGTGAGTGTCACACACGTAGTACTTTGTGATGAACAGGGAGTACCACTAGGATAGAAGCAACACTTTGTGATGAACAGTGAGTGTCACTAGGATAGATAACCATATGCATTTAGGTAGCTAGTAGCATTTTGTAATAAACAGTGAATGCCACTATGACTGACATGATTGATTTGCTTGACTGCAGGAGTACTTGCCAATGCTAGAGTCACGGGAGAGATTCCCATCGACACAGAGATTGCGACCTAAGTTGTCATTTTAGGATAGAGCTGCCATCGAGAAGATGGGTTTGAGACATATATTGTATGTGCCTGAGTTTCGGGCAAACATGGGTTTGCTGACTACGCTGGCGGAGAGATGGCACTTGGAGACGTGCACCTTCCATTTGCCGATGGGTGAGATGACAGTCACCCTTGAGGATGTCTACAGGATTCTGCGGATACCGATTGATGGAGAGTTGATTCCATATGATCGTGATGGAGACAGGGAGGCATTGAGATAGGTGTTCCAAGATCCTGGCCTAGAGATGAGGGCAGGACACGTGGCATGGGACACCATGACCACCACAGGGTTAGCATTGCCGGCCGTGATCGGAGGAGCGATCAGTGGATTTCTATGCCCAGACAGGGCGACACGGGGATTGGTTGTGGGCTGGGGGGGAGCGCTAGAGACACTGGTGACAGATCACACCAGATATGCCTGGGGACCATGTGTATTGGCCCACCTGTACTATGAGCTTCACCAGTTTGTATACCATGGGTCAGTGGGATTGGGCTGCGGGGTGACACTACTGCAGGTTTGGGCCTATGAGCATCTGCCAGTGACGAGGCCGATACACTTCCGAGGCAGGGGACATGGATGCAACTTTGTTCATTTATACGACATGATCACCTCGCAGCCACGGACTGGTAGGTTAGAGCATTGGCAGCGAGTGCTGGATGATATTGATGTAGTCATCTGGAGACCGTATCTAGGATGCGAGGAGTGGGAGGATGATGCAGTGGAGATGCCATACACCTTTCGGGGCAGGTACCTGATTGGGCGGATGCCCTATGTATTAGAGAGACAGCTTGTGGACAAGGTATGCAGATAGTATGGCAGGATCCAGAGGATGCCACGAGGCTCGGGTATGTATGCCCGTACAGTTAGGGATCAGACGCAGTTTGGGCCTTTATTGTCATATGATCAGGCGGTCACACAGCTGGCAGAGATGGTACCCCTACCCTGGGACATGTGGCCAGAGGTCGACGATGCTGGGATGGATGCTGAGTATTCAGCATATTGGGTGAAGCATCCATTCCCACGACTGACAGATCTAGGGGAGCTGTTGGAGGGAGATGGAGGAGGAGATGATGATGATGATGGCGGAGGTGATGGGGGTAGAGGCTGACGGAGGCGAAGGGGAGTAGTTGGGGAGAGGAGGGTTGCACCTCGGAGAGAGGGTGGAGAGGAGCGGCAAGCTCGGGTGGTGAGGGGTCACGGTGGATTACCCCTACAGGTACCAGCAGCACAGGGTCCCAGGTAGAGACAGGGACAGGGACAGGTGCAGGGACATGTGCAGGGACAGAGGCATGCACAGAGATAGGTACCTGTACAGGCACCAGTATAGGTACCGATACAGGGGCAGGCACCTGCAGAGGGAGAGCCACAGGCCGAGGCAGAGGGTGGGGATCCAGAGGAGGATGAGCTGATTGAGCTCAAGGAGATCTACTAGGGTCAGGCAGATGAGATACAAGAGTTGGAGAGGGAGAGAGATCGGCTCCGGACCAGGCTCAGGGATACTGAGCGAGAGAGAGATCAGGCGATTCAGCACTACACAGAGGCTGAGACAATGCTGAGGGCAGGGAGGTAGGCGGCGGAGGACACAGGGGCAGGCTATGCATATGTCCTACGGGCAGGAGAGGAGATTGGATACTGGAGGGACCTCTACTACGGTGCAGTGCCGACAGATCAGCAGGCGAGGAGCTTCCATAGACCATCGCGTACAGCGACAGCTATGGGAGGGAGTCGGAGGAGACAGGCATCGAGTGGTGGGGTTATGGGTCCTCCTCCACCACCACCAGATAGAGGGGGCAGGCAGGATGATCCTAGGGTGGGTCCTTCGGGGGCTCAGATTCCGTCAAGGCCAGGCGGCTCCGAGGGAGGGAGTTCATCATAGCCTTAAAGGGCTCCCATTGTATCAATTTTGTACCATTGTTTTGTATTGTAGACACCTGCAGGTGCTTTTGTAGCCATATGTATTTTTGACATCATTGTATCATGACACTTATGATTATATATATGAGATGATTCATTTTTGCGGCAGCTATATGCATGTGTACCTATGTAATGAGATGTTCTTATGTGATGCTTATGATATGGATGCAAATATGTATATGACACAATGCAATATTTTTGTTCTTTTATGTTTTATATGTGATGCATGATGCAAATGTAAATGTATGAAGTGCAAATGAATATGATAATGCAAATGATTATTGTGCTAACAGGTGTTGTGTGCAAGATGTGATGCAGTTGTGATATCTATATGTATGTATGAAATGATTATATGTGGTAATGTAGGTGCAACTACATGAAATGCAAATATTTTTGGTGTGTCATTATACTCAGTCATGTGATAGCAGGCTACGTGGACTCGAGAAGGACGATGGAAGTCAATCAAGAAAGGGGGATGGAAGATAGAAGATATGAAAGTGAAAGAGCTTCTTGTGCGTTATCATCATTGAGCTTTATTATGGCAAAATACGTTATGACAGTCGAGGCATATGTTCGACCTAGAAAGCCATTGTACCTGTTTGCATGGAGATAAGACAGTCACAAACAAGGAATGCCCCAATTCATACTAGACTCACAGTGTCCTCATATCCTTGGACAAGTCATAGCATTACTAAGAAACAATCCACAGACAGCAAAGAAAAATAGGTGACGATACCCCATCCTCGCCTTTCTAGTCAAAGACATCCTGGAGATAGAATCTCTAGTCAGAGACATCCCGGAAAAGCTAAAAGACATGTCACCAAAAGAGATGAAATCAAAAGAAAACCAAGACTCGACACCAACATCCACTGTAGTCCTCAAGTTTAGTGTCTCTTGTCACTTGTATAAGTCTTATTTGATTGTGGTCACAATGTTTACTTTCACAATGAGGATAGATAGCACTGAACCATAATGTTGTCTGAGTCTGTTGAAAGATTTGATTTGTTGAAGCCCATTGTTGCTGCTGTGTCTCATCTGAAACTGACTGAATCCATGAAACTGATACTTTATTGCGGAGAAGATGAAACTTTATTGCGGATCTGTGATGCAAATGTTGATTTATTGTGGATTGTGCGCGAATAGACTGAAGAAAGCTGGAAGAAACTTTACTCCTTGAAACATGTGATGTTCTCAGTTCCACACCCATCACTAGACGTAGGATTTGCCTTAGCCACAGATAGGGTCTGATTTATTATGGATGGAAAGGAATGAAAAGGGAGGTTTATTATGAATGGCTAACCAATCTTAGGTAGATCAATAACAAGCCATGATGGGACTGGGTAAGTTTATTATGGATGAATAGGTTGTGAGTGTGTGCAAAGTGAAAGGATGAAAGTGAATCCTGAAGGAGGGAGGAGCAATGTCTCTACGCATGGCGCTAGTGACCCAGTTTTCACCATGGTACTTGCCCAGGGCGCCACCAAAGTGGTTTTCACTGTTGGACAAAATTATTACTTTTTTTGATTTTTCAATTTTTTTTGTGTCACAAGGCGCCTGTTTGCCAGGTTTTCACCAAGTAACGATTTTTTTGTTTTATAATTTTTTTGTATTTTTGAAATTTTTTTTGATTTTTTTTTGTATTTTTAAATTAGGATATTCCAAAGAGCTATGTGTAGAACCTGCAAAGGTGCATACTGTTGATAGGATCCTCTAAAGATTCACCTTCTGTAGTTGAGAGTTGATATGCCCCAGATCCATAGGTTGCTGTAACGATGTAAGGACCAAGCCAGTTTGGTTCGAACTTGCCCTTCTTCTCTCTATCTTGCTGATTCTTGGGGTTTTCTCTGAGAATCAAGTCACCTACCTCAAATGTGTGAGGCTTGACCTTGTGATTGTAGCTGCGACTCATTCGTTGTTGGTAAGCCTTGAGATGATTAAAAGCAGTTTGTCATCGTTCATCCAGCAGTTCCAGTTCTTGTAAGCGAGAGACCCTATAGTCTTCATCAGTGATAATGTTTTGGAAAGAGACCCGTAAAGAAGGTAACTCAACCTCAATAGGCAAGATGGCTTCAGTGCCATAAACAAGTGAATAGGGTGTAGCTCCTGTAGGTGTGCAGACACTTGTGCGGTAGGCCCAAAGTGTAGGATTAAGTTGGATATGCCAATTACGGCCAGCGTCGTCGACTGTCTTCTTGAGGATTTTAAGAATTGTTTTATTAGACGCCTCAGCTTGGCCATTACCTTAGGGGTAATACGGTGTGGAGAAACGATGGGAAATATGGAAGCGGTCACAGAGTTCACGAACATCTTGATTTTTGAAGGGACGCCCATTATCAGTAATAATGGAAATAGGAATACCATATCGACATATGATATAGTTAAGGGTGAAGGTAGCAATCTGTTTTCCAGTGACTCGTGTGAGAGGCACGACTTCAATCCATTTTGTGAAATACTCTGTGGCTGTGATAATGAATTTATGACCATTAGAGGAAGGAGGGTGAATCTTGCCTATGAGATCGAGTCCCCACTGACAAAAGGGCCAAGGAGATGCAAGTGGTTGTAATTCTTGTGCTGGCACATGTATGAGGTCTCCATGAATTTGACATTGCTTACATTTCTTGACAAACTGATATGAGTCTTTTTCCATATTGGGCCAGTAATATCCAGTCCTAATGAGTTTCTTGGCCAAGGTAGGACCACTAGCATGTGGACCACATATCCCTTCATGCACTTCACGTAACACAATCTGAGCTTTGTCGCTTTCTAGACATCTAAGAAGAGTGCCATCTAGACCTCACCGGTATAGGATATCAGCTAAAATGACATATCAAGAGGATTGGCAAATGAAGGTGTGGCGTTGGTTATTTGATAGATCAGGAGGTAGGGTATTGTCACGTAGGTATGTGAAAATAGAACCATATAACTGGGATTCGGGACCGACAACACATATCATTTCAGTAGGAGTGATCTCATATGAAGGAACCAACAAGTTGTCCACCAAGAACTCGTAGCAGGTCTCATTTTGAGGTAGATCAATTAGTGAAGCAATTGTAGCCATGGCATCTGCGGCATGATTCTTCTCTCTTGGTATCTGCTCAAAATCTATCTTTGTGAAGTGTTGTTTCAAATCATCCACCATTTGCTTGTAAGGCAGTAATTTTTCATCTTTTGTTTGGTAATCATCAGTTGCTTGACGGATGACAAGTTGAGAATCCCCAAAAACATGAAGTTCCTGGATCCTCCACTGAACTGCAATTTGTAATCCAGTTGTTAATGCTTCATATTCTGCTATATTGTTAGTGCAAGGAAATGATAAGCGGTATGATTTTGGTATAGAATTGCCTTGACGAGTTATAAAGAGAATACCAGCTCCTGCCCCATGCTGTGTGTATGAGCCGTCAAAATACAGTTGCCATGGCTTTGCATGTGATATTGTTAAAATGGATTCATCTGGAAATTCTGAATTTAGAGGAACATCATCAATCATGGGGTAATCTGCTAATTGATCCGCAATGGCTTGTCCTTTTATTGCTTTTTTGTCCACATACTCAATGTCGAATTCACTAAGTATCATTACCCATTTCCCCAGCCGCCCAGTAAGTGTTGCTTTATTGAGGAGGTATTTCAATGGATCGATCCTTGCAACTAACTTAGTCTTATGGGTAAGCATGTAGTGTCATAATTTTTGTGAAGCAAAGACCACGGTGAGACATGCACGCTCGATGGGTGTGTAGTTTAGCTCATATCCCACCAATGTGCAACTGATATAGTATACTGCTTTTTCCTTGCCGTCAGCAATTTGTTGTGCTAGGAGTGCCCCCAGTGCTGTTGGAGTAGCTGATATGTATAGTAGCAAAGGTTGAGCTGGAACTAGTGGCATCAAAACTGGCGGATTCAAAAGATAATCTTTGAGCATCTGAAAAGCTTGTTGACAGTTATCATCCCATTTGAATTTGATATTTTTATGTAGTAGGTGTTGAAAAGGATTACACTTATATGCCAGTTGTGCTATGAATCTTCGAATGGACTGGAGTGTTCCTTGTAAGGATCGAAGTTGACTGATATTTTTGGGTGGCGGCATGTCCAAGATAGCCTTGACTTTTGCTAGATCAGCTTTGATTCCTCTTTTGGACACAATGAATCCTAGGAGCTTCCCGGAGGTTACTCCAAAGACACATTTCTTGGGGTTTAATCTTACTTTGTATTTTTCCAACCGATCAAAGACGACTGAAAGTATGTCCAAATGTGTATCTCTGTCTACCGATTTACCCAAGAGATCATCAACATAATCTTCCACAGTTATGTGCATGAGATCATGAAATATAGTGGTCATTGCTCTTTGATATGTAGCACCTACATTTTTTAGCCCAAAAGGCATGACATTCCAGCAGAAAGTTCCCCAAGGACAAGTGAATGATGTTTTGTGTTGATCTTCGGGTGCGATCCTTATTTGATTATAACCAGAAAATCCATCCATTAATGATAACATTTCGTGACCTGCCGTGAGATCAACAATCAAGTCAATATTTGGTAATGGGAAGTCATCTTTCGGACAAGCTTTGTTGATGTCTCTGAAATCTGTGCAAATTCTGATGCTGCGATCTGGTTTACTGACGGTACTAAATTGGAGATCCATTCAGGATAATCAATTGGGCATATGAATCCGACATCGAGTAATTTCTCAAGTTCTGCTTTGACTAGTAATGCCACTTGTGGATGCATTTTTCTTAATTTCTGTTTCACTGGCTTTGCCCCCGGTTTGACTGTCAAATGATGCATTACCAAATCTGAATCTAGTCCAGGCATATCAACGTATGAACATGCAAAGTTGATTTGTCATTCCTTGAAGAAACTTATGAACTGTGACCTTTCAGACTCTGTCAATGATTTAGCCAGGGATATGTTGTGTGGAACCTCTTCCGTACCAATGTTTGTTTTGATAGTCTCCTCTACCAGCATGGATGACTTTTCCTCATACGAGGCTGGGAGAATGTCAAGCCTTCCATCTTCGGGTGCCTCAAAGAGGTTTTCACCCTCAGATACATCCTTTCTTTTTACTTTTTTGGGATCAGATAGTGCCACAGTGTGGTTTTTGCCATAAGATCCTTGATTTTCTCTTATTTTCACATTTTTGCGACTGGAAGGTCCGACACCCTCACCAAAATATGCCATGTTGTTGAGTTCTATAGTGTATCCTTCTTTATGGTCTCCAAGGGGAAGATCATCTTGTATGCCAAGATAGTCAATAACAGCTTCATCATTTTGGAATGTGTCAAACTGTGCTGGTCCTTCATAATCCCAGTCAATGAGTTGGTGGTGAACAAAGGGAAGGCCTTTAATGTTTTCGGAGCTTGCGGGTTCAAGAGTGAAGATGTGGTTATATTCGGGTATGTCGAGGTAATTATCGAGGTCATCAATGGCACTTTCCTCATCAATCTCGATCACAAGCGAATCCAAATTATCATCACTAGTAGCGCATTCCAGAACAGGTGTTCTCATCCTATGTGATTTCAACCTAGAACCTTGAGACAAGGACTGTGTAGACTCCTCATGGGTTGTTTCTTGACCAACTCTGAATTTGTTATAAAACTCCTCCTCTTCTGTGGGTTCATCTGGCTCTCTGAATGTCTCGGTGAGCTCGTAGTCACTGGAAGACTTGTCGGAACCCCATTCCCATTCGTTGGAATATGTGGAATAGCAATTCTCTTGTTGAATTTTGGCAGCTTTGATTTGTAAGGCTTCTTCTATCCTTTTAGTATGGATCTTGGAAGTCAAAAAACCAAGTCCCTTCGAGCGTTCCCTTTTTACAGTCAATTTAGGTTGTAAGGGCTCCATAACGCCTTCTTTGCGTAACCCAAGAGGGCTTTTTCCATCATACCCGAATTTTTGTAGAATCTTGAAGCCTTTGCCATATTTCTCATAGGGTATATTGATCTGATCTTGTGTGTCATCTTCAATGTCTTTGTAGAGCATTTTGTATAAACCTTCCTCTTCCAATTCGCCCCATCTTTGAAAGGTAGTAGGATCCCATTTGAATACCATGATGGACATTTGCTTGTTAGGATGTGGCCTTCCATATTCTTTTGGAGAGCTCATGACTTGTCGTAAATACATCGTCTGATTTAAAGTGTATTCTCCCATGCCTTTGTCCTGAAATTGGCCTTTAAGTTCACCCTGTTTTGATGTCAACGGTTTCAATGACTTAGGGTCAATGTATGCCGAAGAAGGGACAGCTTCACGATTACTGGGAATGATGGTCTCAGTATGTGATCTCAAGTTATTGCAATATATGAATGGATTAGGATCACCATTAACTGTTACCTCGACTCCGTTGTGAGGAAACTTAATGCATTGGTGATATGTAGACGGGACTGCCCTCATTTCATGAATCCAAGGACGTCCTAGCAATATATTATAAGTGAGGTCTAGATCCAGGACTTGACAAACCACATCCTTTGTAACTGGCCCAATTCTTAGAGGTAAGGTGACTGTGCCCTTGGATGAGCACTCTTCATCATCATATGCCTTGATGGTGATTTGATTTGTTGAATTCACAGCTTTATCGGAATACCCCAATTGTTTGATAGTGCTCAATGTACAAATGTTTAGACCAGCTCCTCCATCTATCAAGACTCGTTTTATTCGATGTTTGTGTATGAAGGCTTCAATATGTAATGGTGCATTATGTGGCTGACTTACGGAGGCGTCATCGGCTTCTGTGAATGTAAGGGAATGTGGAATGGAAAGGTATCCCACCATGGCTTGAAACTGGTCCACGTTCAGGTCAGGAGGAATGGCGGTGTCTCTCAAGATTTTGTCTAGAATAGCTTTATGAGCGGGGGATATGCGTAAGAGTTCAACTATGGAGATGAGTGCGGGTGTCTTCCCTAACTGTTCTACAAGGTCATACTCAGGTTTGGTTGATGAAGAAGCGGTGTTTTTAGTTGAAGCACCTGGCAAAGTAATTTTACCTCGATGGGTTGTAACATGACACTCAGAGGTAGGTTCGGAAGAAGATGCAACACCTCTTAGGACAATCTTGGGTCGCTGAGGAGGATTCTCAGGGTTTTTGTTCTTGATGGTAATAGTAGAGATATGATTGTCCATCGAGATATGATTGATAGTTGAATCATATTTGTAAGGTGCTCTAGTATAGTTGGCTTGATCATCTATGACTTTAGCTTTTCCATTGTCGTGCTTTGGGAATGGTTCCTTAAACATCTCATGTTCTTGATTGGATGAGTGTCCCTCAATCTCAATGTCACCTCTATCAATGAGATCTTGTACGATGTTCTTCAGTCGATGACAATTTCCTGTCTTATGACCCTTGCTTTTATGAAATTCACAATACTCATCATCATTCCACCAATTCGGCTTAACCTTTGGTTCATATGGAGGAAAATCTGGAACTATGATTACCTTGTTTGCCACAAGCTTCTTGAAAACTGACTCAAGTGGTTCTCCCAATGGGGTGTACTTCCTTCATGATCTGGAAGTTGTTTGAGTATTTACTTGATTGTTTGTAGAACTTGATCCTGAAAAGATGAATTTGGGTCGCATTGTGTTGGCATCAACAACACCATCATTGACTGTGTTCTTGTTTTTATTCCAAAATCTTGGCTTGTCTTTTCCTTTAAAGTCATCTTTGTTTTCCTTGAATATTTTAATGACTCCTTGTTCAATTAGGACCTTTTCTGTCGCTAAGCCCTTTTCAATGACGTCCTTGAAGGTGGACAAACAAGCTTTCCTTAAGTCATAGCCAATGTCTTTGTTAACATTTTGTGTGAACATCTCTACCATTTGTTTTTGTGGAATTTCACAAGAGCATCTGCTAGCTAGATTTCTCCATCTTTGCAAAAATGATGCAAAGGACTCTCCTTCTTTTTGCTTAGTGTTGCACAAAGTAGTGACTGATATGTCTGTCTCTATATTGTAGGAGAAATGTTGAATAAATGCTTCTGCTAGGTCACCCCATGACTTAATACCAGGTGGGAGTTGGGAGAACCATTCCATAGCTTGATCACCTAAGCTTTGTGGGAATAATCTCATCAAATATGTCTCTTCTACTGCTACCTCAATGCAAGCTGTGAAAAACTATCTTATGTGCGCCTTAGGATCCCCTTTTCCTCTATACTTATCCAATTTAGGCATCACAAAGTGTGTAGGAAAAGGAGGCATTGGAATGCTCTTGTCAAATGGATAAGGACATATGTCTCTCATTGTGTATGTTGGCTTCGGTGTATTTATGTCCTCCATTTTCTTTTGTAAGTCCTTGATTTGTTGTTCCAAACTGCTCTTAGGTGGAGATCGACTTCTTGGACCATATCCTATGTTTGAGGCATCCATTGGAGGAGGTGTATGTTGCATATATGGATGATATTGATCATACACATGTTCATATGGAGGAGGTCTATAGTGATGTTGCGTATATGGACCACTTGGTATAGATTCATGTTGAGGAACCCCATATCTATTTTGCGCATGTATACCATATTCTACAGGCATGTCAAGTTCCATTGTGTTGCCCCCAAATTTGACATGAGGTTTCCTTGTGTCCAAATTTTGAGCATGCCTTGGAATATCCCATTGCTTTGGTGGTTGATCCTTAGCATTGATATGTGATTGAGCATATTTTTCTCCATAAGACTTCCATAATGGTCTGCGAAGGTGAGTATCGTATGTTTGACCATGTGTATGTGGGACCTCTGGTTTTTGAAGCAAAGCTGATGGTGATTCAGGTACCATATGTGGTCCTCTATTTCCTCCATTATTAGGTCTCCTTTGATCCATGTTGGAGTGAGTTTGTTGCAAAGGTCGATTTTCCATTATTTGAGACATGTCAAAATCATGAGGTATCTTGGCGCCACTTTGTGCCATCATGTGTAAGAAGTATTGTCTATCTCTCCTCATTATTTCCTCAACCAATCGATTGAAATGGGGATTCATAATGGATTCTTCCACATCTGCTGAATGTATTGAAAAGTTGTCCATATTGTCATTTTGTGTAGCATTGTTGTTTATAGTGTCCATGTTCTCAACATTTGGAATGTTTCTATAGACATCCATGTCCGACAATGTAGTGTGATCAGTATTGAAAAATAAATCATTGTCATACTCATAAGAACTCATGTTTGCGGACTCTTGAGCCTCTTTAGTTTCTCTCCTAGATTTTTGAAGATGGGTTTCAACCATGAACTAGGTATTGACCAAGATGTGTAAGACTAGATGAAAAATGGAAAGAGTATGGAAGACCAAGAGTTGAATGGAATGTAAATGAGTTTGAAGTGTACTTGTAATGTCCAAAGTGTAAGACCAAGTATGTATGTAGTAGAGTAGGTGTGACTTCCAAAGAGAGGATAGTTTCTCTTGATGAGGTAAGTTGACCTTGACTCTAAGTAAGACCAAATGAGACCCAAAGGTAAGAAACCTTGATGAGGGACCACTTAGCAAAGTGTTGTTGTATGTAGTGTGTTGACAAAGTATGATGAGGACAAGCAAGTGACCTTTTGACTCAAGTTTAGACAAGTATGAATGTAAAATGAGATGTGAAGCAATGATGGACTATGTGAAACCCAAAGATAGGTTGAATGCTAGATGAAACTTGGAGAAACAACCTAGGAAGCTCAAGTATTTCTGAAACTGATTTCTTTTGTTTGCTGGACTGTGAAATTTTCTTGCGATTTTTTGAACACAGACGCTCCTGTATACTGCACAGACGCGGTTATCTGACGCAGACGTGTTTCTATTCAACATAGACACTATTATAAACATAGATGCTATTCTGCCCTTCATAGACGCATTTATATGACCCAGGCGTGGTTAAAACAGACACAGACGTGTTTCTGTAAAATTTGTGCAATTTTTCCAATATGTGAAGTTGTGACCAAATCTGACTGTTTGACTGTTTTTCGTGACAAGAGGACACAATGTTGATGAGGACTCAATGTTTGCAAGTGTTTAGACTTCAAAATGACTCCAAGAAAGTGTGTTGTTTGATGTAAAATTGTTTTGCATACACTTGAAGACACAAAAGACACAATGTTTTACTATTTGGTCTTGAATGTTTGAATGTTTAAAATAAGTCAAGCACAATTCTTATGGCTGGCCAAGACAATAGTTGTTGATCCCACATGGGGTTTTACCCCCAAGGCTACGCTATTCAGAGCGGATACTTAGATGCTTGACCTCACTGGCTCCACCCTCGGCATTCACTTCTCGGGTCAGCCAAGCATCAGTCCCCATGAAAACTCCCCATGGCGAACTTTGTATCTCTACTAAGAACCGTATGTGTGTGGGCTGCTACCAGAGGTCCGACCTCCTGCCCTAACAACTAGAAGGATTTGGGCCTCTAAAACAAAATGGTTCTAGTAAGGGCATCCGCTCGTGTGGCCATACATGCAGCACTTTCAGCTCTGTAAATACAGAAGGCTCCCAGCCGGTAGGGGTTACGCCCTACAAATGATCAAATAAATTTGATCAAACGGGTTTATGGGGAGACATAGTGTCGGTATGAACTAATCAGCACATGTTATTCATAGTTTTCACCATGAATACATTTGATTATAGTGGTTCGGATGAGGTGGGTTTTCCTCGCTACCACTTGGGTCGTTCTCTTCCCACTAGTAGTCCTAATGACCACACGGGAAGACAGGCCCTCTAAAGATTAAACAAAAAGAGCCTATAGCTCAAGACACAAAAGACAATGATTCAATTTTAGTGCACCAATGGAAGTGTTTGCTATTCTATGAAAACAAAGCACACAACAAAAATTCAAAACCCTAGCCAAGGACCTGCAACAAAAGTTGTTAGTAGTTTGGGTTGTTTGACATAATCACCCCTTCCTACAAACACACAAGTTAGGTACATTTTAAGAACCCAAAAGGCTTTGTGACATAGGGGCCTTCAACAAAATGTTTTGCTTCCAAGACAAGCTGCACCAATTTAGTTAGCTAGATCTGAAAGTGTTAGTCCAAAAATAAACCAGATCTGAAACCCTAAGTACTAAATCCGAAAATTGAATCAATGAAAACTTCAAAATTTCAAAGCAGTAAATACATAGACGCTGTTACCCTCAACACAGACGCGTCTGGAGAACACAGACGTGATTCTGTGATGCACAGACGCGCCTAAAAATCACAGACGCCCCTTTACGACACAGACGAGGGTAGAAATAACGCAGACGCGTTTCTGAAACACAGACGCTCCTTTCTGAAACCTGCAAAATAAAATTTGTCAAAAACACAGACGTGATTCCAGATCCCGCAAACACGCCAGAAAATCAAAGACGCATTTCAAAAGTTCACAGACGTGGAAAAAAAACTAAAATGCTGTCGAAAAATGTTCGATCTGCAACTTCAAAATGCAAAATCTGCAACAAGGAGGTTAGATGCAAAGGGACAAGAGTCCCACCGGGCATGCCAAAATGTATATGGTGAAAATGGATAACAATAATAACAATATTGAAAGGCTAAATGAATTCAACCACCAAACCCTAGCCTAACAATCAACAAAGATCCACCATAACATATGAAGATTACCTAAGACAATGCAAATCACATGAAATCACAAAGATTATACCATCACATGTCCAATAGGGTTTTGATCTCCATTCTTCCTATCTCCATTGATCTTGCTTGATATATTTGCTCTCAGATTTTATGTGCACAAGAGCTCAACAAAGAACGGAATGTGGTTGCAAGTAGGATCGTAGTGTAGTCAAAAAAGTCATTAGAATGCTTGATTAGGGTTTGATAATGAAGGAAGCATCTCCTTAAATAGAAGACACAATATGAAATGGAGGGATAAGATTGAGAGGTGTAAAAGGAGGTCGGCTATGATTAGAGGGTAGGTAAAAGAAATAATAAAATAATGAAAGAGGTAGGTAGTGTAGGAATTAAGAGATGAATGACATGTGTCATGTGTAGAAAAAGATAATGAATTAATTAAATAAATAAAGATTTATTTAATTAATAGAAGAAGTGGGATCAATTAAATAAATAAGATATTTATTTAATTTAGGAAAATGATAATTTAAATAAATAAATGTATTTATTTAAATGAGAAATAAGGCTAGAAGAGGATAAATGAATTAATTAAATAAATAAAGATTTATTTAATTAATAGAAGAATTAAGCTTAGATAATTAAATAAATAAAATATTTATTTAATTAGACATGACAATTTTAGGTGTCTACAGAAACAACTGTTCCAAATAATCTGGATATTGATTGATTCCAAGCCATGGTGGCCCATATGATGGTGCCACCCAATATATATTTTTCTGAACATGATGATGTCTCCTTGAATCATCCACATAACACCCCACTACATATCGAGGTCTTAGTCTATAAACATTGAGTAAAAAGAGTATTAATATATGGAGGAGCTAGTCTCAATATATGTACTCTAAATCTTATTTGTGCATTGGGCTTCTCTGAGTAGTCTATTGATCCCAAAAATAAAATCATTATCAAATCCTATGATGATGAAGAGAGGTCATTTGAAGGAACTGTAATACTAACCATTTAGGTAGGTCTTGTACAAAGAGACACCACGTGCCAAGTCTTGGAAATAGACTTGACATACAATATACTATTGGGTCATCCATGGATCCATGAAACACAAGTGATGCCTTCCACGTACGATCAATGTATCAAGTTCCCCTACAATGGACGGGAAATTTCAATATCTGTGGATGCTAACCCTTTTCAGTATTGCAATGCTATGGGGGCAGCTCAAGATAGCATGGTTCCACACAACAGGGAGACCCAAGCTTCCTCAACATCCAACCATCAAGAAGAACTCAAGTCCCTATCCATGAACTTCAAGCAAAAGATGAAAATAAAGGACCAAGGCATGGGGGAGTACTCTTTTGAACCCTTATGTCTATGTACATTGCCAACTTCACCAAGGTCTTACAGATAACCTTTTACATCAAGACATCAGGCAACACAACCCATCACCAAGTTTGATGGTAAATTTATCCAAATGGGCACACTGGTTGAAGAATCAAAAGATAAAGACATCCATAGCTGGCTATACAAAGATGAAGAAGAAGTCAGAGCTACTACCATAGAAGTGGTCATACCAACAAAACAGTATGGAAATGGGTTCAGGATCATGCAACAAATGGGATACAAAGGAAAAAGACCTATTGGCAAGCATCAAGAAGGCATCATAGAACCCCTGCAAATTCCTTCACAATTTGCAAAAGACAAAACAAGACTTGGGTATTGGGCAACATGTTCCACTTGTGCAAAAACAAAATCATCATAAAAAATCTCAATGGAAAGAAAAGAAAAAATACAACAAAGACTCATGGCAAGAAGCACTACACCAAGCAGCAAAAAAGACAAGGCAGCAGGAAAAACATCAAGCCAATGAAAGATGCCAAGAAGAGCTCGCTATTCAAAAGGAGGAAGCTTCTTATAAAAAAATACATCATGTACAAGAGCCTAATCAAACCAAGGTTGAGCCACACCCTAAATAAATTGCTACTCACAAAAAAGAAACAATGTACAAACAAATTCAAAGAGTACAAGCAAGCACCAATCCTGAATAAGAACAAGCTACTAAACTTGTGTCAATTATCAGTGTTCTTTTCTCACCATACAATATACCTGTCAGATACAACAAGGTAACTTGGGACAATGATTTTGAAGCTGATTCCAATGAATATGAGTGGGATAGTTGTTTTGATGTAACTGAAGATATTGAAGTGGATACAATCCACACATACACACCCATTTCTCATGAGGGACAAGGCTTAAGATCTCGACCGTTTGAATTCAGACCACAACATATCTATGCGGCTAGTGAGAACGAGCAACGACAATACAAACAAGGCAATATCAAAGAGAATACCATTGAAGACCTATAAAATATCATAGACCTTATCTATATGCCAAACAACTATGACGATGTCTCCATCATGACACTTACAACAACTGATCTTAACCCACAAAATGACTCCTTACCGTTCATATATCCCGATCTCATAGACTGGGAAGAATCTAAACATCATGATATACCAATATTACTGAATGATGAATCCATTGTCCAATACCTATGCTCAGTCAACCTAGAAACATGCTCCACCAGTAAACAAAATCACGATATCTACAATCAGGGGAGTGCCAAGTCTCTCAGTCGCAAAAATAAAATAAACAACAAATCTAATGATGAAAACTAGTCAATGGCGGTAGTAGATTGCAAAAAAGTAAAAATAAAGGATGTATCCGAAGGTGAAAACCTTTCTGAGGCACCTAAATATGGGATACTTGACACTCTTCCTGAACATTATCAATGAAGGTCACCAATATTGATTGAGCCAACTCAATCAATAAATATCGACACTGAAACAATAGTCAAAACCATACATTTGGCAGAATTACTCATAGAGAAAGAATAACCAGATTTTATCAAAGTCTTCAAGGAGAAGAAAATCAATTTTTCTTGGTCTTATGCTAACATGCCAGGGGTAGATCCAAATCTAATCATGCATCACTTATCCATCGCTCCTGGAGCTAGACCCGCTAAACAAAAATTAAGGAAGATGAATCCACATGTAGCATTATTAGTCAAAGCAGAACTAAAGAAGTTATTAGATGTCGGATTCATCCAACCTATAGACTATGTTGAATGGATCTCAAACATTGTACCAGTTTCTAAACCCAACAAAATTATCAAAATATGCATAGACTTTAGGGATCTCAACAAAGCATGTCTAGAGGATGACTTTCCTTTGCCAAGAATCAACACTATTGTGGATCTAACAGCAGGGCACACAATGTTATCATTAATGGATGACTTCTCTGGCTATAACCAAATCAAGATAGCCCCAGAGGATCAAGATAAAAATGCATTCACCTTTCCATGGGGAGCATATTGTTGGAATGCCATGCCTTTTGGATTGAAAAATGCTGCTACAACTTATCAAAGAGCCATGACAACAATCTTCCACGACATGATGCATACTTTCATGGAGGATTATATGGATGATTTGCTGGCTAAATCATTCACGAGAGCAAAAAACCTGTGCATCCTAGATAAAATCTTTCAATGATTGGAGCAATTCAAGGTCAGATTAAACCCTAAGAAATGTATCTTCGATGTCACATCCGACAAACTATTGGGCTACATTGTATCAAAAAGGGGCATCGAAGTAGATCCAATAAAGGTTCAGGCTATCATGGAGATGTCACCTCCTAAAAACATCAGCCAGCTACGATCTCTGCAGGGCAGGCTACAATCCATTAGATGATAAATTGCTCAGTTGGCAGACAAATGTCTTCCATTCAATCATCTGCTTCATAAGAATATACCTTTTAGATGGGAAGACAAATGTGCAGAATCATTCCACTAGCTCAAACAATATCTAATGAATCCACCAGTTTTGGTACCTCCAATAGTGGGCAAGCCACTCATTCTCTATATATCAACAACAAAAGTATCATTGGGGGCACTGCTAGCACAAGAAGATCCAACAGGCAAAGAAAGGGCCAACTATTACATCAATAGGACTTTGAACGAATATGAACTAAATTAGGCATTCATCAAGAAGTCTTGCTTAGTAGTGGTGTTTGCTTCTCAAAAGTTCCACCACTATATGTTAGCCCACACAATCAAGCTGGTAGCAAAAATCGATCCTCTCAAGTATCTACTCAACAAGGCAACTCTCATAGGAAGATTAGCTAAATGGGTCACGATTCTAAGTGAGTTTGATATTGAGTACATAGAATGACGAGCTATCAAAGGACATTTAATTGCAGATCAAATGGTAGAAGCACCACTACTAGACCAACAACCACTACAGGTGGAATTTCTAGACATGGATGTACTCACTATCACCCCCAAGAAATGGATCCTATACTTTGATGGATCTTATACACAACATGGATCGGGTGCCGACATCTTGTTTGTCACTCTAGAGGGGCACACATTTACAATATCCTATAGACTAATGTTTCCATGCACCAACAACATTGTTGAATATGAAGCTCTAGTAACAGGAACCTATGTGGCTGTAGAATGGAGAATCATAGATTTAAGAGTCTATGGGGATTCTTAATTAGTTATCAATCAGATCAACGATGACTATCAGATGAAAGATGATAAGCTAATGCCTTACAAGAGAATAGTGGATGAATTCAAAAAATACTTTGTGCACATCACCTTTGAGCAGATCCCAAGATTGGACAACAAAGCTGCTGATGCAATGGCCACTATTGCCTCACTTCTACAAATTCCAGATAAACATAATCGTTACGAATTATTGGTGGAGCAATTATTTTCCCTAGCCTATGACAATTCTACATCCCAAGTCATTTGTGCCCTAACCGGTTCCGATTCTCCTCTATACGAGAAGACCTATGACTATCTTAAAAACAACACTCTCCCTCTTGATTTATCTCGCAACCAAAAATGAAGCTTCATCCGACAAGTTGCCTACTATACCTTAACTGTTGACACGCTTTACCACTGAGGTCTAGATGGTACTCTTCTTAGATGCCTCAATCATAACAAATTTGACTCCGCCTTACATGAGCTTCATGAAGGTATTTGTGGTACGCATTCAAGTGGTCTTACTCTTGCCAAAAAACTTCTGAGAATGGGATAATACTGTCCGACAATGGAAAGAGAGTCCTATCAATTTTCTAAGAAATGTCCTAAATGTCAAATTCATGGTAACCTCATACATGCACCAGCACAGGAGCTGCAACCATTCACCATATCTTGGCCTTTCTATCAATGGGGACTTGATCTGGTAGGAAATAGAGTACTTCACCAAGTGGATCGAAGCGGTCTCAATAACCACCATAACTGGAAAACAGATCTCATCATTCATCCTCAACTATCTCATTTGCAGATATGGTATTCCCAGTTCCATCATCACAGTTAACAAACGTCCTTTCAAAAATTAAGATGTGCGAGAGCTATGCAAATGATTCAAAGTCCAACATCGCTTCTCCACATGATACTACCCATAGGGGAATGGCCAAGTAGAAGAATCTAACATAACAATCCTAAAAATCCTCAAGAAAATAGTAATTGATGCTGGCAAGGATTGGCATGTACAACTCAATCTGACACTTTGGGCTTACAGAACAAGTATCCACATAGCTACAAGGGCTACACCATATTCATTGGTGTATGGTTTAGAAGCAATTTTACCTCTTGAGGTAGAAATCCCATCTCTTCGAGTATCTTTGGAGGACCTCATACCAGATGAGGAATATCAAGTGAACAGGTTACAGGAACTAGAGCTTCATGATGAAAAATGACAGCGTGCCTATGACCATCTCAAGGCATATCAACAACAAATGTGTAGAAGCTATAATCACAAAGTCATCCCAAGGGCTTTCAAAATTGGTGATCTTGTCCTAAAGGAAAATCCTAGAAATCAGAAAGATCAAGAAAAGAAGGGGAAGTTTGAACCTAACTGGTTAGGGCCATTTGTCATCATATCAGCCTATGGATCAGGAGCATATTAGTTGTCAACTTCAGAAGGGGACGTGCTTGATGAACCAACCAACAACATCCATCTGAAGAAATCCTACAGTTGAGTCACCCAATGCACAGATCAAGAAAAAAAGAAAAAAAAAAGTATCAAAAATAATCACTAGGGTGAAAACCTAGCAAACAAGCACCTTATGACACAAAAAAAATCAAAAGTAAAAAAATAAATAGATAAATAAATAAATAACTCAAAAGGTACAATTTAAACAAATGGTGAAAACTTGGCAACAAGTGCCACTTGTGAGAGAACAACTCTTCTATCTATTAATACTCGCATCCTATCTATGATCCATCTGAGCTAAACCAATAGCCATCATAGAACGCTTATACACATAGTATCAATCCCAGTCATACTTAGCGTAGTGACTGTCCTTGATTATCTGATCAATTATTCGCATCATATCCCACCATGGCTTGGTGATCCATTGTACATATCTATATCAAGTAGTATCTAGAGTGGGGGCAAGTTTGTGACCTTGCTAGGGGCATTTTGCCTTTGAGTTTCAACATCAGAGCAAACACATAGCAAGACAACAAGGATCAGAACAACCAACAAATGACAATGACAGTGCAAGAGACTAGATATCATGGAATTAAACTTATTGGAATTGAACAAAAGATCTATTTGTAAGATGTTTTACTTGACAAGGATACATTTCCAATAGCATGCATGCTTACTTATGGTTGTTAATTTTTCCTTATCATATCTCCTAAGTGACTCAAGGATGTCTCAATGACTAGAGAAGCAAGCAAGGAATGTGATGTTTTATTTGTCTGCTATCTGTAAGTGAATCCTTTTACCATGCAAATTTGTCCTACAAAGCAATCAGATGGCATATCACTAAGGACATTTTGGATGTGTGTGGGACAAAGGTTAGCTCTTGTCTATTTACATAAGAAACACTTAGGTCATCTTGGTTCAATTATACCTCGACTCTTGTGCCATCTTACAATATCAAAACTCATGTAAGTTATACTCAAGTCATTATGGTTCAATTATACCATGATGCTTGTATCAATTTTCAACAACTCAAGGCTCGATGATGAAAACAAAGGAAGCACTGGCACTTTGATCACAACAGATGGCAATATTGAGAACGAGAATGCATATTAAGCTTTGCATTAGTTGTACAACATTATCATCTTAATCTTGCATTAGGTTTCATATTCATTTTAATCTTACATTAGTATCACTTCATTATCATTATCATTGTCATGTCATTCTAACATCTCATATCATACATCTCATTTTTAAGATACATCTCATCATCATCATCATCTAGTCATATTAATAAATGCATCCATCACATGCATATCTATCACATCATCATGGAATCTTTCTTCACTTTCATATCTTCGTCATTCTTCCATCATCTATCATGTCTTATACAAGATGTATCTTTCTTGAAAGCAGACATTTTGATCATGTCTTATACAAGATATATCGTTCCTGAAACCAGATGCTTTGATCATCTTTGTCTTATACAAGAGGTGTCATCCCTGAAACCAAACTTGATCTCAATCTTATCAGTTCTATCAATCCATTGCATCTGATCCATTCTATCATTGTCTTATACAGGATGTATCTTTCCTGAAACCAAACATTTTGATCATGTCTTATATAGGATATATCATTCCTGAAACTAGACGCTTTGATCATCTTTGTCTTATACATGAGGTGGCATTTGTGAAACCCGAATTGACCTTAATCTTATCAATTCTACTTAATCTTATCAATCTAATCCATATGATCGATCATATCATTATCCCCATACATGAGCATATCATATCGACAACATGTAGAATGCTAGATCACATTATTATAAATATCTACATTCATCAAATCCAACCATCATCTGCATATCACCTTCTAAACATATAGTATCATTACAAGCATCATATAAGCATGTAAATCATAAAAATAAAAAAACACACACACCGCATCATCTGCAAAAGTCTTCTAAATTAAAAGCATATCATATAGCTTATCAAAATCAAAATCGCTACATCCATATCATATCATCATACACATGTGTGACCACATGCTAATCCAAAGGAAAATCAATAATACCAGTCAAAACCAATCGTCAGTCAGAACAAATAAATATCCAAAGTCCCTGGATATCATATTACTACCGAAATCACTTAATCCAAATTCCATATCGAAATCAATCAATCCAAGTTCCATATCAAAAATCAATCAATCCAAGTCCCATATCAAAATCAAGCAACATATCAAAGTTCAATATCATATTGAAAATCAAGACCCATATTGACAATCAGGACCCATATTGACAATTAAGACCCATATCAAATCAAGACCCATATCAAATCAGGACTCATATCAAATCAAGACCCACATCGACCTTTGGAGCATGTCAACACTTGAACCATATTGACAATCAAGATTCATACCAACGTGACCTCGATGGACGTGTGGGGCATGTACGTGCTATGCCCACATTAGTCTTCCTCATTTCTTCAATATTCCTTATAAAATTTATCGGTAGATAAATACCAAAAAATTTAACAATTCAAATCATCCAACTTTCAAAATCGTACTACATCGTGCCACTACCCCAGAAATCATAATTTTCTCAATTTATCTCTCAAGGGGGCATATTGACATCAATTTCATATTAGTATAATATTGACACTAGCTTCATATCACATCAATTCTTCATATCTGGGGCATCATATCGACAATTTTGGCAACATCATATTGAAAATTTTTGACAACAAATTAAACATTTTCTTTGAATCAACATGTGGTCACACATTAACTCAAAGAGGGGCAAAATGTAGACACCTAAAACTGTCACAACTAATTAAATGGATTTTATTCATTTAATCATAATTAAATTCTTCCTATTAATTAAATTAAGATTTAATTAATATCCCTATTCTTCTAATCGCCTATTAATTAAATTAAGATTTAATTAATATACCCTTCTTCTATCTAAGCCATTTAATTAAATTCACATTTAATTAAATATCCCCCCTCTAGCCATTTTAATTAAATTCTTATTTAATTAAAAATATCAATTTATTCCCTTTCCCATTTTAATTAAAATAAATCAAAATTATTTATAAACCCTCTCCCCCCCCAACTTGCAAAATCCTACAAATGCAAGTTGCATCCTCTTTTGGCTAAATTAAATCTTTTTAAATTACTAAAATTCCTATTTTCCCTCACCCACTTGCCAAATCCTACATTTCCCACTTGCCCTCCTAATTTGGGGAGCCACTTCCCGAAATTTGGAGAAAGTCTTTAAAATGCATTTAAGACCTCCTTTCAACAAGGTAACTTGTTGAATACCCCCAAATTTGTAAGGCTCTTACAAATTTGTCCCCTAGACCACTAGTGGTTTTCCTCTTGGAGTAAATTAGTCTCCAAAGTCTTCAAAAGGCATTTAATGCCTCTTACAAGCCCACACCCCTCACCCATGATGGTTGTCCACTTTACCATCTTTTATCCTTGCACACGAGTTTACCTCTTGGACAATAGCTTGCTTCCTTGGATAAAAGAATTATCCAATGATGTCACCCCTTGAAGCCTTCCCTATTGCTCAATTAGCATCTAATGCTTGCTTAACATCTCTCAAGCCCTCTCAAGATGACATTTGTCAACTTGGGATTTTATTGAATCCCTCACATGGATTGATAACTTTCAATCCTAGCCCTTGTTGAGATTGGTCAATCTCAACCATCCATTTCTCTATTTTCTCTATAAATAGAGCCCATTTCTTCAACTAAGGATCCATTCACTTCTATTGCATCCAATCTATAGTCTAATTGTGTTGTGCAGGTTATCAAGGAGCTCAATCCCCATCACTAAGCATTTAGGCCATTTTAATTGCATTATAGCTTAGTTTTTACATGTTTATAATATCTTCCTACCTTAATTAATATCATTTTTCATAGCATTTTCATATCTCATCTTCATATTAGCCTAATTAGTTCACTTAATCTTTCAGTTTGGAACTCATTTGATATCTTCATCTTGCATCTTACATCTTGCATCTCCATCCATCATCTCATCTTAGATAGGATCTTAGTTGAATGCATTTTGATCCTAGAATCATCAATCATATCGTGTGATTTGTGCTTTCTTGCATGTGTAGGCATCCCCCACATTTTAACCACACACACGCAATGCACCGATGTTAACACCTCCTAGAATCATTCATAGGAAACCAAAGTATCTAATTGACATTGACGAGAATATATTGAAGCCAATGCCTGATAAAATGAATGAACGAACTTGTAGGAGAATGGTTAAAGAATATGGCAAAATGCTTTTGAAAACTTAAATCGAACCGCAAGATGTCAATTAATTGTTCAAATGATAAAAAATTTGAATTTTAGGGAGACAATGAAAATTCTAGGCCTAAGATCATCCAAAAGTAACAATGAAAGAACTATTGTGAGAAATCTATTTGATGTATATCAAGATATTGGTTCAAAATCATGTACTAAAGATTCTAATGTTACTCGATGTGTCATTACATCAACCATAATGAGCAAGAAAATAAAAAAAGATCATTTTCTAAGCAAAACAAGTAAGTCACTAAACGTTAGTAGAACAACATTTAAGTAAAGCATTACAGAGGTGGGAAAAAATAGAGGAACCTAACAATAATTCTGTTTGGGCATTCTCGGGTAGACTACCATGCAAAGACAAGGTTGTTGTTGATGCACTAAGAACATTAATTGCAAATTTTTGGCATGACAACACAAGAGTTTTGCCCAACCAAAGAGATGTTGTTAGAAGGTGAATTGGGTCTACAAATCGTGAGCCACATGCCAAACACTATTTGGATGTGAATCAAACAAAATTTTATGAAAGATTCCTTGAAAATTTTCCTGAAATAAGAATTTCCAAATATTTTTTGAAATGGCAAAACTTTTTATATTAAGATTAATCATGTACGCACCACGTGTGTTTGTAGAATGCATATTGAATTTTCCATGCACTATGATATTTTTCATCATATTTGTTCTACTTTGCACACTAGCGATGTTTTGCAAGAATGCGATATACAAGCACCTCCTAAGTTGACAAGAGAATTTATTTAAGTGTGCTATGTAATAGACATGATGGTTGCATTCATTTATAAGATGCCTTGTTTGGAAGGTTCTTGTGCTATATGTTGTGGTTTGCAACGTTTACCAAGATGTGTACATTTGGAGAGCACACATAAAATTGGTACGAAACTAGTTTCTTTTGGAAAATACAAGACAGTCACATATGGAGTTAAAGATGGAAAAGATTTGAAGAGATGTGAGTTAGTGAAAAGTGATATATGTGTAGCTGAATTTATGAAAATGTTTCAAGATAAACTAGTTTATGAGTACATAATGCATACACATAGAGCTCGATGGTTAGATGACAAATTCAAGTTATGTAAGGACACATTTCCTCTTGGCACCATTGTCTCTATCATTGATTTTTCTGAAACTTATACACTACAACCTCAAAATGAAGTGCAATCTATGTATTATCATTCTACATAAATTTCTATTTTTCTACACATAACACTCATGCATGCAGATGATAGCACAGAGGAGGATAGAAAGTTTGTAAGAGAGTATCACTTCTACATAAGTGGTGATTGTACTCATTCATTGGAGTTTATACAATGATGCTTTAAAGTTTTCTATGATAATTTAAAGGAAAGAAACATACCATACAACCAACACTTTATTTGGTCAGATAATTGCACCACACAATTCAAGAATGCAAGGATGTTTTATTGATTGACAAGGATGCATATGACAAGCAGTTTAAAACATTTTTGGAATTTCACTGAGGTTGGACATGGTAAGGGAGAACATGATGGTGCAGGAGCATGTGTAAAAAGAGCCCTAGATAGAGAATAGTTGAAGTACGAAGGTGGTGTTGAGTTGATAGATACAGAAACAATTATGCGATGGTGTAACTCTATGATGGGTCCAGTTAATCTAGGTACGTCAATGGTTCGTAGATATTTTTGGTTGATCATTGAATATAACATTGAAAACTATCTAGATTGTTGTATAGTTGCAGGATCGAGTGACATGCACTCATTTATGATTTCAAATGCAAGTTCACTAGTAATTTATACGAGAAAGATGGTATGTTTTTTCTCTTCATGCATGTATTTTTTGTGGGAAGAATGTGAATCACAAGAGTGGGTTGACAAATGGTCTTGTAGACCGTTGGTCCCCATTGATACATATCAAATTCCCAAAGCACTACAATTGAGCTAGATGGAGACATCAGTGGATTTTAACCATGTATTCGACCTAGTGGATTCAGGTGATTTTTCGAGTTAATTTTTTTGCAAGTATTGTTTTTGGTTCATTTTGTTGTACATCACACTTTATTTTTGGTATTAATTAGCACTTTATAATATGCAGGTCATGTGTACGCAGTTGTTGTAGAAGAGAATAATGAAGAAGGAATTGATTACTTTTTGTGTCGCTATATTGATCCTAAAAGAAAATTGACAACCATAATCATTGACGGAGGGGGCATTGAGTACCCAATAGGGCCTGTTGTCGTGATAGAAACATGGCTTAGGAGACACCCTATCAAGATTTTTGATGTTTGGTTGTTCAAGGACTTTGAAACACACAGACATATTCTTCATTTCTCTAACCTTGTTGTTGCAACAAATATTCATTTGATGAAGTATCGAAGTAGACCTCATAACAAGATTTTATGGAAACTTCGTGAATCTGACCATGAGGCAATACTTGACACAATACGGGTTAGAGCCGATCCTAAAGGCTCACTTTATTGATTCTACGGTTTAGAGTAGAATGATTTTGAGAATTTTGTATATATCATTGGTGAATTATTCTATATTCATTTTTTGTATATATAAATGCCCATGAGTTGATTTGTACATGTTTAGGGGCATCATTTTGTATGTTTAAATGACCATGAGCTGATTTGTACATATTTAGATGGCAAATTTTGTATATTAAAATGGCGACGAGCTGAATCGCACATATTTAAATGCCAAATTTTGTATAAAAGCCCATGAGATGATTTGTAACATATTTGTTTGTATATTTAAATAGCCAAGAGCTGATTTGCCCATATTTAGAGGCAAATTTTTGAATAATACGTGATAATGTTTTGTGACTATGTTTTGAGTTTATGTGATGTGATAAGGTCAATCATGACCATTCTTGATAAGGTCAATCATGAGCATTCTTGATTCTTGTATAATCAAGGAAAATTATTTGAGTCATTATTGGGTCATGGGAGTCATAGATTGAGTCTAGATACAATTTGACCAAAAAATGTCATTATTGTAAAAAAGTTGTCAAGCAACTTCTATATCACGTCGATAGGGTATGGCTCTCGACATTTTGATGCTTTTGGATGCACGAAAGGAGAAAACCTAGTGTAAAAATACCCACCCAGATGTGCTCGTGATGTTGGTTTGTGCACACGATGAACATAATCAATTCTAGCCTATCTTGCAACTTTGCATTGCATGCAATTGACGATTTTTGTAGCAGGCAAAACAATGCTACCAATTACAAATGGCTTTGAGTCATTAAAAACTAAGATAGACCATTGTAGATGAGCCTCATGTGACACTACAAGTTCAAATGGATCTATCATATGTATCCTGGATTGGGACAAATAGCCCGTCAAAGTTTGACAATTTTTGGACTCAAGACACTTGAGAGATTGTGTCGGTAGGGTATGGCTCTCGACGTTCCAGTGCTTTGGGAGGCATGATAGGAGCATACATAGCATAAACCTTCCCACCTAGATGCACTCGTGATGCTGGTTTTGTGCACACGATGAACGAAATCAATTCTAGCCTATCTTGAAACTTTGTATTGCATGCAACTGACGGTTTTTACAGCAGGCGAAAAAATGCTACCAATTGAAAATGGCTCCGAGTCCTTAGAAACTGAGATAGGCCATTGTATACGAGTCTCACATGACACTAAAAGTTTAATCGGATTAATCATATGTATCTTGGATTGGGAGAAACAGTCTGTCAAAGTTTAACAATTTTTTGGACTTAGGGCACTTGAGAGATCGCGCCGATAGAGTATGGCTCTCGACGTTCTGACGCTTTGGGAGGCACGATAGAAGAATTCCTACCATAAAACTGCCCACCCAGATGCACTTGTGATGTTGGTTTGTGGACATGACAAACACAATCAATTCTAGCCTATCTTGCAACTGATGGTTTTTGTAGCAGGCAAAAAAATGCTACCAATTGAAAATGGCTCCAAGTCGTCAAAAACTGAGATAGGCCATTGTAGACAAGCCTCACGTGACCCTAAAAGTTCAAATGGATTAAAAATATGTGTCCTGGATTAGGAGAAACAGTTCGTCCAAGTTTGATAATTTTTTGGACTCAGTTCAGTTGAGAGATCGCCCCGATAGGGTATGGCTCTTGACGTCCCGACGCTTTGGGAGGCACGACGGGAGTATGCCTAGCATAAAAATTCCCACCTAGACACGCTCATGACATGGGTTTATGCACATGAAGAACGAAATCAATTCTAGCCTATCTTGCAACTGGCGATTTTTGCAGTAGGTGAAAAATGCTACCATTTGAAAATGGCTCCGAGTTGTCAGAAACTGTGATAGACCATTGTAGAAGAGCCTCACATGACCCTATAGGTTCAAACAGATCGAACATATGTGTCTTGAATTGGGATAAATAGTTCGTCAAAGTTTGACAATTTTTGGGACTCAAGGCACTTGAGAGATCGCGCCGGTAGGGTATGGCTCTCGATGTTTCGACGCTTCGGGAGGCACAAAAGGAGCATGCCTAGCATAAACCTGCCCACTCGGATGCGCTCGTGATGTTATTTTATGCACACAACAAATAGAATCAATTATAGCCTATCTCGCAAATTTGACAACATGTGAGCAACTTTGACAACAACTGAGGAACTTTTACATATTTTATCCAAATGAGCTCAAAATTTGACAACTTTGACAACTTTGACAACAACTGAGCAACTTTGACAACAATTGAGCAACTTTGACATCTTTTATCCAAATGACCCCAAACTTTCACAAATGGTTTCAAATGATCATTAATGGTCCCAAATTACCTTATTTAGATAAAAGAATGGTAAAACAAGATGGGAACCAAAATTTGACCATTGTGATCACGAGGGTGCTCTTGCACCACACACATTGACAAATTTAAATGAAAGGAATCAAAAGCATCCACTAATCATTACCATGGATCAAATCTGACCATTACAATTGAATTTCATTTTCATTGAAACAAAGAGTTTTGTAGGGTTAATTCAACATTTTAGAAAGTTTATCAAATCATATTCCATGATTGTAATGTTTTATATCGTAGATTTTTTTTTGTTTATATTCATATTGTTGATTACATAGGCAAATATTCATTTAACTTTATAAAAGGGCAGCCACCAAATGCACCAAATTAATTCTTTATAAATAGTCACACACACACACACACACACACACACACACACACACACACACACACACACACACACACACACACACACACACACACACACACACACACACACACACATATATATCAAAATACACAATAATCAATACAATGAACAAATTCTGTATGTATCGAATATATCTATCAATATCAACGAAATGCACAATAATGAACACAATACACATCTATTGGATCGAATATCAATATTTATATATATCAAAAAAGGTATATATGCCAAGTCAATACAAGTTTTACAAAAATGTGGCATATGCCATGTCCAAATCGATATCCAATAAAAATGTAGAATATATCTACATGTATTGGTCATTCAATGACCACGAATAACACTATATGATCCTATAATTGTGGTGGATCATCAAAATCAAGCCTCTTTGATGTAGTATGCGGCTCTGTAGATGGCTGCACAACCACAATTCAAAAGCCAAGTTAGAATCCTTTTGTAGAAAATAGTTCACAATTATCAACATAACTATGCATCTAAACATAATTTCTTTGTAATTGAAATGTAGATTACCTCATCTTATGATCTAGGATCTACTGTCTTCTTTCTCTTCTCCTATTCAATCTTAGGATTTTCTTGAACACAAACTTGAAAGGATCCAAGATATGGCTGAATTGGGAAGGGGCCTATTGTAGATTAAATACAATCAATACAATGTACTAACATGTATAGATAAAAAACACTAAAAATCTACAATATAGAGAACAAAAGTGTATCAAAGCCTCAAATGCTTCTCTAGTAGTCTGAGGAGTGCTCTCCATTGATGGAGCAGCCATGGCTATTACCTATATGAAAAATGATTAAAGATTAAATACAATTAGTATAATGATAAGTATTGTAGGTTAAATACAATTAATGTAATATATCAAACAAAAGTGTACCGGAGCTTGAGATGCTTCTCCAGTACATGGAAGAGGGTTTACCATTGATGAAGCAACTATGGATATTTCCTGTATGAAAAAATGATAAGATTATAATTTATCACAAGTTCACATGTACACGTGCATATAATCATCAAATCAAGAAAATAAAGTAGAGATACATACCTCCGCCCTCTCTCGATCCTTGCACCTATCAGGTGCATTCAACATATCTACATAGCTCAATGGCTTTTGTACCTATTAAACAGACAAAAAACGCTAATCAATCTACAAATCCCAACTAAGACAATTTCAACCTTTTCAAATAATTGTACAGCTATAAATGTGTTCAATTACCTTCTTCCCACGTTTTGGCATCCTCGAGTATTTGTTTTGCTGAGGACAAGGCCTAGACACGGAGGGGATACACTAAAAAAACAAAATTAACTTGAGATATTAGTATAGATAATATTAAACATAATTTAAGAAATATAAAATGAAATGACTTGCATATTCCATCAAAAGAATACATAAAATAAGGTGTACAAAACATGATACCGTATAGCCTTGTGAGCCAAAATCGAT
Source organism: Cryptomeria japonica (assembly GCF_030272615.1). Classification (NCBI taxonomy): domain Eukaryota; kingdom Viridiplantae; phylum Streptophyta; class Pinopsida; order Cupressales; family Cupressaceae; genus Cryptomeria; species Cryptomeria japonica. The sequence goes on from NC_081405.1 coordinate 286,407,801, forward strand.
TGCTGAGAGCGTGACATCATCAATCTGGGACATTTGGTCCCTTGACAACACCTACAAACAAAAAAATGTCAAGAATTAAAGAGAGTTAGTATATCTTGTAATTTTTTTGAATTCAAAGTGTACTATTCTATTTTAACATGTTACAAAATTTATACCTCAGACGTCGAAGTTGCCGTTGCAATAACTGGGAGAGGAATATTAGATACTGTTGCTGCATCCTGAAATGCATATTATTTATATCAATTTAAATTGATCTAAAAATGAAAATTCATTTACATTTATAAATTTTAAGTGACTGATAAATAAAATGCTATGAATTCAAATCAACACACCTGTGCCTGCGGCTAATTGCCAAACATGTCCATCAACTCATCCGTTAGTGCCACACCCTTAGTCATGTGGGTTTGAAATATACTCTCGCAAATCGTGCATAAATGGGATGTGGATCCATCTGCAGTGGCCTCGTCATCCATCCCTGTGCATATCCTTGAGAAAGTGGCACACACATGCTGAATGGGCTCACTAGCGCCACTTATAGTAACTAATGGCTCATCATCTGGTACAAGAGATGTGTGTTGTGTCCCATGTTGGATGATCGCTTCACTCAATGGTGTGGTTGCCTAAAGAGCCTGTAGCTTCATCGACTCTTTTAGGTCTATTGGGATAGTCAAATGCACCTTGGGTTTAAGTGCTAGGAGGTGATGACTCTCTTGGGATACTCACCTAAGGGCTCCAGGTCTATCTTGGGCAGTGCTGCCACCTCTACCATGGATCTCTCTCATGTCAAAACAATTAGGCAGCACATTGAGGACAAACTCACATTATACTTTCCTCAAAAAATACAATGGCACCTAAAAATTATTACAAAGTGGTTTGTCAAAGACCATCCACCACCTCTGCCAAAAAAGATTCTTCATCTGCACATTGGTACACCAATGTATGGGAAACCTCTTTGCATTAAGAGGTAACAACTCACTAGTTCTAGGATCAACAAAAAGGGCACATATTTGTTGTTTACTAATGTTTTTGTTTTTCACTCCCTCATATGATAACCACTAGCATAATATTGATGACACCTATCCCTATAGTTTCCCCATTTTCTAATTTGAGTGGAAACTGCACTGGCACCACTAGATAATGTTTCTAGGTTAGTGGCGAGGGATTTATGATGCTCAAGATCAGATGTTTTTAATTTATTAATCAGTCTATTTATTTTAGCCGTGTTTTTCCCTAACTGATTAAGCAATTGCTCCTGTGTATACATGTATGGTCAAAAGGAGGAGCTGGAGGTGTATTCTGTGGGTTTTGTTTGGGGTTTTGAGGAGGTGCATCTTCTTGTTGTTGTTGTTGTGGATTTTTAGAATCTAGTTTGTGTAACAAAAAATAAAAAAATATAGTCAAAATAAATTAATTTAAATTCAAAATGTAAAAACAATTGAACAAATGTGAAAGAAAAAAAAAATCAAGCAAAACCAACCTTGATCCATAGTGTTTGGGTGAGAAAAGAGGGAGCACGTGCACAGTTTAGTGAAAAAAAATCCAAATTCTCAACTTGCGGCCATGTGAAAATAAGACACAGTCGACCAATTTTTTTTTTTATTGACAGATACTGCGTACGCGGTGCTTTAGGACTTAAAACCGCGTATGGGGTTCTAAATCCTAAAGAACTGCGCACATGATCATTTCTCTAAAGGAACCCTATACGTGCTTTTGTCCCTTTAGGCTTGAGGACAACAAACCTTAGCACGTACAGGGTGATTTAAATTTTAAGTACCGCGAACATGGTAACTGTTTTTTTAAGTTTTTTTTAGGTGTGTGTCCACTTTTTTGAACACCATCTTTGTGCACTTACCCAAATCTCGGTGTATTACTCCAAGTGTACTCCACAACCCAAACCCATCACCCTACCTCCTAGACTTACCTCATCACTTTGGCCAACACATTCCCTATCTCTCTTAACCTCCCAATCATGGGTGCTAACATGGGGATAAAGCTTCTCATTAGGCATAAAGGAAGTTGGGACAATGCCTTTAATATCAGGATCATTGATAGAGATCAAATTGGACTTAGCGTTCACCCCATGTTTCATGGGCTTCTGAGTCAACTTCATTAAGGCATGTTCCCCATTCCCCCCTCTAGCATCCATGACCTGATTGTTATTAGGGTTAGGGAGAGGGCTATCCAAGGTGGTGCCCAGGGGTCTGGTAGGAATCACCACAACATCAAAGTCATTGATTTGAGATTCAATTCTCTTTTTAGTCTCCATGATCTTCTTGAATTTGTCTAGGATAATCTATTGTACATTCAAACTCTCGGGCTTGGGGTGTGAATCCTGAAGCTCCTTATCCATCACTCCATTGTTATCAATACTATGGATGACATATGGGTTTTATTTAGAGGCTTCTTTAACTGCAACATGCATGGAATCAAATTCTGAAATAATGGACCCATTATGAGAGGAAGTCGTTTGCACATAATCAGTTTTGGCAGACAAGCCTACCTCATGTATAGAGACCCCCATAAGATGTGGTTTAGAGGGAGGAACAAAGTCCAAATTTTTTAAAGATCTTGTGGAGCCAGGATTATGTTATCCTCAATTTTGGCTTGCTCAAAATTATGGGATAATCCCTACAAATTTTGTCCAATTTGTAGTCCACACCCTCTAAGCATACATATCGAGGTGCTTGTCAAACCCCCTCATATGTAGCTAGCCTCTCAAGAAATCATCTTGATTTGCGTATAAAGTTTGTCAATCTAAAAAATTGACAAATTCTCTTTTTAAGAGTTAGTTTTTATTTTTTGGTGTAAATCGAGTGTGTACCCCTGATTTGCACCAAAGTCCCCCTTTTGGTGTAAATCAGGTTTATAGCCCCGATTTGCACTAAAGTCCTTCTTCTTGGTGTAAATTGGATTTATACCCCCAATTTGCACCAAATTCACCCTTTTGGAGTAAATAGAGTTTATAGCCCCGATTTGCACCAAAGTCACCCTTTTGGTGTAAATTGGGTTTATAGCTCGAATTTGCACCAGTCACCCTTTTGGTGTAAATCGAGTTTATAGCCCTGATTTGCATCAAAGTCACCCTTTTGGTGCAAATTGGGTTTATAGCCCCAATTTGCACCAAATTCACCCTTTTGGTGTAAATCAAGTTTATAGCCCTGATTTGCACCAAAGTCACCTTTTTGGTGTAAATCGGGTTTATAGCTCCGATTTGCACCAAAGTCACCCTTTTGGTGGAAATCAGGTTTATAGCCCCAATTTGCACCAAAGTCCCTCTTTTGGTGGAAATTGGGTTTATAGCCCCAATTTGCACCAAAGTCCCCCTTTTTGTGTAAATCGGGTTTATAGCCTTGATTTGCACCAAAGTCACCCTTTTTGTGTAAATTGGATTTATAGCCCCGATTTGCACCAAATTCACCCTTTTGGTGTAAATCTTGTTTATAGCCCCGATTTGCACCAAAGTCACCCTTTTGGTGTAAATCGGGTTTATAAACCCGACTTGCACCAAAGTAACCCCTATTTTCTTTTTTGGTCTTTTTTTGTCCAAATCAGAGAATTCTTCAAATCAATACTACACTCCACTCCATATGCTAAATTCCACACACCGAGACCAGATGACTCTGGAATACAACCTACCTTGCAACAATATGAAGATTTTCTGAAGAAGGATGATCATAATAAAGATGTGTCTCCAAACACTTAGTCATTTTTATGCATCTCTAGTGCAGTGGCATTTGGTAATATCAATTGATATCTCAGGCGTCATTCTATATATGCTCTAGTACACATGTAGGACTGCATGTATCTTAAGTCAAATAGAACTCTACCTTTGACTTGGTCACAAATTAGTTGTAACTTTCCTAGTTTCATATTGCATCTCTCCTCTCTATATACAAGGATGCTCATTGTAATAAGGATCTGTTTTCCATCTTTTTTATGTAAAATTTTTTTGCCAAAGTGAAGAGCAAATTGAGACTTGGTGTTCATTTTGTAAATTTGCAATTTAATCAAGAAAGAGAAAAGCTTGGCATTCAAACTTTGTTTTGACTTCAATATTTTATGTGGTATGAATGTTCTTATGTCATTGATATCATATGCTCTTGTATGATTAAATTTGGTTCTAGTTATTGGTGTTGAATATTGAATAACTTTTGAGTGTTTACAAGTAATCTTTTTGTTACTTTGAAAATTCAGAAATTGGGAACTAGTTGAGAAGAAATTGCTTTATGTCTTTGAGCTTATACAAGTCATCTCCGAAAGTTGTATTTGAAGGATAGAAAGTAGAGTCTTTGTGCTATATGAACTATCTGGCTAGAGTATAATATCTTTTAATATATTTGTGAGTCTTTGAGCTGACAATATATTTAGGTCACAATGGTTGATAGGAATCTTAGAACATACAAAGAATATTTGAGTTCTTAAGTGTGAAAATTCTCGTCCCTAGGTCATTTTCAGAAAAGAGAAGTAATAGAATACATTGTTCTTTCATGGACACTTTACTTTCCAAGTTAGTTAAGTATAATATTACGACAATTTTTCAAAGTTATCTAGGTTAAGGGGGACTTTGGTGCAAATCAGGATTATAAACCTGATTTACACCAAAAGAGGGACATTGGTGCAAATCGAGGCTATAAACCCGATTTACATCAAAAGGGTGACTTTGGTGCAAATCAGGGCTATAAACCTAATTTACACCAAAAAGGGTGACTGGTGCAAATCGGGGCTATAAACTCGATTTTCACCAAAAGGGTGAATTTGGTGCAAATCGGGGCTATAAACCCAATTTACGCCAAAAGGGTGACTTTGGTACAAATCGGGGCTATAAACCTAATTTATAGGTCCAAGAAGAGGGTCTTTGGTGCAAATCAGGGCTATAAACCCAATTTACAGGTCCAAGAAGAGGGTCTTTGGTACAAATCAGGGCTATAAACTCGATTTACACCAAAAAATAAAAACTAACTCCTAAAAAGAGATTTTGTTAGTTTTTTAGATTGACAAATTGAGACTCAAATCAAGATGATTTATCAAGAGCCTGATTACACATGAGGGGGTTTGACAAGCACCTTGACATGCATGATTAGAGGGCGTGGGCTACAAATTGGACAAAATTTATAGGGATTATCCAATAATTTTGAGCTAGACAAAATTGCCTTGATAACATTGGCTCTAACTGGGGAACTTCCTTCGATCACTGAAATGACTAAAAGGGGTAGAATCAAAAAATCTAAGTGCCTTTATCATCCATTGGGCTACAAATTCGAGTAACAAAAGATACTAAAAACAAAAAGGATGACACAACTGATTAAAATAAAATAATGACACAACTTTGTGCGACTGCACTTATTGGAAAGGGAAACTAACCTAACCTAGACAAACCAAGCATGGAAGCTTCTTCAAATGAAACCATTAATTGGTACTCCAAAGTAGCTACCTTTCTTCAGTAAGGTGTCATGCTTGACATGATCATAGACTGCCAGATGTAGATGAAGCATGAACTATAGTACCATGGGATGATGAACTCCTTCTTAGAAGAAATGAACAAACTCACTTGTCACCTCTAATGGGTCATAGTATTGTTGCACCAAAGTAGATCAATGAACTAGGACTGGTCCTTCTTAACCACCAATGTATCTTTGGCATCACTCTCAATTGTATCTTCATGTTCAAGAATAAGTGTGACCTTTGATATCTTGTTAGATTCCAACCAAGTTAGATGTCTTCTAGGACATCCCCTTGGTATGAAAAACTCTGACCTCTTCTTTCCTATTGTGCCTTTATTAATTGATTCCTCAACTACAACCTCATATTGAGTAGAATGAGTTTCCTTGTGTGAGTCGGGTGAAAATATGGCTAGATAGCTTGCTTCATCATGTTGTTCACAAACTTTAGATTTGGAAGAATTGCCATCAAGGCTTAAGCAAAACTCCTCTACTATGCTTGTGAAAAGGTCTTCATCGAATTCCTTGCTAGTTATCTCATGCATAATATGTCCAAGTTAATGACCTTGAAATATAGATACATTCTTCTCTTTTTGTTCAGCTTGACTAGTAGCTTCATGCATGTCCATCTTTTCATATCTCATGATGTGATGATCCTCCTTTACTGATAGTTTGGCAAAGCGGCTTTAACCTTTCATTGTTGATTACTCATGATATCTTGCTCAATAACTCCTTGATAACACAATGGCCAGATATGAGAGTCACCAACTATGTTTGCTTCCTCCCATTGGAAGAGATTAGCGAGATCAATTTGTGTAGATTCAGAGTTCCACAATACTGCATTTACCGGTGGTCCCTTAAGTACAAGATTTTCTGGTGGTGAAGGAAGCTTGTTCTATTTCGTTTCATCATAATTAGAAACAATATCTGGATAAGTCCTTGGGATGTCTCTATAAGAGATTAAATAAGTACCTTGTCATAACTACTTCTTAAGGGCTAACACTTCATTCACCAACCTCTACACCATGGGATCTATTCTCTTGGTAGGAAATGATTCCATGGGAGAGTTTTATTTGGACCCATTTGACTCTATCTTTATCTTACCCACAAGGATAAGATCATCTTCAATATAAATTGCTATAGTTTGTGTAGCTACAAGGTCTCTTGGAACTACCCTTCTTAACAAGAAACTTACCTTAGGCAACTGAGTGTTGATGAAGAAGCAATTTAAATATTTAGTAGTGGGTTGATCCACCATTGGAATTCTATTAGATAGCTTCTTAAATTTAGCAACAAACTCCTGTATGGGTTTCTGTGGCTCTTTTTCCATTTGAGTCAACTATGCTAACAATGCATGAGCATCTTCTGTAGGTTTGAACCTCTCTTCAAACTTTTTTCTAAGAGTTTGCCAATTGGTGATGGTTTGTGGTGCAAGATGGTAGAACTAGTCAACAACAATTTTTTGGCGACTTTGTTGGGGATATGATACACATCCAAATGCCTCATGCTTTTGGTTGAAGTATACCAGTATCCTTTTCATTGTAATTTATTTTCTATAAATTTGTCAAGCTTTCACCAAGGATATGAAAAATGACCACTCAAGGTCCTTGGGGGAATACTTTTGGTCCATTGAATCTATCTCCACCTCTACATTCTTTTCTTGATTGCTCGTAGAAGAGCTTCACCAACTTCTATGGAAATTGCAAACAACATCCAGATGAACACATCACTTCTTTTTACATTGCATGTAGTATGCTTGGTGTGGAACATGAAGATGTTTCAGACATGGGAGCTTCACTTAGTGAGCTTGGGTTATATCATGTGCGTTCATGGCATACTAAAGAATCCCCCTATTTAAAAAAATTATTTCCCTAAAATCCTTTTTTTTCACCCCCTCCCAATGCACAACTTGAATTAAATCCCCCCTATTTTTACTAAAAATTGCATTTTTTCTTAGCCCAAATAAAAAATATCCCTATTTTCATCGATAGGCAATAGATTGTACCCTCATTTTTGGGATATTAAACCCCCCAATATTAATGCACGTGATATAATATTGCCTAGTTAGTGAAGCCCTCGTGGTTTCAGTGAGGTTATTCATTGAGACTCTCCAAGGTACTGCTGCTGACTGGTTCTACCATCTTGCACCACAAACCATCACCAATTGGCAAACTCTTAGAATAAAGTTTGAAGAGAGGTTTCATAAAGTGGAAAATTGGATCCTAGTGACTCCCCACCTAGGAGAGAGAAAGGAAGCCACTAGGATGATTTTCACTTGGGAAGAACTTTACATTCAAAAGAGGGGTTGAATCCACTAGATCCAAATCTAAGGGAAATAAGGATGTGAATTCTGAGTGGATTGTAAGTGGTTGAAGTGTGATTTACCCTCTTTTGTAAATGAGAAAGTTGACTTGTTGATCATGTGGAAAGAGAGAGGAAATGAGTGAAATGAGGTGCTACCAGTTCGGGATCACACTGTAACTTTGGATATAAGCTAATTAAACTGACACGGACCTACCCTACAAATTTTGAGAAAAGTCATCAACACCATGGTGGGAATGTACATGGTCCACCACAAAATCTGTGAAACAAAAATGGTTCTTCCGTCTTTGCAAATGAAGCCCAAACTTACAATTACATCTGTGCATCTGCAACCTACACACATAAAAGAGAAGAAAGGGGGGTTGTGGATAGGGGTTTACCTCAATCAAACCCCACTCAAGGAATCAACCTAGAAAGAAAGTAATTGCAAATGCTTGAATGTAAATAATGAAAATGTATACCTTGTAGATTTGCAACTTGTTGATGATAATTGCTTTGCTTCTTGAATGTAATCACAAATGTTGTATGAAATGGCATGTAACATGACAAAACCCTAACACACACACATGCTTGCTAATGAATGTTGTAATGTTGCTCCAATGGATAAATGAAGAAGACTTGAATGCTTGAATTCTTGATGATGACCTTGAAATATTGTATCTTCTCCTTATGCCTATTATCTCCTATCATGCTTTCATCCATCCTCTGTCCATGAATGAGGGTATTGAATTCCCTTTTATACATGCCTCAAGGATTAATTTTCAACCACCGAAGGCCGACAAAGAGGAATTGCAAACCCCAAAGACAAATAATGCATAGGAGATCGGGCAGCACGCACATAGGACCACCCTAAGGGGTGAGGACACGGGCGCCATGCCCATGTCTTATGGAGAAAGGGGCACCACGCCACTGTCCTGCCCTATTTTAGGGCATGAACAAGGTCTAGAGTAGACATAGGTCATGAAGGAGAAAGAGTGAAGGGTTGAAAATACAGAAATAGGTCTCAATTAGGGAAGAAGATGCCATCGCTAAGGTGAGGACCTACAATATGGTTAAAATTGCATGGATCGCAATTTTATGACACTACATTTATCCCCCACTTTAGCAGGAGTATGGCTTACACCACTACTGCCAGTAAAGTATAAGAAAGAGAGATGAAGATGAGAGATGCGAAGAAAAACCACAATGAGTATAAGACACCACTAATATTCAGGAGAAAAAAGCCCCTAATCTTAGGGTCTTAACTCATGCCAACATATGCAAGAGCACACAAAACAAAAAGGCACAAGACACACAAAACAAATACAAAGCACAAAATGACACATGACAAGAACAAGACACAAGGCGACAAACTAACTAGCCAAAGAGATCTCGAGCTTAGATGTCTCAACAACTAATCAGGACACAAAGACCAATGCCATCACATAAAAACGAGCGATCACATAAAAGAGCAAAGCTGACATCATCCATGAACTATCAATAGTAAAACTATGAGTTCATGAGAGGAAGAAGAGATAGAACATGAATACACACTTTTGTGATCGATGAGAAGAAAAGAGAAGAAGAAAGAAACCATGGACATCTCGCCCCTAAAAGAAGGTGATCCATGGAAAGAAGGACATGGAAAATATCACCCCTAGAGCTTGTCTAGTTAATCCATGTAAAGAGAGAGAGTGAGAACACCGTTAGTTCCACTCAACCTCATGCACATGTGTGTAAGTGATGTTCGAAGCACTTCATAGGAGTCTATGCCCGAGTATGCTATAACTTGTATAGAATGTATAGTACAAATGTTAAGAAAGGTGTGATATCTCACTCTAAGAGACCATGCTCTTGTTCCGAGAATAATCACTCTACATAATAGAAAAGTGGCATCATCTCACTGTAAGAGACCATGCTCTAGTTCCGAGAATGACCCACTGTACAAGAGAGAAGTGACGACATCTTTCTCTAAGAGGTTTCCCTTTGGTTCCAAGAATGTACCATTGTAAAAGACAAGAAGAAGTGAAGACATCTCTCTCTAAGAGACCATGCTCTAGTTCCGAGAATGTCGCACTGTACAAAAAGTGATGACATCTTGCTCTAAGAGGTTTCCCTTTGGTTCCAAGAATTTCCCACTGTTCAATGCATGAGAGAATTATATTACAAAGGAGCAGTGTGGGTGCCCCCCCTTAAGATGTCAACATATTTTAATGTTGATATCTTAAGGAAAGTAGAACAAGGATGCCTACCTTCATCACAAAGAAGATATCCACTATGCAACAATGTCATAAATCCAAGGAAGAGAGGAAATACTCTTCAAGAAAGGATAAGATAGTTGAAAAGAGATATCTTGCTGTAAGTGTAAATGTGATCCTTGGAGGAGAAGATATCTTTGTTCAAAAAGACATCTACCCCCGAGAGGTGTTGTCTTAGACAAACATAACAACTTCTAGAACAAGAAAAGGAAAGAACAATAATGCAATCCTTCCTCCTATTTCTAGGTAAAAGTGATTGTTGATGAGGGATGACTAACGTTTAGCCCCTAGAGGGATGGTTGGATTTATCATAGATGTACATTACCAAGTGTAAAAGAGGTCATAGTCAAGGATTAACACTTCTTGTATAAGAGAGAATCCTTAAGTCAATAATCAACAATTCTACACAAGGAATGACATCAAGTAATAGAACTCACACCATCCATGTAATAGGGCAAAGTGGATCCCTAGAGAAAGAGAGAGAAAATGATCACTACCCCCCCAAGCTAATGAGACAATGAGAAGAGCTTACACAATCTACTAGAAATATATTAAACATAAGTAAATGTGCAATGAACTTACATGAACACATCAAGAAAAAGACATCAATAAATGTAAAAATACACACCTTAAGAAGTGGTAATCTTCAAAAAGAAGAGAGAAAAAGAATCATATATTCTCCAAGGGGGATTAAAAAGCACACCATTGTAAGAAATCATAATCACATATCAAAAAATGCAGCCCCTAAAGGAAATAATGATACAAGGGAAAGGAGTGAAACTTGCCCCCCAAGTGAGGAGAACAAGGAGAAATATTACACATTTTTTGATGGTGATTAGTTTCAAGAGAAATGCCATCCTAGTGGAACAAATCCTTTCAAGGAAGGGATACATACTTTTCAAGAGATCATTCCCTGCTAAGGGGCATATCATACTTGGGAATAATCAAAACCATAGAAGAGGTAAAATTTCCAAGAGAATGAGGGAAAGAGAAGAGGTGAAGTACTCATTAAAGATGCCCCTCTCCAAGCAAAGAGGGAAACCAAAGAGCAATTATATGCTCACATAAGAATAACCCTATGCAAGAAAAGAGATCTAATAATGAATAATGCATAAAGAGAGAGATAAATGAAAATAGAAAGAAGAGAAAAATGGACTTCATGTTGCTGCCCCAAAGTATGTTAAAGTAAAATACTACCACCACTAATGATAAAGAGCCCCCATTAAATGGGCTAATTATGTCATAGGGTGAAGAGAAACATGAATGGAAAGGAAGTGCTAAGGCATGATGTTTTTACCAAGAAAGACAACTAGATCTTTTGTGAGACAAATGTGTGCAAGATCATATTGTAGTTGAACAAATTTCTTAAATGCATAACATTTTCCAATAGAGTATGAATATAAATCATGAAAAATGCAATATTCAATACCTTCCACTTGCTTAAGATTTTTGTTTTTATTTTGAGGAGGAAAGGGAATGTTCTTGTCATATTTCAATCTCCAATAGATTCTCGTAGCTAATCTGTCAGGATGGTAAATATCATCTTCCCATGAAGAAGAAGGTTTGTTAGAAGAACGAGTTTCATTATCCACAATTCTAAGTTTGCCACTTTCTATGCCATCTTGAATAGATTTTTGAAAATCAGGGCAATCATTAGCATTGTGGGTATGGGTTTGATGAAATGAACAAAAAGGACACTTTGAAGAAGAAGCATTCTCGTGGGCTCTCTTGATTTGTTGTTTTTGAAGGTAATCTTTAAAGTTTTGAAGTCTAAGGAATTCATCCATAGAAAGAGGGGTACCACTTCCTAGGCCTCTTGTAGTAGTTTGTGTAGGAGGGTTTATAGGGACACAAATTCCATGCTCAAATTTCCCAATTCCTTGTCCTTTAAAACCTTGTTTTGTAATTATACGAAAGCCACAACTATAAGAATGTTGTAATTGACTAGATGGAGGAACATGATCATGAATTTCTTTGAAATCTGATGTGTAAGGAGGTAGAAAAGGATTTGTAGATGAAGGAGGAGTATCTTGTGGAATGAGAATCTCTTTTCCTTTATCAAGCTTATCCTTTTTGGAAGATTGGGGAAGAACATCTTCATCATCTAAAAGGTCATTTTTAGTGATTTCTATGCGAGGGGAAAGGTCATGAACAAAATGCATGGCATCATGCTCTCTACATAGACTTTGATGTTGAAGATAAGTCTTAGGAGAATAAGGGGGATCTAAAGATGTAAGAATGTTGATATTGTCATATTGCCCCCCTTGCTCAAGGGTGTGTGTATGATCTCTCTTGTAGAAAGATCATTGGGTAAAGCATTAGACCTCATTTATTTCACACAAGATACCCTAGGAGAGGTACAAGGGTTATGGTCTTTAAGTTTTGGATCTACAAAAGCTTTAAGGTGATTAATGTAGGAAATGCATTTTGTTAATAACATCACCATAATGCAACATAAATGATACATGAAAGCGTTGAGATCTAATTGAAAAGAAAATAATTTGGAAATCCTAACAATGCAATATGACCAAGTGCTATGAAGAAAGAGAAACTCTTATCTAACACATGATAAATATATGCAAAAATTAATGTAATCACATGTGAAAGAGCAAGTAAATCCAATTTATTAATTTCCATTAAAAGTCTCTTAAGTGAAATCTGAATTTGCTAGAAAGGTAGATCTAAAATTAGGACCTTTTTATGAAAATTAATTTTAATATGTGAATTTGATGAAATTTGAATTTGTGTTTGACCTTAGAGAGTGTTAAAATTGATAGAGTATGCTGATTTTCTGGATCTGAGCAGAAAAATATTGTCAATTCCGTCTCCCAAAATTTCAAGAAAAAAGCCGAGGACTATGGTGGGAACGCACACAGTCCAACCAACTTTTTTTGAAATTTTCAGGGATGATAGAGATTATGATTTTAATGTGGAATCCAAAAAAATAACCGATTTGGAGATGTTTAGATCAGTCAAAGGTTGAAAATGAAAAGATCTTAAAAATTAGGGTTTTATGATTTAACCATTGAATTTTCAAAATAAAGCAACAAATTTGAATTGCAAATTTTGAAATAGAAATCAGATCTAAAATAAGGAATTAAAATTTTACACCTCACAAGCTTAATTTTCTCAAAATGAAAAATTAGGGTTTTTATGCAATTAACCTCTAAAATTTGCAAATAGATCAAACTTGAAAAAGAAAATTTAAAATTCAAATTGCAATTAATCAGATCTAAGAATGAGAAATCAGAATTAGTGTGTAAGACGTCGGGTTCACCAAAGTGTAAAGTGGAAAATTGGATCCTAGTGACTCCCCACCTAGTAGAGAAAAAGGAAGCCACTAGGATGATTTTCACTTGGGAAGAACTTTACATTCAAAAGAGGGGTTGAATCCTCTAGATCCAAATTTGAGGGAAACAAGGATGTGAATTCTAAGTGGATTGCAAGTGTTTCAAGTGTGGTTTACCCTCTTTTGTAAATGAGAAATTTGACTTGTTGATAATGTAGAAAAGAGAGAGGAAATGAGTGAAATGAGGTACTATTAGTTCAGGATCGCGTTGTAACTTTAGAACTGAGCTAATTAAACTGATGTGGATCTGCCCTACAAATATGGAGAAAAATTGTCAGGACCGTGGAGGGAATGTACATGGTCCACCACAAAATCCGTGAAATGAAAAGGGTTCTTCCGTCTTTGCAAATGAAGCCCAAACCTGCAATTATAGTTGTACAATTGCAACCTACACACAAAAAAGAGAAGAAAGGGGGGTTGTGGATAGGGGGTTGCCTCAGTCAAACCTTAGTTGAGGAATCAACCTAGAAAGAAAGTAATTGCAAATGCTTGAATGTAAACAATGGAAATGTATACCTTGTAGATCTACAACTTATTGATGATGATTGCTTTGCTTCTTGAATGCAATCACAAATGTTGTATGAAATGGCATGTAAAATGACAAAACCCTAACACACACACATGCTTGCTAATGAATGTTGTAATGTTGCTCCAATGGATGAATGAAGAAGACTTGAATGCTTGAATGCTTGATGATGACCTTGAAATCTTGTATCTTCTCCTTATGCCTATTATCTCCTATCATGCATTCATTCGTCCTCTGTCCATGATTGAGGGTGTTGAATATCCTTTTATACATGCCTCAAGGAATAATTTTCAACCATCGAAGGTCGACAAAGAGGAATTGAAAACCCTAAAGACAAATAATGCATAGGAGATCAGGCAGCCCACACATAGGACCACCCTAAGGGGTGGGGATAGGGGTGCCACACCCCTATCCTAGGGGGAAAACGATGCCACACCATTGTCCTGCCATATTTTGGGGCCCCAATAGGGTCTAGAGTAGACATAAGTCATGAAGGAGAAATAATGAAGGGTTGAAAATGCAGAAATAGGTCTCAGTTAGGGAAGAAGATGTTGTCGCCAAGGTGAGGACCCAAAATATGGTTAAAATTGCATGGGTCACAATTTTATGACACTACAAGTTCAAGACTACAAAAGATGCTCATGAATTATTAGCACAATTGACTCAAATGGAAAACGAGCCACAAGAACCCATGCGAGAGTTTGTGGCTAGATTTAACAAGTCATCTAATAGAATTCCAATGGTGGCTGAACCCACTACTGAAAATTTAAATTGCTTCTTCATCAATGATTAATTGCCTGAGGTGAGTTTCTTGTTAAGAAGGGCAGTTCCAAGAGACCTTGAATCCGCACAAACTTTAGCGATTGATATTGAAGATGATCTTATCCTTGCGGGTAAGATAAAGATAGAGTCAAATGGGTCCAAAGAAAATTCTCCTATGCAATCATTTTCTACCAAGAGAATAGATCCCATGGTGCAAAGGTTGGCTAATTAAGTGTTAGACCTTAAGAAGTAGTTATCATAAGGTACTTCTTTTATCTCTTACAAAGATATCCCAAGGAATTATCCAAATATTGCTTCTAATTATGATGAAAGGAATCATAACGAGCTTCCTTCACCACCAGAAAATCTTGCACTTGAGGCACCACCAACAAATGTAGTAGTGAGGACCTTTGAATCTACACAAAGTGATCTTGCTAATCTCTTCCAATAGGAGGAAGCATACAAAGTTGATGAATCTCATATCTGGTTAGTGCATTATCAAGGAGTTGTTGAGCAAGATATCATGAGGAATAAACAACAAGAGGTTGAAAGCCACTTTGCCAAACTATCAGTAAAGGAGGATCATCACATCATGATATGTGATTAGATGGACATGCATGCAACTACTAGTCAAGTTGAAAAAAAAGAGAAGAATGTATCTATTTTTCAAGGTCATGAACTTGGACATATTATGTTTTCACTCTAGTCACATGTGAAAACTCATTCTACTCAACATGAGGTTGTGGTTAATGAATCAGTTGATAAAGGCATAATAGATAAGAAGAGGTCATAGTTTTTCATATCAACATGATGTCCTATAAGATATCAAAGGTCACACTAGTTCCTGAACATGAAGATACAGTTGAGAGTGAGGCCAAAGATGCATTGGTAGTCAAGCAGAAGCAGTCCTAGTTCATTGATCTAATTTGGTGCAACAATACATATGACCCATTAGAGGTGATAAGTGAATTTGTTCATTTATTCCAAGAAGCAGTGCATCATCTCATAGTACTACTGTTCATGGTTCATCTAAAACTCACCGTTTATGATCATGTCAAGCATGACACCTTGCTAAAGAAAGATAGCTACTTTGGAGTACTAGTTAATAGTTTCATTTGAAGAAGTTTACATGGTTGGTTAGTCTAGGTTAGGTTAGTTTCCCTTTCTAATTAGCGCATTCGCACAAAGTTGTCTTTGTTTTGTTTTTGTCAGTTGTGTCATCCTTTTTGTTTTCAGTATCTTTTATTGCTTGACTCTATAGCTCAATGGATGATAAAGGCACTTATATTTTGACATTCTACCCCTTTCTTTCATTTTGGCGATCAAAGGAAGTTCTCAGTCAGAGCCGATGTTATCCTCAATTTTGGCTTGCTCAAAATTGTGGGATAATCCTTACAAATTTTGTCCAATTTGTAGCCCACACCCTCTAAGCATGCATGTCGAGGCACCTCTCAAACCCCCTCATGTGTAGTTAGGCTCCCAAGAAATCATCTTGATTTGAGTCTCAATTTGTCAATCTAAAAAATTGACAAATTCTCTTTTTAGGAGTTAGTTTTTATTGTTTGGTGTAAATCGTGTTTATAGCCCCAAATTGTACCAAAGTCCCCCTTTTGGTGCAAATTGAGTTTATAGCCCCAATTTTCACCAAAGTCGCTCTTCTTGGTGTAGATGAGGTTTATAGCCCCCATTTAGACCAAATTCACGCTTTTGGTGTAAATCGGGTTTATAGCCCCGGTTTGCACCAAAGTCACCCTTTTGGTGCAAATCGGGTTTATAGCCCCGATTTTCTCCAAATTCACCCTTTTTGGTGTAAATCAGGTTTATAGCCCCGATTTGCACCAAAGTCACCCTTTTTAGTGTAAATCGAGTTTATAGCCTCGATTTGCACCGAAGTCACCCTTTTTGGTGTAAATCGGGTTTATAGCTCCGATTTGCACCAAAGTCCCCCTTTTGGTGCAAATCGAGTTTATAGTCCTGATTTGCACCAAAGTCCCCCTTTTGGTGTAAACTAAGTTTATAGCCCTGATTTGCACCAAATTCCCCCTTTTGGTGTAAATTGGGTTGTTGGTATTATGGATGTGTTGCATTGGTTTTGTCATTGATGTCAACACTTATCCTTATGGAGATCTACGTTGTTGATTTAGCACTATGGTTATATTGGTTTACTGTTAAACTGACACATTGTGTTCACCAGCATGGTCAGTGACTTATGCGCAATCACCAGTATATGCTCATCGATAGGTTATATGGTTCACCGACACTGATGATGACTTGTTATCATCTGGAGATCACTTGATTATGTCAAAGACATGTTTTGGATACTTGGTTTTGGTGTTTTGGTTATTGGTCTAATCGGGTCAACATATTTGGTGTTACTGGTAGATTGGTCTAGGTTATGGACCGGTATACGTTATCTATTCCAGATCAACACGACACACTATGTAGATGATTTATTGATTGTATATTGTTGTAAATGTATTGAGCCGACATGTTGTATCACATCAAGATTTATTTGTAATTGATTTAATTGTAATATTCTTAGTGAGCCGACGTACACATTTGGTCTTAGGTTTTGTATAAATGTAAGATCTCATTTGTGAGATGAAGTGTGGAAGTGTGGTATGATCATGGTATGTGCGAATATTGAAGATCATATGAGCAAATCATAGAGAGAATCAAGCAGACATCATTTGAAGGTTAAAGGAAGGTTTGAAGGTGTTTATTAGAGCTTCAACTGGTACTGAATCCAGCATTGTAGATGCACTTTGAAGCAATACATTATTCTAGGAACTAACCATCGTACTGTAGTCATTGCGACTCCCATTTGAGAAGTGTTCTCTAGGCGGTTGGCCTTTTTACATGTGCAGACCCCATTTTTATACACATACTATCTGCAATAGTATCATCTGATTGTGGGTAAGGGTTCCCACCATGGTTTTTCCCCTTATAGGGTTTCCACGTCAAAATATCTGTGTTATGTGTTGTGGATGTTGTTTCTCTTTCTGTTTCATGAACTAAGTTTCATCGGTATTGATATTAACTGCTAATCAGTTGATCGGCATTAAGTTTGGTTTACCAGTATTAAGTATTAAGTTAGATTAAGTTATAATTGGATTAAAATTCATTGACAACTGATTCACCCCCCCCTCTCAGTTGTCCTTCCAGTTCCTAACGTGGGTTTGTAGCCCTAATTTGCACCAAAGTCCCCCTTTTTGTGTAAATTGGGTTTTGTTCACATTAAAATCCCCGAGGTGAGTTTTTGGTTAGAGTATCCTTTTTCCTCTCTTAGCTTTCCAGCAATGTGTGGTGTATAGGACAAGTGTCATCTTGGCATTTCTCCCAGCGGTCTATTTTTTGTGTTTGAGGATTGGAGTAGCACGATGATGATAAATGGAGAGGTTTTGCTGATTGGGCCTTTTTCAGGGCCCATCTTGTAACATAGACGGGAAAGGGACACCTGGCATCTTCACGCTGGTGGATGCATTTCTTTTTGAGGAAGTTTTGTAGAAGAGGTCTCCCTGCTTGCTGTGTTTTCTTCTACAGTTAGCGAAATCTTTTCTGTTCAGGTCAGTATGAAGATCATCGCAGGAAAACAAAATAACAACCAAAGGGCCATTTTGCTTGGTGTGACCTCGCGGAATGACACGACTTGATTTTTCTGTTTAGGGGTAGTTATGCATGTTTGGCATACTTCAGAGTTGTTAGCAGAGCCACGGGCTCTATTTATGCTTGTTTTTTCCCTGTTGTAGGGGTTCAGAAATTTTAAGAAAAAGAATTAAGGATCTTAGATAATTTTTAGCTGTTATAGTTTCCCAAGAGGAAGATTAATCAAAATTGTGCCTGTAGCCTTTGTGATTGCCTCTTTTGGATGCTTAAATAGGCTTTGCTAAGCTTTTTTCCTGTATTTTGATGACTTTAGAGATATCTATCTAATACTCTACCGATTAAACTATGTTCTGCACTTGTTATCTGGTAGATGCATTATACATGTTTCTTTATGTTTTTCTAAAGGAGTCTTAATAGTATCTTAATTATAGTTCTGTTCGGGCATGTAGATTGTTGAATGGGCTTTAAAACCACATGTTTCCTGGTTTTATATGCTATCCTCTTTTTATGAAATGGTCTGGCGTATTGCCTCCTTAGTATAGATTATTTTGTTTTAAGTTTCCTTCTTCTCTCTTTTCTCAAACCCCAAGGAAGAGCCGGCTTCTCAAATTCGGAGGTTATTTAGTAAATCCCGCGCAGTAGGTCTCCCATCATTGAATTTCCCATTAGGTTGTTTGTTTTCAAAGTAAAATTTAGAGTCAACAGTTCTTTTTTTGGCACGCCTGGTGGGACTTCAAGTTCAAATATATCTCTATTCTAGTTTATGAGTCATAGGCCTATCACTAGGAGTCAGACAACTTTAAATCCTCACCTTCTCTTACCACCTCTGGTGATCGTGCATTCAGCCGCATCTTCATCCTTGAAGAACTTTCCCACCTTCCCTGTAGTCACCCACACAACAATGACACACATTACCCCTAGAAATTTTGTGACCTGGGATAACGGGAGCCCCTTCATTCCCCCAACTCCACCCATGGTCTGGGGAGCTATCCCTACAGCCGTGCTAAAAGCCATGCCCAAGTTTGCTGGAGAATGTCATAAAACTCCTAGGGAGCATTTACAAGATGTAGCCACTGTCTGCACTGTCCATGGAATTACCGAATAGATTGTGGCCTTAAGATTGCTCATAGCTTCTTTCAAAGGAAGAGCTTTGGATTGGTTCAGATCGTTGGGCCCTAACACTATAGGAGATTAGGATTAGTTGGGAGACTATTTTTTCTAGAGGTTCTCTGATAAGGCTGATAGATCATCTTTGATGCACCAATTGATCAAAATAAAGAGGGCCCCTCAGGAAGCATTAACTAATTTTAATCTAGGGTTTTAGTGGACCTAGCAGAGGATACCTTTGTCTACTCACCCCCCGACAGATACGGCTTTCGTATTCTACTTAAAATCTTTGAATTTTAACATATCAATGATGATCTAGTCTCTAGGAGGCAATACTCTCCCGCAAGCATTCAACATAGCAGTCCAAGCAAAAAACAACCTAATCGATGCCAGGAAGCTTGCTCCCCATCCTATCATGCCATTTTTTCTTGAGATATCCCCTCAAGTCTTAGAAGGAGCCACTCCCAATACATCTACTCCATAGTATATATATTCATATCCTGCTCCCCCACCGTCCTCTTTGGCTGCCGAGGTCAGTGATATGAAGAATCTCCCAAGATCCTTCTCCAATGAGATTGTCAATCCAAAGAGAGCCCAAGTCTCACCTGCCAAACCTCCCTTCCAGCAAAGTTTCCAAGGGAATCGACCTCCATACCAACATAAACAACATACAAATCATTGTAATGATAAACCTTCTCAGTTGAATGGCCAGATAGTCCCGGTCCTGAATCCGTTGCAAACTGTCTATCCAACCACTAGTAAGGAGCTAACAGTGGGTCAAAATAACCTTGCGAATGATACCAATTCCTGGTGCTTTCCATGTAACTATGCTCATGCTTCGAGAAATTTCCCAAGAGGGAACTTGTAGCAGAAGGTCGTAGAACAAAGAAGTCTAGTCATGATGCCAAATAAGTTTGTGTATACATCTCCAGGTATGGATAATGCGACTTTCATCGCTCAAATGCAAGGTATGTCATTGCAGCAAGAGACAGAGATCACCCCAGACCATGTGCTTTTCTCATGGATGGAGGATGAGAATGTCGTGCTCACCAACAATACCTCTACTTCAAAGGATGGAGCCCCCTTCGTGTAGTCAGATTATAACCTCCACTCCAAAAGGTGTTTCACTGGGGAGAATTCCGACATTTCAAGAGGAATGCCCATAGACAAATCTCCTGAACGACTAGTGATTAGCTCTGCCTATCCATGAAAAGAGTTCATCCCCTATAAGCCAAAGGAGCTGAAGATTCCCACACCTCAAATTGTAGACATGGTGGAACAACTAAAGAAAGCTTTGACTCATGTCTCTCTGTGGGATCTCCTAAGTATTCCTGAGCAAAAGAACCAGTTGAAAGAGGCCCTATCTAATGGTAGAAACACTAGTACATTTGGGCCTAATTTCCGACGCCTAATTGTCAGATTTGCAATGACACAACATTGGACTTCCGACCAACTTTTCCATCGAAAACTCGTCACCGGGCTTCCCGACGATGCCATTTATGTCGGTTCCTGATGATGCCATTTGCGTCGGTTCTCGACGATGCCATTTGTGTTGGTAGTCCGACTATGTTATGAACTCCTCCTTCGACGACTATATTTGCACCCCTGGCCACAAATTTTGGTGAATTTCCGTCAAATTTTTGATGGATGCTATGTTTGCCCCTCGACGACTGTTCGACATGGAAGTTACATCGGATATACAACATCCTTGTTGGATGTTTCACTAGTTGTCATTAGAATTTCGACAGCAAGAGATGATGTGGGTCGGACGGCTTTGCCGTTGGTGCATGAAAGTATTGAACGAGTTCTACTTTTAAAAATTACATGAAACATTTTTAATTTATTTGATTTAGTGTTATTTGCAAAAAATGATTATCAATGATGTTTCCTTTCTCCAAGAATTGTCTAGGATCTTTCGGTCAGATAATATGTAACATCGAATGACTAAATATTTTCTTTACAAATGCTTATTTTATTTAATTATTATCTGAGCGTAAATTAAAATTTATATCTGTACGAAAGCAGAACATACAAGCTGAAGAGTCATGTGCAAGCAAATTTCATAAAAGAAAGCAGGCAGGCATTATCTTGAATGACATGGAAACAAGCTCATCAGCTGCCTAGAAGAGAGCAATTGGAGAAAAGCAGAGGAAAGTGTTAAAGGGTGATAAATAGATAGAGAGTATGCAATACAAACAAACAATGTCTGGAGTGTGTGATGTGATGTCTCTAATTTATGTTTGGAGGGACTAACTAGTTTTGAAGTTCCTGTGAAACCTATTGGGCCACGCTTGGAGGAAATCAATGTGTTCATGAAAGGAGCACCTTTTTTCTATTATGAGAATGATACTTTTGCACCGAAGGATATTTGGAAGTCAATATCCAAAAATTTCTATAGTGTGGAACCAGAGTTGGTAGACTCAAAGTAATTTTTAGCTTTCAGAAGACCAAGAGGTTATGTACACAATCTCCCAATAGAAGGGCGATTTCAAGCATTATCTCTCCCCCCCATGACTATTCAAGAAGCACTTCCTCAGACAAAGGACTATTGGCCTCCATGGGATCAAAGAAAAAAATTGAAGCATAGACTCTAGACGATGTGGTGGTGTCCTTTGCGAAGAACTCTGCACTATAATTGAAAATTCACAAGGGAAACTGCAAGATAGTGAAGAGAAATACAATCTTG
Source organism: Cryptomeria japonica (assembly GCF_030272615.1). Lineage (NCBI taxonomy): Eukaryota > Viridiplantae > Streptophyta > Pinopsida > Cupressales > Cupressaceae > Cryptomeria > Cryptomeria japonica. The sequence goes on from NC_081405.1 coordinate 286,429,834, forward strand.
AAAAGTGGGAAGAATGGATCTTGGTTTGGGTGGGGCCAAGTCAGGTGGCTCCTCTAGAGGTTGATGAGATAGAAATCATATTAAGATTTGATAAAGATCACACTCATGGAACTTCGTGTGCGACTGATCGATTGTGGTGTTTGGGTAATGCATTCCAAATAGATATAGTTGCATACCATTTATCTATCTTGATTAAAGACTTATCTTGATGGCATTAAATTAAATTTCTTTCTCTTCTATTTGGTATTGGTGGAGAAGAGGTTTCTTTGCATCGACTTGACCTGCCAATAGGTTGCAGGTCAGGTCGATAGGTGGCTGGTTAGGTCGATGCAAAGCAACCTCTTCTCCACCAATACCAGATAGAAGAGAAAGTACTTTAATTTAATGCCATCAGGATAAAAGGCTTTAATCAAGACAGATAAATGGTATGCAAATGTATCTATTTGGAATGCATTACCCAAACACTGCAATCGATCAATCGCACATGAAGTTCCACAAGTGTGATCTTTATCAAATCTTAATATGATTTCTATCTCATCAACCTCTAGAGGAGCCACCTGACTCGGCCCCACCCAAACCAAGATCCATTCTTCCCACTTTTCAAGATTGTATTTCTCTTCACTATCTTGTAGTTTCCCTCGTGAATTTTCAATTATAGTGCAGAGTTCTTCATGAAGGACACCACCACATCATCTAGATTCTATGCTTTAATTTTTTTCTTTGATCCCATTGAGGCCAATAGTCCTTTTTCTGTGGAAGTTCTTCCTAAATAGTCACGAGGGGGAGAGGTAATGCTTGAAATTGCCCTTCTATTGGGAGATTGTGTACATAACCTCTTGGTCTTCTGAAAGCTGAAAATTACTTCGAGTCTGCCAACTCTGGTTCCACACTATAGAAATTTTTGGACATTGACTTCCAAATATCCTTCGGTGCAAAAGCATCATTCTCATAATAGAAAAAAGGTTCTCCTTGCATGAACACATTGATTTCCTCCAAGCGTGGCCCAATAGGTTTCACAAGAACTCCAAAACCAGTTAGTCCCTCCAGACATAAATTAGAGATGTCACATCACACACTCCAGACATTGTTTGTTTGTATTGCATACTCTCTTTCTATTTATCAACCTTTAACACTTTCCTCTGCTTTTCTCCAATTGCTCTCTTCTAGGCAGTTGATGAGCTTGTTTCCATGTCATTCAAGATAATGCCTGTTTGCTTTCTTTTACGAAATTTGCTTGCACATGACTCTTCAGCTTGTATGTTCTGCTTCTGTATAGATATAAATTTTAATTCATGCTCAGATAATAATTAAATAAAATAAGCATTTGTAAAGAAAATATTTAGTCATTCGATGTGACATATTATCTGATGGAAATATCCTAGAAATTCTTGGAGAAAGGAAACATCATTGATAATCATTTTTTGCAAATAACACTAAATCAAATAAATTAAAAATGTTTCATGTAATTTTTAAAAGTAGAACTCGTTCAATACTTTCATGCACCAACGACAAAGCCGTCTGACCCACACCATTATCCATAATAGAACAAATCAATTTAATAGGCTATTATAAAGAATATATACAAAAATATGAAAGAACATTAAATTACCATTACAAACCCATAAACCATTAAATAGTGAAAATAGATATAAATTTGTAAATGTCTCCCTACAAACACCACAACCATAACCGAAACAAAAAAAATTCTTACACGCAAAAACTAAGTAGCTGGTGAGTTGCAAGTCTACAACATCTCTCAGATGATCAAACCGTTTCTTAATTTTGTTCTTTTGATTAGTCAATGGATTTAGTTGCATGTACAATTTTTCTATTTGAAGGCTTCTATTTCCCTATATTTGAGACTTAATAAAATTCTTGTGAGTAGGAAATTGATTCAGGAGTTATGTGTGAAGAATTTGGCAAAGTAAATGATGACAATCAAACTCAAATTTTATCTGTCTTGAAAGCCTTTTATCCCGATGGCATTAAATTAAAGTTCTTTCTCTATTTTCTGGTGATCTCTGGAGTAGAGGTTGCTTTGCATCGACCTGGGATACATTTAACTTGTTTTGTATATGCGGAAATATGTATCATAGGTCAATGCAATGCAACCTTTGCTCCACCAATATGAGATAGAAGAAAAAGTACTTTAATTTAATACCATCAAGATAAAATGCTTTCAAGACATATATTAGGTATAAAAAGAAGCCCACCCTGTCATTTGAAGGGGTTTACCTACAATTCAAGTGATCTCTTAATTATAAAATCAATTCAGTTCCAAGTGAGCAAACAATCAAGCATTCATCAAGAATTGAAGGAGAAATCAAGTTAATAAAGATATCATCTTTTAAATTAAGAAATGTGTAGGAGATTAAGAATACAAACCTTCCATATTGCACACTTCAAGGTATATTCAAATTACAAGTTACATTTATAGGGTTTGTCCTATTCAAGCTAGCTACTATTTCAACACATTCTAACACATGTATCTATTTCTATGCAATAATTAGTAGTAGCTACACATAGACTAGCATGGTACATAAGTTCTTTTCTAATAGTGCCCTTCATATGCATTTCTTTCAAGATTATTTATCCTGATGGCTTTAAATTAAAGTTCTTTCTCTATTTTCTGGTGATCTCTGGAGCAGAGGTTGCTTTGCATCGACCTGGGATACATTTAACTTGTGTTGTATCTGTGAAAATATGTATCATAGGTCGATGCAATGCAACCTCTACTCCGCCAATTCCAGATAGAATAAAAAGTACTTTAATTTAATGCCATCAGGATAAAATGCTTTCAAGACATATATTAGGTATAAAAGGAAGCCTATCCTATCATTTGAAGGGGTCTACCTACAATTCAAGTGATCTCTTAATTATTAAATCAATTCAATTCCAAGTGAACAAGCAATCAAGCATTGAAGGAGAATTCAAGTTGGTGCAGTGCATTTGGAAGACCAAAGGACTCAATGAATCCATTAAAGACTTTTGAAGGTCTTAGGAGTGAAGAACCAATCAATTATAATGTCTTAAGGTCCATTATGGCAAATGTAAGAGTGGAGAAATTGCTTGCTAAGGAGCAGCAATAGCAAATCTGCCTTAAGGAGGAGCACAATTTATGATTGACAGTGTTTAGACATTTCAAATGAAAGGTGAATCCATCATCATTTGGATGGTATAGTGTTTGGAAGAGGGGTATATGAGAAACCCTACTTTTAAGGGTTTGTGAGAGGCTAAATAAGGGATTTTGCATCTAAGAAGGTTAAAACTTGTAAATAATTGCATTTCCTTAGTTTTGAATCATATACTTTCCAAAGCAACCTTTTGATAGTAGATTCTGTGTACCATCCTAATCCAAAAAGCATTCATTTTGTCTACATTTGATAGTCATTGCTAAAATCAGTTTAAAGGGTATTCATTTAGGGACCTTTCATAAAATATTCTCAACTTACACATCATAAAAGGATCTTAAAATATTCATTGTTTATAATGATAAGAATTTGGTTGTTCCATACACCTTCCTTTACTATTTAAAAAATATCATCGACCAAAATATTGTGCAGCAGTAGTATGGAGTGCATTTCATCTATTTTATGCCTAAATATTTCATCATACCACTTTCATTTCAAAGGCGGCTGATCAATTGCCATGTTTGGGTAATGCATTCCAAATAGATACAATTGCATACCATTTATCTGTCTTGATTAAAGATTTTTATCCTGATGGCATTAAATTAAAGTTCTTTCTCTATTTTCTGGTGATTTCTGGAGCAGAGGTTGCTTTGTATCGATCTGGGATACATTTAACTTGTGTTGTATCTATGGAAATATGTATCCTAGGACGATGCAATGCAACCTCTGCTCCACCAATACCAGATGGAAGATAAAGTAATTTAATTTAAAGCCATCAGGATAAAATGCTTTCAAGACATATATTAGGTATAAAAGGAAGCCTACCCTATCATTTGAAGGGGTTTACCTACAATTCAAGTGATCTCTTAATTATAAAATCAATTCAATTCCAAGTGAACAGGCAATCAAGCATTCATCAAGAATTGAAGGAGAAATCAAGTTAATAAAGATATTTAATAGAGGAGATATTTAATAAAGATATCATCTATTAAATTAAGAAATGGGCAGGAGATTAAGAATACAAACCTTCCATATTGCACATTTCAAGGTATATTCAAATTACAAGTTACATTTATAGGGTATGTCCTATTCGAGCTACCTACTATTTCAACACATTCTAACACATGTATCTATTTATATGCAATAATTTGTACTAGCTACACATAGACCAGCATGGTACATAAGTTATTTTCTAATAGTGCCCTCATATGCAATTCTTTCAAGATTATTTAGTTGTATCTACCTTCTTAGGTTATGCAAATAGAGATTAGATTAGGTTATGTATCTACTTTCTTTCTTTGTAATTCTCGTTGTGTTTAATAAATTTTTATCCCTTTGGTGAAAAAAAAGGAGGTTGATGATAAATATCTATGTTGTCTATTAATTGATTCCCATGACAATAAGTGGTTAATGCTGATACAAAGTAACAATAGCAGGAAACTTTGATGACAATCTAATACACATCACTATTGAACTTACCCATGTCTCATATAACCCTATGTTGGCTAGGCCCCACAATAATTAGAAGATCCTAATTACTGTTGTCCTAAACCTTGCATTGACCGTCACAATTTCACAGTGAGTTGAGTTAATTAGCCCATTAGCGAGATTGGGAAAGACTTTGGTATTGATTTAGTTGTTGGTGGAAGGTTTAAGGGGGTACACTATCATCATAATTAATGTTAGAGAGTGTTGTGTGAAGAAGAATGGCCACAAAAGGAGTGACTCTCCTAAGTGCTTGATTTTGTCACAAAAAGTGAGTGTTGCAGCAGTGAATCTTCCTTTGACCTTTGTGTGTTTGGGAGGGTAAAGACCCATGATGGTATATGTTGAGTGGTTGGGAGGGTAAAGATCCACATATCAACTATCTACTTTGACATCCTTGGATGGTGTCCACCTACTCTAAAACCTTGTGGGCACTCTCTGTTTGATACTAACATATACATAACATGTGCCTCTCATATAACCCTATGTTGGCTAGGCCCCACCATAATTAGAAGATCCTAATTACTAAAAACACTAGATTCTCCCCTAAAAGGTTGTTGAGTCATAGAAGGTCTAGCTTGATAGCCCTATAGTCTCTCATACCAAAATTATCCTTGTGTAGATGATGGTCAAATGTGACTACCCTATCGCCCCTACTACGCTCTAGTAGACCTTTGTCCCTAATATTGATACTATTGGGTTTTTCTTTGTAAATCATATAGTAAGTCTAAATTATCCTTTGAAGGATGGGGAGGCCTATAGACACTTTAGTCCCTTCATCAAGGTTACAAACTTCTCTCATGCCTCTTGTGTCCTCCCATGTACCTCCTTTTCCATAAGAGACTTTTCCATAGCAACCCTAAAGTCATTTGGATTGGCCATGTGTAGGAAAACTGAAATTTTGGGCTTTCCACACCTAATGAAATAATTGACAAGTAACTTGTCTTGAATGTAATCTACAAACTACAAGAACTCCAAAAACTAACTCTCATGTTGAGCCACTATGAAACCTTATTATGTAAATTGTGAAACTCATCTATACATCTCTATAAAAAATATTTTGAAATAGAACACACTTTGAAGTACTCCAAAATGGTATTTGGAGAGGGTTTCCAATGTGAGTTGGTGCATTTTATCCTCCCAGTACCACAAGGTGGAAGGAAGTCCTCTTAAAAATTGCATTGAAAATTATGCCTTTAGGTTGCTCACATATAGATGCAACCCAAAGCATAAGTCCCAGCTAAGTAACCAAGACTTATCCTCAACCGCATTTGTGGATCTTAAAAATGTAGAGGATTGGAGATGAAGCAACTCTCGAATATGATCCTTTGGCTCATGATATGTGCTTTCTATAGTCTATACCTCTTGTATTTATGCATGATGAGGCTAGGTAATGTGTATTGATCAATATTCTATCTCCTCTATGTGTATTTCCCAAATTCAAGGCGAACTCATAATAAGCTCCCAAGATGCAAGTATATGCTCCTCTACTACAAGTGGATCCTCATGGCTTGTAAGATTTGAGGTCCATACTCGAGCTACTCATCTTGGTGAAAACTCTCAAAGTGATATGACCCTTCCTTCCATTTCCTACACCCTATTTTCTAACCCACACCTCATAACCTTTACCTCACTTCCTATCATTATTACCTTCCATCTACCTTTCATATCCCCTATCTTAACCTCCTCCACTTTCCTACATCCTATCCTACACCTTAACCTCATACACACTTACTTTTACTTCACCTACCTAACCCCATTCCATCCTTCACATCCTTTTATCTCCCCCCATTCACTTTCCTACCTTCCAAACCCCTAACATATCCTAACTTACTCTTTCACCATTACATCCTTCATCACTTACCTCCCTATCTTATCCTAACCCACACCTCATAACCTTATACTTCTCAGCTTCCATTTTATACCACCTTCCTAACAGTACACTTATGCTCCCTTCCAAAACACCGACAAAAAATAACACTCGATCACTACACATTGCTCTCACGGTTATGTAGCAGGGATTTTCTGTCACAACCATATATACCAACATCCATAATTAGGATATATTTTAAATATGGAAAGTAGTGCTAATATGTTTCAGGCCAACTATATTGTTCATTATTTAAAATGCAGTGTTTAATTAATACATGATTGTAGGATTGTTCAACAGTTTAGGTCTTGTAAGAAATTATTCTTTTAAATCGATCATATCATATTACAAAAACCTCTCACCATCTCTACTATTAGCAATTAATCTGATAAATATATAATAAACTTTGAATCTAAATATTTGAATATGTATAACAATGAATTTGCTGATTATACCCTACCTTTTTCCTACAGCGATTAAACCATTCCTACATCCTGCAGCGATTAAACCCACAGGGAACTATGTCCGCCTCCCTCCTTCGTGTTCATCGGGGGATGGCCCCTACCTGCATGTTCTCTATTGTGATCCCCTAATATGCCCTGAGATAGCATGAACTAAGATACCTTGGGAGGGCCTTTAGGTAGGCACTCGTTCGCTCCACTGGGAAGGGACGCTTACGTGAATAGTTGTGGTTGAAGCCAGGGAAGATGGATGGAGATTCGATAGTGAGTGTCCAGGAATTCAGGTTGTTTCCAGTGTGGCTCTACTTGCTTCTTTACGTCAATAATTCCCATTCAATGGGAAAGCACAGAACTGAATCGTACTCCCTCCACTTCTAGCCTGAGCTGCAGAACCGGCTAGTTTCACACCAATCATCTTCCCCACCATGATTAAACCCACAAGTTCGCTGCAGAGGTGGGATTTTGTAATGGCAGAGGTGGGATGAAGAGGCAGGATTTATGAAATGACTTGGTCTTTTTTTTTTTTTTTAAAGTAATGCATGCGGTCATCGGAATTTCAACAAACACAGGTACTTTTTCTAAAAAAACCCAAATGTCATTGCCAATTCCTTCTCTGTTGAAACCAAATGTTGCATTATCGTCGAAATTCTAATGAAATTGGGTTTTTTTTTAAAAAAAAATCAAGTTTGATTACAATATACCTTCTCCGTCAGAATTTTAGGCCAAATGTATTAGTGAAAAGATGCAAGTGGGAGCGCCCCCAAGTCTCCACAGATCAAAAAAATGGGTTTCCAGCCCGCAGGAGGGAAGTCACACTCTCCGACCATGTTAAATAATCAAGTCCCGCCCCCTAAGGTTCAACTAGAAGGTAATTCTAAATCAAACCCATTTTACCTTACCCTTATAGCTGGAGATAAACTATTACATAATTCCATGATAGATTCCAGAGCTAGCACTATCATCATGCCTAAGCAAATCTCCAAGGTGTTGAACATCAGGTACAAACCTTTGAATAGGGGGATTATGCAGCTTGACGAGAAAAGGGTACAGATCGTAGGTCTTATCAAAAGGCTCCCTATGACCTTATTCACATGTCCTAGTGCTATGGTGTCCCAAGAAGTAGTGGTCATTGACATCCCTCCTATTTTTGAGCTCTGTCTTTCCCGAGACTTCACTACCTAAATAAGAGGCTATATGTCCTTAGACTAGTCCCATCTCATCCTCCACACCTAGCATGACGCCAAGCTAAAAATCCTCTCAAAACCCCTCCATGTTGAGCATGTACCTGACCAGGCCATGATTAATTTCAAGCCTAGTCACACTTCTATATCAAACGAGGAAAGAAAAGTGGTAGAACTCTTAGAAGATGAAGAAGTGACTGGGGAGATTCCACCCGAGCAGGAAGTTTTCCTGAATGAATTCATAGACTTTGATCCTTTTTCTAACTACCATGCCATCGACCTAGGTACCTATTGCATTTTTAATGAAAACCAGATCATCCCAAAGCTTACGAAAGAACCATTTTCCAATGAGTAGTTGTCTTTAGCATTATGGACCCTGCACTTTGATGGTGCAAGATGCAAGATGGGCTCCAGAGCCAGAATTTGTCTCACACCTCCCTCAAGTGAACAAATCTTAAAGCCTTTCTGATTACAATTTGCATGTTCTAATAATGAAGCAGAGTACGAGGGACTGTTCCAAGGCCTGAGCCTAGCGGAGAGGATGGGCATTAAAAAATTGAAGGTCCTAGGTGACTCTGAGCTAGTTGTCCATCAAGTTTGAGGGATATCCAATGCCAAACACGTCTGTATGAGATCCTACCATGCTAGAACATGGGATCTAATAGAGATTTTTTGATGCTTTCAACATTATAAGAATCCCTAGAAAATTAAATGCCGTTGGTGACCGAATGGCCACGATCGGATCACAATTTGACCCTGCCACAAACTTACTCACCGACCCTCAAGCAGTCTATGTAGTCGTACGCCCGACTATTCCTGATAATGATACTCACTGGCAAGTTTTTGAGAGTGATGAGAAGATTTATTTATTCATCCAAAACTCAGGAGGATTTGCAGATCTGCTGCAACCTAAGGTGAAAGAAGCCTACGAGGATCAGATCATCCAACTAAAATCCAACAAGCTTCCAAACAATTTGATCACTCTGGAGAACCTGTTTGACCACGATGACGCTAAGAATGATAAGTAGAAGCTCACAACTAGCAAAGGGGATTATGCCAAAAATGTCGGTAGGAAGTGGGAGAGTTCTCAAGGTAGGAAAAGGCATTTCCCCTAAAGACCGAAAGAGATTGGCCCAATAATGTGATGAATATGTAGGCACCTTGGCTTGGTCTTATGATGATTTAAAAGGATACCATCCTAGCATCATTCAACATACCATTGAGCTTGTGGATGGAGCTAAGCTAGTTCGACAAAAGAAAAGGCCAGTCAACCCAAAAATTGAGTCCCTCATGGCTCAGGAGCTGAAGAAGCTAATCGAATCAAGGATCATTTACCCCATAAAACATAGCACATGGGTGTCAAATCTAGTTCCCATAAGGAAAAAGAATGGAGATATCCGGCTCTATGTAGATTTAAGAAATTTGAATCAAACATATCTCAAATACCAGTACCCTTTTCCATCAATGGAGCAATTACTGAGCACGATGGCGGGGTTAGAAATGTTCTCGATGCTCGATGGTTTCTCGGGGTACAACTAGGTACTAGTAAAACCAGAACACCAACACAAGACAATGTTCACCAGCAAATGGGGAACGTTTGCATACCAGAAGATGCCTTTCGGGTAGTCAAATGTTGGAGAAACTTTTCAAAGGGCCATGGATTTGGCTTTCAAAGAGCTCATTAACAAGATCATTTTGATATACTTGGATGACCTAACCGTATTTTCCAAACACCGAGATGATCATTTTGATCATCTCAAGATGGACTTCAAAAAATATCTTGAATTTGGGATTTCCCTAAACCTAAAGAAGTGCATCTTTGGTGTCCCTCAAGGAAAGTTACATGGGCATATAGTATCAAAAGAAGGTGTTTCCATTGACCTAGACAGAGTCAAATCCATAAAAGACCTCCCCCTTTCGGTCAACAAAAAGGGAGTCCAGTCTTTTTTAGGTAAAATCAACTTTGTTAGTCATTTCATTTCGAACTTTGCCAGAATTATAAGACCCATCACCCTAATGCTAAAAAATGATATACATTTCAAATGGACTCCTGAAGCCAAAAGAGCTTTTGATAGAATCAAAGATGCTATCTGTTTAGCCCCCGTGTTGTCCAACCCGGATATGTCAAAGAACTTCATAATGTATGTCTTCTATGGCTAGTATAGCATCGGCATGGTCCTAACCCAGAAAGATGCCGAAAAGGGGGGTGAACATCCCATAGATTTCCATTCAAAGACCCTCAAAGAGTATGAGGCCAAATACAACTTTGTTGAAAAACAGGCCTTAGCCGCAGTGAAAGGACTGAAGAAATTCAGGCATTTCATCGTCTATAATAAAACTTTGATGTATGTTGCTCATCCTGCGGTTCGGGAATACATTATGGAGGGTGACATCACCAAAAAAAAGGGCAAATTGGATCACTAATATCCTGGAATATGATGTCGACATCAATCCAACAAAACTCATTTGCAGGAGGGGAATTTACGAATATATAATTCAGGGATGCGAACCCCATGAAGATGAAGTGGTTGCAGAAGAGGCTGTTATGTTTTTACTTGATGCTCCACAAGCTTGCTGAACTGAGGCCAAGAAGCAATTCATGAAGACTAGGATTTTTCTCGATGATCTCCCTTCCAAAAAAAGAAGGCTTTAGAGGCTCCAAAACAATGGTTTCCATTTGATAGACGACGTACTCTTCAAGAGGAATTTTGATGGAATCCTACTCCGCTGTGTAGGTCAAAGCCAAGCGGATAAAATCCTACATGAATTCCACTATGGCTCCTCAGGAGACCATTTCTCTACACCTACAACTGCTATCAAAATTATCCAAGCTGGATATTTTTGGCCTTCTTTGTTCAAGGACACACACAACTTGGTAAGAGAATGCAAGGAGTGCCAATATTATATTGGTAGAGGCAGAAAAGTAGCAATGCCCCTCAGGCCCATGTAAGTAGAAGAGCCTTTTTTCCAGTGGGGTCTCGACTTCATCGGAATGATCAATCCCCCCAGTTTGACCGAGCACAAGTGGATCTTGATCGCCACCCACTATTTCACCAGATGGTTTGAAGCCGTTCCTTTGACGAATGGACTAAAACTGAAGAAAACTTGAAGCACCGCAACTACCGGAATTTTGATAATTGCTTAACTATGGCCCTGGCCATAGTGATTGAGAAGTCAAAATGAAAAGGTTCCCTTTGTTTCCTGCACTTAAAGAGATATCCCATCATTGTGGCTGTAATATCCCAGTCATTATCATAGCCGCATAGCCAGGAAAGAGTAGAAGAAATGTCTTTGAGATCATCTTGCCTCAGGTCACTATATTATAGGGGAAACTTCAGAAGTCTGAAAGATAGACTCCGATTGAGTGTACTTTGATAGAAGGTCAATACATCTCTCCTAGTGCACCAAAATTCCTCCATTGAACTTTTTGAGAAAACCTTCATCCCATAAAAATAGGGCAGCACATCACATCTCTAATAGCCTCTGAAGATATCACCACCTTCAAGAGGGAGTCATTGATAGAATAGGTGGAGGGGTCAAAAACATCGGTGCAAGCCGCTATGAGCTCAGGGCAATATGGGACCATGGGAGCCACAAATTGGGGGGCACCACTATTCCAGAAATGAACTGCCATAGATTGCAACTTTTCTCTATGATTGAGCATTTTGTTGCATGCGGCCTCTCTGAGGCTTTTCGGTTGCTTGTGAACCTTGGGCTCGGAAATATTTTCCAAGGAATCCAGAACAATGGATATATTTTGAGTGGTTGTTTTGGTCTTGATCTTCATGTTTGGATACTCTACCTTTGGGGGAATGACATGTGAGGAATATGAGAATTCCCCGGAGACGTCCACCCAGAAACCTCCATGAGCAGAGCCTGAGGATGTTTATTTGGCCTCCATTACAAGTTGTTACTTTCCTTCTTGCAAACTTTTCAACAATCTGAGAGGGAAAAGCAGTTAGGTTACAAAAAGATGATGAAATAAAGAAGAGAGAGTAACTTCACTCTTTAAATGCACTGCATGCCTAGATTTTTGCAAAAGCGAATGCTTAATGGCAAGTGCCCGCCTATACGCGTGCCTACCCATTTTGCAACTACAATAAACTCCAGAGGAGGACGAGCATTGCCATTCCCACTTCCCAATAAATAATTTAGTTAACCCATCATTACTTGAATCCACTTGAGGCAAAAGGAATGTCTGGACAACTCTTTTCTTTAATGCCGATACAGTTCTCCCAAAACTATCATATTTGACAATGTGCACACATTCACCGGCTCACAAATTACCCAATTTGCCCTCAATAGAGGTATCTATCTTAAAACCTCTTCTAATTACTATCCTCAAGGGAATGGACTTGCTGAGTCCACTAACAAGAACTTGATCAAACTTATTAAAAGGATAGGTTCTAAATATAGGGGAAAGGCACCATCATTTGAGAAGTGCATTATGGGAAGATCGCATAACACCTAAACAAATCCTAAAAAACTCCCCATATAAGCTGGTATATGGAAAAAATGCACTTTTCCCCACGTCTTTAGAGATCCCATCCCTATAGCTACTGAAGTCTATGGAGGTGGCAGAAAATGGCCCTATGGCTGTAAGATCAATGAAGATTATGGAGCTAGAAGAGGCAAGGGAGATAGCCTTTGCGGTTCTCCAAGATAGGCAGGAAACCATCAAAAGATGGTTTGACAGTAAAAAGAGCTCCGATTCAGTTTTCAGCCCTGGGGACCTTGTGCTGAAGTGCAATGAAAGGGCGGTGAAGCCTAACCAACATGCCAAGTTCAATTGCCTATGGGAAGGGCCTTTTCGCATTCTAAATTGCAAAAGGTTTCAATGCATTCAAACTCGAAGACATGAATGGAGACCCTCTCTGGATTCCGATTAATGGTTTTGACCTCAACCCATTTCACTAAGCTTTCTCTTTTCGTTTAGTGTATATATTATGAATAGTTGTTTTGAGTGCCTAATTTATTTCATTTATTCCCCAAGCTAGTGCCAAAGTAAAAGAAATTGCAAAGAATGCCAAAGTTGAGCAAAGAAAAAGAAAGTTCGCTATATTAAGCATTTTGATATTTCTGTTATAGTTAGAGAGAAGGCTCTTGGCCCCCCCCTTTTTACAAAATGATAAAGCAACAGTCAAGTAGCAGTAGATCATCGTTGGTTCATTGATCTTCTATGTCTTTGTCTTCATCCATTACTAAGTCAGAATCCTCACTATCATCAGAAGAGTCCCCTCCTTTCAACTACTCAGTGTCAGAATCGCTTGTAGGCTCCCCAAACAAGAAAACAACAACCAGTTTCGGTTGTTTATGCGATGTCAGAACCCGGGGGAAGATATAGTCCCCAAATTTAGTATACCATTCAATATCTTCAGGGATGGGGACTGTCAGATTGACACACAAAAGGAATTCTGTAGCAAGCTCGACGCAATACCGATGGGAAGACAATGTCATTATTTTCAACCCACTGACGAGTGGATGCCAGGCTACTTCCTCATTGTGAGTGATAAACCTTTCTAGGTTAGATGGAAGAGGGAGCCCTTGGAAAGGGACATGATTTGCAATCACATCCTCTAGTCCACCCAAGTAGTCTCAGGAAAAGAGAGCCGTAGTCAGTTGCGAAGCTAGCAGCTCGGCTTGACCATAATCCAGCATAGAAGCTATAAAGCATGACCAGATGTCTGTGTTCACTCGGTACTAATCCACATTATTGATGAAATCCTCTCCGAGAACCCACTTAATGGCAGCAATCATCAGAGGATTTTTCCTTCGTGTCATCAGCTGCAATCTCTGATCATAGATATTCCCTAAGAAAGCGACCTACGCTTTGCTGCTAACAAGCCTAATTGGAGTATCCGTAATTGTAGAAACTTCATCGTTGAAGCTTGCACTGTACAAAAGGAATGTCTGAAAAGACATATTTATAGAAAAATTGTAGCTCGAGATGATGAATGCTTGAGGCGCCAACCTTCATGAACTCCAATGCTCCTGTCATTTTTCCATTAATTCACACAAGCGAATGAGCTTGGATTCAGAGTTGGCAATGTCCTGTTAGGTACCTCGAAGAAGGAGTCGATGTAAGAAGATGCCACACGTATGTATAGGTACATCATGTTTAAAACTCAACATCCATAGGACTGTCTCAACTTGTGAAAGCCTCACTGCCTGCTGATTATCGACATTAAAGAAAAGATTTGTTCGGACATGCCTTTTGCCTCAAGAAGGAATGGAGTTTATTGCAGCTGCAAAATGGGCTAGCACGTGTATAGGTAGGCGCTTGCCATTAAGCATTCGCTTTTGCAAAAATCTAGGCACGCAGTGCATTTAATGAGTGAAGTTACTCTCTCTTCTTCATTTCATCATCTTTTTTTAACCTAAGTGCTTTGCCCTCTCAGATTGTTGAAAAGTTTGCAAGAAGGAAAGTCAAAACTTGTAATGTCGGCCAAAGAAACATCCTCAGGCTCTGCTCATGGAGGTTTCTGGGTGGACGTCTCCGGGGAATTCTCATATTCCTCACATGCCATTCCCCCAAAGGTAGAGTATCCAAACATGAAGATCAAGACCAAAACAACCACTCAAAATATATCCATTGTTCTGGATTCCTTGGAAAATATTTCCGAGCCCAAGGTTCACAAGCAACCGAAAAGCCTCAGAGAGGCCGCATGCAACAAAATGCTCAATCATAGAGAAAAGTTGCAATCTATGGCAGTTCATTTCTGGAATAGTGGTGCCCCCCAATTTGTGGTTCCCATGGTCCCATATTGCCCTGAGCTCATAGCGGCTTGCACCGATGTTTTTGACCCCTCCACCTATTCTATCAATGACTCCCTCTTGAAGGTGGTGATATCTTCAGAGGCTATTAGAGATGTGATGTGCTGCCCTATTTTTATGGGATGAAGGTTTTCTCAAAAAGTTCAATGGAGGAATTTTGGTGCACTAGGAGAGATGTATTGACCTTCTATCAAAGTACACTCAATCGGAGTCTATCTTTCAGACTTCTGAAGTTTCCCCTATAATATAGTGACCTGAGGCAAGATGATCTCAAAGACATTTCTTCTACTCTTTCCTAGCTATGCAGCTACGATAATGACCGGGATATTACAGCCGCAATGATGGGATTTCTCTTTAAGTGTAGGAAATAAAGGGAACCTTTTCATTTTGACTTCTCAATCACTATGGCCAGGGCCATAGTTAAGTAATTATCAGAATTCTAGTAGTTGCGATGCTTCAAGTTTTCTTCAGTTTTAGTCCATCTTCTCTTGCACCAAAATGAAGCCTTCTTCAACCAATTCATGTGGTTGGCTATTTGTGATGAGTCAGGGAATAGAATGTTGGTGTCCGCCTGGACACCCCTCTTGCTAGCCTCTTATGATGCATATCAGTTTTTAGACTTCTTCTTGACTCCCGTGCTCAAAGATCTTGGTTTAATCCCTAATGAACCATTAGCCCGCTTCTCCCAGGTCTAGACGAACCGGATGCAAAATGAGCGTCCCCTCTACGACTGGTTCATAGGTTGCAAGTTTTCCTTTGTCCAAGTGCATGGGCTCTCCAAAGAGCCATTCCGTCTGCCTACCTATTTTACCGAAAGAACCCTGGCTCTCAAAATCGTGCGATAGTTGGTGAGAATTGAAAGGGCTATTGGAAAAGGTAAGCATGATACCTCCATTACTGAAGATCACAAGGCTAGTGGCCCAATCACTCTAGTACGGAGGAACATTGCGAAGGAGGTCCTGATGTCTAAGATGGCACAACTCGGTCTAGTAGTTATTAATGACTCCTGGAGCTATGACCCTGATGGCTGCCTCAACAAGAGAAAGAATGTTGTAAAGCATGAGCCTCAGAGCTCATGGGAGGAGCCTACAAACCCTCGGGTTGACGAACTGAGTGTGTATGTGGGTCCTGATGATTTTCCCACTTTAAGATGCCCCCCATGGTTGAGTTTTTATTCACCCCTACAAAGATTCAACCCTACAAAGCCTATTCCTTGGGCGATGCTAGAAAGTATGAAAACTTTAGCTAGGCCTAGGAAAAAGAGGGAAGACTTTTGGGTCTACCGACAAGAGGTGAGTCAGCCTAGAGCTAACATTAGAAATGCCCCTTTGGACGAGTGGTTTGAGAAGGAATGGTGTCAGCTAAATAAATATGATGATGAGATAGGTGACAACTCCTCACGTGGGGACTCATCCCTTGAGGTTGCCCTGCGATAGAGGATAGAGGTTATAAGTGTTGAAGGGCAAGATCCAAAGCCTCAAATTGTCCTTCCCTTAGACAGTTCCGCTTGCAGGCCCCGTTTCCAAGCCCCATTCCCAGGCCACGTTCCCAGGCGGGTGAAAGGCTATCCGAGAAGCAGTTGCATAGCTCCCCTCCAAAGAAAAGGCATCATCCTAGTGCAGCAAGGAGGAGTCCACCTTCTCAAATCCTAGAGACGTCCTTAGATCTTTAGCGGTCGGTGCCTTCCACAGCTCAAGTACGTCCTCCTTTATCCTTGGCTCCTGCTCAGGTTGTTTCTTTTGTTGTCCCCATCACCACAATGCAAGCTCAAGTTCCTACTGATCTCACCTTGGCCCCTGCAGGGATGTCGGTCGAACCCCAAGATGTATTCCCGCAGGCCTCCATTCCTTTCCTGACCTCTTCTTTTATCCCCACAGCTCTTCCCGCATAGATGTCTGAAGCAACCTTTGTGTCACATAGGCTAGGTTTTGGAGAATCCCCTCCTCCGGTTATGGGAATAGCATCCACAAGCCCTTTTCCATCGGGAGCTCCCCCTTTCATCCCATTATTTTTCCCATCAGCCCTGGTTCATCCCATCCAGACTACTTTTGTTGGGCCTATTTTGCAATTTACCTTTGCAGTTCCCCCTAGCGCAACTTTTGCAGGTCAGGCTATTGACAACCCAGATGATTTCTAGCAACAAGTTTCTTTTCTAAGGCTGCTCGCATTGGTAAGACGAGCAAGCAAAAAGAAAAGGATGGTGCTTGTCCATCTCATCCTCATCTATAGACCAGAGTCTCAAATGAGACCGAATGACTATACATTACATGCTATCGGCGTCAGCCTTCAAAGTGTTATAGCCTCAGACAAGGTAGAAATGATGGAGGAAACCTCAAAAGATGTATCTTCAGATTTCTTCAAAAAGAGATACCATTTGGAAAAGATCCAAGTGGAGAACGCCAATCTCTAAGAATCCCTGACCCAACAGAGAAAAGAAGATAAGTCTCGGAGCTCAGAAATCAATCACCTGCAAAGTCTGCTGGCCCAAGCCAATTTAGAAAAAGGGAAGCTGTAGTCAGCCTTTAATAATGTGAGCTCTCAGTTGAAGGGCCAGGAGGTGATGAGAAACGTGGCTCTGAAGGAGTTGCAGGAGAAGGACTCAGAGATTCAACAATTAAAGATGACTTCTAGAGATGCTACTCAAGTGCAAGTGCAGTTGTGTGAAGAAGTTCATTTGAAGGAGTTTTACGCTCGACAGCTGAGTGAGGCTCAAGTGTTGTTGTCCGAGGAAAAGATGAGGTTTGAGGCAGAGCTAAAAGAAAAGGAGGCTAGCCTCGGGCAACCTAATAAGTACCTTCTAGAGGTGGAGACTCTTTTGCGACATGAGCAAGACTGAACATCACAGCTTCAGTAGACGGTGCAAGATGGAAAGGCCGGAATCCTAACTCTAGAGAATCAGATGATTATTCAATAGAACAAATGCAGGGAGTTGCAACAAGAAGTGATTGCAAAAGGTGATGAGGTCTCACGATTGCTGAGCATTCCGCCCTCGGTGCAGGTTTCTCAGGACTTTTTGGCAATTCTAGTAGAATTGTATGGTTCACACTGGGAGAAGATTAAGCAATATGGCCCCTCACTTCAGCCTATGCTGAGATTCATTCAAGAAGCACAATCCCTTTGTGTGGAAGCGAAAGCTCTAGTAAAGAGTTTGATGGTTGTCTTGGGTCCCAAGATCCCTGTGGCTCAGGACTTGATCCAAATGTTGTATGCAACTCAAGATGATGAATTGAGAGAGAAGGGAATAGCCGATCGTAGGAAGTTGGTTAAAAGGATGAATGTTTTCATCAATCACCATAGAATGGTCATGTATATATTAGCTGCACTGGTGCCATTACAAATCTTTGTACCGGACATCAAGCAATGTATAGAATGGTTTGCTTCGTTGGGCTTGCCTTCCCCTTTCTCTGCTGATGGTTCTATATTAGAGGTTGAGCAGTTATCAAATCAAATTGAGCACCTACAGCAAGATAGATCTTTCATCTAGAACCTGAATGACCTTGTCTCAGTCAAGGATGTAGAGCGTCTTCTTCATCGCCTTGCCCAACTCTATGCTCTTTTGAAGTTGGTCCATGATGAACCCATAGGCTTGCCATTCGGTGAGGTCATCTGATTGGATCAACACTATTAGAATTTGGATGCGCAAGCATTACCTTCTGAGGAGGATTGGTTGTTATTGCAGTAGGTCTCCAACTTGCTCCATCCTGTCTTAGCATGAAGTCTGGTCTCTAAACCAACAATTTTGGGTTCCTATATTTTGCAGGCAAAATTTCCCCTTTTAGTTGCCAAGAAATGTTCACATTAAAATCCCCGGGGCGAGTTTTTGGTCAGAGTATCCTTTTTTCTCTCTCATCTTTCCAGCAGTGCATGGCGTATAGGACAAGTGTCATCTCGACGTTGCTCCTAGCGGTCTGTGTTTTGCGTTTGAGGATTGGAGTAGCATGATGATGACAAATGGAGAGGTTTTTTTGACTGGGCCTTTTTCGGGGCCCACCTTGTAATACAGACGGGAAAGGGACACCTGGCATCTTCACGTTGGTGGATGCATTTCTTTTTGAGGAATTTTTGCAGAAGAAGTCTCCCTACTTGCCACGTTTTCTTCTACGGTTAGCGAAATATTTTCTGTTCGGGCCGGTGTGAAAATCATCGTAGGCAAGCAAAACAACAACCTCAGGGCCATTTTACTAGGTGTGACCTCGCAGAATGACACGGCTTGGTTTTTCTGTTCAGGGGCAGTTATGCATGTTTGGCATACTTCGAAGCTGTTAGCAGAGCCACGAGCTCTATTTATGCTTTCTTTTTCCCTGTTGTAGGGGTTCATAACTTTTAAGAAAAACAATTAAGGATCTTAGATAATTCTCAGCTGTTATAGTTTCCCAAGAGGAAGGTTAATCAAAATTGTGCCTTCGGCCTTTGTGATTGCCTCTTTTGGATGCTTAAATAGGTTTTTCTATGTTTTTTTCCTGTATTTTGATGACTTTAGAGATATCTATCTAATACTCTACCGATTAAACTATGTTCTGCACTTGTTATCTGGCAGATGCATTATACATGTTTCTTTATGTTTTTCTAAAGGAGTCTTAATAGTATCTTAATTATAGTTCTGTTCGGGCATGTAGATTGTTGAATGGGCTTTAAAACCATGTGTTTCCTGGTTTTATATGCTATCCTCTTTTTATGAAATGGTCTGGCATATTGCCTCCTTAGTATAGATTATTTTGTTTTAAGTTTCCTTCTTCTCTCTTTTCTCAAACCCCAAGGAAGAGCCGACTTCTCAAATTCGGAGGTTATTTAGTGAATCCTGCGCAGTAGATCTCCCATCATTGAATTTCCCATTAGGTTGTTTGTTTTCAAAGTAAAATTTAGAGTCAACATGTTTATAGCCCCGATTTACACTAAAGTCACCCTTTTTGTGTAAATCGGGTTTATAGCCCCGATTTGTAGCAAATTCACCCTTTTGGTGTAAATCGGGTTTATAGCCCTGATTTGCACTAAAGTCGCCCTTTTGGTGTAATTCAGGTTTATAAACCTGAATTGCACCAAAGTAACCCCTATTTTCTTTTTTGGTCTTTTTTTGTCCAACTCTGGGAATTCTTCAAATCAGTACTGCACTCCACTCTAGATGCCAAATTCCACACACCAAGACCGGATGACTCTGAGAGAAAACCTACCTTGCAACAGTATGAATATTATTTGAAGAAGAATGATCATAACAAAGATGTGTCTCAAGACACTTAGTCATTTTTATGCATCTCTAGTGCGTAATATCAATCAACATATCAGGTGTCATTCTATGTATACTCTAGTACACATGTAGGACTACACGTGTCCTAAGTCAAATAAGACTCTTCCTTTGATTTGGTCACAAATTAGTTGTAACTTTCCTAGTTTCATGCTACACCTCTCCTCTCTATATATGAGGATGCTCATTGTAATAATGATCTTTTTTCCATCTTTGTTTATGTAACAAAACTCTTCCAACGTGAAGAGCAAATTGGGACTTGGTGTTCATTTTGTAAATTTGCAATTTAATCAAGAAGAGAGAATCTTGGAATTTAAAATTTGTTTTGAGTTCAATATTTAATATGGTATGAATTTTCTTATGTCTTTGGTGTCATATGTTCTTGAATGATTAAAGTTGGGTATAGTCTTGGTTTTAAAAATTGAAGAGTATTGTGAGTCTTTACAAGTAATCTTTGAGTTAATTTGAATTTTCAAGAATTAGAAATTGGTTATGGGGAAAATTTATTTAATTCTTTGAGCTTTTATAAATTATTTGTAAAAATTGTATTTGGAAGGTAGAAAGTAGAGTCTTTGAGCTATACAAACCATCTGGTTAGAGTAGAGTATCTTTCAATATATTCATGAGTCTTTGAGCTGACAATATATTTGGGTTACAGTGGTTGATAGGAATTTTGATACATAGAAAGAATCTTTGTGTTTCTAAGTGTGCTAACTCCCGTCCCTGAGTCATTTTTAGAAAAAGGGAAGTAACAAAAGACTTTGTTCTTTCATAGACACTTTACTTCCTAAGTAAATTAGTTAATATTACTGCAAGTTTTAAGTCATTTAGAGAGGAAATCTATTCTGAAAAAGAGAATTAGATATAACTGGTTCTAAAAGAAGAGGACTAAGTTGTTATTGTACCTTGGATTAGTGTAAAGTTAACAGGTAGGAAAAGTAGAAAGCAATTGCAGTAGAAAGGGGGAGCCTTCCCTTACAATTAGGAGGGGTTATATCTTGCCTTATGAGAGATATCATCTTGTGTGCTGTCGTGAAACACACATTTTTTGAACCTTCATCAGTTTATAAACTTTTCACCCAACCAATTACAAATAGCCTTATCATTTAGATTAGGTTGGTTAGTGTTAGCCAAAGGTTTAGCCTTCCTATCAGTGTTATCTTTTTATTATTATTCCTCAGGAGTGACCAATTCTTGTGAATATTCCCTTTTTTTTTTCATAAAAAATATGCATTGATTCTTCCCAAATACTCTATAGGCCAAAAAAGGGCCTCTTCATCCAATTCAAACCTAATATCTAATGGGATATCTATTCCAAGTTTGATGGAAATAAGAAGTCATGCATCCATATGTAGGAGAAGGGAACATGTTTCATCCATTCTAATAACATTACCAATAGAATCCAGGGCTTTGGGAAGCCAACTCCACAGAATTGGAAGAATGTTCCTAATTGTAACCCATCTAAAGAACGACAGAGAAATAATTTCATCGTTAATAACCTTGGGAGTCCATCCAATGGCTTTAAAGCACCCTTTGCTCACCGACCTGAACTCTTTCTTAATGACTTCTCTCTAGCTTTTAGTCTCTTTGAAAAAAATGATATATATTCCCTTTTAAATCATTCTATAGAAAGAAAAGTGAAACCCTAACATTTTTACCCACACATTCTACAACCAATTATTCATGAAATTCCTAGAGGGAAGCTTGCTAGAGTCAAGGACTACTAAGAAAAATGGAAATATCCCTAAGTTTATTAATCTCTTCATTCAAGACCGTGTTCATTTTAGAATTAGGCATAGCGACGAGAGTAGCATTGGAAGATTCCTTAACTCCTCCTCCTCCTGACCGCTCCTCATTTGCAGACGATTGAATGACCACAAAGTGATAATCCTCGGGAGTGACTTGGTTTCCCACCATCGCCTGCAAAAAGGTCTTGTTTCACTCCTCATCTGCCACCAAATAAGCATGATGAGAAATTTCAGAAGCCCCATCTCCCATAAACCGAATCCCACACTCCACGGGAGAGGACAGTAAATGCACAATGGTTTGGCCATAGAGGGCTGCCTTCGCTTGGGCCTATGCTCTTGCGAAGTCGACCTTGTAGGACAACAACCTGAAGACCTTTCTATTATTTTTTAGCTTTGATAACATATATTTGTAATATTATTTGTCATACATGTGTTTTTCTAAAATGCGCAGAATTAAATATATTTTAGAAGTGGATGTGTGACAAATATATAATTTAAAAAAAAAAAAAATGATTACAAAATTTTTACACATTTTGTTCACTACTAAATTCAATTTTCAAATGATTCAAAAATTGTTGTAGTAACAAGGCTAATATTTACAAACATAATTGTGACAGTAGATAAGACTTCCAATTCTAATATTAATTATCATATGTATGTGGTTTTCTAAAATGTCTTCCATTGAATATATTTTTTAAGTAGATATGTGGAAAATATATATGAAATATTAAATGTGTGATACATTTATAAGAAATAGTTTTTGACAAATTTTTACATTTTTTTGCATATTTTATTCAATGCTAAAATCAAATTTCAAATGACTTGAAAATTATTGTTGTAATAATGATAATAGAAATTAAATACATATAATGTTTAATTTTTATCTTGTCTCATTATGAAAATTTTCATAATCCAAACCCTAACATTAATCATTATCCTCATTGCAAGTATAATTTAAACCTTAACATTTTCTCCTTACTCTAACATTTAATTATATTTCTAACCCTAACCCTAACCAAAATATAATGATAATAAGAATAAAATTAATTCTAATTTTCAAAAAAATATATTAATAACAATATAAATTTATAATACTATAATAGTTACGTTAATGAAACCTTAAGTCTAAATATTAGTAAACATTAAATCTTACTAAATACCACATCTAATTGAATCATAATCTAAAAAAATAACCCAATTAACCTTAATCAAAGTTTTTTAGTCTAATCCTAACCATAACATTACCATATTTGTCATGCTAACTAACCCTAACCCTAATCATTCACTAAAACCTATTCTATTATTAATATCTTTAATACTATGACTAACTATAATATTAACCCCAATCCTAACCTTATCCTAAACTAATAATAACTCTAAACATAACTATATCTCTAACCCAAAACCTAATCGTAAGCATAGTCCTAACCATGATGTAAAAACCCTAATGCTAATCATAATCCTTATACTAACCCTATGTCAAACCCTAACCTTAAACCTCACCATAATTATTAGTTTAACCCTAATATAAACATAAACAACATTATCATGCTAACCATAACACTAACCATAACCCTAATCTTAAACTAAAACCCATTCTAACTATCATTCTATCTCTAATAATATCAATCACTGCAATCTTTACCCTAACCTTTAAACTAACCTAATAATGACCCTAAACATAAATATAACTCTAAACCAAGACAAAACCTAACCCTAAGCACAAATAGTGCCATAATGACTTTGAGTGTTTATAGAATTGCTAACACCTTTCGTTCTGAGACAAGTGGCCAGGGAGGACATTTGAATCGATGCGAATTTATTTTGCATGCTTTGTGGGTGATTTTATACATTTTCTGGAGTCTAGCTTTAACTCTGAAAATTATTTGTAGAGAGTATTACAGAGTGCTTGATAAAATGGGTGGTGCGAGAAAAATAATTGATCCACCTAGCTGTGTGTAGCTGAAGAATGAAAAGAATCTATGGAAAATTTTGGAGAAAGGTGGGCTCACTCCATACATTGAGAGGCTTCAAGGGCAAAATCAAGATGTCACGAGCTATTTTTCTCAAAACTAGAAGGATGGAGCGATTGTTCTTCATGGTTGGATGGTCCTGGTTGATGAAGCTCTTATTGCACAGGTTACTGGGTTATCTATGGATGACATGAAGTTTATAGAGACAAATTGTATATGGAGCAAGTTGTACAAAATTTCCCCAAGATGGAGGTGGAGTGAGCTAAAATTGTTAAGAAGATGACCAACTACTATGACATTGCGGTCATTAAGTCTTTCTGGCAGAAGCTTCTCAAGGTAATTATGAATTACCATACATTGGATGGTCGTTATACCAGGGTGTATGGCCACCACTTTGTTATTATTAATCATTTCCACCATGGCGTGAAGATGTCTTTCCCCTTCTACCTCATGTCTGCTCTTAGGGTTAATTTCAGTGACCACCGCAAGAACCTTGCTAAGTTTCCCATCGTGCATGAAGGCCTACTGGTCCTTATTTATGCCCATTTCTGTGCTTGTCCTTCCCTTGATTATTTTATCCACATTACTTCTGAGAATGATGAGACTAGTGCAGGAGAATCTAATAATGAAGCCTCTGGGTCTGGGTCTGAAGAGACTCCCCCTCCCCTGAAAAAAGCTAAAATGAAAATTCCTTCGAGCTCTAAACCCAAGATGAGGAAGGGTTCCAAAGGTCATAAGAACATCCTTATGTCCTCCTCCTCTACTTCTTCTGAAAATGGCTCTCCCTCTTCTAGCGAGAAGGCAAATTATGATAAGAACCCTGATAGCCCTAATGTCCTGACCTCTCCTCCGTCCTATAAGGAGACTGGTAATGTGGGTGTGGCTAGTATTGCAGACCTTCATCCCAAAAGTGATGAGCTAAATGATAAGAGGGAGGATTATGAAAATGCATTGGGTATGGCTTGTGATCATGCTATTGACACTTTTAGTTTGTTCAAGTGGTTTTTTCATGAACTTAAAGAGATTAGGATTAATCAAAAAGCCCTAGGAAGCAAATGGATTCTTTCCTTGTTGGTTCTTCTCATGGTAATCCGAATAATGAAGGGAATTGGGCTAAGGCTAAGAAGAAGTTGGTCATGGACTATATCAAGAAAACATGGGAAGGGGTTGATTAGCTGAAGAAAAGGCTGGAGGAACACATCACCCATGTCGAGGAAGGATACAACAAGATCAAAGACACCCTCAAGACTATTATGGTTAGCAGTCACAAAATTGTTAAACAGTCTGCAATGGTTATGAATACCACGGTGAATAGTCTGGAATAGCTAGATAAGGTTGTTGTTGTTATTGGTGATGATGCTGAGGCAACTCAAAGTGGTGAAGGACCCGAGAGGACATGAAGAAAAAGGTGGCTTTTTCAGAATTTGGATCATAAACCTATGAAGGCTATTGTTGATACCATGAATGCCCTTGAGGCTAAGGTCGCTAAGACCCTTAGAAGCCTAATGTAATTGGGTTGTTTTCTATTTTTGGTTTTTTCTGTCTGGGTTTGATCTTTCTGCTGTCTTTTTATGCCTGGTTGGGCTTTTACTATCTCTTTGGTTGGTATTTTTTATTCCTATCCTTGCAGCCCGTTTTGTTTTGGATGTTGCTTTCTGATTCTATACCTCTTAGAATCATTTTGTAAAGGGTTTTGGGCCCCCTTCAAAACCTATTTTTACCTTAATCCAAAACCCTAACAATGATGTAAAAACCCTAAAAGTAACTTTAATATTTACACTAACACGAACACTAATCTTAATCTTAATCTTAACTATAATTATAATGCTAACCCTAACCCTAACCCTAACCCTAACCCTAACCCTAATTATAATCCTAATCCTTACCCCAACCCTAACTCTTATTGCTATCATCACATACTACATCTAATGATAATATTAACCCTAACCTAATAATGACCATTGACCTAACTATGTCTCTAAGCCAAAACCTAATCCTAAGCATAAACTTAAATACATCTCTAAACCAGAACAAAAACCTAATCGTAAGCACAACCCTAACCATTATGTAAAACCCCTAAAAAATAACAATAATCTTAACACTGACACTAACACTAACACTAACCCTAATTATAATCATAACCCTAACCCTAACCCTAACCCTAACCCTAATTATAATCCTAAACCAAACCCTAACTTTGACTATAATTATAACCCTAACCTTAACCTTAATTCTAACCCTAACCCTTATCCTAAGGCTAACCCTAACTCTTATAACTATCATCACATACTATCCCTTACTACAATCTTAACCCTAACCCTAAGCCTAACCTAATAATGATGCCTAACCTAACTATATCTATAACCTAAAACCTAATCCTGACCATAAACCTAACTATGATGTTAACCCTAATCACAATCCTAAACTAAAACACATCATAATTATTATTCTATCACAATTATAATCTTGTCTATAACCATAACCCTATAAACATAATCCTAAACATAACTCTAAACGAGATTTAAACCCTAACCATCATCCTCACCCTAAACTTAAACCCTAACCCTGATCCATTATACTATATACCTAAATGTAATATATATTAAAAATATTATTCAACTTTTTATATATTAAATATTTAAATATAGGGTATATGCATGAAGTTGTGGTACCAAAAAGGTGCCACACTTTAAAAAAAAAAAAAGCGCATAAGGCGCACACACTATAGGGCACACACCCTAAAGTGTGCACGCCTTATAAGGTGTATGTGCATTGTAAACAACAAAAAAACTTTGCTCCACATTTCTGCATTCCAAACCCGCGTTTTGGTGTTTTTGGGTGCTATTTTCTTGTGCTCGCCCTTTGTAAAAGCTTGAAATTGGACACTAAGTTGTCCATCTCTCATAAAAATGTCGCCACGCCATCGAAGAGCTCGAAGAGGTATGTATTTCTATTTTCTTATTGTCATTTTTTTTATTAATTTGAAGATTAAACTAGCTTTATTGATTTAAATTTATTTTCATTATCAGGAAATAAGATTAGATAAGAAAATGTTGAAAACACTCAATCACCTCCTCATGAAGACCATATTGAAGAAGAAGCACATCAATCAACTCCTCATGAAGAGCATATTGAAGAAGAAGCACATCAAGAACCTCCTATAATCCCTAGACACCCCATAGGTACACAAGATAACCTATTAGGTCAAATAGAAAATAGCCAAAAAGAGCTTGGAGGTTTAATCACAAGGCTAAAAGATCCCACTGGAACAAACTCCGATAGGACAAACCTTGCTAGTTCTTTGCAATCTATTGTATCTCACATACAATCTGTGAGTGGGAAAATAAATTTTTGGTCCCATAAGAAGGAAGAACAAAAGCAATTTTATGCTAACAAATTATCATATGCGGCAGTGAAGAAAAAGAAAATCAATAAATTTGACTTGTGTGCTCTTTTTACAGACCCCCGAATGAATCAACCTTTACACCCTGGATGTAGGAGATTCCCTATTCATTGGTGTCATCATGAAGGGATTAAGAACAATTTTTGGGATAGGTGGTGGATGGTATTTGATTAGCCCCCATGCAATAATCATGAGGTACCCCAATACTTTTTGAGAAAACTGTACTGTGAGTTTGTCCTTAATGAGATCCCAAACTATTTTGATTTTCTAGATTTCCAAGGTAGAGGTGGGGGCTCCTCGCATGATAGAGAGGGTGCACAGCGTGATCCAAATCTCCCACCAACACCCTTGGCAAGACCTATGGTGGAGCATGTTATTATTCCTTCCATTGTGAAGGAGAGTATTGAGATCGAAAGTCTAGACTCGATTAGCTCACTCACTCAGACCCTTATACAATATGCTAGTGTATATGGTGAAAATGGACAACAATAATAACAATATTGAAAGGCTAAATGAATTCAACCACAAAACCCTAGCCTAACAATCAACAAAGATCCACCATAACATATGAAGATTACCTAAGACAATGCAAATCACATGAAATCACAAAGATTATACCATCACATGTCCAATAGGGTTTTGATCTCCATTCTTCCTATCTCCATTGATCTTGCTTGATATATTTGCTCTCAAATTTTATATGCACAAGAGCTCAACAAAGAATGGAATGTGGTTGCAAGTAGGATCGTAGTGTAGTCAAGTGCATAAAAGATGATTAGAATGAATGATTAGGATGATTGATTAGAATGATTGATTAGGGTCTGATAATGAAGGAAGCATCTCCTTATATAGAAGACACTATATGAAATGGAGGGATAAGATTGAGAGGTGTAAAAGGAGGTCGGCTATGATTAGAGGGTAGGTAAAAGAAATAATAAAATAATGAAAGGGGTAGGTAGTGTATGAATTAAGAGATGAATGACATGTGTCATGGGTAGAAAAGGCTAATGAATTAATTAAATAAATAAAGATTTATTTAAACATAGAAGAAGTGGGATCAATTAAATAAATAAGATATTTATTTAATTTAGGAAAATGATAATTTAAAAAAATAAATGTATTTATTTAAATGAGAAATAAGGCTAGAAGAGGATAAATGAATTAATTAAATAAATAAAGATTTATTTAATTAATAGAAGAATTAAGCTTAGATAATTAAATAAATAAAATATTTATTTAATTAGACATGACAATTTTAGGTGTCTACATTTTGCCCCTCTTTGAGACAATACGGCTTGTCGCGTTGTTTCAAAGAAGATAAGATGAACTGATACAGAGTTGCCCCAGAATGGGAATGATATGCCCCCTCGAGAGATTGGATGAAAATGTCTGAAAAGATTGCAGACCGTCTCTCGATAAGAAAGACAAGATAGAATGGATTGACCGGATAAAGTGACAAAGTCACGGGATAACGAAGACTAACTCGGGAAATGAATGCAAGGGCTAGGGTAGGCTATAAGATAGACCACGGGGGAAAATACATCCTCATTGTCATCTACACATTCACAAGAGCATATTGCAGAGTGAAAATAGAGCAGGAGCAGTCAGCAGCGATGGCTTTCACTCACAGATTCAACCGCATTCGCCAATTTTAGAGGCCAGCAGAGGCAGGAGAGCCGGTGAGTACCACCAAACCTCCTCATACTTTGACGCATTTAATTTTGTCCTTAATGCATGTCAAATAGGGTAATAAATGAGCTTAGACTAGGGTCCAAAAAGTGTCAAAAAACATCCAGGCGCGTCTGTGTTCACTAGGCGCGTTTGTGTTTGTGCCAGGCGCGTCTATGTCTGGACCCATGTTTGCGTCAATTGCGGCCGCGTCTGTGATGGACAAGCGCGTTTGTACCAAGAAGGCACGTCTATGTCTCCCAGGCGCATCTATGCAGAGCATAGGCACGTCTGTATCAAGAAGGCACGTCTGTGTTTTTCAGGCGCGTCTATGTAGTCTTTGAGCGCGTTTATGTCATGTAAGCACGTTTGCGTTTGAAAAGTATGAATTTGCATCTTCTAGGTCAAATCGACAGTTCTGTGATGAACATATGTTGTCGATTGGATAAGCTACTGAGGGGATACATTCAAGCAGGTCCTCTAGGAAGACTAGGATAGATCAAGGCACTTTGTGATGAACAGTGAGTACCAAGATAGAGTACTTTGTGATGAACAGGGAGTACTGAAATATGAGCAGCACTTTGTGATGAACAGGGAGTGCAAATGTGAGTAACACTTTGTGATGAACAGGGAGTGTCACACACGTAGTACTTTGTGATGAACAGTGAGTACCACTAGGATAAATAGCAACACTTTGTGATGAACAGTGAGTGTCACTAGGGTAGATAGCCATATGCATTTAGATAGCGAGTAGCATTTTGTGATAAATAGTGAATGCCACTATAATTGACATGATTGAGTTGTTTGACTGCAGGAGTATTTGCCGATGGTAGAGTCACGGGAGAGATTCCTGTCGACGCAGAGGTTGCGACCTAAGTTGTCACTCAAGGACAGAGCTGCCATCGAGGAGATGGGTTTGAGACATGTGCTGTATATGCCTGAGTTTTGAGCAAACATGGGTTTGCTGACTACGCTAGCTGAGAGATGGCACTCTGAGACATGCACGTTTCATCTGCCGATGGGTGAGATGACAGTCACCCTGGAGGATGTATATAGGATTATGCGGATACCGATTGATGGGGAGCTGATTTCGTACGATCGAGACGGAGATAGGGATGCCCTTAGACGAGTGTTCCAGGATCCGGCATTGGAGATGAGGTTGGGACATGTGGCATGGGCTATCATGACATGGACAAGAATAGCACTACCAACAGTGTTGGTAGGTGTGATTAGTGAGTTCCTCTGTATCAGTTTTGTACCATTTTGTATAATAATGTAGACACCTGCGGGTGATTGTAGCCATATGATTTTGACATCATTGTATCATGACACTTTATATATATATATATGAGATGATTCATCTTTGCGGCAACTATATGCATGTGTACCTATGTGATGAGATGTTCTTATGTGATGCTTATGATATGGATGCAAATATGTATATGATGCAATTAAATTTTTTTTTTTGTTCGTTTATGTTTTATATGTGTATGCATGATGCAAATGTTTTTGGTGTGTCATTATACTCAGTCATGTGATAGCAGGATACGCGGACTCGAGAAGGACGATGTAAGTCAATCAAGAAAGGGGGATGAAAGACAGAAGATATGAAAGTGAAAGAGCTTTATTATGGCAAAATAGGTTATGACAATCGAGGCATATGTTCGACCCAGAAAGTCATTGTACCTGTTTGCATGGAGATAAGATAGTCACAAACAAGGAATGCCCCAATTCATACTAGACTCACAGTGTCCTCATATCCTTGGACAAGTCATAGCATTACTAAGAGACAATCCACAGACAACAAATACAAATAGGTGACGATACCCCATCCTCGCCTTTCTAGTCAAAGACATCCTGGAGATAGAATCTCTAGTCAAAGACATCCCGGGAAAGCTAAAAGGCATGTCACCAAAAAAGATGAAATCAAAAGAAAACCAAGACTCGACACCAACATCCACTGTAGTCCTCAAGTTTAGTGTCTCTTGTCACTTGTATAAGTTTTATTTGATTGTGGTCACAATGTTTACTTTCACAGAAAGGATATATAGCACTGAACCATAATGTTGTCTAAGTCTGTTGAAAGATTTGATTTTGTTGAAGTCCATTGTTGCTGCTGTGTCTCATCTGAAACTGACTGAATCCATGAAACTGATACTTTATTGTGGAGAAGATGAAACTTTATTGTGGATCTGTGATGCAAATGTTGCTTTATTGCAGATTGTGCGTGGATAGACTGAAGGAAGCTGGAAGAAACTATACTCCTCGAAAACATGTGATGTTCTTAGTTCCACACCCATCACTAGATGTAGGATTTGCCTTAGCCACAGATAGGATTTGATTTATTATGGATGGAAAGGGAGGTGAAAAGGGAGGTTTATTATGAATGGCTAACTAATCTTGGGTAGATCAATAACAAGCCATGATGGGAATGGGTAAGTTTATTATGAACGAATAGGTTGTGAGTGTGTGCAAAGTGAAATGATGAAAGAGAATCCTGAAGGAGGGAGGAGCAATGTCTCTACGCATGGCGCTGGTGACCCAGTTTTCACCATGGTACTTGTCCAGGGCGCCACCGAAGTGGTTTTCACCATTGGACGAAATTATTTCTCTTTACTTTTTTCAATTTTTCAATATTTTTTTGTGTCACAAGGCGCCTATTTGCCAGGTTTTCACCAAGTAACGATTTTTTTGTTTTATAAATTTTTTTTTTGTATTTTTGAAATTTTTGAATTTTTTGTATATTAAAATTTTTGAATTTTTTTGTATTTTTGAATTAGGATATTCCAAAGAGCTATGTGTAGAACCTGCAAAGGTGCATGCTATTGATAGGATCCTCCAAAGGTTCACCTTCTGTAGTTGAGAGCTGATATGCCCCAGATCCATATGCTGTTGTGATGATGTAAGGACCAAGCCATTGAACTTGCCCTTCTTCTCTCTCTCTTGCTGATTTTTGGGGTTTTCTCTGAGAACTAAGTCGCCTACCTCAAATGTGCGAGGCTTGACTTTATGATTGTAGCTGCATTGTTCCTTGATTGAATGATGTGTAGCTCAAGTGACTGTCTTTCTTGATGAAGGAACTGAGATAGAATTACTAGTGTGTGGACTACACAGGCCCATATGCATGTCACCTGAAGAAGTTTGGGCATCCTTGATAACAAAGTCCTTCAAGGAAGCTCCATTAAAGGTCCATGATGTATCACCAGAAGGGAAAGGATGTGTGGAACAAGTGGATGAGTGATGAAGGCTTATGATTGTGAAAAGAAGTGAAAGTAGGATAGCATGATGGAGACTTAAGATCAACAAGTGTTCTTTTTGACTTGAAATTTTAGAACTTTTGCCCCTAGTTATTTTGACATTAGGGGAGATCAACTCTTTCTCTTTTTGCTTCATAGGATTTTTATCCTTGCCCTTGATTTTTGCAGACTCCAATAGCTTTTGATTTTGATTTGGACTAAAGGAGTTTTCTTTATTTTTGACTTTTAGATTTTTCCTTTCAAAGTTTGATTTTTGATCCCCAATGAGTAAGGGCTTTTGCAATTCTTGTTGATCCAAGTCTAGAAGTGGAGTGGAAATGGTTTGAGTGGATGAAATGGTAAGGCTATGTGAGTTATCAAGAGGGGTTGCGATACGCTTAATAGATTCTTCATTGGAACCACTTTTAGGACTATTGATATCAAGAGCTGCTTGCACCACTAGAGGAGATTTGCATTCAGACTTAGTAGCCACAACACTAGGTGGTTCACACCCAATTCCTTGGTATTGAAAATTGTTTGTAGATTGTTCTTGTTGACTGAATACCTTAGGAGATAGTGGGAGTTGCTCAACATGAAAGATATACTCACCACATCCCATGTCTTTAATCTTGATTTTTTCTTTCAACTCTGATTGTTTGGATGTAGAAGCTTTCAATGATTCTAGATCCACATATGCTGATGAAGGAATAGCTTCTCAATTGACTAGAATTATTATTTCTGATCTAGGTTGCAGATTGTTGCAATATATGAATGGATTTGGGTCAGTTTTGACGGTCACTTCAACTCCATTGTGAGGGAACTTGATACATCGATGATATGTAGATGGGACTGCGCTCATTTCATGAATCCAAGGACATCCTAGCAATATATTATATGTGAGATCAAGATCAAGTACTTGACAAACCACATCCTTTGTAACTGGCCCAACTTTGAGAGGCAAGGTGACTGTGCCTTTGGATGAACGTTCTTCATCATCATATGCTTTGATAGTAATTTTGTTTGTAGAATTCACAGCTTTGTCAGAATATCCCGATTGCTTAATAGTGCTCAATGTACAAATGTTTAGACCTGCTCCTCCATCTATCAGGACTCGTTTAATTCTATGTTTGTGTATGAAGGCTTCAATGTGTAAAGGTGCATTATGTGGCTGACTTACGGAGGCGTCATTAGCTTCTGTGAATGTAAGGGAGTGTGGAATGGAAAGGTATCCCACCATGGCTTGAAACTGGTCCACATTCAGATCAGTAGGAACAACAGTATCTCTCAAGATTTTGTCAAGAATAACTTTATGTGTGGGAGATATGCATAATAGCTCAAGGATTGAAATGAGCGTGGGTGTCTTCTCTAACTGTTCTACAAGGTCATACTCAGGTTTGGTTGATGAAGAAGTGGTGTTTTTAGTTGGAGCACCTTGCAAAGTGAATTTACTTCTGCAAGTTGTAACATGACATTCAGAGGTAGGTTCCGAAGAAGATCCAACACCTTTTAGGACAATCTTGGGTCTCTGAGTGGAATTCTCAGACGCTTTGTCCTTGATGATAATAGTAGAGACGTAATTGTCCATCGATATGTGATTGATAGTTGAATCATAATTATAGGATGCTCTGGTATAGTTGGTTTGGTCATCTGTGGCTTTAGCTTTTCCCTTGTCATGTTTTGGGAATGGTTCCTTAAACATCTCATGTTCTTGATTGGATGAATGTCCCTCAATCTCAATGTCACCTCTATCAATGAGATCTTGTATGATGTTCTTCAGTCGATGACAATTTCCTGTCTTATGACCCTTGCTCTTATGAAATTCACAATACTCATCATCATTCCACCAATTTGGTTTGACCTTTGGTTCATATGGCGGGAAATCTGGAATTGTGATCACTTTGTTTGCCACTAACTTCTTGAAAACTGACTCAAGTGGTTCTCCCAACGAGGTATACTTCCTTCATGATCTAGAAGTTGTTTGAGTATTCACTTGATTGTTTGTAGAACTTGATCCAGAAAAAATGAATTTGGGTCGCACTGTGTTGGCATCAACAACACCATCATTGACTGTGTTCTTGTTTTTATTCCAAAATCTTGGCTTGTCTTTTCCTTTAAAGTCATCTTTTTTTTCCTTGAATATTTTAATGACTCCTTGTTCAATTAGGACCTTTTCTATCGCTAAGCCTTTTTCAATGACGTCCTTGAAGGTGGACAAACAAGCTTTCCTTAAGTCATAACCAATCTCTTTGTTAACATTTTGGATGAACATTTCTACCATTTGTTTTTGTGGAATTTCACAAGAGCATTTGCTGGCTAGATTTCTCAATCTTTGTAAAAATGATGCAAAAGATTCTCCCTCTTTTTGCTTAGTATTGCACAAAGTAGTGACTGATATGTCTGTCTCTATGTTGTAGGAGAAATGTTGAATAAATGCCTCTGCTAAGTCACCCCATGAATTAATTCCAGGTGGAAGTTGGGAGAACCATTCCATAGCTTGATCACCTAAGCTTTGTGGGAATAATCTCATCAAATATGTCTCTTCTGCTGCTACCTCAATGCAAGCTGTGAAAAATTGTCTTATGTGTGCCTTAGGATCCCCTTTTCCTCTATACTTATCAAATTTAGGCGTCACAAAGTGTGTAGGAAAAGGAGGCATTGGAATGCTCTTGTCAAATGGATAAGGACATATGTCTCTCATTGTGTATGTTGGCTTCGGTGTATTTATGTCCTCCATTTTCTTTTGTAAGTCCCTGATTTGTTGTTCCAAATTTCTCTTAGGTGGAGATCGACTTCTTGGACCATATCCTATGTTTGAGGTACCCATTGGAGGGGGAGCATGTTGCATATATGGATGATATTGATCATACACATGTTCATATGGAGGAGGTCTGTAATGATGTTGCATATATGGACCACTTGGTATAGATTCATGTTGAGGAACCCCATATCTATTTTGTGCATGTATACCATATTCTACAGGCATGTCATGTTCTATTGTGTTGCCCCCAAATTTGACATGAGGTTTCCTTGTGTCCAAATTTTGAGCATGCCTTTGAATATCCAATTGCTTTGGTGGTTGATCCTTAGCATTGATATGTGATTGAGCATACTTCTCTCCGTAAGATTTCCATAATGGTCTACGAAGGTGAGTATCATATGTTTGACCATGTGTATGTGGGACCTCTGGTTTTTGAAGCAACGCTGATGGTGATTTAGGTACCATGTGTGGTCTTCTATTTCCTCCACTATTAGGTCTCCTTTGATCCATATTGGGGTGAGGTTGTTGCAAAGGTCGATTTTCCATTATTTGAGACATGTCAAAATCATGAGGTATCTTGGCTCCACTTTGTGCCATCATTTGTAAGAAGTATTGTCTATCCCTCCTCATTATTTCCTCAACCAATCGATTGAAATGGGGATTCATAATGGATTCTTCCACATTTGCTGAATGTACTGAAAAGTTGTCCACATTGTCATTTTGTGTAGCATTGTTGTTTATAGTGTCCATGTTCTCAACATATGGAATGTTTCTATAGGTATCCATGTCAGGTAATGTAGTATGATCAAAATTGAAAAAGATATCATTGTCATACTCATAAGAACTCATGTTTGCGGACTCTTGAGCCTCTTTAGTTTCTCTCCTAGATTTTTGAAGACGGGTTTCAACCATGAACTAGGTATTGACCAAGATGTGAGAGACTAGATGAAAAATGGAAAGAGTATGGAAGACCAAGAGTTGAATGGAATGTAAATGAGTCTGAAGTGTACTTGCAATATCCAAAGTGTAAGACCAAGTATGTATGTAGTAGAGTAGGTGTGACTTCCAAAGAGAGGATAGTTTCTCTTGATGAGGTAAGTTGACCTTGACTCTAAGTAAGACCAAATGAGACCCAAAGGTAAGAAACCTTGATGAGGGACCACTTAGCAAAGTGTTGCTGTATGTAGTGTGTTGACAAAGTATAGTGAGGACAAGCAAGTGACCTTTTGACTCAAGTTTAGACAATTGTGAATGTAATGCAAGATGTAAAGCAATGATGGACTTTGTGAGACCCAAAGACAAGTTGAATGCTAGATGAAAACCTGGAGAAACAACCTAGGAAGCTCAAGAATTCCGAAACTGATTGCTCTTGTTTGTTGCACTGTAAAATTTTTCTAATTTGTGAACTTGTGACCAAATTTGAATGTTTGACTGTTTTTCATGACAAGAGGACACAATGTCGATGAGGACTCAATGTTTGCAAGTGTTTAGACTCTCTAAGAAAAGTGTGTTGTTTGATGTAAAAATGTTTTGCATACACTTGAAAACACAAAAGACACAATGTTTTGCTGTTTGGTTTTGAATGTTTTGAATGTTTAAAATAAGTCAAGCACAATTCTTATGGCTGGCCAAGACAATAGTTGTTGATCCCACATGAGGTTTTACCCTCAAGGCTATGCTATTCAGAGTGGATACTTAGATGCTTGACCTCATTGGCTCCACCCTCGGCACTCACTTCTCGGGTCAGCCAAGCATCAATCCCCACGAAAACTCCCCATGGCGAACTTTGTATCTCTACTAAGAACCATATGTGTGTGGGCCGCTACCAGAGGTCCGACCTCCTGCCCCAACAACTAGAAGGATTTGGGCTTCTAAAACAAAAAGGAGCTAGTAAGGGCATCCACTTGTGTGGCCATACATGTGGCACTTTCAGCTTTGTAAATACAGAAGGCTCCTAGCCGGTAGGGGTTACGCCCTACAAATGATCAAATAAATTTGATCAAACGGGTTTATGGGGAGACATAGTGTCGGTATGAACTAATTAACACACGTTATCCATAGTTTTCACCATGAATACAATTGTTTATAGTGGTTTGGAAGAGGTGGGTTTTCCTTGCTACCACTTGGGTCGTTCTCTTCTCACTAGTAGTCCTAATGACCACACAGGAAGACAGGCCCTCTAAAGATTAAACAAAAAGAGTCTATTGCTCAAGACACAAAAGACAATGATTCAATTTTAGTGCACCAATTGAAGTGTTTGCTAGTCTATGAAAACAAGGCACACAATAAAAATCCAAAAAACCTTTGCCAAGGACCTGCAACAAAGATTTATTAGTAGTTTGGATTGTTTCAAATGATCACCCCTTCCTGCAAGCACACAAGTTAGGTAAATTTTAGATCCAAAAGACTTTGTGAAATAGGGGCCTTCAACAATGCGTTTTGTTGACCAAATCAAAGATCTGATTCATCATAAAAAAAAAACACGTATAAAATTTCAAGATATTTCCAGAAATGTAAGAAAATCCAAAAAATTTGCTAATTTGCTCTCAAAATTAATTTTTTATGAAAAATCATAAAAAATTCATATAAAATGCAAAATAGATCCAAAAAATATGAAATTTTTATTGGAGAGTCCTGACGGTCTTCCAAATCCGCACAAAAAATTTTCTGCAACAAATCCAAGCAATTTGTGAGATATGAGTAAAATAATGCAAAACCCTAATTTTCAAAGATCTAATTTTTGAGGAATTATTTTGCATCAAATTTAAAATCACAAAGAATAGATCCTATTTATAATTATGAGAGATTTCCAAAAACTTAAGAAAATCCAAAAAATTCGCTAATTTTCTCTCAAAATTAATTTTTTATGAAAAATAATAAAAAATTCATATAAAATGCAAAATCAATCCAAAAAATCTGAAATTTGTACTGAATCTTTCTGATAATTTTCGTGACCTGCACAAAAATTTTATGTCAAAATTCAAAGTTTTTTGTGAGATCGGATCAAAATAAGGAAAAACCCTAATTTTTAAAGATCCGATTTTTAGGGAAATATTTTGCATCAAAATTAAATTCACAAAGAACTGATCCAATGTATAATTATTAGAGATTTCCAAAAATATAAGAAAATCCAAAAAATTCTCTCATTTACTCTCAAAATTATTAGAAAATGAAAATGTGCTTCAAAAATTGTAAATTTTGGATTGAGAGCTCTTGATACTTTTTTCAACCTGAAAAAAAAATTTGGTGCGAAATTTCCCATCTGTTTGTGAGATATGATTGAATCTCTCCAAGATCTTAATTTTGTGTCCAAAACCCTAGCTGCACAAGGTTATTCTCCAAATTGTTTTACAAAATAGCAATATAGGGTTAGAAAAATCTGCAAAAAACATAGATCGAAGAAAAATCCATGTCCGACGGGGCGTGCCAAAATGTATATGGTGAAAATGGATAACAATAATAACAATATTGAAAGCCTAAATGAATTCAACCACAAAACCCTAGCCTAACAATCAACAAAGATCCACCATAACATATGAAGATTACCTAAGACAATGCAAATCACATGAAATCACAAAGATTATACCATCACATGTCCAATAGGGTTTTGACCTCCATTCTTCCTATCTCCATTGATCTTGCTTGATATATTTGCTCTCAGATTTTATGTGCACAAGAGCTCAACAAAGAACGGAATGTGGTTGCAAGTATGATCGTAGTGTAGTCAAGTGCATAAAAGATGATTAGAATGAATGATTAGGATGATTGATTAGAATGATTGATTAGGGTTTGATAATGAAGGAAGCATCTCCTTATATAGAAGACACTATATGAAATGGAGGGATAAGATTGAGAGGTGTAAAAGGAGGTCGGCTATGATTAGAGGGTAGGTAAAAGAAATAATAAAATAATGAAAGGGGTAGGTAGTGTATGAATTAAGAGATGAATGACATGTGTCATGGGTAGAAAAGGCTAATGAATTAATTAAATAAATAAAGATTTATTTAATTAATAGAAGAAGTGGGATCAATTAAATAAATAAGATATTTATTTAATTTAGGAAAATGATAATTTAAAAAAATAAATGTATTTATTTAAATGAGAAATAAGGCTAGAAGAGGATAAATGAATTAATTAAATAAATAAAGATTTATTTAATTAATAGAAGAATTAAGCTTAGATAATTAAATAAATAAAATATTTATTTAATTAGACATGACAATTTTAGGTGTCTACAGCTAGTCCTCTAGTAGAGGGTGATGTGAGTGATGATGTTGATTCTTCTAGGCATCGAGTTCTAGCTCATTTTTGTCGATCTTGTGGTTCTCTTTGCACTTATGATCCTAATAGTTCTGAGAATGCACGTGCACGAGCAGAGTTTGCTACAGAGAACATTGTCATGATAGAATCCTTGCTGAATGAAACATTTGGCATTGATACCCAGGTGAATTTCATTACAAGTTCATTTCATTCTTTTTATTAAATCTTATATGTAAATTTGAGAATATATCTAAATTAGTAATATATTATGATAAAAAATCAGGGTCAAAGTGTTCACAATACTAGCAACATTCTTGCAACACCCTTTTTCACTACTTCATCGACTCCACAGGTATACAACGAGTGAAAAAATATAATTATTATATGTAGATAGTTGAACCTTATGTGAATGATTTTCTAATCACTCATTTTGGATGTCAAATAGTTTGATGCTAGAGCTTCAACATCAACACCTTGTAGTATATTTCATCGACAATCTTTCACCTAGGTAAACAATTTATCTTTAATGTTGTTATTAAATAATATAGATAGATTTGGCGATTAATCAATATACTTTATTTAATTTTCAGATGTTGAATTTAGAGACTCCTCCTATTGTTCGCGCGTCAATGGAGCGTGGTGTTGCTGCAGTAGTAGCAAGTTCAACTGCTATAATAGAAGTATGAGACATATTTTTAAATTTAGTAAATTTAACATTACATTTGTTATCTTAATAATATGTTATTGAAAAGTTTTACGACACTTGTATTTAGTTTAATTTATATTGTGAGGCTTATAGGAGGGGCTTGTCACTCTAGATCATGAACGTGAACCTATTGTGGATGAACATCATGCTTATTTG
The DNA here is from genome assembly GCF_030272615.1 of Cryptomeria japonica. Taxonomy (NCBI): domain Eukaryota; kingdom Viridiplantae; phylum Streptophyta; class Pinopsida; order Cupressales; family Cupressaceae; genus Cryptomeria; species Cryptomeria japonica. The sequence continues at coordinate 286,469,883 of NC_081405.1, forward strand.
TATGCGGTAAGTGACTATTCTATTATATGTCATTCTAAAATTCAATTTTTGTATATGCTAACATCATTCTTTTCATTGTATCAGGTGGAGTTACAAAAAAGTTTGGAGAGGAGGTCAAGTGGACGTACTCGAAAGACACCTGCATCATATACATCTCCATCCCCTCGACAAGCAAAGATATCTCATGATCTGTTTCCTTCCCCTAGAGGCAAATGAATAGAATAGGGTCCTATGTTGTATGCCTATATGGCAATTTTGAACATATGTTTTGTATCATGAATATGTGACATTCTATCGCCATATTGCTTTTGGCAAGCTCCTATTTGACTTTAGTGGATACCATGTTGTATGCCTATATAGTAAATTTGAACATATGTTTTGTATTACTAATATGTGACATTCTATGTCCATATGGCTTTTGGCAAGCCCCTATTTTACTTTATTGGATATCATGTTGTATGCCTTTATAGCAATTTTGAACATATGTTTTGTTTTATGAATATGTGAAATTCTAAGTCCATATGGCTTTTGGCAAGCCCATTTATTTGTATTGGATATATTTGATAGTTTCAATGGTATACAATGTTGCATGGATTTGTAGCTTCTTGGTTAATGCAAATCATTTATCATGGTTATCCATAATTGCAGTACAAATGGTTAGATGAATGATTGCACAAAGTTTATTATTACTTAAGCTTTGAACCTAAATATGTGTTTGTAATCCAAGACACAAGCCACTCCAATGCGTATGAGTTGACGGTTTAGTGCCACAACACGACCCCCTAGGATTAGACGGATCATTCTTATGATTAACGGGCACGGAGAAACGTGATGCCGAATATTGACAACTTTGAGCAATTTGAACACTTGGGCGATTTGGCTACTAGGGTGTGGCCCGCAATGATTGGGCAAGTTGGAGAGAAAAAAGAAGACATTCCTAGCGTAAACCCAGCCACCCTGACGTGTACGAGCTAATGGTTCAGTGCCGCAATGAGTGGATTGAAAGATGGGGCATTGTGCAACTTTTCATTGAACTCATCTGACGCTTTTTTGTCGCAACCGAGAAAGAGTCACCATGAGAAACTAGATCCAAGTCTACCCAAATTGAGAGAGGCTTTTTTGGTGTGCCATAACATGACCTTGTAGGATTAGACAGATTGTTCTTATGATTAACGAGCACGGAGAAACGTGATGCCGATTATTGACAACTTTGAGCAATTTGAGCACTTGGGCGATTTGGCTGCTAGGGTGTGGCCCGCAACGATCAAGCAAGTTGGAGAGAAAAAAGAAGGCATTCCTAGCATAAAACCGGCCACCCCAACATGTATGAGCTGATGGTTCGGCGTCGTGACGAGCGGATTGACAGATGGGGCATTGTGCAACTTTTCATTGAACTCATTTGACATTTTTTGTCACAACCGAGAAAGAGTCGCCACGAGCAACTAGATCCGAGTCTACCTTAACCGAGAGAGGATTTTTAGAGTGCCATAACATGACCCCATAGGATCAGATGGATCATTCTTATGATTAATGAGCATGGAGAAACGTGATGCTGAATATTGACAACTTTGAGCAATTTAAGCACTTAGGCAATTTGGCTGCTAGGGTGTGGTCCGCAACAATCAAGCGAGTTGAAGAGAAAAAAAAGGCATTCCTAGCATAAACCCAACCACCCCGACGTGTACGAGCTAACGGTTTGGTGCCACGATGAGTGGATTGAAAGATGGGGCATTGTGTAATTTTTCATTGAACTCATCTGACGCTTTTTATCGCAACCAAGAAAGAGCCGCCGCGAGCAACTGGATCCGAGTCTACCCAAATCGAGAGAGGATTTTTTAGAGTGCCATAACATGACCTCGTAGGATCAGATGGATTGTTCTTATGATTAACAAGCACGGAGAAATGCAATACCAAATATTGACAACTTTGAGCACTTGGGTGATTTGGCTGCTAGGGTGTGGCCCGCAACGATCGAGTGAGTTGGAGAGCAAAAAGAAGGCATTAATAGCATAAACCCAGCCACCCCAATGCGTATGAGCTGACGGTCAGTATGTCTCAAGTGGGATTAGAGGTCTCATACACCATTCATCCACCCACTCCTTTGACTCATAGTCATTATAGGCACCATCTCTACATGAAGAACAATAACATACCATCCACCGCATATGGATAGTCCATGAACCTGCATTAGAGCTTTTGAAAGAGTGTAGCTCACTTGATCCTATCAATGTACAACAATCTTCTAATTTTGCAATGTTAGTATCATCTACCAACCAAAAAAATCTGCGAACTAAAGACTTACCTTGATTACCTGGATCAATTGTACCATTGCACCATTGAACAATTGATTTTGCATCTTTCAAGTTTGCATTCCCTTTGTACTTTAACTCTTCTTGTGCTAAAGCTCTTTTAATACATGCTCCTACACCATCATGCTCCCCTTTTCCATGCCCAGCTTCAGAGAAATTCCACATATGTTGAATAGCAGTCAACTTATGCATCCTACTCAACCAATAAAACATCTGAGAGTTCTTAAATTGTGATGTACAATTATCTCACCATATGATATGTTGACGGAATGATATTCCTCAGCTAGCCAAATCATCGTAGAATATATGAAAACAACCTTGCATAAACTCTGTAGAGTGTGAGCGATCATCATTGATGTAAAAATGACATTCCCTCAATATCTTCCTATCCTCTTCCATACTATCATGTGCATGAATGAATGCTATATGCACAAATATGGCAACTTGTGTGGAGTTGTAATATTGTGATTGTACCCCATTCTGCGGTTGTAGTGTGTATTTCTCTGCAAAGTCAACAATTGAAACGATTGTATGAAGTGGAAATGTGTCCTTGCATAGCTTAAATTGTGAGTCCAACCAATGAGCTCGATGGTTATGCCTTGCATACTCATACACTATCTTCTCATGAAGGATGCCCATAAACTGATACACTGGAATCTTCTCACTAACCAATTCATACCTTTTTGCTTCTTTTCCATCTTTTAGCATGTAGGCTGCTATCTTATATTTTCCAAATTCTACTAATTCATTACCAATTTCTTGTCCAATATCCATATGTTGACAAATTTGTAAATGTCACAATCCACCACAATCAACACATGTGCCATCCAAGCAACACTTATTGTAATATACTTGACCATCTATTCTTTTACATAAGATGCTAGATATGAATTCCCTTGAAGATGTTGGTGGACCATTTATGTTGCATTCCTGCAAAACATGTTTAGCATGCAAATATATACATATGCGTTGATAAACATCATAATGGTTAGAAAATTAAATATGTACTCTACAACAACAAGTTGTGCATGTGTGATTTATTTTGACATAAAAAGGCTTTACCATTTCAAAGAACCTTTGACTAATTTTTATTTGAGGATACATACGTTGAAACTTGGCAAAAAATTGTGTTTGAGTCATATCCAAAAACTGTTTTGGATGTGGAGCATGGATTTTACTACCAATCATCCTTCTTACAACATCTCTTTGATTTGGAGAGACCCTTGTGTTATTCTTCCAAAAATCTTCAATTAGGGATCTCAAGGCTTCAACAATTGCTTTATCTTTCCATGGTAATCTACCAGAAAATGCCCATAACTCATTGTTATATGGATCCTCTGCTCTTTGTCGCCTTCCCAAAGCTCTCATTAGAGTTTGTCTACTTATCTTCAATTGTTTACTTGTCTTTCTATGGAGGCGAGCTTTCTTAGTTTGAGTGCTTACAATTGTTGATGTAATGACACGTCGTGTGGCATTACTATCTTTTGTGCATGAGTTAGAACCAACAGTATCATATGCATTCATCAGATTCTTCACAATAGATTTGTCACTTGATTCAATCGATGTTCTTAGCCCAAGAATCTTCATTATAGGCCTAAATTTCAGATTTCTCATCATTTCAACAAATAGTTGACATCTTTCTATCTCATTTAAAGGCTCAAAAAATATTTTCCATATCCGGTTAGCATGTCTTTGACAAGTACGCTTTGGAAACTTGTCAACCATTGGTTTCAAAACATTAGCATCAATATCAATCAAACTTTGAGTTATCTCAAGATTAGGAATGTCAACAACATTAGGGATAGGTGGCATACCTTCAACCGGAGATGAAAATGATGACATACCTTGAAATTGAGGTGTACAAGATGGTGTAGCTCCAATACTTGATGTCATTCGTGAAGTACTTGCAATGTCAAATGTCATAGAGGGAGTGCATTCAATATGAGATGTTGTAGACACCAACGGTGTGCCAATAAGAGATGGTGTGCCTTCAACTTGAGATGTAAGAGATGGGGTGCCTTCAACTTGAATTGTGGTAGACATGCTCTCAACCTCGAGATTGAATTGTCTCATTGTACAAAGGTTTTGCATTCGTTGCCTTTGTGTTGGCAATTTTGTCTCTCTCTTAGATTGGATGGATATTTCATGTTCCTCTTCAATTGGCACCTCTTCAATTAACACCTCTTCTTCTATGGTATTCAATTTCCTTTGTTCACGAAGTTGCTTCATTCCCTCTCTTTTTTTTGCATTCTTAGCTTCACGCTCTTCTGATGTTACATTTTTTGGTCGTTTCCTCGGCATGATGATGGTTATGCATATGTTAAAATGGATATATGAAATTGAAATTATTTCATGTATTCCTTTTCTAAATTATTTCATAAGATCTTAAAAAGGATGTATGAAATTGCAAATTTTGTTTTAAACCACTAAACAAATAATTTTCTTATGCAACTTCCTTCAAATGCATTGTTAAATCTAATGTAAATCTAATAGGATTATAATCAATTTTGACTCACACTTTTATTCTAACATTTAAACAAAATAACACTTAATAAGTATTTGAATTCTAAAAACAAGAAAATATTACCTCAATTATTCAAATTTGATAAAAAAAAATATGTTCTTCCTCTTTGACGTTGCCAAATGAAAAAAAGGGTGGTGGAGAGCTAATGGAATGTATAAAATAATCTTGCATAAAATGTCAACACCATGCAAAAAGCATTTTTTTGTCTGATCATGCACAGAAAGAAAACAAAATGAGAGAATGTGGGCTTGGATCATAGGTGAAGGGTCCCATATAACCATTTTTTAGTGCAGCTCATTTGGCTAGCGCCAAATGACTTCCATTGAAATTTTTTACCTTAAACTAAACACTAACTCTATACCCTATAACCTTTTTTTTGTGAAGCTCTAGCCAAATGACTTCCATTGAAATATTTTACCTTTGATAAATTTCTACTCTATACCCTATAACCCCTTAGGACACCATATGACCCCTTAGGTGTTGTTATGGGTCGTGTGGTGTCGTAAGGGGTCATATGGTGTCCTATGACTCCTTAGGACACCATATGACCCCCTGGGACACAATAGGGTGTCGTTATGGGTAGTATGGTGTCCTAAGGGGTCATATGGTGTCTTCTGACACCTCAGGACACCATATGACCCCTTAGGACACAATACGGTGTCGTTATGGGTTGTATGGTGTCCTAAGGGGTCATATGGTGTTTTATGACCCCTTAGGACACCATATGACCCGTTAGGACACAATATGGTGTCGTTGTGGGTTGTATGGACACCTATGGTGTCCTATGGGGCGATAGGACACAATATGACCCCTTAGGTGTCGTTATGGGTCGTATGGTGTTCTAAGGGGTCATATGGTGTCTTATGACCCCTTAGGACACCATATGACCCCTTAGGACACAATACGGTGTTGTTATGGGTCGTATGGGGTCCTAAGGGGTCATATCGTGTCTTATGACCCCTTAGGATACCATATGACCCGTTATGACACAATATGGTGTCGTTATGGGTTGTATCGACACCTAAGGGGTCATATGGTGTCCTATGGGGTCGTATGGACACCTAAGGGGTCATCTGGTGTCCTATGGGGTGATAGGACACAATATGACCCTTAGGTGTTGTTATGGGTCGTATGGTGTCCTAAAGGGTCATATGGTGTCTTATGACCCCTTAGGACACCATATGACCCCTTAGGACACAATATGCTATCGTTATGGGTCGTATGGGGTCCTAAGGGGTCATATCGTGTCCTATGACCCCTTAGGATACCATATGACCCATTATGACACAATATGGTGTTGTTATGGGTCGTATCGACACCTAAGGGGTCATATGGTGTCCTATGGGGCCTTAGGACATCATATGACCCGTTAGGTGTCATTATGGGTTGTATGGTGTCATAAGGGGTAATATGGTGTCCTATGACCCCTAAGGACACCATATGACCCCCTCAGACATAATAGGGTGTTGTTATAGGTCATATGGTGTCCTAAGGGGTCATATGATGTCTTATGACCCCTTCGGAGACCATATGACTCCTCACAACATAATATGGTGTTGTTATGGGTCGTATGGACACCTAAGGGGTCATATGGTGTCTTATGGGGCCATAGGACACCTAATGACCCCTTAGGTGTTGTTATGGGTCGTATGGTGTCGTAAGATGTCATATGGTGTCCTATGATCCCTTAAGACACTATATGACCCCCTAGGACACAACAGGGTGTCGTTATGGGTCGAATGGTGTCCTAAGGGGTCATATGGTGTCTTATGACCCCTTAGGACACCATATGACCCCTTAGGACATAATATGGTGTCGTTATGGGTCGTATGGACACCTAAGGGGTCATATGGTGTCCTATGGGGCAATAGGACACCATATGACCCCTTAAGTGTCATTATAGGTCGTATGGTGTCCTAAGGGGTCATATGGTGTCCTATGACCCCTGAGGACATCATATGATCCCCTAGGACACAATAGGGTGTCGTTATGGGTCGTATGGTGTCCTAAGGGGTCATATGGTGTCTTACGACCCCTTAGGACACCATATGACCCCTTAGGACACAATATGGTGTTGTTATGGGTCGTATGGTATCCTAAGGGGTCATATGGTGTCCTATGACCCATTAGGACACCATATGACCGGTTAGGACACAATATGGTGTCGTTATGGGTCGTATGGATACCTAAGGGGTCATATGGTGTCCTATGGGACCATAGGACACCATATGACCCCTTAGGTGTTGTTATGGGTCGTATGGTGTCGTAAGGGGTCATATGGTGTCCTATGACCCCTTAGGACACCCTATGACCCTGTAGGACACAATAGGGTGTCATTATGGGTTATATGATGTCCTAAGGGGTCATATGGTGTCTTATGACCCCTTAGGACACCATATGACCCCTTAGGACATAATATGGTGTCATTATGTGTCATATGCTATCCTATGGGGCCATAGGACACCATATGACCCCTTAGGTGTCATTATGGGTTGTATGGTGTCGTAAGGGGTCATATGGTGTCCTATGACCGCTTAGGACACCATATGACCCCCTAGGACACAATAGGGTGTCGTTATGGGTCGTATCATGTTGTAAGGGGTCATATGGTTTCTTATGACCCCTTAAGACACCATATGAACCCTTAAGACACCATATGATCCCTTAGGACATAATATGGTGTCGTTATGGGTCGTATGGACACCTAAGGAGTCATATGGTGTCCTATGGGGCCATAGGAGGCCATATGACCCCTTAGGTATCGTTATGGGTTGTATGGTGTCGTAAGGGGTCATATGGTGTCCTATGACCCCTTCGGACACCATATGACCCCCTAGGACACAATAGGGTGCCATTATGGGTTGTATGGTTTCCTAATGGGTCATATGATGTCTTATGACCCATTAGGACACCATATGACCCCTTAGGACATAATATGGTGCCGTTATGGGTCGTATGGACACCTAAGGGGTCATATGGTGTCCTATGGGGCCATAGGACACCATATGACCCTTTAGGTGTTGTTATGGGTCGTATAGTGTCATAAGGGGTCATATGGTGTCCTATGACCCCTAAGGACACCATTTGATCCCCTAGGACATAATAGGGTGTTGTTATGGGTCGTATGGTGTCCTAAGGGGTCATATGGTGTCTTATGACTCCTTAGGACACCATATGACTCCTTAGGACATAATATGGTGTCGTTATGGGTCCTATGGACACCTAAGGGGTCGTATGGTGTCCTATGGGGCCATAGGACACCATATGACCCCTTAGGTGTTGTTATGGGTCAAATGGTGTCGTAAGGGATCATATGGTGTTCTATGACCCCTTAAGACACCATATGACCCCCTAGGACATAATAGGGTGTCATTATTAGTCGTATGGTGTCCTAAGGGGTCATATGGTGTCTTATGACCCCTTAGGATACAATACGGTGTTGTTATGGGTTGTATGGTGTCCTAAGGGGTCATATGGTGTCCTATGATCCCTTAGGACACCATATGACCAGTTATGACACAATATGGTGTCATTATGGGTTGAATCGACACCTAAGGGGTCATATGGTGTCCTATGGGGCCATAGGACACCATATGACCCGTTAGGTATCGTTATGGGCCGTATTGTGTCTTAAGGGGTCATATGGTGTCCTATGAACCATTAGGACACCATATGACCCCCTCAGACACAATAGGGTGTCGTTATAGGTTGTATGGTGTCCTAAGGGGTCATATGGTGTCTTATGACCCCTTCAGACACCATATGAATCCTTAGGACATAATATGGTGTTGTTATGGGTCGTATGGACACCTAAGGGGTCATATGGTGTCTTATGGGGCCATAGGACACCATATGACCCCTTAGGTGTCGTTATGGGTCCTATGGTGTCGTAAGGGGTCATATGGTGTCCTATGATCCCTTAAGACAACATATGACCCCCTTGGACACAATAGGATATCATTATGGGTCGTATGGTGTCCTAAGGGGTCATATGGTGTCTTATGACCCCTTAGGACACCATATGACCCCTTAGGACATAATATGGTGTTGTTATGGGTCCTATGGACACCTAAGGGGTAATATGGTGTCTTATGGGGCAATAGGATACCATATGACCCCTTAGGTGTCATTATAGGTTGTATGGTGTCCTAAGGAGTCATATGGTGTCCTATGACCCCTGAGGACACCATATGACCCCCTAGGACACAATAGGATGTTGTTATGGGTTGTATGGTGTCCTAAGGGGTCATATGGTGTCTTATGACCCCTTAGGACACCATATGACCCCTTAGGACACAATATGGTGTTGTTATGGGTCGTATGGTATCCTAAGGGGTCATATGGTGTCCTATGACCAATTAGGAAACATGACCCCTTAGGACATAATATGGTGTTGTTATGGGTCATATGGACACCTAAGGGGTCATATGGTGTCCTATGGGGCCATAGGACACCAGATGACCCATTAGGTGTCATTATGGGTCGTATGGTGTCGTAAGGGATCATATGGTTTCCCATGACCCCTTAGGACACCCTATGACCCCCTAGGACACAATAGGGTGTTGTTATGGGTCGTATGGTATCCTAAGGGGTCATATGGTGTCTTATGACCCCTTAGGACACCATATGACCCCTTAGGACATAATATCATGTTGTTATGGGTCGTATGGACACCAAAGGGGTCATATGGTGTCTTATGGGGTGATAGGACACCATATGATCCCTTAGGTGTCGTTATGGGTCGTATGGTGTCGTAAGGGGTCATATGGTGTCCTATGACCCCTTAGGATACCATATGACCCCCTAGGACACAATAGGGTGTCGTTATAGGTTGTATGGTGTCCTAAGGGGTCATATGGTGTCTTATGGCCCCTTAGGACACCATATGGCCCCTTAGGACACAATATGTTGTCGTTATGGGTCATATGGTGTCCAATGACCCCTTAGGACATAATATGGTGTTGTTATGGGTCGTATGGACACCTAAGGGGTCATATCATGTCCTATGACCCCTTAGGTGTCATTATGGGTCATATGGTCTTGTAAGGTGTCATATGGTGTTCTATGACCCCTTAGGACACCATATGACCTGCTAGGACACAATAGGGTAGCGTTATGGGTCGTATGGTGTCCTAAGGGGTCATATTGTGTCTTATGACCCCTGAGGATATGATATGACCCCTTAGGACACAATACGGTGTCATTATGGGTTGTATGGAGTCCTAAGGGGTGATATGGTGTTCTATGACCCCTTAGGACACCATATGACCCGTTAGGATACAATATCGTGTTGTTATGGGTCATATGGACACCTAAGGGGTCATATGTTGTCTTATGGGACCATAGGACACCATAGTACCCCTTAGGTGTCGTTATGGGTTGTATTGTGTCGTAAGGGGTCATATGGGTTCCTATGACCCCTTAGGACACCATATGACCCCCTAGGACACAATAGGGTGTCGTTATGGGTCGTATGGTGTTCTAAGGGGTCATATGGTGTTGTATTACCCCTTAGGACACCATATGACCCCTTAGGACATAATATGGTGTCGCTATGGGTCGTATGGACACCTAAGGGGTCAAATGGTGTCCTATGGGGCCATAGGACACCATAAGACCGCTTAGGTGTTGTTATGGGTTGTATGGTGTTGTAAGGGGTCATATGGTGTCCTATGACCCCTTAGGACACTAGATGACCCCCTAGGACACAATAGGGTGTCGTTATGGGTCCTTTTGTGTCATAAGGGGTCATATGGTGTCTTATGACCCCTTAGGACACTCTATGACCCCTTTAGGACATAATATGGTGTTGTTATGGGTTGTATGGACACCTAAGGGGTCATATGGTGTCCTATGGGGCCATAGGACACCATATGACCCCTTAGGTGTCATTATGGGTCATATGGTGTCCTAAGGGGTCATCACATTTGGTGCGCACCAAATTTGGAATATGGACCACATTTGGCACATGCCAAATGGAATATCCATTCATCACATTTGACGCACGCCAAATAGGGCGAGCGCCGTATTTGGTGCACAACAAATAGGGTGCTCGCCATATTTGGTGAGCACCGAATGGCCCACTTTGGGAGACACCAAACCTATGGTTTGGATTTTCCTTGGGCATCCAACCCAAAGGTTTGGACGACCGTTTCAGGCTAGAGACATGTTTTTGTCAGAACATTGAAAATTTTGACATATTTTTGGTCATGCTCTCCATTAGGTTTGCACGTGTTTCAATGAAGTTAAAAAAAAATACCATCATAAACTTGAGCTCCCTCTTAGCTATCCAAAAATGCAATTTATTTCATATTTTGATTTCGTTAAGTCTTTCATTTATAATTTCTTTTGTTAGTGTGTCCGTTTTTTGTCAAAAACCAACTTGCACTATTTTGGGTATAGATTTTTACACATTCATCAGATTTTGAAAAAAATTACATTTTTAGAAACTAGACTCCATTCTACACAATTTAAATTTTTTTTTTTTTTTTTTTTGATTTGTTTTCAATGATTTTAGAGGGGAGCACACTCAAATTTCTATTTTTCAGGATGTGTCCACTTCAAAAATTAGTAAAAAAACATATACTCATTAAAAAATTAGCTGAAAATTCTAGCATAAACTACAAGGTGTTAGCTGATTTCTCACCGAAGCGATTTTAAAAATTCAAAAAAAAAGTTAACATTTTAGGGGGGCCACAACAGATGCTATGTGTTGTTTTTTTGCATAAAAACAGGACCACTTTTTGTGGCCCCCCTTTTTGAAGCCCTTAATCTCCACCATTTTAAACAAAAATTAGTAGTTTAGAAAGTAGACTCAAAGCACCATGACTCTTGTTCTTGTTGCATCTTCAAATTTGGAGTGTAACTATCTTCAATTTGTCGTTGAAGTTCAGACTTTGCTGATTTAAAAAAAATGTGGCATCTTAAGACCCCCTTTTGGTACCAAAACTTGGTGCACATACCCTATAATTATTGTACACCTTATTACATATTTAAATATAAAATATTACATATTATACACTATAAATAATATAAAAGTAGCATTAAATAATATTAATATAATATTTAAATAAAATGATAATTATAAATAATATAACATAACAATATAATACATTAAAGATATCTTTGACATATATTATAAAATTAAATATATATAAACTAGATATATATTAATTTTCATTCAATGGTGTAACAATTTGTTGAAGATATCCAAGATCAAGTGCACATTGAATAGCACAAAAGAGAGACAAATAGATTTGATGATAATAAATTGTATTCTAATCAAGATGCAAAATATTGATCAACTGGATCATCCAAAATTACATATAATGTAGATGAGCCTTCTTATAAAGGAAAGAAATGGATATGTGAGCATACAATCATGACATGTGGCTCAATGAGAAACAAGGGTGGGTAGGGTTAGGTAGGAGAAATAATAAAGTATTCCACAAGAGGTGGATCACCCATCGAAGGTGGAATGTAACAAGATAAGACCACAAAAGGTGGAATTTCTCCTACATACATCATTCCTATGTGCACACTTCCCTAAGTGTCTCATATCCAAATTATGATGAAATGAGTTACCCTAAGTCAAGTAAAGTGTAATTATATCCTATATGAATAAATAATTACACCAACACCCCCCCCTTAAGTGCAACTTAGGGGAATGTAGACTCAAGTCAACAATGCAAGATGGGTCTCGGCTACTAGGCCATGTTAGGTACCCATGTACAAATGCAAATGCATACAAACCAATAAAATCTCTCACAAACAGAGAAAGAGAGAAAAACCCAATGAGAAAAGAAACTCCCCCCAAAAGAAAGATGAAAAATATACAAAATAACTCTCAAAGAAGTATGAGAAGGATAAAACTCCATGTGAGGAAAAAGTCCCCCTATAAGAGAGAAGAAGGCAGACCAAGTAACCCCCCCCTTAATGTAGAATCTACACCAATGGTAGAAGTTCTAAATTGAATGAAGAAACTACTCCACAATCGTCGAAAAATTTTCCTCCCCTTAGGAAGAAACAAAACCAAAGGTATATCCATGAAGTCTCCCCAATCATAAAGGGAAGATGTAGGAAAAAAACACAAGATGTACATGGAATCTCTGAAAAATTGCTCAAGTGTCCCCATGTTGATGTTGAGAGTTGTCCCCTTCAAATCAGGTGTACTGATCCTTACTACTGAAAAAGGTACTCCAATATATAGTGGAGATGATTGTAGAACAAGATCCAAAGACTCACATGTCTCCTCTAAGGATAAAGAGACCTGGTCCAAGTGTTGTACATAAGAATCCACAATCATCTCAACCTTGAAAAAATGATCATGTAGAGAATGAACAAGATGGTTAGAGTGTTCCCTCACAACAATCAAAGAAGGATCATCTTCATCAAAGAGAATATGAATATCATCAATAATGTCTCCGAAATCTGCAATGTAGAACTCCACAAACAAACTTGCAATGTCTATCAGGTAGTCATCCCAATGAAATGAAGCTAGAAAACAAGGAATATCTTGCTGCACTGAATCACAAGAAGGCAAAACTATTGCAATATTCACATCATCAGGTGCAATAGGTGATGTGATATCAATAGGAGGAGATGAAATGCAAGGCTCAAGAACGGGGTCACATGTGAGAATCCCCAAGTTCATGTACCCAAAGTTCTCCTCGATATCTGATTCAACACAATAAGTGTGATCATCATATGAAGAATCATCCTCATCAATAGGAACAAAATTTGCAAAGGACTACAACCGAGATGCATGATCCACCACCCATATAGAAATAATAGCTCTAGTCTCCAAGTCTCTAATGATAACTAAATCAGGTGTAAACTCCACAATTTTCCTTGTTGCCCCATAAGTTATTTGATAGATGGAAAGAAGATTGTTTGTCAAATGGGTACACACAACACATCATTGAAGGAGTTATCCCCAATGGAAATAGATCCTTTCCCAATCACATTCATATATGTATGATTTCCCATTAAAATCAGTGGTATGCTAAAAGGCTCAAATGAAGAGAACATAGACTATGAAAATGCCATATAATGAGTAGCTCATGAATCTAGAAGTCATCTTCCTAAATCATGACTTGTAGTAGCATAAAGATCTTGTCCCTTTCCTTTTGACTGCGATCAAGGGGAAGGAGATGAATCCTTCTTCTTATAACTAGATGGAAAATTAATGTTGTTCTTCTTGAGGATGTTGTTCAATTCATCAATTTGCTTAGTGTGGCAATGATGCTCATCATGACCACTTTTCTTGCAATATGATTAAGAAAGATTATCCTTATATGTTTTCCTCTTAGGTGAGGATGTAGAATCCCTTTTTTGTGGAGAGGAAGATTGTGCTCTATCTTATTGTGTCTTAGGCTTAGACTGCTTTTTCTTCTTATTGGAATCCTTTCCTTGATTCTCTTGATTAGCCACCAAAGCCTTGGACTTTGAAGACTTGAGAATTCCCATGCTCATCAACTTAGATTTCTCTAACATCGACATTTTTGTGAATGCATCAAATGTGGGGATAGCGAATGGACTACCCACTATCAAGTGATGGGTTTGGAAGCTAGAAACAAATATTGCATACTCTGATGAAAGATTTCCCAACAAATTGTAGACCAACTACACATCCTTCTTATCAATGCCACAATCCTTTAGCTAGACTCTTAGTTCATTTACCTCGGTTATATAATCTTGGATTGTATCAAAGTTATTGGGGTCAAACATGGTGAGATCATTATCAAGTTGATAGCCTCTAATCTCATCAATTTGGCCATACAATTTTCCCAAAACATCCCATGCATCCTTAACTGTTTTACACTTGTCAATGTGAAATATGAGATCCTTTGATATGTATTTCCTCAATGTGCCAATAGCCATAATTTTTTTAGTGAGCCATTCCATGTGAGCGTTAGGATCAACTTTAGGATCAACTGGTGTAGTTATAGTTCCACCAATATAAAGAGTTAATACCTTTTCTATTAGTTTATTCCATACATCAATTTTCCATGAAGCATAGTTATATGGAGTTAAAAGTGGAAATTTAGGAGAACCCATAGCAACAAAATTCAAGAGGAACTAAGAAAAGAGAGGTACAATCACACAAGAAACCCCACCAAATTAATCAATCAAAGAATTCGCCCACCAAAAAAAAATAAAAATAAAAAATGATGATTTGGCACTTTATACTTAGTGCGTGTACAATGGGCCACATGCAAAACAAGGCAAGGTGGACTTTTGATTTCAAATTTACAAGTGCCTCAAATAGGCTAAAAAAGACTCCAACAAATACTGCAAGTGATCTAAACTAAGATCCAAGCAAAATACAAGTACTGAATAGGCTAAAAATGACAAAATACTGAAAGTAAATTTCTACTCAAAATGGTGAAAATCTGATGGCACCACGTAAAAGTAGATGAAAAATTATGCACTTTAAAAAAAAATGACACTTGGAAAGGAGGTCGTATGAACCTAAATGATGCCTCTTAAGTTGTAAAATTGAGGATTGGATAGGTATAGTCATGAAAAACTAAAAATTATGAAAAAATTGTCCATCAAAATCAAAAAAATCTATTACCACTATGTAGATCACAAAAAATTAGCCCAAATAAAAAATTGAACAAAAAAAGGAGTTAAAATGAGTAAGTTATGGGCCTCCAAAGTTGGCCTGCAAAACCAAAAAGCTCATTGGAGAGGGAATAATAAATTTCAAAAAAATGCTGACATCATCATTTCATGGGATTAAATTTGACGATTGTCTAGTCGTCGAAAAAATTTCACCTCCCTGCCTGCTCAGCATTTGTATTGTACAGACAAATGACATGGACTGATGATGAAGTGACATGTGGTAGTACGAAATGATGTGGTAAAAGTATGACCAATGACGTGGCATCACACGTGGCTATATGTATGGCTGATGTGGTAGGACACATGGCACTTGTGCACTGACTGGTCTGATTACGTATTAGATTATGTGGCCATGTAGATATGGATTTTGTGCACTGGCGTGTTTGACAATGTTCCAACTTGCGTGGTAGGATGACTGTGAGAACAAGCATAGATGTGGTTGAATAATTGTCTACCACTTGGTGAAGATGTGTCATCATTGGTTAATTAAAAATTGATGTGTGGATGCCAATGTGACACCAAGTTTCCTTATGCTAAATTTGTGGAGGAGTTAGAGCAGGCTACATGGCAGAAGCTGCTGTGGTCAGGAAGGAAGCACCAAGGTCTAGTGGCACCATGGTAGTGGGGCTGCAAACAGAGGGGAGTGGGAGGTGGCATGTCATTGGGGAGCCTGCCGAGGTGAGGTGCAAAGCTAGGAAGAAAGATCCAGTTGAAAGGAAGATGTCAATCAGGAGAACGAGAGGTAGCATAGGCCTTGGTGACTATGAGAAGAAGTATGAAGCCAATGGAGCCGACAAGGTGACAAGAAATAGTGGCCATCAGGAGGAGGAGGAGGAGGAGGAGGCAAGGGTCTAGGCACACAAAGTACGACCTTCTACAAAAAATAAATGTAGGATTTGCATAGTATGGGGGAGGGGTGAATAAAACCACCCAAATAATATATTTTGGTTTTTTTATATAAAATAAAACTTTTACATGCCAATAAAAAATTGCAAAGATAATAACATTGGGAAAAAAAATGCTGGGGTTTTAGCTAGCTCGGATTCTTTATTGGCAATGAATTCTTCGAATGCCACTACAGATGTTCCTATGATTAAAGATGTTGTGATACAGGTTGTTGCTGTCTCTTCTGCTAAAAATGGTTTGTTGTCTCTTACCCCGCCGACTGCTTCATAGTGTGTTGGCACAACTTCTGCCCCATCTTCTGGTTGTGATCATGTGCTTGTGATGGTTGTTTCTCCCTCTTCTAACACTCTTTATTCAAGTCAGGAATGATCGGTGCTAGGCCCTTCGGATTGGTCAGTTGTGGCAGCTAAAGTTGAAGAAGGATGGATTACTATAAAGGGGAAGCATTCAAAGACGTCCAAGCCTTCTTTTGATATGACTCTTCATTCCCACAAGGCCAATTGCAAATCTTGAGGGTGCTTGTAGTTGGTTGTTTGGGCTGATTTTACTGGCTCTATCTTTGTATGGGTTGTCTGATGTCTTTTGGGGTAGTCCCTATTTTTTTGGTTGTGACTCTCTCCTCTTGGTTGAGCGGTCAAGTTCTTTCCCTTGTTTGTTTTGTAAAGGGTTTCATGTCCCTTCAAAACCTATTTTTCACTTAATCAAAAACATTGGGAAAAAGAAATTCACATTATATATATATATATATATATTGAAAAGATCCATACCGTCTAGCCAAATTGGCTAAAAAATTTCTCCAAAGCCCCAAAATCAATTTTCACCAAATATAAGCGATTTCATACTCAAAATTTATGGAAACGGCCTCCTGGATGCAAAGATGAGGTCAAAATTGCCATAGGATGTCCCCAACATGTACAACTCCCTAGATTTGAAAATTGAATGCTCCAAATGCTCTCCAAAAAGACTACTCAATGAAGCCCTAATTGATCTGATAACATGTAAGAATTTGTTGAAGATAGCCAAGATCAAGAGCACATTGAATAGCACAAAAGAGAGAAAAATAAATTTGATGAGAATAAACTGTATTCTAATCAAGATGCAAAATACGGATTGACTAGATCATCCAGAATTACATAGAATGTAGATGAGCCTTCTTGTAAAGGCAAGGCCATATAGATATGTGAGCCCACAATCATGACATGTGGGTCAATGAGAAACAAGGGTAGGTAGGGGTAGGTAGGAGAAATAATAAAGTATTTCACAAGAGGTGGATCACCCACTGAAGGTGGAATGTAACAACAAGATAAGATCACAAAAGGTGGAATTTCTCCTATATACATCATCCCTATGTGCACACTTCCCTAAGTGTCTCATATCCAAATTACGATGAAATACCCTAAGTGAACTTAAGTAAAGTGTAATTATATCCTATATGAATAAATAATTACACCAACAAATGGAAAACCCAAACTAAATTGAAATTTTCACATGGCTATTAAAAAGAGGATGTTGTTTTTTGGTATGTAACATTATATACATGATTTGTTGGTAATCAAATATTTCAAAAGTGATGTTGTAACAATTTTTTTTATATATTAAGGTTTATAGTGGAAACAGTACATGATAACAGTTGTACTGTAATAATATTTTTCCTGACCTCATTGGGTACATCATTTAGGGAGAATTGTGAAATTCAAATTACTCTGGTCAAAAAATATGAATACTCTTCGAAACTCTTAATCTATGCATTGCATACCATAAAATATTTATCCTCAACCAAAAGGAGGACTGCATTGTCTTCCACAAAATACTTTGGACATTGTGACACGATACTGCTACTGTGTGATTCTATAGATGTCAAAACTTGAACTCGTTATTAACAAGTTGGAATTAGAATTTGCAAAGCATGGCCCTTTTCAGCTTCTTTACTTCAATCCTATCTACAATGGCCCCTTCTTTTGATTGCAGAAATCTATTGGGCTAGCATAGGAAAAACATCATGTGGTGGGTTAGCCTTACATCACACACATTAAGAAATACATCAAGTCGAGAGAATGAAAGTCAACTTTGAGTGTTTAACACTTTTAAGTCTAGAAGTGTATTCTTGGTGTGACCACACACCTTAAGCAACATATTAAGCCTAGAAAATGTCAGTTAACTCTGAGTGTTTAACACTTTTAAGTCTAGAAATATAAGCTTAGTGTGTGTGATTTAAGCCATTCCCATGTGATGATATTTTTGTTCATGATACAGGGCCACACAATTCCTTTCCTACAACTCTCTAAACTCACCAATACATCATCACATGGGAAAGAGAGAAAGAGTTGCGGCCATGAGAGATATGCAAGAAAGAGTTGTGGCCATGAGAGATGATGTGAGAAAGAGTTGCGGTCATCACATGTGACTTAACTTTTATATTAGTATTTTGAATCATTTGCATTTCAATTGGTTGACTCACCAACACCTACAAAGACCATCCTTGTATTATGTAGCGAAGTAGCTTGGAAATATATAGTGTTCTATTTTTAATTTAGATAGGAAAATTAATGCATCAATGACATCCATTTTTTAAAATTATTTTAGCCAGTCATTGTATAGAATTAAAAGTTTTGAGCAGCAATCTTACAAATTATAATTAGTTTTTATTATAATTTAAAAAAAATATTTATCATTTTTTCTATCGGTGCAATATTGGAATAGTATTGAAAAAATGAGATTATTTATCTTTTATATAAATTACATCCAATGCATTAAATTTTTTAGAACATTTGTCAACTCAATTAATGACATGAATGACATCAATACTATTATGCACATCATAAGAAAATTGCATTTTTGACATTAACATTATGTTGTCTCACTGAATGACATCAATGATGTCATTCAAGTCTATACAATTAAATATAAAATCGTTTAAAAAATCTTAAGACACCATGTAATGAAAAAATACCTACCTATTTTATGTATTGTCTATTTAGCAATGCTTTAATCTTATTTAATTCCTTGAATTAAATTTCATCTTTATTAATGAACTGAGTGACATGATCATATTATTGTAGACACCTAAAATTGTCATGTCTAATTAAATAAATATTTTATTTATTTAATTATCTAAGCCTAATTCTTCTATTAATTAAATAAATTTTTATTTATTTAATTAATTCATTTATCCTCTTCTAGCCTTATATCTCATTTAAATAAATACATTTATTTATTTAAATTATCCCTTTCCTAAATTAAATAAATATTTTATTTATTTAATTATCCTACTTCTTCTATTAATTAAATAAATCTTTATTTATTTAATTAATTCATTATCTTTTTCTACACATGACACATGTTATTCATCTCTTAATTCCTACACTACCTACCTCTTTCATTATTTTGGTATTTCTTTTACCTACCCTCTAATCCTAGCCGACCTCTCTTTTTACACCTCTCAATCTTAACCCTCCATTTCATATTGTGTCTTCTATTTAAGAAGATGCTTTCTTCATTATCAAACCTTAATGATCCTAATCATTCTATGCATTCTAATCACTCATGCTAATGATCTTTCATGCAACTTGCTACACTACGATCCTACTTGCAACCACATTCCGTTCTTTGTTGAGCTCTTGTGCATATAAAAATCTGAGAGCAAATATATATCAAGCAAGATCAATGGAGATAGGAAGAATGGAGATCCAAACCCTATTGGACATGTGATGGTATAATCTTTGTGATTTCATTTGATTTGCATTGTCTTAGGTAATCTTCATATGTTATGGTGGATCTTTGTTGATTGTTAGGCTAGGGTTTAGTGGTTGGATTCATGTAGCCTTTCAATATTGTTATTATTGTATCCATTTTCACCATAAACATTTTGGCACGCCCGGTGGGACTCTTGTCCCTTTGCATTTAACATTTTTGTTGCAGATTTTTGCATTTTTGAAGTTGCAGATCGGACAATTTTCGACGACATTTTAGGTTTTTCCGCGTCTGCGAGCGTTCGGATCGCGTTTTTGTGTTTCAGAAGCGTCTGTAATATCGTGAATCGTGTCTGTGTTTTTGCCAGAGTTTATTTTTGCAGGTTTCTGGAACCGCGTCTGTGAATTAAAACCACGTCTGTGATTGATATTATCGCGTCTGTGTTCGAGAAAAGCGTCTGCGTAATATGAGCGCGTCTGTGAATCATAGAACCGCGTCTGTGTAATACAGACGCGTCTGTGTCTGGTATAACTACGTCTATACTTTCTGTTTTGCAATTTTTAATTTTTCTTTGATTCGGGTTTTCGGATTTTGTACTTAGGGTTTCAGATTTGGTTTATTTTTGGCTAACCCTTGCAGATCTAGCTAACCAAGTTTGTGCAGCTTGCTTTGGAGGCAAAAAGTTTTTGTTGAAGGCCCCTTTTCACAAAGTCTTTTGGGTTTTCTAAAATTTACCTAACTTGTGTGCTTGCAGGAAGGGGTTATCATTTGAAACAACCCAAACTACTAATAATCTTGTTGCAGGGCCTTGGCAAGAGTTTTTTATTTTTATTGTGTGCCTTGTTTTGCATAGACTAGCAAACACTTCCATTGGTGCACTAAAATTGAATCATTGTCTTTTGTGTCTTGAGCAATAGGCTCTTTTTGTTTAATCTTTAGAGGGCCTGTCTTCCCGTGTGGTCATTAGGACTACTAGTGAGAAGAGAACGACCCAAGTGGTAGCGAGGAAAACCCACCTCATCCAAACCACTATAATCAAATGTATTCATGGTGAAAACTATGAATAACATGTGCTGATTAGTTCATACTGACACTATGTCTCCCCATAAACCCATTTGATCAAATTTATTTGATCATTTGTAGGGCGTAACCCCTACTGGCTGGGAGCCTTCTGTATTTACAGAGCTGAAAGTGCCGCATGTATGGCCACACGAGCGGATGCCCTTACTAGCACCTTTTTGTTTTAGAAGCCCAAATCCTTCTAGTTGTTGAGGCAGGAGGTCGGACCTCTGGTAGCGGCCCACACACATACGATTCTTAGTAGAGATACAAAGTTCGCCATGGGGAGTTTTCATGGGGACTGATGCTTGGCTGACTCGAGAAGTGAGTGCCGAGGGTGGAGCCAGTGAGGTCAAGCATCTAAGTATCCGCTCTGAATAGCGTAGCCTCGGGGGTAAAACCCTATGTGGGATCAACAACTATTGTCTTGGCCAACCCTAAGATTTGTGCTTGTCTTATGCTAAACACTCAAACATTCAAGACTAAACAACAAAACATTGTGTCTTTTGTGTCTTCAAGTGTATGCAAAACTTTTTTACATCAAACAACACACTTTTGGCGTCTAGATAGTTTGCAAATATTGAGTCATCAACATTGTGTCTTCTTGTCACGAAAAACAGTCAAACAGTCGGATTTGGTCACAACAAAACAACTTCACAGATTGGAAAAATTGCATGAAGTTTACAGAAACGCGTCTGTGTCTGTTTTAACCACGTCTGCGTAATCTAAGCGTGTCTGTGAAGGGCATAATAGCATCTGTGTTTTTATCAGCGTCTGTGTCCAACAGAGAAGCGTCTGTGTCTGGGAATCGCGTCTTTGAAGCATACAGAGGTGTCTGTGTCAGGAATTGAAAACTTTAACAGTCCAACAAACAAAGAAAATCAGTTTTGGAATACTTGAGCTTCCTAGGTTGTCTCTTCAGGTTTCATCTAGCATTCAACCTGTCCTAAGGTCTCATACAGTCCATCATTGCTTTACATCTCATTTTACATTCATACTTGTCTAAAAACTTGAGTCAAAAAGGTCACTTGCTTGTCCTCACTATACTCTTTCAACACACTACATACAACTACACTTTGCTAAGTGGTCCCTCATCAAGGTTTCTTACCTTTGGGTCTCATTTGGTCTTACTTAGAGTCAAGGTCAGCTTACCTCATCAAGAGAAATGATCCTCTCTTTGGAAGTCACACCTACTCTACTACTTACATACTTGGTCTTACACTTTGGACATTGCAAGTACACTTCAAGACTCATTTACACTCCATACAACTCTTGGTCTTCCATACTCTTTTCATATTTTTCATCTAGTCTCTCACATCTTGGTCAAACACCTAGTTCATGGTTGAAACCCGCCTTCAAAAATCTAGGAGAATAGCTAAAGAAGCTCAAGAATCAGTAAACATGAGTTCTTATGAGTATGACAATGATCTATTCTACAATCCTGAGCACACTACATTACCAGACATGAATGTTTATAGACACAATCCAAATGTGGAAAGCGCAAATACTATAAACAACAATGCTACACACAATGACAATGTTGACAACTCTTCAATACTATCAGCAGCCATAGAAGAATCCATAATGAATCCTCATTTCAATAGATTGGTTGAAGAGATAATGAGGAGAGATCGACAGTACTTTTTACACATGATGGCACAAAGTGGAGCTAAAATAACGCATGATTTTGACTTATCTCAACTTATGGAAAGTCGACCCTCCCAACAAACTCAACCCAACATGGATCAAAGGAGACCAAATAGTGGAGGAAATAGAGGACCGAATAATATGATGCCTGAGTCACCATCAGTTTTGCTTCAAAAGCCAGCAATCCCACATACACAAGCTCAAACATATGATACTTCCACTCAAAGACCATCATGGAGGCCTTATGTGGATAGATATGCTCAATCACATGCTCAAGTTATGGATCAATCAAAACAAGTGGACACTCAAGGACATCCTCAAAATTTTGACACAAGGAGACCTCATGTCAAAATTGGGGGCAACACAATGGAAAATGAAAGACCTATTGAATATGGTATATATGCACAAAATAGGTATGGGGTTCCCCAACAAGAAGTTATGCCAAGTACTCCATATATACCGCAACAATATAGACCTCCATATGGACATGTCTACGATCAGTATCATCCATACATGCAACAAGCTCCTCCTCAAATGGGTGTTTCAAACATGGGGTATGCTACAAGAAATCAATCTCCTCCCAAGAATAATTTGGAGCAACAAATTAGAGATCTACAAAAGAAAATGGAGGACATGAGTACATCAAAACCTACATACACTATGAGAGATATATGTCCTTATCCCTTTGATAAGAGCATTCCAATGCCTCCGTTTCCTGCACACTTTGTGACACCAAAATTTGACAAATATAGAGGGAGAGGAGACCCCAAGGCACATATAAGACAATTCTTCACAACTTGCATTGAGGTAGCGACAGAAGAGACATACTTGATGAGGTTGTTTCCACAGAGCTTAGGCGATCAAGCTATGGAATGGTTTTCTCAACTACCTCCTAGTATTAAGTCATGGGGCGACTTAGCAGAGGCATTCATTCAACATTTCTCTTACAACATAGAAACAGATGTCTCAGTTACTACCTTGTGCAATACTAAACAAAAGGAAGGAGAATCTTTTGCAACATTTTTACAAAGATGGAGAAACTTAGCTAGCAGATGCTCTTGCGAAATCCCGCAGAAACAAATGGTAGAAATGTTCACTCAAAATGTTAACAAGGCTATTGGCTATGATCTCAGAAAAGCTTGTTTGTCTACATTCAAGGATGTTATTGAAAAAGGCCTAGCAACAGAAAAGGTCTTAATTGAACAAGGAGTTATCAAGATATTTAAAGAAAACAAAGATGACTTTAAAGGAAAGGACAAACCAAAACTTTGGAACAAGAACAAGAATACAGTTGATGATGGCGTGGTTGATGCCAATACAGTGATACCAAAGTTTATCTTTTCTGGATCAAGTTCTACCAACAATCAGGTGAACAATCAAACAACTTCTAAACCACGAAGGAAGTACACTCCATTGGGAGAACCAGTTGAATCAGTATTCAAAAAGCTTGTAGCAAACAAAGTGATCACAGTTCCAGATTTTCCTCCATATGAACCAAAGGTCAAACCAAATTGGTGGAATGATGATGAGTTTTGTGAATTTCATAAGAGCAAGGGTCATAAGACAAGTAATTGCCATCGATTGAAAAACATTGTGCAAGATCTCATTGATAGAGGCGACATCGAGATTGAGGGACATTCATCTAATCAAGAACATGAGGTGTTTAAGGAACCATTCCCAAAACATGACAAAGGAAAAGGCAAAGTCATAGATGATCAAGCCAATTACACTAGAGCACCTTACAATTATGATTCTACTATCAATCACATCTCAATGGACAATCATATCTCTACTATTACTATCAAGAACAAAAATCCTGAGAATCCTCCTCAACGACCTAGGATTGTCCTAAGGGGTGTGGGATCTTCGTCTGAATCTACCTCTGAATGTCATGTTACAACCCGTCGAGGTAAGATCACGTTGCCAGGTGCCTCCACTAGAAACACTGCTTCTTCATCAACCAAACCTGAGTATGACCTTGTAGAACAGTTAGGGAAGACACCCGCGCTCATCTCCATCCTTGAGCTCTTATGCATATCCCCTGCTCATAAAGCCATCCTTGACAAAATCTTGAGAGACACTGCTGTCCCTACTGATCTGAACGTGGACCAATTTCAAGCCATGGTGGGATACCTATCCATTCCGCATTCCCTTACCTTCATAGAAGCCGATGACGCCTCCATAAGTCAGCCACATAATGCACCTTTACATATTGAATCCTTCATACATAAACATCGAATAAAGCGAGTCCTGATAGATGGAGGAGCAGGTCTAAATATTTGTACATTGAGCACCATCAGACAATTGGGATATTCTGACAAAGCTGTGAATTCTACAAACCAAATCACCATCAAGGCTTATGATGATGAAGAGCGTTCATCCAAGGGCACAGTTACCTTACCGCTAAGAATTGGGCCAGTCACAAAGGATGTGGTTTGTCAAGTCCTAGATCTGGATCTCACATATAACATATTTCTAGGATGTCCTTGGATTCATGAAATGAAGGCAGTCCCATCGACTTATCACCAATGCATTAAGTTTCCTCATAATGGAGTCGAGGTAACAGTCAACGGTGATCCAAATCCATTCATATATTGCAACAATCTGCAACCTCAATCAGAAATAACAATCCCAGTCAATCGCGAAGCTGTTCCTTCATCGGCATACGTGGATCCTGAATCCTTAAAAGCTTCTACATCCAAACAAGAAGAGCTAAAAGAAAAGTTCAAGATTAAAGACCTAGGATGTGGTGAGTATATATTTCATGTTGACCAACTCCCATTATCTCCTAAGGTATTCTGTCAACAAGAACAACCTACAAACAATTTTCAATGCCAAGGAATTGGGTGTGAACCACCTAGTGTTGTGGCTACTAAGTCTGAATGCAAATCTCCTCTAGTGGTGCAAGCAACTCTTGATATCAATAGTCCTAAGAGTGGTTCTAACAAAGAATCTATTGAGTGTATCGCCAACCCTCTTGAGAACTCACATAGCCTTACCATATCATCCGCTCATTCCATTTCCACTCCACTCCCAGACTTGGATCAACAAGAATCACAAAAGCCCTTACTCATTAGGGATCAAAAATCAAGCTTTGAAAAGAAAAATTTAAAAGTAAAAAATAAAGAAAAGTGCTTCAGTCCAAATCAAAATCAAAAGCTATTGGACTACAAAAATCAAAGTCAAGGATAAAATTCATATGAAGCAAAAAGAGCAAGAGTTGATCTCCCCTAATATCAAAATAACTGGGGGCAAAAATTCTACAATTGTAAGTCAAAAAGCATACTTGTTGATCCTAAGTCTCCATCATGCTATCCTACTTTCACTTCTTTTCACAATCATAAGCCTTCATCAATCATCCACTTGTTCCACACATCCTTTACCTTCTGGCGATACATCATGGACCTTTAATGGAGCTTCCTCGAAGGACTTTGCTATCAGTGATGCCCAAACTTCTTCAGGTGACACGCATACGGGCCTGTATAGTCCGCACACTAGTAATTCCATCTCAGTTCCTTCATCAAGGAAGACATTCAATCAAGCTACACATCATTCAGTCAAGGAACAATGCAGCTACAATCATAAAGTCAAGCCTTACACATTTGAGGTGGGTGCCTTGGTTCTCAGAGAAAATCCTAAAAATCAGCAAGACAGAGAGAAGAAGGACAAGTTTGAACCAAACTGGCTTGGTCCTTACATCATCATAGCTGTATATGGCTCTGGGGCATATCAACTCTCAACTACAGAAGGTGAACCTTTGGAGGATCCTATCAACAGCATGCACCTTCGCTGGTTCTACACATAGCTCTTCAGAGTATCCTAATTCGAAAACACAAAAAAATCAAAAAAATCAAAAATACAAAAAAAATTTTAAAACAAAAAAATCATTACTTGGTGAAAACCTGGCAAACAGGCGCCTTGTGACACAAAAAAATTGAAAAATCAAAAAAAGTAAAGAGAAATAATTTCGTCCAATGGTGAAAACCACTTCGGTGGCGCCCTGGGCAAGTACAATGGTGAAAACTGGGTCACCAGCGCCATGCGTAGAGACTTTGCTCCTCCCTCCTTCAGGATTCACTTTCATCCTTTCACTTCGCACACACTTACAACCTATTCATCCATAATAAAATTACCCAATCCCATCATGGCTTGTTATTGATCTACCCAAGATTGGTTAGCCATTCATAATAAATCTCCCTTTTCACATCCCTTTCCATCCATAATAAATCAGATCCTATCTGTGGCTAAGGCAAATCCTACGTCTAGTGATGGGTGTGGAACTGAGAACATCACATGTTTCAAGGAGTACAGTTTCTTCCAGCTTCCTTCAGTCTATCCGTGCACAATCTGCAATAAAGCAACATTTGCATCACAGATCCGCAATAAAGTTTCATCTTCTCCGCAATAAAGTATCAGTTTCATGGATTCAGTCAGTTTTAGATGAGACACAGCAGCAACAATGGGCTTCAACAAATCAAATCTTTCAACAGACTCAGACAACATATGGTTCAGTGCTATCTATCCTTTCTGTGAAAGTGAACATTGTGACCACAATCAAACATGACTTATACAAGTGACAAGAAACACTAAACTTGAGGACTACAGTGGATGTTGGTGTCGAGTCTTGGTTTTCTTTTGATTTCATCTTTTTTGGTGACATGTCTTTTAGCTTTCCGGGATGTCTCTGACTAGAGATTCTATCTCCAGGATGTCTTTGACTAGAAAGGCGAGGATGGGGTATCGTCACCTATTTGCATTTGCTATCTGTGGATTGTCTCTTAGTAATGCTATGACTTGTCCAAGGATATGAGGACACTGTGAGTCTAGTGTGAACTGGGGCATTCCTTGTTTGTGACTGTCTTATCTCCATGCAAACAGGTACAATGACTTTCTGGGCTGAACAAATGCCTCGATTGTCATAACCTATTCTACCATAATAAAGCTCAATGATGATAACGCACAAGAAGCTCTTTCACATTCATATCTTCTGTCTTCCATCCCCCTTTCTTGATTGACTTCCATTGTCCTTCTCAAGTCCGCGTAGCCCGCTATCACATGACTGAGTATAATGACACACCAAAAACATTTGCATTTCATGTAGCTGCACCTACATTACAACATATAAGCATTTCATACATACATATAGATATCACAATTGCATCACATCCTGCATACAACACATGTTAGCACATCTTACATTTTCATTATGTAAATAATCATTTGCATTATCATATTCATTTGCATTACATACATTCACATTTGCATCATGCATCACATATACAACATAAAAGAACAAAAATATATTGCATTGCATCATATAAGCATCCATATCATAAAACATGTATCACATAAGAACATTTTATCACATAAGGTACACATGCATATAGCTGCCGCAAAAATGGTGACTCATCTAATATATAATCAAATGTGTCATGATACAATGATGTCAAAAGAATCATATGGCTACAAAATCACCCGCAGGTGTCTACAATACAAAAATGATACATATACTGATACAAAGGGGAGCCCTCTATGGCTATGATGAACTCCCTACCTCAGAGCCGCTTGGCCTCGACGGACGCTGAGCTGTAGATGGACCCGCTCCAGGATCACCCTGCCTGTCTGGTGGTGGTGGAGGACCCATGACCCCACCGCTAGATGCCTGCCTCCTCCGACTCCCTCCCGTAGCCGTCACTGTCCGCGATGGTCTATGGAAGCTCCTCGCCCACTGATCCGCTGGCACGGCACCATAGTACAGGTCCCTCCAATAACCTATCTCCTCTCCGGCTTGCAGCACATATGTGTAGCCTGCCCCTGCGTCCTCTGCCGCCTGCCTCCTTGCCCTCAGAGTTGTCTCGGCCTCAATGTATCGCTAGATGGCCTGGTCCCTCTCTCGCTCTGTATCCCAGAGCCTGATCCTGAGGCGATCCCTCTCCCTCTCCAACTCCTGGATCTCGTCTGCCTGGCCCTGGCAGATCTCTCTCAGCTCTAGCAACTCATCCTCCTCAGGATCTCCACCCTCAGCCTCTGCCTGTGGCTCCTCCTCTGCAGGTGCCTGCTCCTGTACCTCCCCCTATACCTATCTCAGTGCCTGAATAGGTACCTGTCTTTGACCATGCCTGGGAACCTGCACCTGTCTCTGTACCTGTGCCTGTCCCTACACCTGTCCCTATCTAGGTCCCTGTGCTCTAGGACCCTGTGCTGCTGGTACCTGTAGGGGCAATCCACCTCGACCCCTCACCACCTGGGCTGCTCCCTCCTGTCCTCCCTTTCTCCGAGGTGCCACCCGTCTCTCCCCCACTACTCCCCTCCACCTTCGTCGGCCCCTACCTCAATCCCCTCCACCATCATCATCATCATCCCCTCCAACCTCTCCCTCCAGTAGCTCTCCCGGATCTGTCAACCTCGGAAAGGGATGCTCTGCCCAATATGCAGCGTACTCTGCGTCCATCCCTGCATCCTCCACCTCTGGCCACATATCCCAGGGTAGTGGCATCATCTCTGTCAGCTGTGTGACAGCCTGATCATACGATAACAATGGCCCGAACTGTGCCTGATCCCTGACCGTACGGGCATACATACCCGAGCCTCGTGGCATCCTCTGGATCCTGCCAAACTGTCTGCCAACCCTGTCTACCAGCTGCCTCTCCAAAATGTAGGGCATCCGCCCAATCAGATATCTGCTCCTGAATGTATACGGCAGCTCCACTGCGTCATCCTCCCACTCCTCGCACCCCAAGTACGGCCTCGAGATGACTGTGTCAATATCATCTATAACATGCCTCCAGTGCTCCAGCCGACCAATCCGAGGCTATGACGTAATCATATAATACAAATGTACAAAGCTCCGTCCATGTCCTCTGCCCCTGAAATGAATAGGCCATGTGATAGGAAGGTGCTCATATGCCCACACCTGTAACAGAGTCACTCCGCAGCCCAGTCCTATTGATCCGTGGTAAACGAACTGATGCAGCTCATAATATAAGTGTGCCAGGACACATGGCCCCCATGCATATCTGGTGTGCTCCGTCACCAGTATCTCCAGTGCTCCTCCCCAGCCCACTGCCAATCCCCGTGTAGCCCTGTCAGGACATAAGAAACCACTGATGGCTCCTCCAATAATAGCTGGTAGCGCTAAACCTGTCGCGGTCATGGTATCCCATGCCACGTGCCCTGCTCTCATCTCCAACCCGGGATCCTGGAATACCTGTCTCAGCGCCTCTCTGTCTCCATCACGATCATAGGGAATTAGCTCTCCGTCGATCGGTATATGCAGTATCCTATAGACATCCTCAAGCGTCACTATCATCTCCCCCATCGGTAAGTGAAACGTGCAAGTCTCGGAGTGCCATCTCTCAGCCAGTGCAGTCAGCAAACCCATGTTTGCCCGAAACTCGGGCACATATAGCACATGTCTGAGGCCCATCTCCTCAATAGCAATCCTGTCCTGAATCGATAACTCTGGTCGCAATCTCTGTGTAGACGGGAATCTCTCCCGTGACTCCAGCATAGGCAAATACTCCTGCAGTCAACCAATCAATTATGTCAGTTATCGTGGCATTCACTGTTCATCACAAAATGCTACTTGCTATCTAAATGCATATGGTTATCTATCCTAGTGACACTCACTGTTCATCACAAAGTGTTGCTATCTATCCTAGTAGTGCTCCCTGTTCATCACAAAGTACTACGTGTGTGACATTCCCTGTTCATCACAAAGTGTTACTCACATTCGCACTCCCTGTTCATCACAAAGTGCTGCCTATCTTGGTGCTCCCTATTCATCACAAAGTGCCTTGACCTATCCTAGTCTTCCTAGAGGACCTGCTTGAGTGTATCCTCTCAGCAGCTTATCCAATCGACAGCGTATGTTCATCACAAAACTGTCGATTTGACCTCGAAGACCAAAACCATGCATTTTGACACACAAACGCGCTTTAAACTCATAAACGTGCTTATAGACTGCACAAACGCGCTTCTGCAACACAGACGCTCTTTCTGAACACAAACGTGCCTATCTCATGCACAAACGCGGCCAGGGAACATAGACGTCCCTATATGACATAAACGCCTCTACAATTCACAAACGCATCCGCATTTATCACAAACGCGGTCCCAGGCATAGACGCGCCTGGAACTGACACAGACGCGCCTTTTGGACATAGACGCACCTGGCACTGACACAGACACGGTTCTACATTTTTGCATTTTTTAACTACCCTATTCCTAGTGCATTTATTGCTACCTATTGAGCATTAATGACAAAAAAAGCAAATGCGTGAAAGTACAAGGAGGTTTGTTGGTACTTACCGACTCTCCTGCATCTGCTGGTCGCTGAAATCGGCGAACGCGGTCGAATCTGTGAATGAAGGCCATCGCTGCTGACTGCTGCTGCTCTTTTCTCGCTCTGCACTGTGATCTCGTAAGGGTGTGGATGACAATGAGGATGTCTTTTGCCCGTGGTCTATCTTATAGCCTACCCTAGCCCTCGCCCTCATTTCCCGAGTCAGTATTCTTCATCCTGTGACTTTGTCACTTTATTCGGTCCATCCATTCTAGCCTTTCTTTCCTATCAAGAGATTGTCTGCAATCTTTTCAGACTTTTTTCATCCAATCTCTCGAGGGGGCATATTATATATTATTCCCATCTTGGGGCAACTCTGTATCAGTTCATCTTATCTTCTTTGAAACAACGCGACAAGCCGCATTGTCTCAAAGAGGGGCAAAATGTAGACACCTAAAATTGTCATGTCTAATTAAATAAATATTTTATTTATTTAATTATCTAAGCCTAATTCTTCTATTAATTAAATAAATTTTTATTTATTTAATTAATTCATTTATCCTCTTCTAGCCTTATATCTCATTTAAATAAATACATTTATTTATTTAAATTATCCCTTTCCTAAATTAAATAAATATTTTATTTATTTAATTATCCTACTTCTTCTATTAATTAAATAAATCTTTATTTATTTAATTAATTCATTATCTTTTTCTACACATGACACATGTCATTCATCTCTTAATTCCTACACTACCTACCTCTTTCATTATTTTGGTATTTCTTTTACCTACCCTCTAATCCTAGCCGACCTCTCTTTTTACACCTCTCAATCTTAACCCTCCATTTCATATTGTGTCTTCTATTTAAGAAGATGCTTTCTTCATTATCAAACCTTAATGATCCTAATCATTCTATGCATTCTAATCACTCATGCTAATGATCTTTCATGCAACTTGCTACACTACGATCCTACTTGCAACCACATTCCGTTCTTTGTTGAGCTCTTGTGCATATAAAAAACTGAGAGCAAATATATATCAAGCAAGATCAATGGAGATAGGAAGAATGGAGATCCAAACCCTATTGGACATGTGATGGTATAATCTTTGTGATTTCATTTGATTTGCATTGTCTTAGGTAATCTTCATATGTTATGGTGGATCTTTGTTGATTGTTAGGCTAGGGTTTAGTGGTTGGATTCATTTAGCCTTTCAATGTTGTTATTATTGTATCCATTTTCACCATAAACAATTATATACATCATAATAAATTGCATTGTTTACTTCAAAATAAGTTTGTCTCCTTGAATGACATTTCTTACATCAATGAAATCTAGACATTAGATATGAATAGATAAAATTAAAATTATCTTATATAATAACTATAATTTCTAATAATTTCAAGAAGTTGATAGGATTTTGTAATATGTTCCCTGTAAACTCTGTTGCTGAAATTTATAAGTCTTGGATGTTAGAGTAGGTCGAGTCCGTGAATCTATACTCATGAATATCACAACATACTTTACAAATATTGGTTGTGTTAAAATGCAATTGACTATTCTAACTACGATCATTAGCATCTCTACCATATATGCAACAAATATAGGTAGGAACATGATACAATACATCTCTTGTTTATGTAAATAATGATGATCTTTGATGGAATGCTTCTTGTTATCACTTTAGAATTTTTCTTAACACAATTGTAGACACATAAATCTATCCACTTAATTAAATGAATATTTAGTATTTATTTGATTATTTAATCATCAATCAATAATTAATTAAATTAATATTTAATGAATTCATCTTAACCCTCTTCTCCTATTAATTAAATAAATTATTGAATTTATTTGATTTAATTCACTTAACCAAATTCAGACCATTAATAAAATAAATAAATCATATTTGTTTAATTAAATATTCTCTCACATTTAAATAAATTAATATTTATTTAAATCCCCCAAAATCCCATCTCTCACATTTAAATAAATTAACATTTATTTAAATCACCTTTATCCTCCACCCACTTGCATTTTCCTACTAAAACAAGTTGCACAACTATTTATTATTTATCCTCACCCACTTGAAACCTTTAATGGCTTCCCTTAAAGTCTTCAAACTTAATGGCTTCTTTCTGAGTCTTCTCAAGCCTTTAATGGTTTCCCTTAAAGTCTTCAAACTCAATGACTTCCTTCTAGAGTCTTCTCAAGCCTTTAATGGTTTCCCTTAAAGTCTTCAAACTCAATTGCTTCCTTCTAAAGTCTTCTTAATCCTTTAATGGTTTCCATTAAAGTCTTCAAACTTAAATGCTTCTTTCTAGAGTCTTCTTAAGCCTTTAAAGGTTTCCCTTAAAGTCTTCAAGCATTTAATGCTTTATCTTCCTTTTTCTCATGTAAATAAATTATTTATTTAAATAAAATCTATAATGTACATTCACATTTAAATAAATTAATATTTATTTAAATATCTATCCAAATGCAAATTACACCATTTAATTGAAATAAATGATTTTATTTTAATTGAAAATCCCAAAATTCCTCCCACTTGCATTCTCCTACAAAATCCACTTGCATGCCTAAATCCCTTCTAGATTCTTCTAACTCTTCTAATTAGCCTAATCCTATCCTAATCATTGTCACATTCCTAAATAAAAGGAAGTCAATTCTCAAAAACCTCCAAAGTTTTCAATAACCATTAAAGGCTTTATTTCTTCAAATGGTTAACCTCTAAAGTCTTCCAAACCATTAAAGGCTCTTACACAACCATTTATGGTTAACTCACCTTTTACCTTTGGTTAGAGACTTTCCTCTAACTTAACCATCCTTTTGATTCATGGGTTTCTTCAAAGAATTTATTTCTTTGACTAAGGTAACCATTTAACCCTTGCACATTCATTTATCCCTTGGATAAAAGAAATATCCATTAACCTAACCCTAACCCAACCCCCTAGGGTAATAATCATGTCCCCTGAAGCATTTAATGCTCCTTATCTCTCCTCTCAAGCCTCCTCATGGTGACACTTGTCAACATGGGATTGGGTTGAAAGTCTCACATGGATTGAATATCTTTCAATCCTAACCCTTGTTAAGATTGCTCAATCTTAACCTTTCGTTTCCCCATTTCTTCTATAAAAAGAACCCTTCTCCTCAAGAAAAGAAGGAAGCATTAGAGTATTATTGCTATACTGGTATTAACATAGAGATTTTTCACAACATCACTATCTACACTTGCATAGCATTTGTTTATCACATCCAACCATCTTGAATCTCCATATGGCATCCATGACTAGTGCTACAAGCTGAGAGCTACAATCATTTGAGACTTGGAGAGGGGAGAAACAAGGGAGAAGCATCAAATAGCATCATGGAAGCATCTTAGGGAGGCTCTTCTCCTTTCTTTTGTCTTGTTAAACTTCTTTCATGCTTTTTGAAATCTCTTTTGATATGTTTGGAATGGTTTTTAGTTCTTTGTTTTGGTTTTATGGTTGAAACTAACTTATGAACATTGAACTTTGTTGTTTCCTTGTCCCCATTTCCATGACATCAACAATAATATAAGTGAAGGAAACTAATATTTCCCAAGTTATGTTATGACAATTAAATAAATGCACATAGAAGTATAAATAAGCCTAGATTAATTAGTTTCAATAGTAGGAATGATATATTGAATATTTGATTTAATATTATTTAAAAAAAAATATAAACAAAGATTGTTCTTTGCTTTAAAATTGATGTGAATGAATAATTTTTATACAATAATCAAATTTATTGCTCTAAAATATTAAAACGAGCGATTAAGATATACCCTCTCTCTTAGATTCTACATAAAATTATGATAGTTTCTTGTGTTAATTCTATGGATCTAATTTGAAAAATTTCACATTTTTTCTCCTTAGTTCTTTTTGAAGTGCATGTTTGTCCCTAAATTTGAAGGGTTAGAATTATTTATACATATATTTCCTTTTCTAAGGAAGTGCAAGGATGGGGTTTTGTTAGATCACTAGGTTCATTTTCTCTTCAATTGAGTTCCTAAAATGACTAGCTTATGACTAATAAGGCTCAAAAATAACATGAACACATAAAAATTTCCTCAGATGACTTACAAAAGAGCATATTAGATTCCTTTTAATCCTCTACATTGAAAGATACCTATGATGGATGTCCCTTTAATTGCACTATGTGTACTTGAAAGAAAACATTTTGCACACAAAACAAAAATTATATCATATACATCCATATGGTCATCAACTTCATATTATTAAAGTGTAAAATATTTATATTGAAGTTCATCTTGACTACAACAACATAATTTGTGGTATTTCCACTATCATGTATGGTTGTTCCTATGTTGTCCTCATGAAAACAACTATCAACAACTTAAAAAGTAGAAAAAGGGACAAAATAAGGTAAGAGATCAAACAAGACAATTTTTTCTTGTTCACCATTTGCATCACCAACATTTGTGTAGTGATAACATTAACATGTTGCAAGAAAATAAATATACTTCAAGCATCTTTTATAAAAAGAAAAGATTCAAATAGTTACAATTCAAATTTTTTGCATAAAACATCTTTCTAACATGATCTTTCCAACAACGAGCTTCCTTTTCTAGACCTTTTGCTCATCAAGAAATCAGACAGCTCCTTATGTCATCAGGTGTTTCATAAATCTACCCACATAGACTGATACCTCCACTCTACTTCTCATCACCATCCTTGTCAGAAAATCAGGGTTGTAAATACTCTTGCAATGACAGCCTATTACATATGTGATGATGAAAACTTAGGTTAGGAGCTTGACCATTTTCATAAAGTTTTCACACTAAATGGGTACTTAAGAAAGCAAATCTCTAGGGCCTTTACACAAACCAAGCTTCATTTCTCTTGCTTAGCCAACTCTTCGCATCCTTGTTCCCCCCCTCCTACCATTTCCTTGCCCTAAATTGATTGTATCTCCTAGAGGATCTCCAAAATACTTAGCAAGAAAGGCCTCTGTTGTGCTTTTAGGCCCTTATCCATCCTGAAGCGTTAGACACCTTCCCTCAAAGACCTGAATGACATTTGTCTTAGTTCTGGTGTCTACAAGATTTTCTTCTCTCGTGGTGCTCCCTACATAGGTGAAACTGGTTGATCTTTTAGCACTAGATTGAGAGAACATAGTGCTAGCATTAGGCACAATCGAGTTAAAAAATCTGCGTTATTTGAGCACTCTTTCTCCACCAAGCACTCAAATTTTATCCGAGGAGAAATTTTTCAAACATAAACTCAAGGAGGCTATTTAGATAAATAACCACCCATCTAACCTCAACCATGATGAAGGGTGGAGTTTGAGTCATGCCTGGAAACCCTTGTTATCCTTCCTTAGTAAGCAACTCTTGCATCCTTGAACCCTCTCCTGCATGGCTTTGTCATCTTTACTCCTCCTTTGCTTGTCTCTTTGTTTTCCCCCTCTCCCCCTTTCCCTTCTACCTCTTTGTCTTGG
Source organism: Cryptomeria japonica (assembly GCF_030272615.1). Lineage (NCBI taxonomy): Eukaryota > Viridiplantae > Streptophyta > Pinopsida > Cupressales > Cupressaceae > Cryptomeria > Cryptomeria japonica. The sequence goes on from NC_081405.1 coordinate 286,506,416, forward strand.
TCTCCTTTGTGTGTCCCCTTTCCTTGGTCTTTTTGGCCTTTTTTGGATTGCTTCTTCCCTCTCCCTGTTGTAGGTCTCTCATCTCCCATGTAGGCTTCTAGGCCTCCCGCCTCCACCCCCCTTTTTTAGGCCTGTCTTTTCATCTTCCCTGACCCCTCTTCTTGTTTGTCTCCTTATTTTGCTTATTTTTCCCATCCCACCTCTTTCTCCTTTTTGTACGTTCCTCTTTCTTGTGTCATGTGGTTTTACTGTGTATATATATATAGGTAGGTAGGTAGGTTTGTAGATTTGTATGTTTATTTGTTTGCTTGTTTCTATGTTTATATATATATATATATATATATTTTTTTTTTTCTATTTACATATATGTTTATGTATATATATATTCCCTTGTCTTTGTATTTGTTTTTCTTTCTTTTTATTTATTTGCGTTATATATATATAGGTACATTTCCTTCTGTTCCTAAATTTCCTAGTATCTGTATTGTGGTTCCATCCCCACCATCATGTAATGGACAATGAGGCAAATGTTTGGCACCATATAGAAATCCTCCTATATCTCAACCTTAAGAGGTTCCTTTTATTCATCATTATATTTCTAGAGGAAAGAAATAATAGGAACCAATGTTCAAAGATACCAAACCTCCTTCTATAGATATTTTTGAACCATAATTTTCAAAATCATAGTGCAAGAGAACACTAGAAAATGACATCATTGGTGCAAGGGCATCACAAAGGAGTCTACCTCCTTCCACATATGTTTTAAGGTGTCCAATAATGTGTTAGGATGGGCCTTTGATGGCTAGGTCCTATTTAATACTTTACATTTGTGTTTGAGCAATTTTTCTATGTAATAAGCCCAAAGGCAACCAAGATTGGTCAACTTGGTCAAAGGCCATATCTGGGCACTTAATTCATTTTTTTTGTGTTTATGGGTCATATATGGGTTATAGGTCAACTTTATATTGTCATCATGAAGGCATGTTTCATGTTTTGCTTTGTTGTCAAAAGTTGTCATCTTGCATTAGGCAACATTGACACACTATTCAAAAAGAGGTTTCCAACGGTTAAAAGGTTGTTCTTAATTGTTGGAGGAGGTTTTAACTTGTTCCTAGGAATCATATAAGCCTTTGGAACTCACTATGGCTCATTTAGAGTTGAAAAAGAAGAATTCTTGCTTTCAAACTATCAAAAAACTATCTTTTTACTGCATTTTCACTGTTCTTTCAGTTTTGTACAGAATTGTATGGATCTATTCATGGTCTGAACTATTGAGAAATGTGCTCATGTGTTTTATATTTCATTTTATTCTAGTTTGATCTTCTGAAATGTCATATTAAAGAAGTTATAGAATTTATATTGCCGCTACTTGGGAAAAGCCTTAGAACCTAGGGATTGGATGCAAAAAGAGCCATATTTCATCATTCCACCATGGGAAAAATCTGAAACTTTGGGGAATGATGAAATATCATGTATACTAATTTTTTCACTTGGTTTTGAGAACAGGGAGTGTGATTTTCTATTTTTAAGATGATGCCCTAGACTTGGCATTCTCTATGTGACAAGTCTGTGCAGGGGTAAAAGGGTGTGTAAACCAATGAAGGTGGAAAAAAAGGTGACTCAAGTTGGCATTAAAGTGACCCATAAACATGTATAGAAATTTTCTAAAGTTTTTTTTGCAATCCATTTTGACTGGTGAAGTTTTTCATAACGAATACCCCATACCACCTAGGGAAGGGCAAATAGGCCATATTGGGGTTAAGATACTTGCCGACCAAACCCAGATGCAATTCTTTGGAATCCTATGATTCTTCCAAAATAGTATTATAATATCCAATTTATTTTTGGGCTTGTTCATGTAAAATTCAAATAAAGTACAAAAAATAGCAAAACTAGGCCCAATTCCTTGTAGCCCTGTCCACTAGGTTACTAAGGGCGTTTTGTGATCAGGGGTCAAAAGGGTTGGTTTGAATGTTTATAAACCTTTCATTTGTCCTCCCAAACATTCAAAAATCCATAGATATGTCTACAATCACCTTTGTTCAAAGATCCACATCCTAGAGGGTTTGGTGTAGTGAGTAGGCTTGATAAAGAAGGGTAGTCGGAGTTGTGATTGGGAAACTCCTAATTTGAATCAAGTTGTCAGTGTTTTGGGGATCCTTGGGAAGGATCAAAGAAAATCTTGAAAGGCCTTTGGAAGGTCTTTAATATTGGACCATTGGATGGTGCCATTTGTAAACCCTTGAGAAGAAACCAAGACAAACTACTCATTTTGCCTTATTCCTCTACATCAATCATGCTAGGGCTCGTGAGATTTTTGAAAGAAGTGAATCTCACTTTAAGAAATCAAATGTTGATTTGACCTTACTTCCTCAACCTTCCCTAGTATCACCCACCCCTAGAGATTATGCATACCTATTCCAACCTCATCAAAAGATGAAGTTGTTGATTCCAATGAACTCTCCTCCTCCTCCTCCTCCTCCTAAGAAATCACCTATAGTGATCAATTTGCACAATGAGACACCTTTCCTTTGATTGTCCACTTATCCTTTGAGTGTGTCTAATGCCTCCTCTAGTGTTACAAATAAGATAAAAATTTCCTTCAAGATTCCACATCTCCTCCAAGTTTGTCCAATCCCTCCTTATCTATATAAAATATCAAGCAAACATGAATACACCAAGTGCACCCAAAAGAAAACCTAGCCTCTCCTTTCTCCTTTAAGGGATATACATCATGCCAAGCCTCCTCTATTATTTAGGAACAAGTGAAAAAGGATTTTCTTCTCATGCACGAATCACCCATTAGAGAGAAGCTAGCTTGAGGCAATAAAAGACCTCCCAACTCCATTGCCTCCAACCTCCAATAGGATCCTATTACACTCTAATTGCTAGATGTACATTTCAAAACTTTGAAGTTATTCTTAGGTATAGCATGGATGACCCCAAGAATATAATAAATATGCATAGACACGACAAAAATAAAATTATCAAGATGTCAGATTCTACTGAAAATTCACCTTTTACAAAATCAATTCTTATGATTCTTCACATGTAATTTCAATTTTAATAAAACTACTCTCCAATATATCTTCTCAAAACAATATCAATCCTCTTATAAGATGTGGATAACTTTTTTTTTTCACACATTAACCTTATTACTCTTTTTATTTTTTTATATAGTCAAAGCTAATTTATTTTTTTCAAAATTTACTAAAGCACCTAAAAGTTTAATGGAAAAATTACCATAAATATCCAACTTTTGTAAATATTTAAAGATCTATCCTTTAGTGAAAAATAATTTATGTGAAATACTTATCCTTAAATATGGATGTGCACTTCTACCATCCAATATATAAATTAATATTATTTTTCCCAATATAAAACAAGACTTTTGATTGAAAATTAGGGCTTATTTTTCAAACCTTTTCCATTATGCAGTAATTATCCAATAATTTCACTACACATCTCTCCTACATTGAAATCAAATAACACCTTACATGATTGGATTCACAACAAAGAATTCAAAGATTTTATGTGAACATTGCAAACCTACAATTCCACGCTCTCTTCCAAAAAGAGTCTTGAATGCAGATAAAACGCCTTTAATTTATGTCTTGGATGAATCTTTACTATTTCAAATATCTATGGCACCTTTAATTGGCTTATGTTTTCACTATTAATCTTTTTCAAAAACAATTGTTATGTCACCCCTTCTTCATGTCACATCTCTACTTTAAACTCCTCACAAATTGCTATAAATTTATTCAAACTATTTATGGGTTTTATACCCCTATTATTCTACTTTTTGAAACATTTTGAATTTCAATATATTTTGTTAAGAAATGGAAATGTTATCACAATTTTACTAGGATTGTAATTTGTAACTTCAAAAATGCAGCAACAACCTCCATTCTTCATAGCCACAAGAAAGGTAGTTTCTTTGATACCATGTTGAATTGTTAGAGCCCAAAACAATATCAAACCATTATTACAAATAAAATAAGATAGAAATATTATTTTTGATATTCATCAGGTGATGATACATTGTGGTATATTGACTATTATAGCCTTACAAATCTCGTGAATAACCTCCTACAAGAATAAATATTCAAAATATAATAATTAATAAATAATTTATTAATCCAACTATACTAAAAATTACTATTATGTAATATTATCCAACACATGGAGTAGAAATGATGGTGCAAGAAATTATTTGAGGTCTATGAGGACTTGGCTACACTTCAAGTATAATATTTAGATTGAATTTATATGTTTTGATTGTATTCCCTAAGGAATTTTTTATACATTTTGTTTCTATTGTATTATAAGGTTCAGTAAAGAACTTACCAATTACATGCAGAGTTGGAATGGATGACCCAAGTCAGGTGGTGATGATTTTACATATGTATTTTAATTGTGTATTTGTTCTTCACTGTATAAGGGATTGTGTTCTAAAAGCCAATTTCAAGAAAAATGGAAGTGCTTCTTCCCACAGAATCCATTGAGATCAATAGCAACTCCACTTCTATTCTAAATGCAACATATGACTCATGACAAGTAATTTAAGGGATTAACATTTTTTTCTACATTTATTTCTTTCTCATGTTCACTATACAATCATAATATGCACAATTCAATATTGTCTATGTGATTGGATATTGAAAAAAGGATGATAAATGTTTTTATTATGTGGTTGCATTATTTGTCTAGATTACAAACACCTTGGTGTCAGTTGTAGAAGATATTCGTAATCAATGACAACTTTACAAAAATAACATCACAAATTGACATTCTTGGAAATCAAATGTAATGCAAGGTAAATCATTTGAGAATGTGAGATTTTTCTAATTTTAAGTTTTATTAAATTTGTGAGAAATGATAAACGAAAGAATTTAAGTTGTTAACAAAAATACATTATTATTTGTTTTTTTTATGTAAATGTATAAAATCGCTTTCAAATTATTAAAAATAAATTCTTAAATAATATATAATCTATTTAAAATTTTAAAATACTATAATAGGAAAATTTATTCATTATCTAATTATTTTTATGTTTATAGGTTATATACAGACAAAATGTTCCATGTATTAGAAAAAGTTTGGCCATCAAGTTGGGGCGGGATGTTTGTTATCTCACATTATGTGTGTTGTCAATGTAATTTACAAAACTAGTGGAACTCACTTGATCCCCAAAGTCACAGTCCAAGGTGTGTTAACCTTCACATGTATTGTACCTTATAAACTCTTTCATCTAGAACCTTTAAATGACTAAACTACAAGTAGAATAGAGACTCATAGAGAAATTATATTATGAAATAAGATAACTTCCATGCTCAAGAGTACTTAATTGTTGTGCAATTCTGATTGAAAATTTAGCAAAGCAAAGCCTAGTATAATTCCACCAAGTCATTCACAGTTTCTTACATTCCTAGGATTAGACCAGCATTCTAAACCCTATCTATTTTGTCTTTTTCTTTTCAAATCAAGTAAACCTCCTCATTCCAACAACATTTAGACATTCAGGTGCAACGTAAGTCCCCCTTGTGATTCCAACAAATCAGGTCACAAAAAAATAATAATTAATTATATCTTTGCATTGTATTGTAGATGTCTAAAATGAGGCATAAAAAAATTGGGCTATATTCATCCCATTTGTTTTTTCATTCACAAATGAATAGGTATGTAGAATCACAAATTTTTATATTACAACCTAGCAAACTCAAAATGGAATTTAGATGTGGGGATAGAGGAATTAGAAACTGTATTTTGTATAAGTTGTACAAAAGTAGCCAAAATAGAAATATAACTACCTTATTTTGACATTCCAACTAGAGAAGCCCGCATTTTACAAGAGGTTGAAATTCATTGTTGTCCTTGGAAAGCTTGTTAGGCATTCTAGAAACTTTATTTTTGTAGCTGCATGGCATTAGAAATAGAAATATATATTTTTTAAATTGGTTTTGCTTTGGTTCACAATATCATATCAAGTTTGTTTATAATATGGCCCACTATGATATTCTTTAGTTTGTATACTTCCTTTAGCGATCTTGATACTCACTCATTTATAATTATATTCCCTTCTTCTTGTTTTGTTCCATTCTCAAGTTAAATATATTAACACATGTATCTATTTTTCTTTTGCAACTATATTTTAACTAGCAATCGCACTTTGGTGTGCAATGGGTATGCCGAAAAGGTGTGAAAGGATAATTAGGGAAAAATTTGTTGTATTATGCATACATTTGTTCAATGCGTAAGTTCAGTTGGTAGGCCATTTAAAAAATGATGTTGCTTGTGAAACCAAGGTCTCAATCAAGAAGTGATGGCTTAAAATGAACTGTGCATCTAGTTATAGGGATCCAAACATGAGTTAAAAGAGAAAGATAGAGATAATGAGATATAGATAGAGAGAGAGAGGAATAGATGGGAAGATAGAGCTAAAGGGATCAAGAGAGAGATAAAGGAGGTAATAGAGAGAAGAAGAGAAATGGAGGAGAGCTAGAGAAAGAGAGGGAGAAACAAGTTGTGTGTGTGAAAGTTTGAGAGATATTGAAATAGAGATGCAGAGGAGTAATAGGGAGTGTGCGAACAAGATTTAGAGAGATAGATAGAGGATAGATAAATAAAGAGATATAGAAAGAGGGAGTAACATAAAGAGGAGAGAGAGGAAGAGATATAGATAGGGAGAGATAAGGATAGAAAGGAGTCATAGAGATAGGCATAGTGAGAAAGATAGATGGGAGAGAGAGAGAGAGAGAGATGCATGAAGAGGTAAGGAGATATAGGTAGGGGAGAGAGATAGAGAGAAAAATGTGGAGATGGAGAGAGAGACACACAGAGGAAGAAAGAGAAAGTAAATAGAGAGATAGAGAGGGATCAAGAGATAAATTAAAAGAATTATATTTAAATTAAAATAAAAATTCAAAATATAACTGTTCTAAAATAAATTTAAATTTTAATAAGATAAATAATTATAAATTAAATTATGGGGGATGATCCCATAATGTAATAGTTAGTTGCGAGGCTCCTACATGGGAGGTCTTGGGTTCAAATCTACTCAAGGCCCATGCATCCCACACACAAGTAATGGAGAGATAAGGTGATGCCTGGGCATGGAAGACAAGATGACACAAGGAGATATAAGGGTGTTCTTGTCAAACAAACTTGAGGATGAGGCCCCTCAAAAATGTGGTCTCATTGGTTCATAGCTCCAGTGAAAAGTGAATACCACTTCGACTGTGATTGATAAAAAATTAATTAGAATTTAAATTAACTCTAATAATTTTTAATTATTATATGTAATTTCGTAAAAGGACATAATAATTAAAAATAAATTTTAAACTTAAATCTGCCTGCTAATGGGCAATATAGGGTTAATCCTAGGAGGTATAGGGAAGATGTGGAGTGGATCAAACCAGAACGAGGCTGGGTGAAGGTTAATTTTGATGGTGATCCAAAAGGGAATCATGGAGCTTTAGGGGTGGGGTATGTTGCTAGGGACTCTGATGGAAACATCCTTGCCATAGATTCACAAAAAATGGAGAATGGGATTAACAACATGCAACAGAGGTGCAAGCGGCAACATTGGCAATTGATTTGATGAAAAGGATCAAAGTTGATCAATTGCATCTCAAAGGGGATTCTCAAATAGTAATAAACACAATTGCAAATGGGGGTGGCCATGATTGGAAAATTGACAACTAGGTCAAAATTATTCAAAGAAAATTAGAAGGTTTCAAATGTTTCACTCTTTCGCATGTGTACAAAGAAAGAAATGTTTTGGTCAACTCCCTGTCCAAGTTGGCGATTGAGTTGGGAAGGTGATCCCAATGCCATTGATTTGACGTTGGTCTTGGTGATGTGTAGGATCAGTATAGGTCTTGTTTCTTTTATTTTTGGCAGCCCGAATGTAGGGAATGACGAGATTTTTTAAGGTGGTGGAGTGTGGGAGCTCAGACATTTATTGTCTGCATGCTTTGAGGCTTCAAGTTTGAGATTGTGTTTATTTATGCTTTGTGCACATTTGTATTTTCTTGGATTTGGTCTGGAAACTTCCTAGAGAAGCGACATGTGGGTATTTCCATGGAGGCCAACTTTAGCTTGAAAGCAAGTAAGCAACAAATAGCTTTTTGGTGAAAAATCACAAATGACCATTTGAAGAATTTATTCACTACAGATGACCCCTTCTTTCTCATCCAGATCATGCAAGTTTCAGGGTATGATTTTTTCGCTGGCAAACATGAAGTATAGGGTAAGTACAAACATTTCGTGCATGTTTTGTGCATGGGGCTTGTTGTGTAGTACTGTCCAAGAGGTGAAGACAATAATGGAGCTTTGTGTGAAACTAGAATGGAGGGTGGAATTAGATGCCTTGCTTACATTGGCGGAGCTGGGATGAGGGTTTGTCATGACTCTCGGTGATTGGGTGATGGTTCCTAGTTACCCTCCCAATGTGCATCCTTTCTTTCTATGGAAAGTTATGGAGGATAGAAATACTCGCATGCGCATTGTCGTGGAGGTGTGGCAGACTATCAGAGATTATTTGATTGATTGGGAGAAAGTGTTGGCGTCTAGACTATCAAGGGAGATGATGGACTAGTCTCTACTCAAGTATAAGCTGGCGGATTATTGGAGGGGTGGTCATCCACAAGGCAGAGGTAGGGGTCGAGGTACACATGCTCAAGGTGCTAGGGGCGGGTGTTGGACAAGGAGGTCTTGCAAACATTGTAATGCAGAGGTACTGTGTATTGATGGGGATGGTGAACAAGCATGAAGTTTTTTATGTTGTTTGTTTTGTAAAAACTTTGTTCCTTTCTAATTAGTTTTGTTGTGGGTTCGTGGTAACCTAGACGAGTGACATTTTTTGTAATGCCCGCACATTGGTAGGCAGGTGTGGTAGGGTTTGAACTAGTATTTTATACTACCAGTTATGTCATCTTTTGTATTTTAGACTTTTTAATTATTATTAATAAAATAAATATTTTACTGACCAAAAAAATAATTCAAACTTAAATCTAAAATAAAAATAAAAATAGAATAAACTAAATGCAATGTCAAAATATACAAAAATTAAAATATTAATAAAAATAATAATTTAAATTTTTTATAATGAATAATAGATAATTTAAATTGAAAATTAAATAAATAAAAATAAAACTACTTTTTAAAAATTTATTAGATCTAAAATATTAATAAAACATGTACCTAAAAAATATAATTAATAGATTACAAACATTAGTAACATTAATTGAATCACAATGCAAATCCTAACCTTTGGAATTATCATATCTTATATTATAAGGGTTATGATTAGGAATATTATAAATTTGGCATTAATAATAAATATTTTAAGTACTTTTAAGTAAATTTTCATTTCTATGTGAGATTAAGTATTATTCGATCTAAAATTATTAATCAAATCACCACAATATTTTTTAAGCATACATTTAACTTTAAAATTATAATAAATTGTAATTTTTAAAATTCATAAACATTTATTATCTAATACAAATAAATTAATTTTTTATTAAAAAATAAATCAACAATGCATAATTATAATTTTAGAATAAGTTAAAGACAAAAGTCTAGATTTAAAACTAAATTTCAATTCCAATTTATTCTTTTTTGTGCATGCAAATTGTATATGGTGAAAATGGATAACAATAATAATGATATTGAAAGGCTAAATGAATTTAACCACAAAACCCTAGCCTAACAACAACAAAGATCCACCATAACATATGAAAATTACCTAAGACAATGCAAATCAAATGAAATCACAAAGATTATACCATCACATGTTCGATAGGGTTTGGATCTCCATTCTTCCTATCTCCATTGATCTTGCTTGATATATTTGCTCTCAGATTTTTATGTGCACAAGAGCTCAACAAAGAACGGAATGTGGTTGCAAGTAGGTTCTCAAATGCCAAGTAGTCAATTGATCAAGTAGTTGGGTAGTTAGGGTTTGATAATGAAGGAAGCATCTTCTTATATAGAAGACACAATATGAAATGGAGGGATAAGATTGAGAGGTGTAAAAGGAGGTCGACTATGATTAGAGGGTAGGTAAGAGAAATAATAAAATAATGAAAGGGGTAGGTAGTGTATGAATTAAGAGATGAATGACATGTGTCATGGGTAGAAAAGGTTAATGAATTAATTAAATAAATAAAGATTTATTTAATTAATAGAAGAAGTGGGATCAATTAAAAAAATAAGATATTTATTTAATTTAGGGAAAGGATAATTTAAATAAATGAATGTATTTATTTTAAATGAGAAATAAGGCTAGAAGAGGATAAATGAATGAATTAAATAAATAAAGATTTATTTAATTAATAGAAGAATTAGGCTAAAGTAATTAAATAAATAAAATATTTATTTAATTAGACATGACAATTTTAGGTGTCTACATTTTGCCCCTCTTTGAGACAATGTGGCTTGTCGTGTTGTTTCAAAGAAGATAATATGAACTGATACAGATTTGCCCCAAGATGGGAATGATATGCCCCCTCGAGAGATTGGATGAAAAAAAATGTCTGGAAAGATCACAGACAATCTCTCGATAAGAAAGATGGGATAGAATGGACTGACCGGATAAAGTGATAGAGTCACGGGATAATGAAGATTGACTCGGGAAATGAGGGCTAGGGCACTCTATAAGATAGACCACAAGGGAAAATACATCCTCATTGTCATCTACACCTCCACGAGATTAGAGTGCAAAGTGAAATAGAGCAACAACAGTCAGCAACGATGGCTTTGATTCATAGATTCGATCGCATTCACCGATATCAGAGGCCAGCAGAGGCAGGAGAGCCGGTAAGTACCACAAAATCTCCTCGTACTTTGTTGCATTTATTGTTGTCATTAATGCATGGTAGATAGGATAATAAATGCACTCTAGGCTAGGGTCCAAAAAATGTCAAAAACGTCCAGCGCATCTGTGTTGGTGCCAGGCACGTCCGTGTTTGTGCCAGGTGCGTCTGTGTAGGAAAATGCGTTTGTGCACAATGCGGTCACGTCTACGCTGTGCAGGCATGTCTGTGCTAGGCAAACATGTTTGTGTCATCCAGGCATGTTTATGCAAAGCATAGGCACGTCTATATAAAATAGGCACATTTATGTAGTCTCTAAGCGCATTTATGTCTTCAAGGTCAAATCGGCAGTTCTGTGATGAACATACACTATCGATTGGATAAGCTGCTGAGAGGATACACTCAAGAAAGTCCTCTAGGGAAGACTAGAATAGGATAGATCAAGGCACTTTGTGATGAACAGTGAGTACCAAGATATAGTACTTTGTGATGAATAGGGAGTTCTAAAATATAAGCAGCACTTTGTGATGAATAGTGAGTGCAAATGTGAGCAACACTTTGTGATGAACAAAGAGTGCCAAACATGTAGTACTTTGTGATGAATAGGGAGTACCACTAGGATAGAAGCAACACTTTGTGATGAATAGTGAGTGTCACTAGGATAGAAGCAACACTTTGTGATGAACAGTGAGTGTCACTAGGACAAAGTACCATATGCAAAGAGATAAAAAGTAGCATTTTGTGATGAACAGTGAATGCCACTATGACTAACATGATTGATTTGCTTGACTGTAGGAGTATTTGCCTATGTTGGAGTCATGGGAGAGATTCCCATCGAATCAGAGGTTGCAACCTGAGTTGACATTCGAGGATAGAGCTACTATTGAGGCTACGGGTCTGAGACATATTCTGTATGTGCTTGAGTTTCGGGCGAACATGGGATTGCTGACTGCACTGGTGGAGAGGTGGCACTCCGAGACTTGCAAGTTTCATTTCTTGATGGGTGAGATGACAGTCACCCTAGAGGATGTGTATAGGATTTTGAGGATATCGATCGATGGGGAGTTGATTCCCTACGATCGAGATGGAGACAAGGAGGCCCTGAGATGAGTGTTTCGGGACCCAAGACTAGAGATGAGGGCAAGGCATGTGGCATGGGATACCATAACATAGATAGGATTGGCACTACCAGCAGTGGTAGGAGTGATCAATGGGTTCTTGTGTCTGGATAGAGCGACACGAGGGTTGGCTGTGGGCTAGGGGAGCACATTGGAGACACTGGTGACACAACACACTAGATATGCCTTGGGACCGTGTGTGCTGGCACACCTATATTATGAGCTTCATCAGTTTGTGTACCATGGGTCAGTGGGATTGGGTTGTGGGGTCACATTGTTACAGGTGTGGGCCTATGAGCATCTACCAGTGACGCGACTGATACATTTCAGGGGCAGAGGTCATGGACGCAGTTTCATGCATTTGTATAAGATGATCACCTCGCAGCCACGGATTGGTAGGTTGGAATACTGGCGATGGGCCATAAATGAGATTGATATAGTTATATGGAGGTCGTACTCGAGATGCGAGTAGTGGGAGGATGATGCAGTAGAGCTACCATACACCTTCCAAAGAAGGTATCTGATTGGGTAGATGCCCTATGTATTGGAGAGGCAGCTAGTTGATAGGGTGGGTAGGTAGTTTGGTAGGATCTAGTGGATGCCATGGGGTTCAGGCATGTACGTACGGACAGTCAGGGATCAGGCATAGTTTGGGCCATTACTATCATATGATCAGGTTGTTACATAGCTAGTGGAGATGATGCCCCTACCTTGGGATATATGGCCAGATATTGAGGATGTCGGCATGGATGCAGAGTACACAGCATATTGGGCCGAGAATCCATTCCCATGCCTAACAGATCCAGGAGAGCCACTAGATAGAGATGGTGGTGGGGATGGTGATGATGATGGAGATGATGGGGGTAGAGGCCGATGGAGGAGGTAGGGTGCAGTTGGAGAGAGGAGGGTGGCACCACGGAGGGAGGGTGGAAAGGACAGACAGGTGTGGATTGTGAGGAGTCGCGGTGGATTACCGCTACAGGTGCCAGCAGCACAGGGTTCGAGACAGGTGTAGGGATAGGGACAGAGGTAGGTACAGGTACAGGTACAACCACCAGTATAGGCACAAGCATAGGGACAGGAACCCATATTGGGGGAGCCACAGGGGGTCAAGGCAGAGGAGGATGAGTTGGTTGAGCTGAGAGAGATTTGCCAGGGATAGGCAAATGAGATTTAGGACCTAGAGAGGGAGAGGGATAGACTCAGGAGGCAGCTCAGAGATATTGAGCGGGAGCAGGACTAGGCCATTTAGCGCTACACAGAGGCTGAGACAAAATTGAGGGCTAGGAGGCAAGAGACAGAGGACACAGGGGTTGGATATGCCTATGTCCTACGGGCAGGGGAGGAGATTGCCTACTGGTGGGATCTCTATTATGGTGCAGTGCCAGTTGATCAACAGGCGAGGAGTTTTCATAGACCATCATGGATAGCGACAGCTACGAGAGGGAGCCGGAGGTGATAGGCGTCTAGTGGTGGGGTTATGGGTCCTCCACCACCACCAAATAGAGGGGATAGGAGGGATGATCCTGGGGTGGGTCCTTCTAGGGCTCAGACTCCATCGAGGCTAGGCAGCTCTGAGGGAGGGAGTTCATCATAGTCGTAGAGGGCCCCCTATGTATCAGTATTGTACCATTTTTGTATGATGATGTAGACACCTGCGGGTGATTGTAGCCATATGATTTTGACATCATTGTATCATGACACTTTTAATATATATATATATATATATATATATATATATATATATATGAGATGATTCTCCTTTGCGACAGCTATATGCATGTGTACTTATGTGATGAGATGTTCTTATGTGATGCTTATGATATGGATGCAAATGTGTATATGATGCAATGCCATATTTTTGTTCTTTTATGTTTTTATATGTTATGCATATGCAAATGTGAATGTATGTAATGGAGATGAATATGATAATGCAAATGACTATTTTCATGATGAAAATGTAAAATATGGTAACATGTGTTGTGTGAAGGATGTGATGCGATTGTGATATCTATATGTATGAAATGCTAATATGTGGGACTGCAGGTACAACTACATGAAATGCAAATGTTTTTGGTGTGTCATTATACTCAGTCATGTGATAGCAAGCTACGCGGACTCGAGAAGGATGATGAAGGTCAATCAAGAAAGGGGGATGGAACACAGAAGATATGAAAGTGAAAGAGCTTCTTATGCGTTATCATCATTGAGCTTTATTATGGCAAGTAGGTTATGACAATCGAGGCATATGTTTGATGCAGAAAGTCATTGTACTTGTTTGCATGGAGATAAGATAGTCACAAACAAAGAATGCCCCAGTTCATACTAGAATCACAGTGTCCTCATATCCTTGGACAAGTCATAGCATTACTAAGAGACAATCCACAGACAACAAAGAAAAACAGGTGACGATACCCCATCCTTGCCTTTCTAGTCAAAGACATCCTGGAGATAGAATCTCTAGTCAGAGACATCCTGGAAAAGCTAAAAGACATGTCACCAAAAGATAAAATAAAAAAAAAACCAAGACTCGACACCAACATCCATTGTAGTCCTCAAGTTTAGTGTCTCTTTTCACTTGTATAAGTCTTATTTGATTGTGGTCACAATGTTTACTTTCACAGAAAGGATAGATAGCACTGAACCATATGTTGTCTGAGTCTGTTGAAAGATTTGATTTGTTGAAGCCCATTGTTGCTGCTGTCTCATCTGAAACTGACTGAATCCATGAAACTGATACTTTATTGTGGATTGGCGATGCAGATGCTGCTTTATTGCAGACTGTGCGCGAATAGACTAAAGAAAAGTGGAAGAAACTGTACTCCTCCAAACATGTGATGTTCTCAGTTCCACACCCATCACTAGATGTAGGATTTGCCTTAGCCACAGATAGGATTTGATTTATTATGGATGGAAAGGGAGGTGAAAAGAGAGGTTTATTATGAATGGCTAACCAATCTTGGGTAGATCAATAACAAGCCATGATGGGAATGGGTAAGTTTATTATGAACGAATAGGTTGTGAGTGTGTGCAAAGTGAAAGGATGAAAGTGAATCCTGAAGGAGGGAGGAGCAATGTCTCTACACATGGCGCTAGTGACCCAGTTTTCACCATGGTACTTGCTCAGGGCACCACCGAAGTGGTTTTCACTGTTGGACGAAATTATTTCTCTTTACTTTTTTTGATTTTTTCAATGTTTTTTTGTGTCACAAGGCACCTGTTTGCCAGGTTTTCACCAAGTAACGATTTTTTATATTTTATAATTTTTTTTGTATTTTTGAAATTTTTGAAATTTTTTGTATTTTTTGAATTTATGATATTTTGAAGAGCTATGTGTAAAACCTGCGAAGTTGCATGCTATTGATAGGATCCTCCAAAGGTTCACCTTCTGTAGTTGAGAGCTGATATGCCCCATATCTATATGCTACTGTAATGATGTAAGGACCAAGCCAATTTGGTTCGAACTTGCCCTTCTTCTCTTTGTCTTGCTGATTTTTGGGGTTTTCTCTGAGAACCAAATCACCTACCTCAAATGTGTGAGGCTTGACCTTGTGATTGTAGCTGTGACTCATTTGTTGTTGGTAAGCCTTGAGATGATTAAAAGCAGTTTGTCTTCATTCATCTAGTAGTTCAAGTTCTTGTAATCGAGAGACCCTATAGTCTTCATCACTGATAATGTTTTGCAAAGAGTCTCGTAAAGAGGGTAGCTCAACCTCAATAGGCAAGATGGCTTCAGCGCCGTAGACAAGTGAATAGGGTGTAGCTCCTGTAGGTGTGTGAACACTTGTGTGGTATGCCCAAAGTGTAGGATTAAGTTGGACATGCCAATTATGGCCAGCGTCATCGACTGTCTTTTTTAGGATCTTAAGGATTGTCTTATTAGACACCTTAGCTTGACCGTTGCCTTGAGGGTAATATGGTGTGGAGAAATGATGCGAAATATGGAAGCGGTCACAGAGTTCACAAACATCCTAATTTTTGAAGGGATGCCTATTATCAGTGATAATGGAAGCAGGAATACTGTATCAACAAATGATATAGTTGAGGATGAACGTAGCAATTTATTTTCTAGTGACTTGTGTAAGAGGCACAGTTTCAATCCATTTTGTGAAATACTCTATGGTAGTGATAATGAATTTATGACCATTGGAAGAAGGAGGGTGAATCTTGCCTATGAGATCGAGTCCCCACTGACAAAAGGGCCAAGGAGATGTTGTTGGTTGAAGTTCTTGTGCTAGTGCATGGATGAGGCCTCCATGAATTTGACATTTCTTACATTTCTTGACAAACTGATATGAGTCTTTTTCCATATTGGGCCAGTAATATCCAGTCCTGATGAGTTTCTTGGGTAAGGTAGGACCACTAGAATGTGGACCACATATCCCTTCATGTACTTCATGTAACACAATCTGAGCTTCATCACTTTCTAAACATCTAAGAAGAGTGCCATCTAGACCTCACTGGTATAGGACATCAACTAAAATGACGTATCGAGAAGATTGGCGAATGAAAGTGCGATGCTGGTTATTGGATAGATAAGGAGGTAGGGTTTTGTCATGAAGGTATGTGAAAATGGAACCATATAACTGGGAATCAGGACCAACAACACATAACATCTCAGTAGGAGTGATTTCATATGAGGGAACCAAAAGGTTATCCACTAATAACTCATAACGGGTCTCATTCGGAGGTAGATCAATCAGTGAAGCAATTGTAGCCATGGCATCTGCGGCTCGATTCTGCTCTCTTGGTATCTGTTCAAAGTCTAACTTCGTGAAATGTTGTTTCAGGTCATCCACCATTCTTTTGTAAGGCATTAGTTTCTCATCCTTTGTTTGGTAATCATTAGTTGCTTGATGAATTACAAGTTGAGAGTCCCCAAAAACATGAAGTTCCTGGATCTTCCACTAAACTGCAATCCGTAATCCAGTTGTTAATGCCTCATATTCCGCTATGTTATTAGTGCAGGGAAATGATAATTGATATGATTTTGGTATAGAATCCCCTTGAGGAGTTATGAAGAGGATGCTAGCTCCTACCCCATGCTGTGTATATGAGCCATCAAAGTATAATTGCCATGGTTTTGCATGTGACACTGTTAAAATGGATTCATTTGGAAATTCTGAAATTAGAGGAACATCATCTATCATGGGGGCATCTGCTAACTGATTTGTGATGGCTTGTCTTTTTATTACTTTTCTATCCACATACTCGATGTCGAATTCACCTAGGATCATTACCCATTTGTCTAGTCGCTCAGTAAGCATTGCTTTATTGAGAAGGTATTTCAATGGATCGATCCTTGCAACCAACTTAGTCTTATGAGTTAGCATGTAATGTCATAATTTCTATGAAGCAAAGACCACAACGAGACATGCATGCTCAATTGGTGTGTAGTTTAGCTCATATCCTACCAATGTGCGACTGATATAGTACACTGCCTTTTCTTTGCCCTCAGCAACTTGTTGTGCTAAGAGTGCCCCCAGTGCTATTGAAGTAGCTGATATGTATAGTAGTAGAGGCTAATCTGGAATTGGTGGCATCAAAACTGGTAGATTCAGAAGATAATCTTTGAGTACCTAGAAAGCTTGTTGATGATTATCATCCCATTTGAATTTGATGTTTTTATGTAGCAAGTACTGAAAAGGATTACACTTATCTACAAGTTGTGCTATGAATCTTCATATGGACTGAAGTCTCCCTTGTAAAGACCGAAGTTGACTGATATTTCTTGGTGGTTGCATCTCTAGGATGGCCTTGACTTTTGCTGGATCAGCTTCGATTCCTTTTTTTGATACAATGAATCCTAGGAGCTTCCCAAAGGTTACTCCAGAGACACATTTCTTGGGGTTTAATCTTACTTTGTATTTTTCCAACTGATCAAAGATGACTAAAAGTATGTCCAAATGTGTATCTCTATCTATTGATTTTCCCAAGAGGTCGTCGACATAATCTTCCACAGTTACGTGCATTAGATCATGAAAGATAGTAGTCATGGCTCTTTGATATGTAGCGCCTGCAATTTTTAGTCCAAAGGGCATGACATTCCAACAGAAAGTTCCCCAAGGACAAGTGAATGATGTTTTGTGTTGATCCTCAAACGCGATCTTTATTTGATTATAACCAGAGAATCCATCCATCAACAATAACATTTCATGACCTGTTGTGAGATGTACAATCAAATCTATGTTTGGTGATAGGAAGTCATCCTTAGGACAAGCTTTGTTGATGTCTTTGAAATCTGTACATATTCTGATACTACGATCTGGTTTACTAACAGATACTAAGTTGGAGATCCAATCAGGATAATCAATTAGGCGTATGAATCCGACATCCAATAATTTCTCAAGTTCTACTTTGACTAGTAATGCCACTTGTGGATGCATCTTTCTTAATTTCTGTTTCACTGGTTTTGCCCCTGGTTTAACTATCAAATGGTGCATTACCAAATCCGAATCCAATCTAGGCATATCAGCGTATGACCATGCAAAGTTGATTTGTCATTTTTTGAAGAAACTTATGAATTTTGACCTTTTTGACTCCGTCAAAGATTGGGCTAGGAATATGTTGTGTGGAACCTCTTCCATACCAATATTTGTTTTGATAGTCTCCTCTACCAACATGTATGAATTTTCCTCATATGATGCTGGGAGAATGTCGAGCCTTCCATCTTTGGGTGCCTCAGAGAGGTTTTCACCCTCAGATACATCCTTTATTTTTACTTTTTTAGGGTCAGATAGCATCACAGTGTGGTTTTCACTATAAGACCCTTGGTTTGTTCTTATTTTCATATTTTTGCGATTGGAAGGTCCGACGCCCTCACCAAAATATGCCACGCTATTGAGTTCTATAGTGTATCCTACTTTATGGTCCCCAGGGGGAAGATCATCTTGTATGCCAAGATAGTCAATAAAAGCTTCATCATTTTGGAATGTGTCAAACTGTGTAGGTCCTTCATGATCCCAATCAATGAGTTGGTGGTGAACAAGGGGAAGGCCTTTAATGTCTTCGAAGTTAGCTGGGCTAAGAGTGAAGATGTAGTTGTATTCGGGTATGTCAAGGTAATTATTGAGGTCATCAATGGCACTCTCCTCATCAGTCTTGATCACGAGCGAATCCAAATTATCATCACTAGTAGC
This sequence comes from Cryptomeria japonica, assembly GCF_030272615.1. Lineage (NCBI taxonomy): Eukaryota > Viridiplantae > Streptophyta > Pinopsida > Cupressales > Cupressaceae > Cryptomeria > Cryptomeria japonica. Next base: position 286,525,496 of record NC_081405.1, read on the forward strand.
GCATTCTGGGATAGGTGTTCTCATCCTATGTGATTTCAACCTAGGACCTTGAGACAAGGACTGTGTGGAATCCTCATGGGTTGTTTCTTGACCAACTTTGAATCTTTTATAGAATTCCTCTTCTTCTGTGGGTTCATTTGGCTCTCTGAATGTCTCGATGAGCTCGTAGTCACTGGAGGATTTTTCTAAACCCCATTCCCATTCGTTGGAGTCTATGGAGTAGCGATCCTCTCGTTGAATTTTGGTGACTTTGATTTGTAAGGCTTCTTTTGTCCTCTGAGTGTGGACCTTGGAAGTCAGGAAACCAAGTCCCTTTGAGAATTCCTTTTTGAATGTCAATTCAAGTTGTAAAGGTTCAATGATGCCTTCCTTCTGTAACCCAAGAGGGCTTTTTCCATCATACCCGAATTTTTGTAGTATCTTGAAACCTTTGCCGTATTTCTCACATGGTAGACTGATATGATCTTGTGTATCATCTTCAAGGTCTTTGTAAAGCATTTTGTATAAGTCTTCCTCTTCCATTTCGCCCCATCTTTGAAAGGTAGTAGGGTCCCATTTGAGTATAATGATGGATACCTACTTGTTAGGATGTGGTCTTCCATATTCTTTTGGTGAACTCATGACTTATCATAAGTACATGGTCTGATTTAAAGTATATTCCTCCATGCCCTTGTCCTGAAAGTTGCCTTTAAGTTCACCTTGTTTTGATTTCAAAGGTTTTAATGACTTAGGATCAATGTATGTCGAAGAAGGAACAACTTCGTGATTACTGGGAATGATGGTCTCAGTTTTTGATCTCAGATTATTATAGTATATGAAAGGATTAGGATCACCGTTAACTGCTACCTCCACTCCATTGTGAGGAAACTTAATGCATTAGTGATATGTAGATGGGACTGCCCTCATTTCATGAATCCAAGGAGGGCCTAGCAATATGTTGTAAGTGAGATCTAGATCGAGGACTTGACAAACCACATCCTTCGTAACTGGCCCAACTCTGAGAGGTAAGGTGACTGTGCCCTTGGATGAACGCTCTTCATTGTCATATGCCTTGATGGTGATTTTGTTTGTAGAATTCACAACTTTATCAGAATATCCCAATTGTTTAATTGTGCTCAATGTACAAATGTTTAGACTAGCTCCTCCATCTATCAGGACTCATTTTATTCAATGTTTGTGTATGAAGGCTTCAATGTGTAGTGGTGCATTATGTGGTTGGCTCACGGAGGCGTCGTCGGCTTAGGTGAATGTAAGGGAATGTGGAATGGAAAGGTACCCCACCATGGCTTGAAACTGGTCCACGTTTAGATTAGTAGGAATGGCGGTGTCTCTCAAGATTTTGTCAAGAATATCTTTATGTGCGGGGGATATGCGTAAGAGCTCAAGGATGGAGATGAGCGCGGGTGTCTTCCCTAACTGCTCTACAAGGTCATACTCAGGTTTGGTTGATGAGGAAGCAATGTCTTTAGTTGGAGCACCTTGTAAAGTGAATTTACCTCGGTGGGTTGTAACATGACATTCAGAGGTAGGTTCGTAAGAAGATCCAACACCTTTTAGGACAATCTTGGGTCTCCGGGTAGAATTCTCAGGGTTTTTTTCCTTGATGATAATGGTAGAGACATAATTGTCCATCGAAAAGTGATTGATAGTTGAATCATAGTTATAGGTTTCTCTGGTATAGTTGGTTTGGTCGTCTGTGGCTTTAGCTTTTCCCTTGTCATGTTTTGGGAATGGTTCCTTAAACATCTCATGTTCTTGATTGAATGAGTGTCCTTCAATCTCAATGTCACCTCTATCAATAAGATCTTGTATGATGTTCTTCAGTCAATGGCAATTTCCTATCTTATGACCCTTGCTCTTATGAAATTCACAATACTCATCATCATTCCACCAATTCGGTTTGAACTTTGGCTCATATCGAGGAAAATCTGGAACTGTGATTACTTTGTTTGCCACTAGCTTTTTGAAAACTGACTCAAGTGGTTCTCCCAATGGAGTATACTTCCTTTGTGATTTAGAAGTTGTTTGAGTATTTACCTAATTGTTTGTAGAGCTTGATCCAGAAAAAAATGAATTTGGGTCATACTGTATTGGCATCTACAACACCATCATTGACTGTGTTCTTGTTTTTGTTCCAAAATCTTGGCTTATCTTTTCCTTTAAAGTCATCTTTGTTTTCCTTGAAAATCTTAATGACTCCTTGTTCAATTGGGACCTTCTCTGTTGCTAAGCCTTTTTCAATGACGTCCTTGAAGGTGGACAAACAAGTTTTCCTTAGATCATAGCCAATGTCTTTGTTAACATTTTGGGTGAACATCTCTACCATTTTTTTTTGTGGAATTTCACAAGAGCATCTGCTGGCTAGATTTCTCCATCTTTGTAAAAATGATGCAAAAGACTCTCCCTCTTTTTGCTTAGTGTTGCACAAAGTAGTGACTGATATGTCTGTCTCTAAGTTGTAGGAGAAATGTTGAATAAATGCCTCTGCTAGATCACCCCATGACTTAATACCAGGTGGGAGTTGGGAGAACCATTCCATAGCTTGATCACCTAGGCTTTGTGGGAATAATCTCATCAAATATGTCTCTTCTGCTGCTACCTCAATGCAAGCTATGAAAAATTGTCTTATGTGTGCCTTAGGATCCCCTTTGCCTCTTTACTTATCAAATTTAGGCATCACAAAGTGTGTAGGAAAAGGAGGCATTGAAATGCTCTTGTCAAATGGATAAGGACATATGTCTCTCATTGTGTATGTTGGCTTCGGTGTATTTATGTCCTCCATTTTCTTTTGTAAGTCCCTGATTTGTTGCTCCAAATTGCTCTTAGATGGAGATCGACTTCTTGGACCATACCCTATGCTTGAGGCACCAATTGGAGGAGGAGCATGTTGCATATATGGATGATATTGATCATACACATGTTCATATGGAGGAGGTCTATAGTGATGTTGCATATATGGACCACTTGGTATAGATTCATGTTGAGGAACACAATATCTATTTTGTCCATGTATACCATACTCTACAGGCATGTCATGTTCTAATGTGTTGCCCCCAAATTTGACACGGGGTTTCCTTGTGTCCAAATTTTGAGCATGCCTTTGGATATCCAATTGCTTTGGTGGTAGGTCTTTAGCATTAGCATGTGCTTGAGTGTATTTTTCTACATAAGACTTCCATAATGGTCTGCGAAGGTGAGTATCATATGCTTGACCATGTGTGTATGGGACCTTTGGTTTTTGAAACAAAGATGATGGTGATTCAGGCACCATATGTGGTCCTCTATTGCCTCCACTATTAGGCCTCCTTTGATCCATGTTGGAGTGAGTTTGTTGCAAAGGTCGATTTTCCATTATTTGAGACATGTAAAAATCATGAGGTATCTTGGTTCCACTTTGTGCCATCATTTGTAAGAAGTATTATCTATCCCTCCTCATTATGTCCTCAATCAATCGATTGAAGTGGGGGTCCATAATGGATTCTTCCACATCTGCTGAATGTACAGAAAAGTTGTCCATATTGTCATTGTGTGTATCATTGTTGTTTGTAGTGTCCATGTTCTCAACATTTGGAATGTTTCTATAGGCATCCATGTCAGGTAATGTGTTATGATTAGTATTGAAAAAGACATCATTGTCATACTCATAGACACTCATGTTTGCGGACTCTTGAGCCTCTTTACTTTCTCTCCTAGATTTTTGAAGACGGGTTTCAACCATGAACTAGGTATTGACCAAGATGTGTGAGACTAGATGAAAATGGAAAAAGTATGGAAGACCAGGAGTTGGATGGAATGTAAATGAATCTGAGGTGTACTTGCAATGTCCAAAGTGTAAGACCAAGTATGTATGTAGTAGAGTAGGTGTGACTTCCAAAGAGAGGATAGTTTCTCTTGATGACATAAGTTGACCTTGACTCTAAGTAAGACCAAATGAGACCCAAAGGTGATAGACCTTGATGAGGGATCACTTAGCAAAATGTTGTTGTATGTAGTGTGTTGACAAAGTATGATGAGGACAAGCAAGTGATCTTTTGACTCAAGTTTAGACAAATGTAAATGTAATGTAAGGTGTAAAGCAATGATGGACTTTGTGAGACCCAAAGATAGGTTGAATGCTAGATGAAACCTTGGAGAAATAACCTAGGAAGCTCAAGAATTCTGAAACTGACTGTGTTTGTTTGCTGGACTGTAAAAGTTTTTCAATTCTGAACATAGACGTGCCTATATACTACACAAACGTGATTTCTTGACACAGACGTGGTTCTGTTTAACACAGACGCGAGTCTGTGATTTTGTAAATGCAATGTTGATTATGAGAACACAAACGCATTTCTGCCCTTCACAGATGCGATTATACGACACAAACGCGTTTTTGCAAAATTTGTGCAATTTTTTCCAATCTACGAAGTCATTTTTGTTGTGACCAAATCTGATTGTTTGACTATTTTTCGTGACAAGAGGACACAGTGTTGATGAAGACCCAATGTTTGCAAGTGTCTAGACTCAAAATGACTCTGAAAAAAAGTGTGTTGTTTGATATATAAATGTTTTGCATACACTTGAAGACACAAAAGACACAATGTTTTGCTGTTTGGTCTTAAATATTTGAATGTTTAAAATAAGCCAAGCACAATTCTTATGGCTGGCCAAGACAATAGTTGTTGATCCCACATGGGGTTTTACCCTTGAGGCTACGCTATTCAGAGCAGATACTTAGATGCTTGACCTCACTGGCTCCACCCTCGGCACTCACTTCTCGGGTCAGCCAAGCATCAGTCCCCACGAAAACTCTCCATGGAAAACTTTGTATCTCTACTAAGAACCATATGTGTGTGGGCCGCTACCAGAGGTCCGACCTCCTACCCCAACAACTAGAAGGATTTGGGCTTCTAAAACAAAAAGGTGCTAGTAAGGGCATCTGCTCGTGTAGCCATACATGCGGCACTTTCAGCTCTATAAATATAGAAGGCTTCTAGTCGGTAGGGGTTACGCCCTACAAATGATCAAATAAATTTGATCAAACGAGTTTATGGGGAGACATAGTGTCAGTATGAACTAATCAGCACACGTTATTCATAGTTTTCACCATGAATACAGTTATTTATAGTGGTTTGGAAGAAGATGGCTTTTCTTTTGCTACCACTTGGGTTGTTCTCTTCTCACTAGTAGTCCTAATGACCACACGGGAAGATAGACCCTCTAAAGATTAAACAAAAAGAGCCTATTGCTCAATACACAAAAGACAATGATTCAATTTTAGTGCACCAATTGAAGTGTTTGCTAGTCTATGAAAACAAGGCACACAATAAAAATCCAAAAACCCTTGCCAAGGACCTGCAACAAAGATTTGTTAGTAGTTTGGATTGTTTGAAATAATCACCCCTTCCTTCAAGCACACAAGTTAGGTAAATTGTAAATCCAAAAGACTTTGTGAAAATGGGTTCCTTCAACCAAATGATTTTGCTTTCAAGACAAGCTGCACCAATTTCATTAGCTAGATCTGAAAATGTTAGCTCAAAATAAACCGGATTTGAAATATTAAATGCAAGATAAAAAACTAAATCAATAAACTCCAAAAAAATGAAATCAATGCACACAGACGCGGTTACCCTAGACACAAATGTGACTCTTTGACGCAAACGCGCTTCTGCGAGACACAGACGCGGCTCCAGAACACAGACACGACTTCTGGACACAGACGCATCTAAAAACACTGTAGACGCGACTGAGGAACACAGACGCGATTTTTAGAATCTGCAAAATAAAATACTGTCGAGGACATAGACGCAATTCCTGATGTCACAGACGTGGCAGAAAATCAAAAACACGATCCAAAAGTACGCAAGTGCAAAAATACCAAAATGTCATCGAAAATGTCAGATCTGCAACTTCAAACACAACATCTACAACAAAATGTTAAATGCAAAAGGGACAAGAGTCCCACCGGGCATGCCAAAATGTATATGGTGAAAATGGATAACAATAATAATGATATTGAAAGGCTAAATGAATTCAACCACAAAACCCTAGCCTAACAACAACAAAGATCCACCATAACATATGAAGATTACCTAAGACAATGCAAATCAAATGAAATCACAAAGATTATACCATCACATGTCCAATAGGGTTTGGATCTCAATTCTTCCTATCTCGATTGATCTTGCTTGATATATTTGCTCTCAGATTTTTATGTGCACAAGAGCTCAACAAAGAACGGAATGTGGTTGCAAGTAGGATCTCAAATGCCAAGTAGTCAACTGATCAAGTAGTTGGGTAGTTAGGGTTTGATAATGAAGGAAGCATCTCCTTATATAGAAGACACAATATGAAATGGAGGGATAAGATTGAGAGGTGTAAAAGGAGGTCGACTATGATTAGAGGGTAGGTAAAAGAAATAATAAAATAATGAAAGGGGTAGGTAGTGTATGAATTAAGAGATGAATGACATGTGTCATGGGTAGAAAAGGTTAATGAATTAATTAAATAAATAAAGATTTATTTAATTAATAGAAGAAGTGGGATCGATTAAATAAATAAGATATTTATTTAATTTAGGAAAAGGATAATTTAAATAAATGAATGTATTTATTTAAATGAGAAATAAGGCTAGAAAAGGATAAATGAATTAATTAAATAAATAAAGATTTACTTAATTAATAGAAGAGTTAGGCTAAAGTAATTAAATAAATAAAATATTTATTTAATTAGACATGACAATTTTAGGTGTCTACACAAATCATTTCATATTATAAATTTTAAATGATTAGTAAATTAAATAAAATTTAATATATCAAATACTAAATAGATATATATTCAGTAAAAATCATTCTATTTTATTTAAAAAATCACTTTTAACAAGAAAATCTATTAAAAAAAATTCTTGTATCTAATTATAAAAAAGCATTATAATTTATCAAATGAAATTGTTTTTAAACAAAAATCTAAGTTAAATATATTTTTGTGGGATTTATGTTGCTTCCACATCTAATGGTTGTAAACGTTTCACTCATCTTGCAAGCCTCTAAGATTATATCAACCGTGGATCGTCCAATTGAGCTTGTAAAGCTCACATAGGGAATGCCTTCAGCGTATATATATACATGTGTCAATATTAAAGGTAAATGTATTTTTTTAATTAGAATTTAGTTTAATTTAAGAATATAAATGGTTTGCATGCAAACAAAAGAAAACATATAGAAAGGTTCCATTTATATCTAAATTTTAATTTTAATTGTTTTTCTAAAACTAATTATTGATTCAATTAAGAAGTTTTAGGAAAAACACTTTTTTGTTTAATTTTAGAATTTGAGATGATTTGCATGGAAGAAGGAATTTTACAATATGAATGTTGCTTATATATCTAGAAAAAATATAGAAAGGTTTCATTTACATCTAGATTTTTGTTTTAAATTTATGCTAAAACTAATTGTTGTTTCTGTTTATGGTGAAAATGGATAAAAATAATAACAAAATTGAAAGGCTAAATGAATTCAACCACCAAACCCTAGCCTAACAACAACAAAGATCCACCATAACATATGAAGATTACCTAAGACAATGCAAATAACTCAAAATCACAAAGATTATACCATCAGATGTCCAATAGGGTTTTGATCTCCATTCTTCCTATCTCCATTGATCTTGCTTGATATATTTGCTCTCAGATTTTTATATGCACAAGAGCTCAACAAAGAACGGAATGTGGTTGCAAGTAGGATCGTAGTGTAGCCAAGTACTCCAAAATCAGTCATTAAGGTTTGACAATGAAGAAAGCATCTCCTTAAATAGAAGACACAATATGAAATGGAGGGTTAAGATTGAGAGGTGTAAAAAGAGAGGTCGGCTAGGATTAGAGGGTAGGTAAAAGAAATAGTAAAATAATGAAAGAGGTAGGTAGTGTATGAATTAAGAGATGAATGACATGTGTCATGTGTAGAAAAAGCTAATGAATTAATTAAATAAATAAAGATTTATTTAATTAATAGAAGAAGTAGGACAATTAAATAAATAAAATATTTATTTAATTTAGGAAAGGGATAATTTAAATAAATAAATGTATTTATTTAAATGAGAAATAAGGCTAGAAGAGGATAAATGAATTAATTAAATAAATAAAAATTTATTTAATTAATAGAAGAATTAGGCTTAGATAATTAAATAAATAAAATATTTATTTAATTAAACATGACAATTTTGAGTGTCTACATTTTGCCCCTCTTTGAGACAATGCGGCTTGTCGCGTTGTTTCAAAGAAGATAAGATGAACTGATACAGAGTTGCCCCAGTATGGGAATAATATGCCCCCTCGAGAGATTGGATGAAAATGTCTGAAAAGATTGCAGACAATCTCTCGATAAGAAAGAAAGGCTAGAATGGGTTGACCGAATAAAGTGACAAAGTCACAGGATGAAGAATACTGACTCGGGAAATGAGGGCGAGGGCTAGGGTAGGCTATAAGATAGACCACGGGCAAAAGACATCCTCATTGTCATCCACACCCTTACAAGATCACAGTGCAGAGCAAAAAAAAAAGAGCAGCAGCAGTCAGCAGCGATGGCTTTTGTTCATAGATTCGACCGCGTTCGCCGATTCCAGAGGCCAGCAGAGGCAGGAGAGCCAGTAAGTACCACCAAACCTCCTCGTACTTTCACGCATTTCAATTTTTATCATTAATGCTCAATAGGTAGCAATAAATGCGCTAGGAATAGGGTATTTAAAAAATGCAAAAATGTGCAACCGCGTCTGTGTCAGTGCCAGGCGCGTCTGGGTCGGGTCCAGGCGCGTTTACGCCTGGGACCGCGTTTGTGATGAATGCAGGCGCGTTTGCAAATTTCAAACGCGTTTGTGCCCTGTAGGGGCGTTTATGTCATGTAGGGACGTCTATGTTCCCTGGCCGCGTTTGTGCATAATATAGGCACGTTTGTGTTCAGAAAGCACGTCTGTGTTGCAGAAGCGTGTTTGTGCAGTCTATAAGCGCGTTTATGAGTTTAAAGCGCGTTTGTGTGTCAAAAATGCATGGTTTTGGTCTTCGAGGTCAAATCGGTAGTTCTATGATGAACATACGCTATCGATTGGATAAGCTGCTGAGAGGATACACTCAAGCAGGTCCTCTAGGAAGACTAGGATAGATCAAGGCACTTTGTGATGAACAGGGAGCACCAAGATAGGCAGCACTTTGTGATAAACAGGGAGTGCGAATGTGAGTAACACTATGTGATGAACAGGGAATGTCACACACGTAGTACTTTGTGATGAACAGGGAGCACTACTAGGATAGATAGCAACACTTTGTGATAAACAGGGAGTGTCACTAGGATAGATAACCATATGCATTTAGATAGCAAGTAGCATTTTGTGATGAACAGTGAATGCCACGATAACTAACATGATTGATTGTTTGACTGCAGGAGTATCTGCCTATGCTGGAGTCATGGGAGAGATTCCCATCTACACAGAGATTGAGACCAGAGTTTTCGATTCAGGACAGGATTGCGATTGAGGAGATGGGATTGAGACACGTATTATATGTGCTTGAGTTTCGGGCAAACATGGGATTGTTGACTGCACTGGCTGAGAGATGGCACTCAGAGACTTGCACGTTTCACTTGCCTATGGGGGAGATGACAGTGACGCTCGAGGATGTCTATAGGATACTGCATATACCAATCGATGGAGAGCTAATTCCATATGATCATGATGGAGATAGAGAGGCGCTGAGACGGGTATTCCAGGATCCCGGGTTGGAGATGAGAGCAGGGCACGTGGCATGAGATACCATGACCGCGACAGGTTTAGCGTTACCAACTGTTATTGGAGGAGCCATCAGTGGTTTCTTGTGTCCTGACAGGGCTACACGAGGGTTGGCAGTGGGCTGGGGAGGAGCACTGGAGATACTGGTGACTGAGCACACCAGATATGCCTGGGGGCCATGCATCCTAGCACATCTATACTATGAGCTGCATCAGTTTGTCTCTCACGGATCCGTAGGACTGGGCTGCGGAGTGACTCTGTTACAGGTGTGGGCATATGAGCACCTTCCTATCACACGACCTATTCATTTTAGGGGCAGAGGACATGGACGGAGTTTTGTACATTTGTATGATATGATTACATCACAGCCTCGGATTGGCCGGCTGGAGCACTGGAGGCGTGTTATAGATGATATTGACACAGACATCTGTAGGCCATACCTGGGGTGCGAGGAGTGGGAGGATGATGCCGTGGAGCTGCCATATACATTTAGGAGCAGATACTTGATTGGGCAGATGCCCTATATTTTAGAGAGACAGCTGGTTGACAGGGTAGGCAGACAGTTCGGCCGGATTCAGAGGATGCCACGAGGCTCGGGCATGTATGCCCGTACAGTCAGGGATCAGGCACAGTTCGGACCGCTGTTATCATATGATCAGGCCATGACACAGATGATAGAGATGATGCCACTACCCTAGGATATGTGGCCAGAGGTGGAGGATGCAGGGATGGACGCAGAGTACTCTGCATATTGGTCAGAGCATCCGTTTCCACGGTTGACAGATCCGGGAGAGCTGCTGGAGGGAGAGGTTGGAGGGGATGATGATGATGATGGAGGAGGAGATGGAGGTAGGGGCCGACGGAGGCTGAGGGGTGTAGTGGGGGAGAGACAGGTGGCACCTCAGAGAGAGGGAGGACAGGAGGGAGCAGCCCAGGTGGTGAGGGGTCGAGGTGGATTGCCCCTACAGGTACCAGCAGCACAGGGTCCTAGAGCACAGGGACCTAGACAGGGACAGGTGCAGGGACAGGCACAGGTATAGAGACAGGTGCAGGTTCCCAGGCATGGTCAGAGACAGGTACCTATTCAGGCACCGAGACAGGTACAGGGGGAGGTACAGGAGCAGGCACCTGCAGAGGAGAAGCCACAGGCAGAGGCTGAGGGTGGAGATCCTGAGGAGGATGAGCTGCTAGAGCTGAGAGAGATCTGCCAGGGCTAGGCAGACGAGATCCAGGAGTTGGAGAGGGAGAGGGATCGCCTCAGGATCAGACTCCGGGATACAGAGCGAGAGAGGGACCAGGCCATCCAGCGATACACTGAGGCCGAGACAGCTCTGAGGGCAGGGTGGCAGGTGGCAGAGGACGCAGGGGCAGGCTACACATATGTGTTGCGAGCCGGAGAGGAGATAGGTTATTGGAGGGACCTGTACTATGGTGCTGTGCCAGCGGATCAGCGGGCGAGGAGCTTCCATAGACCATCGCGTACAACGACGACTACGGGAGGGAGTCGTAGGAGGCAGGCATCTAGCGGTGGGGTCATGTGTCCTCCACCACCACCAGATAGGCAGGGTGATCCCGGAGCAGGTCCATCTACAGCTCAGCGTCCGTCGAGGCCAGGCGGCTCCGAGGGAGGGAGTTCATCATAGACATAGAGGGCTCCCCTTTGTATCAGTATATGTACCATTTTTGTATTGTAGACACCTGCGGGTGATTTTGTAGCCATATGATTCTTTTGACATCATTGTATCATGACACATTTTGATTATATATGAGATGAGTCACCATTTTGCGGCAGCTATATGCATGTGTACCTTATGTGATGAGATGTTCTTATGTGATACATGTTTTATGATATGGGTGCTTATATGATGTAATGCAATATATTTTTGTTCTTTTATGTTGTATATGTGATGCATGATGCAAATGTGAATGTATGTAATGCAAATGAATATGATAATGCAAATGATTATTTACATGATGAAAATGTGAGATGTGCTAACATGTGTTGTATGCAGGATGTGATGCAGTTGTGATATCTATATGTATGTATGAAATGCTTATATGTGGTGATGTAGGTGTAACTATATGAAATGCAAATGTTTTTGGTGTGTCATTATACTCAGTCATGTGATAGCGGGGTACGCAGACTCGAGAAGGACAATGGAAGTCAATCAAGAAAGGGGAATGGAAGACAGAAGATATGAACGTGAAAGAGCTTCTTGTGCATTATCATCATTGAGCTTTATTATGGCAGAATAGGTTATGACAATCGAGACATTTGTTCGGCCCAGAAAGTCATTGTACCTGTTTGCATGGAGATAAGACAGTCACAAACAAGGAATGCCCCAGTTCATACTAGACTCACAGTGTCCTCATATCCTTGGACAAGTCATAGCATTACTAAAAGACAATCGACAGATAGCAAACAAAATAGGTGACGATGCCCCATCCTCGCCTTTCTAGTCAAAGACATCCTGGAGATAGAATCTCTAGTCAAAGACATCCTGGAAAAGCTAAAAGACATGTCACCAAAAAGATAAAATCAAAAGAAAACCAAGACTCGACACCAACATCCACTGTAGTCCTCAAGTTTAGTGTCTCTTGTCACTTGTTTAAGTCTTATTCGATTGTGGTCACAATGTTCACTTTCACAAAAAGGATAGATAGCACTGAACCATATGTTGTCTGAGTTTGTTGAAAGATTTGATTTTGTTGAAGCTCACTGTTGCCACTGTGTCTCATTTGAAACTGACTGAATCCATGAAACTGATACTTTATTGTGGAGAAGATGAACCTTTATTGCGGATCTGCGATGCAGATGTTGCTTTATTGCGGATTGTGCACGGATAGACTTGAAGGAAGCTGGAAGAAACTGTACTCTTCGAAACATGTGATGTTCTCAGTTCCACACCCATTACTAGACGTAGGATTTGCCTTAGCCACAGATAGGATCTGATTTATTATGGATGGAAAGGGAGTGAAAAGGGAGGGTTATGGATGGCTAACCAATCTTAGGTAGATCAATAACAAGCCATGATGGGAATGGGTAAGTTTATTGTGAACGAATAGGTTGTGAGTGTGTGCAAAGTGAAAGATGAAAGAGAATCCTGAAAGAGGGAGGAGCAAAGTTTCTACGCATGGCGCTGGTGACCCAGTTTTCACTATGGTACTTGCCCGGGGCGCCACCGAAGTGGTTTTCACCATTGGACGAAATTATTTCTCTTTACTTTTTTCGATTTTTCAATTTTTTTGTTGTCACAAGGCGCCTGTTTGCCAGGTTTTCACCAAGTGATGATTTTTTTTGTTTTATAATTTTTTTGTATTTTTGAATTTTTTGATTTTTTTTGTATTTTTGAATTAAGATACTCTGAAAAGCTATGTGTAGAACCTGCGAAGGTGCATGCTGTTGATAGGATCCTCCAAAGATTCCCCTTCTGTAGTTGAGAGCTGATATGCCCCAGATCCATATACCGCTGTGATGATGTAAGGACCAAGCTAGTTTGGTTCGAACTTGCCCTTCTTATCTCTGTCTTGCTGATTCTTGGGGTTCTCTCTGAGGACTAAGTCACCTACCTCAAATGTGCGAGGCTTGACCTTGTGACTGTAGCTGTGACATTCCTTGACTGAATGATGTGTAGCTCGAGTGACTGTCTTCCTGGATGAAGGAATTGAGATAGAATTACTAGTGTGTGGACTACACAGGCCCATATGCATGTCACCTGAAGAAGTTTGGGCATCACTGATAGCAAAGTCCTTTGAGGAAGCTCCAGTAAAGGTCCATGATGTATCGCCAAAAGGGGATGGATGTGTGGAACAAGTGGATGAGTTATGAAGGCTTATGATTGTGAAAAGAAGTGAAAGTAGGATGACATGATAGAGACTAAGGATCAACAAGTATGCTTTTTGACTTGAAATTTTAGAACTTTTGCCCCCAGTTATTTTGATATTAGGGGAGATCAACTCTTGTTCTTTTTGCTTCATAGGATTTTTGTCCTTGACCTTTATTTTTGCAGAGTCCAATAGCTTTTGATTTTGATTTGTACTAAAGGACTTATCTTTAGTTTTGACTTTTAGTTTTTTCTTTCCGAAGCTTGATTTTTTATCCCCAATGAGTAAGGGCTTTTGTAATTCTTGTTGATCCAAGTCTGGAAGTGGAGTGGAAATGGAATGAGTGGATGATATGGTAAGGCTATGTGAGTTCTCAAGAGGGCTGGTGATATGCTCAATAGATTCTTTGCTGGAACCACTCTTAGGACTATTGATATCAAGAGTTGCTTGCACCACTAGAGGAGATTTGCATTCAGACTTAGTAGCCACAACACTAGGTGGTTCACACCCAATTCCTTGGCATTGCAACTTGTTTGTAGACTATTCCTGTTGACTGAATACCTTAGAAGATAGTGGGAGTTGATCAACATGAAAGATATACTCACCACATCCCATGTCTTTAATCTTTAACTTTTCTTTTAGCTCTGTTTGCTTTGATGTAGAAGCTTTTAAGGATTCTAGATCCACATATGTTGAAGATGGAATAGCTTCTCGATTAGCTGGAATTGTTATTTCTGATCTAGGTCGCAGATTGTTGCAATATATGAATGGATTTGGATCACCATTGACTGTTACCTTGACTCCATTATGAGGAAACTTAATGCATTGATGATATGTTGATGGGACTGCCCTCATTTCATGAATCCAAGGACGTCCTAGCAATATTTTATATGTGAGATCTAGATCTAGGACTTGACAAACCACATCCTTTGTGACTGGCCCAATTCTTAGAGGTAAGGTGACTGTGCCCTTGGATGAACGCTCTTCATCGTCATATGCCTTGATGGTGATTTGATTTGTTGAATTCACAGCTTTGTCAGAATATCCCAATTGTCTGATGGTGCTCAATGTACAAATATTTAGACCTACTCCTCCATCTATCAAGACTCGCTTTATTCGATGTTTATGTATGAAGGCTTGAACGTGTAAAGGTGCATTATGAGGCTGACTTATGGAGGCATCATCGGCTTCTGTGAATGTGAGGGAGTGTGGAACAGATAGGTATCCCACCATGGCTTGAAACTGGTCCATGTTCAGATCAGTAGGAACAGTAGTGTCTCTCAAGATTTTGTCAAGGATGGCTTTATGTGCAGGGGATATACGTAAGAGCTCAAGAATGGAGATGAGCGCGGGTGTCTTTCCTAACTGTTCTACAAGGTCGTACTCAGGCTTGGTTGATGAAGGAGCCGTATTTTTAGTGGAGGCACCTGGCAACGTAATCTTACCTCGACGGGTTGTAACATGACATTCAGAGGTAGATTCAGATGAAGATCCAACACCCTTTAGGATAATCTTAGGTCGCTGAGGAGGATTCTCAGGATTTTTATTTTTGATAGTAATAGTAGAAATATGATTGTCCATCGAGATGTGATTGATAGTAGAATCATAATTGTAAGGTGCTCTAGTGTAATTGGCTTGATCATCTGTGACTTTGCCTTTTCCTTTGTCATGTTTTGGGAATGGTTCCTTAAACATCTCATGTTCTTGATTAGATGAATGTCCCTCAATCTCAATATCACCTCTATCAATGAGATCTTGCACAATGTTTTTCAATCGATGGCAATTACCTATCTTGTGACCCTTACTCTTATGAAATTCGCAATACTCATCATCATTCCACCAATTTGGTTTGACCTTTGGTTCATATGGAGGAAAATCTGGGACTGTGATCACTTTGTTTGCCACAAGCTTTTTGAATACTGATTCAAGTGGTTCTCCCAATGGGGTGTACTTCCTTCGTGGTTTAGCAGTTGTTTGAGTGTTCACTTGATTGTTGGTAGAACTTGATCCAGAAAAGACGAACTTGGGTCTCACTGTATTGGCATCAACGACACTATCATTAACTGTGTTCTTGTTCTTGTTCCAAAATTTTGGTTTGTCCTTTCCTTTAAAGTCCTCTTTGTTTTCTTTGAATAGCTTAATAACTCGTTGTTCAATCAAGACCTTTTCTGTTGCTAGGCCCTTTAAAGCGGAAAATCGCAATCGAACCCTAGTTGCTCTCCCCTCTTCCAACTCCGAGGAGAGAGAAGGGAGGTTACTAGGGTTGATGGTTTTCACTTAGGGGAGAAACTTTACATTCAAAAGAGGGGTTGAAACCCACAAGATCCAATCCCACGCAATGCAAGATTGGATGCTAAATGCGTTTCAAGGGTTAAGACAGCAAGGCTACCCTCTTTTGTAAAGAATGTAGATAGAATGATTAGGCTAGGAATGCATAGAAAGTGACAAAGATTCGCTTATAAACTGAGATAGGGATATAGGATGAAGCCGCGGACCTGGAATTAGCAGTAAAATATCGATACGGCACTATCCTGCAAATTTGAGCAAAAGTTGTCAGGACGATGGCGCCCGGCGCCATGGTCCTCCGAAAAATCCGCGAAACGAAGGGGGATCTGTTCATCTCTGCACAAGGATTCCAGATCTTCAATTTCAGCCGCGTACCTGCAACCTACACACAGAAAAGTGAAGACGATTGGGGGTTTAGGGATTAGGGGTTTGCCTTTAGGTCAAACCCCGGTTTTGGAATTAACCAAGTAATGAGCAATTGCTGTAAATGTAAATGACTAATGTAAAACAAGTACTAATACCTTGTTCTAAGGATGTTTGCATCCTTATGTGCGAAGGTTTAGATGTTGTTGTTTGTTGTATTGTTGTATGTTGTATGTAGCATGTAGTAAGTGATCTCCTCTTCAATGGTTGAATCCTTGTCTTGAATGCAACACTTAGCCTTGAATGGAGACTTAGAAGGAATGCTTGAATGCTTGAATGCTTGAATGCTTGAATCTTGCTTTCGCCTTTTTTCCATCTACCCCAATGAGAGAGGAAAATGTAGTTTATATACTTGCCAATTAGGGTTACAAGACTGATTTTCCCGACCTTAGGCCGACTAGGGAACTTAATTTTCCAAATTGCAAACAAAAAGACCCGAGACCCCTTAGGAGACTGGGCCCAAAATAGGCCCAGGGACCAGGGCGCTAGGTGCCATGGTCCTGGGGGACCAAGGCACTGGGTGCCCTAGTCCTGAAGGACCAGGGCACTGGGCGCTCTGGTTCCACCTCCCAGGACAGCAGGGTGCAAGGAGGTTCAGGCCAGGGTGCTTGAAAAATGCAGTTTTTAGTGTCGTGAGCAAGTTTCGGGGTCTCCATTTAGGTTGCGTGTTGCGTCGCCATCGTGAAGACCGACATGCAGTCGAAATTGCAAGTGTCACAATTTTAGGACGCTACATTTAGCCCCCACTTTAGCGGGAGTATGTATGCTCATACTTCTGGTAAAGTACAAGGAAGCAACATTGAAAGACTTTCACCACGTCAAGGAGACAAGATACACCAAGCCCCCAGTGGACTAAGGATCTTACGACTTCGATTGACAAAGTAAAAGGGAAGATCACGAGGGAGAACCATGACTGTCAGTAGTAAGGTTCCCTCACTATGAGTCATGCAAGAAAAATACCAAAAATTTTCAAGGCAAAGCTAAGTTCACCAAGAAACTTTCAAGTATCTCGAAAGGATAGACAGGGTGTATGCCCCCCTACGTTAAAGCGATCGCACACGCCTCAACGGGGGTGATTGCTTTAACGTAGTGATACACATAAGAAATGAGAAAGGAAAGGAGCACGTTATCACAAAGATTTAGCCCCCAAGTGTGAGATAAACCCAAGGATAATAGACGCAAAACACAAAGCACAAGGTGACTTTGCTTTCCTCGGGGTCAGTATGCTGTATGATAAGTCATGTATATATATCATATGTACGTATGCATAATTGTTCTTCATTCCCCAATCAAGGAAGGTCACCTAGAAGAAGGGAACACATGTGTCTTTTGAGTCAACATGAGAGAGACCAAAAGAGATCTCAATGCTTTGCATCGTCCTCAAGTAGACAACACTAAGGACGACAAATAGAAGAATGAGAATAACACATAGAAGAAGTAACAAAAGAGAGGGGGAGAGAATCTGCTATGCTAATGTAACTAGTCTAGCACGTCATCTACCCCCCGATCTTGCTGATCAATGTTTCGGGAAGGCAGGGAACATGCTAGAGGAGGAACATCCAACACAGCAGATGGAGCTATCACAAGATCCAAACAAGGGCTATGTTCATGTTCCAAGCCACGTTGTTCTTGTCTAGGAGCTAGGATAAGTGCTTTAGAAAATTCATTAGATAATGGTTATCAATATCAACAAGTTCATATTCACTATCAGAAGCAAGAGGAGTAATATGTTCATCATGCATAACATTTTCATCCATATCATCATCAAGATTTATAAAAATAGGATCTTTAACTCACACAGGATCAAGACCATCATGCATCTTATGTTTAGGAGATTTAGGCTCAATGTCCGGCTGAGGAGAAAATGGAATAATGCTTGTTGAAGGTGTTTTTGGAGATCGTAAAGTTTGAGAAGCAGCTGCTTGAGCCCTAAGACGACGCTTTCGTCAGCGTTCACGTGCAGAATGATTTCGTCTAGTCTTAGTAGGAAGTGGAGAAGATTGAGGAGGAGGAATGTTCTCATCCCTATCACTTGGGTGTTTAGGTTGTGGTCTCTTAGGCTGGATAATAGGAGAAGAAGAAGGTCTCTTCTCTCTATAGAAGGAAGGAGGAGGAACTACTCCATATAAAGGAGGAATTTTTGGTTTAGGAAGAAGACCAAGTCCATCATGACGAGGAGGTATAGGTCTACTTTTAGAAGGTTTATTCGGCATAGACATAGTCACATCCATAGGGATGGGTTGGGAATCTTCTTGAGGAAAGACATTAGTTTTATCTTTCAAAGGAAGAACTTCCTTCTCAAGAACGATAGGAATATCAAGTTTAGGCATTCTAGGTTCACTTAGAGATAGGATCATATCTATTTTCTACTTTTGATAAGATTTGAAAAGATGATCACTTCGCCGAGGAAGGGATTGGAATTGTTTAGGCCAAAAATAATCAATAGGAACGCTAGAGGTTCTTTCAGCTGGTTTAAAGAGACTATGATTGACAGTAACAACTTCACCATTATGGGGAAATTTCAAACACTTATGAATAGGAGAAGCAATAGCTTTCATGGAAGATAGCCAAGGATAGCCAAGCTTCACATGAAATTGTTCAGAAGAAGGAATAATAGCAAAGTTCACATCAAGAGATTTGTTATGGACCTCAATAGGCAATGTAATAGAACCAATTGCAAGAGAAGAAAATGCATCAAATAATTTCACAACCACATCTGTTTTGTCATAGATCACTTGATTCAATTGCAAAGTAAAAAGAAATTCTTCAGTAATAACATTAACCATGCACGAAGGATCAATAAGTACTCCACGGCAAGGTGTATTCTTGACTTTTGCAACTATGTATAAAGGACCATCAGGTGCTCTAATGGTTTCACTAGAATCAAATGTGATGGAAGATTCTTTAGGATTTTCTTGCTGCTCTACAAAGTTAATCACATTCGGAGTCATAGACACAAGACCATCAGATGAGAGAGAGGAATCATTAGCCTCAATTGCATTAGAGGTATGAGAAGGTAATGGATCAGTAAAAATCTGAAGATTTTGGTTAGGAGGAGCTACAGATGTGTTGCCTTTATCATTCACTCCGGAAACAGAGATAGTATTATTATCAATCAAATCTTGAATTTTACCCTTTAAAGAAAAACATTTTTCAGTATCATGCCCAGGCTGACGATGAAAGTGACAAAAAGCTTTGTTATCAAAATAAGGTGAAGTAATCTTTGCAGGATCAATTTGCCTTATAGGAGGAAGAGTAAGCACATTTTGTTCCAATAACTTATTCATAATACTATGCAATGATTCATTCAAAGGAGTATACTTTCTTTCTTTCCTGAAAAATTTAGAAATAGGAGGCACACCTGATGCTGCATTCACATTGTTGTTGATGATGTTTTCATTGAATTTGATGGAATCTCTGTTTGGTTTAAACTTTCCGCATGGTTGTTGACTGCTATCACCCTTATCACTCGGAGCCATAGAATGTGATTGTTCCATTTGACTCACAGTCAGTTGATAATTGTGAAGAGTTGCACACAACTGTTGGAAAGAAGTAAACTCAGAAAACAGAAGTTTGTCTCGAATATCTTTTTGTAAATTAGAAATAAAGATTCTTTGAATATCATTGTCAGGCACTGGAAAAGAAATTTGAGCATACAAATGCTTATATCTACCAATGAAATCAGTCACTTTTTCTTTAACACCTTGTTTACAATGCATTAAATCAATCAAAGTAACTTTAGGACTTATATTGTTTCGAAATTGTTGAATGAAAGCATTTGCAAGTTGTTCGAAAGAAGTAATAGAATAAGAAGGCAACGAGCAATACCATTGTAGGGCTTTGTCTCTTAATGTTCTAGTAAACAGTTTCGCAAGCAACCTTTGGTCATAAGCAAAATCAGTACATATTGTTTGAAAAGTCTTAACATGTGTTAGAGGATCTCCTTTACCATTGTAAAGCTCCAAATGCGGGATTTCAACATGTTTAGGGGGGATAGCTCGAACAATGTCAAGAGAAAGTGGGCTCGCAACATCAAATGTGGGCACACTAAACTTAGATTGATTCATAGAGGCAATTTGTTGCTGTAAAGAAGAGACAGTTTGTGCAAGATTGTTAATGGTCGCTTCAGTCGAAGAATTCATATTGGATGTGTTAGATTGAGATGGAGGTGTTGTGTTATTGAAAGAAGGTAAAGAGTAAGGTGGTGGGACCCTATGATAGTTGGTCATAGGGGATGATTGGATAGGAGGAACACTACAAGGAGGAATGGAATGATTGAATGAATTGCCCCCTTGCGTCATGTTCATTTGTGGAGATGTAATAGGAACACTCATTGAAGGAATGAATGAAGAAGTTGGATTAAATGAAGGAATAGGGTTAATTGAAGAAGAGGGAGGATTGCCCCCATGACTAGTGATCACAGGGGGAATGTCTTGTATAGAAGTAGCCATTATGTTTGATGTAAAGGTAGGTATGCTAGCAATAGAAGTTGTCAAAGGAATAGAATGATTGACTTGAGTGGGAGGTTGTGTGTAACCTAAAGATTCGGCACAACTCTTTATAGGCATCACATTCGAATCCACAATGTGTGCAATACCACGCAAGATATCAATTCCATTCTTATCACTTTGAAGCATATGTTTTAGGCCCTCAATTAAAGGAAGAGCTTGACTATCGGGATACTCATGAGACATCCATTGGTGAAAATCGTCAAATTGGTTATCCAATTTCAAAAGTTGTTCAACAGAAACCTCATGGGGAGCTTCTTCATCATTAGGAGGATTAGAGGAATTACCCATGTCCTCGTTAAAAAGACTACTCAAGTTAGGTTCCATCTCCTCGGTAGTTAAACCTCGGAGAGACTTAATTCTACAGCTTCGTCTAACGGGAATAGTGGAAGTAGGGCTTACTGTTGTAAAACTCATGCACTAGAGAGGAAGAGAAAATTTTGAATTTAAAGGTAGCAAATTTCAGTAAAATCAGCCAATCTTCTGGATTTAAGCTATTAAATGCAATCACGACAGTCTCTTGAAATTTCGAAAAAAATGTCCGGGACCGTGGCGCTCGGAGTGCAACACGGTCCTTGCAACTTTTTTCAAAATTTACAGGGATGAAAGGTATGATGATTTTAAGGCTACGTTGAAAAAATTGAGTGATTTTACGATCTGTAGATAGGCCAAATTAAAGTTGCAATCTCAAAATTGAACCCTACCCAGATTGTCGAAAAATGCAAAATTTGAATTTTGAAAAAGAGAAGGAAACTGAAATTTTGAATTTTATGATTTTAGAGGGAATGTCAAAAGCAATGCAAGTTTTGAAATTCAAACATTGACTCAATTTTATGCAAAATTCAATTTTGAAAGCGGAAATCAAAGTTATTGTAATTAAGCACTTAATTTCAAAAGTCACAAATTGCAAGAATTTGAATAAAACACTGAAATTTTGAATGAATGCAAACACACTTTTCAGATTTAGGACAGTAAGAAACACAATTTTGACACAAAATTTCAATTTCAACGATTTTTGAATGATTAGAAGCCCTAAACCATGCAATCACAAGACCAACTTTGACTGTAATTTTGAAAGTGTTGTAATTGATAAAATCAGCCAAAATTCTGGATTTTAGCAAGAAAATACAGTAAGATCTTGCTCCCGAAATTTCAGAAAAAATGTTGGGGACAATGGCGCTCGGAGTGCACACGGTCCTCGCAACTTTTTTCCAAATTTTCAGGGATGAAAGATATTGTGATTTTATTGCGGAATCCAAAGTTACAGCTAATTTGGAGATGTTTTGATCAGTGAAATTGTCGGACAAAGGTTGAATCAAGAGGGTTTCAAAAATTAGGGTTTTGACACTTAACCACTTAATTTTCAAAATTAAAGCACAAATATGAATTGATAATTTGTAATAGAAGAGCAGATCTGAAGCAAGCATTAACAATTAAGTATTTCACAAGTTTAATTACTAAAAGAAATTTTAGGGTTTTTATGCAATCACCTCTAAAATTTTGCAAAAGATCAAACATGGAAATGTAATCAAGGAATCAATTTTCAGATCTAATCATGAATAATCAGAAAGGATGTCACGTCGGGTTCACCAAAATGTAAAGTGGAAAATCGCAATCGAACCCTAGTTGCTCTCCCCTCTTCCAACTTCGAGGAGAGAGAAGGGAGGTTACTAGGGTTGATGGTTTTCACTTAGGGGAGAAACTTTACATTCAAAAGAGGGGTTGAAACCCACAAGATCCAATCCCACGCAATGCAAGATTGGATGCTAAATGCATTTCAAGGGTTAAGACAGCAAGGCTACCCTCTTTTGTAAAGAATGTAGATAGAATGATTAGGCTAGGAATGCATAGAAAGTGACAAAGATTCGCTTATAAACTGAGATAGGGATATAGGATGAAGCTGCGGACCTGGAATTAGCAGTAAAATATCGATACGATGCTGTCCTGCAAATTTGAGCAAAATTTGTCAGGACGATGGCGCCCGGCGCCACGGTCCTCCGAAAAATCCGTGAAACGAAGGGGGATCTATTCATCTCTGCACAAGGATTCCAGATCTTCAATTTCAATCGCGTACCTGCAACCTACACACAGAAAAGCGAAGACGATTGGGGGGTTCAGGATTAGGGGTTTGCCTTTAGGTCAAACCCCGGTTTTGGAATTAACCAAGTAATGAGCAATTGCTGTAAATGTAAATGACTGTAATGTAAAACAAGTACTAATACCTTGTTCTAAGGATGTTTGTATCCTTATGTGCGAAGGTTTAGATGTTGTTGTTTGTTGTATTGTTGTATGTTGTATGTAGCATGTAGTAAGTGATCTCCTCTTCAATGGTTGAATCCTTGTCTTGAATGCAACACTTAGCCTTGAATGGAGACTTAGAAGGAATGCTTGAATGCTTGAATGCTTGAATGCTTGAATCTTGCTTTCGCCTTTTTTCCATCTACCCCAATGAGAGAGGAAAATGTAGTTTATATACTTGCCAATTAGGGTTACAAGACTGATTTTCCCGACCTTAGGCCGACCAGGGAAGTTAATTTTCCAAATTGCAAACAAAAAGACCCAAGACCCCTTAGGAGACCGGGTCCAAAATAGGCCCAGGGACCAGGGCGCTAGGCACCATGGTCCTGGGGGACCAAGGCGCTGAGGGCCCTAGTCCTGAAGGACCAGGGCACTGGGCGCTCTGGTCCCACCTCTCGGGACAGCAGGGTGCAAGGAGGTTCAGGCCAGGGTGCTTGAAAAATGCAGTTTTTAGTGTCGTGAGCAAGTTTCGGGGTCTCCATTCAGGTTGCGTGTTGCGTCGCCATCATGAAGACCGACATGCAGTCAAAATTGCAAGTGTCGCAATTTTAGGATGCTACAGGCCCTTTTCAATAACATCCTTGAATGTAGACAAACAAGCTTTTCTGAGATCATAGCCAATAGCCTTGTTAACGTTTTGTGTGAACATTTCTACCATTTGTTTTTGTGGGATTTCGCAAGAGCATCTACTAGCTAGGTTTCTCCATCTCTGTAAAAATGTTGCGAAAGATTCTCCTTCCTTTTGTTTAGTATTGCACAAGGTAGTAACTGAGACATCTATTTCTATGTTGTAAGAGAAATGCTGAATGAATGCCTCTGCTAAGTCGCCCCATGACTTAATACCAGGAGGTAATTGAGAAAACCATTCCATAGCTTGATTGCCTAAACTCTGTGGGAACAACCTCATCAAGCATGTTTCTTCTGCCGCTACCTCAATGCAAGCTGTGAAGAATTGTCTTATATGTGCCTTGGGGTCTCCTCTCCCTCTATATTTGTCAAATTTTGGTGTCACAAAGTGTGCAGGAAACGGAGGCATTGGAATGCTCTTATCAAAGGGATAAGGACATATATCTCTCATAGTGTATGTAGGTTTTGATGTACTCATTTCCTCCATCTTCTTTTGTAGATATCTAATTTGTTGCTCCCAATTATTCTTGGGAGGAGATTGATTTCTTGTAGCATACCCCATGTTTGAAACACCCATTTGAGGAGGAGCTTGTTGCATGTATGGATGATACTGATCGTAGACATGTCCATATGGAGGTCTATATTGTTGCGGTATATATGGGGCACTTGGCATAACTTCTTGTTGGGGAACCCCATATCTGTTTTGTGCATATATACCATATTCAATAGGCCTTTCATTTTCCATTGTGTTGCCCCCAATTTTGACATGAGGTCTCCTTGTGTCAAAATTTTGAGGATGTCCTTGAGTATCTACTTGTTTTGATTGATCCATACCTTGAGCATGTGATTGAGCATATCTGTCTACATAAGGCCTCCATGATGGTCTTTGAGTGTAAGTATCATATGTTTGAGCTTGTGTATGTGGGATTGCTGGTTTTTGAAGCAAAACTGATGGTGACTCTGGCATCATATTCGGTCCTCTATTTCCTCCACTATTTGGTCTCCTTTGATCCATGTTGGGTTGAGTTTGTTGTGAGGGTCGACTTTCCATAAGTTGAGACATGTCAAAGTCATGAGGTATTTTAACTCCACTTTGTGCCATCATGTGTAAAAAGTACTGTCGATCTCTCCTCATTATCTCTTCAACCAATCTATTGAAATGAGGATTCATTATGGATTCTTCTATGTCTATTGATAGTATTGAAGAGTTGTCAACATTGTCGTTGTGTGTAGCATTGTTGTTTATAGTATTTGTGCTTTCCACATTTGGATTGTTTCTATAAACATCCATGTCTGGTAATGTAGTGTGCTTAGGATTGAAGAATAAATCATTGTCATACTCATAAGAACTCATGTTTGCGGATTCTTGAGCTTCTTTAGCTATTCTCCTAGATTTTTGAAGGCGTGTTTCAACCATGAACTAGGTATTTGACCAAGATGTGAGAGACTAGATGAAAAATATGAAAAGAGTATGGAAGACCAAGAGTTGTATGGAGTGTAAATGAATCTGAGGTGTACTTGCAATGTCCAAAGTGTAAGACCCAGCATGTAAGTAGTAGAGTAGGTGTGACTTCCAAAGAGAGGATCGTTTCTCTTGATGAGGTAAGCTGACCTTGACTCTAAGTAAGACCAAATGAGACCCAAAGGTAAGAAACCTTGATGAGGGACCACTTAGCAAAGTGTAGTAGTATGTAGTGTGTTGAAAGAGTATAGTGAGGACAAGCAAGTGACCTTTTTGACTCAAGTTTAGACAAGTATGAACGTAAAGTGAGATATGAAGCAATGATGGACTGTAAGAAACCTTAGAACAGGTTGAATGCTAGATGAAACCTGAAGAGACAACCTAGGAAGCTCAAGTATGCCGAAACTGATTTCCTTTGTTTGCTGGACTGTTAAAGTTTTCAATTCCTGACATAGACGCCTCTGTATACTTCACAGACGCGATTCCCAGACACAAACGGTTCTTTGTTTGATGCAGACGCGGATAAAAATACAAACATTATTCTGCCCTTCAAAGACGCTCTTAGATGATGTAGACGCGGTTAAAACAGACACAGACGCGTTTCTGTAACCTTAGTGCAATTTTTCCAATATGTGAAGTTGTTTTGTTGTGACCAAATCCGACTGTTTGACTGTTTTTCGTGACAAGAAGACACATTGTTGATGACTCAATGTTTGCAAACTATTTAGACTCCAAAAGTGTGTTGTTTGATGTAAAAAGTTTTGCATACACTTGAAGACACAAAAGACATAATGTTTTGTTGTTTTGTCTTGAATGTTTGAGTGTTTAGCATAAGACAAGCACAAATCTTAGGGCTGGCCAAGACAATAGTTGTTGATCCCACATAGAGTTTTACCCCCGAGGCTACGCTATTCAGAGCGGATACTTAGATGCTTGACCTCACTGGCTCCACCCTCGGCACTCACTTCTCGGGTCAGCCAAGCATCAGTCCCCATGAAAACTCCCCATGGCGAACTTTGTATCTCTACTAAGAACTGTATGTGTGTGGGCCGCTACCAGAGGTCCGACCTCCTGCCCCAACAACTAGAAGGATTTGGGCTTCTAAAACAAAAAGGTGCTAGTAAGGGCATCCGCTCGTGTGGCCATACATGCGGCACTTTCAGCTCTGTAAATACAGAAGGCTCCCAGCCGGTAGGGGTTACACCCTACAAATGATCAAATAAATATGATCAAACGGGTTTATGGGGAGACATAGTGTCGGTATGAACTAATCAGCACACGTTATTCATAGTTTTCACCATGAATACATTTGATTATAGTGGTTTGGATGAGGTGGGTTTTCCTCGCTACCACTTGGGTCGTTCTCTTCTCACTAGTAGTCCTAATGACCACACGGGAAGATAGGCCCTCTAAAGATTAAACAAAAAGAGCCTATTGCTCAAGACACAAAAGACAATGATTCAATTTTAGTGCACCAATGGAAGTGTTTGCTAATCTATGAAAACAAGGCACACAACAAAATTACAAAACCCTAGCCAAGGCCCTGCAACAAGATTATTAGTAGTTTGGGTTGTTTCAAATGATAACCCCTTCCTGCAAGCACACAAGTTAGGTAAATTTTAGAAAACCCAAAAAGACTTTGTGAAAAGGGGCCTTCAACAAAAACGTTTTTGCCTCCAAAGCAAGCTGCACAAACTTGGTTAGCTAGGTCTGCAAAGGTTAGCCGAAAATAAACTAGATCTGAAACTCTAAGTATGAAATTCGAAAACCCGAATCAAAGAAAATTGTGAAATTTGCAAAACAGAAAGCACAGACGCAGTTATACCAGACACAGACGCGTCTGTATTACACAGGCGCGGTTCTATGATGCACAGACGCGCTCAGATGACACAGACGCTTTTCCGGAACACAGACGCGATAATATCAAGCACATACGAGGTTTTAATTCACAGACGTGGTTCCAGAATCCTGCAAAAAATAAAATCTAGCAAAAACACAGGCGCAGTTCACGATATTGCAGATGCTTCTGAAACACAAAAACGCGATCCGAACTCTCGCAGACGCAGAAAAACCTAAAATGTCGTCGAAAATTGTCCGATCTACAACTTCAAAAATGCAAAATCTGCAACAAAAATATTAAATGCAAAGGGACAAGAGTCCCACCGGGCGTGCCAAAATGTTTATGGTGAAAATGGATAACAATAATAACAAAATTGAAAGGCTAAATGAATTCAACCACCAAATCCTAGCCTAACAACAACAAAGATCCACCATAACATATGAAGATTACCTAAGACAATGCAAATAACTCAAAATCACAAAGATTATACCATCACATGTCCAATAGGGTTTTGATCTCCATTCTTCCTATCTCCATTGATCTTGCTTGATATATTTGCTCTCAGATTTTTATATGCACAAGAGCTCAACAAAGAACGGAATGTGGTTGCAAGTAGGATCGTAGTGTAGCCAAGTACTCCAAAATCAGTCATTAGGGTTTGACAATGAAGAAAGCATCTCCTTAAATAGAAGACACAATATGAAATGGAGGGTTAAGATTGAGAGGTGTAAAAAGAGAGGTCGACTAGGATTAGAGGGTAGGTAAAAGAAATAGTAAAATAATGAAAGAGGTAGGTAGTGTATGAATTAAGAGATGAATGACATGTGTCATGTGTAGAAAAAGCTAATGAATTAATTAAATAAATAAAGATTTATTTAATTAATAGAAGAAGTAGGACAATTAAATAAATAAAATATTTATTTAATTTAGGAAAGGGATAATTTAAATAAATAAATGTATTTATTTAAATGAGAAATAAGGCTAGAAGAGGATAAATGAATTAATTAAATAAATAAAAATTTATTTAATTAATAGAAGAATTAGGCTTAGATAATTAAATAAATAAAATATTTATTTAATTAAACATGACAATTTTGAGTGTCTACAGTTTCATTTAAAATTTAAAAAAATAAAATTTAGTTTATTTTGAGAATCTGAATTGATTTGCATATGTAAAAAGGAACAATAGAATAAAAATGTTGCTTATATATCTAGATTAATTTTCACTTTTAATTCAATTTCACTAAATGATATTCTATCTGACCAATTTCTACTAATGTTGTGCATAAATGAATTCTCAACATCTTCAACACAATTTTCTGGTATTTGAAATCCAACTAAATACCTTACTTTACTTATTTATTTATTCAAATTTTAATTATAATTACATAAATACCTTGCTTTACATATTTATTTATTCAAATTATAATTTTAATTACAATATCAATTCAATCTCTAAATCATAACGTTTACTATTGTTTAGGTATTAATCATAGTAGTAAAATTATTTAAAGACATACTTGAAATTATGATAAGTTCAATAATTCATTATTTACTGTTTATTTTTCTATTTTTAAAAACATTCTTATAAACATTTCTAATTGATAAATCTTATTTATTCTTTATTTATATTTTTATCAATATTCTAGTTAAATATATACAATAAATTGGAATTCACATAGGTATTCAAATGAGTTTTTGGGTATTGAAATTAGTGTCGAAGAGTATACCGATTTTTGGTACATAACATTTTATACACTGCTCGTCTCATGTTGTTGACGCATTTTCCGCAATTTTATTTATACATTAAAAGTTTTATAGTGGAAATATTACATGTTAATAATTGTACGTGAATAATATTTTTGCTTACCTCACTGGGTACATCATTCAGGGATAGTGAAATTTAAATTACTCTCCTCAAAAAATCTGAATCCTCTTCGAACACTTAATCTATGCATTGCATACCATAAACGAGGACCACGTTGTCTTCCACAAGATACTTTGGACAATGTGACACGATACCACTGCCGTGCCCGTCAATACTTCAATTTGTTATAACAAGCTCGAATTCGGATTTGCAAAGCAGGGAGCACCATTTTCAGCTGCTCATTGGAATCCTATCTACAATGGCCCCTTCTTCTGATTGCACAAATCCATCCGGCGAGCACAGGCAGAAGCATCATGTGGTCATGTTTCCATTCATGGCGCAGGGCCACATCATTCCCTTCTTCCAGCTTTCCAAACTCGCCGCTCGAACCGGATTCACCATCACCATCGTTAGCACTCCTCTCAACGTTCAGGCCTTAACACCCACAATCCAATCTGCTCGCCAAAAAGACTCCTCCCTCGACATACGCTTAGCGGAGCTCCCTTTCTCCAGCGCCCATCATGGCTTACCGCCGCGTTCAGAGAAAACTGACTCGCTGCCTTATTCACAGGTCCTTACTCTCATGGAAGCCGCAGAGTATTTGCAGCCGCATTTCGAGAATCTTATCCGCAGGATCTGCGCAGAAGATGGCTGCACTCCGCTCTGCATCATCAGCGACATGTTCCTGGGTTGGACCCAAGACGTCGCCGACATGTTTGGAATACCCAGAATCTTTTTCCTCACCTGTGGCGTTTATGGCACCTTGCTTTATTACTCTATGTGGAATCATTTGCCCCATACCAAGACTGACTCAGAAGAGTTTACTCTCCCGGATTTGCCTCACGTTTCTTTGCATCGATCTCAGCTTCCCACTAACATAAAAATGGCAACAGGAACGGATTCCTGGAGCTTGTTTCAGGCTCGCCATATATCCCGCAATGTGCGCAGCTGGGGATTTATATGCAATTCCTTCGAACAGCTCGAGCACCGCTATTTGGAGCACCTCAGAAAATCCACCGGCAGGCCCGTGTGGGCGGTTGGTCCTGTCCTTCCGCCAGAATTTCTTTCTTCCAGTCAATCTCACGCTGTTCGTGATCAGTTATTACAAGGTAAGGAAGCAAACGGAACCAGCGATGCCATTTCCTGCTTGCAGTGGCTCGATTCTCAGAAAGTTTCGAGTGTGCTCTACGTTTCTTTCGGCTCGCAGAACACGATCTCTGCGTCGAATATGAAGGAGTTGGCACTGGGTTTGGAATCAAGCGGGCAGCCTTTCATATGGGTAGTGAGGCCGCCGCTTGGCGTACCTTCAACTGCGGAGTTTTCGTCAGATTTTCTTCCTGATGGGTTTGAAGAGCGAATGAAGACCAAAAATCAGGGATTGGTTATGAAGAAATGGGCGCCCCAGCGTGAGATTCTGTCCCATCCTTCGAGCGGAGGATTTTTGAGCCACTGTGGATGGAATTCGACGCTGGAGGGTCTGAGCCAGGGCGTTCCCATCATTGGATGGCCCATCGCAGGAGAGCAGTACTTCAATTCGAAGCTTCTAGAGGAGGTCGGCGTTTGTGTGGAGATTTGCAGAGGAAGCGAGGGAGAATTGAACAAGGAGAAGGTGGAGAGGACGGTGAAGGTGTTGATGTCGGAAAAGAAAGGCGGCGGGATGAGAGAAAGAGCTGCGGCCATGAGAGACGCTGCCAGAAAAGCGGTAAGAGACAGTGAAGATGGAACCGAGAAAGGCTCGTCCATGCGTGACGTTGACGACATGATACAAGATATTCTTGCCACTTCTCGCTTGTGTCAATCTCTGTAAACCACGATAAGCATTCAAGCTAAGTTTCATGTTTAGACAATTGGTCCCGGACTTCGATCAGCTCACCATTTCAAATCAAATGATGCCAATGTTGACTGCGATCTATTTGCAATTAATTAATTAAAGTGCATATATATTTAAGCCGATAGGCTTTCAGTGGGGGCATTTATGCCCGGAAAATTGTTAGTGCGTCGGTAAATTGTTATTCCGATCGTCGGATCGGGAGAAACGGGTGACCATTTTCCGTGGTCTGGCAAGCTTAATTGTAAGTGGTACGTTAACTTCATGTGAAATTTATTAGGAAGTAAGTATATTGTACCATGGGAGCTCGAAAAAACTGGATGCTATTTTCAATAAAATGGCTTGGGAAAGGTGAATCTACAAAGAATTAAAAACCCTGTTATCTCTTTTTCCTCTATGAGAATGAAATATACCTCATCATCTTGGCACTCATGAATTTGCTAGCTCCAGGTAAGGATTCTCCATTTTCCATCTGGATTACACTCTATGGACAATGTAATATTATTGAGTCGCCGACTTTCGTGGGGATAAAAAAAGAATTTGTAGTTTTTTTCCTATTCTCCTTCCTATATCCTATATCCTATATCCCCAATTATTACCTAATTATTCAGATTAGAAGCAGTTTTCCTAGTTGAAACACAAGGATCTGTCTTTTGTTTTAATTATAAAAGAGTGGCATTTGAATAACAAGGCGGTTTATTAGATGCATACGGTTAGGAATAACTTTGTAGTTAAGATTGTAGGTTATGAGAGTTTTAGTCCGGTGCAAGGTATTCTACTAATAAATATTTGAGGCAAAATTACTCTGTCACTTTGTGCAAAAATAAGGCAAAGCGATTGAGCATAGTTTTATAAAAATGTGAAAGTATTTTCTTCTTAAATTATCTTTTAACTTATTTTTAAACTTTTGCTTTATTTTTTATGAGTATTGTGAATTCCAGATTTAATTTTGAATTCTGATAGCTTATAATAGATATAAATTTGTATTTTGTGCTCATCTTCAATTGTTATTACTGTTGCAGCTTGTGTATCTAGAAGCATTAAGGATTTGTATGTTTAAGGTCTGTGGTCCTGCTGCAAATCTTTTTAGTTAAACATACGTCACTTTTAGTGGCCAATAGAAACAAGAATACCTTTATTTGAATGAGAGGTGTGTTTACAAAACCCATGGTTTGAAAGTTTGTGACTTTTCCTACTCCTCCAAAAATTACATGTCTTATTTGTGAGTGGTATGTTTTCCTCTCTTTAATTAATTTTTATTTAATAAAATTAAATGTGACTATTGTCTATCCATTGCCACTAGCATCATTTGCCTAAAGGAAGCCACTTGCCTATAGAAATGCAACATTTGTCATAGACTAGATGATTCTATCTGCAAGTATTTTTGTTTTGGAAAAGCATGAGATATTTTGATCCCCTTATGAGCCATTGTAGTGGCAATGCCGATATTGTAAATTGACTATCTGGGAGCAAGAGAGAAAAGAAAAATGCATATAGAGTAATGGAGTTACTAAAAATATGCAAGGAATTAGATGTTTTATTTTTAGTCTAGAGTTGTCATTGTTGTTGACGAAAAACATGGTTGAACTTATTATCTAAGAGATTAAAATTAATTAATTTGTTCTTTTTAACTACAAAACAACAATGAAGGCACACACTGAATAGTTTGCTAATCATTTTCTTGACTTCTACTCAGGCTTTTTAGGCAAGTGCTTTTAAAAAATCTGACTTGGAGAAAGCATTATACATTGCTGGCGGACATTGCAGGTACTTTCATATTGTAAAATGAAAATAATTTCTATTATATCAATTTTAATTTTAATTCTAATTTAATATTAATTTTATCTACAAAATTAACAAAATAATTTTCTTTTGTACGAACTATTTTCTATTAATTACATAATTACAATATTAAATCATAATTTTTCTATAAATGTTTATTTTTTAGCCGATTCATGGAAAAAATTATACACTAATCATTTCCAACTTCTACTCAGGCTTTTTAGGCAAGTGCTTTTTCTGAAATCTGACCTCAAGAAAGCATTGTGCATCGCTAGAGGACATTGCAGGTAGTTTCATATTAGCCATGCTTTGACCAACATATTTGTTGTATAGTTATCTCAAGGACATAATATTTTTAGGTATAGTAGAATGCAAATGCAAATAATTGATGAATCTTGTCTTCTGGTTCTGATTTTGAGTTTTACAACTTTGGTTTGAATTTTAGTGAGTGCTATATCTCTGCAAAGAGCATACTACAAAGAGACTAGACAGCTAAAGATAGCCCCATGAATGTTAAGCCTGGATACATGGCTATAGGTTTTAGCTTTCAATATAAAACTCCTTGTATGAGCGTACTGGTGATAATTAGGATGACAAAACAAAAACAAACCAGTAAACAAGACTGCACAAGAGAATAAGAATCCTAAATAATGGTTGGCTATTGTAAGATGGGGATTGTAGTAAGATCGCTCAAACATTGCTATTAGTGCATTTTTTTTTAAAATCCGTTGTATATAATGTTTCATATTTTGGGCAAAATATTCAAAATTAAACACATAACACAACTAATTATTGATAAATATTTGGAAAATATTGAAGATAAATCAAATCGTGATGTATATGTTCATTATTATTTTTTAATTGGCACTTCTAACAGCTGTGTGCAACCAACATTAAAAAATAGTCATAAATTAAATATAGAAAACAACTGATAATTGATTTAGTAAAATGTGAAGGTATTTGTTGCATTGGGGTTGAAAGCTTTTTATCACCTTGAGCTGATCATAACCAAAAAAAACCTTTACATGCATAGATTTTTTTCCTGCTCAAAATTAACATATCACAATAATTTCTAGGATCATTATTACTGTTTTAAGATATTTATGAGTTTCATGTTTCATTATGTCATTGCACATATCTACAAAATCACTACGTTTTGGACGGGAACTTGATGCTATGCATCTCTTGTTTATTCATGCTTTTATTTTATGTGTTTAAGATTTTAGTTGCTCTTTTAGAGTCTAACATTATCTTTTATCAGAGAACTAGTCTTTAATATTTTTCATATTCTTATGAACTGAAGTGATCTGTTTGTGTCACTGGTGGATGTTTAATATTATTAGCTAAAATGAAACCTTGTTGGGTTGTTCAGCTATAAAGTCAATTTTACTAGCAAACTACAACTAGATTGATGTCATCTTTCATTTTCAATCATTTGAGATAGAAATTTTTTTCAATGGTTACCTTTCTAGGTCACGGGCTTCTATACTAATAAGTGGCTAGGATGATCATAACATGACCCGAAGGGGTTGTGTTGCACACCACACACATTTACTTTGCTTAGATTCTAGGTTTTTTAAAGTTGTCTTCACCTAAGTAACATTTGACTTGCATTAGGTTGAATCCCTTTTATTGGCATGTGATATGGGTGGTTAAAAGTTAAATTGAGCCTTAGTAAGTCACATGAAATCTCTTTACACATCTAGTGAATACATATTCATATTGTATATGTAAACCATGAAGTTTTCAAGACCATTTTTGTTGACTAGGAGCAGAAGTCTTTTGTAAGATCTGAATTTCAAAAACCACTTTCTAGAAAACTAGATTTTTCAAAATGCCATATATTCTGTGTGGTTGGAAACCAACTCCATATCAATTGAGAAAACTTAACATTTGCACTCAAGTTATATTTTTAGTTTCATCACGTTTGTCTTCAAGCATATTTGTAAACTTAGTATGTATGGTGCTATAGAAGTATTTGAGAGAAATGCGTGCCTTTAAAATGATCGAGGGCTTCCTTAGAGAAAATATGAAGGACAAATACCGTGCATTACTCTTGTTTAAAATTTAAATAAATTCTTCTTGTTTAAAGTCTCGAGCAAAGAATTTTTTAGACCTCATGAAAAATGCAAGGGAGCTTATAATTTGGAATAGGCACCTTGCTCTCTTTAGAAATACGTGTGATTTTTCTATGCTTATTATTCTATTTTTACTAATTGTCTCAAGGTTCTTTAGAGGAGAGGTGTGTCAACTAATTTTATATGATCGTATTTTGTGATAATATTTTTTGTATTTAATATAGGCAATGTTGCTAAGATCATACTATTACTTTCTAAAATCTTCATGTAGAGTTTGGGTTGTAACTCAATCTGTATGACATTCAAAAGAAATTTACAAGCTTTGTCTATCATTATATTGAATTTCATCCCTTTAGGTGAGCAACAAATTTTAAGCTTTGTATTTGTGAATAAGTAGGGTTTCTAATTTTGGTTTTCTGAAAGACTATACTGGTTCTATTTGAGTTCCATACATATTCAAACTTTGGAAGTGAATATATATCTATGATATTTCTAGTAGTAATACCTAATCTGTAATTAGTGTGGTGGTGCATTTAAGGGTAAGATGAATTAAATTCCATGCTCTTTTTTTGTTGATGCCAATCAACATAAAATTATGATAATATATAAGAAAATGTTTACAATTTTTTTAAAGCATGTAATTTGTGCAACTGTGACTCAAATATATCATGATCATTAGGATGTTGGGTTTTGTTGTTCATTTAGCTGATATGTCAAAAGAATATGTTATTGAATCAAATTCTCTTTACATATGGGAGTGCAATAGGTATCTTTAATTTGTTCAACTGGTAAGGTTAGGTATTTGATAAGAAAATGATGAGGACTACCTAGTATCAAGATATTCTAATAGTATTCACTTATAATGGTTGGTGGAATAAGGATATAGAAAGATCAGCAAGTTATGCCCGTTAGTGATGTAGAACATGATAGTCATTATGACAAGGTCATATTGATCAACAAGATGTACAATTTAAGATTCCTATGGATAGATCTCTATGTTACATGGTATGCATTTAGAAACTAAATTTTTGTTTGTTTTTGAATCATTGTACAATACACATATTGTTGCAATGTTCCTATTCTTTTTTCACTCTAAAATCATCCATTACTTTTGAAGTGGAATTTTCTTTAATAAGTTAAATCCTTTTTCTTAAGCACAAAATTTATCTAATTTCTAGAGTTACCATTCTTGAGGCTGTGATTAATTTTTCTTTGAGTCTTGGTCGTTGTTGTCTTGCACCTGCAACTGATTTAAGGTCTGAAATATTTTTTATATCCATATTTGCATTGGTGAAATCCTATACAATTGTATCTATATATCTAAATACATCTTAAAAAGCTTGTACATTAGATGTTACAACTTATTTTTTCATACTAGAATTACTTTAGGAACATCTAGCCTTCTTATCATAACCAAAACATGCACTTATATAGAATAAAGAGATTCTTTCAGATATTTGGAGCACATACTTTTATTGGAGCCAATGGAATCTTGATTGAGGTCAAAGAAAGGAAAAAGTTGAATCCAGCGAAGGTCACGGTTTTATAATTTTGCTTAAATAAGGGACCCTCCAAATTTCTTCAGCTCTTGCTATTTAAGTTTTCTGAGGTTATTAGGTAAACACAGAACCATTAACCTATTATCTTTTTAATACACAATTATTTTCTTTAAATATCATTGCTAAAGGAAGGAATATTTATGTTCATGATTAGGGTTATAGTTTAAAAGGAATTTTTGGCATATTATTATATGTATATCTAATTGCTTATATTTTATATTGAACTAATTTTGGATATGATGAAGCATTGTTAATTATGAAATCTAATTGATAATTTTTATATGAATTTTATGTTTCAATCTTAAATTTTAAGAATTATTAACATTGACTTTTAGTGACTAAGTTTTAATTAATTTTCATTTAGAATCATAAACACAAAAAATAATAGAATTGTTTTGAATTAAAATTAATAAAGGTAAAATTCATAAAGAAAATATAAAACAATGATTATCAATGTTTGGGAAAATCATGTTTTTGCCTACTATGTCCACTACATAGAAACTCAACTGCACAGACATGACCAGTGACCAGAGACAAAGAAGACACTTTTACAAATTTACGACAAGAAACTATTGCTTAGAAGTTATAAACTATATCTAGATACAATTCAAACCAGATTTAGGATCCATACCTTTAAGGATGTTTTGCCTACTAAAGGTAAAAAACAGTAGCCTTGGCCTATGCGTTCGTCATAGAAATCAAAAGATTTCAAAATGAAAATGAAGCTAAATGAAAAAGCTTCATATTAAGCTATTGTAAAGACTAATTATATAAAACTAAAGAAAATTAAAATCTCTTCCAAATGTCATTTTTACTTTTAGCTTCCCCAAATTCACTAATCTTTACATATAAAGTGAATTAAGACAACGATGAAGACTAAACAACATAATACTTAAATGGTGTTAAAGCATGAATGCAAGTTCCCAAAGCAAGGTGAGAATAATTAATCTGCTCCATCTTTGAGTTTTTGTCCACCATTGTTTGTTTTTGAAGCTCTTTTACTGCACAATTAAGATGAGTAAAATCTTTAGAAAATAAGACAATGAAATTATCTAGAATACAAAAACATGGACAAAATACATATGTTCCATAAGGGATAAAATACTCAATATCAAAGCAAACAATTAAGGTCCAAACAAGTTAACTTGCCAGCAAGATCAACTAAACCAATTTTGACACAAAACTTATGATCGATATTGATTATTTTGTTGCCTTTTGACAGTGATTCTATTTTTTCATGTAAATTACTTAGTAAGTAGGCATGTCTTACCTGCTATTCTTTCTACTGTTAACTCTAAGTTGGGGATTGATCTCCCATCTTGTGATGTTGTGGGTTCTGATTTTGATGTTGTCAGGATTACTTTTGAGATGTTGATGCTAGTCTAAAGAAGAAAGACAAGATAATTATCTAGGTTTTTTGTTGATCATAAAGATGAAACCAATAAGGGTAACAATAATATCTTAGCTATAAAAGGTGTTAGAGAGTCCTCCAAAAATAATTCTTAAATCTGTATTAATTGAATCTGTTAGAGACTAATATTTTTTCTGGTTGTTTGATCTATTAAATTCTCTTACTGAATTTTATATTTTGTAGCTTGATGGTGATTGCATGTGCATTGACTGCATTCTTAAGCTTTGTAAACATGGGTAACAATTGAATACCACATTATCATTGATCTAGATTCTCAACATGTGCTTTATTATCATTACAACTCATGAATTTTTCTCTTAGTATGATGTGAATTTGTTCGTTGTGTTTGTATTGAAATGAACTACAATTTCGAACATAATAGAATCCAATGTTACTCATTAATGGAGGAAATAAATTTCTTTTTGCAAAACCTAGTTTCTAGGTTTTAATCATACTCAGTACATCATTATTATTGTATGTAAGGAAATTTTACTGTTGCAAGACTATTCTTTGGAGACCCTTTGTTGTATATCATGTTGAAGAATCTTGACGATATATTACTATTTCCAAATATTCAAAGTTCTGATATCAAACTACCTTGAAAAATCTATATAACAATTAATACTATATGTAAGTTTCCTTGTCAACATGTCACTTTTGTGTTGTCAAATGATAATTGGATATTATGTCACTTTAAAAAATCTATGTGTTGTTATCTATTACCGAATTGGAGATCACATTTTTCGTTGTTTAAGTAGCATATGAATTTTGAAGACTATCAAATCTATCTGTGAGTTGTGCAACTATTATGCAAACATATTCAGAAACCATGTAATTGTGGATGAGACTTTTCAATGTTGTGCATTTTTTTTATCAATGAAATTTGTTAATAAATATAATGGAATTACTAAAAAAATACAACTTTGTCAATAAATATAAGAGAATTGCAATTAACAATTGATATTTCAATTTATTTTAAAAAAAGGTTTTGGAAGTCCAAATTATTATTCAATATTTTGTTTTACATAAAGTTCAAAAGCTTTTTATTGTATGTTGCCATATTTGAGCTTTTCATTGTATATTTGCCAAAACTGAGATATTAAGATATTATAATATATTTTTCTTTACAACTTACTTTTATTTGACCACAATGTTTAACAGAATGAATTGTAACTACAATATATTTGACATTTTGACTCAAACTTGCTTTACTATATTACAATTTCCCAAATAGTGGATCCAAAATCCCCTTTTAAGCATTATCCTCGTCTTATTATACTTCACTAATAAATAAAATGATCAAATGTATGATTCAATTTTAAAGGTGCCCATCTTCCACTTTCAGAAACCCCACCTATCGGCTTCCTGTTGTGCGCACATTGCGTGCAACTGCTAGTTACTTGGTAGCAGCATGCCATAAAGATCTATATGTTGTGTTTGTTAGCGTTCCGTACTTATAATTAAAAAATATTCAAAATAAAAAAAATTAAAAATTCACAAATTTTTAAATCATCCTTTTATTTAGTCAATAATTCATTATGATGTAGAATTTTTATTTATTTTTGGATGGATGTCAATTTTTCATCATTATTTTTATTGTAAAAAAATAAAGCTTTTTTTTGTGTTTCTTTAAAAAAATCATGTGAAATCTTGTTAAATATTAGAATTTATATGTTATATCATGTGCTTCATTTGTGATGTTGACAATCATGATACAACACATTTACCACTTTTCACTAGTCTTAATCTTTATAAACTATGGTAAACATTCAAATAAATTTTAATGTTTAATGATAAAATTTGAATGCTTTACCATTTAAAATCATACTATCTTGCCCATGTCATGTTGTGCCAAGCATGTCAACCCAATAGAATTTTTTTCTTTACAATCTCCTTTCCCCATAATGCAAGACTATTTATCGCTAACTATAAATATATACTTCTTATCTAGACCAAGAACTCTCTTGTAGAAGAACTACTATTACACCATAGCTTTTAGATTAAATATATGTTATTACAATCTTGATTTACACAATTTTGCAAAGAACAATTACACAAATTATATATTATATAGATTATATTGTTATGCTATAACCAAAGTTTTTGTTCATGATTTTGTACTAGAAGATATATGCCCAAGACCATGTTATTCTTGTCAAAATCATAGAAACCATGTTTCTAATCACTTCTTGACATGACACTAAAATAGGGTTTGACTTTATCATAACTATGAAATAATGTTCACATTGTAGAATCTGCACAACAATAAATTACAATACATCTTTATTTCATTTTCAGAATGTACATGTGATCATGAACATTGTTGCAAAGAATCCAATTAGTCTATTGCTTCTATGAAAGATTTTCATATTTACCAATTGTGGTGTACAATAAAATACCTATTGCATATTTAAAAGAAAATGTTATGGTATATCATCACTTTAGTGCTTTTTCAGTGATTGCGATTGTACAATGTTCAAATGTTATTTTATTGGATGAAGAAGATAAATGGATTATTTTTTATTTGTTTATTATATAATTCATAAGAAAATTTTAGTTTCTATTTGTGAAGATATCTTCAAACTTGAAAGTGAGAATTTTTTGTTACACTATTTGATAAAGAATTAAGAAAAAATACATGGATGAAGGCTCCAGTGATTCTTTGATGTTAGAAGTACAACCTAATAATTTTTTTGGTAAGGATAAAATTGATACAAAAATATAAAAAATCTTAGGGTATATCTTAAGGTCTTATTAACACAAAATTGAAGTGTCAGAATTGTTTGAAAAGGGGCAAAATTAAGTAGTGTGTGCTTAGAAAAAAATATTAGATGTTGACCCTTTTATTAAGAAGTCTTTGAATGACTAACTTAATAGTGATGCAAAGTTGAAGCGAGGACAAGGGACCAATGCGGGAGCGGGAGAAGGGAGTGAATTTGAATTTGAACATAGGACAGGGCGAGAAAACCTGCAATGGATAGGCAAACCAGGGAGAGGGTGGAAAGGATGAATCTCGGGACTACCCTGATTCCTCTAAGCCAAATGGAAAGGGTTCGGTGGATGGGGACCCACAAGCTGGGGAAAAGCCTCTTGATCCTGATGGGGGGAATGGAGATTCATGTGCTGGAGACATCCCAAGGCAAGGACCTCTTCGAAGGGACAACAATCGATCGTGGACTTCTCTATTTGATTTCAAACCAAGTGGAAAGTCCTTTCTCCCTCTAGTTCGTAATATCTAAGGGTCAGAAAAGGGTAGATTTGCTATTGAAGTTCCAGACCCAGTGATTGAGCGTAACATTAACCTTATGAAAATGACTTTGGTTGGAAAAATTTTGGGCCCAAGGCCGAATATTGATGTCATCAAGGCATTTGCTAAATGTAAATGGGCGCTTAAAGGTCAAGTGGAGATCACTGCTATGTTAAAAGATACACTGTCGATGGCCTTTTCATGTGAGGAAGACATGTCAAGGGTGCTTTGTGATGGTCCTTGGTTGATTGGAAAATCAATGCTTGCATTGCAAAAGTGGTCGCCTAAGATAAACCTAAATGAATCTTTTTTTTTGTACAAGCTCCTGTTTGGGTTAGATTGTCGGGCCTTCCCCTGGAGTTCTGGGTTGAAGATGTCTTTAAAGGAATCGCTAGTTCCCTTGGGGAACTCTTATCTATGGATCCTATCACAAAAACTAGAAGAAGAGTTAACTTTGCTAGGATTTGTGTGGGAGTTATGCAAGGCACAAATATGCCCTTATCTATCGAGATTAACTCCAGATTGGGGAAGTGGATCCAACCTAGGGTATATGAAAGTGTCCCTTTTGCATGTTTTCACTACAAAAAATTGGGGCATACTACTAGAAAATGCCCTCTACAGGTCGTCAAAGAGAAAGAGAAGAAAGACAAGATAACACAATGGAGAGCAAAAAAACTTGCTAAGCAACCAGAGATTATTGAAAAGGAGAAAATGGTAGAAGATGCCCAAAATGTTATTATCCCTAACACCTTCGAGCAATAGGGGAACATTAATGTGGAAAACCTAGAAAACCAGATGCTTGAAGAAGGGAAAGAGGATCAAATAAGAAAAGACGAGAGAGAACAACAAAGCACCAATCAAGAGGAACAACAAAGTGATAACTTGGAAGATGGAGAAATATAGGTGGTGTTATAGACCAAGGAGGAAGCGGATTTAAATTGCATTATGGAAAACACTAATAGAGATGGCCCTAGATCCAACTATGAGGAAACCCAAAGGTGTTTGATCCTTGGAGGGATCTCATTGTCAGAATCACAACAATCGGTGGATATGGAGAAACCTACCTTCCAGCAATCCCCAATGACCTCACTTCTTAATATAAGTGCTAAAAGGGTCGAGGTTGATGATGTCAAGTAGAAGACAATCACCTAGAACATCCAAGAGGAAGATAGTCTGATTAATAAAGTACCAGAACAAAATAAAGTTGGAAAAAGGGGCCAAAATCTACCCCTTAGGCTACTCTAGTCAAGACAAGAAATCAGACTAAAGCCGATACGAGTTTTATCCCCTCTCCTCCTAGAAGAAAATCAGCAAGCTAGATCAAAGATAAAGAGGCAAGCAAGAGTATGGTAGCTAGTACTCAAATGACCATCTATGAGGTATGCTCCCTAAAAAGAAAAAGAAAATTGTTTCATGGAATATACATGGATTGAATAGTCTACATAAATAGGATGTTCTTAGAAATTTAGTTAAAGAGAATAAATCAAACATTGTTCTTATCCAAGAAACTAAAATGACTAAAGAGAAAGTTTAGAAGATTAAGCTTTTTAAGGATGGGGGAGTTTTAGGAGGTAGCTCAAATGGTGCTTCTGGGGGCATTGCCATTTTCTGGAATGTAAGGTGTGTTATTGGGGTACTTGTTAAGCAGGATAGAAATTTGGCCTTTGTCAGGTTTCATCATTTAGGGGATGTTACCTCATGGCTCCTCACTAATATTTATGCCCCTAATAATAGACTTGGTAGATGTAAATTTTGGAAGAAGTTGGAGGCCATTCGGTCTCTTTTTAAGGATGAAATGTGGATGGTCATGGGGGGACTTCAACACCCCTCTCTGTGACAAAGAGAATTTTGGAGGTGTCCCCTCTCAGATAGAAAGTAGAATGGATTTGTTGAACTTCATCAATAACCAAGGTCTACATGATATTGATCTCCAAGGTGGGCCAATTTTACCTAGACCAACTGTAGGGCGGGGGAAGATCTTATTCAAGTTAGACTTGACAAGGCCCTTATTTATAATGATTGGTTTATCCATTATCTGTGATCCCTATCGATAATTTCTAGAATTGGTTTTGACCACTTTCTGGTGGTTTTTGTTGCTGAGAATATAAGTGTTAAAAGAAACTTCCCATTTAGATTTGAAAGGATGTGGCTAGACCATCCTAACCTTGAGAAGGCCATTGAGAAGAGGTGGTCTATTGATGTCAAAGGTACCGCGATGTATAGAATGGCAAAAAAATTAAGGCATGTGAAAGATAATATAAAGAAATGGAACAAGGAATATTTTGGGGATCTTTTTGCTACCAAGTCCAAAACCCAGCTTGAGCTTAAGAAAATGCAGGATAAAATCCAAACTGGTGGATATAATGAAGTGTCTATTAGGGAGGAAAATGAAGTTCTTGTTAAGTATCATAAGATTATCAGAAGAGAAGAAGAATTTTGGAAACAATGGTATAGATCTCTTTGGCTTAAAGTTGGGGACATAAATACCAGGTTCTTCCATATGACTGCTATGAAACATAAGGCTACAAATAGGATCTCAAAGTTGAGAATTGGTAGAATTGAAATAAGGAAGGACGATGAGATTGGGAATGAAGCCAGGAATTTTTTCAAATCTCTTCTCTTAGTGGATTGTGGTCTAGATGATCTTTCTTAGAGGGCCCTCTTAGAGACCATTCCTTCCATCATTAATGATGTTTAGAACAAGGCTTTGGTGGCCATTCCCTCTGAGGAAGTTAAGAAAGTGGTTTTCTCCTTTGATGGCAATAAAGTCCTAGGTTCGGATGGGTTCCTATTGTTCTTCTTTCAAGCCTTTTGGAACTTTCTCAAATGTGATGTGGTTAAAGGAATGCATGAATTTTTTGGGGCTAGGATTATCTTAAAGGAACTCAATGCTACTTTTCTAGTTCTGATTCCTAAATGTCTTGGGGCTGATTTTATGGATAAGTTTCATCCAATAATCTTATGCAGTTCTTTCTATAAAATTATCTCGAAGGTGGTAACTGGAAAATTGCTAATGATTCTCCCCTCTATAATATCACCCCAACAGAGTGGCTTCATTCATGGAAGACAAATCCTTGACTCTATCATTACTATTCCTGAAAACATACACTCGCTGGTGGAATCAAAGAAATAAGGCTTCCTGATGAAGCTGGACTTGTCTAAAGCCTATGATCGTGTGGACTGGGGCTTCTTGGGTAAGGTTCTTGGTGCTTTTGACTTCTGTGATAGGTTTATTCAATTGATTGACCAACTTATATTGACTCCTTCTTTCTTTGTCATTATGAATGGTGTGACTTCCCCCTTCTTTAAAAATTATAGGGGTATCAGGCAGTGGGATCCCATCTCCCCTATTCTCTTCATTATTCTGGTTGAATGTCAAGGTAGATTTATCAACAAATTTGTTTCTCGGAGGCTTCTGTTGGGAATCTCTCCCTCTTCTAATTTTAAAGCCTATTCCCACCAACAATTTGTTGATGATACCATCTTAATGGGCACTTCATCGATCAAAGAAGCTTCCACTGTGAAGAACCTTCTCAAAATTTATAGTTCTGCTTTAGGTCAAATGATTAATTGGAAGAAAAGATCTATTTTCTTCTTCAACACCCCAGAGGATAGACATAATAGGATGGCTTGGATCCTTGGTTGCCAAATTGGAAATCCCCCATCTATTTACCCGAGTCTTCCTTTGGGCACAAAACCTACGGATTTGTTTTTGAACAGTCTTGTTGATTGATTATGTAGGAAGTTGGCTAGACGGAAAGGGACCCTTCTTAGTCAAGATGGTAAAATCCAGATTTTAAAATCTTCTCACCAGGGTCTTCCGGTTTATGCTTTAAGCGTATTCAAAATTCCTAGAAAATTTGTAGATGCTATTGAGAAAATTCAGAAAGCTTTCCTTTGGTCCGGGGTTGAGGAGAAGAAGAGAGTTGCCCTCATTATGTGGGAAAATGTTTGTAAACCC
Source organism: Cryptomeria japonica (assembly GCF_030272615.1). Classification (NCBI taxonomy): domain Eukaryota; kingdom Viridiplantae; phylum Streptophyta; class Pinopsida; order Cupressales; family Cupressaceae; genus Cryptomeria; species Cryptomeria japonica. The sequence goes on from NC_081405.1 coordinate 286,570,251, forward strand.
AAAAAGGTGGGGGGTCTAAAATTAAGAAATATTAGAACCCTGAACAAGACCCTTCTAGCCAAACAAATCTAGAGAATCTATCAGGGAAATGGAGAGTGGAATGATATCTGGAAGGCTAAATACTTACATTTTGTCCCTACCATGGAAGATTTCCTTGCCTCTAATCCGATAGCAAGCAGCTCTACAATTTGGAATAGTTTTATCCATGTTAAAGGTATTGTAGGTATAGGCAAAGTTTGGGCCATAGGTAATGGCAGGAAGATGGATTTCTGGGATGATGCTTGGATTGGAGGAGCCCCTCTCAATAATTGTTTTTTCTCAAATGATCATCCATATATGTAAGGAGAAGTTCGGTGTTAAAGTTGCTGACTACTGGAGAGATCAAAAGTGGGTGGACCTCAACTCTATTGATCCCAACCTAAAGCAGGTAAACTTGGTGATCAACCATGCAATTTTAAATCCTATAAGGGAGGACCACCAGGTGTGGAGCGGTACCTATTCAGGGATTTATTTTGTGTTGCCTGTTATCCTTATGTTTGCTCAGTCTCAAGACCCTAGCCCCTGCTAGGCTAAGGTCTGACATCCAGGTTTGACTCCTAAAATTAATATTTTTTTATGGATTATTTTGCAAAATAAGATACTAACCACAAATAACTTGAGAAAGAGGGTTTTCTGCATCCCCAACATATGCTATCTTTGTCTCAATGATGAGGAATACATGAACCACATTTTTATACACTTTCCTTATGTCCAACCTATCTAGGCTATGTTTTTTCAGCATTGGGGTTTGAATTGGGTGTTCCCAAAGGAGATTCAAGATTGTTTCAGGAGTTGGTACTGCAATACAAACAATCTGACCATAAGAAATTTATGGAAGTTTTCCTTTCCACATATCCTTTGGGGTATCTGGAAAGAGAGGAATAATAGAATCTTTAAGAATGATATTAACTCCTCTAAGGTGGTTTGGGCCAAGATAAAATATAATTTTGTTGAGAATGTGATGGCTAGGGGAAATCATTACCACAATAGTAAGGAGGATTTTGATGTTCTCAATAGCTGGAACATCCCAACCTACATGGACATCAATACCAACCAAATCAAAAGAAGTATGTTCAGTTGGTCTTTTCCCCCTAGTGATTAGTATAAGGCTAACTTCAATGGGGCTGCTAAAGGGAACCTAGGGCCTACTGGCTATGGTGGAGTTATCCGGAATGGTGCTTGATTTTGCATTGGGGTTGTGGCCTTTCCCTTGGGGAACCAGACTAATCATCTGGCTGAAGCTATGGGTGCCCTCCAAGCTATCAAATTAGCACACAATCTAGGAGTCAAATTGTTATGGCTGGAGGGGATTCTAAAAACATTATCAATTGCCTCCTTGGTAAACACCAACCCCCAATGGATGATTAAAAATATCATTGATTCGACCAAGGAGATGCTTGAGGGGTTCAATTAGTGCTACATTTTCCATGATTATAGAGAGGCCAACATGAGTGCTGACTGGGCCGCTAATGAGGTAGTACGGAGTAGGAAAATCAAGATTTGGAATAATGAGGGGGAGCTCCCTCGAGTGGCATGTGACATCTTAAATTATAAAAGATATCATGGTAAGCAAGGTCGGATTTGAAATCATTTCCCGACATGATAAGGGAGGTCATGGCATCAAGAAACAGTTTTGTATGTAGCCAAGAAGGAGGTACATTAATAATTGTTGGATCACCTCGCATAATTTGTGGGTGCTTTTTTCTTTTTCGAGAGGAAGCATTAGAAATATCCATTGGCTTCTAGTGGTTTCTTTCCTGCCAATTAGAAAGTCCATAGCAAACAATGGTATTTTTCGGAAATCATAGTTGACAAAAATCAGTAAAAAAAATGGGAGGAAATCACAAGAGAACGGAGGCAACCAAAATTGATAAATGGTGGGACCGTCCTCGGGTCTGGGTTGTGTTGCAAGTAGCTAAAATGACTGATTTTATGGAGAGAATGCAAGAGAAACAACTAGAAATTACTAGGATTTTCAAAAAGGGATGGAATAAGGGCACCTTGACCATTGGCAATAGGAAGGTCAAGGTGAATGAAACCATGATCGCTGAGGCTACGGGTCTACCGATGGATGGTATCAAGTTCTATAGGAATAGGAAGCTATCTGATGCTGTAGTGAAGAAATTCCCTAAAGATGAGGAGGAGAAAGTCAGGTTGGTTAAGGGAAGTCGCACTTACTACTCCCCTAAGGTAATTAAGTAGATATGGGGACGAGTTTTATTTGGTATTGTAGAATTTATCACTTTAGATGGGAGATTTACTAGGATTTACAGCTATCATTTTTTTATTCTCAACCATTTTCGGTATAAGTAGAAAATTTCCATCCCATATTATTTGTTTTGTGCCCTAAATGTTGGGATAAAGGATGCTATCTCTAACCCCAAAACCAATCCTTCTATGCATGAGGGTCTGATGGTGATTTTGTACAATCATATTAAGAATATCACTGTTCATCTGAACATTGCAGAGGTTTCTGAGTTGGTCGAGGAATTGGAAGACTCATATGATGATGATGGTGAAGGTTACGATACTCAAGCTAATGTTGTGGATGACCCCTTTATCACTGGGTCGAGCAAGAAAAGAAAAAAAAAAGGGCAAGAGGATCAGAGTAAAGGGTCAGCTAGAAGGAAGTAGAAGGGGGAGGATGATGAAAGCTGGTATGAGGAGGAAGATGAGACTGATGATGATATGGAGACTGACAACGAGGAGGTCCAGATCCTCTCTAGCTAGAAGCATAAAAGGAAAACTCTGAGAAATGAAGTTGTGGGAGCTAAGAACTATTCACCCTTCTCGATTGGTTCTAAGGATAAGGGCCTGGCTAGGGAAGACACCTCCTTGAAGGAAGCTAAGAGTGTAGACTTGAAGGAGGTGGGTTTGGAGGTGAATTTTGATCCTGCGGGAGACAAGGCCCAAGATGGCTTCCATCTGGATATTGACCTTTTCTTCAAAAATGACACAAATAGCTTCAACAAGGTTTTCCTCCGGGTTCAGAAGGAAATAACAAGCATAAAAGCCAAGCAAACCTAGGAAGCTAGCAAAATTGAGACTTTGGAAGCTATTGACACTAGTAAATTTAGCTGCCTCCCTAATTGTTTAAGTAAATTTACCAAAGAAATCAGTAATGTTGATGAGATCATTAATGCACAATGTAATAGCTTCCAAATCCTAGAGAACAGAGCTAGGGATATTGAAAAAAGGCAGGAAGGGGTTGAGAATACACTCAAGAAGATTGGGGAGTAGAGTCATAAGACCTTAAAGGCCACCTCTGCAAGCATGAAGGTTCTTATCAACAAGCTTGATAGTGATCAAGGGGAAAAGGCCTCTAGAGACATCATTGAGGTGAAGGAAGACACCCTTGAAGATAAGGAGACCGGTCATGGTAGAAGAACTCGTGCAAGCATTAGAAAAAAGTAAAGCCCAAGCAGGGAGATTGAGGAAATTAAGTGGACTTTTGCGAACATGGAGGAACTGGAGCTGGAAGCTGCTGAGCTGCTTAAGAACTTTACCTAGCCTTGGCTTTTTCTCTGTCAGTCTTGTTTGTTGTCTTTCAGTTGCTGGCCCTTTGTTTGCTAATTAGTTGTCTTTTCTATGTTTGTTGTCTCTTGCTTTTTGTAGTGCTTTAATGGCTATCTTTTGATCTTATGTTGTTATGGGTTTCAGGGCCCCATCAAAACCTGTTTTCCCTTAATCAAAAACTTAATAGTGATGCATTTTATACATGTACTAACATTATTAGTGTTGATTCATGATTGATTAAGTTAGGTTCCTCATTTAATTTAATTACTCATAATGATTGGTATCAATAATATAGAAGTATGATAGTGGTGAATTGTTTCTTCATAGCAATTCTCACTAGATTATTACCTAAGTATAGTGATTGTAGAGTGAAAATAAATTCTCATATTTTTCACATTTAAAGATTTGTTAGGAAAAAATTTAAAAAAATGTAAGGAGAGCGAAAAAAAGTGAAAAAAGGTGTTAGATGGTGCAATAAAGGTGATAATTGGTGACAAGTAGGTAGGAAAAAAAAAGAAGTCAGGAATCAAAATTATCCAAAAACAAACATTTACCATTGGGGAAATAGGTCTCCAAGAATGTTGGCCTTTGCTATAGGCGCCAATGAGATATCACTTGGCAACATAAGGAAGGCAACTGACATAAACCTAGAGACACATGGTCATGTGCCTTTGCAAAGGAAGGAGAGGCTTCCAGAATGTTGTAATGGTAGGAAAAGGTATGGAGGGAAGGGAGAGTGGACTATTCTAGATAGGAAATGAAAAACTAGCAAAGGCACAATTATTCCCTCTAATAACATCATCACAAGCATGAAACACTTGAAGTATCATGCACTATTGGTGAAAAGGTGTGGAATAGGATGCCCCAGTGAATATATCATGAATTGATGTAGGAATGACTATGAAGGAAAAGTAAGTACCTATCCCCTCATGAAATATTTCTTTTTAATAGAATACACACATTTTACATTAAAAATGTAGATCTTGCACATATTCCCTATATTCATTAAGCGTTCAAGATTTCATTGGATAGACTTGAGACCAAACTTTGATCCAAAAAATTATAAATTGAATAGAATCCCCATGTGGCTTAATCTGAATGGTCTTCCTACAAAGTTATAGAATATCGAAGCCTAATAAAAATAGGAGACTCCCTAAAGAATTTTCTTGGAGTGGATGAGGATTTTATCAATGGATTTGAGGCAAATCTATTGATTAAGGTTGATATGAAAATAGAAAGATACTATGAACTAGATATTGTATTAGACTGTGGTAGATGGAACTAGGAAGTGGTTAAAATAAAGGGAAATACCCTTGTTTGATGCTTATCTAGGAGTAATATACGCTCGCATGAAGTTTTGAGCTAGATGTAGAGGTCAAAAAAGTCAAAAAAGAAGGTTTAAGCTCATAAGAACTAGACATAAATTTATATTTAACTAAAAGTTTTGTTTGTTCTCAATGAAAGGCAGGGGACAAAAGGATGAAGGACAATTGGATAAGGAGGGAAGGCAAGGAAATGATAATAGAGGCTGATCACAACAATAGGATAAAGAAAAGGAAATTTTTGGAACCTTAAAAATTTTAACTGAAAACATTAACAATAAAAAAAATATGTTCTTGAAGCCTAAAGAACCAAAAATGGTACATAAAGAGATCGCTAGGGAACCCCAGGAACAACCTAACGAATGTGAGGAAATCCTTCAAATAAATATTACAAAATAAAATTACAATTGAATTATACAATGTGAAGTAGTAACCTTGGTGAAGGCATTGGAGAAGGAAATAGAGGGCCAAGTCCCCATAATGGAGGAAGGGAAACTTGAAATAGAGGCAATTTTTTTATATCTTTGGTCTCACATAAGAGCCACTTAGGGAGGTTGAGGCTGGCCCAACTTTGATAATAATCTAGTAGTCTCAAAAGGAGGTTTTTCTACATGGATTGTTGGACAAAGGAGAGATACTAGAGGTGGAGTAGGAACATCTCTTTGGAGGAGAACAACCTAGGGAAAAAAAAGAGGACCAAAATACTTTGGGAATCTTTTAGACCCAATCCACAAAGACCTTGACCAAACTATAAGAAATCTAGAGGCAAAAGAAAAGGGAGTAAGACACTTAAAGAAATCAGGAATATGGATGCAAAAGTAGGAGAACGACTCAAAATCACCATGTTACTAAGGAATGGGAAGGGAATCCCCCTTCCTAAGTGGCCATGGTGCTCTTTCATGGAATGTTAGGGGCCTAAACACCCCTAACAAACAATGCCTAGTCAAACATAGGTTAAAATTGGCAAAGGCAGATATTCTAACTCTTATAGAAAACCAAAATGACCATAAAAAGGTACATAACTTCTCTAGATGGCTAAGTAAATGAATGGTTGAGGTGGTCCCTATGGAATGGGCCTTGGGAGGTTTGTTAATCTTATGAAATCTTGGCTCAGTTGGGTGAACTCACAAAGCTGGTTCCCACTTTTTGGTACGACCTGATTTTTGCTGAAATCATACATTTTTAAAAAAATATAATTATTTAAGCTTTAAGAGGTCCCATTTGAAGTAATTAATTGAAGAGAGTTAAATCAAAGGCTCTTACATCAAAATTTCTTGGATAGAACCTCTCTACTTCTAAATCATACTTGCAATGGAGTCTCCTTTGCATCTATCAAATGCTGATAAAAAACCAATTTTACATTAGCTTTTGGGGGGTCAAATTAATTCATTTAAAAGGTTTTTTTAAAAATTATTTAGTCCTTATTATAAGCTTTCCAAATAGTATAACTTTTAATCTATTTAATTTCATTAATATATTTTTATTTTATTTCTTATGAATGTAGGTTACCGAACATGAACTTCTTTGTTCAATGCATTGGGAAAAATAGTAAACTAATTCAAAAAAATTCTGAAAAATATCTATGCACTAGGTATTGGTGTTTTCTTTTTAACAAAACAAATAAAATTGAATTTTGATATATATAGAACAAGTTATGTGTTCAAACGTACACCTATATCCAAATTATAATTAGTCGAACTTCAAAACTTAATAAAATAAAAAATATTCAACATATCACTATCAAACAAAGTGCATGCCTTGGGTATTGATGTTACAAACCAAAATTCAAAAGAATTAAGTTTTTATCCTTTATAGAAAAAAAAATATGCGTTTCGGCATACACATCACTCTTAAAAAATGTTGTTTTTGTAAACAACTACTTTTTGAGGGAGATGGAAAAATCAATAAAATTTTATTCAAAAAAATTTGCAAAAAATATATTTAGAATCTACAAACAAGATGTTAAAAATCATTAGTTTATATCATCTTCAAATTCTTAACGGTTTAAAAGTTATAGGTGTTAGAAAGTGAAGGTTTTTTTCAAAATATTCATCTAAGTATCAAAGTTGGTCAAAAAGTGGGAACCAGTATTGTGAGTTCACCCAGTTTCCTTTGAGATCCTTACTTTTGGTAAAAACTAGCTAGGAGGTGTGGTGATGAGACAAGTTTATAGTCTTGTTTTATAAGGATTTATTATGTTGTTTATGATGATACTTTAGACTTTGATACTATGATTTCACTATTCACTATACTATTTCCTTAAAAACTATTACCTTTTGGGCTTAAGTTTAACCTTGAAACAATTCATGATACTAATGCATATGCTATGTAATTATCTGTTAAATGTTCATGTGTTGAAAAGAATTTTGTTTCAAGATGATTTGGGAAATGTGGTTGTTTGTATGTGCTAACGTGTTTTGCAAGTCTGTACTAAGAAAGTGGTGTTATGATGAAGCTTGCAACAAGGAGTAGGACTCTTACAAACTAGTCGGTTATTGAAGAAGTCAAGGAGTAACCAACGTAGAGGAGCTTTCTCTACTTAATGTTGCAACTACCTTTTTAACTAATCATGTACAATCAGTTGAGTCTATTTAGGGGCATGATGTATTATATCTCTATCAAGGAAGACTTATATGACTTATCTAAGTGCATGCATGCACTTTGCTTTCCTCTTTTCATGCTTTTAATAAATGGCCTCATCGTTATGTTGGGGAGTTGGTCACCCAATTAGTTAGGATTAGTTGGTAGTTTTTCTTTCTATAGATAATAATTCTGATGATCTCTTGTAGAGGTTGAATTTTTCATGTTGTATGTTTACTTTGAGCTTTAAAATATACTTTAATATCCTGCTGACATATCTTGTGTAATTCTATTTTGATGAATAAAATGATATTCTAAGTTTTAAGCACATGTTATTCTTGGAAGTCTCACTCAAGGGGGCCCACTTGGTGAGAAATTTGCTCAGTTAGAATAGTAGTTACTCTTCATTCAGTAGTTAGCACCATTCCAGTAGTTGACTATTCCTAGAGCCACTGAACCCTATTTTATGTCTATTCCCGCAACCAAAGCGGACATAGTAGCTTCCTATTTGTTTGTTTGGAATTTCATTTGTGTAGTTTGTGTGAATTTAAGATTTGCAAGTTCAGATTAGTTGTTAATATAAGTTCAGTTTCTTTCATTAGTTATTTACCTCTTTTCAATTCTAGCATTGTTCTTTGCTTAAGTTATTATGGCCATAATAGAGTCTTAGTGCACATATAGTGTTGACCCATTTCAAGTTCATGTCCTTGGGTTGATAAGTTAAATTAACCTCCGTAATGAGTTTGATAGATACTTAGTATAGATGTGTAATCTCTGAGTTATAGCTTTAAGGGCTTAGTTATTGAACCAGTACAGGACACCAACATTTTTGGCATCCTTGCCAAGGATGGTGCCAAACTAATAAGTTCTTTCGGGTCATTTTTGTGTTTTTTCTTGCTTAAATACTTCTGCAAGTTTCTCTTAAAATATTCTCTCATTTGAATAAGTTATGCCCATAATTGTTCCACAAAATTTTTGTGTGGAATTGGCTGATGCTGAGTTGATCCTGTATGCATACAAGAAGAGATTCTTTTGGGAGATTTCTTCCTAACGACCCTTATCCTAAATCATTTTGAGGAAGCCAACAATCAGCCCGAAGAAGAAGACCAAGAGATAAATCCTTTGGCTGATGTATTTTCCAACTTTAAGAATCTAGAAGATCTAGTTGATCAAGAACTTGTTGATAATCCATTTGCCTTGATAATTCATCAAGAAAGAATGGTTGCTTCTGCATAAAATCAGCCTAAGCAAACCACTATTGAATTCTCCACCACAAACTAGCATATTAATAATAATCTCAAGAATATCCCTGCTTTGGTCCTCCCTAAGTTTAATGGATTTGTAATAGAGGACCCAAATACTTTTCTATTTGAATTTGACATCCTTTGTAGAAGATATGACTACATCATTGATGCTCATAGGCTCAAGTTGTTCCCTTCTACTTTAAAGGAACCAATCTTAAGATGTTTTATGAGCTTGGGGAGAGATGCTATCAATAGTTGGGATGCCATGCAAATAAAATTCCTTGAAAAGTACAAAGAATAATATAGAAGTGATAATATGGGGGTGGATGAAATCTTTAGGGTGCAAAAGAGGGAAGATGAAAATTTGGAGGACTACATTTCAAGGTTCTTGTTCTGCTTGAAGAAATCCTCAGACCATACTTGTAACCAAGAATCTCAAAAGTTACTTTTCTTGAGGGGAATCACTGATAGTTTTACTGACACCCTGGATCTAATAGGAGGAGACATTACTCAGGTTCCTTGGGAGGACATTAAGAAGATATGTCAAAACTACTCCTGAGCATCTGCCAAGAAAGGAAGAGGTTACCAAATGGGAAAATCATTTGCTAATGGGATCTTAAGGATGGAGATTACTAATTTTCTTTCAAATTTCAAGCAGGATATCATAAATGATATGGCCACTCAGCTGGATACATTACAAGTAAAGAAGAAACATGGGGAGGTAGAAGCAATGTTGGCAGAATACTGCCCTCATTGTAGGCAAAAGAAGAAGGACTGCAAATGTAAAATGGTAGCCAATGTTGATAGAAAGAAAATTCCACCTAAGTTCAAGTTGATTGAGGGAGATGAAGAACAACTCTTCTATGTTGCACAAAGAAGACCATGGCCTCCAAGACAAGGTATGCCACCTAATCCATTATCTGTTAGTGGGCCTTAAATGAATTCTTATGCATCTAATAACTAGTGGCAATACCAATATCCATCCAATTTTGGAGGGTATCTACCTCAGTCTTGGAATAACCCTTAGACTTCTTGGCCTAGTTACCAAAATACTCCACCTTAGTGTCAACCTTCTCAGGGGAATTACCAGCGGCCCCAAGGGAATTGGCAATAAACATCTTAGTGGAGGGGTGGACAACAACGACTAGACTGGGTAACTTGTTACATGCAACCACCATCATAGCCTCAACAATAAGCTATAATTCCCCTTCCTAATCCTAATGATAGTACACCTAGACCTACTTAGTTACCAACTTAACCCACACCTAATCTAAATAATAAACCACAACAACATTACGCTTATTCTTCTGATCCAAATCTATACCCTGCATATGTTGTGAATTTAGGTGACATTCACCTACGTTTAGGAACTACCTTGCCTACTCCTTTCACTCCTCTCATAACTGAGCTCCCTGAGGAGGAAGATGAGCATCCAAATCTTGTTGAGGCACCTACTTAGCTAGAACAATTCAAGGATCCTGAACCAACCCACCTATCTAATCCACAACCACAAATTCCTCAAACGTTGGAAATTGTCAAGAAAAATGAACAGACCACCATTGACATTTTGGATCAATTGAAACACATATGTGTCAAGATACCTTTGTTTCATGCCATTAAAGATTTCCCAATCTATGGAAAAGCAATAAAAGAGGCATGTCATAAAAATCCAGAAAGAAAGGCGAAAGATCTCACTATTGTTCATGTGGTAGGCCAATTGGCAGACATCATGCTTGGGAAAGTAACTGTCCCCAAGTATGTTGAGCCAGGTAGCCCTATAGTTACAATCATCATTAATGGTGTGCAAATAAATAATTCCTTAATAGACTTAAGTGTCACAATTAATGTGATGACTAAGGAGATCCCATAGCAACTAAATGTTGTCAATCCAAGACCCACTACTACCATCATGTAGCTTGCTAATAGTTCTACTGTCAAATTGGATTATATAGTGGAAGATATAATGGTTATTCTTGACTCATGGGAATACAAAAAATTTCATGATCCTTTCACCTAAAGCCACACTAGGAGGATATCATATTATCTTGAGAAGACCATGGTTGGTTACAACAGATGCTTATATAGGATGTCCTTCAAGAGATATGACAATCTTTGATGGTAGGAATACTAAAAAGTTCCCAATCTATCCGCCTGCTCAACCAACCCAGGACATAGACAATCATATTTGGCCAAATGTTGGAGAGGAAGTTGAAGACATTAATTCAGTGGCTAAGCTCATGATGATAGATAGAAGCCCTTTCTTGCAGCAGTGTGATGAAGATAAAATTTTGTCCCAAATAATCCAAAATCATTATGAGGCTCATCTAGAATAATCGAGTCATGCATCTAGTTCAAAAATCCCTTTCCCAATGCTTCTTTCGGTTGCTCCTTCTACAACAACATATATTACGCCCACATTTTTACCTAGATAATTGAAAATTTTAAATGTTGATGAGACAACCATGATAAAATTGGCTACACAAGTACTAGTTTCATAAGGAAAATATCTAAACATTAATAATTAGCTTACCAAGAGAAATAGTTATCTTTGACAAACCTATTAAAGAAGCATAAGCATGCATTTTCTTGGAGTTACCATGACATGAAGGGTCTTGATCCTAAATTATGCACTCATAAGATCTATATCAGAGATGATTGCACCAGTGAGGTAGCCACAAAGAAGAATTTACCCTGCATTAAGGGAGATTGTCAAGGAAGAGTTGCAGAAGCTCTTGGATGTAAGAAATATCTACCCAATCTCAAACAGCCAATGGGTATCTCCTTTGATGATTGTACCTTAAAAAATAGGTAAATGGAGATTTTGTATTGATTATAGGGAACTCAACACTGCAACTAAGAAGGATCATTTTCCACTTCCTTTCATAGATGAATTAGCAAAAGTATTTTCAAATGGAGTTGTTCAACTTACCACAATTGACATTGTTAGATTCAAATTGCTAGTCAATGGTCATCGCTTGCATTTCTATCACAAACCATCTTCTAAAGTGAACTTCATGTAATAATTTATTGACTTTCCTGTAGGCAAAGGAAGAAGACCAAGTGTCCATCCTTTTGCATAATACACATATGCATCAAATCATAATAAATATTTCCACTTGAATGGAAATCCTATTCTTCGATCATTTCATACATCTAAGTTCATTCCATCATTATGTTCCATCTCATAATTTATTTATTACTTAACTGATTGATTGATAGGTACTGCACACACCATTTATCTTGGACATACAAATCCACTTTATCATGTACATGCAGACGATTACTTCTTCCATAATTATCTTAAATGGAATTACTTTTAATCATGTTCATTAATTTTGATATTTGCATATCATATTTTTCACACAAACTCCAGCTTGTGAGGACACATGCCTTAATTTAGGTTGGGGGAGTAAGCTTATGCCATTAGTTATCCTTTAGTTGATTTGAACCAATGATTTGACATTTGAGAAGTAACGAGTGTCACCACATCATCATTTTTATTGAAATCCCTTCAAAACCTTTATTAATGATTTTCCCTTGTCTTAATCAACAAATTTTTAAAAAGGTAAGTTGTAGGGTCTAAAAAATCAGAAAAGATCAAATTTAAAAAAATAAGAAAAATTGACTGTTTTAGTGAAGATAGAACACGAGGGAGTATTTTAGAGAGTGACAACAAGAAAGATGGGTTGGCAGTTAATTAGGAATGAACCCACTATTCATGATGTAATTCTACAGGATGATGTTTGTCTAGCAAAATTTCAAAATTATGGCTGGCTAGACTACTTGAAGTTGGAGAGTTTCAATGAAGGCATTGCTACAAAATTCAGATAGACTTTTTCAAATTGTAAAGCAATGGTAAAAGGATTGGAAGTGGCAGTCACAAAGGAGAGAATTGTATAATTCACATGGTTTCCCACTGATGGAGAACCATACCTTGCATCTCGAGATGCAAGAACAACAAGGGAAGAATTCACTTAACCTAGTGACCCACTACTTGTTGTGGATAAACTGGGAACAAGGAGAGCATCAAGCTGCTAAACAAGTGGATGCATGCAACTGTGAACATTTGTAAATATATTACTTATGAGGCTTGCCAGTCTTGTCTACACTCCATTCATTTCAAGATTTTAAACCACCTAAGGCATGGGAGGAGAATGCACATGCCTAATGTGCTCTACAGATTGTTGGAGATCATGGTGGCTAAAACCCAAAAAGGTAGGACCAACTCAGTGTCTCACCACTATTTGATAAAATTTCTAGTTGAAAAATATTTATGAGAAGTTTCTAGTATGACATGGGTGGGATTTAAGAATGTAGATTGGTTTAGACCATAAAATATGGGACAAAGGAGTCAGTCTCGTAGGTCTAGCAAAAGGAGGAAGTTTACTGTAGCCACTTCTGAGGCAACTACTTTTGGTGTAAGACCTAGATCAAGCACTCCTATAGCCCATGCGGCTATAGCAGTTGATTCCTCTGAATCAAAGGAAGAAGGAACTTATTCTTCAAGCCATGATGGTGATACTCGGTGCCAAACCCCATGGCAAACTAGGGCAACTACTAGAAAAGAAGAGGAACAACAGAATAAAGAAGTAAAAGATAAAGAAAAGGTTAGGGTTGAGACTTTTGAAATAACAAAACCTAGCCCTGGCCCTGGAAAATGGAAAATTGGAGACATTGTTCATCCTACAACAACAAAAAATAGAAAAAGCCCTCGAATTAAGAAAGCAACTGGAAAAGTGCCATCAAACTTTGAGGAAGAGATGCATGATGAAGAGGAGAAATTTTGAAGAGCATGTATCTAAGGAACATGCAGAAATGAGGTTATATCGTCTTGTTGTTGTTGCAGAGAAAGAAAAAGAAGAGGAAGTACCACATCAAGAGAAGGATAAACCCTTTCAGGAGGAATTCAAACAACCACCAATACTACAATTAAAGCATGCTGCCAGGAAAATTTTGGTAGGTAAACATAGACCTCCTATATCTTCATGGCATAGTGTAGTGATAAAATTGTGTTGGGTGAAAATTTTGTAAACTTGTAAATGGTTACAAAAAGAGTGTTTCACAACAACACTCAGGATAATCTCTCTCAAAAGGCAAGATACGCTCCCTCCAAATTATAAGGGAAGGCTCCCCCTTTCTACTACAATTATTCTAATTTCTTCTACCTATTAACTCTACACTAATCAAAGGTACAACAACAACAACTTAGTTCTCTTTTTTCAGAACCAATTCCATCTAATTCTTTCTTAAGAACAAATTTTTCCCTTGATTTAAATAACTTGAAAAACTTGAATAATACTTAAACTAATTATTGTGGAAAGTAAAGTGTCCATGAAAGAATAAAGTCTCTGGTTACTTTCCTTTTCTAAAAATGACCTAGGGACAGGAACTCACACACTTAAGAAATCAAAGATTCTTTTTATGTGTTATAACTCCTATCAACCATTGTAACCCAAATATATCATTAGCTTAAAGACTGATAGATATATTGAAAGTTATTCTACTCTAACTAGATAGTTTGTGTAGCACAAAGACTTCACTTTCTATCTTTTAAAATTTAACTCGAGGGATAATTTGCAAAAGCACAAAGACTTGAAACAATATTATTTTAACCAGATCCCAATTATTGAATCTTCAGAGTAACTCAAAGATTACTTGTAAAAATCCAAAGTTCTTCAATATCTATCACTAATAACTTTCACCAACTTTAATCAATTGAGAAAATATGATACTAAATGACATAAGAACATCAATATCATAGAAAGATTGAATTCAAAATAAATTTTGAATGCCAAGATTCAATCCTTCTTGATTAAATTTTAAATTCACAACAAGAACACAAAGTCTCAATTTTTTTTTCACTTTTTTGGGCAGAGTTTTGTTGCATAAAATAAAGCTAGAAAAAGATCCTTATTACAATAAAACCCCTCATATATATAGAAGAGGGGTGTAGCATGAAAATAGGAAAATATAAATAATTCTATGACTAATTGAAAAGAAGAGTTCAATTTGACTTAGGATTTGTGCACTCAGCAGGTGCACAAGAGAAATTACAAAAAGATACTTGAAGTGTCACTGGATAAAACAAAAGGCCACTGGAGAATCATGAAAATTACTAAGTGTCACTTTCCTTAGGTAGAATTCTTCTTCTGAAATTCCTCAAACTTCTAGAAAGAATGCTTCAACTGAACTCCATTAGGTCCCTGGGTATTACTGGTGATGATCTTGACTCTAGTAATGGAATCCTCTAAATTAGTACAACATTTATTATGCTTCCTCAGAATAGTATCTAAGAAATCCAAGACAAATTGAAGGTCAACCAATTTATCAATCGAGGATAAAGAGAAATCCTCTCTCTCAACTTCAGTAGTTACAAGTAAACTAAATTCTTTAATGATCTCATCTATTGGTAGCACTTCCCCATCCTGGTCAAGGAACACACATGTGATTTCTGAAACCTTTGTGACAATCTCTTCCTTCTTGTCAACACATCCCTTTAAAGTCTTCCTCATATCCTTGACTAGACATTCAATAATGTTTATTTTGTATTCTAAGGCTTCTCATTGCTTCACATACATGCATCATGAAGGAATAACATTGTTCTATATGAGTTCATCCGGATGATAATCTTTAAATTTCAACCAAGCCTCAAAGTCTCTTTCTTACATTTAAAGATCTTGGGAGAAGACCTCAATAGTGCTTTCTATCTCTATCCTAATGGTATCATGGTTATTGATGATGGTAGTAGTTAAACCTATGAGTCGTGTGACTTGACTCAAAATATGATCCATCCATTCTGCCACAACTCTACTACGAGATGTTGCTTGCTCAACTCTTTTAAAAATTTGCTCATACAAGGAAGAAGTTATTGGTTCAACAGTCTTAGAAGAATTATTTACCTTGATCAAGATCAAAGTGAGTTTCTCGATCCTTGCTTTGAGTTGATATTTCTTAACCTTGTCTTCATCATTTTTGGCAACAAGAGATTTCAAATCCAATATTGCATCTCCCGAAGTAGAATTATGAGTTTGTTTTCCCAACTCAACCTTCTAAATAGTATAATCAGTATCCTGTACTTGACCAATAATTTCACCTTGGGGAGGAATAGAAACCTTAGCATATTTTCTCTTATCCTTATCAACCTTAACTCTTGACAAAGTCTTAGATTTCTTGGTAGTTTTGGATTTGACAAGAACAAGTTGACTAAAATCAAAATCTTCAAGGGAAACAACTTGCTTCTTCCTTTTCGGGGCATTAGAAAACAACTAAAGTGGCAAGGTAGAATCATCTTCAACACCAACCACGACATCCTTGGAAGGATTGATAGAATCCTGAATAGTTATAGTCACAAAAGGAGAGGCTACATGGTGATCACACATTCATTTGACCTTGGAGCCAGCACATTGATTAACTTATCAAAATCATCTAATATAGATGTAGACACTTCGAACAATGTGGGAAAAGCCAAAAAAACATTCTGAATATTATCGCGGGGTGTGTCTAGGGTTGACTCACTAGCACTTGTGGAAGATACATGAATAATACTTGATGAAACAATACTTGCAAATATCAGAGGCTTAGGATTAGAAGTAGAGACAAGAACTTGCAACATAGATGTAGAAGATACCTAGAGTAAAGGTACATTTGTTTGTGGCAACTCTTCTACATTCAACTCATCTTGTTCCTGATCACCCTCCTGGTCATTAACTAACTATTCATCAGAAATTTCACCCTCCTCCTGATTATTTGGTGCATCCAATTTTGATATCTCTTAAACATTAGAACTTGAAGGCTCTCCATGAGATTTACCTTTCTTGGATCCAACTGTGAATTTAAATTTAGGAGATTTTGCTAGAATCGTAACATCCTATTTTTTCTTCATTCTTATCTCAGATCTCTTTCCCATTGGACGAACATTATCATCATTTGAAACAAAGGAGTAAGGTTTTAGGGGAGCACCATGCAAAGATAACCAAATATTAATATTTATGAGAATACCCTGAAAACATTCTCTAATGGAAATACATTCCTTTTGCGACCATTAAATATGAGGAAAAGAAGTAGAAGAAACCTTGTCCTTTTCATATAAAGGACCCAAGATATCACCATCCTCTTCTAGGTCATCAGGAACATCAACAACACCAAAGTTCTCAATTTTCTCAACTATTAAGTGGCAATGATCAAGTTTCCTTATTTCATGCTTGGATCTAAAATAAGCCCAAACATCTTCAATCCAATGAACATTCACATAGGCCTTATTCAGTTTGTTTCTCATACCCCTATAGTTAAAATACTTCCTAGATTTGAAGAATCTCATAGTGACTCTTCTCATCTCATCCTCCATGGCTCTTGCCTTGAAAATAGAATGATAGAATATCTCCAATAGAGAGAGAATTTCAAAACTATCTTATGAGAACTAGATTGGGACTCATGTACTATATTCATCTGATGAGAAAGATCCATTAGCACAATCTTGTCAGAAGGACATCTAGGGAGCATGAAGGGCTCACCATTGAAACATCCAACCCTAATATAGGTAAAATTTGGAAACTGAAGAAACATGCATCCATATTGATTAACAACCTCCCATGTGTGATCAGTCACTCTCTTATCATATATATTTTTATCCATCATGACCATATAATAACCAAATAAGGTGTCATTGACTCTTCAGAAATGACTATAACTTTCTTTCAAGACCATCTGGGTATAGTATTCATGTACCTCAACTTTTCTTCTATCACCAATAGTAGTTAATCCCAGAAAGTGTCTCATTGAAACTACAACATAAACCAAGTAACAAGTCATATAAAACTTAAGAGTAGTAGGAACCTTGGCGAGCTACTCATAGATGGTGTAGACGTATAAAAATGACCATATTCCTAAATGAATATTTAATGTTCATTTTATTCTCATTCCTCTATTTAGTTAAATCTAATTTAATTAAATCAGCCACATTACTCTATTTCAATTAAATAAATTATTCAATTTATTTATTTAAATTCACTTAAGCCTTTTATATCATTTAATTGAATAAATCATTTATTTAATTAAATCTCTTCTCTCTACTTTTAATTAAATTCACATTTAATTAAATAGTTCACCCCAATTAAATAAATCTAATTTATTTAAATCCCCCACTTGCAACCAAATTAAAATAAAGTAATTTATTCTAATTAAATCCTATTATTCCTCACCCACTTACATTTTCCTACATCTCCCACCTGCCTCCTAACCCTCTTCCTAAATTCATCTAGAATCTCTCTAATCCTAATCAATTAACCTAAGACCCTTCAATTATCCCCTTTCCTTAAATTTGAGGAGGTCACTTCTCAAATTTGGAGTAAAGTCTTCCAAAGGAATTAAAGCCTTTATGCCTTCAACAAGCTAACTTGTTGAAAACACCCAAATTTGGAAGGACTCTTACAAATTTGTCTCCAAAGTCTTCCAAACCATTAATGATTAACTAACCCTTAGTGGCATGGTTAGAGACTTTTTGCCTAGCTCAACCTTCATCTAACCCAGGGGTCTCATCAAGCATTCATTGATTTGACCATGGTTATTCCTTTAACCCTTGCACAAGAGTTTACCCCTTGGGTAAAAGCTTTATCCAATGGATAAACCTAACCTAACCCTAACTCTTACCTCATAGGGTAACCATGAGGTCTTCTCAAACATTTAATGCTTCTTACTTCTCCTCTCAAGCAGTCTTATGTTGACAATTGTCACCATTTCATTGGTGAGAATTGTAAACATGGATTGATAGCTTTCAATCCCAACCCTTGATCAGATCATTCAATCCTAACCATCCATTGCCCCGTTTCTTCTATAAATAGAGCTCCTCATCCCTCCATTTGATGGTCCAAGTTTTTAGCATCATAATTATACTTAATTTTAACAAGCATTTAGCCTCTCTTTGAAATAGAAATAAATCTAATAATCATTTTAGAGTATTTCTATCATCTTAGATTAAATCATATAGCTAGTATATCATGTTAGGATAGTATTTTTACTAACCTTGTCATCTTATCATCTAGTTTAGTTCATTTTCTATAATCATGCATAAATAGGATGCATTCATACTAAATTTGATCAAAAACATCCCTTGTTCTTGCATTTGTCATCCCTAAGTCACTTTGCTTAGTGATTTGAGAGCAAAGGCATTGGCTTGAGGGACCTTGTGAGATAGAAAACCATGGAACACTCCTTGAGAAGTTGAGCTATTCCTCATGGCTCCATAACTTGCACCAAGAGTCCCATGGGTGTGTGGGCAAGTCTTTGAATATTTTCACAATATTAGATTTCATCGAACCACTTTTCCCGTATACATTTATGGCACCCACTATGGGGCATAACCCCATTAATCAAATCGGTTATTGAATATGATCAACTTTGCATGTACGTGGGAAATGAGACTCGGCACGTAGGGAACCTTTGATAGCACATCCGGTTAAAACTTTAGTGCATGCAAAATACTGTTTAGTGCATCAGACTCATATCTTGGCGTGTGGGAAAACTTCCTTAGTGCATAGAGTTTTTAAAGTCTTTCCTGTAGATTTCGACGTGGGAACTTAACACTCCAGCGCATTTGGAAAATAGCTTAGTGCGTTGGGTTTGTTTGATAGTGCATTTGGGGCAATTTGTAGGACGTACAATGTATTCTGTAGTGCATCCCAAACAGAGGACAAAAAAAATAAAAAAATTTGTAACAAAGATTTTGAGAGTTAGACTTGTGGAAGTCCACAAATTCATTATTTTGCTAACTGATTAACTGTTTGTTCTATAGGTCATTAATGGTTTAATTACAGTTTGGGAGCTTATTTTTATTTAAGCTAGATTTAAAGTAATTGGAAGTTTTTACTAACTTAGCTAAGTTAGTTAAAAATTTAAATTCCTTTCATTTCTTGTTTAAAGCTAAAAATTGAACTCACACCTTATTTGGGTACCTAAAAAGAACCACAAACAAAAATCTTTATTGCTTTCCTAGGAGAAAACTTTCATTTGGGTTTCTAAAAAGAACCAAAAAACTTTCTTTTTTGCAAAAAGAGCTTTAAAAAGAACCAAACCATCCTTTGGTGTATAAAAGGATCTTTTAAATTTTTGCAAAGAAAAATAACTTCACGCAAAGATGGAAATTCTTCCCCTTTTATCGATTTCTTTTGTGGACCAAAAATCAAACTTTTTCTTTGTTGACCAAGTTTCTTTACTAGATGAGATAATCATTGATTTGAGGAAATAAAATGAACACCATGTTTTTGTGGAGCAATATCTCCATATAGATTTTAGCAAATCATTGTGATAAAGGCTAAAAAGAACACTTGTGTGCTTCACTTTGAAAGTGGTAGGTATATGCTCTCCCCTTAATTGGGTGATCAAAAAGCTAAACCACTCTTACGCTTTTAGTGTTTTTAAGAATTAAAACCTTTAGTAGGCCTGCCCTCCCAAGGGGTTGAACAACTATTAAAGCCATTCTTTGGCCGGTGTGAGGGGAATGACCTAAGTGGGGAATGACTTTGATGCCAAATGTTCCAACCCACTATAATCAAAAGTGGAAAGTGATGAAAGTCCTTTTCACTGGTTGCGTGCAATGATTAGCCGTCCCCCAGTATCTTTATGATATGTAAAGCCTTTATTCTAAAGGTTGGGAAGCCTCCTAAGGGAGTTTTTCACTGACGGTCGAACGAGAAGCCTGATTATGAACTTTAGCATTAGAAACTTTGAGCCAAGTCAGTATCCAAATATTTGCACTATCATAGTGCAAGGGTGGGGAAGAATCCACCACCAAGATTACTCACCATATATCTCCCAAGATAGCTACTCAATTGTGAAGCAATTCAATTTGAGTTAATTTCTAGCAAAAGGCAAAAAAACGGGCGCCCCCTAGGGGTGACAAGGTTGTTTGAGCTAACAAAGTATCAAGACTAGTGAGCTATGGTATTGTTGATGTCCCTTGAATAAAGAGTCTGATTGAATTATATTTTTTGTATCCAAACCTATTAAAACACTGGGGATTTCAACACATCCTCATAGAACATACACTCATTGTTTAGACTAAGCAAAATGGTTATCTCTTTTGTGTTGTGCTTTCATTTCTTACTTCAGAAAATCATCCATCATCATTGAGACAAAGTTCACAAATCATAAAAAACTACCAAGGTAGTTTAGTGCGTAAGAGCAACATCTTAGCGCTTTGAAACCACATTTTAGTGCATACAACCTTCAACATAGTTCATCAGTACTGAACCTTAGCACATAATCAATCCCAAATTAGCTGTTCAAACCTTAGTACTTTCTAAAAACATTCTAGCGCATTGGATGTATTAGTGCATAACCTTTCAAACCAAACCAAAATCAAACAGACCAAGTTAGCACGTCAGAAAGGCATCTTAGTGCGTGGAGACCATTCTCTAGCACGTTGTGAAATTTTGGTAGCGTATTAGGTCTCTGGCTTAGCGCATAGACGAAACTGCAAAAATAGGGGGCAAAACATAAACTATTTTTGAAAATTATTAAAACAGTTTAGAAAGCCCCTTTTCCTCGCTTGAACTATATCAGACAGAAAATCAAAATCAAAGTATCAAAACTATTCTAAAAGCAAGTTTTCGTTAAAACAAAGTTGTCAAAATCTAAAAACTAGTTAAGAGATAAAACACATCTCTCCTATCAGAATCGGGAAATACCATCACATGTATCAAAAGGTCCTTCAATCAAATGGATTTTTATCCAAAAACATACTTGTTTTAAACTCAAAGTTGTCAAATCAAGTTTCCACATCGAAAAAGCTCTTATTCCATAACATTTGACGTGCTTTGTCATGAGGGGGCATCTAAACCTTCATTTGATAAAGTAAACTTAAGTTTTCAAACAAGATATTTGAATCCAAAACAAATCAAAGGAAACCATTGATTGCTTGTGCATGACTAATCCTCATATTCTGAGAAGAAAGATTATTTATCACAGCACTAAGTTGAGGAAACAATAACCCAATTCTTTGAAACTTGCCAAAAGGAATAGATTTTTATACATCAATCGCCAACTCTTCAAATCTCATCGAGCATTCCTCCATCATATTAACTTATATCTTCAAGACAAGACAAATGAATTTGACCAAGAACCATTAAGGAGTAGAGCATTCTGTCAAAAATCAGCATTTAGTCAATGCCTAAATCAGGGAGGGAAGATCAATCCGAATTTCTTCCCAGAAATTTGCATCACCTACAACACACCTCGAGTAGAACCACCAACACTTGAACGAGACCCAGAAGAGGAATTCGTTCCCTTCATCATAGAGAGTTTCTACTAGATGCCTGCTATCACTCACTCTCAATGAAAAAAACAAAGGGAAACACAACCAAAGTCTAGTATGGGGTGATGACTATTAAATCCTTCTAAATATCCAAATTTGGAAGACACAGAGATCACTGAAGAACTCCTTTAGGAATGCCAAGAAAGTGCCTCGTTCTAAAGACTCATGGAAAGACTTATAGAGGATGACAAAGAAAAATATCTACTCATGCTCGCAAGAAAAGGAGTGAGGATCCCATAGGAATTTGATTCAAACACTTTTAGAACAAGGTCTTGACTCTATACTTATCAAGAACAACAAAGAGAAGAAGACGTGGGTGACCTTGAGCAAAACATACCTGAGCAAAACATCCCTGAGAAAAACTTACATGAGAAAAACATCCCTGAGCAAAACATACTATTACCCACGCCATTTCAAACTAGACACAATGCGAAGGAAGAACTCTTCCCCCAGAAAACAAATGCACCCTTGGTTGCTCTTACACAACAAATGCAAATGTTGCAAAAAAAAATGCAAGACATGTAACAAGGATCAACAGTACGGTATTCCTTGAATGAAATTTGTCCTTATCCTTTTGACAGAAGGTTAAACATGGTACCTTTTCACCCAAATTGAGACATTCCCAAATTTGACAAATATAATGGGAAAAGTGATCCTCGTAATTGTAATGCCCCACCAAGAACCCTAAAGGAAAACAACACAACTAGGCAACTAAAGGATGAAATAATTTTTTTGTTTTTGTTAAAGACTAAGTGCACTAACTAAAAACCATTGCATGTTGAATAACATAGCGGAAGTCTATCATATGTTTTCCTAAGGGTAACCAATGAAGATTAATTTCATAGATTATATGAACACCACAATTAATCCATTTAATTAGATAAACTGAATGCTTAAGTTTAAAATTACACATACATCCAAATTTCACAATAAAGAAATAAAAGTATTCCAATGTATCCAATTTCCTTAAACCATTAAAACATAAGATCAAAACAATAACATTCATTTCACTGACATAATAATATTACAATATCCATAAATACATGGCTTCCAATAATACTACTGGTTACAAAGATACAATATCAAGGTTACATAAAAGTCTGATACAATAACCACAAGGTCTCTATTGAACAATGATCTCGAACAAGAGCTGGTACACAAACCACGATCCAAGAAACACCAGCGAAGCCTTTCCTCACCTGAAGATACAATCCAGAACATCTGATGGGAAGTGGCACTACCACTCGACCATGTGATCCCAAAATGGAACCACCCCACCGTGCTAGGAGATAGTAGAAAACCCTCAAGCAAGCAAAGTAAGACAAGTACAAAAGGACTACAAGACTCTGCAACCATCCATGTAACACAACTCACAAAACACTAGTGACTCTAAGAAGAGAGTGTCATCGCATAGCTTGATGGTTACCATGGTACAACCTCCATAGGTCCCAACCCCCATACTCGGGTTTCTCTTGGTAACCTCTCCCGAGCCTCCGGTTCCAACTAAGTCTCGTGTGGACCCTACCAATCCTTTCATGAAGACAAGGTGGTAAGTTTGCCATTCCAAGCCTTCTCATAACATTATGAGCCCTGTACAAGCACTCACCTATGCACGAGGTACATTTATCTTAATTAATATTTAATCTACTTACCCCCTAATCAATTTTTAGGTTATCACTTTTTAACTAACTTTTGATGGGTTATCCTGTCATCCACTTCAGGCATGGCCCCCACTCGAAAGCCACTCTCTCTCCTAGGACACTAATAGGAAATGTTTCTCTCTACGAGAACTCTATGGCGAAACAGGCAACCATAAACAATCTTGACAAGCACAGGTGAAGGACACACAAATACCAACCCAAGATTGACCATTTGGACAAAAACACACAATGGCTTATATCAAATAGGTGATACAACAACACCTAGTCTAGGAGAAATAATAACATAGGACACAATGACAATTTAACCAAAATTGCAATGGAACAAAGCTTGACTGAGAACACAATATACGCAAGATCCTATTACAGGCAATCTTTCCTTAAAAATAGCCAAAAGCATAAATAACATGCAATTTACGAATTTCCAGATAACAAGAATTTACAACTATTTAATACCAAAAACATCCACCTTGTCATTTGTCCAAAAAGATTTAAAATACAAATAATTCTCCTAACGTATTTTCAACATATTCATAGAAATTAACATTCCAAACTGTAATTAAATAATATTTAAAATAACATTTAAAATATTATAATAACTACCAAAAGAAAAACATATCTAATATATAAATATATATATATAAACACATATGAATTTACATATATTTATTTATATACATATATAATAAAATACATAATAAATTTAATTTATCTAACCCCTGGGTACGAAACCCGAAATAGTCATACCGTAGTATGCACAGGATTTAGAAATTAATTTAAAAAAATTAAAACCACTTTAAAAAATTGTAAAGGCCCTTATCATGGTAGCCTAAGCTATCGCCGGTAGCTAGTACTACCGTCTGGTAGCACAGCTACTGTCCAGTAGCACTGCTACCGTCGGTAGCTAGTACCACCATTTGGTAGCACTGCTCCCGTCGATAGCTAGTGCTACCGTCCGGTAGTACTGTGTACTACCGCCGATAGCGGATTCTACCATAGGTAGGTTTTTTTTTTTTTTAATTTATTTATTTATAATTATTATTTTTTATATATTTTTTAACAAAACAATAAAAACAATACTTTTTCAATAATTTTATTTTAATAAAATTTTAACAGTAATAATAAAAAAATAATATTTTTCCAATAATTCCACTTTCACAAAATTTAATCCTTCTTCATATATATATATATATATATATATATATGTTTTTTTAAAATTTAATGTGTAATTAACTTTTTTTTTTTTAAGGTTATTAAAACCATTTCTCAGGTAAATACCCTTTCTCATAAATCTTGCGAATTTCCATGCATCCTAAAATCTGACAAATTTTCTATAATAATTTCTCTTAATTTTCTCAAAATTACATACTTCCCATAAATTAGAAATACACATCAGGCATGGATTTTAAAACAAAACTCGAATTCACCAGAAGAGGGTTTTGGATTTGACAATTATTTTACACACACATCAAGCAGAGAAAAATAGAAATATTTTTAATTAAACACACAACTAAGAAATCATCCAACCTAGTATAGCTTTCCTAGAAAAAAATCTATAGAAGGGCCCTAATCCTTTCAATAAACTTCCAATAAATTTCTTCACCTAAAATTCTTGACCTGTTCTTGTGTAACTAAAATAAAAACCTAACCCCTATTTAAACTAAAATTCTAGGTTCAATAGCTTTTTCACAAAAAACCTAAATTTAGAATAATAGTAATTTTTATTTTATTTTCTAAATTTATCACATGCAATAATTTAAAAAAAAACATTATGCTTTCATTTCTTTTCTCATGCACATTAATTAATTTTCTAAATAAAGAATTAAAACAATATTTTAATTCTAATTAATCCTTTTATTCATTTATTTATTCTTTTATTTATTTAATCATTTATTTATTTAAAATTCAAGGAAACAATAAATATAATTAATCTAATTTATTTAAATAAAAATATATTTCAAATACCATGTAGCTTGCAACTTAATTTAATAATTTCTTTAATTAACTAAATTTATAATCTCAATGCATAAACAAAACAATAATGAGATACTTTCATAAACTTAATTAATTAATTAATTAAATCCACTAAAACACTCAAATTAAACAAATCTCAAGCAATTACCCATAAAAGATAAAATGACAAAATACGAAAAACCGAACTAACTGACAAAACGACCAACTGACGACACTCATATGAGTGTAACTGAGTAAAAATAGGGTCAACTACTATCTCCTCCACTTCCACCAGAAAATATAAGGCATGCTCAAACCTGTGAAGCCAGGTGGAGATGATACCCCGTACCTACCCGATACTTGTACCTGCAATATCCTGCATCACTGAACCACACATGCATATATATACAATATAGAAAACACGACATAAACACCGATGAAGGAGAATCGTGACATTCCCTATCTCACCGAAATGAGTGAAGGAAAATCGTCTCCTTGCATCCAATACACTTGCTAACACATAACATATAATTTCACATTGCATAGGTAAAGTAAAATGTTAGTACATAGCAATAATCCATAAAATGCCATAAATCACAAGTACTAAAATACTGCAAATAAATTATACATCTCATCTCAAGATAAAGCATAATGTCATAAAAATCTGAATAACATATCATGGTAATGTATCCATTGAAAAACAACCAATAAAATATGAGTCTAATGAGTTCAAACTAGTAGGGGTACTACATTCTCCCCCCCAAAACTAGGCTTACTCCTGGAAGCCTAAAATAAATAAGAATATAGTTCTCTCATCTTTGCTACATCCTCCCAAGTCATCGAGGTCTCATCATTTGGGTCCCATAGGACCCTTACCTGGTTGATGGTACGACCCCTGAGGATCAAATCCTGATGCTGAAGAATGCACACGGGCTCCATGGAAAGCTTCTCGTCCTTGACCTACAAAGAGTTCCAATCAAGAACATGTGTCACATCTGGATGATAAGTTCGAAGAACTGAAACATGAAAGACATTATGGCTGCAGGATAGACTCGGTGGCAAGACAAGATGGTAGGCAATAGGTCCTATCCTCTCAAGGATCTTAAAAGGTCCAATAAACCAAGGCGCCAACTTAGATCCCTTTCTATAATGGATCACACTCTTCCGCGGATGCACTCTCAAGAACACACGATTGCCAACAGAAAAATGATGATCTACCCTATGAGCATCTGCATACTTCTTCTATCTATCCTGTGCTACTACTAAATATTCACGAATCCTATCTACCTGCTGCTCCATCTCCTGAAGAATATCTGGTCCTATAAGCACCCTGTCCTCTAAAAGATCCCAACTCAAAGGAGTGCGGTAAGGATGACCATATAATGCCTGAAAGGGGGACATACCTATGGAGCTATGATATCCATTGTTATAAGCAAACTCCACTAGATATATATAGTCCTCCCAGCGTGATTGTTGGTCCATCACATACATGTGAAGCATGTCTTCTAATACCTGATTCACTCTCTCTATCTAACCATCTATCTCTGGATGATAAGTTGAACTAAAATTCAACTGAGTCCCCAAAGCATGTTGAAGTGAGGTCCACAATGCTAAGGTAAAGACAAGATCTCTATCAGATATGATCCACCTTGAAATCTCATGCAATCTCACTACTTCTAGGAAGCTTGAATAGGAACAAAATGAGCAACCTTAGTCAATCTATCAACTACGACCATGATGGCATCATGACGATGAGAAGAGACAGGCAAACCAACAATGAAATCCATGGAAATGATATCCCATTTCCAATCTGATACTAGATTAGGCTGCAAAAGCCCTGCTGGGTGCTGATGCGCTGCCTTCACTCGCTGACACTCTAAACACTTCAACACAAAATCAGCAATGTCACGTTTCATACTTGCCCAATGATAAATTTGTCTAATATCTGCATGCATCTTCTTCACACCTGGATGTGCCGAATAAGGTGCACGATGGGCCTCGATCATGATCAAAACATGAAGACCCTCCAAAGGAGGTACATAGATCTATCCATGGTGACGAAGAATTCCATCTGCCTCAAGGTTATACTGATGGGATGGGGTTTGGGATAGACTAGCCTAGTCTATGCTCTTGGATCCTTCCCTTGGATCACCAAGTGTTCTCTTCACACCCTAGGGTCTCTAGGACCTCCATTTCTTGAGGAATCCCCTAACCTTTCCCAATCCACCCACCAATGAGTTGCAATGCTACTCCTAAGGTCTCACCTACTCATGAGACTCAAAACCCCTTACTATGGCTAATAAGGGCTTGGCTTGTCCTACTGCTTCCTAGGTCCTAGCAAGGTTAGGACAGGTCTTAAACCATTTTTTACATCCATCCATGTGCCCCCAAGAAGTTTCAAGCTTTCAACCCCTTACCGATTTCACTGTTTTGTGTTTTTGCCTACAAAATAGGGCTACAAGGATTTTGACCAATTAGGCCTCCTAATCAGTCCTTTAGGGCTCCCTCTCACAAATGATGCACAAGCAACCCAAAATCCCAAAATGGACTACCATTCATTTGGCAAGGGCTCAAGGATTTCTTTGGTTTTGGGCCTCCAAGTGGCCGTACAGTGCCTTGGGCGAATTTTGGGGTTTTTAAGGGTTTTGTGAGGGTTTTTATGGTCTGCCTAGGCCACAGTGTATGTTTTGTGTTTTAGCCACCTTGTCTTGATTGGTGGAGGCTCCTCCTTACACCAATGGTACTTCACACACTTCTCTACGCATCCTCCAAAGGGTGCACTCTCCTCTGACCAACCTTTCTCTCCAAGACCTCTACAACTTAACCCTTCCTAGCTGGGCACTATTCAGTCTCACCTAGGATTGGGTCTTTTGATGGCCTCCCTACATTTTCAAGGGCCCTTCTTGCTTTACAGTATAGTACAATGTCTGCACTCTCATTCCCCATGGTTTCATGGTGGTTCCACAATGGGGAATGGAGTCATGATTCCATTTGCACAAACTAGTCCAAAACTAGACAGTGAGAAGACAACTTACAAAATATTTACAAGCACACCACAGTTACAAACCAAAAACTAATCTAATTTCTCAAAATGAAATTATTTACACTATAGAAGCCACTCCACATAGTTTTTCACATAAATCAATCCATTAACAATCTTCCTTTACTCCATTTGTGCCGACTAGCAACAAAATTGCAGTCTCAGTCAGATCACTTTGCTTGGGCTGTACAATGTCTAACATCCAACCCATTTATTTAGGGTTTGAAAATACTTATACTACCCTCTCCTTGGTCTATGTGCCCATAATACACTAACCTAAATATTTTGACCTCATGGTGGAAAAGTTGCTTGACAACTTTTAAAAGTTGTCATGCAACTTTTGAGCAACTTTTCCAATGTTGCTTTTCTTGACTCCTAGACCCACATTGGGCCAACCTAAGGACACTACCATGCTATGAAGGACCCCTAAACACCTCAAAGGCACACATACCCTCAATTTTCAAGAAAATATCAATCTTGACTTATGAACCTAAGACCTCAACTAGGACCCTAACTAGGACCAATGAGCACATGGCTCTTTATTTTGTATGCAATGGCTTCAAAAGAAGCATAACACCAACAAAAAAAAGGAGGAAGAGCTTGGAAGGGTGCTCCTAAACCATACTCCCCCTCTACACACAAATAAGAAATAGAAGAAGAGATGAGAGTCGGGTCTATGCCAAGTGTCTTGAACCTGCTCTCTTCAACCCAGGTAGCTTCAGACTCAGGCTGACCTGCCCACTTCACCAAGTGTTCGATGTAGACCTGGTGTCTGGTGGACTTCTTTACTCTAT
Source organism: Cryptomeria japonica (assembly GCF_030272615.1). Classification (NCBI taxonomy): domain Eukaryota; kingdom Viridiplantae; phylum Streptophyta; class Pinopsida; order Cupressales; family Cupressaceae; genus Cryptomeria; species Cryptomeria japonica. The sequence goes on from NC_081405.1 coordinate 286,599,703, forward strand.
ATTCCAAGATCTCCTCTACTATAGGCTTCTTCACCTATGGTAAGACATTAACATCTAGGTCCTGCAGCACCTTGGCTTGGTTCTCCTTTTGCGCTGTTATTTCACCCTTGTACATGATCAGGTCAGCTACATTAAAGACTAGTGATATAGCCAAATCTAAAGGCAAGTCAACCTTGTAAACATTCTCCCCATACTTTGATAGAATTCTACAAGGTCCTACCCTCTTCATCCATAGTTTAGTATGCTTGCCGCTTTGCATTCTTGCTTTGCTCAAATGGACCATCACAAAGTCACCCACCTTGAACTGAACTTCCCACCTTTTTTCATCCATTTTGGCTTTTAGTTTTTGAGTGGATTCAAGGATGGCTCTCTTAACCTACTCTTGGACTTCTTTAATGGTTTGAGTGAAGTCCTCTGCTTGCCCACTCTTCAGCTCCATGGAACCAAGTTCCCTGAGTTCACACACACCTCTTGGGTGTCTACCATAGACAACCTCAAAAGGACTTCTACGAGTGGTCCTATTCACACTATCATTATATGCATACTCTACTTGAGGAATGATTAGGTCCCATGTCTGCCCATATTCCTTAGTTAGACACCTCAACAAGTTGCCTAACACCCTATTGATGACTTCAGTTTGACCATCACTTCGTGGATGGTAAGCTGAGCTAAATGATAAGTTAGTTCCTAGTTTCCTCCATAATGTTTGCCAAAAATGGCCCATGAACTTGTTGTCCCTATCTAAAATAATGCTTAAAGGGAGTCCATGAATCCTAACAATCTCCTTAAAGAAGAGATGTGCAACATAGCTAGCATCATGTGTAGTCCTACATGGAATGAAATGGCTCATCTTGGAAAATCTATCTACTACCACATAGATGTTGTCCATACCTATCTTTGTCTTGGGAAGTCCTACTACAAAGTCCATGCTTTTGCATTCCCAAGGTCTATTTGGAACTAGTAATGGTTGATAGAGACCAACATTTCTTGATCCTCCCTTTACTCTTTGGCATACACCACATTGCTCCACATACTTCTTCACATCTCTTGGCAACTTGGGCCAAAGGTAGTACCTCTGTACTAAGTCCAAGGTTTTGTTGACTCCAAATTGTCAACTTAAACTACCATTGTGTTTCTCTTGGATGAGGTTTTCCCTCATGGATACTCTTGGCACACACAACTGATTACCTCTGAACAAGAGACCATTTTGGAGAGTATAATCTGCATACTCACCATGGAAATTGTTCTCAAACTCCTTGCAAACCTTGTAAGATGATGAGAAGTCTTCATCTCCTTCATAGAGGTCCTTGAAACCTTCTATTCCCATGCTCTACAACTGTAGTTTTTGAACTATCAACAACTTCCTGCTTAATGCATCTACCACCTTGTTGAGTTGCCCCTTTTTATGCTTGATGGTGAAGGTGAAGGATTGGAGGTATTCCATCCATTTCAAATACCTATTGCTAAGCTTCTCTTGAGTGTTAATGTAACTCAATGCTTGGTTGTCTGTGAACACTACAAATTCCTTTGGAAGTAGGTAATGCCTCCATTTTATAAGAGATTGCACTAATGCATACAACTTTAGGTCATAGGCTGAGTACTTCTTCTTTGCTTCATTGATCTTCTCACTAAAAAATGTCACAGGTCTTCCCTCTTGACTCAAAACACCCCCTACTGCAATTCCACTTGCATCACACTCCAATGTGAATAGCTTATTAAAGGTAGGTAGGAGAAGGATAGGTTTTGTGGCTACTTCTTGCTTCAGCAATTGGAATGCTTTATCAGCCTGCTCAGTCCATCTAAACTTAGTTTTGAGGCCTCCTTTTATGGTGTCAAGGACTGGTGCACATATGCCACTGAAGTTCCTCACAAACTTTCTATAGAATTGGGCTAAACCATGGAAACTCCTAACTTTAGTCCCTATTCTAGGTGTAGACCAATTCAAGATTGCCTCCACTTTGCTTGGATCCATCTTCATGGTTCCCTTAGACACCACAAATCCTAAGTAGGCTAGCTCTTTCTTCAAGAATTCACACTTCTCTAGGTTGATGGATAACTTCTCCTCATGCAACCTCTCTAAGACTAACCTCAAATGCTCAAGGTGCTCCTCTTTGGTTCTGCTATAGATGAGAATGTCATCTAGGTACACCACCACAAACCTACCTAAGAAATCCTTTAACACCTCATTCATCAACCTCATGAAGGTGCTTGGGGCATTGGTGAGTCCAAATGGCATCACAATCCATTCATACAATCCTTCTGTGGTCTTGAAAGCAGTCTTCTAGTCATCACCCTCCTTGATTCTAATCTGGTGATACCACTTTTAAGGTCCAACTTGGTAAAATACATGGCACCTCCTAAACAGTCCATCAAATCCTCTATTCTAGGAATAGGAAACCTATACCTTATGGTGATCTTATTGATTTCCCTTGAATCAATGCAAAGTCTCCACTTGCCTCCCTTCTTTGATGCTAGCACTACCAGGACTGCACATGGGTTGATGCTTTTCTTAATCAGTCCTTGTTCCAATAACTCTTACACTTGCCTTGCTACCTCCTTGTTTTGATCAGGTGTGAGCTTGTATGTAGCTTTGTTAGGTAGGGATACTTCAAGAACAAAGTCTATTTAATGACTTATAGACCTTCTTGGTGGGAGTGTTGTAGGTGCTCCATCACTCACTATGTCCTTATACTCTTGCAACATGTGTTTCACCTCCTTGGGTACTTTTGCCTACAACTTGTCTTCCACCTCCATTGGCTTCACAAAGATGGCACACTTCACTATCTCCTCCTCATGTAGCAAGTGTAGGAACTCTTTACGAGTAGCCAATAAGACACTAGGTATTCTTGAAGTTCCCTCTTCATTCTCTACCAAAGACCGAATCTTAAAGGTCTTGCTATCCTTCTTAAAGCAAATGGAGTTCTCCTCTCCATCATAGATCACCTTCCTATCAAATTGTTAGGGTCTACTTAGCAATAGGTGATAGGCATCCATGGGTAACACATCACAAAGGATCTTATCCTTGTATCCTCCAATAGAAAACTCTACCCAAGTATGTTCATTGACAAGCACACTCTACTCATGATTCAACCATGTCACCTTGTATGGGTTAGTGAGGGGTATCCTTGTAAGTGACCCTCATGCTCCTCCATGGATCTAGAATAAATCAAAATGTCATCCAAGAATACAATGGCGAAATGATTAAGGTAGGTTCGAAAAACCCCATTCATTAAGCTCATGAAAATTGAAGGCACATTCATCAACCAGAATGGCACCACTGTGAACTCATAGTGACCATAACAAGTACAAAATGTTGTCTTATGAATGTCTACATCCTGAATGCGTAACTAATGGTATCCAGACTTTAAGTCAATCTTAGAGAACACCTTGGCTCCCTTAACCTGATCAAAAAGGTCATCTATACGAGGCAATGTATATCTATTCTGAATGGTTACCTTATTTAGATGTCAGCAATCAATGCATAACCAAAGAGAACCATCTTTCTTCTTAACAAAGATAACAGGTGCACCCCAAGGGGAAACACTAGGACAAATGAATCCCTTGGCCAATAATTCTTTTATCTGCATTTTCAACTCACTTAACTCCTAAGTAGTCATCTGATATGGAGCTCTTGAAATAGGTTCTGGACCAAGAACCAAATCAACACGAAAGTCTATATCTCACTTTGGAGGCATACCAGGAATATCCAATGGAAACATGTCTGCATACTCTCTAAGAATAGGGTGACTATCAAGAGTGATTTCTCACCTCTCTAACTCATCCAATTCCTCAAGAGTGACTACAAAAAGCTGACATCCACTACGCATACACCGCTTAAGTTGCATAGCAGAGATCATACGTAGGGATATCGACCTTTGTACTCCAACAATCTCCACTTCTCTGCCAAGGTCATCTAAACACACTACTGTCTTCTTGCGACAATCTACATGAGCACTGTGAGATGATAGACAATCCATCCCCAATACAACTCCATAAGATCCCAAAGGAATAACCCGAAGGTCAACTGAAGTAACTATGGTTCCTAATTTCAACTCACAACTGGGAATAAAGGCATCTACAGAAACACAGACACCTGTAGCCAACTCTACTTGCCACCTATCTGCCTGCTTAGCAAACGTAAGTCCACACCACTCCACAATGAATGAAGGAATAAAAGAATCAAAGGCCCCAGAATTGAAAATTATAGAGATAGGGGTTCCATACAACATACTTGCTGCCTCAATGATTGTACCCTGATGATCAACTTGGCGGTCATCTACCACTACAAATACTTTATGGGACCTCCCTACATCTCCTACTATAGGTTAAGATGCTGCTGGCCTTTGACTACCTATGTTGTGGACATTTTGAGTGTACTATGCAGCTCTGTGACCAAACTGTCCACAAGAGAGGCAAGCTCCTCTATTACCTATCGGTCCACTAGATTGCTGGAAACTTCCTTGGCTAGGGACATAAGATGCACTCTGCGAGGCTTGCCTTGTAGGGCCCTGTTTTCTCCTCTGCCAATTCCTACCCTTCTTAAACTGAGAATTGCCACCTTGTTGGCCCTGGAACTATTTTGGTTTTGACTATTGCTGCTGTTGTTGCCCACTCTTAGCGGGTGTTTGAGGAGTTCTAAATGGTGTAGCTGACTAGGACTGATTTCCCCAAGCTTTATTTCCACTGGTAGGTGCACTTCCTACTTGCACACCTGTCTAACCACCAAGTGCTCGACTAAGGTTCAGCTCAACTAATCTGGCCTTCACCACGACTATCTCCATTGAAGCTAGCTCGAATACCCTCACACCTCCACTGATACGGTCATTCAAACCTCTTAGGAAATGTTGGACAAGCATAGCCTCGTCATTACCAATTCTGGCGTATTGTTTGAGCTCATAGAACCTGTGCTCATACTTGTCTACTGTCATCCCATACTGACGCAAGGCATAAAACTCATCTGCTCGAGTTTGCCTCCACTAGGGTGAGAGAAATCGTGCCCTAAATCTCTCCAGAAATAGTTCCCATGTGATGGTGTTAATGCATACACCAATCTTCTCCTCCTCTAATCTCCACCAGATTGAAGCAAATTTATTTAGACGCATAATAGCACATCTTGCCTTGGTGTTACTATTGTATGGAAACATAGTGAAACACCGGTCCAAGCCGATAAGCCAGGTCTCTGCCTCAAGACCAGTACCCATACCATCAAAGTAAGGTGGATTGGACCTCATCAAGTCCTTTATGTGACCCAAGGAAGGTGGATCTCAGACAGCTAGAATCTCCCCTCGTCTTGGTGATCTCTCTCTCTCTCTTTCCTTTGGAACCTATTGAAGCGGCTCCTCAACCTAAGCAAGAATAGGTTGCTCAAACTCAGGCCTTTGGCCTAACCTAGCTAGAACCTCCTGAAACATCTATCTCAGCTCTTCCCTTTTGGAAACATGTTCTCCTGCATGCTGAGATTTCTGATGAACAGATTGTTCCGGCTCAACTCTCACATGAGTGGGTGGTGGTGAAGAACTGTGATGGTCAGAACCATGGCCCCATCCTCCACCTCTGCCTCCTTTGTGACCACCCGTACAACCACCTCCTTTAGCTTTCTTAGCCATAACCCGGTACCATAAAAGAGAAAATGGTTCAGATCCATAGCAAGGATAAGACATGAGAGATACAAACATTTATGACCTAAGAAAGATGGTCAACTGAAAGGCACATTACAAACCCAGAGTACCCAGTGTTGAAACTTGGGCTCTGATACCAAATGTAATGCCCCGCCAAGAACCCTAAATGAAAACAACACAACAAGGCAACTAAAGGGTGAAATAATTTATTTTTTTGTTAAAGACTAAGTGCACTAACTAAAAACCATTGCATGTTGAATAACACAGCAGAAGTCTATCATATGTTTTCCTAAGGGTAACCAACGAAGATTAATTTCGTAGATTATATTAACACCATAGTTAATCCATTTAATTAGATAAATTGAATTCTTAAGTTTAAAACTACACATACATCCAAATTTCATAATAAAGAAATAAAAGTATTCTAATGTATCCAATTTCCATAAACCATTTAAACATAGGATCAAAACAATAACATTCATTTCACTGACATAATAATATTACAATATCCATAAATACATGGCTTCCAATAATACCACTGGTTACAAAGATAAAATATCAAGGTTACATAAAAGTCTAATACAATGACCACAAGGTCTCTACTAAACAATGATCTCAAACAAGAGCCAGTACACAAACCACGATCCAAGAAACACTAGCGAAGCCTTTCCTCACCTGAAGATACAATCCAAAACATCCGATGGGAAGTGGCACTACCACCCGACCAGGTGATCCTGAAATGGAACCACCCCACCGTGCTAGGAGATAGTAGAAAACCCTCAAGCAAGCAAAGTAAGACAAGTGCAAAAAGGACTACAAGACTCTGCAACCATCCATGTAACACAACTCACAAAACACTAGTGACTCTAAGAAGAGAGTGTCATCGCATAGCTTGATGGTTACCATGGTACAGCCTCCATAGGTCTCGGCCCCCATACTCGGGTTTCTCCTGGTAACCTCTCTCAAGCCTCCGGTTCCAACTAAGTCTCATGCAGACCCTACCAATCCTTTCGTGAAGACAAGGTGGTAAGTTTGCCATTCCAAGCCTTCTCGTAACATTATGAGCCCTGTACAAGCACTCACCTATGCACGAGGTACATTTATCTTAATTAATATTTAATCTACCCACCCCCTAATCAATTATTAGTTTATCACTTTTTAACTAACTTTCGATGGGTTATCTTGTCATCCACTTCGGGCACGGCCCCTGCTCGAAAGCCACTCTCTCTCCTAGGACACTAACAGGAAATGTTTCTCTCTACGAGAACTCTATGGTGAAATAGGCAACCATAAACAATCTTGACAAGCACAGGTGAAGGACACACACATACCAACCCAAGATTGACCATTTGGACAAAAACACACAATGGCTCATATCAAATAGGTGATACAACAACACCTGGTCTAGGAGAAATAATAACATAGGACACAATGATAATTTTACCAAAATTGCAATGGAATAAAGCTTTTTTGAGAACACAATATATGCAAGATCCTATTACAGGAAATCTTTCATTAAAAATAGCCAAAAGCATAAATAACATGCAATTTATGAATTTCCAGATAACAAGAATTTATAGCTATTTAATACCAAAAACATCCACCTTGTCATTTGTCCAAAATGATTTAAAATACAAATAATTCTCCTAATGTATTTTCAACAAATTCATAGAAATTAACATTCCAAATTGTAATTAAATAATATTTAAAATAACATTTAAAATATTATAATAACTACCAAAAGAAAAACATATCTAATATATAAATATATATGTATATAAACACATATGAATTTACATATATATTTATTTATATACATATATAATAAAACACATAATAAATTTAATTTATCTAACCCCTGGGTACGAAACCTGAAACAGTCATACTGCAGTATGCATAGGGTTTAGAAATTAATTTAAAAAAATTAAAACCACTTAAAAAATTTGTAAAGGCCCTTATCACGGTAGCTAGTACTACCATCCGGTAGCACTGCTACCGTCCGGTAGCACTACTACCATAGGTAGCGGATGCTACCGTAGGTAGTGTTTTTTTTTTTTTTTAATTTATTTATTTATTTTTTTATAATTATTTATTTTTAATATATTTTTTAATAGAACAATAAAAACAATACTTTTTCAATAATTTCATTTTAATAAAATTTTAATAGTAATAATAAAAAAAACAATATTTTTCCAATAATTCCATTTTCACAAAATTTAATCCTTCTTCATATAAATATATTTTTTTAAAATTTAATTAACCCAAATAAATTTAATGTGTAATTAAACTTTTTTTTTTTTAGGGTAATTAAAACCATTTCACAGGTAAATACCCTTTCTCATAAATCTTGCAAATTTCCATGCATCCTAAAATCTGATAAATTTTCTATAATAATTTCTCTTAATTTTCTCAAAATTACATTCTTCCCATAAATTAGAAATACACATCAGGCATGGATTTTAAAACAAAACTCGAATTCACCAGAAGAGGGTTTTGGATTTGACAATCATTTTACACACACATCAAGTAGAGAAAAATAGAAATATTTTTAATTAAACACACAACTAAGAAATCATCCAACCTGGTATAGCTTTCCTGGAAGAAATGTGTAGAAGATCCCTAATCCTTTCAATAAACTTCCAATAAATTTCTTCACCTAAAATTCTTGATCTATTCCTGTGTAACTAAAATAAAAACCTAACCCCTATTTAAACTAAAATTCCAGGTTCAATAGCTTTTTCACAAAAAACCTAAATTTAGAATAATAGTAATTTTTATTTTATTTTTTAAATTTATCACATGCAATAATTAAAAAAAAAACATCATTCCTTCTTTTCTTTTCTCATGCACATTAATTAATTTTCTAAATAGAGAATTAAAATAATATTTTAATTCTAATTAATCCTTTTATTCATATATTTATTCTTTTATTTATTTAATTATTTATTTATTTAAAATTTAAGGAAACAATAAATATAATTAATGTAATTTATTTAAATAAAAATATATTTCAAATACCATGTAGCTTGCAACTTAATTTAATAATTTCTTTAATTAACTAAATTTATAATCTCAATGCATAAACATAACAATAATGAGATACTTTCATAAACTTAATTAATTAATTAATTAAATCCATTAAAACACTCAAATTAAACAAATCTCAAGCAATTACCCATAAAAGATAAAATGACAAAATATGAAGACCGAACTAACTGACAAAACGACCAACTGACGATACTCATACGAGTGTAACTGAGTAAAAATAGGGTCAACTACTATCTCCTCCACTTTCATCAGAAAATATAAGGCACGCTCAGACCTATGAAGCCAGGTGGAGATGATATCCTGTACCTACTTGCTACTTGTACTTGCAATATCTTGCATCACCGAACCACACATGCATATATACAATATAGAAAACATGGCATACACACCGATGAAGGAGAATCACGATGTTCCATGTCTCACTGAAATGAGTGAAGGAAAATTGTCTCCTTGCATCCAATACACTTGCAAACACACAACATATAATTTCACATTGCATAGGTAAAGTAAAATGTTAGTACATAGCAATAATCCATAAAATGCCATAAATTGCAAGTACTGAAATACTGCAAATAAATTATACATCTCATCTCAAGATAAAGCATAATGTCATAAAAATATGAATAACATATCATGGTAATGTATCCACTAAAAAAGAACCAATAAAATATGAGTCTAATGAGTTCAAACTAGTAGAGGTACTACAGTAATCATGTCCAGGAATTCTGTAATGAGATTATTTCCAAGAAGCTTGGGCAGGCAAACCATGGAATGGTTATCCAAAATCACAGCTCCTATCAGATCCTTGCATGAGTTAGTCAACAAATTTATAACTCAATATTCCTACAACATTCAAAATGCCATCACCATGTTAGATGTCTACAATACCAAACAAAAAAATAATGAAACATTCACGATGTTCCTTCAACGTTGGGGAGAAATGGTCTCAAGATATCCTCGAGATGTGCCTTAAAAGGAAAAGATGGAAATTTTCATCGACAATTTAAATAGTGAGATGAGTTACATACTCAAACTCTAATGCATACCATGTTTTGTTAAATTGATTGAAAATGGCATCCAAGTAGAAGAGGCATGTGTCAAGAAAGGAACATTGAAATTTTTCAAAGAAGGGACAAATTCATCCAACTCTAATTACAATAACGAAAACAACAACAACTTAGACAAATCCAAGTTCTAGACCAGAAACAAAAATACTAGAAATGAAGGAGGAAATGAAACTAATGATGTGAAATCCAAACAACCGGTGTTAGCTTTATTAGGTAATCATCAGGCTACCAAGAATAAAAAAGCTAATAACCAAGGTACTAACACTTATGCACCAACTAACAATCAAGATCATATTAACAACACCAACAATACCCAAGACAATAACACCAATCGAGGACCTAATACAAACTCATGAGGTAACACCAACAACTTTATAAAATGCATCTACACACCATTAGGGCAATCATTGGAGTCATCATTCTGAGAACTCTTGGCAAACAAAGTTATCTCCTTACCAACAATCAACAAATTTGAACCACAAATAAAACCACCTTGGTGGAATGACTCACACTTTTGTGATTTCCATCGAAACAAAGGACATCAAACAAATGATTGCATGAGATTGAAAAAACATTGTTTTGATAGAGGTGATTTAACAGTCAATGGTCTCAAGATAAATGGTGACCATGGAACCTTTAAGAATCCTCTTCCAAACTACAACAAGGATGGAGCTTCAACCTTAAATGATACACGTGGAGCTCGTATTAATCACATATACAATAACACCATCAATCATATATCAGCTGACGACAATCAAGTAAATGTTATTACAATCAAGGACAAATGCAAACATGAATCAATCAATGTAGCCACTAGAGCTCAAAAATATGTCTTGAAGGGACATATATCAGCAGCAAACACCATACCCAGGATTCAATATGACCTGGTCAGTCAACTGCACAAAACTCCTGCTCAAATATCTATACTTGAGTTGCTGAAACTTTCACCAAAACACAAGGACATGTTGGAACAAGCACTATTGGAAACAAATGTACCACAGGATCTAGATACTGACAAATTCTAAGCCATAGTGGCTCACATGACAAGGCCTCATAATCTCACCTTTTCTGAGTAGGATAATATTTCATTGAGCCATCCACACAACACTCCACTTCACATTGAAGTCTTGGTCTATAAACATCGAGTCAAAAGAGTATTAATAGATGGAGGAGCTAGACTCAATATCTATACCTTGAAACTTATCTGTGCATTAGGCTTCTCTGAGTAGTCTATTGATACATGCAAAAAGATCACTATCAAAGCATATGATGATGAAAGAAGATCATCCAAAGGAATAGTGGTGTTGCCAATTCAAGTGGGACCAATACAAAAGGACACTATGTGCCAAGTCTTAGACATAGACCTCACATATAATATCTTATTGGGTCAACCTTGGATACATGAAATGCAAGCAGTACCTTCAACTTATCACCAGTGTGTTAAGTTCCCCTACAATGGACATGAGATTTCTATATCAGTAGATCATAACCCTTTTCAACATTGTAATGCTATGGGGGCAGCCCAAGATAGTTTAGTTCCACATAATAGAGAAAAACAAATTTCCCCAACACTAGATCTTCAACAAGAAAAGTCTAAATAGCTATCTATGGATTTCAAACATAAAATGAAAATCAAAGAACAAGGCATGGGAGAATACTCTTTGGAACCCTTTTGTCTAAATGACTTACCAACATCACCTAAATCTCATGGTTTACCTTCAGTATCAACACATCAAGCAACATAGCCCATCACCAAATTTGATGGCAAATTCATTCAACTAGGCACACTAGCACATGAATCAAAGGAAAAGGACATCCTTAGTTGGCTATACAAGGACGAGGAAGAAGACATAGAAGCTACTATGGAAGTAGCTATGCCGACACAACTAAATGGAAAAGGCTACCTAATCATGCAACAGATGGGATACAATGGCAAAGGACCTATTGACAAGCATCAGGAAGGTGTCATAGAACCATTGGATCCTCCTTCCTAGTTTTATAAAGACAAAACATGATTGGGCTATGAACACACTCTACCACCAAAGAAGACACCAAGCAAATACCAAAAACCTAAGTGGAAAGAAAAGAAGAAATACAAGGAAGACTCATGGCAAGAGGCACTATTTGAATCAGCAGAGACAATATGCAAGGAATGTGAATACTAGAAAAAAAAGAAACATCCAGAGAAATCATTCAATGAAAAGAATGAAGCACCTTGTGCAGAAGTACATCATGTTCAAGAATTGGTTTCAAACAAAGAAGAATCACCCCCTGATAACATCATTCCTCCCCGAGGAGAGACAATATATGTGCAAATGCAAATATTAGAAGCATGATCTAATACAGAATCAGAAAAACTATCAGACTCGTATCAATAATCAAAGATCTATTTTCACCCTACAACATACTAGTTCATAGCACTACAAGAATCTAGGATAATACCTCAAAAATTGATTCAAATGAATATGAATGTGGCAGCTATTCCAATGTTACTGAAGATAGTGCTGCAAATGACAGTCATACACCCATTTCTCAAGAAGAACAAGGCACAAAACCTAGACTACTTGAATTTGGTCCACAAAATATCTATGACACCAAGGAAAATGAGCAGCGACATTACGAGCAAGTTTACATGGAAGATGATACCATCGAAGACCTCGACAAAATCATTAACTTATTTAATATCTTGACTGAACACGATGATACCTCCATCCTGACACTTACAATAGCTGAACTTGACCCACCTAATGACTCTTTACCACTTATCTTTCCTGACCTCATAGACTGGGATGAACCTGAAAATCATGGCATGCCAATTTTCCCAAATGATGATTCCATTATCGATTACTTGTGTATTGTCAACCCAGAAACAGACTCTACTAGTGAACAAAGTAACGACATCTGCAATCAGGGGAGTGTCACGTCTCTTAGTCACAAAAATGAATGAAATAAAGGATCTACTATTGAAAACCAGTCAATGGCAGCACTAGATCACAAAAAAAGTAAAAATAAAGGATGCATCTATAGGTGAAAACCTTTTTATGACACCTAAAGATGGGAGACTTGACACTCTTCCTGAACACTATCAGGATTGATCACCCATATTGATTGAGCCTACTCAATCAATCAATATTGGTACAATAGAAATAGCCAATAACATACACCTAGCATAATCTCTGACATAGGAAGAAAGATCAGAGTTTATCCAAATTTTCAAAGAAAAGCAAATCAATTTTTCTTGGTCATATGTAGATATGCCCAGGATTAATCCATACTTAATCATGCATCACTTGTCCATTGCTCTAGGAGCCAAGCTAGTTAAGGAAAAATTGAGAAAGATGAATCCACATGTAGCACTCATGGTCAAAGATGAGCTAAAGAAAGTATTAGACATTGGATTTATTCAACCTATCGACTATGCTGAATGGATCTCCAACATCATGCTAGTTTCAAAACCAGATGGCAACATTAGGATATGCACCGATTTTAGAGATGTCAACAAAGCCTATCCAAAGGATGACTTTTCTTTGCCCGGTATCAACCTAATTGTAGACCTCACAACAAGCCATGCAATGCTATCACTAATGGATGATTTTTCTGGGTATAATTAAATTAAGATAGCTCTAGAGGATCAAGATAAAACAACATTTTGATGAATAATAAGAGGGGGGGTGAATTATTATACCAAAAAATACTAAACTCAAACACTTAAACAGTTTATCAGATAACTGGTATGACAAATTTACAAATGAATCGGTTAAGATAAATGCAAACCAAATAGCAAACAAAACATTCACCCACAAGACCACAATCACCATAAGACAAGAAGTTTTGACATGGAAACCCAAATGGGAAAAACCACAATGAGCAAAAACTCACAAGTAACTATCTGTAGAATAGAAACCAGACCGGTTACTTTCAAACCGGTTAATGTCATACAATGTTCTTCACTAGAACAGATCCTGATAGGAATCTAGATCTCTGTTAGGAGATAAGTCCTGTTAAAGACTACCTTGTGAGAGGATTTCAGATTCACAGTTGTGAACCACCTTGTTAGAGGATTTATAAAGGCTTTGCTAGGCCTACCCAATTAAGGGTTTCAGACTTGTCGAAGACGTGAGTAATCAACAAGTGAGTGATCTAGATACTAGCACAGTATGCTTGGTTAGATCCATAATAGCTCATTGTTACTGCATTTTAGAATTACTTTAGTCTTTCAATATCTTCACACTCCTACTCTTCACACATATCTAATCTTCTCTTCTATGATCGCACATACAAAAACCCAATCAAATACTAAAACCCTAGACATGATGTCCTTATAAAAGAGTCTTATTTCATGTTGGTCCAATAGGATTACATTACAAGTTCCTAGGTTCAGTGCATCTAGACACATTTGGTATGACAACACAAAATCACCGCTAAAGTGTCAGTGGATGATAACTCATCATAGAAATACCAGTTGGTAACTCATCACAGAGTATCACCGGTTCATACATTTTACCGATTGTCGATTGTCAAAATAAAGATTGGAAAAATGTTAACTACCACTTTGTTCCTTCGTACGGCTTGAGATCTTCATACCGCTTTGGGTCTTCAATTAGTTTGTGACTGGTAAACATCTTCTACAAAACATCAATAGTCTAAAGACTATAATACATAATACCAGTTGGAACAAATACCGGTTGAGAATAACTCATGCATAAAGAAAGTGATCTCAAAACAAGTGTGTGTCCATCAATGACAATCACAAAATCATCAAAATGCCAACAATCTCCCCCTTTGGCATTGATGGCAACACTTAGGAAAATTTTGACATCTAAGTGTTTTTACAACAAATATGCCATATGCAAAATTACTCCCCCTAAGCATATACACTATCCCTTTTGCAGAAATTACAATGTATACTACTCCCTTAAAGAAATAACATGAAAGTATACACAATATACACCAAAATTTTAAATACTACTACTCCCCCTTTGTCAACAATGACAAAGTATTGCAAAATAACCCCAGTTTCTCATTAACATTAAAATGGAGTAAATGTTTATGACAATAAGGAATGAAACTTGTCAAAAACTGATTTAAAATCCCACAAAAAGGTCTTCATGTCTAATAACCATGTGTCAAGTAATGAGGTAGCAATCTCACTTTCTGTCTGCATTTGCTACCTCACTTTTTGTCTGCATTTGAGATACCTATTCTTCCATGGCATCAATGGTACTCATCTCTTGAGTTACCATTAGGACTTCCCGATTGAGAAAGCACTTCTAAAGAATTCGCAGTCTAGGAAATAAGACCAGTTGGAGTTCCTGCAAATCTCTTGACCTATTGCTAATCTCCAACTCTCCTGGCATATTGAAGCTGATACCGGTGAATGGTTTGCCCATATGTAGTGAAAGAATCATATGGCATCTTGAAGTTCCTTATGTATGTCTATAGCTCCAATTGGAGTTTATCTTTTTGTGCAAGCACATCATCACAAAATAGATGGGATTGGCTAATTTTTCTCATTAGTAGTTTGGCCTCATCCATAGCATCTCTTATATCCTTCTGCTATTTCTGATGTTAAGACCGGAGCCCATTCAGTATCTTGACCAAGGCAGTGTTTAATGCCTTTTCATGCTTCTTCTTGGCATTTGCTTCAGAAACCACTTCCAGACATTGAACCTAGTCCTCTATAATAGTACTTAGAAGTTTCAGTTTGGCCGGGGAGTAGGTATTGGGGAGGTTAGTACCTGGAATCAAACTGGTGAGAGTGTCAACCATAGTTTGAATAACATCCTGTTCCTTTTTCCTCCTCAAAGTTTCCAATCTTTCTTGTGCAAGGTTTATGCTTTGCAATATCTCTGATTCATTTGTAGATTGGAGGTCGATAGGGCTGGTGATGTCAATCGGTTTGGCTTGACCACTGATTGCCTTTGGAGTCTCTGCTTGTTTGGCTTTCTCTATTTCCTCCTTCTCTATGACTCTTTTCTTTTCTGCTTCTTCTATCCTTAGTTCTTCTTTCTTCTTATCTTCTTCCTAATTCTTTTCTTCCTCCTTTTTCTTCTTCTCCTCTTCATTCTTCTTCTCCTCTTCTTTCATCTTCTCCTCTTCTTTCCTCTTCTCCTCTTTCTCTTTCTCTTCCTCTTTCTTCTTTTCCCCTTCTTTTCTTTTCTCCTCTTCCGCTTTCTTTTTCTCTTCCTCTTTCTTCGCTTGCTCCTTATCATCCTTTTCCTTGTCTTGTTTCTCCTTGTCTTCTTTTTCCTTGTCTTGTTTCTCCTTCTCTGTTTGCTGAGTGACATCTTCAACATCCAATGCATCAACATCAATAGTGTCCACCTGTTTTATAACTCTTTCACCTTCACCATCAAATACCTCATCCGGTTTGGCTGAGGATAGGTTAGGATCTTGTTCAGCCTTCTTGTTGGCCTCAGACACTTGATGCAATCAGAAAATAACTTTGGCATATAGATGTGTGTCCTTCTCCACTTTAGAGGTTCTCCCTTCTAGTAGCCCGAGTCTTCATCTTCTCATGAAGAAGATATCTTTATTCTTGTCCATAATTTCAAATAATTCAAAATTGGAGGCATCAGGAAAGTACTGAGAAAATATTTTCTCTCTTATTTCCTATTCTTTCTCAATGGCAATGCACCATTTATTGTCTAAAGAATTTTACAAAGAATCAAGTGTCACTGATCTAATTTCAGATGGCAACCAGTCATTTACACAGATATTAAATCATCAAAATATTCTTTCATGTCATCAAGCACCTTTCTTTTATTATTCTTTAAAGTCCTTTGACAATGTGTCAGAGGCTTGTAAGAAGAGATATCTATAATTACCGGTGTTGATGATTCAGGTGCAGTACTAGTAGACTTAGCCTTCTTGCTTGTTTGTCAAGTTTTCTTGGGCTACACTTCTGGTTCGGTATCCTCGAACTCCGGTGAGTTATTTTTGCCCTTCCATTTTCTTTCAAATACTTTAGTGGGTGCAACTTCTAGTTTATTCTTGGCAGGTGACCGCTTGGTCACTTTAGGACTCACTGAGGTAACCAGTGCCGATACCGATGGCACTGCCTTTCACTTTTTCACTATAGGATCTACAATCGGTGTTATCCTCTCTAAGTAGTTGTCGGTTCACTTTTTCTTCACATCAAGAGGCAAGGCAAGCAGGGTAGAGGCATACACATCTAACATGTCATACATCACCTCATGTCCCATAGGTTCTACTTCTTCCTTTCTAGGATCTACCGCTTCCATTATACATCCATCTACTTTTATGGTAAAGTAGATGTCCTCTTCATATTTCTTAATAATATCTCCAGATGTCCTCATCCTCTGACTCATCTTCCACTTGAATTCATCAAAGTATTTATTCAAGACCTCAGGATATCTGGTTCCCACCTCTTAGAGACTTTCCTTAATTTGTTTAGTGACCGGGAGGTTAGCAAACTGTGTAGGGGAAAAAGTGAGACTAGGTCAATCATGCCCTAATCCTACCTTTTGACACACATTACGGAATACGAAAGAGCCTAGACATATCGCACAATTGGTTACTTCTTTTGGTGAAAGAGAGAGCCACGGGATATCTATTAGGATTTCTATTCCCTTGTTGAAATTGTAAGATCAAGTAATGCAAGTTCAAACCCTAATCCCAAAATGCAAGTATGAACTAATAATAAGATTGCAGAATTGAGATTAAAAAATGAACAGCTATAAGTACAAGGATGAAATAAGAATGCAGATATGTACCCAGAGTCAAAATCGGACTGAAAATGTTCGGGACGGGGGCGCGGGCGCACTGTCCTGAAAACTGCATCGGAAACCACTGTTCTGCACTCTAAAACACTGTCCGGAAACTGTCTGCAAACTGTCTGTCCAGAGGACCAGGGCACCTAGCGCCTCTGTCCCAGGGACCAGGGCACCCAGCACCCCTGTCCTGGCAGGACCAGGGCGCCCAGTGCCCCTGTCCCAGTCTTCTGCTTTGCAATTTCACACAGAGGGCTGTTCCAACTTTCTCTCTCCGGATCTGTATCCCGCGGCATCGTCCGAATCCCGAAACCTGCAATAATATCTGAAAAGGGGGAGGGGCGGCTATATAGGGTTTTGCCTTAGTCAAACCCCCACTTCGGTGATTTCCACCTCCACGAATAGCCAAGTTGTTTTGTAAAATGTATTGTGTGTGCAAGGTCCAAAATGCAAGAAAGCAAACTAGAGCAACCTAGAAAGTAAACCCTAATTGCTTGTAAATGATAATGTAAATGCTCTAAATCAAGATGAAATGTGATCTAAAGCATGAATAAATGATGTATCAAAGCTTATGCAAAGACATGAAAACAATACGAAATCATACCCAACCCTCAAGGGAGGAGTACAAGCCAATCTTCAGTCGGTAATCTCCTATTGTTCTTCCATGTCTTCCAAGCCCTAAGTGGATGAATGAATTTGATTGACGCTTGATAGAATGATGTTGAATGTTGTTGAAGTCCTCAAAGATCTGCTCTTTTGCTGCATATGAAGTTCCTAGAAACAAAAATCCCATCCCTTCAAATGAAGAAGGAGAGCTCTTATGTAGGAAACCCTAGATCGAAAATTCATATTTTGGCCGACCTAGAGATTGAATATCCCGCCAATTTCTTGGGGTTAAGATTTATTTTATGATTGGATCCTGCTCCCAAAATTTTGGGAAAAATGTCTGGGACCATGTGCACCGGGCGCCACGGTCCCGACAACTTTTCACCAAATTTTCAGGGCCATCGGATATGATGATTTTAGAGAGAATCCTGAAGTTATAGGTGATTTCGAGATGTTTTGACCCCAAAACCAAGCCCCCAAGTTCGAAATAGGACTTAATTAGGGTTTTTGATTAAGTGATGTATTGGAGGAATAAAATGCGAAGCTTTAGTGAAAGGGTCCAACTTTGTGATGTAGACAATGATGAAATAGGACCTTAGACCTAATTAATTTGATTAATTAAGTGCTTAAGGAGAAATGCCATGTAGAATGCAAAATGCACTAAGGCGGGTGCTAAACTAGGTGTGAAATTGTACCACCCTAGCGAGTGCGTACAATTTATGATGCTACATTTAGCCCCCACTTTAGCGGTCATATGAGTACTACGTGCATATGCAAGCTAAAGTACAGAAAAGTAAACATCATTTGAAAAAGGATATATCCATAAGTTGTCGGACGAAGCCCCCAGCGGTATCTGCAGTACACAGTTAGGAACCGCACCCTACAAAACAAACGTTAGATCACAAAATAACCTAATGCTTACTAGGGAAAGTGATGAAATCTGTGAGTAGCTATATGCCCCCCCTGTTTTGACTTGCTTATTAGGGAGGTGAAACAGGGTAGCATGTTTACTTGCGACAAATTGTGTAAGATAGCATTGATGAGGGGTGTTCACTAAATAGGCTTCATCAGAGCACTTTTTGGAGCATCTCGAGAGTAGGAGAAGGAAAATACAATTCCAACGCAACAAACGGCTCGAAAATCACATCTCCCAAACTCAAGTTATGATAAAATGAATGATAGAGGAAAAATTAGGGTTTCAAAAAGTAAGAATAAACAAACAAGAGTATATACCTTGAAAGTGACACTTGTATTCATCACTTTGTCGATTTTAGGATACTATTTAGTGTAGCGGAGCCCACCTAGCCATCATCATGCCTTC
This sequence comes from Cryptomeria japonica, assembly GCF_030272615.1. Taxonomy (NCBI): domain Eukaryota; kingdom Viridiplantae; phylum Streptophyta; class Pinopsida; order Cupressales; family Cupressaceae; genus Cryptomeria; species Cryptomeria japonica. The sequence continues at coordinate 286,619,096 of NC_081405.1, forward strand.
ATGATGACCGGAGCATCCCACGAGGATCGAGATCCTACGCCAGGCCGTGATCGACGACGAGCCACTGGACGAGGTGAGTTGACTGAACGTTTGACTATTGATTTTTTGCATGTTTGACTTTTTCGTGATCGTATGCGGGCCTCGAAGGCTGACCGGGGCCCACCCAGAGTGCCATGGTCCCTGTGGGGCACCTTGGTCCCCCCAAGGCGCCATGGTCCCTAACAGGGGCGCCATGGTCCCTGCAGGGCGCCATGGTCCCTGACAGGGCGCCATGGTCCCCTCAGGGCGCCATGGTCCCCAATCAGGGCCTGGCGAGAGGTTTTGGGGCTAGCATATGATGTGCGATGGTTTGCATTTGCGATTTTGATGATCGAGTACTGATTACGGTCATGTTTTCGTGTTGCAGGGTCTCCCGTACATGAGAGAGCATACAGCGGGACATATTCTTCGCACTTTGCGAGATCAGATTCCGTGGCTGACTTAGTCAGAGAGAGACACACTATCGATTGTAGGATTGTGGTACGTGATTCTCATGCCGACCATTCGATTTCATCCTGCGATGCTGATGGCCTTGATGGAGCGATGGGATCCTAACACATGTACTTTTCACCTTGCAGTAGGAGAGCTGACGGTCACACTTGAGGATGTGTACCGTATACTTCGTCTTCCTATCAGAGGAGCGATAGTTACATACGCGACCAATCGATCAGCGGAGGATCATCAAAGAGAGCAGATGTATTGCATAGGGAGAGTCATGCCAAGCGAGACGAGAGGTTGCATCATGGTCAACTGGCTCTTACATCCTACAGGGGAGGTACCACTTTTGAGACACCTTATGATAGCCATCATAGCACTAGCCGTCTGCCCTAATGGGCGAGGGACACACATGCATGGGGGCCTCACATGGTGTATCAGAGCGATGGAGAGACACAAGAGAGTGTATGCGTGGGGTCGGAGTATGCTTGCACATCTCTATCACGACCTTGAGGAGTATGTATTCGGACAGGGTTGCAGCTTGATGACATGCACACTTCTGCAGGTGTGGATCTTAGAGCACTTCACATGCACCAGGCCCGCCAGCTTTTCGCTGAGTACAGTGAGCGAATGACCTAGGGTGTTCGCTTATCCACTTACCAGCGAGTGGAGATTTGGCGATTTGTTGTATTGGAGAGTGATTGTTGACAGACTGACAGTTGAGATGATAGTGTGGAGACCTTACCTACTGATGCATAGATGGGATGGTATGGAGAGACAGTTAGCATGTCTACAGAGGAACCGCCTACTGCGAGGACGATATGCACACATCATAGTCCCTTTCTACTTTGACCGAGTACGGAGGCAGTTTGGACTAGAGCAGTGTGTTCCAGCCGATGTGCCCATCTATACTCAACACTCACGGGTCCTTCCCAGACCTGGAGTAGTAGCGAGACTGATGGTAGATGACATTGAGACGACAGACTTAGAGGGATCTGATCAGGATGTAGTCACTGACTATTCTGCAGAGCCTAGAGCACAGCGCAGATATGTTTCATGGTTTATGAGATCATATCCAGGTCCTATCTTTCCACCAGATCATCTGACAGGCTATCCAGGCCCATGGAGACATGGAGACCGAGACGAGGACGAGGGATCCAGGTCAGAGGAGCCAGAGGAGGGAGAGGGTCATGAGGAGGCAGGAGATCCTGATCCACCTACAGGCGATCAGCCCAGTCACGAGGAGGACGAGGAGGATGCAGATGATGATGCGGATGAGGACGAGGATGAGGATGATGAGGAGGACAATGAGGAGGAGGATAGAGATGATGAGGAGGAGTCAGATGCAGCTCCCCATCATTCAGGAGATGATACCATAGCTCTGGATCCACCTCTTATTCCCCAACAGGGGGAACATGAGGCGATACGGAGACCTGTCACCAGTACCATCCAGCCTACACCCATCGTGGATAGAGTATGCGAGTGAGGGGAGCCTAGTGGTTCCTAGTCACAGATGCTACCATATCATGATCCCTACTGGCGCGAGGGAGATCTAGGTATAGTAGGTTTATATTGATTGATTAATGTTTTGATGATATAGAATGGTACTAACAAAAATCTTTTCTACTGCCACAGCTAATGTGCAGGAATGGCGTTCCTTGATTTAGCAGGCAATGACAGACATCTCCATGATAGCATAGATCCCCAGTTCCTCACAGATTGCCTATAGGCCTCAGGGGAACGCGGGTCGGCATGAGGATTTGTTTTTCCCATTCTGAGTACAGGTAGATATATGGAGGGAGAGAGAGAGAGTCCTATCAGAGGACCTTCAGCAGGCACGGCAGAGAGAGAGAGTCCTATCAGAGGACCTCCAGCAAGCACGACGAGATCTAGCAGTGGCTCAGACCAAGGCTACCACCTATCGTGCGATCCTTATGGATAGGGATCGTAGGAGTTCCTCTCGGAGTCACTCACGATCTGTATCGCGCTACACACCCATGGGTCCACCTTCACGGCCAGACCAGGAGGGAGCATCTAGTCGACACTCTCCAGCCACTAGCCCTAGGGATAGGAGATGATTTTATGATGTAAAAGAGAGATCACATTTTGGATATACAGTGACCTAGATTTGTATACGATCCACACATATATATGTATATATACATGCTTCTCTTTTGTCTCAAATGTGTTATCTTTAATGCTTAAAACAACGTATATTTTGTTTTGATTAAATCTAATACATTTGGTAAATGTACATGTATGTTCTGAATTTAATTGCCATGTGATTGATTTCTCAATGCTCCATGATTAAATTGATACATGTGTGACTTAATTAAAATATTTAATCAAGTGCTACATTGATGATAAGGAAGAAATATGCATTAAGTCTAAGAATCATATAACTAATGTGATTTAATTTTGAACTTAAACACAACATGATACGATTCTACTTAATACATAAAGACATTGTATAATATGCTAGCATAATGAGAAATGTAAACCTTTTACAATTTACATTAATGAATTCAAGACAAACTATAAAGTAAGAAGACATGCTTGTCAGGAACGAAGCAATATAGATTAAGCGACATAACATTTAATTCTATTTTGCTTTAATTAAGAAATACTAACATATTATCCAATGTTGAAGAATTGAAAAGAAGATAGATAAGAAATGAAGAATTAAGCATAATATCTATGCAAGTGCATAGCATTGATAGGTTCTTTAAGAGGCGTACCGTCTACATCCGCTATTTTGTAAGCACCTGATCCATAATCCTCAATAACGATATATGGTCCAAGCCAATTAGGACTAAATTTTCCCTTTTCGGCAGGCAAGGCATTCACATTGCACTGATTCTCATAAAGGACTAAGTCACCTACTGAGAAGGAACGTTGAATAACCTTGTCATTATAGCTTCATTGTAGAGTTTTGTGATACGCTTGAATATGCTCAAGAGCGTTTATGCGCTTTTCATCAAGCATCTCAAGTTGTTGAAGTCATTGTTCCCTATAAGAGTCATCATCTACTATACCTTTGAGAGAAACCCTAAGTGATGGAATTTCTAACTCTAAGGGCATAATAGCATCAGCACCATAAACAAGATTATAAGGAGTAGTTCCCGTAGCAATTCATACACTCGTTCGGTAGGCCCAAAGAGCATAGATTAGCTGGTTACTCCAATCCTTACCATGCTTATTTATGGTTTTACGAAGAATTTGTTCAATTATCTTATTGGATGATTCGGCTTGACCATTTGACTGAGGATAATATGGTGTAGAAAATCGATGTTTGATATGATACTTCTCGAGGAATTTCTTCACGTCTTTATTCTTAAACGATGTCCCATTATCTGAGATAATAGTGGAAGGTATCCCAAATCGAGAAATGATGTTTTCTAAGAGAAATTGACAAATCACTTCAGCAGTAGTAGAGCGAAGAGGAATAGCTTCTACCCACTTCGTAAAGTAATCTGTTGTGGTTATAATGAAGGTGTGTCCTTGAGATGAAGGAGGAGAAATTTTTCCAATAAGATCCAAACCCCATGCGGAGAAAGGCCAAGAAGCTACTTGAGAACGAAGTTCTTGGGCAGGAGCATGAATCAGATTATTGTGTTGTTGACATTGATGACATTTCTTAACAAATGAAAAGGAATCCTTCTACATAGTTTTCCAATAGTATCCCATACGAAGCAACCTATGAACCAGGGATTTGCCCCCAAAATGCCCCCCATAGGCACCTGAATGTGCCTCTTCAAGAGCAACGGGGATTTCCGACTTGTTAAGACAACGAAGGAGAAGACCATCATAACCCCTTTGATAAAGGACATTAGAAAGGATGATATATCTAGCAGACAGCTTGCGGATTCTAGCCCTAGTGTTTCTATTAGCGGAATCAGGAAAGGTACCATCAGTCAAATATCTTACGATATGCGAGAACCATTCATCTGAGTCTACAAAGTCACAACATGTTACCAAGCTAGAATCATCTTCAATAGCTGGAGAAATAAGATTGTGAATAATGAAATTAAGATCGACCATAGGGTCCTCTAAAGATACTAGAGAAGCCACACATGCCATTGCATCCGCATGTCGATTATCTTTTCGAGGAATGGGTTCCATGGTATAAGAATCAAAATTTTGTAATAAAGAGATAGCAAGGTCTTTATATTGTGATAATTTGTCTTGTTTTGCTTGATACATTCCTGTTAATTGTCTTATAATTAATTGCGAATCTCCATAGATATGTATGTGTTTTATATTCAGGGCTAAGGCTACTTTAATTCCCACTATAAGAGCCTCATACTCAGCAATGTTATTGGTACACAGGAAATTTAGACGATATGATAAGGGAATAGGTTTCTTTGTAGGAGAAACTAGAACGACACCTGCCCCCGATCCCATATGACACTTAGAGCCATCAAAGTATAACTCCCAAGTTTCATCTTTCTCTATAGAAAGAATGAAGTCATCGGGAAAGGACTCAGGGTTAGGGAAGGAGAAAGGTGAAGGGGCCTCAACTAAGTGATTGGTCAACGCTTGTCCTTTAATTACTCTTTGGGAAACAAATTTAAGGTCAAATTCAGTTAACAGCATAACCCACTTAGCTAGACGTCCTGATAAATCAATTTTAGAGAAAAGATGCTTCAAAGGATCAAACTTAACCATGACATGGACTTCTAAATTTAAAAGATAATGTCTCAATTTCTGAGTCGCAAACACCACGGCACAGCATTGTCTCTCTATCGCAGAATATCGGGTGTCATAATCGAGTAAGGTACGACTTATGTAATAAACTGGACATTCCTTACCATCTTTATCATGTTGTGCTAACAATGCTGCGAGAGCATGAGAAGAAGCAGCTGTATACAGAAGGAAGGGTTTAGAAGGTTCGGCGGGTTGAAGAATAAGAGGACTAGCCAAATACACTTTTAAATCTTCAAATGCTTGCTGACAATCCTCATTCCATTGAAAAGTGATATCCTTTTTAAGAAGTTGAGTAAAAGGAAAGGTACGATCCGCAAGTTGAGACATGAACCTACGAATAGCTTGAATCTTTCCTTGTAAGCTTTTAAGTTGAGACACATTTCTAGGAGGTGGCATGTTAACAATAGCATCTATTTTCTTAGTGTCCACCTCAATCCCACGATGCGAAACTATGAACCCTAATAGTTTTCCACTATCCACACCAAAAACACATTTTCGGGGATTCAAGCGCATGTGATATTTATGAATTCTTTCAAAGATTTGACGAAGGATTGTAACATGATCCATGCGAAGAAAGGATTTAGCTAAAATATCATCAACATAATCCTCTAAAATCTTATGCATATAATCATGAAAGATAAGGGTCATCGCTCGTTGATAAGTTGCACCGGTGTTTTTAAGTCCAAAAGGCATCATTATCCAACAAAACGTACCCCAAGGAGTGGTGAAAGCGGTTTTGTATTGATCTTGAAGGTTTATGAAAATTTGATTGTAGCCTGAAAAACCATCCATGAAGGATAGCAAGGCATGTCCTGTCGTAGAGTCAACTATCATGTCAATGTTTGGAAGAGGGAAATCATCTTTTAAAGAAGCCTTATTTAGATCCTAAAAGTCGGTACACATCCTTATTTTGTTATCTGGTTTAGCCACAGCGACAATATTTGAAATCCATTGGGGATAGTCAATAGGGCGGATAAATCCAGCCTCCAATAATTTTTCAATCTCAGCCTTAACAAGCAGAGCCACCTTAGGATTCATTTTTCGAATCTTTTGTTTTACGGGCTTAGCATCAGGAACTAAGACAATATTATGAGTAACAATCTTAGGATCTATACCGGGCATGTCAGAATATGTCCAAGAAAAGATCTCAGGGAATTCATGCAATAATTCTTCATATTGTTTCTGTTCCTCTTCATCCAAACATTTTCCAATTTTAATAACTTTCTCTTTGTTGCAAGGATCCATCTTAACATCAGTAGTGTCACTTATGAGAAGATTACTTTGTTGAGGCGTATCCTTTAACTGAGGGAATTCTTTCACAATCTTATCGTTATCAATCTCTTTTCCAAAATAGGCTTCAGTGTTCAAACAATAAGGGAGTCCCTTATTGTGGTGATAATGAGGAAGAGTGTCATAGGCTCCCAAGAACTCAGCTAAAGCATCGTCGGTAGGGAAGATATCCAAAGAACAATCACCCGAAGGATCCTCATCAATATACTCAGGGTGTTGTATTGATAAAGATGTAGAGATAGCATTAACACTAATGCATGGTCTTTTAGAAGCTTTAGTACGTCTGCAAGGATTATAGCCAAGTCCAAAGGCATAATGTTGAAAATTAGTCTCTAGAGGAACTCTAATCCCTTGTTCATTAGCACCACAACCTTTTCAATGATACCCATGCTTAGCAAAAATGCGAAAACCACGACCATAACGATCAACCATTTCAGGAAGGGAAGGTGGTTTTTCATAAGACAAAGAATCAAACTCTTCATAATTATTGATGTGAGAAGAAGAAGTTTGAGAAGCGGCCACAAAATTATTACTCATAGATTCAGGTAAGGTTAATTGATTTTTAGTTTCTTCTTTCTTTTCAACTTTGTGATTTTCAGCTTCTTCCTTCTTTTCAACTTTAAGTTCTCTAGAAGGAACCTTATATTCACCTACAAAGGTAGGGTTAAAATCAAGAGATCCCCAATCATCTTCTGCGAGAACCTTCTCAGGATCAAAATCCTTTTTATGTGTAGTTTCAAGTCGAGAAGGATCTTCTTCAGGAGTTCCAGACTCATCCAAAGGATTTTGATCATCGGAAAGCGAAGACTCATCGATAGGTTTCTTGTTTAAAGAGTCATCACTAGACGAGGATGACTTAGAAGAATCTCCTTTGGAATTAGATGTTTGTAGACAAGCTTGAAAATTAGTATCACCTATCAAGGTATATGTCTTATTGTTATAAATGAATTTAACTTGTCTATGCAATGTAGAGGGGACAACTTGCATGCTGTGAATCCAAGGCCTCCCTAATAACAAGTTATATGTTAAATTTCCTGGCATAACATGGATAGGAGTAGGTAAAGTAACAGGTCCCACTGTGAGAGGTAAGGTGATGATACCTAATGAAGTCTTAGCCACATTGTCAAAGCCATGAATGGGACAAGAGTCAGGCTCAATAAGAGATGTATCCACATTCATCTTATGCAATAGGTTAATACTACACACATTAAGGCCAGAGCCATTATCTACTAGTGTTCGTCTTATAGCAGTGTCTTTCATGACAACCACAATCATCAAGGGATCATATTGTTGTTGAATTTCACTTGTAGGCAACTCATCTTGGGTAAACACAATTTGAGCTTTAGGATTCATCACAGAATTAACAAAAGATGCTATATTACTAGATGTATTCAGTGGAGGAACATTCAAATCTTTCAAGGCATCTTGTAACATTCCATGATGAGTGGAAGAAGTTTGAATCAAATCCCATAGGGATATCTTAACAGGGGTAGCTTTAAGTTGTTCTATGAGATCATATTCCTTACCCATAACTTGCAAAATACGGGGAGCTTGAGGAAGAATTGGTTGAGGATTAGGAAGAGAGACTAGAATAACAGGAGGAGGATTAGGTTTCCTATTATTTCTGGTATGATAAGTATGGGCAACCGCATGATAACTCTCTCTAGTTATTTGCTTAGCATAATTGTAAGGACTTATAGGTTTTCTTCCTTGCACGGTGATGATTGGTTTATTCAGGGTATGAAAGGAATCATGATCATACCTCCCTTGGATAGTAAGGAGAGGAGTTTTAGGAATTTGAAAGGGGGGAGAAGGATAAGCACCTTGGACTTCAAAGAGAGGCTTGTTATATTCATTCAAATTTATCATGTTAACCAATTTAGAGGTTTTATTTTTGTTTGTAGGTTTCGACAAAGCCACAAAGTCATCAAGAGCATCATCCAACAAAGCATGATCATATCGGTTAAAAGGTTTGTCTTTTGATTCAAAAGGGGACATCTCCTCATAGAGGGGATTGTTGAAAACAACCATGTTACTAGATTCAGGGGAAGAGTGGATAGGAATGTATCCTTGAGAGGAATCATTTGACTTATCTTTCTCATCACACCTAAATGGCATAGTAACAAGGTTTATGAGTTTTTGGTAAAATGAATGTTTAGTACCCTTAGGGTTTAAAAACTCATCTAAAGCTTCATCTAATTCATCTTGGCTATACTCATAATAATCATCAAAAGCATGAACATTTTGCAAATAAAAATCTGACATTTTGAAAAGATTACATAAAATTTAAACACACAATGCAAAGAAACACTCTCTTTTTTTTTTTTTTCTTTTTCCTTTTTTTAAAGAAAATGAAATGAAAACACACTAAATCTAGATCTAGATCTAACAAATGCAATGCAAGAGGAAGCAATGATAGATTCACGTCGGGTTCACCAAAATGTGTAGGGGAAAAAGCGAGACTAGGTCAATCATGCCCTAATCCTACCTTTTGACACACATTACGGAATACGAAAGAGCCTAGAGATATTGCACAATTGGCTACTTCTTTTGGTGAAAGAGAGAGCCATGGGATATCTATTAGGATTTCTATTCCCTTGTTGAAATTGTAAGATCAAGTAATGCAAGTTCAAACCCTAATCCCAAAATGCAAGTATGAACTAATAATAAGATTGCAGAATTGAGATTAAACAATGAACAACTGTAAGTACAAGGATGAAATAAGAATGCAGATATGTACCCGGAGTCAAAATCGGACTGAAAATGTTCAGGACGGGGGCGCGAGCGCCACTGTCCTGAAAACTGCACCGGAAACCACTGTTCTGCACTCTGAAACACTGTCCAGAAACTGTCTGCAAACTGTCTGTCCAGAGGACCAGGGCGCCCAGTGCCTCTGTCCCAGGGACCAGGGCACCCAGCGCCCCTATCCTGGTAGGACCAGGGCGCCCAGCGCCCCTGTCCCAGTCTTCTGCTCTGCAATTTCACACAGAGGGTTGTTCCAACTTTCTCTCTCCGGATCTGTATCCCGCGACGTCGTCCGAATCCCAAAACCTGCAATAATATCTGAAAAGGGGGAGGGGTGGCTATATAGGGTTTTTCCTTAGTCAAACCCCCGCTTCGGTGATTTCCACCTCCATGAATAGCCAAGTTGTTTTGTAAAATGTATTGTGTGTGCAGACCTAGTGTGTGTGCAAGGTCCAAAATGCAAGAAAGCAAACTAGAGCAACCTAGAAAGTAAACCCTAATTGCTTGTAAATGATAATGTAAATGCTCTAAATCAAGATGCAATGTGATCTAAAGCATGAATAAATGATGTATCAAAGCTTATGCAAAGACATGAAAACAATACGAAATCATACCCAACCCTCAAGGGAGGAGTACAAGCCAATCTTCAGTCGGTAATCTCCTATTGTTCTTCCATGTCTTCCAAGCCCTAAGTGGATGAATGAATTTGATTGATGCTTGATAGAATGATGTTGAATGTTGTTGAAGTCCTCAAAGATCTGCTCTTTTGCTGCATATGAAGTTCCTGGAAACAAAAATCCCATCCCTTCAAATGAAGAAGGAGAGCTCTTATGTAGGAAACCCTAGATCGAAAATTCATATTTTGGCTGACCTAGAGATTGAATATCCCGCCAATTTCTTGGGGTTAAGCTTTATTTTATGATTGGATCCTGCTCCCAAAATTTTGGGAAAAATGTCCGGGACCATGTGCACTGGGCGCCACGGTCCCGACAACTTTTCACCAAATTTTCAAGGCCATCGGATATGATGATTTTAGAGAGAATCCCGAAGTTACAGGTGATTTCGAGATGTTTTGACCCCAAAACCAAGCCCCCAAGTTTGAAATAGGACTTAATTAGGGTTTTTGATTAAGTGATGTATTGGAGGAATAAAATGCGAAGGGCGCGCTTTAGTGCAAGGGCCCAACTTTGTGATGTAGAGAATGATGAAATAGGACCTTAGACCTAATTAATTTGATTAATTAAGTGCTTAAGGAGAAATGCCATGCAGAATGCAAAATGCACTAAGGCGGGTGCTAAACTAGGTGTGAAATTGTACCACCCTAGCGAGTGCGTACAATTTACGACGCTACACAAACCATTGAATATTACCAACTCTTGGGAAATAGCCTTGGAAGTAGAAAAATAGGCCAACCAAAAGTTATCCAAATCTGAACCTCAGAGCACTATCTTGTTCGATGGGCTTCAGGTTCAGTAGAAGTTTTTTTTGCAAATAGGTACACAAATCAAATGTGGCATCTTCCTTGATCATTCTGTATGCAACATTCACCACAACAGCAGGGACAAAGTTTATTCGGATAGAATAAAACACTCTATAGCCAATCACCATACATGCGTACTTAACCAATTCATCCTTGATGAGATTGATAGGCATTCCGCTTTGGTCACTTAGAGAACCAGTGAGCTTAGTCATTTCAATCTTGATGACTTTCCTTAGGGTTGGTACCTCACCAATGTTAAAGAAACCAATGACTGCATGTATTGCTTCTGGTGTTATGTCATGTGTCCTTTCTAGATACATTTTGTCGCCATGTACTCTGCTCAGGATGATGCAGATGTGTTCTTTAGTGAATTCTTCAAGAAAATAAACAACATTATGTAGTTTCTTCCTTTCTAGGATGTTGTATTCCGGGTTGATTTTATTGTCATCCCCACAGAACAGACCTAGCTGGGAATGAATCGCTAAGGATCCCAGGTCTTCCAATTTATAGTCAATGAACCCTAAAATATCTTCTTCAACAATTACTCTGGCAGGTATTTGGGAAAAGGCATTATATTTCATTTTCCTTTGAATAAATTCAGTCGAGTCCATGGGTACATTAGAGTTGAAGTGCGATGCAAAAGCCATGATTAACAATTTTTTTGAGAAATACCTTCATAAATTCAAAATTTAGGGTTTGCCAATGCAGCTCACGACACACCACTTTGGCTGCTTGGTTGCCGCTTAGTGTTCTTCATTGATTTATTGAAAATATCTCTAGATTCTCCTGGAAGATTTGAATTCTCTCTGAATCGCAAGTCGAATTGCTCTTTATCACTCTGCTCTTGAAAAAAATTTCACTCATAAACTGATAAGTGAAAATGACTTTGAAAATTCCTTTTAAACAAATTCTTCACCTACCATAATAAATGCTCCACCGCTAGGGTACAAACCCTAATTTTTCCTTTTATCACTTCAAAAGTCTTCTGTCGATTGATAGGTAATGTATACCGGTTAAGGTCTTTACTGATATAAACTAGGGGTTCAAATATTTCACCAATATGCTCCCCCTAAGCTTTTCTAAAGCTCAGTTTGCTGATTCAGAGACTTCAACACTAGGTGCAGAAACCAGTTCATCTTGTTACACTTCTTCGGGTTTCTTTTTCCATGTTTTATTCATTCCTACTTGAACAATTTCAACATCAATATTCCCTTCTGGAGTGATCAGTATATCATCTGATAGGTTCTTTCTCATTCTGCAAGTTCTAGAAGTGTGTCCCAGTTTATTTCAATGATAGCATACCATTCCAGGTGTTCTCCATGGTCCATTTTTCATTCTACCATTCTTCCTTCTGCATGTTACAACAGTGTGACCGCTACCATGACAGATCAAACAAGTTGCTCTCCAACCAGTTGCCACTTGATAGCCACCACCACCTGACCAATGGTGATAGGCATTATACTGGTTTGGATTGTGGTTCACAGAGGGTTCTAGAACAACTCCTTGAGCCCTTGGAGGGTATCTCCTAGTGTTGTGCATAACAGACCTACATTCAAATGCTCTATGCCCAAACTTGTTGTATGCATAACAGTTTCCATTCTATCCATTGGATCTAGGCTTATTGTTTAGAAAATAAGGAAAATTATTGTAGGCCTTATTTCCACACACATTAGCAGTATGTCCATCTTTGAGACAATTAAAGAAAATAGGTTTAAACTTTTGCTTACCTTTATCCTTTGATGTTCATTGCTTCTTTGATGCTACATCTTTTGTTCCAGAGGTCTCACCTTCCTCATAACTAGAGAAACCAAGTCCAATGGTATTCTTTACTGGTTTTGCTTATTCAAGCTTTTGCTCTAGCTTAACAAATCTCTGACTGAATTTGGCAAGTATTTCCTTTGACTCAGTGAGTTCCTTGGAAATAGCAGCATTGGATTCCTTCAAGGTTGCATTCTCAGAAATAGCCATGTTTAGTTCACCTTGCATTTCTTCTTTTTCTATTGTTCTCTCTTGGAGATGAGCGATAAGGGCACTGATTTCTTGCTTCAGCTTAGAGATCTCATGATCTTTGTCTTTTACCAAATGTTCAGCTTTCCTTCGGTTCTCAAGCTCTTGACACATTTTGATAGTCAGTCCTTCCAGTTACCTTCTCAGGTTAGCATTGGATTCATTCAGTTTTTCAACTTCTTCAACTAGGGCTTCCATGTCTACTTCATCAAAAGAACTATTTTCAGTAAGCTCCATTATTTTCTTAGCATGCTCTCTTCTTTTTGCCAGAGAGGCTTTATACTTGACTTTGAGTTCATCATAGGCTTTCTCAGTCTGAGTGAGATGATGAGTTAGTTCCCTCATAGAGTATTCCCCCATATCTCCTTCCAAGTGGTTAGACTTATAGAAAGGTTGGCTCTGATGCCAATTGATGAATACTAAGAGGAGGGGTGAATTAGTATACCAAAAAACATTAAACTCAAACACTTAAATAGTTTAATAGATAATCGGTATGTCAGATTTACAAATGAACCGGTTAAGATAAATGCAAACGAAATAGCAAACAAAGTATTCACCCACAAGACCACAATCACCATAACACAAGAAGTTTTGATGTGGAAACCCAAATTGGAAAAACCATGGTGAGTAGAAACTCACAAGTAACTATCTGCAGAATAGAAACCAGACTGGTTAAGGTCAGACTGGTTAATGTCATACAAGGTTCTTCACTAGAACAGATCCTGTTAGGAATCTAGATCTCTGTTAGGAGATAAGTCCTGTTAAAGACTACCTTATGAGAGGATTTCAGATTCACAGTTGTGAACCACCTTGTTAGAGGATTTACAAAGGCTTTGCTAGGCCTACCCGATTAAGGGTTTCAGACTTGTCGAAGATGTGAGTAATTAACAAGTGAGTGATCTAGATACTAGAATAGTATGCTTGGTTAGATCCATGATAGCTCATTGTTAATGCATTTCAGCATTACTTCAGTCTTTCAATATCTCCACACTCCTACTCTTCACATAGACCTAATCTTCTCTTCTGTGATCGTACATACAAAAACCCTATCAACTACTAAAACCCTAGACATGACGTCCTTATAAAGGAGTCTGATTTCATGTCGGTCCAATAGGATTACATTAAAAGTTCCTAGGTTCAATGCATCTAGACACATTTGGTAACATGACACAAAATCACTGCCAAAGTGTTGGTGGATGATAACTCATCACAGAGTATACCGGTTCATACATTTTACCGATTTCCAGTTGTCAAAATGAAGACTAGAAAAATGTTAACTACCACTTTGTTCATTCATACCACTTGAGATCTTCATACTGCTTTGGTTCTTCAGTCATTTTGTGATCGGTAAACATCTTCTGCAAAACACCAATAGTCTAAAGACTATAATACATAATACCGGTTGAGCATAACTCATACATAAAGAAAGTGATCTCAAAACAAGTGTGTGTCCATCAATGACAATCACAACATCATCAAAATGCCAACACATTTACCTGTCTTTGGGGAACATGCTGTTGGAATGTCATGTCATTTGGCTTAAAGAATGTTGGGGCAACTTATCAATGAGTAATGACAAAAATATTTCATGAGATGATGCATACCTTCATGGAGGATTATGTGGATGATTTACTAGCTAAGTCATTTACCTGAATAGAACATCTACGCAACTTAGAAAACATTTTTGATAGATTGGAAAAATTTCATGTCAGGCTCAACCCTAAGAAGTGTGTCTTCGGGGTTACATCAAGAAAATTATTAGGCTATATAGTCTCAAAAAAGGGCATTGAAGTAGATCCAGCAAAGGTCCAAGCCATCATGGAGATGCCACCACCTAAGAACATCAGTCAACTCAAATCCTTGCAAGGATGGCTCCAATCAATCAGGTATTTCATCGCTCAATTAGCAGATAAAATTCTACCATTCAATCATTTTCTACATAAGAATGTACCATTCAGATGAGAGGCCAAATGTGCAGAATCATTCTACAAAATCAAGAAATATCTAATGAACCCGCTAGTTCTAGTACCACCCATAGTAGGGAAGCCACTTATTCTTTACATATCAACAACAAACATATCACTAGGGGCACTGTTAGCACAAGAAAATCAAGAAGGCAAGGAATGCGCTATCTATTATATCAGGTAGAACTTTAAATGGATACGAGCTCAATTATACATTCATTAAGAAGCCTTGTCTAATAGTGGTATTTGCTTCTAAAAATTTCCAACACTACATGCTAGCTCATACAATCAAGCTAGTAGAAAAAATTGACCCTCTAAAGTACTTACTCAGCAAAGCAACTCTCACTGACAGATTGGCTAAATGGGTAATAATTTTCAGTGAATTTGATATCCACTACACAGAGTGACAAGATATCAAAGGATAAGTAATTGTAGATCAATTAGCTAATGAACCATTAATAGATAAACAACCAATGGAGATGGAATTTCCAGATAGGGATGTTCTTACTCTTAACACCAAACAATGAACCCTATACTTTGATGGATCCTACACTCAACATGGCTCAAGTGTTGGCATTCTATTCATCACTCCTGATAGGCACACCATACCAAGATCAGATAGACTCATGTTTCCATGCACAAATAACATTCCTAAATATGAGGCACTAGTTACAAGGATCAAAATGACCATAGAATGGAGAATCACAGAATTAAAAGTCTATGGAGATTCACAACTAATCATAAATCGGATCAATAATGACTATCAAATGAAAGATGACAAGTTGCTACCATACAAATGAATGGTGGATGATCTCAAACAATATTTTGTACACATCACCTTCGAACAAATACCTAGGTTGGACAACAAAGTAGCCGATGCAATGGTTGCTATCACTTCACTGCTACAAATTCTAGAGCAACAGTCATTACAAGTTTCTGGTAGAGCAACTGTTCTCCCCAGCCTATGACCATTCTGCATCCCATGTTATCTATGCCTTAACTAGTTCTGACTCTCAGTTATATAGAACAATATATGACTATCTCAAAACCAATACCCTACCCATTGACCTATCTTGAAACCAAAACCGCAACTTTATCTGGCAAGCTACCTGTTATACTCTCACTATTGATACTTTGTACCATCGAGGTCTAGATGGTATTCTTCTTTGTTGCCTTGATCATAATGAATCTGACTTTTCTTTACAAGAGCTTCACAAAGGTATCTATGGCATACATTCAAGTGGTCCTACTCTTGCTAAAAAACTTCTACAAATGGGATATTACTGGCTGACAATGGAAAAGGATTCTTATCATTTTGCAAAGAAATGTCCTAAATGCCAAATCCATGGCAATCTTATACATGCACCAGCATAGGAACTGGAGCATTCACAACATCCTGGCCTTTTTTCTAGTGGGGACTGGACTTAGTGGGTAAAATACACCTTTCATCTTCAAATGGGCATAAGTTCATTATCACTGGAACAAAATACTTTACCAAATGGATTGAGGTGGTCCCCATGACCACAATGACTAGGAAACAAATTGATTCTTTCATTCTTAATTATCTGATCTGCAGATATGGCATTCCAAGTTCCATCATCATAGATAATGGATGACATGACAAAAACCATGATGTGCGAGAACTATGTGAATGATTCAAGATCCAACATCATTTCTCTACACCTTACTACCCACAGGGGAATGGTCAAGCTGAGGCATCCAACAAAAAAATATTGAAAATCCTCAAGAAAACAGTAAATGATGTAGGAAAAGATTGGCACATGCAACTCAATCCAGCACTTTGGGTGTACAGAACTAGCATCCTCACACCTACAAGAGCTATGCCATATTCATTGGTGTATGGATCAGAAGAAATTTTACCCTTGGAGGTAGAAATCACATCTCTCAGAGTATCTTTGAAAGGCCTTATTCCAAATGAAGACTATCAAGTCAACTAACTGCAAGAGCTAGCTTCTTGATGAAAAATGACAACATGCCTACACTCACCTCAAAGCATATCAACAATGCATGTGTCAAAGCTAAAATCACAAAGTCATACCTAGGATGTTTAAAATTGGTGATCTAGTACTCAAAGAAAATCCTAGAAATCAACAGGATCGGTAAAAGAAAGGGAAGTTTGAACCTAGCTGGTTAGGTCCCTATGCCATCATATCAACCTATGAATCAAGTGCCTATCAGCTAACAACTTCAGAAGGAGATGTGCTCGATGAACCAATTAACAACATCCATTTGAAGAAATAGTATACTTAAGCAGTCTAATGCGTAGAAAAGTAAAAAAATCAAAAACTGCAAAAAAATCAAAAAATCAGAAAAAGTAAATAAAAAGGTACAATAAAAACAACTGGTGAAAACCTGGCAACAAGCACTATTGTGAGAGGACAACTCATCTATCTATCTATACTCTTGAACTTTTATATCCACAATCAAGCACTACCGGCCATCGCTCGATATTTTATCAACATAGCATTATCTAGGATATACTTAGCATAGTCACTATCCTGGTTTATCCAAATATCACTGTACATATCCACATCAGGAGGAAAATTTAGCTAGGGGCAACATTGATCAACATTTTGTCCTATGTCAAAAACTTGTAGCAGACTCAGAACATCCTGTCCAACAACAAATCAACAATCACGAGAACACAACATTGATCACTTAAACAAATTCACAACACATGATGGATGATTTTTTTGAAGTATAAAATGTTTGCATCTCACATGAAGTTTGGACTATTTTTGCACTTGAACTTTTTTGAATTATTGGATCCTCTATATTTTCTTGATGATGCATCGAGCTAAAGAAATTCATCAAGACTCCAATATCTTTTTAGTTTTATGTCTGTGAGGCGAGCACTTGTACTATCCAAATACTTGTCTCGAGACGTGATTCAAAGCATATCACTGAAGACATGATACCACTTTGTGCATACAAAAGGTTTAATCTTATCTGTTTATATGCAAGCTGCACTCAGGTCATCTTGGTTCAATTATACCTCGACGCTTGTGTCATCTTGCAAAATAAAAAATCATTAAAATTTTTTCTCAGGTCATTATGGTTCAATTATACCATTATGCTTGTATGAATTTTCAATATATCCCAACAAATCAATGCTCAATGATGATAACCACAAAGAAAGAAAAAACATGTGACTATATAGGAATGACAAACACAGAATGAGGATGATCAATTAGTTGCATATCATTTTACAATTAGTTGCATATCATTTTATCAATTAGTTGCATATCATTTTAAAATTAGTTGCATATCATTTTACAATTAGTTGCCTATCATTTTACAATTAGTCTCACATCATTATCCATATCATACATCTCATTTTCAAGATACATCTCACATCATCATCATTATCATACATCTCATTTTCAAGATACATCTCACAACATATCAATATCATACATCTCATTTTCAAGATACATCTCACATCATTATCATTATCATACATCTCATTTTCAAGATACATCTCACATCATTATCATTATCATACATCTCATTTTCAAGATACATCTCACATCCTTATCATTATCATACATCTCATTTTCAAGATACATCTCACATCATATCAATATCATACATCTCATTTTCAAGATACATCTCACATCATTATCATTATCATACATCTCATTTTCAAGATACATCTCATACATCATCAATCATCCATCAAATATCAAATCATAGACATCTATCTAAGAATTGCACCACCATCATAAAAACATCAAGATCATATGGAAAGCATCATTCATGAAAAACATCACATGAGGATCATAGCAAATGGTGTCGTATACATATCTCAAAAATGATCAAGTATAAAATATGTCATGTTTGTCCCAAAATACAACAAAATGATCAAAATACAATAGAGACACGGTATCTCAAGTATGACTATCTCCTGAGGGTGGCGGTCTCGCAGCAGATGTCCTAGCACTAGGATCCCTAGGTGGATCCTGAAGAGTAGGCCCTTTCACAACTCTGCTCTCTATCCTCGCACCAGTCTGCCTAGATTGACTTGATCTCGTCCTTGTGAAACTAGGAACTTTGTGCTCCCTAGGCACCGCATCCTCATAATGTTGTTGGTAATACTCAGCCTCCTTGGCTATATAGGCCAAATCCCTTAGGGTGTCTCTCATCAAGCCACCCACCACCGCTCTCTCCAAGCTACTGCTCGAGCCTCAGCTCAACCCAACCACTCCAAAACTGTATCCTGATCAGTAGTCAGCTGTGTAATCTACTACTAATGCGCCAGTAGTTGTGTCTATAAATGTTGCACTGACAACTGTAAGGACCTAATTTGAGCATCCTCTCGATAAGTAGGAATCTGAATCTGGAGGGGTACCCATGTAGTGGTACCACATGTCCCTCTCCCTGTCCTTGGAGCTGGTGAGGGTAAAACATCTGACCTCCTCCTCTGGGATGGCCATCTAAAATCATTTGTCCCTCCCATATCTTCTATCACCTCTCCCACTCTCTCACCACCATTAGCTTTAATAGCCAAACCTCCCCTCACTCTATCTTCCACAACCCACCACACAACTCTCTCCACCCATATCCCTCTATCACCACCAACTCCACCTCTATCCCCTCTCCTCCCCCGATCAACTCTCCCCCTATCCCCAAGCCAACCTTGGCGACCTCCTCCACCATCTCCACTGTCATCACCTCCACCATCCCCACCTCCCTCATCTAGCTCCTCTCCCTCCTCTCCTTGTCTCCCTAGCCTCTCGGGATTCTCATCCTCATCACCATCAAAAGCGGGAATCATCTCTGCTGGATTCGATATCCTGGCCATAACATGAGCCACAAAGAGTGTTGCAAAATCATCAGTCATCCCTGTATCCACTATCCCATAGGCATAGTTCCATATCTGGCCGGCTAGGTGCATGTACTCCTCAACCGCTGCAATGCTATCAATGATAGGTCCCCACTCTGGCACATCCTACCTCCTTCGAGCATACAAGCATGCTCCCTATGGTATCCTTTGTTGTTGTCCATATTGCCGCAACACTCGACTATGCAGAAATATCTCAATAACAAAGGGTGTCTCCACCCATATCCCTCTATCACCACCAACTCCACCTCTATCCCCTCTCCTCCCCCGATCAACTCTCCCCCTATCCCCAAGCCAACCTTGGCGACCTCCTCCACCATCTCCACCGTCATCACCTCCACCATCCCCACCTCCCTCATCTAGCTCCTCTCCCTCCTCTCCTTGTCTCCCTAGCCTCTCGAGATTCTCATCCTCATCACCATCAAAAGCGGGAATCATCTCTGCTAGATTTGATATCCTGGCCATAACATGAGCCACAAAGAGTGTTGCAAAATCATCAGTCATCCCTGTATCCACTATCCCATAGGCATAGTTCCATATCTGGCCGGCTAGGTGCATGTACTCCTCAACCGCTGCAATGCTATCAATGATAGGTCCCCACTCTAGCACATCCTACCTCCTTCGAGCATACAAGCATGCTCCCTATGGTATCCTTTGTTGTTGTCCATATTGCCGCAACACTCGACTATGCAGAAATATCTCAATAACCAAGGGTGTCTGCCCTATCAGAAATCAAGACATGTAGACATAAGGCATCTCCATCCCATCCTCTACCCACACCTCATAATGTATATACAATCTCGATATGATTGTGTCAATATCATCCAGCACTCACCTCCCATGCTCTAGTTTGCCCAACTTACGTTGGACAACTATCCCTCGATATCCATAGACATAATCACACCCAACTAGCCTATCTCTATCTGCCAGTGGCCTTGCTATGGGAATATGCTCCCATGCCCACACCTGTAGCAACATAGCCCTAGCTGATAGACTCCCATATCCCAAGCAAACCACCTAATGCAGGCCCCTGTATAAGTGGACCAACATAGCAGACCCCTATGCAAATCGAGGACCCTATGTCACCATGTCCTCCAAGACCAACCCCCATCCTACTGCCAGTCCCTTCGACCTACGGTCGGGACATAAGAAGCCACCTATAAATCTTGCCAACACTGATGGTAGAGGAGCATAATCCAAATCAATAAAGTCCTGCCATAGGATCTCATACCTGCAAATATGCTCATCATACAAAATCTGATGAAGAGCCTCTATCCCACCCTCCTCAGTCTCCTCTTATGGTAAAAGGGCACCTACCATGGGAATCCATAGATTCTAGTAGCAATCCTTAGGTGTCACTATAATCTCACCTATCACCAAATGAAAGGTGTTGGTGTCACTATGCCACCTCTCGGTCAAAGCTGTCAATAAATCCTGGTTAATTATTTACTGGGGCATCTCTAACAAAGAGGATAGTCCACATCTCTCAATAATATCTCTATTTTCCTGTGTCAATCATGGTATCAATGACCACGGTCTCGAAAATTGCTCTCATGACTGCACAACCCCAAGCCACTCCTGTCGCAAACAAAACATGTCCAATATCAGTTTCCTCATACCAAAATCAAATTCATATCAACTTGAAACATTGAAAATATAATCAAGTTCCACATCATATCAATCCATATCAGTATCAAATCATTTCAACTTGAAACACCACAAATCAAATCAAGTTATTTATCAAATCCATATCATCTCAAAAAATATCTCAAGTTTCACATCCATATCAGCTTGAAAAACAACTCAAGTTTCACATCCATATCGGCTTGAAAAACAACTCAAGTTTCACAACCATATCAACTTGAAAATCAACTCAAGTTTCCCATTCATATCAACTTGAAACAATGCATATCTGATCAATTTCATATCAAATCATCTCCATATCAAAATCCATATTAAATCCATATCAACATCCAATCAACATCAACTTGAAACATTGAAAATCAAATCAAGTTATCTATCAAAAATCCAAATCAAAGTACCATATCAGAGCTCATATCGGACAATTTATCATCCCAACACACAGCAGGCACGCAAACTGACTATCACACCCATCCCGAAAAAATTGGCAACCACCTACTTACCCCCACCTATCTTCATTCATCTCAAAATCTTATTTTCCTCAACATTTTCCACTTACACACTAAATTTTTTTATCCACGCGCTAAGTTTCTAGCTACGTGCT
This sequence comes from Cryptomeria japonica, assembly GCF_030272615.1. Classification (NCBI taxonomy): domain Eukaryota; kingdom Viridiplantae; phylum Streptophyta; class Pinopsida; order Cupressales; family Cupressaceae; genus Cryptomeria; species Cryptomeria japonica. The sequence continues at coordinate 286,640,872 of NC_081405.1, forward strand.
ACCTGAAATCCCCTATATGCTACCAAATGCACCCTAAGCACTTAAATGCACCTATGCACTACCTTGATCTAGCTTTGCACCACCTAGAACACCCTATGCACTAACTTTATCTATGCGCTATCCTAGTCTACCTCTGTGTTGTAACCCTAACCCGATGCGCTAGGTCACACCTACGCACTAGCCTAACCTACCCATGTGACCCCCTATTGACCCTATGTGCTAGGTCTTACCTATGCGCTACTCTTTACCCCCTGCACGTTAGCCTATTAACCTGTTGTGCTAGAAGAGCTTGATGCTACCCAACCCAACCCGGATGCTACCCTAATATCTAAAAATCGACGCCCTACCGTTTGTTTCGTATGCGCTAGGGTGCAGCACCTACGCACTAAACCATTAAAATCCGCATGAAAAATTGGCAAGCATGATTAAAAATGACAAAATGAAAAGCAAAAAGGGGCAAAAATTGATGACTTACCGGTGGTCCATACGTGGTGGGCCTTTGATACCTCTGAACGATCTCAAATTAATGAGAAGCATGGGGAATTGACATTTTGTCTTCTCTCCAAATGTTACTTTCTCCAAAGTCAATAAAATCACTTTTTACATTTTTATAAGGTAAACAAAAATTAGGGTTATGTGGTGGAACATGTAAATTTCTCGTGGTCTCACTTCTAACCCTAACAAACATCATTATCGAGAGATGAATCAAATCACCGCATTAAACATAGAGAAAATTTTCAAATGCAATAAATTTATCAAAATCCAATCCAATTTTCAAATTTTTGATTCATCTCTCGAGGGGGCATTATCAACATTATTTATCAAATCTGCGGCATGACATGAACATCTTGATACGACATCACACTGATCATAATCAAATTTTGATGACACATCATTTTTCTTTAAATCAACATGTGCACACATGTCACTTCAAAGAGGGGCAAAATGTAGACATATAAAAATGACCATATTCCTAAATGAATATTTAATGTTCATTTTATTCTCATTCCTCTGTTTAGTTAAATCTAATTTTATTAAATCACCCACATTCCTTTATTTCAATTAAATAAATTATTCAATTTATTTGTTTAAATTCACTTAAGCCTTTTATATCATTTAATTGAATAAATCATTTTATTTAATTAAATCCCTTCTCTCTACTTTTAATTAAATTCACATTTAATTAAATAGTTCACCCCAATTAAATAAATCTAACCTAATTTATTTAAATCCCCCACTTGCAACCAAATTAAAATAAAGCAATTTATTTTAATTAAATCCTATTATTCCCCACCCACTTGCATTTTCCTACATCTCCCACTTGCCTCCTAACCCTCTTCCTAAATTCTTCTAGAATCCCTCTAATCCTAATCAATTAACCTAAAACCCTTCAATTATCCCCTTTCCCTAAATTTAAGGAGGTCACTTCTCAAATTTGGAGTAAAGTCTTCCAAAGGCATTAAAGCCTTTATGCCTTCAACAAGCTAACTTGTTGAAAACCCTCAAAGTTGGAAGGACTCTTATAAATTTGTCCCCAAAGTCTTCCAAACCATTAATGGTTAACTAACCCTTAGTGGCATGGCTAGAGACTTTTTGCCTAACTCAACCCTCATCTAATCCAGGGGTCTCATCAAGAATTCATTGCTTTGACCATGGTTATTCCTTTAACCCTTGCACAAGAGTTTACCCCTTGGGTAAAAGCTTTATCCAATGCATAACCCTAACCTAACCTTAACTCTTATCTCCTAGGTTAACCATGAGGTCTTCTCAAACATTTAATGTTTCTTAATTCTCCTCTCAAGCAGTCTTATGTTGACAATTGTCACCATTTCATTGGTGAGAATTGTAAACATGGATTGATAGCTTTCAATCTTGACCCTTGATCAGATCATTCAATCCTGACCATCCATTACCCTGTTTCTTCTATAAATAGAGCTTGTCATCCCTCCATTTGAATATCCAAGTTTTTAGCATCATAATTATACTTAATTTTAACAAGCATTTAGTCTCTCTTTGTAATAGAAATAAATCTAATAATCATTTTAGAGTATTTCTATCATCTTAGATTAAATCATATAGCTAGTATATCATGTTAGGATAGTATTTTTACTAACCTTGTCATCTTATCATCTAGTTTAGTTCATTTGCTAGAATCAGGCATAAATAGGATACATTCATAATAAATTTGATCAAAATCATGCCTCGTTATTACATTTGTCATCCGTAATTCACTTTGCTTATTAATCTGAGAGAAAAGGCATTGTCTTGAGGGACCTTGTGAGATAGAGAACCATGGAACACTCCTTGGAAAGTTGAGCTATTCGTCATGGCTCCATAACTTGCACCAAGAGTCTCATGGGTGTGTGGACAAGTCTTTGAATATTTTCACAATATGATTTCATCGAACCGCTTTTCCTACATATAGATGGCATCATTGATTTGCTTTCCACAAAATATCTTCTTTTTATTTTTTTTATCACATTGATGTATTGATACATCCACTTGTGAAAAGTATTAGAAGTGGGAAGTCCTTAACTCTACTCAAAAGAGTTATCAAGTCATTGACTTCTTCAATAAAGTCACACCTGGGAAGAGTTTCTGGCCATCTAGAAATAGTTGGCCTTTAAGTTTTAAGCCAATCATCATTAATATTATGCCTCCACTTGTTAGAATTCTTGTCAAAGTAGACTACAACTGACTGCATAGTGATATCTTATTATCTCTCAATACTTGAACATTTGAACACTGAATCAAAGAACTCTTCATCAAGCTTGATTAATTTCTTTCCAGATTCATCTTTCATGCTTCTACTTTTAGGATCAAAATGCTTCGCCATTGCCATCACAAACTCAGGATCCTATGTTGACATGGGAAAAGTTGCAAGTAAGTGTATACCATTATTGATAACTGCTCCCATATCCCAGTATGAAGGTGGTTTCTTGATTCTTCTAAGAAATTCTTATAGGTCAACATGACCTATCTTCGCATCTCCAATATGATCAATATTAGAAGTAACTGAAGAAGAAGGAAAAACTAGATGTAGGTCTTGCTTCTTGAATTCCATCCCTCCTTTGTTTGAAGATGCCTATGTCATTATAACAATACTGATAGACAGAAAGAGAAATTCATTAGTATCAACATGATACATCTGTCAATTCGTTTTTGTTCATATTATTTGAACACACTCTGATAATAGTACATTTGAGATGATTAGGTTTTCTAAAAAACTACTTAATATTTCCAAAGTAAATGGAATGAAAAAGTACCATTTACGTGTGTGCAAATAAACGAATTTCAAATAAAAATATTTAAAAAAATCCATTTATAAAAGTGTAGAATGAAAAATGTAAATAGAATTTATTTAAAAATAGTCTAATTACACTTATAAAAATCCCCAAAAAGAAGTGTAATTCGGACCCATAGATCTGAAATACACATATTAAAGAAAAAGAACCAAAGTGTTGGTCAAGCCTATTAGAGTTATCATGTATTAGCTAATAATTATTTATTTAATTATTAGCCTATTATACTCTACACTTAAACTAAACTCAGACATTTAATAATATTGTTGGTATATAATAATTATTCTAATTATTAAATACACATTATCCCTTTAGGGTTTCTTTAGGGTTGCTATTATCATTTTATAAGGATTGTATTGTACTTTTTTATTTATTCCCTCTTTGAATGATAATCTTTTTCTTCAAAGCCTTTATTGCTTTTTTGCCTCCATTATTCTCTTGTGACAAGTATTTCACTTGTAGGTGTTCTTGGGATCTCTGAAGTTGTATTTCCCAACTTCTTCATGGTATTAGAGCCTACATCTCCTGCTACTTGTTCTTGATTTTTCAGAAGATTTTTTTGGAGGCTAGGGTTTCAAGTTTTTCAGTGTTTTTTAATTTTAATTGAGGGATTTTTTTGTTTTTGGGCATTTTGGGCTCAAATGAACCACATTGTTGACCTTAGAACACCCAAAAATCCCCATTTTCATGTAAAATTTGTCCAATTTGGACAACTTTGGCTCTGAGAATTTTTTTTTGTTTTATGCCCATTTTATGGGCATGAATTTCGAGATTTAAAAAAAATGACACGCTTTTCAAGGCATGAAAATCTGTATGGTCGTACTTGACTTGCGAAGATTTTTTTAAGTTTTTGGCTGCTGACATCATGCTGATGTCAGCAATACGGATTGCACAATGGCCCCTGTTACCCTCTTTGTGCCCTAAAAGAGGGGTTTTTTTTTGCTATATCTTGGGCATACGATATCGTTTTTGGGAAAATGAGATATAGTTGGAAAGTTGCTTTCGTTTACTTTATAAATTTGTGGGCTTCATCACATGGGTTTGTTGCTGGTACATTCTACAACCATTTGAAGTTAGAGGTGTTGTTTTCAGTCCCGAGCTCATATATTTTTGACAGTTTCTCCATTTTTTGCGATTCCAGTGGCATTGAGTTGGTGTTTCAAAGATCTTCACAGTCATCCATGCACTTTTTATAGATTTTAATCTAGGTATATTTTATTCATTTTTTTGTGTTTTTACACTCTGGTAAATTACTTGGGCTTTTGAGCTCCTAGAAAGTTCTCATTTGGGTGGAATGACTTGTTGTTGGTTGTTTTTCATGTATTTCTAGTCTTTTATCCTTCTTTAGCATTGTATACATCATTCTATAAGCATTTTACTTTTTGCAAACACACTGAGATAAAGTGCCATGGGGGGTTTGATGTTTGCTTTATTTTCCATCTACCTTTGTCACGTGAGTGTTCCTTCCACGACATTATCACCATGATGTGTGTCAAGTGAGTGTTCCTTCAATGACACTTTCCCTTATATGTGTTTGCACTTTCTGCTGCACTCTCAATGTTCCCGATTCTTCATCATGCAGCTTTCCTTGGCATTCAATTTCAGTGTACCTATCACCTCTCCCTTGTTAGCATTATGGGGGGGTTTCTCTTATTGGTTGTTGGTTCTAATTCTTCCTTGGTTTGTTGGAGTGACCTATGTATTCAATATTTGTTCATATGTACTAGGCAGATGTAGTGGCTGGTTACCTATGTATTTTGGTGAGATGGGATCATTTCCCATATGGAAACTCTTTCATTCCTATTTTTGGAGTCAACCTTCCATTTTTGATTGATCAACTCTTCAAACTTTAGTGGTTTTTTGCCATTTGTATCTTCAAGTACAGTTGTTTTCCTTTGTTTTCCATCCGATTCGAGTAGTGTTATTTGAGGGAACTCATGCAGATTACAGTCTTCTCTACTTGATCATCTTCTTTTTCAGTGGAGGTTCTTCATATCGACAGTTATTCTTTGACAATGTTTGCAAGTTATTCATGCTTCAGTGATTCTTCTACTCTTCTTTTGTTCCTATCTTTTGAAACATTCTTGTTTGGAGGCTTCTTCAATCCTTCACTTGTATTTCATCTCTTTTTGGATTAGATTTTTTTCCCATGTGGTTTTCTCTATTTCTCTGCTTTACAGAGATCTTTTGTACTTGGGTACCTCATCAGGCCTAGTTCTCGAGACCCAAATTTGTCCTCATCATGTAGTTATATTTTTTGCTTCATGCATTTAATTTTTTAGCTACTCCCTAAGTTCATCTTAAGGGGGGGTGTTAGAGTTATCATGTATGAGCTAATAATTATTTAATTAATTATTAGTCTGTTATACTCTACACTTAAGCTAAACTTAGGGATTTAATAATATTATAGGTATTTAATATTATTTTAACTATTAAATATACATTATCCCTTTAGGGTTTCTCTAGGGTTGCTAATATCCTTTTATAAGAATTGTATAGTATTTTTTTATTTATTTCCTCTTTGAATGACAATCTTTTTCTTGAGAGCCATCATTTATTTTTTTCCTCCATTCTTCTCTTGTGACATGTATTTTGCTTGCAGGTGTTCTTGGGATCTCTGAAGTTGAATTTCTTAATTTTTTCAAGCCTATAGACTTGCCATACACTTTAAAATTGCATGAAAACCATATAACACAAGGCGGGTTTATAAGCCTGTGTTGCACTTAAAAATACTTTGAAATGGTGTCTGGTGGGGTAGTAGACCTGACATACACCATTTCGTGGTGTATAGAAGGCCTACAACCCCACCAAACACCATGAAAGTATTGTAAGAAAACTAGGGCACAATGGGGTATTGGCAAGGTCTCCGACTTGTCATACACTGTAGGTTGAAGGCCTTGCAAACACCATAAAAGAACTGCAACATAGAAACAATATGGCAGGTCGGTGACCTGCCAAACATGACAGTATGGTGTGTGTTGAGCCATCGACCCTCCATAACTCATAATTGATACAAATACAGTGTGGTAAAGATTGGTGTCATGGCAAGGTTGCAGACCTGCCATGAACCAGTCAATGGTGTGTGGCAGGCCTACGGCCTCGTCACAAAACCACTGTGTTATAAATCGATGAATCAAATAAAACCTGACTCGAATCAAAGATCAGATTGGATAAAAATTTATGAAGAACAATTTGATAACATATAAATTTAGATAAAAGTAAAACAAAAAGGATTATAAAAACCTTAAATCCAAGGGAAAAAATTCATACTCAAAAAATGGAAGTTGAGAAACCTTCTCCTTCTAGCTACAAATTTGATCTCAGAAGGATTAAAATGAAAATTAAGGAGATAATTTATCCTTTAAAAGAGGAAAATAGACTCCTAATCCAACACTTGAAAGATTCCACAAATAACTCAAAGTGTATTAAATAAGTGTAATTCGGGTCTATGAACCCAATTTCCACCTATGAATATAGACCCGAATTACACGTAAAAGGTGAAATTATCCAAAAGAGGTGTAAATCGGGTCTACAAACCTGAATTACACCTAAAAGATGAAAATTGGTGTAAATCGAGTTTATGGACCCAAATTCCTCCTAAATTGTGAAACTTGGTGTAATCAGGTTTACAGACCCAAATTATACCTAAATTGTGAAACTTTCACAATTAATGTAAAAAAGGTAAAACAAGGAAAAAAATGCTTTTGACTACACAAAACATCTTGAAAAGAGAACTATAGATCTGGAAAAAACCACAAATGAGTAAAATTTTGTGGGGTACCCTCATTTTTGATAATGCTAAAAAGGAGGATAACAAATTGTTAGATGAAGTAGAAAAGAGGGGTGAAGAAAACCTTATATTGTAGAGGAAAAAGGATAATCAAATTACGAAGAAAGATGAGGAGATTGTTATATTCAAGAAACAAGTGGATGATGTGGTAGAATTAGTACCACAATTAATGGAATGCAGGATCCCTCCAAGGGTTTATATAGTGCATTTAAAAGATAGGTATCTAAAATTCCAATTTTCTAGGGTAATTTCAATATTAAACCCTTCCATCAAAACCCCTGAGAAATTCTTCGAAACCTATCGAGAATCTCCAATGGAGGTTAAAAATATACTTTGTGAATTGTACCTACATAATTATGTTGTCCCAGATGACCATCAAGAGAACCCACTTATGTATATTGGAGATATCCATTTGAGGGTATTTATGTCCTAGATTCAGAATGAAAATAGTTGGGGTGTGCATTTAAGATCTTACAGACAGAAGGAATTATGAGAACCCTTGCCTCTTAGGGATAAATCTCATGATCCTACAGCAATGTTTTATAAATGGCACCAAGTACTATATAGGTAGGATATTAAGAAAAGAGAGTTGCCTCTACAAGAAGAAGCCTATGGAGAATATAAAAAAGTGGAGTATACTACAAGAAAAATAGTAGCAGGGTACCTTTCAGAGAGATGGGTTAGCTTGACTGATCAACTATGACAAGATGAGCCACATTCACTATATAATTATCATGCAGCAAAGAAAAGAAGTGCTAACTATATACAACTTGGAAAAACAACTAAGCATTATTTGTTCCCATTAATATTTTAGCCACCCATCTTGTTATGGCCAATGCCAAACTACAAATACTATCAATATGATATAGCAGAAGAAAGGCCATGGTGGAATAGGTTGGAACATAGGCATGCATTTTATTGGGATCCTAATTCAGAAGATGCAACCAATGTTGTAGGACAATTAACAGTTGGTGATATGGGAACCCTAACCAGACTAAGGAATAATGTTGCTGGAGGACCAACAAGACCTTAGGTTGTAGAGAATGATGAGACAAGTTTATAGTCCTGTTTTCTAAGGATTTATTATGCTCTTTATGATGATACTTTAGACTTTGATGATGTGATGTCACTATTCATTATACTATTTCCTTAAAAACTATTGCCTTTTGGGCTTAAGTTTAACCTTGAAATAATTCATGATACTAATGCATATGCTATGTAATTATCTGTTAAATATGCATGTGTTGAAAAGAATGTTGTTTCAAGATGATTTGGGAAATGTGATTTTTTGTATGTGCTCATGTGTTTTGCAAGTTTGTACTAAGAAAGTGGTGTTATGATGAAGCTTCCAACAAGGAGAAAGAGTCTTACCAAATGGCTGGTTGTTGAAGAAGTCAAGGAGTAACCAACGTAGAGGAGATTTATGTTGGCAAGAGACATTGTTTTGGTAAAGATTGGTGCATGATAAATGCTTAGGGGTTGTCATTGATGGAAACTTAGTTTACAGATCACATCCGGTGTACATAGATTTGACTTACTGGAAGTCATTTTGTTCATAGGCATAAGTTTGGAAGGTGGAACTCAGTAACCAATAGAGCATGAGATCATGGTGCATATCTTGGCATTGGTGTTATAATTTTGGTTATGGTGGTTAAGGAAATTGGTTTAAGATTTGAGGCAGATTATTTCATGATCCTGATATCCGATGTTGAATTGTGTGCAAGTTTAGAGGTTCGGTATTTGGTAATTCAGTTAGAACAAAGCTATTTTGGTGTAACATGTGCTACAGAATCTTAGGGTTGATTTTGGTGATCGGTTTCATGTTCGAGGTGATTGGGATAACCTATGGGAAACTTATTATCATCTTGTTTTGGTCTACATTTAGATTTGTGGTTGGATTAAGTCAACTTGGTAATACACATTTCATGTTGCGTGTTATGAGGTTTTCTAAAGATGACATGGTAAATGATTCTTTTTGTTGGTGCAGATATATTAAATTGATTTGGTTAATCATTTTGATGCATATTATAGTAAGGGATGTCTATATGAGAGAATGTGTGAAGTTAGGTGATTGTGATTGAAGGTTTGGTGCTTGGGTATTTGACAAAAAAGAAAAATAGGGCTGAGAGTGACATATCAGTTGCAAAAGATAATATGAGCCTAACCAGAACTACATTTTGGCATAGATAGATGCTATAATTTAATTCATTCATCATTGTAATTAATTGTATTATCCTGTAAGGCAGTGAGCCTTCCTCCAGGTGGTAGCCCTTTTATAATTAAGCAGTGAGCTCTAGGTAGTGTGTCTGAATGCAAGTGCATTCCCCATATGTAATATTATCATACTTTTGGCCATAGTCTAATAATATTGTGGGTTCAAATCCCATCATGGTTTTTCCCTTTTTGGGATTCCATGTAAAAATCTTGGTGTTATGGTTGTGTGGTTAAATGTGTTATGTTTCTGCACTTTTCTTTCTCTCTTATGCTTTCGGTGGATTAAGATTCATTCTAGTAAATTAGACACTTGCAAAACACTGATTCACCCCCCCTCTCGGTGTTCATTGATTCCAAAAATTTGTATTAGAGCTTAGTTCCTTGGAAGAAGCCTAACAACTTGAGGAAAACCCGAAAGATTGAATTAATGGACTCCGATTTGTAGAGACAACTTAGTGTGGCACTTGAAGATCTTGATGCAACAAGAAAATAAGTAAGCTCCCTAAAAAGAAACCTGAATACAACTGAAGATTTCTTTGAAACCCTGAAAGATAAAGTGAGCACATCAAGAGAGAAGAGAAAGGAACTGATGGATAAAATGAATGAGAAAGAAGAAAAAAGCATAGATAATCAAGCCCTACAAGACCAGATAGATGAATGTGAGAAGTTAGCTAAGGAGAATGCAATCTTGAAGAATGAGATGCAATCCATTTTAATGAAGTTGAAAAAGGAGATTGAAGACCAAAAGAAGAATGAAGAAACCCTGACTTAGTCACTAAAGGATAGATCTGATGAATGTTGCAGATTGACATATGAGAATGATCATTTGAAGCTTGAATTGATGCAAACAAATAATGATGGACAAGGACTTGAAAGGTAGATCATAATTTTGAGGGATGAAATTTATACTACTAATGAGTATAAAGAAAAATTCAAAGCCAGTTTAACCTAGTTGGATGAGATGCTAGAAAGTTAGAGACATGGGAAAGACATGTGAGGACTTGGATTTGAGAAAGGAGAGTCCTCTAGATTTGGTCAAAGCAATCATCAACAAAAGAACAAGAAACCTCTAGTAAGATAGCCTAATGCCTATAAATTCAATGGTAAATATTTTGTTTGTGGTAAATTAGGTCATATGGAAAGTCATTGTAGAAGTAGGATGAATAATGGTCCTACCTTTACCAGTCAATATTTCATTTGCAACAACTTTGGTCATAAGTCAAACATGTGCAGATTAGTGATAAATAATTTTCAGAATAAAAGATGTTATGCTTGTGGAATGTTTGGACATATCTCTAAACAATTCGGGATGAGACCAAATGAAATGAACTTTAGGCCTATGCAAAGGAATGCTATTTTCTATGGATACAATAAACCTGGTCTTATTACAAAATATTGCAAAAGCAAGGATGGTTTGGTAAGCAAGAATGAATCAGATGAAAAGAGAAAATTTAAAGTGGAAGAGATCAAAGACTAGCATAAGAAGATGTGGGTTAAGAAGGAAGATTTAAATGTTCAAAATGGCTCCACACTTGATTCCAGTGTAGGAACCTCATCTGGTAATTAAGGCCAAATTCTTTAGGGGGAATATTTTCATGTAGATCTTTAGAAATCCCCTTTTAGAGATCTATAATCAGTCAAGGATGATTGCAGATGATAGAAAATATATGTACAATTGATATTTAGAATATTTCATGGTGGTTTAAGTATTTGGTGATGAAGTCTTAAAGATGAAGGTATTCAGAAGACTTTAGGCTTATGCATTTATTACAACTTAAAGTTAGGTTTTCAATGGATAAAAAGGCATTTGTTTTATGGTTGATGAGGATCAATGTCACATGGAGGCAATTAAGCCAAGAACTAGCTGGATCATGCCCATGGGATATGAGGTGGATGCAAATTTTCTTGATGTGTATTCTCAACATTTGTCGAATCAACCAATGGATGATAAGGAAGAAAGGTTTGGTACATACAAAGAAAAATACTTAGACTTGCATAAGAAATTCATCGAACTGACAAGGAAGAGGAAAGTAAGAAAGGAGCTTGAGGAGCTAGCAGAACAAATGGGTATATCTAAGGAGGTTGTGCAAAGGGCAAGAGAACAAAATATATTGAAGGAGGAGGATATGGTAAAGCCCAAGAAGTCAAAATCTATTCCCACTCCTCTGAAGCAGGCCAATCCTAGATAGTCTTAGTCTACACCTACCTCTAGTGTGTAGAAGCCCATTCCTCGACCCAAGTCATAAACAACAACATCATCCAGTGGGGCAGAGAAGAGGAAGAAGGAGAAACCCCAAAGAGTGTATGTTGTTGCCACTACCGAGGACATAGAAACTAAATCTGATGAAGCAGTGAAAGAGGCAAAGAAGACAACCACCTATGTTAGAGTGGTGAAGAAACCATAATCTAGTGGTACCCAAAAATCAAAGAAACCTAGAGCAGAAATTGAGTCAACCAAAAAAGCTAGAGCAAGCAAGAAACAAAAATCAGAATTGGATGCAACTCTCAAATCGGATAAGATAGAAGGTACATTTGATGTTGTGCCCCCATTGACCTTGAAATAATTAATTGATGAAATTATTAAGCATGGGAATTTGAAAAATGTGCCTATATATTATAAAAAAATTGATGATAAAGATCAGAGGGCAATTGAAGAAACAGTTGTTGAATATATGGATGTCTATAGCAAGGCATTGGTAGAATGAGTCCTAAGAGCCTGCATAACATTTCAGATGCTAGAAGACATACAACTAGCCTAGAGAATGAGAGAATAAAAGAGTACGTGCTAGTAAATCTATCCTCAGCCATTTATAAGGATGAAGTTATTATATTATTAAAGCTTGCAAAGAATGAATTTTGAAGTAAGAAAATGGTAAATAATCTTATGCTTGACAAGATCTATGAGGTAACCAAAGAGATAGAGACAATTTTGAAATATTTTTTGATAGGTCAAAGAATTGATGTGAATCCAAAAGAAATATCTCAGGACACATCTATTCTATAATTACATTCCACTGTTCTTGACAAGAAAAATGATCAATCATATGAAAAGGCTATTCTAGAAGAGAAACCCAGGGTACATACCATAGTTTATCATGATAGTGCCAATGTTGATATCTCTGGTGACACTGTATAGGAACCTTCGGTAATTAAAGTTGTTCTAGAAAAGAAAGCTCAGGAATTAGTGGATGTGGATAAGGATAAGGATGATGGTGAGAAAGGTGAAAAGGATGAGAATGCAGAGGTTGTGGATAAGGAGAAAGGAGAGGAGAAGACAAATCAGGCTTCGACAATAGTGGCAAGAGACATTGGTGTTGATAAAGGGAAACAAATTGCTATTGACTTAGATGAATTTGGTCAAGGACCTATTGATTTGAGCTCCTTATCTCCCATTCAAGTATTAAAATTGGAAACTCTCACTCAAGCCAAAGCTAGTGAGGACTTGCTTAAGTCCCATTCTGTTGACAAAGAGTTGATATCATTGGCAGGAGATATGCAGGAGAAAATCATGCCATCTTTCAAATTGAACTCATCCGATCCCTCCGGTAAGCTTAAGAGTTTGATAAATATTGTAGGTTCTCATTTTGATTCTTTGGAAAAGGCAGAAGATATCAAAGTTTTGAATCAATTAAATGCTATGAGATGGAAACAATTTTTGAAGATGATTGAGGATGATAGGGTCAGTTTGGAAACTGCACAAAAAAGTATTCAAGATTCTCTTGATGAAGGTGGTAACATATACAAGTCATGTCTAATTTTGCCCAAGTTCACTATAGACATTAAAAAGAAAATAAGGGAATGTGAAGGCCAACTAGCTAATGTATCTCAGTCATATGCACCTCAATCGGCTTCGGCTAGTAGTTTTGAACCCCAAGTTTTGAAAATATTAGATAAAATTAAGAGTTTAAATTAGGAGAAGGAAATAATTTTGAGTAGAGTAGGAGAGGTGAGGATTCTTATCACTCCGCAGATAGATTTTTTGATGAGTAGCATGCAAGATGATAAGGATGCATTGAATAAGCCTATTTCGGTAGACAAAAGAGGAGCAAAAATGCATTCTTACCTTTTTAGTGGAATGATTATCATTTTATTAATCTTGAAACAGGCATGGGATAACCATTTGATGTCCCTTAGAACAATTTTTGTATACATATTCAAATTTTTGTGAGCAATTGTGCATATCTTTGTATATCAATTTTGGCAGATTCTTTGGCATTGTTGTCAAAGGGGGAGTGAATAGAGTGAAAAATGGTGCTAATTCTCAAGGGCAGTTTCTATATTCTTTGTGAGTTTTAACTTTTGAAGTTTTGTAGCTTTAAGTGTATAGTTCATTTTTCATAGTGTTGTCATCAATGCCAAAGGGTGAGATTATTGGCAAGGGACACTATTCTAGTGAAGATTGGTGCATGATAAATGCTTAGGGGTTGTCATTGATGGAAACTCGTATTGCAAATCACATCTGATGTACATAGATTTGACTTACCAAAAGTCATTTTATTCATAGGCATAAGTATGGATGGGGAAACTCAGTAACTAGTAGAGCATGAGATCATGGTGCATATCTCGACATTGGTATTGTAATTTTGGTTGTGGTGGTTAAGGAAGTTGGTTCAAGGTTTGAGGCAATTAATTCATGATCCTGATATCTGATGTTGAATTGTGTTCATGTTTAGAGGTCTAGTATCCACTAGTTCAGTTAGAATAGAGTTATTTTTGTGTAACATCTATTGCAGAATCATAGGGTTGATTTTAGTGATTGGTTTCATGTTTGAGGCGACTAGGCCGATCTATGGGAAAGTTATTATCATCTCTTTTAGGTCTGCATTTGGATTTGTGGTCAGATTAAGCCGATTTGGTAATACATGTTTAATGTTGCGTGTTATGTGGTTTTTGGAAGCTGACATGGTAAATGATTCTTTTTGTTGGTTCATATATATAAGATTGATTTGGTTTATCATTTTTATGCATGTTATAGTAAGGGATATCTGTATGAGTGAATGTGCAAATTTAGGTGAATGTGATTGAAGTTTTGGTGCTTCGGTATTTGACAGAGCGAGAAAACATAGTAGAGAGTGACAGATATGTTGTAGAAGATAATATGAGCCTAATCAAAACTACATATTGGCATAGATAGATGCTATTATTTAGTTCATTCATCATTGTAATAGCCTGTAAGGCAGTGAGCCTTCCTCTTGGTTGTAGCCCTTTTGTAATTGAGCAGTGAACTCTAGGCAGTGTGTCTAAATGCAAGTTCATTCCACATATGTAATATTATCATACTCTTGGCCATAGTATAATAATATTGTGGGTTCAAACCCCACCATGGTTTTTCCCTTTTTGGGTTTCTACGTAAAAATCTTGGTGTTATGGTTATGTGGTTAATTGTTTTATCTTTCTACTCTTTGCTTTCTTTCTTATGCATCTGGTGGATTAAGATTCAACTTAGTAAGTTAGAAACTTGCAAAACACTGATTCACCCCCCCTCTCAGTGCTCATTGATTCCAATACTTTCTTTACTTAATGTTGCAACTACCTTTTTAAATAATCATGTACAATCAGTTAAGTCTACTTATGGGCATGGTGGAATATATCTCCATTGAGGAAGTCCTATCTAACTTGTCTAAGCACATGCATGAGCTTTCCTTTCCTCTTTTCACGCTTTCAATAAATGGCACCCTCCTTATGTTGTGGAGTTGGTCACCTAGTTAGTTAGGATTAGCTAGTAATTTTTCTTTTTATAAATAATGATTTAGATGATCTCTTGTAGAGGTTGAATTTCTAATGTTGTAAATTTACTTTTAGCTTTGAAATACAGTTTAAGATCCTGCTGTCATATCTTATGCACTTATGTTTTGATGAGTAAAATGATATTCTAAGTTTCCAACACTTGTGTTAATCTTGGAAGTGTCACTCAAGGGGGTGTTGGCAACAACAATGAGAGAAAACTAAGAGGGGGGGGAGGGTGAATCAGTTTTCACTAGATCAAGACACTAAATCACAAAAATAGATCTGATAAACTGCACCAACAACAAAGATAAGCAAATTGATAACATAACACACAACACCAAGACTTTGATGTGGAAAACCTGGCTAAGGGAAAACTATGGTGGGAACCTACCAAGAATAAGATGATAATCTGCAATAGTATGTAAAAGGATTACAATGGGGAATGCACATGTATTCAAACACACTTCCTAGAGCTCACTGCTCAAAAGATAATGATCTGGAAGGCTACAACCCTCAGGAAAGTCTCACTAACTTACAACAAGATTTGGACTATAATCCAGAAGGAATGAACTAAAAGAATAGCATCTCCAAATGCTTGATTACAATTCTGATTAAGAATAATTGTCTTCTCTGCAACACCAATCTCTTCTCAACACCTCACACTGAAAGATGAACCCTTATTTGCACATATACTACTTTCTGATAATGCAAATACTACTTCTATCCTTAAATTACATGACAATATCACCTATATATATAATTCATCAACCTTGACAACAAGGTTGGCTAAACCCTTAACTCACAATTACAATATTACATCACACGATACAAAGATCAACAATCAGACCAATATAATGATTTACATGGCATAACATGGACCTAATTCAAATTCTCAAATTCTCATCACCACCAAAAATCATGCCAAGATCAACCGCAACATGCTACACCACCAAAAATATCGCATACCATGAAGAACATCACCGGTTCAACAAATTCACCAAAAAATATCACAATGATCAATACGGATCATCAAAACAAATAGGACATAATTGGGAAACACTAGCAAGGATGTAAGAATAATCAGTAATAGCTACACCAACACCACTTATCAAATCTTCATCAATCAACATCTGAACCTCAAAAATACTCAAACAACAACAACTGTCACAAAGAAAGATAACTTGTAGAGCACCAAATCATGAACCATCTGCAATAAAGATACACAAGACCATCCTAAATAATATCCCAATATATCAGATCAAGATCTAATCACACCAGAATATACCAGAGGAAATACTGAACTCTGCAAAGCACTAATAATAAAAACAAACTACAAAACCAGATCATATGATATGATCAATTAAGATTCCTAGATCACCAAAACCAATATAGAAGAATATAATTATACTAGAAATACTCCATGCACCAAACCATAATACCAATAAACCAATCTGCAATCACCGGAGTAGGAATATGTTGACATGAATGATAGCAACATATCCTAGCAGCAACAATGTCCAATAGGGGGCCACTTGGTGAGAACTCTGTTCAGTTAGCTCAGTATTTATTCTTCATTCAATAGTTAGCACTATTCCAATAGTTGATTGTTCCTATAGCCACTGAACCCTATTATGTGTCTATTCCTGTAGCCAAAGCGAGCAGAGTAGTTTCCTATCTATTTTTTTGGAATTTCATTTCTATAGTTTGTGTGAATTTAAGATTTGCATGTTTAGATTAGTTGTTAATCTAATTTTAGTTTCTTTCAATAGTTATTTACAACATTTCAATTCCAGCATTGTTCTTTGCTTAAGTTATGATAGCCATAATAGAGTCTTAGTGCACATATAGTGCTGACCCATTTCAAGTTCACACCCTTGGGTTGATAAGTTAAATGAACCTTCATAATGAGTCTGATAGCTACTTAGTATAGATGTGTAATCTTTGAGTTATATCTTGCTTAGTTATTGAACCATTAAAGGAGACCAACATGTGATGCATCATCTTCAAAAAAAAATAAACTTCATGTTGCTTATTGTTTATAGCCCAATGATCTGCATAAAGAAGAAAAAATTGTTGAATGATTTGGAAGGTTTCTTAGTTAGCAATTCATTTCCCTGTACAATCATAGGAGGAGACTTCAATGTAATACTATACATACAAGACAAGAGGGGAGGTATATAAAGGCTAAATGAATTACAACTATAATTTAATGAATGGGTTGATAAGAACAATCTATGAAAGTAGAACTTGCAAATGGCTCCTATACATGAAAAAATTGAAGACTTTCTTTTAGCCACATAACCAAAAAATTGGATAGATTTTTCCTCCATCAAGACCTGGCCTCCGCTTTTTGATTGGAAGGCTCCATCTTTCCATGCTTAGGATCATATCACTATCTGATACAACTCAAATTAGTAGGAGACACAAAACCCATTAGATGTCCATTCAAATTCAAAAACATATGGATAAAAATGGTGCTTTTTTTACCTAATTGACACATGGTGGAATGAGGGGCAATTTATAGGGTTTAAACTCTTTTTATTTGTGTCAAAATTAAAGTGGATTAACAAAAAAATATTGTTGTTGAACGAGGAGCACTTCAAGGACATTTTTGAGGCCAAACAATATTTGGAAAAACTATTGGAAGCTTTGCATGGATAATTTTTTCAACATGACATGGATTAGAATAGGTTTTTCAAGGAAGGATATGCTAAAAGACTATGAGGATATTTTGGCAAAGGAGGAGATTTTATAGAGGAAAAAATCAAGAGAGACATGGATGATGGAGAGAAACAATAATAGCAAATACATCCATAATGTGACCAAGAAGAGAAGCGTGCATAGAGTCATTAAAATTATAAAGGATGATGGATCAATAGTAGATTATTTAGAGGAGATAGCTAAGGAAACAATCCTTCTTCTATTCCATATTGAACATTGTGGAGGGATTAAACTAGTTAGATCAATAGGTGTTCCTAAACCATATTCCAAGATTGATATCAAATGCACAAAACACGCTCCTAACAAAAATGTTTACCACATAATGTTGGCAACAACAATGAAGGAAAACTGAGAGAAGGGGTGAATCAATTTTCACCAGATTAACAAGCTTAACCTCGAATACAAATTAGATTAATTGCAACATCAAAAAAGATAAGAAAATTGATAGAATGGCACACAACACCAAGATTTTGATATGGAAAACCCGGTTAAGGGAAAAACTATTGTGGGAACCTACCCACAATAAGATGATACTCTGTAGTAGTATGTGAAAATAATTACAATGGGGAATGCACATGCATTCAGGCTCATTGCCTAGATCTCACTACTCAAAATACAATAACCCTGAAGGAAACAACCCTCAGGAAAGGTTCACTACTGTTATCACTGATTTAATTTTTGGATATTTTGTTCTCTAGCTTTTTAAGGTGAGAAATGGTATGCTTAAACCCCTCATGTTTCCTCTGTGTTTTAGGTCCGAAGGTTTAAGATGTTTCTTTTTCCCTTTTTGAATTTCCCGCATTCTATTTCTGCATTACTTTTTCCACTTAAGTGGAAGGGTCGCTTCGTCATGAAGGTGTCCCCCCCTTTGGGTTTTCCCTAGGTGGGTTTTAAATGATTTTTTAATTTTTACGCCTTTACCTATATCTTGTTTTAATCTTTGTTGGGCTTCTTAACAATTGTGCAAGTCAAAGTTGATCCTGCAATGTGCATTGTTTCATTGGGCGAAGATGCCTACAATTTAGCATTTGTGAAGTGGAGAAAAGGGTAAGCGGGCTTGACCAAAGGATTGTTTGTTAGGTAAAAGGAATGCATCTTGTATTGGATCCAATGACTTCCATTGCTTCGCTAGCCCAAGATGCATGTGATTTATCCTCTCCAAAATAGAAAAAAAGTTGGTTGGTCCCGGAGGCAAGCGGTTCGTTTGGTTAAAGGATGATCAGTGTGGAGTTGATCCAATGGTGCATGTAGATTCAAAGCTGAAAGATGTCTTTGTTCTACCTTTCGTGAAGTAGCAAAAAGGTGGAGGGCCCGGGCAAGGTGGTCACAAAAAGGTTAACCAGCGAGCAGTTTCCAAAGATCTAATGATTGTTGTTGCTTCACGAAGAAGAGTTGCCTGAGGTTTAAAGTCTGTGAAGTAGCGAAAGGGTTGGTGGGCCCAAAGGATAAGAAAGTCATGGTTTTAAAGACTGATCAAGTGGTAATTGATTAGACAGTCTGCATTGATTTGCATCATCGAATCAAACAAAATTTACCATTCATGAAGTAGCGAAATGACATGGCAGTCACACGGTGGATGACATGGCAGGACAGGTGGGTCACTTGGTTGAGAGAAATGATGGCTTGTCAAATGCACATGGTTCCAAAGGATTGCTTGAGGGTCTGCTTTGATTTAACCGGCGATGGTGTTGAAACCAATGGTGAAATAGAACATGTGGCGGTCCTAGAATGGAGCCCGATGGAGTTCTTAAGCGAATAGCTGACTGACACGTAAGTTTCATTCATCGGTGATGAAACAAAGCAAGTGGTTTCCAAGCCGAGGGCCCACTTTAAAGGTTTGAGTGCGTTAAATGGTGTACATCTCAAGGTGGATCCAAGGATGGGCATTGTTTCATAGCCCAAAGATGCAGTGTGGTTAGTTTACCTAAAGCGGTGAAAACTACTAGCAGTGATGGTTGTGCACGGTTAGTAGAAAAGACTCATAGTCACCATAAGTAGTAAAGATCAAGCAAGTGGTAATTGATCAGATGGCCAGTGTTATTTCACATGATCGAAGTGTACAAGGTTTACCTTTTGTGAAGTAGCGAAAGGAAGGTGGGGCCCGTTACTAATACAAAATGATCGAGGGAAGTAAAGGTAGTGCAAGTTTCCAAGGATCCAACGAACATCCTTGCTTTGTGAAGGAAAGGTGTGAGGTTTTTAAACTTCGCGACATGGCAAAACAAAGAAACAAGGAAATACTCAGAAAACTTGCGATCCATTAGAGCCTATTTTTTGAATTTGATTTATGAATTCAATTCTCAGTTGATGGTCAAAGTATGCAGGATTAATGTCTCAATTCAATACCAAGTTGTCGCATTAAGGTCCACATCAACTGAATATTGGCACCATTTTGACAAGTTTGTTATAGAGGAGCTGGTGCAGAGCGAATTTCTTCAGGAGAGTAACAAGTTTTTTGTGTCTTGCTTGCTAGTTACAGTTTCAAAATTGGTACTTTACTCTGTGCTTGCCTTATTAGAGTTTTCTTTGATTCTTAATTGATATAATTGAATTAACGGGATTGCACCAAGAAGGTGTTTAATACGGAAGGTAAATTATCAAGATAGAAACATATGTGATGACTTCCTAGAACAATTGACCATGTCCTTGAATGTTGCAGCCAAAATTAAAGAATTGGTTCCTAAAGCCCAATGTCTAAGAATTGGAGACAGTTTGTATGACAAAGGTAGATGGTTAAGGGATTCACAAATAGGGATTTCAGGGCTCGGTCTTTTAAAGTGGGATTCAGTCAGAGACATGCCAGTGCCCAAATGAATAGCATATGGCAACTAGACGTGGGGAAGCTCATAGTTCCTGGGGTTTTTATGGATGTAGACTTACTAACCCAGACTGCACACAATTATGATCCTGTTGCTAGATGTGTGAGGAATGTCAATGGAGGAACCCTAATAGAGATCAATGATGATGAATTCGGGAATGTTTTTAAGCTCAGTGAGGCATCAAATTTATTAGAGCCTATTGATTTTGAAACATTGGCCCAGGTTTATGATGTGCAGAAAGATCACCTTAGGAGTGGCCCTTTGAAGGAGTTTTTTGTTAAAATAGGAGGGTTAACTATAGTGGGCCCTAGCACCATGGAACCCTTTTCCTTGAATTTGTTCACTTTAAGGGCCAAAGGCATGTATTGGTCACTATGTAAGATCCTTGGCAAAGATGCTAAAACAACCATGCCAACCCATTATAGGCTAATGATGACACAGATTTTGAACCCCTCTCTAGCAGTAACATTTGATTATGCACCTTACCTCACTGATGCAAGTCATGTAGGGCTGGTAGGGCTAAAAAATGGTAAGGTGGATAGACCTTTTGGATGGTATTCTCTTCTAATGCTCATATTTATGTTCAAAGGAGCTGATTATTTTGCTAAGGAAATGGATTTGGTCAAAGAAAAGGAAGGTGAGGAGATGCCTATGCAACTGTGGAGCATAATTTTGTCTTGGGACAGAGAGGATGCCAGTTACTTGAATTTTGATAGATGTTTTGCATCTAGGCTCAGAATTCTTTTATGCCCATAGAACCCTAGGATCCCAAAGGCTCTTTTGGAGTTCCTCAGGCCTAAGGAGTTTGTTGAATATATTAAGATTGTTCATAATTGGGGTGATATGTATTTGTACCCTTTTTCTACAGTTTTCAGAGTTTATGGTTTTAGAGGCACTCCATATTTATTACCTTATCTAGTCCCATTGAAGTTAGGAATTGTAGAGGTTTTAAGGCAAATTGGAGTTGTGCAAGAGGCAGAGCTGACAAATAGGGGTAAAGGGACTGATTGCCCAAGTTTTACCATGGCCCATCAATTCTTGATCACCAAAGGTGGTTGGAAATTCTTTCATGACTTTTTTCAACCATATAGGTTGTCAACTGCAGTAACCAAGTTTGCTGACCCTCAAGATTTTTTCAATGGTATGTTTAGGAAGAGAGAAATACGCAAAAGTAGGCCACAACAATTTCATTTCCTTGAGGACCTAATTAGAAATGAATTCAGTTTGGATGAGAAAGAATTGAGGAAAGAAAAGTGGGTGGCATACAAAAGGGCTCTAGATTTCATTCATCAATTTGATAGTAGTTATGACCCTCTGTCTAGCTTTAATCCCTTTGAGGAAAAGATCAAATTCTTACTTCTTTATTTTGAAGATTTAATGCAAACTCTAAATGAAAAGAGGGAGGCTATCATAAGATACAACCCTGATAAGGCTAAGTTAGTTTTAGCTAAGCCTGCCTTGGCTAAAGCCATCCCTCCCAGTGATTGTGTGATGCATAAAAAGTCAAAATATAGTGTATTGATGTCAGTAACAGGTGAGCCCTCCACTTCAAGAGGGAAGAGAACAATTGAAGATGTCATTGACATCCAATAATCCCCTAAAAGGCAAAGGGTGGGACAAGAAGTGCAAATAGGTGAACCTCTATACTCTCCATCTCAATCCCCTATCCATATAGGAGATGAACAGGCAGTAGCAGAACAATTGTTGCAGTTAGGAAGCCTCAAAGAAATCGCTTACACCTATGAAGAGACACAAGAGGGAATGCTAGAAGAGCCACCTAGTGCCAAGATGAACTTGACTGAAGATGAGTTCAAAGGTAAAGAGTTTGACTAAGCAAGCTAGTGAAGAGTTCCTAGCTGACAACAATTTTGTCACTGTTGGCAAATGCACACTCCAATGAGATATTATAGGTGATTGAAGGTTTTGTCATTGATGGCAACCTTACAATCCTATAACATCAGCAAGACAATCCACCAGCACTGGCAAGGTTAGACTCTACACCGGCACACAGACCACCGACACCGACAGTGAAAGGAAGTATACCGACACTGAAGCCTACAGAAATTTTATATATAATATATTTTGTAAATTATTGTAAAATCATTGTAAGCTAACATGGCAAGTTGTAAAATGACTCATATATATAAGAGATCATTATAGAACATTTTGCAGATCATGGAAGGAGATTATTAGGCAAAATAAGGCAGGCCTATTATGCGAATTATAGGTTAAGGGTTTATGTATGAAGCAGAGCTATAAACCGGTACTCGAACTGGCATAGTAGATGCTATTTTGAAGTAGTACAAGATATTGGATTTATATAATCCATTTTGTAAGTCAATGAGACTTCCCATTTTGTAATTGAGCAGTGAGCTCTGGGCACTTGGCCTTCCTACATGTGCAGGGCCCTATTGTAGCAGTAATATTCTCTTATTGGCTAGTAAGTGAATATTGTGGGTCACAAATCCCACCAAGGTTTTTCCCACACCAGGTTTCCTCTTTAAACTACTGTGTTATGGTGTGTTTTTCATGTGGTTGTTGCTATCTCTGTTTATTACATTATTTTTTGTTTACCGGTATACAGTGTTGATATGCTTTACATGTTTTAAGTTAATAAAATATTCTAACCAGTTAGATACTGATTCACCCCCACCCCTCTCAATATTTGTGGGAATCCTAACAATTGGTATCAGAGCTTGGTCCTTTATTTTCAGAAGCCTAACAGCTTGAGGAAGATCTTGACACCGGTAGAGATTGAAAACTTGATGAAGCAATTAGAAGAAACTCTCTTAGACTATGATGCAGAAAAGTTGAAAAATATCAAACTTGAAGATTATCTAAAGGCTGCACAGGATATTATTCAAGCACTTGAAGAAAATCTTACCATTGCAAGAAACAAGAGAAGAGAACTTTGTGAAAAGATGCAAATTGAGAATGATGAAAAGGAAACTCTTAGTGATCTGATAAACAAGTTGAAACAAGATAACATGACAACAAAGAATGAGATGTAGGATATGACTATGAGATTTTGTAAAGAAATTGAAGATAGAAAGAAGATTGAAGAAGATTTGACTAGAAGACTAAGTGATGCTACAAATGAGAACACCAAACTTAGCTATGAAAATGATTTGTTGAAGAAAGATCTGATGCATACACATAATGACTCAAATGAACTTATGAGACAGAAAGAAATCTTAGAAAGAGAACTGGTTATTGCAAATCAACACAAAGAAAAATTCAAGAAAAGCTCAGAAGAACTTGGTGACTTTTTGAAGAATGAGAAACCTAATGGTGACACTTGTGGACTTGGCTTTGAAGCTGGTGAAAGCTCAAGTACTCCAAACACACAGGATCATAGCAAACTGGTAAGACAACCTACTGCTTATAAATTTAATGGTAAATACTTTAACTGTAACAAGTATGGTCATAGAGAAAATCAATGTAGATCTAGAAATTATCAGAATACCAATACACCCACCGGTCAATGTTCAAAATGCAAAAAAGTTGGTCATAATTCAGAAAATTGCAGAATGAATGTAATATGTTATGTTTGTGGAAGATTTGGACACTTATCTAATCAATGCATAACACAAACTGGCATAGGATATGGGAAAGCTATTCAGAAAATTAATGTGACTTGTTATGCCTATAAAAAGATTGGACATATTGCTAAATTTTGTAGAAGCAAGTCCTCACCGGTAAACAACAAAGGTCCTAGTTTAAAAGGTAAAGATAAAGTTGAAGAGGTAAAACAAGAATTCTCAAAACAATGGATCAGGAAATCAGAACTGAATGTTGATAGGAATACTCCTCCACTGGTAGAATAGAGTAACACTCCACTAGCAGGATACTCTTCATCTAAGTGAAGAAAATTCCCTTGAGGGTTTGGCAATAAAATGTGAAACATGCTATTATTCCCTTGGTTGATGGTGAGAAGTTGAAATTACTTCTATACTGACAGATAAGTTAAGTCATTACTTAACTGGCAAGCATTAAATGTGGTGGTTGGAAAATATAACATTATAAATAAGTGTTTTGGCTCCATTTTCATTTCATCGAGAATTCAAACATTCGAAGAGAGTGAAAATTCCTGAGCAAAGGCATTTCGAGCAAAGAAGTGAAGAAATTCAGCAAGCAATCATTCCTAAGGCAGATAAAGGTATTTATAATCATGTCTTCTTCATTTGTTCCTGAATTCATAGAAAACCCTACTGTATTCGAAGTGATCAAACACCCTAGACCCATATTTCAGTTAGTTCCCGAAATTGCCAAGAAAGATGATAATGTTGGTGCTTTTTCTCAAATCCCTAAAGGAGTAGTTTTTGCTGAAGACCCTAGAATGTACATTCACTGTCACATAGAAGAATTAGGTGATGAGGAAATCAAGAGCATGCATAAATCAATAATTTGTGATGAATCCAGTAATGTTAAACCTGAACACAAGATAGTAGAAACCCTAGGTTTCACTGGAATTCTCAGCATCCTAGATTTTCCTAAGGATGTTATAAGGATAGTAGTAAGCAGGGTACATGGTGCATTCTTCTGGTTGGACTCAGTTCACAAAATCACTAAAGAGGCAATAAAAGTTGTGATAGTGTTACCCTCCACTAGTAACAGACCTAATAAAACAAAGAAGGTCTGAAATGACCTAGTGATTAACCTAACAGGTGCGACATTTGATAAGAGATCCTTAAGAGTAAATGATGTAACTAACATTAATGTCAGATTCATCAACATGATTTTAGGCTACAAAACCACACATGCAAATAGGTTAAATTTAGTATTGAGCCTATGCATAAAGAGTTCCTATGATATGATTAAAGATAATGCAAAAATAGATGTGTGTGAATGGTTGAAAGATGAACTGATTGACAATCTAGGAAAGATAAAGAAAGACAAAAAGGATACATTTAGATTTGGAAACCTACTTGTCTGTTTAATGCTACACATAACAAAACAAATGCCTGGTATCGATAACAAAAATATTGGTTTTGATATACCGGTAGGCAAACAGTTGTTATATTTACTAAATAACATGGGAGATAATAGAGAAAAGAACATAAATGAGTATTTCCAAGCATTAAAGGCCCAGATGAATACCAGAGTCAGATTGTCACAAGAAATTGTGAATAAGTATAAGGATGAAGTCTATTTTGTCATCAGGAAGGATGAAATTTGGATGGAGGCAGTTATCCTAAGAACCATTTGGGTTACTGAAATGGGTTATGAAACTGATGACCACATAATTGAAACATATGCAAAAGCCCTCCTAGAAGCACCCAAGAAACCTAAAGAAGAGGTATTTGGTAGTGCTGAGACTATTGAAAATCAAATCCAATCAAAGAAAAGGGTAAAGAAGGTAGAAGCAACAGTTAGAAGAGGATCTAGGCAAGCAAGAGCTATCAAGGAAGATGTACTTAAACAAACTTGTATTATTGAAGATGAGTTAGAAGCACTTCAGCCAGAAACTCACCTTTCACTAGTTGCAACTTCTTTGGAAAGTGATATGCCAGTTGCATTTAAAAGATTTGTAAGAAAAAGGGAACTGCCACCGGTATCTACACCTTCTCCTAGAAGAACTAGACATAAATAATAGGTAGTAAGGCCCCCAGCTAGGAAAGTAACTCCAAAGAAGAAGTTAACACCCAAGAAGAAGACTCAACAAACCATTGCTCCAATTGACAAACTTCTAAATGAAATAACAGAGGATGGAAAGCTGAAAAACATCAATAAATTATATGATTCATTATCAGCTGATGATAAGGAAAAAGTAAAAAATAATGTAATCCTACACTTGGACATTTACAAGAAATTTTTGATGCAAGTTGTGGATGAATTACCGGCAGAGCTGTTCAAAAGACTTGAAGCTAGAAGGCAAGCTATTGTAGAGCTTGATAAGAAAATAAAAGTTGAAAAACTACTTATTGTATATCTAGTCAACTCACCAAAAGAGATAGATTAACTAATCTCTGAAGCTAAACGGTCAGTATTATAAACTGCACACTTGCATGTAGCACTTATGGTTGGTAGAGTAAATGAGTTTGTAGAGGAAACTTCTAATGCATGGGACATATTCCTTGTAGAGAAGGAAAAGAAGGAAGAATATAGAAATCCTAAACCCATCAAAGTATACCAAAAGGATAATGAAAAGGGAAAAGGCAAGGTTGGTGGACTACCTAGCATAAAAATAATAGATAATCTATCCCCACCACCTCTGGATACTCCACTAGTAGTTACCACTGACAATCAACCGGCTAGAGAGAGTATGGACATACCACAAGAGGACACAAATCCCAATTCTGAGGTGTTATATACAGTGGACATTGACACTTAGAAAATCAATATTGTGGTAGATAAGGACTCAACTGGGAAAACAAATATGGCTAGTGAGCCATCGGTAACAAATAGTATAGAAGGTAAACCGGTAGATGATAACACTAAGAAACAAGCAGAGCAAAAAGCTCACTCAGAGCAATAGGCTCCTTCATAGCAACAGGTTCACATAGAGACAATGCCACCGGAAATAGCCAAGCAATCCAAACCTTTGCTTAAAGAAATGGAAACACAAACTGACCTACCAGAGGTCACCACAAGCAAGGAAATTTCTCCCATCGATAGGATACAGATTGTTGGCCCTTCAAATGCAGAATTCAAACTAACTAATGTGATAGAAGTTCTTTTGGATTCCATCAAAAAGATAACAGAATGTAGCTCACAAGCATACAAGGCAATGGATGATACCATTCCAATTTTGAAATTAATAGCACCTAAGTGTAATGTAGATAATAAAGATTCTTTGAGTCAACTTGACACTTTGTCTAAGTATATTACTGACAACACTGTGACAGTTGAACAAATAAAAGAGGAAGCATTCAAGGAGAGATTAGAAAAGGAAAAACACAAATTCTTTGAGGAAGAAATAAAGAAGTGTACAAGAAAATTTGACACACTTTTATCAGAATTGTGTAGTACACTGAAGGAATTTAAAACTTTGTATAGGGATACATGTAAAACTAACTTTTTGACAGTAGATATATACCAGAAGATCAGCAAGATACAAGAAGAAATAAATCAACTAGCTGATAATTTCATTAATTCATCTAAACCACTATTAGTTCTTGAGTAGAAAATAATAGGTTTTGGGGAAGAACTACTAAAATTGGAAAGAGAAAAAGAAAGAATAAAAGGAAAGGCTAAAGATCTAAAATGGAGACTAAGTCCAAAATTGGAATACCTCGCCTCCTTAAGAAAAAAAATATATGATGCTTTGATTCAAGGACATAAAACAATGGTATAACAAATGGAACACCTCACCGGTATAGTTCAGAGGACAGAGGCCGCAATAAAAGACAACAAAAAGTTCATTGAGAGCCTGAATCTGGTACTGGCGGATCTTTTTCAGATTGTAACCAACTAGTTACAAGGATGAAACAAGAAACCACACTCAATTGACACTTTGACAAGATTTGTCATTGATGCCAAAGGGGGAGTAGTGGAATGAGAAAAATAATCAGCAAATGACTCATCAACTCAGGGGGGGTACACATATTCTTTTGGTAGCACATATTTTTTTTGGTACTTAATTTTTGGTAAGACAATTCTAGCAGATTCTTTTTGGATGACAATTTTTGGATTTTTCTCATGAGTATTTCCATCAATGCCAAAGGGGGAGATTGTTGGTAAATGCACACTCCAATGAGATTTTGTAGGTGATTGAAGGTTTTGTCATTGATGGAAACCTTATAATCCTATGACATCGGCAAGACAATCCACTAGCACTAGCAAGGTTAGACTCTACACCGGCACACAGACCACCGGCACCGACAATGAAAGGAAGCATACCAGTACTGAAGCCAACAGGAATTTTATATATAATATATTTTATAAGTTATTGTAAAATCATTGTAAGCCGACTTGGCAAGTTGTAAAATAACTCATATATATAAGAGATCACTGTAGAACATTTTGCAGATCATGGAAGGAGATTATTAGGCGAAATAAGGTAGAACTATTATGCGAATTATAGGTTAAGGGTTTATGTATGAAGTAGAGCTATAAACCAGTACTAGATTTGACATAGTAGATGCTATTTTGAAGAAGTACAAGACATTGGATTTATATAATCCATTTTGTAAGTCAGTGAGACTTCCCATTTTGTAATTGAACAGTGAGCTCTAGGCACTTGGCCTTCCTGTATGTGCACGCCCCTATTGTAGCACTAATATTCTCTTATTGGCCAGTAAGTGAATATTGTGGGTCACAAATCCCACCGAGGTTTTTCCCACACTAGGTTTCCTTGTTAAACTACTGTGTTATGGTGTGTTTTTCATGTGGTTGTTGCTATCTCTGTTTATTGCATTATTTTTTGTTTATCGATATACAGTATTCATATGCTTTACATGTTTTAAGTTAAGAAAATCTTCTAGCCGGTTAGATATTGATTCACCCCCCCTCTTAGTATCTATGGGAATCCTAACAATCAGAACAGGGGCCTTCATGCAATTTGTATGGAAACAAAACATTGAGCAATTCAAGGCAAGGTGTGAAAAGAGAATAAGTGAGAAGCCTCACAAAGATACAACCTTAATGGAGGAAGAAGTTAAACAAGAAATGATGTCTAAATTCAAAGCCATCCCTCCTGAAGTTGGAAGATAAATGGTGTCAAAGACTAGTGTTTTAATCCTCCCTAAATGGGATATAGTAGATGCATTAGTACTTAAAGCAGTCAGAAAATAAATCAAGCCTATGGAAGGAATGACATTCAGAAAAAGATGATACTGCTCTGGTCATGTGGTCCCTAAAGAGGGATGAAAATAGAAGAAATAAGGATACCTCGGGATCTTGTTTTCTAGGAGGTATGATAGTAAAAAGAGTCTAGGATACAGGGATGGTAGAAGCTGCTAGCACGGTTTTAGAAACTGCAAAGTTCAGTGTGGCAGTGGCAACAAAATAAGCAAAGGAGAGAGTCGATCTCCAAGTGAAGTTGGAAACAATTCTAAAGGCTTATAATGAAGCCAAAAGGGAGGTAGCCAATAGGGATACTACTATTGCTAGACTTCAAAGTCAATTGGCAGGACACCACCAAGGAGGTGAGTCCTCTACCTTGATGATTGCATCTTCTCCAGCAAGACCTCTACCTACCAATCCTATTATAGAATTTGCCCCTTCTCCTATGCCTTTTGGTTTTCAACCAGCTAAGACCATTAAACATGAGTTGGAAAAGTTGAAATAGGCTCAAGCCCTATTTGTAAGTAAATATGAAGAGAAGGTAAAAGCCACCATGTTGAGTTTTGTTCATACAGTAGAGGCCCCCACTGTGCACACTAATATGAAAAGAATTTTGGACTCTCTATGTGAGTTGAATGAGGACAAGGCTATTTTAGAGCCTATTTTGAATAAATGGATGCCAAGAGAATTAGATTTATAAATTATGTGTGCATCCTATGATGAAGCAGGATCTGATGCTATTATTAAATCCACATGTGAGTTAGCAAAAGGTCTGACCAAGTTAGTAGAAGGAAGAGGCAATGTGGGGAGGAAAGCTAACTTGTAAAGGAAAGAATATACTAAGCATAAATTTGAATTATTTCCTTGGGGTTTTGTTAGCCAAAATCAGTTGAAGGACAAATAGGTATGGCTTGATGTGCTGGGAGGTAATCTTTCTTTAAGGGTGAATGAAATCATCAACAAAGTTGACACGTCTCTATTTGTTAAAACAATTGAAGAGATAGAAAAGATAAAGTCACACTACAGCTTTTTGGAATTAGAGGTGAGGAAAGTAAGAAACTCTTGGAAAAGGTTACTTAAGTTGAAGGAGAAAATTGTTGGCTACTCATGGTCTGCTAATGATGTGTTCCAAGAGTGGACCAAGAAGTATGCGGTGCAAGAAGAAGGAATCCCAGAATGGTTAGAAGATGCTATAGAGGAGCAACAAACTGAAAAGGCTGCTGAGATCGAAGAGGACTTGTAATTGTTTTTTTGAAAGGAGTTACAGTTGTAACTAATTATTCTTAGGAATGTTTGAAGCTTGTATGCATCCATAATGTTATAAATGGATACCAAGACTAGTAGAAAAGGGATCACAAGAATTTTTGTAAAGAAACTTTGCATAAATATATCTGGTTTTTTTCTAGCTATCACAGAGAATACTTTGAATCATGTAAGATTATTTTTCAAAAATGAATATAAAGGTACAGATCAACACTTTTCAGGCCTAAATCTATGTTGTCTTCTGGTGTGCACTCGTTAATTTGTTGGTTTCATTTGAATAGCCTAGGGTTATTTGATTGAACATGGATTGTAAGGCATTCATATGGATATGTTTCTAGCTTTTCTCTTCAAGGTAGAGGAATTAAATATGCATGAAATATCTCTATCAGTAAATCAATTATTTTCTCATCTTGAATTTGATGAACGATTTTAGTTTTAAGAGGATAAAACTGGTGTATATGTTAGGCATGTATGGGATTAACTAAGGCCAAGGTGGTGAAATGTATGAGATTGTTCAGTTTTAAAATTCTAATTTGATTTGGGTGACTCTATAGCCCAAATAAGGCACTGGTATCCAATTGTGGGATTCTTTCTATCTTTCTTGAAGATCAATACTAAAAAATGAGTATAAGTTTTTCTTTTAATGTTTCAGTTCTATTAAGGTCATGACGTCCATAGGTTTCTAGCATTGGTTTACTATGGATCTCAAATTTTAAAAGTGTGAAAGTTTTCACAGAATGTATACCCACCGGAACTTTGGTTAAGTTTGAAGTGTAGAAGGTTTTGTTAAAACCTTGTTATATATTTTTTTGGAGTTTTGTTCTTTCTTGGTGTCTTCTTCATATGCAAACGTAGTTTATTGTATTGCTAATAGGGAGGAGAGAATGGAATCAAAATTTGAGAACAAAATTTGAGAACAACAAAAGTGGCGACTCTACTAGAGAGAATCAAGTGTGTATCTATGTTACAGATTGGTGCTTGAATTAGTTCGAAAGTTTGTTTGGATCTCTCTGTGTTTGTGGAAGATTGTGTTATCTCTCATTTGTGTTATCTTTCTCTTTGAAAATATTCTTGATTTTTTAAATCTTTGCAAGTGATTTGTTTAGTCTTGTTTTCTTATTTCCCCAAAGTCTTTGTGGGTGGTGACTCTGACAAGTATAACCAGTGCTATTGAATAAGTATAATTCTTTTAAGAAAAACAAGCACAATGCAAAGTGGAAGGAACACCAAGTCATTCATGAGGAAGCATCCTCAAGAGACATTGCAAGAGGGATTACCTGAGCATGAACGAAGAGGCCATAAAAGATTAGTTGTACATGAGTCATCTAATGCTGCTTGGGTACAAAAGAGAATTAATACAGGTAAGTCATCTGATAGACCCATATATGCAAATTCAAATTATTCCTCCGGTGAATCCGATCAGGACATTTTGGGTTTCCATTCTGGCTTATTTGGTAATAGTGAGGATGTCCAATTTTTAAATCAAAAGATCTCTCATGCTAGTTTTTTTGGGAAGGACAGGAATAGTTCGAATATTAAAATGGATTACGTGCCTAGAACAATAGATGGAAATATTAGTTTAATTGATATAGACCAAGTCAATATATCAGATTCTGAAGAAATGTTCCCTGATGAAGATAAGGTGTCCTAAGAAATTGAGGCCCTCAATAGAAGAGTCCATCACTTAATATCTTTGAGAGCACAGAAGGAAGAAAATAAAGAAAAGGAAGTGAAAGCTAAACTAATTGAGAGGGACATGCTTCTAAGGCAGATTGCTGATCTTGAGTTATTCACCCAAGAGAAAGCTAAAAGTGAGGATGGAGGTCCAGTCATCAGCGAAAATTTAGTTCCCAAAATCAACCTTGTATATAAATATGTTTTGCAACCAAATAGAGAGGTCTTAAGTGATCCACAACCTATTAGGAATAACATTGAAAAAGGAAAACAAATGTGTATGGAAGATGGGTCTGGGTCTAAAACTACAACAGGAATCTCTTCTATGTTGTCTGCACATGAGAAAGAGATAGATAAGATGAGGAAAGAGAAGGAAGACCCGCAAAGGGAATTGGAGAAAGCTGAATTAGAGGCAGCCAATCAAGAGTTTAAATGGAAAATTAGTTATCTAAAGGCACCCCCTATAATTTTTCCTTCAATGGACCCAAGTAAACCTTTACTTCATCCTACCCTACTCCCTCTAGTAAAAATCCAATCAACCCCACCTACTAGCATTGTTCCTATTAATCAAATCCCCATTATAAGTCAAAGTAGCCAAGCTCTTCCAATTCAAAACCCTAATGTGAGAATGAACATGGGTAATAACTTTACTGGCAACCTTTTCCAAAGAAGACCCATTACTCTGGAACTATATAGGAAGCTCTTCTTTGATGGAATCCTAGGGTACCCTAACCATGTTCCTATAGAATTAAGGGATAGACTCCACAAATTTGCTGGCAATAATGCAATCAGTGCAGAAGAGCACCTAAAATATTTTGGTGACTTAATTAATGATTATGAAATAGTAGATGAAGATGATATCATGAAATTTTTTGTACAATCTTTAGTAGATGATGCAAGGGACTGGTACAAAGGTCTCCTTGTGAATAGCATTGGGTTTTGGGAACATTTTAAAAACTAATTTCAAGAACAATATGGTGACAAAACAAATGTGAGCTTCATGCTCAATGAGTTTAATAATATTAGAAAGCCTGATAATGAAATTGTTATAGATTTCAATGCTAGATTTCAGAAAGCAATGCATAGGCTATATCAAGTAATGAGATTAGATGATAATATGTGTCTCAACACTTATTATAATGCTTTCGATTCCAAAGTGGCCTATATTCTTAGGGACAAAAACCCACACAATTTGAGGGATACTTTTAGAATTTCTATAAATGTGGAAAGCAATAGGAAAGCATCTGGAAAGGTGGGAAGGAGGACTAATGGAAGGTTGTGGCAAGAATCAAAATAACAACCTAATAAAGTTGCTAAGGAAGATGACAAAATAGAGAAATTAGTGATTGCCATGAAATATCTTACTGCCAAGGTGAGTAAAAATGATAAGCCTCATTACAATTGGCAAGATAGGCCTCCTAGATTACATGACATGCCTTACAATACAGCCTAGAAAGATGGAAAACCTCAAAATGAGAAGCCAAAAAAAACTCAAAACCAAGATACCCCAGATCCTTTGAAAGGAGGAAATGTTCATAATATGGATAATACTCCTTGGTGCATGGATTGTGATGGACCATATTCTTCTCATCAATATGTTGTAGCTCAAGCCCTCGAAGAATCCATGAGAAAAGAGGTTGAGCCTGATATTAATATATTTGAAACTATTATTGAAAGTGATGATGACTCATTACAAAGTGAATTTAGTGAATGTGATGTGCTAAATAGTAATAGATCTTACCAAGGATAGTTGACACTTGATTGGCATCCCACTTTGAATGTGGCTACTATTGAAGATGAAGAAGTTCATCTCCGAAGACCTAGTGATGAAGAGGTAAGAAATCTTACTAAGGCTGCCATAGCCAAAGCCAAGCATAATTACAACTTGAGAAGTAGTAAGAAGGATGGAGATAAAGGGAAACTTGGCTCAATGTTCATAAAATAAATATCTCAGAAGAAAGAAGTAAGTAATGCCACCTTGCATCAAGATGGTCAAGAAAAGAATAACCAAATTAAAGATGTAGCCAAGGGTATGGATAATAATGCTACTAGTGATATACAAGGAATTGCTACAATGAAGAAGGCAAGTCAGCCTAAGACAAAGAAAGTTAAAACTAATATTGAGTTGATTAATAGTTCCACTTTTGATATGACTCAGGCTCTTACCTAGATGAAGGTCACAGTCCCTTTGATAGAATTATTGAAAATAAAGGGCGAAAAGGATCATGAGCTACAAACTTTGCCTTTAGTTCAATGAAGGGCGAAAAGGATCATGAGCTACAAACCCCAAAGGTATATGTTGGAACAACTATTACACAAGAGCCTTCATAGGTTGATCCTTTCTATGTTACTTTATTAGTGAATAATTGGTTAATTAATGTAAAGCCGAAAATCATGATCAAACCCTAGTTGCTCTCCCCTCTTCCAACTCCAAGGAGAGAGAAGGGAGGTTGCTAGGGTTGATGGTTTTCACTTAGGGGAGAGACTTTACATTCAAAAGAGGGGTTGAAACCCACAAGATCCAATCCCACACAATGCAAGATTGGATGCTAAATGTGTTTCAAGGGTTAAGAAAGCAAGGCTACCCTCTTTTGTAAAGAATGTTGATAGAAGAATTAAGCTAGGAATGCATAGAAAGTGACAAAGATTCTCTTATAAACTGAGATAGGGATATAGGATGAAGCTGCGGACCTGGAATTAGCAGTAAAATGTTGATACGGCGCTGTCCTGCAAATTTGAGCAAAAGTTGTCGGGACGATGGCGCCCGGTGCCACGGTCCTCCAAAAAATCCGTGAAACGAAGGGGGATCTGTTCGTCTCTGCACAAGGATTCCAGATCTTCAATTTCAGTCGCGTACCTGCAACCTACACATAGAAAAGCGAAGAAGATTGGGGGGTTAGGGATTAGGGGTTTGCCTTTAGGTCAAACCCCGATTTTGGAATTAACCAAGAAATGAGAAATGCTGTAAATGTAAATGTATGTAATGTAAAACAAGTACTAATACCTTGTTGTAAGGATGTTTGTATCCTTATGTGCGAAGGTATAGATGTTGTTGTTTGCTGTATGTTGTAGCATGTAGTAAGTGATCTCCTCTTCAATGGTTGAATCCTTGTCTTGAATGCAACACTTAGCCTTGAATGGAGACTTAGAAGGAATGCTTGAATGCTTGAATGTTTGAGTATAGTTTCCACGCTTTTTCCGTCATGTATGTATATGTCCAAATGAGAGAGGAAAATGTAGTTTATATGCTTGCCAATTAGGGTTAAAAGACTGATTTTCCCGACCTTAGGCCGACCAGGAAAGTTAATTTCCAAATTGCAAACAAAAAGACCCGAGACCCCATAGGAGACCGGGCCCAAAATAGGCCTAGGGACCAGGGCGCTGGGCGCTATGGTCCTGGGGGACCAGGGCGCTAGGCGCCCTGGTCCTGAAGGACCAGGGCGCTGGGCGCTCTGGTCCCGCCTCTCGGGATAGTAGGGTGCAAAGGAGGTTCAGGCCAGGGTGCTAGAAAATGCAGTTTTTGGTGTCGTAGACAAGTTTCGGGGTCTCCATTCAGGTTGCGTGTTGCGTCGCCATCATGAAGACCAAAATGTAGTCAAAATTGCAAGTGTCACAATTTTAGGACGCTACAATTAAGAACTATATGATAGATTCTAGTGCAGCTGCAAATGTGATGCCATATGGTGTCATGAAAGAATTAGGATTGTCAGTAAGTATAGTGTATGGGAAGTGTTATGCTATAGATAACAAAGAAGTGCCAATGATAGGTATGATGAAAGATGTGGAGGTAAAAATATCAGCATTTCCTGAAGCAACATATAAGATAGATGTCATAGTAACTGACATAAAACCTCACTATGGCATTCTTTTATCTAGACAATGGGCTGCAACAGTAGGTGGAAATGTTCACTTGGATCTATCATATGCTACAATCCCCATCAATGGGAGACAGGTTAAGTTGTATAGAGAACCACGTTCCCCTAGGGTAATTGAGAAGATAGACCCTAGTATGTTAAACTGTATGATTGATGCGGATCTTGACAATTTTAGAATACAACCGGTTTTGCCTCAATTGAAAAATACTGAGTCTATTATGATTGAGTTGGAATCTCAACAACATAGTTTATGGCACATGTATTTTGATGGAGATTTCTCTAAAGAAGGATTTGGAGTAGGATTTCTTTTTGTGTCCCCATCAGGTAAGACCTTCAGATATTCTTTTCTGCTAGCATTCTTGTGCACAAAAAACACTGTTGAACATGAAGCCTTGTTATTGGGGCTTGAAGTTGCAAAAAGGCATGAGATTCAGTTTTTGAGAGTACTAGGGGACTTAGAGTTGGTTGTTTCTTGGCTTAGATCTAAGTATGCATCTAAAAATGATAATTTGAAAAGATACAAACATGTAGTTTGGGATGTGATTGAACATTTTAGTGCATTCTCTATTAATTGGATAGAAAGGTCAAAGAATATCATGGCTGATTTCTTAGCAAATGTTGCATTAAAAAATGATGATATAACACTAACCGATGTATCCATAGTTGAGATAAAAGCTAGTCTACCATTCCTGATAATGTCTATAATTGGCAAGTGTTTGCTGATGATGAAGACATTCTCAGATTTATACAATGCATTGATGAATACGATGGACAAAAAATTGATTACAATGCATTGGTAGAAGTGGTTGAAGATAAAGAAATGGTGTTTGGAAATGACATGGTTTAGTTGGAAACTAATGAAATACCTAAAGGGTTAGTAGAAATGGAAGGTATGTTTAGTTACAGTGACAGTCATTTGCATCAGTAGTCAACCACCAAATTAGATGAATTATAGGAAGTGAACTTGGGGACAGAATCATCCCCTAAGTTGGTGTATATTGGAAAAAATTTGTCTCCTCATGTTAGAGTTAACCTTATTAATTTATTGAAAAAATATAAGCATATTTTGCATGGTCTTATGAAGATCTGAAGGTGTATAGACAAGATCTATTTCAGCATGAAGTCCCTTTGCTACCAGATGCTAAGCCTTTTAGATAGAAACAAAAACCTATCAACCCCCTATTGGAATCTAAAATGCAGCAAGAATTAACCAAGTTAAGGGAAGGGGGGATCATAAAGCCTATAAATAATTCATCATGGGTGTCTAATTTGGTCCCAGTTAGAAAGAAGAATGGGGATATAAGGCTCTGTGTTGATTTTAGGAACCTAAATGTTTCCTCTTTAAAAGATAATTATTCTTCTCCCAATATAGAAGCAATGTTGCAAAGAGTAACTAGTTGTGACATGTTGTCTATGATGGATGGGTTCTCATGATATAACCAGGTGTTAGTGAAAGAATCTGAACAATTCAAGACTGCTTTTACCACCCCTTGGGGAACATATGTATATGTAAGAATGCCTTTTGGTTTGAAAAATGTTGGAGCTACTTTTTAGAGAGCAATGGATGTAGCTTTCAAGGAATTCATTAACATTATCATGGTAGTGTATCAAGATGATTTAACACATTTCTCTAAAAGGGTGGATGACCACTGTGGGCACTTGGAAAAGGTTTTCAATAAAGCTCTGGAATTTGGTGTCTCCTTAAATCCAAAAAATTGTCATTTTGCTGTCACTGAAGGGAAGTTGCTCAAGCATATTGTCTCCAAGGAAGGGGTTAGAATAGACCTTGAAAGAATTGAAGCTATAAATAATATACCTGAGCCCAAAAGTGTCAAAGGTATTTAGTCTTTCTTGGGCAAGGTAAATTTCGTTAGAAGATTCATTGCTAATTTTGTAGAGATAGTCAACCCCATTGTTAGATTTCTTAAGAAGGATACAAAGTTTTGCTGAGATGAAGAAGCTTCAAAGGCTTTTGGTGAAATAAAAAAGGGTATTCAGGAGGCACCGATATTGAAGTCCCCTGACTATAGTAAGCCTTTCTCTTTGTTTTCTTTTTCTTCATATCATACAATGGTTGCAGTTCTTCTACAAAAGGATAATGAAGGATATGAACATCCTATAGGTTTTTATAGAAAATCTTTACAAGCTATGGAGCTAAAATATGAAATTATGGAGAAATAAGCATATGCTTTGGTCAAGGCTATTAAAGCATTTAGGCCATATCTTGTACATGCACAAGTAATTGCTTATGTCCCACATGCAGCTGTCAAAGATATTTTATCTTAGTCTGAGGTCACTGGTAAAAGATGTAGATGGATAACTAGAATTCAGGAGTTTGGTTTAGAAATTAAGATCACTAAATTGGTGAGAGGTTTAAGCCTTGCTAAGCTGATGGCTAAATCAAACCTTCTTAACATTGAGGTAAAAAATGTTGAAATTAAGAACATCTTGGTCACAAGTATTGAGACACAACCCTGGTACTCAGAGATAGTGCATTTTTTTAAGGGATGCAACATATTCAGAGGGAATGACCCACAACCAGAGAAGGACACTGAGACTAAAATCTCAAAAATATTTCCTTATTCAGGGTGATCTGTATTGGTGGAATAGAGATGGGGCATTGTTTATGTGTTTGGACAAACTCTAGGCTAGAAAGATGTTAACTGAAATGCACGATGGAGTGTGTGGAGGTCACTACTCTGCCAAAACAATTGCTGGTAAGATAGCTTGGGCTGGATATTATTGGCCTACTTTTTTTTAAGATCCCCATGAACATGTTGGGAGATGTGACCCATGCCAAAAAATTTCATCCAAATTGAAGTATGAGGGAGCTTTTCCCCTCAACCCAGTCATAGTGGAAGCCCCTTTTGTCCAATGGGGCATTGATTTTATTGGAGAAATAGTTGAGAAATCAAGAAGAGGTCATAGGTGGATCATAGTGGCCACTAACTATTTCACTAAGTGGATTGAAGCTATACCCACTAGAAGAGCTACAAGTAAGGTTGTTATTGACTTCCTAATGGATAATGTTATAACCAAGTTTGGTGTTCCTGTGAAACTGGTAATGGATAATGCCATGAGCTTCAGATCAAAGGAGTTCATTGAATTTTGCACTAGTCATGGAATAATTATTTCCTACTCCTCACCATATGATCCTTAGGGTAATAGGCAAGATGAATCTAGCAATAAGAGTCTTCTGAACATTATTAAGAAAATCATTGAGGAGAACAAAAGGTCTTGGGACCAGAAGTTAAAGTTGGCCTTATGGGCAGACAGGGTTACTGTCAAGAAAGCAATTGGTGTGTCACCTTTTGAGTTGGTTTATGGCATGCAATCTAGGGTGCCAGTCAACAATCTTCTTCATGTGTACCAGTTCCTGCAAGCTGAGGATATGGAGTTATTTGAACCTATGGAAGACAAAATGATTTAGATGGTGGAGGTGGAAGAAATTAGAACTTTGGCCCATAAGAGGAATTTGTAGATCCAGTTGCAATCCAAATACCTGTTTGACAAAATAACCTTGTTGAGAAAGTTTCAAATTGGCGACATGGTGCTTCAATGGAATGCAAAAGGGCAAGATAAAGGAAAACACAAAAAATTTGAGTCACTATGGATAGGCCCCTTTGTGGTTTATGATCTTAATAGAAATGATTCATATTTTTTGCAAAAAATGAATGGTGAGGTACAATAATTTCTAGTGCATGGACAATTCTTGAAACATTACTTCTCTTAAGTCCATGCACAGTAGGTCTTTGTCTGTATATATATTTAGGTTTGTTTCCATTATTTGTTTTTGGGCTTGTGTTTGGTCTGTTCTCCAGAGTTTCTAAATTCTTGTGTTGATCTTGCAATCAACCATCCCCGGTCAGAGTCACTATTATCACTGATTTAATTTTTGGATATTTTGTTCTCTGGCTTTTTAAGGTGTGAAATGGTATGCTTAAACCCCTCATGTTGCCTCTGTGTTTTAGGTTTGAAGGTTTAAGATGTTGCTTTTTCCCTTTTTCAATTTCTTGCATTCTATTTCTGCATTACTTTTTCCACTTAAGTGGAATGGTCACTCCGTCATGAAGGTTTCCCCCCCTTTGGGTTTTCCCTATGTCCTGTTTTAATCTTTCTCAGGCTTCTTAGCAATCATGCAAGTCAAAGTTGATCATGCAGTGTGCATTGTTTCATTGAGCGAAGATGCCTGCAGTTTAGCATTCATGAAGTGGTGAAAAGGGTAAGTGGGCCCCACCAAAGGATTGTTCATCAGGTAAAAGGAATGCATCTTGTATTGGATCCAACGGTTTGCATTGCTTCACTAGCCCAAGATGCACGTGATTTATCCTCTACAAAATAGTGAAAGAGTTGGCAGGTCCCGGAGGTAAGCGATTCCTTTGGTTAAAGGATGATCAATGTGGAGTTGATCCAATGGTGCACATAGATTCACAACCGAAAGATGTCTTTGTTTTACCTTTCATGAAGTAACGAAAAGGTGGACGGCCCGGGCAAGGTGGTCATGAAAAGGTTAACAGGCGAGCAGTTTCCAAAGATCTAACGATTGTCATTGCTTCATAAAGAAGAGTTTCCTAAGGTTTAAAGTATGTGAAGTAGCGAAAGGGTTGGTGGGCTCAAAGGATAAGAAGGTCATGGTTTTAAAGACCAATCAAGTGGTAATTGATCGGATGGCCTGTGTTGATTCGCAACATTGAATCAAGCAAAATTTACCATTCATGAAGTAGCGAAATCACATGGCAGTCACATGGTGGATGACATGGCAATACAGGTGGGTCGCTTGGTTGAGAGAAATGATGGCTTGTCAGATGCATGTGGTTCCAAAGAATTGCTTGAGGGCCCACTTTGATTTAATCAGTTATGGTGTTGAAACCCATGGTGAAATAGAACACGTGGCAGTCCTAGAATGGAGCTCGATGGAGTTCTTGAGCGAATAGCTAACTGACACGTAAGGTTCATTCATCGGTGATGAAACAAAGCAAGTGGTTTCCAAGCCGAGGGACCACTTTAAAGGTTTGAGTGTGTTAAATGGTGTACATATTGAGGTGGATCCAAGGATGGGCATTGTTTCACAGCCCGAAGATGCAGGGTGGTTAGCTTTCCTGATGCGGCAAAAACTGCTAGCAGTGATGGTTGTGCACGGTTAGTAGAAAAGACTAGTAGTCACCGTAAGTAGTCAAGATCAAGTGAGTGGTAATTGATCAAATGGTTAGCATTGTTTTGCATGGTTGAAGTGTACAAGGTTTACCTTTCGTGAAGTAGCAAAAGGAAGGTGGGGCCCATTACCAATACATAATGACTGAGGGAAGTAAAGGCAGTGCAAGTTTCCAAGGATCCAACGAATCTCCTTTCTTTGTGAAGGAAAGGTGTGAGGTTTTTAAACTCCGTGACATTGCGAAACAATGAAATAGGGAAATACTCAGAAAACTTGTGATCCGTTGGAGCCCATTTTTTGAATTTAAATTGCGAATTCAATTCTGAGTTGATGGTTGAAGCATGCAGGATTAATGTCTCAATTCAATAGTAAGTTGCCGCATTAAGGTCCATATCAACTGAATATTGGCACCATTTTGATGAGTTTTTTGCAAAGGAGCTAGTGCAGAGCAAATTTCTTCAGGAGAGTAACAGGTTTTTTGTGTCTTGCTTGCTAGTTACAGTTTCAAAATTGGTACTTTACTATGTGCTTTCCTTATCAGAGTTTTTTTTTATTCTTAATTGATATAATTGGAT
Source organism: Cryptomeria japonica (assembly GCF_030272615.1). Classification (NCBI taxonomy): domain Eukaryota; kingdom Viridiplantae; phylum Streptophyta; class Pinopsida; order Cupressales; family Cupressaceae; genus Cryptomeria; species Cryptomeria japonica. The sequence continues at coordinate 286,682,711 of NC_081405.1, forward strand.
TAACGGGATTTCACTGGGAATGTAAATTATCAAGATAGAAACATATGCGATGACTTCCTAGATCAATTGACCATGTCCTCAAATGTTGCAGCCAAAATCAAAGAATTGGTTCCTAAAGCCCCCCGTCTAAGGATTGGAGACAGTTTGTATGACAAAGGTAGATGGTTAAGGGATTCACAAATAGGGATTTCAGGGCTAGGTCTTTTAAAGTGGGATTCGGTCAGAGACATGTCAGTGCCCCAATGAATAGCATATGGGAACTAGATGTGGGGAAGCTCATAGTCCCAGGGGTTTTTATGGATGTAGACTTACTAACCCAGATCACACACAATTATGATCCTGTTGCTAGATGTGTGAGGAATGTCAATGGAGGAGCCCTGATAGAGATCAATGATGATGAATTCAGGAATGTTTTTAAGCTTACTGAGGCATCAAATTTATTAGAGCCTATTGATTTTGAAACATTGGCACAGGTTGATGATGTGCAGAAAGATCACCTTAGGAGTGGCCCTTTGAAGGAGTTTTTTGTTAAAATAGGAGGGTTAACTGTAGTGGGCCCTAGCACCATGGAACCCTTCTCCCTAAATTTGTTCACTTTAAGGGCCAAAGGCATGTATTGGTCACTATTTCAGATCCTTGGGGAAGATGCTGAAACAACCATGCCAACCCATTATAAGCTAATGATGGCACAGATTCTGAACTCCTCTCTAGCAGTAACATTTGATCATGCACCTTACCTCACTGATGCAATTCATGCAGGGCTGGTAGGGATAAAAAATGGTAAGGTAAATAGGGCTTTTGGATGGTATTCTCTTATAATGCACATATTTTTGTTCAAAGGAGCTAATTATTTTGCTAAGGAAATGGATTTGGTCAAAGAAAAGGAAGGTGAGGAGATGCCTGTGCAACTGTGGAGCATTATTTTGTCTTGGGACAGAGAGGATGCTAGTTACTTGAAGTTTGATAGATGCTTTGCATCTAGGCTTAGGATTATTTTATGCCCACAGAACCCTAGGATCCCAAAGGCTCTTTTGGAGTTCCTCAGGCCTAAGGAGTTTGCTGAAGGTATTAAGATTGTTCATAATTGGGGTGATATGTATTTGTACCCTGTTTCTACATTTTTTTAGAGTTTATGGTTTTAGAGGCACTCCATATTTATTTCCTTATCAAGTCCCATTGAAGATAGGAAATGCATAGGTGTTAAGGAAAATTGGAGGTGTGCAAGAGGCAGAGCTGACAAATAGGGGTAAAGGGACTATTTTCCCAACTGTTACCATGGCCCATCAATTTGTGATCACCAAAGGTGGTTGGAAATTCTTTGATGACTTTTTTCAACCATATAGGTTGTCTACTGCAATAACCAGGTTTGTTGACCCTGAGGACTTTTTCAATGGTATGTTCAGGAAGAGAGCAATATGCAAAGGTAGGCCACACCAATTTCATTTCCCTGAAGACCTAATTAGAAATGAATTCAGTTTGGATGAGAAAGAATTGAGGAAAGAAAAGTGGGTGGCATACAAAAGGGGTCTAGATTTTATTCATCAATTTGATAGCAGTTATGACCCTCTGTCTAGCTTTAATCCCTTTGAGGAAAAGATCAAATTCTTACTTCTTTATTTTGAAGATTTAATACAAACTCTGAAAGAAAAGAGGGAGGCTATAATAAGAGATAACCTTGAGAAGGCTAAGTTAGTTCTAAGTAAGTGTGCCTTTGCTAAAGCCATCCCTCCCGGTGATTGTGTGATTCATGAAAAGTCAAATTATAGTGTATTGATCCCAGTAACAGGTGGGCGCTCCACTTCAAGAGGGAAGAGAACAATTGAAGATGTCATTGATATCCAAGAATCCCCTAAAAGGCAAAGGGTGGGGAAAGAAGTGCAAACAGGTGAACCTCTGTACTCTCCATCTCAATCCCCTATCCATATAGGAGATGAAAAGGAAGTAGTAGAAAAATTGTTGTAGTTAGGAAGCCTTGAAGAGATTGCTTACACCTATGAAGAGACACAAGAGGGAATGCCAGAAGAGCCACCTAGTGCCGAGATGAACTTAACTGAAGATGAGTTCAAAGGTAAAGAGTTAGACCCTGTTGTCAAGGAAGCTAGTGAAGGGTTCCTAGCTGAGAACAATTTTGTCACAACAGAGGGCTTCATGCACTTTGTATGGAAACAAAAAATTGAACAATTCAAGGTAAGGTGTGAAAAGAGAATGAGTGAGCAGCCTCATAAAGATACAACCTTAGTGGAGGAAGAAGTTAAACAAGAAATGATGGTTGAATTCAAAGCCATCACTCCTGAAGTTGGAAGAGAAATGGTATTAAAGGCTGGTGTTTTAATCCTCCTTGAATGGGATATAACAGATGCATTGGTACTTGAAGTAGTTAGAAAATAAACCAAACCTATGGAGGGAGTGACATTCAACAAAGATGATACTGCTCTAGTCATGTGGTCCCTAAACACGGATGTAAATAGAAGAAGGAAGGATACCTCAGGATCTAGTTTTTTAGGAGGTATGATAGTAAAAAGTGTCCAGGATATAGGGGTGGTAGAAGCTACCACCATAGTTTTAGAAACTGCAAAGTTTAGTGTGGCAGTGGCAGAGAAAGAAGCAAAGGAGAGATCCGATCTCCAAGTGAAGTTGGAAACAATTCTAAAGGCTTATAATGAAGCCAAAAGGGAGGTAGCCAACAGGGATACTACTATTGCTAGACCTCAGAGTCAATTGGTAGGACAATACCAAGGAGGTGAGTCCTCTACCCTGATGATTGCATCTTCTCCAACAAGACCTCCACCTACCAGTCCTATTATAGAGTATCCCCCTTCTCCTATGCTTTCTATTTTTCAACCAACTGAGACCATTCAACATGAGTTGGAAAAGTTGAAACAGGATCAAGCCCTATTTGCAAGTAAATATGAAGAGAAGGTAAAAGCCACCATTTTGAGTTTTGCTGATAGAGTAGAGGCCCCTGCTATGCACACTAATATGAAAATAAGTTTGGACACTCTATGTGAGTTGAATGAGGACAAGGCTATTTTAGAGCCTATTTTGAATAAGTGGATGCCAAGAGAAGTGGATTTAGAACTTATGTGTGCATCCTATGATGAAGCAGGATCTGATGCTATTATTAAATCCACATGTGAGTTAGCAAAAGGTCTAACCAATTTAGCAAAAGGAAGACCCAATGTGGAGAGGAAAGCTAACTTGTATAGGAAAGAATATACTGAGCATAAATTTGAATTGTTTCCTAGGGGTTTTGTCAACCAAAATTAGTTGAAGGACAAACAGGTATGGCTTGATGAGCTGGGAGCTAATTTTTCTTTAAGGGTGAATGAAATCATCAACAAAGATGACACGTCTCTATTTGTTAAAATAATTGAAGAGATAGAAAAGATAAAGTCACACTACGGCTTTTTGGAATCAGAGGTAAGGAAAGTAAGAAACTCTTGGAAAAGGTTACTTAAGTTGAAGGAGAAAATTGTTGGCTACTCATGGCCTGCTGATGACGTGTTCCAAGAGTTGACCATATGCGGTGCAAGAAGAAGGAATCCCAAAATGGTTAGAAGATGCTATAGAGGAGCAACAAACTGAAAAGGCCGCTGAGACTGAAGAGGAATTGTAACTATTTTTTTGAAAGGAGTCATGGTTGTAACTAATTATTCTTAGGAATCTCTGAAGCTTGTATGCATCCATAATGTTATAAATGAATACCAGGACTAATAGAAAAGGGATCAGAAGAATTTTTGTAAAGAAACTCAGCAGAAATATATTTATTTTTTTCTAGCTATCATAGAGAATACTTTGAATCATGTAAGATTATTTTTCAAAAATGAATATAAAGATATAGATCAACACTTTTCAGGCCTAAATCTGTGTTGTCTTCTGGTGTGCACTCGTTAATTTGCTGGTTTCATTTGAATCATCTAGGTTTATTTGATTGAACATGGATTGTAAGGCAGTCATATGGATATGTTCTAGCTTTTCTCTTCAAGGGAGAGGAATTAAATATGCATGAAATATCTCTATCAGTAAATCAATTGTTTTCTCATCTTGAATTTGATGAACGGTTTTAATTTTAAGAGGATAAAACTCATGTATATGTTAGGAATGTATGGGGTTAACTAAGGCCGAGGTGGTGAAATGTATGAGATTGTTCAGTTTTGGAATTCTAATTTGATTTGGGTGACTTTGTAGCCTGAATAAGGCACTGGTATCCAATTGTGGGATTCTTTCTATCTTTCTTGAAGATCAATACTGAAAATGAGTGTAAGCTTTTCTTTTAATGTTTCAGTTCTATTAAGTGATGAAGTCCATAGGTTTCTAGCATTGGTTTACTATGGATCTTGAATTTTAAAAGTGTGAAATTTTTCACAGATGGTATACCCACCCGAACTTTGGATAAGTTCAAAGTGTAGAAGGTTTTGTTAAAACCTTGTTATATGTTTTTCTGGATTTTTGTTCTTTCTTGGTGTCTTCTTCATATGGAAACAGAGTTTATTATATTCCTAATAGGGAGGAGAGAAGGGAATCAAAATTTGAGAACAACAACTACCTTACAGGGAGGTCTCAATGACTTACAAAATATTTAGACAACAATTCAGAATCAAACAAACTGAAAGAATATCATCTGCAAATTCTTGATGACAGTTCTGGTTAAGCACATATGTATGCCCTGCAACACTTCAATCTCTTCTCAATCACAATGCCGAAGGATGTATTCACTTGTTCAAACCTTTACCATTTTTTGATAATGTAGACGCAACACCGATACCAAATTTACATGACTATATCACCTATTTATACAATTCATCAACCTTGACTACAAGGTCGACCAAACCCTCAACTCAAAATTACAAAATTAGATCACACGATACAAAGATCAACCATCAAACCAATATAATAATATACATCATATAATATGGACCCAAACCAAATGCTCAAGCATGCAACACCATCAAAAATTATGCCAATATCAACTGCAACATGCTACACCACCAAAATACCACATGACACGAAGAACATCACTGGATCATGAAAATCACCAAAAACTTGCACAACAATCAATGTAGATCATAAAAAAGGACATAATTAGGAAACACCAGAAAGCACATTAGTATCATTTGTAATAGCTGCACCAACACCACTTATCAAATCTTCATCGATCAACATCTAAAAATCAAAAACACTCAAACAACAACAACTGCCACAAGGAAAGATAACTTTCAGAGCACCAAATCATGAACCATTTGAAAGCATTGTTGTTTACACATTCAACATAGTTCACATCAAAGGTGATACTAGTAAGACCCCTTACAAGCTATGGTTTGGTCATGTTCCTATTGTAAAATATTTTAGAGTATTTGGTAGAAAATGTTATATCAAGAGAGATGAGGATATAGGAAAGTTTGATTCTATAAGTTATGGAGGTATCTTCTTGGGATATTCAACTAAGAGAAAAGATTATCGATGCTATAATAAGAGATTGAGAAAGATTGTGGAGAGTGAAATTGTGAAGGTGGATGAGAATCTTGGGAAGCAGATTAGAGCATGTGGTTATGATGATGGTCAACATGTTGTTTTTGCTCTTGTTCAACTTGAAGAACCTAAGAATAATGATCCAATACAAACTGTTAATCCAGATATTGCTACTGCTGGTAAAGAAGTATAGGAACCAGAGAATCAGAACAAACAGAAGACTTTGAGGTATGTAAGATTGAATCATTCTAAAAATAAAATAATTGGTGATAAGAATAAAGGCGTAATGACTAGAAGAAGGTTAGTTGTTGAAGAAGTATGTTTGATTTCTAAATTTGAACCTAAAGATGTTGTTGAAGGTTATAAAGATGAAAGATGGATGAGATTTATGGAAGAAGAACTAGATCAGATCAAAAATAATAATACTTGGGAACTTGTGCCTAGACCTAAGGATAAGAATGTTATTGGTACTAAATGGGTATTTAGAAACAAATTGAATGAAGCTGGTAAAGTTGTCAGAAATAAAGCTAGACTGGTTTACAAAGGATATTTATAGCAAGAAGGACTCGATTATGAGGAGACTTTTGCTCCGGTTGCCAGAATTTAAGTTGTTAGATTGTTACTCTCTTATGCTTCTTATAAAGATTTCAAGGTGTAATAGATGGTTGTTAAATCCGTCTTTTTGAAGAGTAATATAGAGGAAGAAGTCTACATTGAACAACCTAATGGAATTTTCTTTGTCAAATGATGGAGACATGGTATGTAAGTTAAAGAAAGCTCTTTATGGATTGAAACAAGCCCCTAAAGCCTAGTATACTAGATTAGACAAATATTTTCTGAAATTGGGACTTACTAAAGGTGCTGCTGATAGTAATCTGTACTTTAAAATAGAAAATGATGATATCCGGATTGTTGAAGTCTCTATTGATGATATTATCTTTGGTGGTGATGATGACTTGAGCATGAAGTTTTTCAGTGATATGCATAAATAATTTGAGATGTCTATGATTGGTGAGATGAAAGTTTTCTTAGGTTTGCAGAATTGTTGAAGAAATTTGGGCTAGATGACTCCAAACTAGTTAGAACTCCTATGGTGACGGGTTGTAAACTATCTAAAAATGATGAATCTTAGAAAGCTGATTAGAGTTTGTATAGATATATGGTTGGTGGACTGCTATATCTTACTCAGACTAGACTTGATATTATGCATGTTGTGTGTATGGCTGCTAAATATCAAGTTGATCTGAAGGAGAGTCATGTCACTGTTGTTAAGAGGACATTCAAATATCTGAAGGGAACAATGGATTAAAGTTTATGGTATCCGAAGAATGATGATTTCATGTTGTATTCCTACGCTGATGCAAATTGGGCTGGTGATATAGATGACTAGAAGAGCACTACCGATGGAGCATTCTTTTTGGGAAAGAAGTTGGTTTCATGGGCAAATAAGAAATAAGATTTTGTATCCTTATCTACTGCTAAAGCTAAGTACATTGTTGCTACTAGTAATTGCACTCACATGGTTTGGATGAAGAAAATGTTGAAAGATAACAGAGTTATTTATGATGAGCCTATTGTCATTTACTATGATGATTCCAGTGCTATAACCATGCCAAAGAATCTGGTGCAACATTCAAAGACTAAGCATATATCAATCAAATATCATTACTTGAGAGAGCAAGTTAGTGAAGAGAAGGTGAAGCTAGAGTATGTATCTACATGTTAGGTCTTACTTGGAAAGCTAATGTACTGAGAGGGGAGGGGTGAATCAGTACTTCAAAACTTTTCTTGAAAAATAATTTTACTGATAAACACAAACTATGTATTGTTGATCTCAAAGATATATAATACTGAAACATAATCATAGAAATGACATACATCAAAATATCACTCCATAACACAAATATTTTTGGTCACGCAAAAACTCTTGGTTAGAGAGAAAAACTGTGGTGGGGATGGAACCCACAACTTCACTACTGCAGTAATCAAGATTGCTTGGTTAGAGCTACATGTTTAGCCATTTCTGATAGCTTACCCTGTTAGGAGTATAAAGATCTTTAGATCTACCTTGCTAAAGGATTTTACAAGAACTTCTACAATATGTTGTACCTGGTTAAAGGCTTTATAATTTATAGACTTTGTTAGAGTCTTTTACCTTGTTAAAGGTTTCTCTTACAACTTAATATTTCAATCAAAATATTTACAAAATATCTACAACTTCACATCTGAAATATTATAGCAGACTCTGTGCTCAATATAAAATTACCTTTCTCATAGCATTCCTCGGTAATTGATAAATCAACTCGGTAACCACTTCTGTATACTCTATCCCTTAAACTATTCTCTAAAAGCTTCTTGGTAACTTGTGATTATCTATGTCAATTTTCATACAGAACTATGTCATTCCTTTGTATCTCCACTCTTGATTATCCATGTCATATCATATCATCTCATTTTCATTTTTGTCATCTCATTTCATTCTGTTTATATAGATCTCTGAGATGGTGATCTGTTCATGCTTTGATCATACAAACATGTTTTATTGAATGAATAAACATAGAAATTATTTCATTGGATATTCTCCCTCAAAATCATACAAAATTTGTAAATGCAATTTCCTATGTAATAACGGTTTCATCTTCTTGAATTATGTAACACATTTCACATGTGTGTCTAGGTTCATTGAATCTGGTAACACGTTTCCACTCAGTTCAGATTAACTTGGTATACCTTCTTTACTACTCAATAGACATATGAACTTTACTCGATAGACATTCTGCATATGTCTCAGTTCATAGCTTGATGTATATCATCTCGGTGACTTGTCTTTCTTCTATAACCGACATCGATGACCTTGGTGTTTACCAACTAGACTTTTTGATAGTATTAACTGACTAGTGTATATAGAGTGACTTTGGGCATAAAACTAATGACAACTTAGTAAATAACAACAATCTCCCCTTTTGACATTAGTTCGGTATGTTTGACAAAACTCCTTTCAAAGTCATAATACAAATTCTATATACTTGCAAAATAAATTGTTCAAATACATACTCAAATACATACTCCCCTTATCAATATTTTGTACATAACTTGATGTTCCATGCTCTATATTCCCTGCTCTTGATGTTACATGCTCCTGATGTTCCATGCTCCCCCTATCAGTTTCAATAGTACACTTGGTATATATGATAAATTATGTACACTCGGATACTCTGTATTCTCGGTACATACACTCCCCCTTTTTGACAAACATCAAAAATAGATACCATTTGGTGGGGGCAACTAATCAAAAATAGATTTATACTTTGTATGAGCTTTGGTAAGGGTGTTCTTAAGTGCATCCTTGACACTTTCTTGTATTGTATTCTGAGTTGTAATATCAGCTGACAATGTGATAAACCCATCTAAAGTGCTTCCCTCTACTTGAGTTGACAATTGGGTAGCTCGGTTGATCTGCTCTTGAACTGATGACAAATAGGGAATAAATAATGTTTGAAGAGTCATGATATCCATCCTTATTTTGTACTCTTCATTCTGAAGTTCTAACTGTTGAGCCATAAGTGTTTGTAGCCTTTTATAAAATTCTGAAGAGAATTTGGCTTGGTAGTCAATTTATTTGAGAGATCGGTAATCTCTTATTCAATGACTTCAGTCTTATTCTTGATATCTTTGATAAAGAATGAGAATGTACATAACTTCTAGAATAAATAAATAATATGCTTGAGTTGAGGGGACAACTCAGCAATGAATTCAACAAGCTTTATTTTACCTATAGCAATTGCTTTCTGCACTTCTTCAATCATTTTGGTAGTTAGCTCTTTTTCCTTCAATTTGCTAAGGTATTCTGATGCTTCTACTCCTAATTCCTCCAATTGAGTGAGTAGTTCATCCAGTTGCACATGGATGACAACATCTTTATTGATGGTAGCTTCAAGTATCATGTTTGTCAATAATGTTTTGACCTTCTAAAGTACTTGGTTCTTCTGTTGAATAGCTATCTGTCTTTCCTGCTCTGCTTTGGCTTTACAAAGCTCACCAAATTCTATCATTGCTTGCCCTTTCAATTTTGTTATGTCAACATTCGGTAGCACAATAGGCTTTGACGGATCTATTTTAAAATTGTTTCATTTTGCTTTCTTCTCCTTTGATGATGACACCTTTTCCGATTGAATGGGTACAATGGCCTTTGAGACTTGTCCTTCCTCAGTATGTTGCTCGATAGAGGCAACACTTTTGTCTGTTCCTATAGCCTCTGTTGTATCCTTTGGTGTTTCCTTGCTTAGAGTATCATTGGCAATTGTCTCAGTGCTTGAAGGTACTTGAGAAGTTTGCTCAACGATGGCCTCAAAGGTAGGTTCATCTTGTTTAACCTTTTGACCCTCTGTACCTTGATCTGTGTCCTGAGGTTTCTCAGCTAAAACTTGTTGGGTGATTGGAAGATAGGACCTAACCTGTTCCAAAACCGATTCACTTGACACCAGTTTGGCATAGGCGTTTCCTTCTATCATTTCTTCTTCCTGTGCTTCAGTCTATATCGCATCCTCATCTAATTGAATAGTGGAAGCAAGATCTTGCTCAGTGATGTCAACTATTTCTTCTTCACCTTTTGGCTCTTTAGCCTGGATCCTAATTATTTTCTTCCATTTTTCTTTATTTCATTTTCAACTTCAAGATATAGGCCATTCATCATTTTTAAGGCCCTTTGTTTTACTTGAAAATTTGTTTGGTAGTTTTTCAAATGATCTCTTATTTCTTCTACTGACATATCTGGAAAGAGATGTACCAAAATTCTTTCTCTTATTTGCTTCATTGAGTCCATAGCATATTTCCATCTATTATCAATATGTGAGTATAATACTTTTGGAAGAAAATCAGCCACTTCCAATGGAACTACTCAGAACTTGAGAAGTGTACTAATTACAGTATCTTCTATATGCCTCTTCTCTTCATCTGATCTAGTATCATATTTTACATATCTAAATGACCCAAATCCACCATATTCCTTCAATTTTGCACAAAAATTGTCAACACTATGTATATCTTCCTTTGTGCTTTTTACTATCTGAAGTTTATTTACATCTTCTGACTCTGTGTCACTTCCCTCTTTATCCAAAATTAGTCTTATGTTCTTCTTTCTATATAATTTTTTGTAACTTTAGGCATTTCTACATTCTTTTGCTTCTTACCGGGTGACACAATAGATGATCTAGTTTTCGGTTGCTTCACTAGTGGGGTCGGTGATACCTTGGTTACATCCTGTTTCTTTCTTTTCAAAATTTTTCCCTTTGGCAATTCGGTGCTTAGTGTAATTGTTTCTTCTTGAGCTTCAGATTCTTCCTCGATTGAAAGTTGATCACTATTCCTACTTGTTGGCTTAGTAGGTATGGAGGTAGAACCTTCTCCAAACTTTTCAGTTAAATCCTTGATCATTCTGGTGGCTTTTCTAGCAGCCTTTGGTACAACAATGCTCATTTTTACTTTCTCTTTGACCTCTTCATAGGTGCCATATCTTTTCTTGGTAGCATGCCTTGGAAGTGCTAAAAAGGCATCTATCTGCTGTTGAGCAATGTCGAAATCTATCTCATAAGCCATAGGTGGTAATGGTTGAGTTTTGGGTTCTACTGCATTGACATAACAATAGTTTGTATCCAATTCAAAACATATAGTCTCCTTATACTTTTCCACTAGCTGAGGTGGAATCTTGTACCTACTATGCATATTTTCCTAGAATTTGTTGAAATAATCATCCATTATCATATTTATCACCTAGCTGATTGATGAAATCATTTATTTGATGGGTGATAGGTCGGTGTAATTCCCAAACAACATTATCAACTAATGGAAAGAACTTCTGAAAATAGAAGAACATACACACTAAGAGTGACCCAAACTTTAGTGCATTAGCAGTGTTATTCTTCTTTGGTTTCCTTATTGTATTGAGATCTTCAAAAAGATTCTTCAATAACACTTCACATAGATCAATTTGCATACCCTTTTTAACAATTTTATAGGCCAAATCTACAGTTGCACACGGTACACTGTTTTCTCTTGCCGACTAGAAGAAACAATAACCAATAACTCTAATAGAAAAATTAAGTTTTGCATCTATCACATTGTTCAACTTAAGACCTCTGCTAACATACTCAACTCCTATTAAAGTTATTAATTCCTTCTGTGAAATCATCTTCTGTGCTTGGGCATGGTCAAATATAGGGTATCTGGTTATCATGTGAATAATCTCCTTGGTGATCTTGAAAGGTTGATCCTCTAGCCACATAAAATCATCATGTACTTGGCTCAAGATAAATTTGACCCATTGAGGTTTGAAGACTCAAGGATAGGGTAGGGCTTCGATTAATCCCTTGACTTTGATATGCTCAAACTTGCTAACTAGATTTCCATCGGTGCATAATTTATCATACATATCCTTAATCTCAGTATGACCTAGCTCATCAACTCAGCACTTGGTATAAAATATAACATCTTCGATCAATAGAACCCTATCTGGAATTAGAGAGAATGCAGTTTTCTCATCAAGTTCAAAAGCCACTTTGGGAGGTAAGGTGTATTTCAGTGTTGGCTTCTCAATGGTCTCTACTATAATGGGTTTCTGTATCTTGGGAGCCATTTCAAACTTGAAATTCTACTTACGAAATAGCATAGGGTTCCAAATAACTAGAAAATGCTTCCAACTTAGTAAATACTTCGCAAATGTTCACAACTTGACTAGATTGGTTAACTACTGAAAAGTGTGGTTTAGATTTGCTCAATACCTTGAATTTTCTCTTGGAAATGTTTGATCGCTTTTTGATTCGCTCTGCTCTGCTCTACACTTCGAAAAACTGGTAAGTAAAAAATGACCGCGCTCAATACTTTAAATACCTCCTTTTGACCTTATCAGGATTCATGTGGTTAGGTTAAATGGGCATTAAATGCACTTGGTTTCACTTTACCGACTATCTCTCTTATAAACTTTTACCGACTAGACAGGTTTAATACTTTTACCAACTTCTCTGGTAAATCAAAAAACTAGATAATTTTTTGAACTTTCTAATGCATCTTAGCTATGTAGATTTTGGAATTAAGTGCATGAATACATAGGAACTATTAAGATCTAACCTTTGAGAATGCAGTCCCTCCATACCTTTATTGACTAATTTGAAGTAGATGCACCTAACTCGGTAGGCAAGGTGCTTCCTTCATTAGCTGACACATTTTCCTTCTTTTTCCAAAATGTCTGTAATTTTCTTCTTATCTCCATAGTATCTTCTCTTGGTTGGTCTCTATAGTCTTTAGCTATGTGTCCAACTTTATGACAATGAAAACATGCCATTCCTGGACTTCTCCATGATCTCTAGTGGTTCATTCCAAACCTTATCATACAGTTTGCACTTATATGTTCATATCTTCCACAACATTCACACCAAATTGTTGTATTGTAATCCCATGGTACTGAAGTATATTGTTGATTGATATTTGTGTGATTTTGGTAGCTTCTAGTGTTTGCTCAATGTGGAGTCCACATATAGTTTTTCTACTTAAACCAGCATTTCTCGGTATTGTGTCCATGTCTATTGCAATTTTTACAAAACCATTTGTAGTTTGCCTTCTTATAATTGTTGATAGACTTTATTCTACATTGCTTAGATGTGTGACCATACTTATTGCATTATAAAAATAACCATTAAACCTAGTAACACTCGGTAGCTTACCTTTCCTCATCAGGCAAACGTTGGCAGTATGTCCTTGTTTTCCACAGTAGTTGCAAATAGGCTTTTTGTCCTTGATGTTCTCTTTGTTTCTAGCTTTCTTTGATGATTCTCCTTTCTTGGTAGTGTTGATCCCTTTCTCGGTAGATTTGTTTTCTTTATAACCGAGTCCTGCAGTTTTGTTGGGTGTTCTTATATTTAGTTGCTCATCCAACATTCTTGACGCTTCATGGCTTTTCCTTAGTGTTTCTTTTGACTTCTTTTCTACTTCTAGTTCATCGGTTAATCTTGATATTTCAAGTTTCAATGCTTGGTTCTCATTTTCCTTTAGAGTAGCTCCATGATGTGCATAGTCCAATTGATTAGACAAATTATGATGAACTTCAATCATCCTTGATATTTCATCATTCTTTGTAGACACCATTGCTTCTAGCTGTTGTTTTTCCCTTTCTATAGTTTGCTTATTATCTTCATTTGTTCTCAATGCATCAATATTTTCTATCATCTGTGTGCTAAAATACTCATGTTCCCTTCTCATTGCTTTTAGTTGTTCATTAAGTGCTTTGTTCTTTGCTTTCAGTTCTGCAATCATCTCTTCAGATTCTTCTGATATGTTGTTCTCAGATGATGTCTCAATTTGTTCCACCAACTCTTGTTAGTCCTGTAAATCATCAGGCAACCTTCTTCTGACTTTCAATTATCTCCGCATTTGCCTCTGTATGTCTGCAATCATTTGATTAGCATGATCCAATTCTTCTTGAAGATTCACAATCATGCGAGATTGTTTATAGCCTTCCATTGATAGGATATTTCTCTTTAGGCTGTTAGACCCTTTAACATGAATATGGCTATGATACCAATTGTTAGGCCTTACTTGAAAAGCTAATGTATTGAGAGGGGAGGGGTGAATCAATACTTCAAAACTTTTCTTGAAAATTTTTTTACAGATAAACACAAACTATGTATTGTTCATCTCAAAGATATATAATACTGAAACATAATCATAGAAATGACATACATCAAAATATCACTCTATAACACAAATATTTTTAGTCATGCAAAAACTCTTGGTTAGAGAGAAAAACTATGGTAGGGATGGCACCCACAACTTCACTACTGCAGTAATCAAGATTGCTCGGTTAGAGCTACATCCATTCCTGATAGCTTACCCTATTAGGAGTATAAAGATCTTTAGATCTACCTTGCTAAAGGATTTTACAAACACTTCTACAAAATGTTGTACCTAGTTAAAGGCTTTACAATTTATAGACTTTGTTAGAGTCTTTTACCCTATTAGAGGTTTCTGTTACAACTTAATATTTCAATCAAAATCTTTACAAAATATCAGCAACTTCACATTTGAAATGTTATAGCAAACTCTATGTGCTCAATATAAAATTACCTTGCTCATAGCATTCCTTGGTAATTGATAAATCAACTCAGTAACCACTTCTGTATACTCTATCCCTTAAACCGTTCTTTGAAACCTTCTTGGTAACCTATGATTATCTCTGTCAATTTTCATATAGAACTATGTCATTCCTTTGTATCTCCACTATTGATTATCCATGTCATATCATATCATCTCATTTTCATTCCTATCATCTCATTTCATTCCATTTATATAGATCTCTGAGATGATGATCTGTTCATGCTTCGATCATACAAACATGTTTTATCAATTGAATAAACATAGAAATTATTTTATTGGATATTCTCCCTCAAAATCATACAAAATTTGTAAATGCAATTTCCTATGTAATAACGGTTTCATCTTCTTGAATTATGTAACATGTTTCACATGTGTATCTAGGTTCATTGAATCTGGTAACACATTTCCACTCGGTTCAGATTAACTTAGTATACCTTCTTTGTTGCTCGGTAGACATTCTGCATATGTCTCGGTTCATAGCTTGGTGTATATCATCTCGGTGACTTGTCTTTCTTTTGTAACCGACACCGGTGACCTTGGTGTTTACCGACTGGACTTTTCGATAGTATTAATCGACTAGTGTATATAGAGTGAATTTGGGCATAAAACTAATGACAACTTAGTAAATAGCAACACTACAAAGGAACAAATAGTTGATATTTTTACTAAGCCTTTGCCTGTAGATACATTTGTCTATTTGAGAGACAATTTAGGGGTATCCACCCCTCCCGATGAGAACTAGATGCATTGAGTTGCATCGATCTGGTGTATTTAAGAGCCTTATCTTTTTATCCGGATTGATGAGTTGGTGTTGCTCTTATACTGGAGTAGTCTATTGATTTGGTTGTGTATCCAAGGGGGAGAGAGATTCATGTTTCTATTTTGGAGAGTGATTTTGGTTGTCTATTTTTTAGATCTTTGGCATTATTTCAAAGGGGGAGAAAGATCATGTGAAAAACTGCTTAATCTGTCTTGATCTTAGGGGGAGTTTGCTGGTGATATCTTCCTTCTTTGCATTTACTATTTTTCACATTCATATGTTTCCATCAATGCCAAAGGGGGAGATCATTGCATATGGTTTTTCATTGCTACTGATAGGATATGTTGTTGTCATTGATGTCAACATATTCCTTTGATTTGATTTGGTGTATTTGGGAAGATTTTTTGATCTGGTTTTGTAGTTTGGTTTTGTTGATCACTGTTTTGCAGAGTCCGGTATTTCCTCTAGTATATTCCAGTGTGATTAGATCTTTTACTGAGACATTGGGATATTGTTTAGCATGGTCTTGTGTATCTTCATTTTAGATTGTTTGTGATTTGGTGCTTTGCAATTTATCTTTCTTCATGACAGTTTCTAATTGGTTTTGTTCTTGAGCTTTCAGACATTGACTGATGAAGATTTAAAAAATGGTGTTGGTGCAGCTATTCCAGATGATTCTAATATTATTACTGGTGCTTCCTATTCATGTCCTATTTTTCTTGACAATCCACATTCATCATTGTGCAAGTTTTTGGTGATTTCTATGACCCAATGATGATTTTCATGTTATGCAGTATTTCTGGTGGTGTAGCATGTTGCGATTGATCTTGGAATGATTTTTGGTGGAGTTGATCATTTGGGAATTTGAATTATGACCATGCTATTCTATGTAAATCATTTTATTGGTCCAGTGGTCGATCTTTGTATCATGTGATGTAATTTTTTAATTATGAGTTGAGGGTTAGGGTTTAGCCGATCTTGTTATCAAGCTTGATGATTTGTATATATAGGTGAGTTATTTATGTAATTTAGGTGTTGATTTTGTGTCTACATTATCAGTGAGTGGTCTATGTGTGAACAAGTGATTTATCATGTGGTGTTGAGGTTGAGGTGAGATTGGTGTTTCAGAGAAGACAATTGTGCTTAACAAGACCTATAATCAGGCATTTGGAGATGCTATCCTTTCAGTTCATTCCTTTCGGATTGTAGTCTAAATTATATTATAATTCATTGAGACTTCCCTAAGGGTTGTAGCCTTTCAGGCAAATATCTTTTAAGCAGTGAGCTCTAGGCAGTGTGCCTGAATGCTTGTGCATTCTGCATTTTAATATTTTCACATTCTACTGTAGAGTATCATCTTACTATGGGTAGGTTCCCACTATGGTTTTTCCCTTATCAAATCTATTTTTTGGTGGTTGAATTTGTTATTCCGATGAAGGTGGATTCACTCCCCCCCCCCCCCACCCTCTTAGTCTTCCTTCTTGATTTCTTCTTCAAAGAATATCCCAAACAAACTCCCAAAATATCAATTCAAGATCTGATCATACTAAAATATACTAGAGGAAATACTAAACTCTGCAAAGCATTAATAAAAAAAACCAAACTGTAAATCAGATCATATGATATGATCAATTTAGCTTCCGAGTCACTGAAACCAATACAAAAGAATATAATGATACTATAAATACTTTATATATGGAACCATGATCCCAATAAACCAATATGCATCCACCAGAGAAATAAATCACAAGAATATGTTGACATCAATGACAACAACATATCCTAGCAGCAACAATGTCCAACAATCTCCCCTTTGGCATTGATGACAACATATGGATGTAAAAAAAATCAATGCAAAGAAAGAAAACATCTCCAACAAACTCCCCCTAAGATCAAGCAGATTAAACATTTTTTCACATGGTTTCTCTCCCCCTTTGACATCAATGACAAAGGTTCTCAAAACATGAAACCACACTTACTCTCCCCTTTAGAATAAGCAAATCATGATTATAACTAGCTCAACAGAACCACAAACAGACTACTCCATTAGTGAAGCAGCATAGGCTCATCAATCTGAACAAGAAGATAAGATTGTGAAGTCCATTAGATTGATTTAATTCAATGCATATAGTTCCCATCAGGAGGGGTGGATACCCCTAACTTGTCTCTCAAATAGACAAATGTATATGCAGGAAAAGGCTTGGTGAAAATATCAGCATTTTGTTCCTTTGTAGATACATGTACTCTATCTTCACTTCCTCTTCATTGAGTTTTTTTCTCAAGAAATGATACTTGATTGATACATGTTTAGTCTTTTAATGTTGCACCAAGTCCTTTGACATATTAATAGTACTAGAATTATCACAATATATGACTGTAGGCTCATCATAGATAACTTTGATATCCTTCAACATTTGTTCCATCCAAACTAACTGAGTGCAGTTGCTAGTAGCAACAATATATTCAACTTCAGTAGTAGATAGGGAAGCTTAATCTTGTTTCTTACTAGCCCATGAAATCAATTTCTTCCCCAAAAAGAATGCAACACCAAAGGTACTCTTTTGTTCATCAACATCACTAACCCAATCAACATCAATGTAAGAACATAACATGAAATTATCATTCCTCGGATACCATAAACCATAATCCATAGTTCCTTTCAAGTATCTGAATATCCTCTTTACAATAGTGACATGACTCTCTTTCAAATCATCTTGATATCTAGCAACCATGCACACAACATGCATAATGTAAGGTCTAGTTTGAGTCAAGTATAGTAGTCCACCAACCATATATATGTACAAGGTTTGATTATCTTTCAAAGATTCATCATTTTTAGATAATTTTCAGCCACTCACCATAGGAGTTCCAACCAGTTTAGAATATTCTAACCCAAACTTCTAGAGTAATTCCTTCACATATTTAGCTTGAGATATAAAAATACCTTTTTCGGTCTGTGAAATCTACAAACCTAAGAAAAATTTAATTTATCCTATCATAGAGATCTCAAATTCTTTCTGCATATCATCGACAAACTTCATACTCAAGCCATCATCTCCTCCAAAGATAATGTTATCAAAAAAACTTCACAATCAAAATGTTATTATTCTTAATCTTGAAATGTAGATTACTATCAGCAGTACCTTTATTAAATCCTAATTTCAACAAATACTTATCCAATCTAGCATACCAGGCTCTAGAGGCTTGTTTCAATCTATAAAGAGCTTTCTTTAGTTTGCATACCATGTCACCATCATTTGATAATGAAAATCCACAGGTTGCTCAATGTAGACTTCTTCCTCAAAATCACCATTCAAAAAGGCTGACTTAACATCCATCTGATATATCTTGAAATATTTATAAGTAGCATATGCAAACAATAGTCTAATAGCTTCAAGTCTATCTACTAGAGAAAAAATCTCCTCATAATCAATCCCTTACTTTTGTGAATATCCTTTGCATACCAATCTTGCTTTATTCTTGACAACTTCACCGGCTTCATTTATTTTGTTTCTAAATACCCATTTAGTACCAATCACATTCTTGTCTTTAGGTCTAGGCACAAGTTCCCATGTGTTTTTCTTTTCAATCTAATTCAATTCTTCTTCCATAGCTTTCAACCAATTTTCATCTTTGTGAGCTTCGACAACATCCTTAGGTTCAATTTTATAAATCGAACATACCTCTTCAGCAACTAGCCTTCTTCTAGTCATCACGCCTTTATTTTTATCACCAATAAATTTGATTTTTTAGAGTGCTTCAATCTTACATACCTCAGAGTCTTCTGATTATTCTGATTTTCTAGTTCCTGCACCTCTTCACCGACAACAACAATATCCAGATTAACTACCTCTACCAAATCATTTTGCTTCAATTCTCCAGTCTAAGTTTGTGTTAAGACAACATTATGATCATCATCATATGTGCATGCTCTGATTTCTTTCCCATTGTTCTCATCAATCTTCACATTTGCACTTTCCACTCTCTTTCTTAGACCCTTATTGTAGCACTAGTAGGGTTTTCTCTTCGTTGAATATCCCAATAAAATTCCTTCATCACTTCTTGCATCAAACTTTCTTATATCTTCATCTCTCTTGATATAACACTTGCTTCCAAAAATTCTGAAATATCTCACAATAGGAACATGACCAAACCATAGCTCATAAGGAGTCTTACCCGTATCACCTTTTATATGCACTTGGTTGAATATATAAATAGCAGTGCTAACAGGTTCTTTCCAATAGATCTTTAGAACATTCCCTTCAATCAACATTGTCCTTACAACATCCACGATAGTTTTGTTCTTCCTTTCAACAACTCCATTCTGTTGTGGGGCTCTAGGAGCATATAATTGTCATCTAATTTCATTCTTGTCACTGAATGAGTCAAACTCACTAGAACAAAATTATCCTCCTCTGTCAGATCTCAAACATTTCACCTTCAATCCTATCTTAGTATCAACTTTCTCTTTGAATATCTTGAATTTGTCCAATGCTTTTGATTTTTCCCTCAAAAATGCAACCCACATCATGTTGGAATAATCATCAATTAGTAACATGAAATATCTGTCACCCTGCACACTTCTTATACTTGTGGGTCCACATAGGTTAGCATGCACATGATCTAGCAATCCATCAAATGTATATTACTTACTCTTGAAAGAAATTCTTGTTTTCTTTCCCATTTGACATTCCTTACATACTGGATTAGTAGACTTAACAATCTTAGGTAAATCTTTAACAGCTTGAGTAGAACTAAACTTAATCATTGAGTCAAAATCAACATGACACATTCTCCTATGCCACAACCAACTTTCATCAATCTGAGAAATCAAGTAACTTTTCTCACCAGCATTCAAATGAAAGATATTACCTTCAATTTTAGTTCCTAATGTAATCTCTATCCCAGAGGCATTTAGGATCTTGCATTTTTTATTCTTGAATTGAAAATAATAGCCTTTGTCAACCATCTGTCCAACACTTAAAAGATTATGCTTCAAACCTTCAACATACAAGAAATCATTAGCGTTATGCTTACCATCAAAGGAAATAGAACCTCTACCATAGATCACACAAACTTTGTCATCTCCAAATCTTACTATTCCACATCATACCTCTCCATATTCACAAATTTTCTTTTATCACCAGTCATATGATGTGAACAACTGTTGTTAATCACCCATTCATCTTTCTCATCAACTTTAGCAGCTAAAGCTTTCTCCTCAATAGTACAACTTATGGAAACAACAGGTACTGGTCCATCTTCTTTAATAGCAATAAACATAATTTCATCTCCTTCTAACTCTTCATCTGTAACACCTTCATTAGAAGCATAATGATATTTCTTCTAATGTTTATACTTCTGATTAGACTTGTAAGTCTTATCATACTTCTCATATCTATCATTTATGCCATGCTTATCAAATTTATCATGCCTATCATACTTAGACATTCTCTCTGGGCACCTAGATGCAAAATTGTTGGCATTATGTGAACCTGTATAAGGACATGATAACATTTTATGTTGTGATTGATGTTAATATGCTGCAAATAAGGGAACTAACATGTTATCGAGAACATGTATATGTGAGAACTGGTATAACATTGTAAACTAGTATGTGTGCCAAAGTGAAGCAATGTGTCTGTTCAAGGTAAATCGGCATGTTGATATGAGAACCGATACATGGAAGCTTTGTATGACTACCGATTGACAGTCTTAGGGTTTCCGATTGATGAGTTTCAAGCCTGTGTAACTCAATCAGTAACTTTGTGTGATGAGTTAGCATTGCAACGAAGAACAGACTGTGTTGCTACATCAGCCTTGTGCACATGAAGGAACCTGCATGGAGGAGATTGTTCCTATCTACCTCGGGAATGTGCGAAGTCTGTAAACGGTGAAAACGCGTGATGGGTTATTAGCCACCATGAAAGCAGTGGAAAATGAATGATGGAGAACATCTTGAGATCAATTCAAGACTTTTTCATTTAATGCAATGTGCTCAACAGTTAGGATTGAACCATTTGAATTGCTTAACCTAACAGGTTTTGGGTTTAGGGTTTATGCTACCAACCTGTCTATTTCCTATAAGGTCGATGTTTTATTTCTTTCTAAAGTTGTTGGCAAAAGTTGTGTGTGTGTATCCAAGAGAAGAGATAAGTGATTCTTGCCAGACCAAAGGAAAGAAGTGATACCTATAGAGTGTTAGTGCAGAAGGTGTTGAGAAGCTAAAGTGGATCTGCATTGGCATTGAGTGCTACTATTAGATCATTGTAATACCTATTGATCTCTAACCATTTCAACAGTTGAGAAATCCCTTAATAGGGTAGCTTTAACCATCTTACAGTAAATCCTTTGATAGGGTGACTTAAAACCATTGATTTCTTGAAATCCTCTAACAAGGTTTAACCCTTAACTGGGTATTCTAGCCATCCCTTAACTGGGTGATCCCTAACAGGATCGGTTCTTAACAAAACCTATTGTATCAGTCTTTAACTAGACAAGGCTCCTAACAGAGTGGACTTCTAAAGAGTTCAAAATAGCTTGTGGGTATTCATCCCCATCATGGTTTTTCCCAGTTGGGTTTCCATGTGAAAAATATGTGTGTCATGTGTGGTGTTTTTCATGTGATGGTTCATTGTCTTATGTCAGATGGTAAAACATGTTGAACTAGCTGCTAGTATGCTTTTGGTGAAAGATTACCTGTTCTTACACTAGTGTGAAATGGAAATGAAATATTAGAGTGTATGAAAATATAAGTGTCAACCGGTTCATGCATGTCTCAATTATTCTGAATTTAGCCGGTTGTACTCTGTTTAAGACCAGTGTTATTGTCTGTTTGCCAAAGCGCAGTGTCTGCTAACAAACTAGTTTTAGGAATGTGTTTTTGTCTGTACTGATTCACCCCCCCTCTTAGTACCAGTTTGATACTATCCATTCATCATTGAGTTATCAAAAATGTCCTATCTTATTGCAAGAAAAATATTTCAGAGGCAATTTTCCACCGTACTTACCAACTCCTTTAGGCAATCTCCAGGAAATGAATGCTTCAAGATTATCCAATTTTATTTCTTGCTTTTCCATCTCTCTTCTCTCACTTTCATATCTAGATATTCTACATTCTTCAGAATCATACTTCTTCTTTCTGGATATAGATGCTCTAAATGTTGTCTTAGACTTTCCCTACAATTCACCAAATTCGCTATTTCAAATGTAGCAATCTTTCCAACCAACATATCTCTTGTCATAGTAGTCACACTTTGAATCTCATCAATAGCAGCTACCATATATTTGTAAGTAGGAGGCAATGATCCCAACACCTTAGCAACAATTTCATCTTCTTCAAGGGTTCCACCAACACTTTTGATACCTAGGACAAACTCATTCATCTTAGCCATGAAAGAGTTTATGGTATCATCTTCTCCCATTTTCAACATCTCATACTTCTTTTTCAAACTCTGCAACTTAGAAACTTTGACTTGTTTATCTCCTTCGTAAAAGGTCTCAAGCTTCTCCCATATCTCATGTGCACTCTGAAGTCCCATTACATTAGTCATCTCAGAATAAGTCAAGGCACTTAGTAATGCTTCCTTAGCTCTAATATTATTTTCAGCATCCTTGATCTCAAAAATAGTAATCGGTCCATTCCGAGGAACAAAATATGCATCCTGTGTGATCTTCGAGTAATATTCTCCAAGACATCCCAAGTGCACCTCCATCCGATTCAAACATATACCGTGTATTTACTTCCATCAAATCTTAGACTCTCCTTCTTAAACATAACACCTCTAGTTGCCATCCTAGATCAACTCAAGTGATCAAGCTTCTTTCGGAGGATCTAGCTTTGATACCAATTGTTGGCAACAATAATGAAGGAAAACTGAGAGGGGGGGTGAATCGATTTTCACCGAATTAACAAGATTAACCTCACATACAAATTAGGTTAATTGCAACAACAACAAAGATAAGCAAATTGATATCACAACACACAACACCAAGATTTTGAAGTGGAAAACCCGGTTAAGAGAAAAACCATGGTGGGAACCTACCCATAATAAGATGATACTTTGTAGTAGTATGTGAAAATAATTACAATGGGTAATTAACATGCATTCAAGATCACTGCCTAGAGATTACTGCTCAAAATACAATAACCTAGAAGGCAACAACCCTCAGGGAAGGTTCACTACCTTACAAGGAAGTCTCACTAACCTACAAAATATTTGGACAACAATTCAAAATCAAATGAACTGAAAGAATAGCATCTGCAAATGCCTAATGATAGTTCCAGTTAATCGCACATGTTTTCCTTGCAACAATTCAATCTTTGCTCAATCAGAAGGATGTATTCACTTGTTCGTACTTTTACCATTCTTTGATAATGTAAACACAACACCAATACATAATTTACATGACTATATCACCTATTTATATAATTCATCAACCTTGACTACAAGGTCGGCCAAAACCTTAACTCACAATTTTAAAATTACATAACATGATACAAAGATCAACCATCAGACCAATATAGTGATATACATGATATAACATAGACTCAAACCAAATTCTCAAATATGCAACACCACCAAAAATTACACCAAGACCAACCACAACACACTACACCACCAAAATACCACATAACATGAAGAACATCACCAAATCATGAAAATCAACAAAAAATCATACAATGATCAATGTATATCATTAAAACAAATAGGATATAATTAGGAAACACCATAAAGCATATTAGTATCATCTGTAACAGTTGCACCAACACCACTTATCAAATCTTCATCTATCAACATCTAAAACTCAAGAACACTCAAATAGAAACAACTGCCACAAGGAAAGATAACTTTCAGAGCACCAAATAACAAAACATTAGAAATGAAGATACACAAGAACATCCCAAACAAACTCCCAAAATCTCAACTCAAGATCTAATCACACCAAAATATACTGGAGCAAATACTGAACTCTGCAAAGCTCTAATTAGAAAAATGAAACTATAAACCAGATCATACGATATGATTAGTTAAGCTTCTAAATCACCGAAACCAATAGAAAAGGATATAATGACACTAGAAATACTCCATGTACCAAACCATGATCCCAATAAACCAATCTACAAAAATTAGAGCAATAAATCATAGGAATATGTTGACATCAATGACAAAAAAATATCCTAACAACAACAATGTCCAACACATAAGAGGAAGAAACAAAACTAAAGAAACTCCATCGAGAAAAAGCCCTATGCCCAGATGGTTTCCTTGAGGGCTTCTTCCAAAAATATTGATCTATAATGGGGACTAAGTTATTAGAAGCATTGGAGGTATCCAGAAGCTTACGTAGATTCTTTAAAGAAATCAACACCACATTCATTGCCTTCATCCCAAAGAAGGAAAAGGCCATCAATCTAGATGAAATTTGACCAATTTCTCTTTGGAACATAATTTATAAGATAATGGAAAAAGTAATGGCTAATAAGTTAAACAAATTAATCCAATCATAATCTCAGAAGAACAAACCAGATTTGTTCCTAGCACGTCCATCTTGGATGTGGTGATAATTACAAAAGAAGTCATCCACTCAATCCAAAATAATGGATATAACAATTCTCATCAAGCTAGACATCAAGAAAGCATATAACAATGCAGATTGATGCTTTCTATGCAAAATAATGGATGCCTTAGGGTTCTATAAATAATGGATTAATTTGGTCTTTTATTTGCATGGACATCAGACAATCACAAACAAGGAATGCCCTTGTTCACACTAGACCCATAGTGTCCTCATATTCATAAGGATGAGCCATAGTGTTAATAAGAGACCATTCACAAGAAATAAATAGGTGATCATACCCCATACCAACCATTCTATTCCATACACATCCTTGAGAAGCATAGGAAACATGACACCACAAAACTTCAAATCAAAAGAAAATCAAAGACTTGACACTAACAGATACCAAAATCTTCAAGTGAAAAATGCTTCTTGCCACAAGTGTTAACTTGTTTAATCTGGTCACAATATTGTCTTCTTGATAAAGGATAGATAGTGCTAAATATTTTATTGTAATCAAAGTCTGTTAAAAGACTGATTCGTTGAAATCCCACTACTATGTGTGTCCCATCTGAAGCTAACTTACTCCATGAAACTAATACCTTATTGCAGAGAAGAGCGAAAATTTTATTGTGGATTGGTGATGCAATTGATATTTTATTGCAGATCGTGTGCAGAAAGAAGGAAGGAATGAAAAGACGATACTCCTCAAAACATGTGATTGCAAGGATCCACTTCCATCACTAGGTTTAGGATATGCCCCTAGTTATAGATAAGACCTGATTTATTATGGGTGAAGGAAAAAGTGGAAAAAATATATTATGGATGGTGAACCAATATTAGGTAGATCAATAACAAGCCATGATGGGGATGTACAAGATTATTGTGGAATGATAGGATGTGAGTGTGTGCAAAGTGAAGTGGTGAAACTGAGTCCTGAACGAGGGAGGAACAACAAAACCTACATTTGACATCGGTAACTTAGTCTTCACCATGGTACTTGCCTATAGGGCACTGCCAAAGTGGTTTTCACCGTGGGATGAATATATTTCTCTTTACTTCTTTGAATTTTTCAATTTTTTTGTGTCACAAGGTGCCTATTTGCCAGGTTTTCACCAAAGTGACGACTTTTTTTTTTCAATTTTTTTGTATTTTTATTGCTTTTTTTATTTTTTTGTATTTTTAATAGGATTATCTAAAAATATATGTATAGAACCTATGAAGGTACATGTTATTGATAGGATCATCCAATGGTTCTCATTCTAGTGTTGATAACTAATATGCACCCGAGCCATAAACTGTTGTGATGACATAAGGCCCAAGCCAATTTGGTTCAAATTTGCCTCTTTTCTCTTTGTCCTACTGATTTTTGGTGTTTTTTATTAGGACCAAGTCATCCACATCAAATGTGCAAATATTCAACTTATGATTGTAATTGCAGCTCATGCGTTATTGATATTCTTGTTGGTGATTGAATGTAGTTTGTTTCAACGCTCATCTAACAATTCCAAATCTTGTAAGGGAGAGACCTTGTAGTCTTTACCACTGATCAAATCTTGTAATGAGACATGTTTCTTGACTAAATGATGTGTAGCTCAATTTATTTACTTCCTTGATGAAGGAAATAAGATAGAATAACTAATGTGTGAACTACATTGGCCCATATGCATGTCACGTAAAGAAGATTGGGCATCCCTAAGAATAAAGCCCCTCAAGAAAGTCCCATTAAAGGTCCATTGATGTGATATACCATCAAGGGAGATGGATGTATGGAATGAATCCTTGTGAGGTGAAGGCTTATAAGTGTAGGAAGAAGTGAAATTATGATGACTTGATGGAGATTTAGCATCAACAAGTATGCCTATTGACTTATAACTTTTGGAATTTATGCCCCCAATTAATCTTGTATTAGGGGAGATCAACTCTTGTTGTTTTTTCTTCATAGGATTTTTATCCTTGACTTTGATTTTTGTAGAGTCCAATAGCTTTTGATTTGGATTTGGATTTGGACTAAAGGACTGCTTTTTATTTTTTACTTTTAGATTTTTCTTTTCAAAGCTTGATTTTTGATCCCTAATAAGTAAGGGCTTTTGTGATTCTTGTTGATCCAACTCTAGGAGAGGAGTGGAAATGGAAGGAGTGGATGAAATGGTAAGGATATGAGTTCTCAAAAGGGACGGCAATATATTCAATAGATTCTTTGTTGGAACGACTCTTAGAGCTATTGATATCAAGAGTTGCTTGCACCATTATAGGAGATTTGTATTTAGACTTAGTAGCCACAACACTAGGTAGTTCATACCCAATTCCTTGAAATTGTAAATTATTTGTAGGTTTTAAGAGCTCTAGCCTTCCTTTCTCATGTACACCAATATTTGTTCCTTGATGCCCCATAATTTGTAACTTAGGCTTGTATTCACCATTCTTATACTTGATATCTGTTGGTGTAAATAATTATTCATCTTGTATATTATTACACCTTACTTAAGTTTACTTAGGTACATGAATTTAATAGTAGTTTGGGTATGAGACACTTGGGTGTTTGTGCCACATTGGGATAGTGTGTGTAGGATAATTTCCACCTTTTATGGTGTGATCTTGTTGTTACACTCCACATTTAGTGGGTGATCCACCTCATGTGGAATATTATATTGTTTCTCCTACCTACCCACACCTATTTCCTACCTACCCTTGTTTCTTATTGAGCCACATGTCATGTTTGTGTGCTCACATATCCATATAGCCTTGCCTATATAAGGAGGCTCATATTCATTATATGCAACAACGATTGATGATCTAGTTGATCAGTATTTTCATCTTGATAGAATACAGTTTATTCCTATCATTTATTTTGTCTCTCTTATTTGTGCTTTCTATTGCCTCTTGATCTTTACAAAATCTCACATGGTATTAGAGCCATTAGAGTGTCATTGGTTTGCTAATTGAGAGAAATTTGATGCTATTTGGGGTTTTGCATTTTGGAGCTTTCTATTGCAGGTTTTTATTGAAGCTTGATGGGTCAAATCTGAGGTCACCATTGGATTTAGGAGGTCCAAGAAAGTCATTTTTGCCTTTTATTTCATCCAAATCGGACTTCAGAGGTCAAATCTAGAGGCATTTGAAGTTTGACACTACGACGGAAATTTTCCAGAAATTATAATTTTATAGGCATTTTTCAAATAGCGATATCTCACTCATCCAGACTCATTTTTTCAAGAATTTTTTTTTGTTTTGGGGTATAATTTCATGATATATACATTGCTATAGTATTTTTATAATTTTTGGATATAGGTTTTTCGAAAATCATGAAATCCTGATTTTTACAACTTTGGAGGCTTTGTTTGGGCTCATATGGACTCCTTTTCAAGAGCCATTTTTTTTGAAAGTGCATATTTTTTCATCTACTTTCATAATCTACCATTTGTTTGTATTAATTTTAAGTAGAAATTGTACTTTCATTATTTATCCATTTTTAGCATATTTGGTACTTGCATTTTGCTTGGATCTCAGTTTAGATCACTAGCAGTATTTGTTGAAGTCTCTTAGATCTCATTTTGAGAAGTTGTAAATTGAAATCAGAAGTCCAC
Organism: Cryptomeria japonica; assembly: GCF_030272615.1. Lineage (NCBI taxonomy): Eukaryota > Viridiplantae > Streptophyta > Pinopsida > Cupressales > Cupressaceae > Cryptomeria > Cryptomeria japonica. The sequence continues at coordinate 286,711,232 of NC_081405.1, forward strand.
TTTGCCTTGTTTTGCAAGTGGCCCATTGTATACGCACTAAGTATAAAGTGCCAAAATCACCATTTTGGGGGGATTTTCTTGATTGAGTATTTTGGGGGGGTGTCTTGTGTGATTGTGCCTCTCTCTATCTTGTGTTTTTTCATTTTGGTGCTATGGGTTCTCCTAAATTTCCACTTTTAACTCCTCATAATTATGCATCATGGAAGATTAAGGCATGGAGTAAACTAATGGAAAAGGGACTCATTCATTATGTAAATGAAACTATTAAAGCACCACCTGATCCTAAGGCTGATCCTAATGCTCAAATTGAATGGCTTGCTAAGAATGCTATGGCACTTGGAACTCTTAGAAAGTATGTATCAGATGACCCCATTTTTCACATTGATAAGTGTACAACAATTAAAGAGGCTTGGGATATTTTTAAGAAATTGTATGGTCAAGTTGATAAGATTAAGGGATACAAGCTTGATAGTGAACTCGCAACTTTGGATCCCAAGGATTTTGATACAATCCAAGATTATGTCACAAAAGCAACTGAGCTAAGAGCAAAGCTAAAGGATTGTGGAATTGACAAAAAGGATGCTCAATTGGTTTATAACTTGCTGGAAAAGCTTCCTTTAGAGTATGTATCCTTTGTATCTAGCTTTCACACCTATAGATTAGCTCAAGGTTCCTCATACACTTCTCCCTCATTTGATTCATTCACAGAGATGTTGATACTTGAGCAATCTAAGTTGAACACGATGGGGATTCTCAAATTTTCAAAGTCACAAGCTTTGGTGGCTAATAAAGGGAATCAAAGTAATCAAGGAAAAGGCAAGAATCAAAAGCAACCTAAACCACAACAAGATGGAGCACAATCTTCCTCTCCACAACAAGGTGATTCACCATTCTCACCTAAGAGGAAATCATATAAGGACATTTTTTTTGTGGATATTGTAAGAAGTCAGGACATGATGAACATCATTGTTATAAGAAGGATATTGATGAGTTGAAGAATCCTCTTGAGAAGAACAGAGTCAACCTACCTTATAGAATGTCTACATCAACTTCTTCTTCCAAGGATAAAGGAAAGGATCACTCTTTTGGGACAGATAAAGGAAAGGGACAAGATCTTTGTGCTACTACAAGTCATGATTCAGGGAGATGGCTTCTAGATTCATGGGCTTCTCATCATATGGCATCTTCACAGTCTATGTTTTCTACATTTGAGCCTTGCCACATGTCGTAGATTTTGATGGGCAATCATACATACATGGATGTGATTGGGAAAGGATCTATTGCCATTGGGGATAACTCCTTCAATGATGTGTTATGTGTACCCACTTGACAAATAATCTTCTTTCCATCTATCAAATCACACATGGGGCAACTAGGAAAACTGTAGAGTTCACACCTGATTCAGTTATCATTAGAGACTTGGAGAGTGGAGCTATCATTGTGACTGGGATGGTTGATCATGCATCTTGATTGTACTCTTTTTCAGATTTTGGTCCTATTGATAAGGTTGGTTCTTCCTATGTTGATGATTCAGATTTTGAGGAGAACTTTTGACATTTGAACTTGGGGATTCTTACATGTGACCCCATTCTTGAGCCTTGTATTTCATCTCCTTCTATTGATATCACACCACCTATTGCACCTAATGATGCAACTAGTGCAATAGTTTTGCCTTCTTATGATTCAGTGCAACGAGATATTTCATGTCTTCCAACTTTAGATTCATTGGATGATTACTTGAAAAAACATTGCAGGTTTGTTTGTGGAATCCTACATTGTAGATTTGGGAGACATCATTGATGACATTCATCTTCTCTTTGATGAAGGCAATCCTTCTTCGATTGTTGCGAGGGAACACTGTAACCCTCTTGTGCATTCTCTACATGATAAATCTTTAGAGGTTGACATGATTGTGGTACTTATGTACAACAGTTGGAGGAGGTCTCTTTATCTTTTGAGGAGACATATGAGTCTTTGGACATTGTTCTACATTCATCTCCACTAGATCTTGGAGTGCCTTTTTCAGCAGTGTGGCATAGTTTACCACCTTTGGAGGGGGTACCTTTGAGCATCGACATGGGGACACTTGAGCAGTTTTTAGAGATTCCTTTCATCATGAGTATTTTTGCTTCATCTTCCCTTCATGTTTTGGGAGACTTTTTGGATCCAACTTTGGTTTTGTTTCTTCCTAAGGGGAGGAATGTTGTTCGACATTCATGGAGCAGTTTCTTCATTCATCTTCGAGCTTCTATCATTGGTGCAGATTCTAGATTGAGGGGGGGCTTCCTAGTCTCTCTTCTTCTTCTCTCATATTGGGGGGACTTTTTCCTCACATGGGGTTTTGTCCTTCACATACTTCTATGAGATTTCTTTGTATCTAGTTTTCATCTCTCTTTTGGGGGAGGGTTTTTTCCTAGTGGGTTTTTCTCTCTTTCCCCGCTTTGTGAGAGATTTTCTTGCATTGGTTTTCATGCATTTGCATTTGTACATGGGTACCTAACATGGCCTCGTAGTCGGGACCCATCTTGCATTGCTTAGTTGCATTGTAGACTTAAGTGCATTCCCCTAAGTTGCACTTAAGGGGGGGTGTTGGTGTAAATAATTATTCATCTTGGATATTATTACACCTTACTTAAGTTTACTTAGGTACATGCATTGCATCGTAGTTTGGGTATGAGACACTTGGGTGTTTGTGCCACATTGGGATAGTGTGTGTAGGAGAATTTCCACCTTTTATGGTGTGATCTTGTTGTTACACTCCACATTCAGTGGGTGATCCACCTCATGTGGAATATTATATTGTTTCTCCTACCTACCCACACCTATTTCCTACCTACCCTTGTTTCTTATTGAGCCACATGTCATGTTTGTGTGCTCACATATCCATATAGCCTTGCCTCTATAAGGAGGCTCATATTCATTGTATGCAACGATGATTGATGATCCAGTTGATCAGTATTTTCATCTTGATAGAATACAATTTATTCCTATCATTTATTTTGTCTCTCTTATTTGTGCTCTCTATTGCCTCTTGATCTTGGCAAAATCTCACAATATCCATAGTGCCCCGATCTTGTCGACCAAATGTCTTAGGAGATGGTCAAAGTTAATCAACATGAAAGACATACACACCATATCCCATGTCTTTAACTTTACTCTTGGCCTTGAGCTCATCTTGTTTCGAAGTGGAAGGTTTTAATGATTTGGGATCAACATAAGATGAAGATGAACTTGCTTCTTGGTTGATAGGTATTATATCTTCTAGTTTAGGATGAACATTATTGCAATAGAAGTATAGATTTGGATCACCTTGAACTATGACTTTGGTGCCATTGTGTGGGAACTATATAAATTGATGGTAAATTGAAGGTATTACTTTCATTTCATGTATCTAAGGTCATCCCAAATGTATATTGTATGTGAGATCCAGATCAAGGACTTGGAAAACCACATCCTTTTTTACTAGTGTAATTTTGAGAGGTAAAGCGACTATTCCTTTTGAGGAGCATTCTTTGTCATCATATGCATTTATAGTGAATCTTCTTCCTAGAATCCATAGGATTTTCAAAGAAACTCAATGCTAAGACAACTTTCAAAGTACAAATATTGAAAAATTTGGGTGTTGTGAAATTCTTCCTCATCAAACTCATATGTGTCCATGTTTAGAGACCTTTGAGCTTATTTGGCTTGTCTTCTAGACATTTGGGATCAGGTTTCAACCATGAAGAGACCTTGGCTAAAATGAAGTATGAAGGAATATGAAGACTATGAAATATATGGTTGTTATGAAAGTGTCCATAATGAATCTAGGGTTGTCTTGAAATGTCCCAAAATGTTGTTTGAAGATAGATAAGTTGATCTAAGAAAGGTGTGGCTTCCTAGGAGATGACAAACTCCTCTAGGTAAGTTGACCTTAACTTGAGATGTCCAAATGGTACCCAAGATTATAAATCTTATGTGGGGACCACCTAGAGATGTATGTGATATGTTTGCAAGATAGGATAAGGACTACTAAATAACCTTTTGACTCTAGATGAAAAGTGTGAATGAAATTTTTGAAATGATGTCTGAAAATATTTGAAAGTGAATGAAAAGTCATGAAAAGATGATGGTTGACTAAATGGAATCCTATGGAATTAGCCTTATAAGCTCTTTGAATCTCATAACCATAGACATAGTATGAATCTGTAGACGTTTTTATGGAAAAAATTAATTTTCCCAATTTCCATGGATCTTTAACATAAACAAATACACTTCAAACACTTCTTAGCCCTAGGGTGAAGGTCTCATGGAAATAACTTCAGCCCACAACTTGGAATCTTCATCGACTCAAATGTAGGGACACCTTAATGGGTGTATACACTATTTTGTCTTTGCATGAGAGGACAACTAGGGGCCTCCAAGACTGGAAGGATGACCCAATCACCCTCTCCCCAAAAAGATACAAGTAGCTTATGCTAAGCCGAGGATTTCTATCTCATCTCAAGGGAGCCTTATGGTGAGTGCCTTTGGGGGAAAAACCAACTATCTCCTTGCAGTGAAGCTATCACAATATTTGAACAAAAATAGGATGGGTCATTACTTAAGGTTTTTAATCACAATTTAGGGTAATCTGACGTCTATACATGTGGTAGTTCACTCAATTAAGAGGCTTCCCAAGCCTTAGATCAAGGGTTTTTATGCATCACAAGGATTCCAAGGGAAACTTCCGTCGATATAAAACAACGACACCAGGTGGTTGATGACTTTCATCACAACCAAAATTATTTATATAGCAAACTAGAGGAAAGTACCACTTGGGTTTTTCCCTCTCACAAATCGAGAGACATACCCTCTACAAAAAAAAGACATACTTAATGATTTCTCTTACACCCAAGATTTGCGAAGGTGAGGGGAGAGGATACTTTCATTAAACACCTAGGGTTCTATAATAGATTGGACAAGTGCCCCAAACACTTTAAACAATTGTTCTTTTAATGCACTAATGAAAGTGTTTTCTAATTTAATAAAAACAAGCATTCTCCTAAATTACCCCTACAAGAACAAATGTATTATTAGTTTCAAAATTACGCCAACCTGCAATCAAAGGATTAGAACATAAAATAAATTTATTTATTTATTTATTTTGCATTTTTGACTTAGTTAACAAGATATGATTTTTTCTAAATTGCAATGATTTATACCCCAAAAATTAAAATGCAAAGAACAAACCCCTACAAAAATTCAAAGCTTTCTGAAAATGTAATTTTTTTAGAAAAAATACCTTAATTTGAGCCCTAGAAAGCATATTTATTGAAAACCCCCAATTTTAAAAAACCTATTTTTTCACAAACTATTTTGCATCAAAGTTAAAAGCATAAAGAACACACCCCTTCTAGAATTTTGATATATTTCTAGAAATATAAGAAAATCCAAAAAAATTGCTAATTTACTCCCAAAAATATTTTTTAATGAAAAATCATAAAAAAATCCTAAATAATTCAAAATTGATCCACAAAAGCCGATTTTCCGATTAAGAACTCCTAATACCATTCCAAACTAGCCAAAAAACATTTTAGACAAATGAACAACCATTTGTGAGATATGATCAAATCATTGTAAAACCCTAATTTTTAAAGATCTGATTTTTCATGAATTATTTTGCATCCAGATTAAAAGAACAAAGAAAAAATCCCTCTATAATTCTGATATATTTTCACATACATAAAAAAACTCAAAAAAATTGCTAATGTAGTCCCAAAATTATTTTTTTATGAAAAATCATAAAAAAATCATAAATAATTCACAATTGGTCCAAAAAATATGATTTTCAGACTAAGTACACTTGATTCCATTTCCAACATGTATAAAATGTTTTATGCATAAATTCCTATCTGTTTGTAATATATGATCAAATCTCTCCAAAACCCTAGCTGCACAAGGTTAGTCTCCAATTTCTTTTTACAAAATAACAATATAGGGTTAGAAAATCCAGCATAACCATAGATCTAATATAAATCCATGTCCTACTGAGTGTGTTAAGATGTGTGTGATGAAATTGTGAATTTAAAGTATCCTAAAACTAAATAAGATTCAACCACATAAAACCCTAGTTCTACAATGAAATCCACCATACACTAATGAAGAAACTAAAAACATGTGTAACATCAAATATAAAATATTATACCATTCACATGCTCATTAGGGTTTGATATACATTTTTTCCTATATTCGTTGATCTTGCTTGATGTAGTTGCTCTCGGATTTTATGCATGCATAAGAGCTAAACAAAGAACATATTATGGTTGTGTAGTTTGGTAGTATGTAGATGCTTTTCTTGTATGATTGATATATGAATATTAGGATTAGGAAAATGATCCTCATTTATAGAGAGCACCTTGGAAATGGAGGGCTAGGATTAAGAGGTGGAGGGACAAATGGTTGGCTCAGATTAGATTGTAGGTATAGACAATAGGAAAATATTAGAGAGGTGGTTAAAGGTAAATTAAGAGATGAATGACAAGTGTCATGGAGGAAAAAAAATATTGAATTAATTAAATAAATAAAGATATATTTATTCTATGCACTCGGAGAAGAAACAAGGTATGATGGTGAAGCTTGATGTAAGTAAAGCATATGATAGAGTTTGATGGTCCTTTTTAATCAATATCCTCCTTAGATTTGGCTTTGATAAAAGTTGGGTGCAATGCATTTTTCACTGTGTGACGAGCGTCACCTTTTCCATTTTTGTGAATGGCTTGGTGTGTGGATTTTTTCAAGCTACTAATGGGTTAAGACAAGGTGATCCCCTATCTCCCTTTCTTTTTGTGTTAATGGTAGATGTTTTGGATAAAATCATTAAAAAGCAAACTAGGCTAGGGCTTTTCCAAGGCATCTCTATTCATGAAAACTTGGCACCTATCTCCCATTCGCAATTCATAGACGATGCCATCTTATTTGGGGAAGCATTGGAAAGGGAGGCGAGGATCATGAAAAGAATGCTCGTGGAGTACGAATTGGGCTCGGGTCAAAGTATGAATTTGTCCAAATCAATGGTGTATTTTGCAAATACCAAACACAGTCTCCGATCTAAAATAACAAACATATTGGGCTTCACTCTAGGAGAATTTCCCATCACATACCTTGGCATACCATTATTTGTAGGGAGATTCAACAACAGTTTGTAGGAGGAGGTTATAAATAAGTGTCGAATGAAAATGAACTCTTGGAAAAATAGGTGGCTCTAACAAGCTGGAAGGATTTAGATGGTTAAGGCAGTCTTTCAGCAATTCCTACCTATTATATATCTTGTTACAGATTGCCAAGCAAGGCCTCCACAACTATCAATGGCCTGCTAAAAAAAAAATTGTGGGAAGGTTCTAAATCAGAGAGGAAGCTCCCCTTGATTAGCTGGGATACAACCTGTATGATCAAAGAAGAAGGTGGGGCTGGTTTAAGAAAAATGAGTTTGCAAAATCTAGCCTTAGGGGAAAAGCTTGCATGGAAGATGTACAAGTATCCTTAAAAGCCCTGGTGTAGAATCTTGACAGCCAAATATCTTGATTCTTAATCCCCGAAGAGGATATTGATGATAGCTAACTCGATTAGGGGCTCGTCTATGTGGAGATTCTTATGGGAAAGTCGCAGGCTTCTCTCAAATCATTTGACTTGGAAGATAGGGAATGGCAATAAAGCCAAGTTTTTGGCGTGATTCCTGGAATGGACATGAGCCTTTGGTAGAGGTTTTCGAGGACCAAGGTTGGGTCAACCAAATTGAAGCTTCAGTGGGCCCTTGGGTTGCTAATTATTTCCATCATTGGTTGGCATCAGAATTGGTTTGGAAGAAAGTAGGAGAATGCCATCCCCTTAATCATAATCGACTTAATAGCATTCTCCTCAATAAAAAAATCTTCCCTTCAAATGAGGAGGATTGTCTTATGTGGAGTGCATCTAAATCAGGTGAATACAAGGTCAGTTTGGGTTATGAATTATAGAGGAAGAGGGATCGAAGTAGTGATTGGCCTTTTATCCTTTGTTGGGGTAAGTGGCCTCTGCCAAAAGCAAGTGTGTTTCTTTCGATTACACTCCATGGTAGGATCCTTATGGGTAACAGACTCAAAATGTTTGGCTTCATTGGTCCTAGCATGTGCATAATGTGTAAACAGGTGGAGGAATCAACAAATCATCTCCTATATTGGTGTCCAGTGGTGAGTTGCTATTGGGAATGGCTTCTAGAGATGATGCAATTATACATAGCTAGAAAGCAAATGTTCAAAGACTTTCTGTTGTCATGGCTGACCAAAGGAAGATTTTCAAAGTGGGACGGGGGAGCCTATCTGGATTATTGGCCCCTCCTTAGTAGCTTGGCATGTGTGGAAGGAACAGAACAAGAGGGTATTTCAAGGAAGTGAATTGGAAGTTCATAAGCTAATATCTATGATAAAGCTCGCCATAGAGGAAGTGATCAATAGAAAAAATCAGGGAGTTAAGTACAAATATATCTCGAAATGGGATTTGGAAATGGAAAAGGTTTGGTCCCTCAAACAGAACAATGACCATAGTTTAAAAGATGAGAGAAGGAAGCGAAAGGATGTGGTTTGGCAGGAACCTCCTCCAGGGTGGTTGAAATTAAATTTTGATGGGGCTAGTAAAGGCAACGTAGGTTGGAGTGGTCTAGGAGAAATTGTAAGGGAGGAATTTAGAAATACTTTGAAACCTTTCTCAAGCTCAGGTGGCTTTGCGACAAATAACGTGGCAAAAATCTCAGCATTGGAGGTACGCTTAAAATGGTGTGCGACCAAGTGTTTGGACAAACTTGTTATGGAGGGAGACTCCCAAATAATACTAAATGGTATCAGCTTGTCTAAATTCCAAAATTGGTGGCTCAATAATTGGTTTTCGAGGATCAACATGCTTTTGGATTCGCTTGGAGATTATCACATCCAACACATGTATCAAGAAGGAAACAAGGAAGCAGATGCACTGGCAAATCTGGGGATTGAGAAACCAGAGGCCAGAGAATATGACAGTGTTGATGGCTTGCCTGTGACTATGCGGAACATCATTTCACAGGATAAAGATTCAATCCCTAGACAAGGAATAGGATGAGAGCAAGTGATCGGCGGCATTGTCAGTTGAGACTAGGGAACCTAGACAACGCTGTTATTTTCATTTTAGGTCATTCAATTTTTGAGATGGGAAGGAAATCTAGGCTTCATTTGCATCTCGTGACCTAGTGATTCAGAGGAAGGGCGATGGTTAGTACAGTGATATGATTAAGTTCTAAGGAAGAGGCCATTTGCAGGATCCGATTTGATTCGAATCAGCCTCAATTTGGGCACCTAATGGGGTAGGTATGTGGTGCATCTATAATAACCAATTAGCTCTTAGCTGTTTGGTGGCAATTTTAATTACCATGTTCAGATCTAATGGCTCACTATTTTGGGCTTAGTTGCTTATGTCGGGAGGAAATACTAGAAGAACAGTGTGATAGGCTCTTCGACATTGATGTGGATGGTCAAACTGCGATTGTGGAGTTAGTCCAAAATGGCTTAAGCGAAGATAGGCACTGGTGTGATGACTTCATTTACGAGATGGTGTTGTGCCTTCTAGTGGATGCGATGCCATCCAAGGAAACTGTGGTGGAAACAATTCCCTAGTTTGTCAGGGAATGCGATGCGAAGGCAATAGGGAGTGCGGTCTTAGAAGTAGAGGAAGAGTGGGCAAGCATTCTGGGACCCTATTTCAACCTGGGGTGTTTGCTGTTAGAGATAGAGATTTTAGACTCAGAGGATGAAGATCGAGTGGCAGCCATGGCATTGCAGAAGAGGAAGGAAAAATTTATGGTAGAGGGCTGTGAAGTTTTCAGGGTAGGAGTTATTAATGGGTCCTTCACCCCTTTCTAGAGGATGATGGAGTATGAGATGGCTTGGATATCTAATAGTAGTATAGACAAGGTGATGGACATTGGATATCTGATAGTAGTATAGACAAGGTGATGGACATTGGGATGAGGGTCTCCACTATAATCAGCTTGATTTAGCTTGGAGGTCCTTTATTTTAGAGTGTTTGGTCGGGTTAGGGGTATGTTAGAGTTAGTATCCCTTGTATAGCGGGATATCTTTTGTGTTTAGGTTTGGACTTGCCGGTTATGTAATGAAATCTATGTAAATTTCTGATATTAATATAGGGCGCTATCCCCACAAATAGATAGCACTTGCCTTAAAAAAAAAAAAAAAAAATCTATTTAATTAATAGAAAAGGTGGGTCCAGTTTAATTAAATTAAATATTTATTTTATTTAGGGAAAGGATAATTTAAATAAATAAAAATATTTATTTAAATAGGGAAAGGCTAGAAGAGGATTAGTGAATTAATTAAATAAACAAAGAGTTATTTAATTAATAGAAGGCTTGAGATAAAATAATTAAATAAATAAAATATTTATTTAATTAGGCTACGACAATTTTAAGTGTCTACAATAATTAATGTCTTAAGGGGTCATGTGTGATAATGAATGTTTTAAGGGGTCATGTGATAACTAAAGTCTTAAGGGGTCATGTGATAATGAATGGCTTAAGAGGTCTTGTGATATTAATGTCTTATGAAGAGAGAGAAATGCTAAAAAGGTCAAATTGCATATATTAAAATATAAAAATACTATAAAGAATACAAAACATGTAAATAACCTCTTATACCTTTCTTCTCACCCCCTCCAATTGAGCTTGAAGTGGAATTGCACCCTTGTCTCCACTTGATTTTCTCCTTGATGTTGAGTGATGTGGATAGCTCTTCAAACACAACAAGATGAGGATGATTGAGGGATGGATAATATACTAAGTGTGGCTAAATTTGGACAAGATAAGGATATGATTGATGGATTCCTTGGCTCAACTTGACAACATAACAATATGAATAATATGGATCTAATTGTGAAGGGAGGAGACTCCAATTTATAGATTTGAGGGGCCCAAAATGGATAATCAAGATTGAAAAGGAGATGGAGGGCTAGGATTGAAAGAAGCTAAGGTGGATTGGAGAGGACAAGTGGGAGATCTAAGAGATCTTTCCATAAAGGCATCTCTTGTCTCCACACTTCTGAAGTACATGGAGAAGAGATCCCAAGTACATTGGGAAGAGGATAGAGGAATTATAAATTCCTTTGGGAAGGACAAAAGGAAAATTTAAAAATTCCTAGAAAAGGAGGAGCATTGGAAGAATAAAGGATAAAAGGAATTGAAATTTCCTTGGGAAGAGAGGACATGGGGAGACTCAAGGAATTCAAAATTCCTTGGATAGACAAAAGTGGGTGGCATTTAAGGTTGGGAGATGAGATGGGAAATCCATTTATGGCAAGAAGTTGACAATCTCCTAATCATGGTGATTAGGAATGTTCAAAGGAATAATGAGAGGATTAAGTGGGATAATGAGGGATTAAGATCTAGAAGGTAGGTGAGTTAAGAGGATGGGACATGAGGAGAGAGAATGAATGGAGGAATTTAAAATTGAGGAAAATGATGATCATTGTTAGGCCTGATTAATTAGGCTAAATGATAGGGATTAAGAGAGGGATTTGTAGGAATTAGAATATTAACTAATTAATTAGGATTAATTAACCAAACAAGATTAAAAGGGGAATATTGACTAAGGTTGAGAATTAAATGAATTTTAGAGGAAGTGGATATAATTAATTTGATCAATTAATTATATAGCTATAGTGTCAAAATTAAATAGAATATAATTTAATTAATTTTGAGAAGAATGGGGACTAACATAACTGATATGATTAATTATGCAAAATGATAAATTAATTAAATATTAATTTAAATAATTTTAGACAACTACATCTTAAAGGGTCATATTTTAGCTAGAGGTCCTAATATTGAGTGTTGAAAGTAAGTTTTAGTATGAAAGCTTGCTTATGGGTCATGATCGAACTTATACATGAGTACATGATGTCAAGTAAATGGAAGCTTTTAAGAGACCTAATTGGTGATCCAATTATTAAGTATGTCAAACTTATGATCGTACATATAAATGATGTGAAACTTAAGGATGAAAAGCAAGGGGAGTTCAAAGTGGCCGTTGATATAAATGAATGCTTAAATAAGGGGTCACATGCACAATTGAGAATATAGACTAAGGGGCCCTACTTTAGCTAGAGATCCTAATCATGATCATTTGTCAAGTATACATGTTGAAAGTATGTTAAATGAAAGAGCTTAAGGGGTCGTGATCAAATTTATATATGTCTAAACATTAAACTTACATGTACATGAAGTATGAAAGATTAAGCCTAGAACATATCAAGGACCATCCTAGAATGGAAAGGCTTAAGGGGTTAAGTTCTAGTTCATGTGTCTTAAAGGGGGTCATTATAGCATGGCTTAAGGAGAGTTCAATGTGATTAGATAAATGAAATCTTAAGGGGTCCTAGTTCAACAAGAGTTCCTAATCCTAAATGTTAAAATTATACATTGAAAGAGCTTAAGGGGTTTTATCGTACTTATATTTCTAATTGTTAAGTACATGTCAAGTATGAAAGTTTCATCTTGGGTCATGATTGTGAATGAAAAGGGGTCCTATTTAATAGGACATCAAGGGGTCCTATCTAATATGGTTTTGATTTTGACTTTCATTATTATTTTCCTCTTCTATGCTTGTGGTTTGGGTTTGAATTTTGTTTTCATTTTTTTATTGTTTTCATTTTCATTTTCGTTTTTGTTCTCATTTTCATGTTCATTTGAATAGTTTTTGTTCATTATGCAAAAAATATATATTTTACAAAAAAATATATATACTACATAAATTTTAAAACATGAATAAACATAAAATTATAAATTACTTTAATATTGAAACCTAAACTTAATTTTTTTAATAAAAACCTCAATAAAACAATACTTATTTATTTAAAATAAAAAATACATAAAAAAAAATAGGAAAAAAAGGAAGGGGAAAAGCCCACCTGGAGGGGTTGGTGGGTGGCTATTGCTCTTTGAATAAGGATCCTGAGTAGGTTTGACAATGAAAATGAACCAAATCCCATTTTTTCTAAACATTTAACACTATTTTAAAATGGGATCCTAATTATTTTGCAATGGGATCCCATTCCAAAATTTTAGGATCGAGATCCTATCTCCAATGGGATCCCAATTTTTTTTAGCTTGGTATCCTGAAGAAAAACATGAGCTCAATTCCTTTTGGTCAAGGTCTTGTTGTGCTCCACACAAATTGTGAAATTTGGCTAAGTGTAAAACTTCCACTCTAAGTGGACTCAACTTCTTACTCTTACTCTTAAGCATGCTAAAAGTAGTTAATTTCGACATCATAAAGAATTTGAATCTTTTATGGCATTTCAAAAATTAAGAGAACTTAATTTCAGATTTGTAGTTGATTTTAGATTTGTAGCGTCGTAAATTATACACCCTTGCTAGGGTGGTACAATTCTGTGCTTAGTTTAGCACCCGCCTTAGTGTGTTTACATCTTGCATTGTAATTTCCCCTTAAGAGTTTAATTAATTAATTTAATTAAATCTAAAGTCATATTTTATCACTCCCCACATTATAAAATTGGGCCCTTTACCCTAAGTGTGCCCCTTTTTATTTTATTCCTCCAATAAATCATTAAATTGTAAACCCTAATTATGACTTATTTCGACCTTTAAGACCCAATTTCGCATATGAAAACATCTTGAAATCAGTTGTCACTCTGGGATTCACTCTAATATCATCATATCTAACAACCCTAAAAATTTGGTGAAAAGTTGGTTGGACCATGTGCACTTTGCACATAGTCATCGACAATTTTTCCAAAATTTTGGGAGCATAATTCTACGATATTATAATGCTTAACCCCAAAAGATTGGTGGGAGATTCAAATCCTAAGTCGGCCTAAAGATGAAATTAAGATCTATGGTTTCATACATAATTGCTCTCTTTCTTCATTTTAAGGGATGAAATCTAATCTCAACTAATAGCAATGGAAAAAGGAGTTTTTAGGGAAAAGAGATAGCGAGCATAAGGAGCCTTCTATGTAGAGAAAGAGAAGATATTTGGATTCTTCAACAATATTCAACAACATTCATCAAGAAATCATCAAGTATTTATCAAGCATTCATCATCAATTAGGAGCCTTGAAGACATTGAAGAATAATAGGAGAACACCGACTGATGATTGTCTTGTACCCCTCCCTTAGGGGCTGGGTATGGTTTCATGTCTTTATATGAGATTCATTACATCAATTTACATATTTACATTCATGCTTTAGATCACTTTGCATCATTGATTTAGGGCATTTACTTTGTCAATTACAAGCATTTAGGGTTTACTCTTTAGGGTTGCTCTAGATTGTTTGCATTCATCTTAGGGTCTTGCACACACACAATATTATTGCACACACTATTTTACTATACAAATCGGCTATTTGGGTATGTGCAGGATCATGGTGTGCAAAAACAAGCCCTTAAGTGGTAATGAAATTTCAGAAAATCAGAGTTATGCAACTTGACATGAAAACTAAGCTAGGTATTAGACTCATGTACACATATATCACAATAAAATCATAATATTTTTTAATAAGATTTATAATATAAGTATTAGAGTCAGGTCCGGATGTGACACATATTTTTTTATAATTTTTTATAAAGTAAATAATTACTTATGAATTTTTTACTACAAATTTTTAAAAATTTGGAAACTCCTACGTCTGACCACCTTAACTTGGTCAAAACCTTATGAAATTCATTTTTTAAAATTTTTTCCCTATAGTAGACAAAGCATAGGATGTGACGCATGTTTCAAATTCAAAAAATGTTATACTGTTTGAAAGTTATGAGTGTTTTTCAACCAGTCTATCAATCAAGACTGTTGTCAGAATTCAATTAGAAAATAAATAATAATTATTTATTAAAGTCAAAATAAGACAAGTCTTATATTATTGGAAAGCTGAGAATGTCCTTAAGAAACCCTTTTTGTTTAATCAATTTTGACTAAAAAAAGTCGTTAGCCACCAGTGTAAAGTCTAGAAAATCAAGGAATACTGAAAAACATGTTTTTTCAGTTGACTCTCCAGTCTTGTCACTTCCAAACCAAATCCCAAAGCATTCCCAAGCCAAAACTGGAGGGAAAAAAAATATGTGTTTTAAAATCAGATATCTGTTTTGAAAAAAATTAAAAAACATATTTTAGTAAATTGGGCATAACTTTTGCATTTCATATTGAAATTTTGATTTTTTACAGGCATTGGAAGTAATTCAAAGCTCTACGATATGGAATAGGTTTTTTTTTAATATTTTATTTTAAAAAATAATTATAATTTATTTAAATTCATCATTCATTTTTAAAACATCAAAAGCTCACAACTTTTTCATATGAATTTCATATTTCATGAGTTTTTGTAACAATCATCTCAAAATAATTGAAACACTAAATAAGTAATTAATGATAGAAAATTTAAGAATTTTCTTTTCTTCAATAAATTTTTATAAACCATGTTACCTCTCTTTGTTCCTTTCTTTACCTCTCTCTCCTAAGCCTATCACTCTGGACCTGTTTGTTTCTTCCTCCCTCTCTTTTGTCCATATTTATACATCTCTTTCTAGACCTATATCTCTAAGTCTCATTGAATACTTCATTCCTTCTTTCAAGATCTACACTTATATTTCTACCTCTTCATCACTTCCTCCTCTATCTCACTCTCACTTCCCTAAGATCTAGACTAGTCTCTCTATATTTCGTTCCCATCTCTAGTTGCAAAATTCAGAGGGGACAAGGAGAGGCACAAGGAAGTATCAACAAAAGGAGAGGGGGAGAGGAAAAAGTATCAATAAAGAGAGATGAGAGATAGGGAGACAAGTGAAGAGAGAGATAGAGAGTAATTAGGGTGGGGAGAGAGGGAGAGGAAAGTATCTATAAATGCATAGGAGAGAGGTGAGAGATAGATGGTAATTGAGGGGAAGAAATAATGTGAAAGAGAGTCGGGTGTAATTAGTAGATAAGAAGAGAGGGAGAGGGGGTAAGTATCAAAAAAAGGAGAGAGGGAGAGATGTGGAGAGAGGTGAAGAGAGTGATAGAGAGAGGATAGTTACAGGGAGGGTGAGGGGGGAGAGGGAAGTATTAACAAAAAGATAGAGAGGGTAATTAGGGGGATCTCTCCCCATCTCTTTCCCCTCTTCCTTTGTTGATACTCCCTCCCTCTCTCTCCCCCCCTTTTTTGATACTTCCCTCTCCCCCCTCTCCCCTCCCCCTAATCACCTTCTCTCTAGACCTCTCTTTGAACCTCTCTCCTCATCTCTCCCTCTCTCCCTTTGTTGATAATTTCCCATCCCCCCTCTCCTCCTACCCCCTAATTACCCCCAACTATCTATATTTCTATCTTCCCCAATTTCCATCTATCTCTCACACCTATCTCCCCCTCTAACTTTACCCCAACTCTCTTCCATTCTCTCTTCACCCCAATTATCCTCTCTCTCACAACACTCACCCCCTTTAGCTCTTTGTTGATACTTCACTCTTCCATTCTACCCCTCTCCCCTCGCCCTTAATTAACCCCCCATCTCTCTTTCTCTCTTGATACTTCCCTCACCCCCCTCTCCCTCTCCCCATAATTACCTCTCATATGGTTTCCTAAGGGATCATATCCTATCCTAATGGGTCATATGGGATTCTATGGGGCCACACATGTGTTACAACACCATATGACCCATTAGGACATCATATTGTCCTAAGGGGTCATATGGTGTACTAAGGTTTTATATTGTTTCCTAAGGGGTCATATGATGTTGTTAGGGATCATATGTGATCGTAAGAGGCCACACATGTGTTAGAATACCATATGAACCCTTAGGGAACCATATGGATATCATATGGTCCTAAGAGATCTTATTATGTTGTGAGGGGTCATATGGTGTCCTAAGGGGTCATATGGCGTAGTTACGGGTCATATGGGGTCTTTAGGGGCTACACATGAGTTAGAAGACCATATGACCCCTTAGAAAACCATGTGAATCTTTAGGACAACATATGATCCCTTTAGACACCATATGACCCATTAGGACATCATATTGTCATAAGGGTTCATATGATGTCATAAGGGGTCATGTTGTGTAGTAGGATGTTAAAAGGGGTCATATGATGTCCTGAGGGGTCATATGGTGTCCTAAGGGGTCATATGGTATTGTTAGGGGTCATAAAGGGTCCTAAGGGGGCACACATGTGTTAGAACACCATATGACCCCTTAGGATGTCATCTTTCTCTCTCCTCTCTCTATCTCTCTCATTTTGTCTCCCACCCAATAACCATCTATTTGCCTCTCCATTTGTTGATAATTGCCCCTCCCTACTCTCCTCCTACACCCTAATTATCCCCATCTCAATCTCTATCTCTCCCCCTCTCTCCCTCTCTCCCTCTATCCCTCTCCCCCCCCTTCTCTCTCTCCCCCCCTCTCTTTCTCCCACCAAATAACCCTCTCTTTCTCTAACCTCTCTTTCCCTCTCCCTTTGTTGATACTTCCCTCTTCCCCCTACCCCCTCTTTCTCTTTGTCTCTCCTTGTCTCTCTCTCCACTTCTTTCCCCATCTCTCCCTCTCACAGTCTCTATCGCTCTCCCATATCTCCCCCCCTCCCCCTTCCTCCTTAGCAACAAAAATCATAGGGAAAAGATACTCCACACACCTCATCAAGAACTAAGATCCAAATATAGCTAACACACAAACATATAAATTAGGAAGATGGTCAAGATCCATTACCAATAGGGAGAGAGATCTCTATATAGATTAAAATAGAGATAGACAGGGAGATACAAATAAAGAGAGATAAATAGAGGTAGAAGAGATACATATATAGAGAGGGAGAGATAAAGATTTATAAAGATAAATATTCAAATAAGGTGAGATATGAGGGTCAAGAGTGATGAAGAGCTAAAGAGAGGGAGAGATAGAAGGAGAAATAGAGAGAGATAGACATACTTAGAAAAGAGATGGATACATAAATAGAGATATAGATATTAAGGACTATGAAGAGAGAGTGAGAAAAATTGAAGGATAAGGATGGATAGAAAGAGGTAAACATATATAGAGATCGAAAAGGAGAGAGGTAGATAGAGATGAAAATGCAGATAAAGGGAGAGGGGGATGAATAGATATAGAGAAAGAGAGAGGCAAAGAAAAGATAAATATATAAAGAGATTAGAGGAAAATGGATAGAGAGGGGTAAAGAGAGTGAGATACAAAAAGGAAGAGATAGAGAGATATAAATGAAGAGGATTATTGATAGATAGAGAGATGTAGATAGTGCAAGAGAGTGATAAAGAGAGAAATAGACATTATAGATAGGGATAGATAGAGAGGGAGAGAGAAAGTGGGAGATATAGAGATATATATAGGGGCTATAGAGAAGGATGGAGGGAGAGAGCTAGAGATATATAAAGAGGGAGTAAATAAAGAGATAAAGGTAGAGAAAGGGAAATATACTTAGAGAAGGCGATAGAGGAAGAGAAGGAGAGGTAGATTAATCATGTATAGAGGAAGATATATAAAGATAGAGGGATATATAGAAAGAGAGATTGATAGTGAAAGAGATAGAGATGTAAATATGGAGATAGAGATAGATATGGATAGAAAGTAATAGAGAGTGTAAGACAAATGGAGGGAGAGATGGAGTGAATATGTGAGAATTAGAGATCTAGTGAGATATAAATATATATGAAGACAAATCTATAGGGAAATAGAGATAGAGGGGATAAGATAGAGAGAGAAAGGAGGTGATCGAGATAAATAATAAATATGTATAGGGAAATAGAGATAGAGGGGATAAGATAGAGAGAGAAAGGAGGTGATCGAGACAAGTAATAAATATGTATAGGCATGATGAGGTAGATGAGGGAGATAAATAGAGAGAAGAGAGATTAGTAGAGAGATATAGAAATATGTCTTTTTTGATCTCTTACCTTATTTTGTCCCTTTTTCTATTTTTTAAGTTGTTGATAGTTGTTTCATGAGGACAACATAGGCACAACCATACATGATGGTGGAAATACCATAAATGGTTTTTTAATGGTTGACGAGGTTCAATATAAAGATTTTACACTAGAAGAATATGAAGTTTGTGACCATGTGGATGCATATGATAAAATTCTTATTTTGTGTGTAAATTTTTTTTTCCTTATACAGTTCAATTTAATGAACATCCATCAAAGGTATCCTTCAATGTAGAGAACTAAAGGGAATCTAATATGATCTTTAATAATTCATCGTAGGAAATTTGTATGCCTTCATGTTATTTTTTAACCTTATCATAATCATAAAGCTAGTCATTTTAGGATGATGATGTTATAGAAAATGAACCTATTGATCTAAAAACACCCCCTCCTTGCACTTCCTTAAAAGAGGAAATCTATTTATAAATTCTTTCAACCCTTCAAATTTAGGGAGAACCATACTTCAAAGAGAACTAAGGAGAAAAAGTGTAAAATTGTTCAAATTGGTATACAAAATTAACACCAAAAACTATCATAATTTTATGTAGAATTTAACAAAGAGGGTATATCCTAATCACTTGTTTTACTATTTTAGAGTAATAAATTTTAATTTTTGTATTAAAATTATTCATTACATCATTTTTCAAACTAACAACAATCTTTGTTTACATTTTTTTAAATAACATTAAAATGAATATTCAATATAACATTTGTACTATTGAAACAACTTAATCTAGGTTAACTTATACTTATATCTACATTTATTTAATTATCCTTATATAATTGTAGAGAAATATTATTTTAGTTCACTTATATTATTGTGATAAGAAGCATTGTATAGCAATAACAAGACACATACCATCATATCATAATTAAGTACATAAAAAACATACAACTAATATATATATAAAATAACACAAGACTAATATTTTAAATAAATAATTCAATATAATAATCTAAATATTAAACACACAATTTTTTAAAACTCTCGAATTGATTTTTTAATCACATCATTGTGGTTGATGATACTCTGAATAAGATATTTGGCCGTCAATCAATAATTCTCTGAAATTGGGCAAATAATGCTTTTAACGACAACTTTATGTGGCACTTAAGTAGGGTTTGCGTTGATCAAAATTATGAAATACTGCTCACTTGGTTGGGAGATGCACAATTATAAAATTCTCATTTTCGAAACATGTACGTACTTATTAGTTCCTGCCCATGGCAGGAATACTTATGCATCCACCATGGTGTTAAATAGCTATTAGTTGTTGTCCTTGGTAACCAATCAGTGTTTAATATTTTCCAAACTAAAATAAATTTTTATTTTTTCAAAAGTTGACATGCACAATTTTTAACAAAAAATATTGAAAAATGTGATTTTTTTCTCATCTGATTGGTCTACATTAATTTCAGTAAGGATAAAAAATATTTTTTATCAACAAAAAATACAATTTTTTTCTATAATTATTACTATGACAACATTGTACCGATAAGCAATTATTATTTTTCTAAAACAATGTATTGTTCAAACACTGTAATTAATTGACGGTACCCATAACAAATAAAAATGCACTTGGCTGTACAACATGACAGCCAAATATTTTGCCCGAAGTTTCTGTTGACAAAAAAATTGTGTTTTCAAAAACTTAGTTGCATCTCTCGCTGTTGGGCCGTAAAGACAGGCATTTCCGGTGGATATTTTTGCCAGCGGTTGGCCTGTTAATGTGTAGTTTGCGCAGAAAAAATGACTGGAAAAAATAAAGCTCATTACAGAGGAGGGGACACGTGGCGATAATTTATATTTTCGCCAACGGTTGGCCTATTAACGTGTAGTTTACGCGGAAAAAATGACCAGAAAAAATAAAGCTCATTACAGAGGAGGGGACACATGGCGATAATTTATATTTGGAGGGAGTTTTTTATTAATAATTTTAAAAGTTAACAACTGGATTATATAGATTTTTAAAACGCTATTCTCCAGTTCTTAAGCGCATAAGACTATACACTTGTAACTGTTCATTATATTATATTTATTGTTTTTTAAATATACATTTTTTATTTAATATATTTTATTTATATAATTTTTTATTTTTTAATATATTTTAAATTTTATATATTTTACTTAATAATTTTAATTATAGTTTTAGTAAATTGTATTGAAGATATATTATGATAGAATATAAAACGAATTAATAATAACACTTTCATTTAAACTTCTTGTTGTATAAATATTTTATATATTATATTTGATTTCACGGTAAAAATATATGCAAATAATTTTTTATAGTAATTTGTATTTTTTTAAATTAAAAACATGCATTTATATTAATAGTAATTGGTCATTGAGGGTTTGTTTTTAATGTAGTTAGATGCCACAATCTAAATCTTTAGAGATTCATCAAAGATTTGCACTTAAGTTTTACAAAACAAAATATTTGAAAGTAATTTTAAAAAAAGCTAATTTAATTAATATAATAAAAATATATTTTAATGTATGAATTATTATCTCTTAATAAACAAATCAATTTTTTAAACAATATTTAATTAATATTGATTTTTATAATGATTTTTTTATTAAAATATTTTGAAGATAATTTTTTAACGATAATTATTTAAAAATGAATAATTACAAAGTAAGAATTTGCAATTTTAGATAAGATTTCAATTTTTTTAACTTAATTTCATTTTATAATTTTTTTTAAAGTAATTGAAAGATTAAATTTATATTTATTACAATTGTTAGAGATTAGAAAGATATATTTTTTGTTATATGTATATTATATTTTTTTAATATTGTAATTAATAAAATTTTGTTAGTTATAAAGTGACGAACCTTAGGAAAAATTGTTACTAGCATGGTTTTAGGTTTTCCACCTATTTTTTTAATCCACTTACAAAGCTTCCAATGTATATAGTGACATGATAACTCAATCAACATATTATATAAATTTTGTAATAATTTTTTAATTTTAGTTGAATTATGGATAAAATTTTCAGAAATAAATCTTTTCAACCATGAGAATATTTTAACTAAAATTTTGTGATATTCATTTTCAAATATTAAAAAGGAATTTAAATTCAATTTCACTAGTTAAATTAAAATTTGATAACAATAACTTCTCTCCTCCCCCCTCTTCTCTTTGTCTACCTATCTCTCTTTCGCTCTACTTGAGTGTGCTTCTCTATTTTTTATACCCCTATCTCTGTATCCTTCTATCATAGTGCCACATGTAGCTTTATTTCTCCATCTATATGTAGCTATCTCTTCCTTTTTATTTCTATCCATTACTCTCATTTTTCTAATGGCAGGAACTTGACGCTTTGCGTCCTTGTTAACTTGGACAGCTGTAACCTGCCCAATTAGTTTTATTTATATTTGGTGATTTTGGTATATGTTGTGTATGATATTGGACCATTATTTAAGTTTAAAAAATTATCTACATGCATTAGACAGAAAAAGAAAAAAATGTAAAAAAATAATAGGAAAGGTCAATTTGGATTTGGGATGTAAAAAAACAATTTACAATTAAAATTCTTGATACAATTTCATTTAACAAGTCTTATTTATGATAGATTCTTTTTGGTTTCAATAATCTTCTCAAAATTATATCATAGATATAACATCTCTTTGTAAACTGTTATATTATTTTTTTTCTATTAAAATTTTTAAAACTTTAATCATAGGTATAAAGTTTCTTCGTAAAATGTTATATGAAATTCTTTTTTTGTTATTAAAAATTCTCAAAATTGTCAATAAAAAATGCTAAAAAGGCATTTTGCATAGAAAAATTAGATAGAGCATAAAATGGATTCAATCTCATCACAACTGCATAGATAAATGCCCTAAAACCATCAACACTGCAATATACATGAAATATAACTTAAAGTATAAGAAAGAAAAAAGACATATTGAAATGTGACTTATGTTGATAGGAGCCTACTAGTTACTGAAATTTGATTGTCTGAAAATTTAAAAGATCTTCTAAAACCTAGAATATCTATCGGTATGGCATCCCTAGCTCCATTATCACAAATAGTGGAAGACCTTTTAAAAATCAAGATGTCCAAGAGCTTTGTGAGCGATTCCATATCCAACATCGCTTTTCGACACCTTATAATCCGCAAGAGAATGGTCAAGCAGAGGCCTCAAACAAAACAATTCTGAAAATTCTCAAGAAAAATGTGAATGATGCTAGCAAAGATTGGCATGTGCAACTCAATCCTGCACTTTGCGCCTATAGAACAAGTATCAATCCTGCACTTTGTTAAAAAAAAGTATTTTTTATTTTTTCTATTAAAATTTTTAAAACTTTAATCATAGATATAAAGTTTCTTCGTAAAATGTTATATGAAATTCCTTTTTTGTTATTAAAAATTCTCAAAATTGTGCATAAAAAATGCTAAAAAGGCATTTTGCATAGAACATCAATCCCATTATCCAAACTAAATTGTTAAGAATACATCGCCTCCTACAACATAATATAAGGTGGGATTTTATTTTGAATTTGGTTTTCCATTTTCAGAAAATTAGAAGGTGTTGCAATTTGTTAAAGCATTGTTTTAAATACCGCATTCTATTATCACAAATTTAGAATCTCTTCCAATTCAATTAAGACTTATTCACAATAATTACAATATGATTTCTATAGCCTCACCAAAACCCCTTGTGTGTCTCAATCAATAATGATATATTTCATATTTCCAATAGTTTCTTATTTCAAAAAATGTTACTATTTTTTTCCATACAAAAGGATTAGTTTAAACACTCAATTACTTCATCACCAATCACAATAGTATAAAGATTCAATCCTCCAAACATTTATCTTATGCATTTCAAAACAAATAATATACCAATGTCTAAATGTTATCTTCATTTCTATTCCTTATGTATGTGCATCACAACATATTATTATTTCAAATTATTTTTACAAAAACTATTAAATTAATCTAAATGGTTAAATATCTAATTAAATTATCGTTCTCTCTCTTTGTATAACAAAGAATGAAATGACTTCAATATTTAATTTATTTTTTTATCATACATTCTAATTTATGTTGTGTGATGATGTGTAAATTCATGAAAAACCAAATTACACAAACATCCAATGAAGCATTACATGAAAGAGTAAAATCATAAAACGAAAAAATTCAAAATACTCCCTCGGATCGCGTCATTTCTCTCTATTCTAAGAGGGCCTCACTTGTGTAGTTGATGATTCTCATATGCATGAGGTTTGCAACATGACAACTCAAGAAGTGAGAATATGATAATGCAATTTTATGATCTATGATGAAGTAAACAATACAATTTTATGCAAATCTAAATTATGTTGAAAACTATCATGAAAGGAATTATGCTAGATACTAACAAAGCTATGATGCAAATCTAATTATATTTCTAAAGATGATTGATGATGTTGCAAAATGCTAAGAATGTCAAAGATACCAGGGGGGCTCTCATGACTGAAATGAGGACCATTTATAGATATTTCAAGGCCAAGGTTGAGGTTGCACAAATCAATGATCAAGATTCAATCTGGAGATATTGACAGTTCAGAATGAAGAGGTTTGAGAAGAGGTTGAAGGAAAGGACACATGTCAATGTTGAAGACACAAGTGTCAAGGGATTTTCACCAAATACTCACAAAGAGGCAAGTGGTAAGGATAGAAGGGACAAGTGGCAAAGGTGCCATGTGTTCTCAAGAGAGGTTGCACAATCCATAGAAAGTTAGGATAAGATGGATAGATAGGATAGAATTGGTTAACCCATGGTTAAGCTAAGGGTTAGGTTAGAAGAAGGTTATGTTAGGAGGTGGTTAGGAGTTAGGACACGTGTCCAATTTGAATTAAATGTTCAAATCTAATGGGGAGAGAATAATTAAATTAATTAATTAATTAAATTCATTTATTTAATTAGGAAATTTGAAGAAATTAATTATGATGGGGTGAATTATGAAAATGAACTATATAAACGAATTATTATTATTTATTTATATAGTAGAATAATAAAGACTTTAATTAATTAAATAACCTTGTATTTAATTAATTATCTCAGATCAAATTTTAGTGTATACGATTTAATATTGTAAATCATAGAGAACAATTTATGACTTCAATATTTAATTTTTTTTTTTATCATGCATTCTAATTAATGAGTGTATATGATTTAATATTGTAAATCATAGAGAACAAAATGACTTCAATATTTAATTAATTTTTTTATCATGCATTCTAATTTATGTAGTATTAGAATTTTTAAGATATATTAAAATTCAAAGAGAAATTTATCCCGTTTGTAATTTCAAACAAAAAAAAAATAGATAATAAATAATAATTAATTTTTTAATTAAATGACAAAAAATAATATTTTTAAATAAAAAATTCATTTAAATTAAACATGCAATTATGATCTTTTCTTTGTATCCATGAAAAATATTTGGAAATGCATGTCCATAGGACAATAGAAATTATCAAGAAAAGCCCAAGCATCCTATAAAGATATAAACATTAGAAACATTTTAAGTGGCACACATTATTTGTCAAAAATATTATATGGGAATCTCTAGATGCACTTCGAGTTCTATCGAATGCACTTTCATCTCTTAGAATGAATCTATACCTCAAATAATTTGAATTTTGAACCGCTTTAGTGAACTTAAACATTAATGAAATCTCAACATCCCTTGAGAAGAACAAGGTGAAAGAACTAACATGGAGACCAAATGGAAAATTCAGTAGTCTTTTATGAAAACAAAAGAAGAAATTTTTTTTGAAACTAATTTGCAACACTTAGCTCCATATTGTCTATACTTTCCACTAGCTAGTTGTATAAGTGGCGAGCTAAATAAATATAATTTCTATCATGCATTTTCAAAAAATAAATTTAATAAAGAAATATAGGTAAATGGACATATTTATGTTTATCAATTTTATTTTAAAATTTGTAGAGACAATTAAGTGCATGGAAGTGAAGGGCTATGAGGGGC
This sequence comes from Cryptomeria japonica, assembly GCF_030272615.1. Lineage (NCBI taxonomy): Eukaryota > Viridiplantae > Streptophyta > Pinopsida > Cupressales > Cupressaceae > Cryptomeria > Cryptomeria japonica. The sequence goes on from NC_081405.1 coordinate 286,737,176, forward strand.
GTCAAATGTGGCTAGTTTTTTGTTGAGATCAATGAAAGTTGAACTTGAATGAGTAATTTGACATACGTATGCTAAAAAAGTGATGATGTGATAAAAAAATAGAACACTGGTATTTAGAATCTAGTTTTTAAACTATTGTTTTTAAATGGTGGAGAATGGGAGGCTCAAGTTTCAAGAGCACACAAAGTGTCCTTGGTTTTTGTCCAAAAATATGGTAGTGTCATATGTGTCCTCACATTTTTGAGTTCTACTAATTATTTCATAAATTTATTCAATAGAAAGTCAGTTAAGATTGATTGTTACTACAAGCATTTTTTCTGAAAATTTTAAATGAAGATACTATTTTCAAATAATTTTCAAAGTGAACGCATCTTTAAAACATCAACTTAAGTTTCTTGACTTTTGAGAAAAATAATCAAAAAACAAAATTTTCTCAACACGTATAGATTGAAACATAGAATATGATAATATAAATTTTTCAAAATTTAGATGAGCGAATAAAAATTTATGTAAGAAAAAATGCATGTTTTTGACAAAAAATAAATTCTCTACCAAGACTAACTAACCTTGATATATTGAAATTTTAAAAAATTACATTGTTAGAAAGTTAACATAAAGTTTTATTTTATGATGATACTTTTTAGAAACTTTATTCTAAAATATGAATTTAATGAAAAGCATGCTTGATATTTGTTTGTTATTTGTACAATCTTTATAAAACATGTTTTGAACACTCAAATTGAATGCTCAATTCTTAAGATTGATAAATTCAAAAAAAATTCCCCATTTTAAAAAAGTATTTTCTTATAAATTATAAATAAAATAAATTAATCATATCCAAACACGTGAATAGAAAATAGAAAAAAAAAATCATGCTAGCCATTGCATGTTTTTAAAAGCTCTATACTTATGATGGTTGTAAAAAAATGTCTACTTCATTTTTATCGTGAAAATAATGAAAATTTGACATTTAACTTTAAAAAAACTACATGATAATGATTCATTTACCATTCAAGATCATTTATAAAATGCCATCTTGACTCTTTTTTTTTAATATTTTGTAGGTTACGTAGGGAACTCTAACTTAGCAGATACTGGTTCTACCCCATACGAAATGAATACATTAGCAGCGGCAACTGAGCCATTCAATGTCCGGGAACAATTAAACGTGAAAATTAGTTTTGAAAGGTTATCACTTTTTACAAGGATCGAGACAGGCAAGAAGTGGTAAGAATATTTTGTATCATGTCGTCAACATAACAAACGGACGAGCCTTTCTCGGCTCCTTCTCCGTTGTCCATTACTGCTTTTCTGGCAGCATCTCTCATGGCCGCAGCTCTTTCTCTCATCCCACCGCCTTTCTCTTCCCACATCAACATCTTCACCGTCCTCTCCACCTTCTCCTTCGTCAATTCTCCCTCACTTCCTCTGCAAATCTCCACACACACCCCGACCTCCTCTTCTAGAAGCTTCGAATTGAAATACTGCTCTGCCGCGATTGGCCATCCAATCATGGGAACGCCCTGGCTCAGACTCTCCAGTGTCGAATTCCATCCACAGTGGCTCAAAAATCCTCCGGTCGAAGGATGGGACAGAATCTCACGCTGGGGCGCCCATTTCTTAATAACTAGTCCCTGATTTTTGACCTTCATTCGCTCTTCAAACCCATCCGGAAGAAACTCTGACGAAAACTCCTTAGTCGACGGTACGCCAATCGGCGGCCTCACTACCCATATGAAAGGCTGCCCACTTGATTCCATACCCAATGCCAATTCTTTCATATTCGACGCAGAGATCGTGTTCTGTGAGCCGAAAGAAACATAGAGCACACTGGAAACAATCTGAGAATCGAGCCAGCGCAAGCAGGAAATTGCATCGCTGGCTCCATTTGCTTCCTTACCTTGCAATAACTGGTCACGGACGGCGTGAGATTGAGTGGAAGAAATAAATTCTGGAGGGAGGAGAGGGCCAACCGCCCAGACAGGCCTGCCTGTGGATTTTCTGAGGTGTTCCAAATAGCGGTGCTCAATCTGTTCGAAGGAATTGCATATAAATCCCCAGCTGCGCATATTGGGAGATATATGGCGAGCCTGAAACAAGCTCCAGGGATCCGTTCCAGTCGCCATTTTTATGTTAGTGGGGAGCTGAGATCGATGCAAAGAAATATGAGGCAAATCTGGGAGAATAAACTCTTCTGAGTCGGTCTTGGTATGGGGCAAATGATTCCACATAGAGTAATAGAGCAAGGTGCCATAAACGCCACAGGTGAGAAAGAAGATTCTGGGTATTCCAAACAGGTCGGCGACGTCTTGGGTCCAGCCCAGGAACATGTCGCTGATGATACAAAGCGGAGTGCGCCCATCTTCTGAGCAGATCCTGCGGATCAGATTCTCGAAGTGGGGTTGCAAATACTCTGCGGCTTCCATGAGAGTAAGGACCTGTGAGTAAGGCAGCGAGTCAGTGTTCTCTGTATGCGGTGGTAAGCCATGATCGGCACTGGAGAAAGGGAGCTCCGCTAGGCGTATGTCAAGAGCGGAGTCATTTTGGTGGGCAGATTGAATGGTGGGTGTTAAGGCCTGAACGTTGAGAGGAGTGCTTACGATGGTGATGGTGAATCCTGTTCGAGCGGCAAGGAGGTTAGAAAGCTGGATGAAGGGAATGATATGGCCCTGCGCCATGAATGGAAACATCACCACATGATGCTTCTGCCTGTCCTCGCCGGATGGATTTCTGCAATCCGCAGAAGGGGCCATTATAGATAGGATTGCAGTGAGCAGGTGGAAAGGGCTCTGATTGGCAAATCCTAATTGGAGCTTGTTATCACAACTTGAAGTTTTGACAGTCACAGAATCAAACGGCAATGGTATCGTGTCGCATTCTCCGAACTATCTCGTGGACAGTAATGTGGTCCTTGTTTGGCTGAGGATAAATATTTTATGGTATGGAATGCATAGATTAAGAGTTTCGAAGAGGATTCAGATTTTTTGAGAAGAGTAATTTTAATTTCACGGTACTCCCTGAATGATGTACCCAATGACGTAAGGAAGCATGCTCGTACAGTAAAACTGCATGCAATATTTCCATTGAACACATAAATAAAGAGATAAATTGTGGGCAATGCGACAAAAACATCATTTTTGAAAAGGCTGATTGGTAACAAACTGGGTATAAAAAGATGTATTCCAACAGTTTCTATGAAAGAATGAATATGACATTTTTATGAAAGGGTATATTAGAAAATAAAAGTATATATGCTTTCAAAAAATATATGGTTGTATATAGGATTATATTTTTATAACTAGTACATATATATTTTATAAATAAAATTCATCTAGAAGACTTTGGAGATATCAAATTTAAAAAAACCTTTAACATTAGTATATATTAATTAATTCTATATCAGTAATAAACTTCAAATTTAATATTAAATTTTTTTCAAATGTCATAATATTAGAGATTATGAAAATTGATTGCATGTCTTGTCATTTTTATTTTTATTAAAAAATAGTAATAATTTTATTTAATTTAAATACAATATATGGAAAATTATATATGTTTATATTAAAGCTTCCATTCTAAATGTTGGTTTCTATGTTGAAGAGATACTTTAAAGTAGAATCCAAATCTAGGTTCAATATAGTATCTTGCATCTAACATTAGCAATTAAATAGAAACTTGTCTTGTAAACATCCTAGTTTTAAAGAATTTGGTGGAAATACAAACTTGTCTTTTAAATGGTAGTTTGGAAGAATTTCATGAAATAGAAACTTAAATTTTGAATAACAAATTTAAAAAATGAGAAAGTTGCAAAGCTTTTTAGGCCGCTTCTTCTTTGCCTCTCCATTTTCTGCTAAGTGAAATACAAACATCATGGATACTATACTCAAGCTCTCAAGCTCTAAAAGACAAATGACCATCTTTGGGGAAATAACGACAGCTCGGTTGAAAGGCCTTATGAAATACCCTCACGACCTAGTTATTAACGAGGTTACTCAAATTTTAGGGGAAGATTTTATCAACAATGAGAATAGGACCAAAGCAAATTCTGATATTTCCTCTATGTTCCTAGCTGTAATACTCCATTTCGAGCCTAATAGGGATTTCATTAGGGAATTATGTTTAAAGGTTTTTAAGCATAGCATTTTGATAGAGCTTGACCGGGTAATGGTTAATGTTACTTCTGATCTTTTGTCCCCCAAGCCAACGAATTATGATATCTTAATGTGGAACAACCATCAGGTTCCTCGGTTCCCTATACTAATTCATGACAATCCTGTGAAGTTTGCCAACAAACGACCCATCATCCAGAGGAATGTCAACTTCCTCATGTGGTGGTTCAATGTGAAAACACCTCCCTACAACCACTGGTTGGTAATATACCTTCAGGACAAAGGGCTCAACATGGACATGATAGTTGAGATGGAGAATCTGAAATCCTTTGATTTGCCAAAGGGTTCACCATCGAACCAAGTAGGGGCTCGAGGGAAAGGTCTTGCCTTTTGAGTAAGATGTTGTTGGCGACAATCTGTTTAATCTAAGCCAAGCTAATCTATTTGAAAGACTGATACTTTATTGTTTTTAGATAGGAGATAACTTTCTTTCTTGAAGCTATATGTTTACATTAATCAAACGTTCAAGATGACTACTACTATATGCAGACGCTTAAGATAACTCCTATGATATGAAATACTTTTTAAGTGGTTTTCACATATTTATATCATCAACTTTAGGACATAGAAAGGATGCAATTTTATGCTATAGGTTTATTAATAAAGTATCTATCTCAACACAAGTATACACACATAGATGTAAGTATGTTCATAGAATGCAAAGCAGAAATATTAACACATTTACACTCATGTGGTTATAGGTATGATGTTGTAGATACTTCTGTTAATATTTCACCTTCATGCATCTAGGATCATGTGGATGGGGTACATTGGGTTCCTTCCCCTCATTTTTCTCTCCCGAGTGACTAACCTTTAACCCCATCGATTTTCTGACCATGGCTGTAATGGCCCTAGTTCGTTTTATAATTTTATTTTTTGTAGAATGCAGTTTTGCAGGACAACCTTATTCTGGGAACTTCAAGGGCACCGGTCCTTGAGTCTTAGTTGGAGCTGATGCAGGAGGCTTCCTTTCTTCCATGATATTATGTGGTTATATGGGTATTCTAACTCTGAGTGTGTAGGGAAGCATTGACCTGTTTTTTAAAGAATTCAGAACCCAGCTCGCTTATCCCTACCTGGGTTAGCATTCGACTAAATCCTTGGTCTCCCCGCTCATTCCTTACCATCTGAAGGATTTACCTACAATTCAATCCCATGATGTAGAAGTCAGGTTTAAAGTGTCGACATCAAGATGTATTGGTCAAATTATTATTGTTATCCCTTAAGAAGTCAAATTTTTGGCTACTAGGGACATATAAATTATTCCAAGAATTTTCCTTAGGCAAGACGGGAGGTTTTCTTCATTCAGCTCTTTCCTACCGATGCCCACACTAAACCAAATTTGAACAATATTGTAATTATTTTTTTCAAAATTAATAAATTTTATGGCCTCGGCTCATTATCGATCAAAAAAACAAAACTATTCATTCTTATATGTTTCCAATGATACCTAATTTTAAAAATTCTATAAAATATGTTTTTTTTAAATTTTTTTTAAAAAGTTACTAAAGTAAAATTAATCTATATAAAATAAAAGATAAATATGAAGTATAAATTTTTAATAATGTCACCTCTCTTAATAATAAGAAAATCTTAAATTCTTATTATAAAAAAGCTTGGTTTTGTTATTTTTTGTTTTGCTATTTTTATCATCACATGAATGGTCTAAGAGGACCATGAAATTGGGTTGCATTTTCCTCTCAAGCTCTAGTTTATTCTCAAGCTGGTCATAAAGACAAATTTAAGGGCAATACATTTGATGTAGGTGGTTTGTTTTACTGATCTACTTTGGACACTAATTTAAATATTCCCTAAAAGTATCTAAATTAAAAAATGGAATTGGCATGGATATTGGCTTATGCACAATCACTAGTATATGGTTCACCGCCAGTTGATGATGACTTCTTATCATCTGGAGATCATTTGGTTATGTCGAAGACATGGATTGGATGTTTGGATTTGGTGTTTTACTTATTGGACTAATCAGGTTCACATATTTGCCTTTATCGACAGATAGGTCTAGGTTATGGACCGATACATGATATCATATTCTAGATCAACACGACACATTTTGGAAATGGTTTATTGATTGGATAATGTGTAAATGTATTGAGCTAACATATTGTATCGCATCAAGACTTATTGGTAATTGACTTAAATTTAATATCTTTAGTGAGCCGACCTTATCATTTGGTCTTAGGGTTTTGTATAAATAATTATAAGATATTATTGAAGATCATATTATGAGTGTGTGCAAATATTGAAGATCATTGAAGAGCAAAAATAAGAAGATCCTTGTGTGAATCACGCAGATATTATATGAAGGTTGAAGGAAAGGTTATGAAGGTGTTTGGCACTCATGGTTAGAGCTTAAATCGGTACTGAATCTAGCATTGCAGATGCTATATTGAAGCAATACATTATTTATTGGATTTGACCATCCAATTGTAGTAAGTGTGACTCCTATTTTGTGATTGATCAGTGAGCTCTAGGCAGTTGGCCTTTCTGCATGTGCATACCCCATTATTGTATTCACTTACTATCTGCAGTAGTATCATCTAATTGTGGGTAAGGTTTCCCAACATAGTTTTTCCCCTTACCAAGTTTCCACATCAAAATATCCATGTCATGTGTTGTGGATGTTGTTTCTCTTTCTGTTTCATGCATTAAGTTATACCGGTATTTATATAACTATTAATCTGTTTTATCAGCACTAAGTTTCAAGTTGGAATAATTAGTTTTGGGTTGTAATTTATTGATAATTGATTCACCCCCCCCCTCTTAGTTGTCCTTCTTGGTTCCTAACAGACTCTAGAGCATGATAGTTGTCACTAGCCCTATTGATGGGGCAATCCCATGTTTGATTTTGGTCCCTTGATTTTGGTGGATGCAGGTTTGGAGGTGGCATGAGACAATGTGTTGGTTGCTCATTGGTACTGCAGTGGTCTTGTGGCAAGCTGCATGGTGGATGGGACAACATCCAGAGGTCTCACGTAGTTGTAGGCCATGAAGCAGAGGAGGTAAAAGGTGATGTAGCCAAAGGCGATGGGTATCAATGGAGATGACAGAGGTGGATGGAGTGATTAGGTGTGATTGGTGATGTGGAGGGACATGGAGCAAATGATGGTTTAGAGAGATAAGGAGTGGGAGGAAGGTTAAGAAGTGGATGTGGTGAGGAAGGAGAAAAATGTAGATGGGGTAATGGGGAGAGGAGACAAGGTGACAGAGGATAATAAAGTATGACAGGAGGTCTTAATACCTCGATGTGATCTTGGGGATGGGGTTCCTCATTGTGGTCCACTGGCTCAAAGTTCCAGTCAAAAGCAGTTACCGATCAAAAAAAATAAAAATAAAATTAAGGCATGAAAAAACACAAAAAACACTTTTTGTAAGAATGGTGTGGAAACCCTTTTCTTGTTGCATGCAAAACAAAGGTGAAATTTGTGCTCCTATTAGAAAAAAAAATAGTTTTAAGCTACTTAGACACATAATTTTTAATATTGTAAAAAGAAACCAAAATATAAAGACAAAAATCCCTAGGAGAGAATATGTCAGGGATTCCTTGACTAGTCATTTCATTTGCTATCATTTGAACCGCTTACAAACTCTAGTTGCACCTACCTTGATAAATATTCATGCAAATTATTTTATATTGATATTATTGCATAATATACACAAAAGAGATCTATTGAAATTTTTTTATAACTTCAAATAGAAATTTAAAGAATGATTAATAGAGGAATAAAGGAGGAACAATGCTAAGAACAAAGGTTTTGTTGAAAGAAAGCAAAATTTGAAGATCCTAGATCTATTATCCACACAAATTGTTTTTGATTAATGAAAAAGTAGGTTTTGAAGGGGCCCTGAAGCCCTATACAAGAAAGATTAAAATAGAAAAGCCACAAGAAATAGAGAGAAACAGAACAAAAGGAAAAAACTAGTGGAAAACCGAGAAAAACCCACAAAAGCCCCTAAAAGCCAGTAGGTCATCCAGGAATCAAATCTTATCCAGGGCTTTAGCCAGGGTGCTGCTAATTTTGTGCAACTCTTTGATGTTGTCTTTGAGGTTGGGAGGGTCCTTGGCCACAACAGCCATAACTTTCTTGATACTAGCCCTAGTTCTCTTAGTAGTTCCGCCCACCGGGGTAGCATCACCACCACTTCCAGTCTGGATGGTCTCCTCCTCCAAGTCAAGGTCCACAACTGATTTAGGAGTATGGTCAAAGACCTTGGCAATGTCTTCCAGGTTTTTGGTGACAGTAGAGAGGATACTTGGGATAATTCCCATCAAATTTTTCATCGCTTCTTTTCCCTCTTCTAGCGATTTTACCTTATTCTCCATTTCTTGCTTCCAGTTAGTATGCTCTCTATTTTCATCCTCCCTCTTTTTATCTGAATTTATCCCTTGCTTCTCCAAGTTTTTCAGGGCTTCGTAAGTCCATCTGTCAAAATTCATTCTGGCCTCCGAGAGCTTCTTGAGATTATCTAGGATAAGCCCCTCTCCAACACTATCCTTAGCCTTGCTATCCCCTTCCTCAGCCAGGTTCTTCTTGGAGCATTTGTTTGTTTCCTTCTTAGAATTAACTTCGATTTCCTCATCATCCTTGGGAGCCATCTCCTCCATTAGATGCCTATTGTCCTTACCAAAGTGATCACTTGGAATAGGGCTATCTTGACCAGGCTTGAAATCTCCACTTCTTCCTCGTTGCCCAGTTCCTCTTCCTTCTAGTTGTCTTCTCCGTTAGAGTCGTCTGTCTCCATACCACTACTTTTCTTGACAATGTCCTCAGTTTCCAACCCGAGGGAGCTCTTCCTTTTCTTGCTAGATGACGCCTTCTCCTTGCTAGTATCTCTCTCTTCCATCCTCCTTTTACTAGGGGAGGTGGAAATCCACTTATTTTCCTACAGAGTGAGGGTTTTGCAATGCTCATAGATGAGCAACAGGAGCCCGCAGTGGAGAATCGGGTTGGAAGGGTTCGTCATGTGCTTGTTCAGGGACTTGGAGAGGGATCGAAAAAGGTAGTAGGGCAAAGACACTTTTTTGTCGTGTCTAAAATGGTTCAAGAGCACGAAGTGGTAAGTGTGGGCCCTAGAGAAATGACCTTCAACCGTAATATACTCCATGATTGCATTTAGGACCCAGTCCCACAACTTCTTGATGTTTGTAGTATCGTAGTAGCCCCTGGTAGCCTTGCTGATTTTGGCCTGCTCTTTCTCTTTTCGTAGGAACAGGGTAACTGTATTGTAGGAGACCTTGAGGTCTCAGGAAGAAGTTGAGCCCAGAGTGGGGCATACCAGTTACAGTAGAAATAAGCCCAACATCCAACTTAAATTTAACTCTGTAAAGTTTAAAAGAGCCATTAGACCAGTTTTCAAAAATCTTGGAAACAGCTAGGTTGACCCTACCTTTGTCATAGTCCTTAAGCTTTTCCATGAAGATGGTGAGATGGCCCTTCTCCAGCTTTTCCCAGACTTTAGGCATTGCTTTCCAGGTCGACGTGTTGTCAGGTTCTTCGCATCTTAGATCTCCTCCAATTTTCAGATGCAGGATGTCGACTTTGTTTCTCTGCAAATTTAGAACATTTTTCCCTTTGCAACTCAAATTATCACCCTGAGTAACCCACAAAGCGTGCGGCAATTTTTTGGAAATAGTAGGAGATCTGCCGCAGTGCCAGGTAATGATGGCCTTTCCAGCGAGGCACGAGTGGTGCTTTTTACTTGTCATGATTTAATTGGCCTTCTCTCCTCGTATAACGGTCCTTTCTGAGAATCTCTTTAATGTTTAAATTGAGATCATCCTCATGCCAAATCATTTGAATGTCAAAATTAACTCCATCATTCGCTAAACAGTCAGCAACATTATTTTTCTCTCTGTAGGCATGTCGTATAATAATTTCTTTGAAACTAGCAATAATCTCTCTAGCTTTCATGATGATATTCTCAATGGACCAAGAAGGCTCTGATTCCCCCTTTAAGCACTTAATAATATTAAGTGAATCCCCCTCAAGCCATATTTTATCATAATTGAGATTTTTGGCTATAATTAAAGTATGCAAGGTGGCGGAGGCTTGAGCAAAATGGCTAGTTTGATTCCCCAGAGGACCAGCCACCGCCTTAAGGCAACTTCCAGCAAAATTCCTGATTATGCCCCCATATCTAGCTTTACCGGGATTTCCTTTAGAAGCCCCATCGAAGTTGGCCTTAATCCATCCCTACGGGGGGAAACACTAGACAAGGCCTTCTCTGCCTTTCTCCTTACTAGTAGTGGTGGTGGAAAGGTTCCATCTATCTTTGAAATCCTCTTTAGCAGCAATACCCTGATCAGTGCCATAGAGGCATTAAAAAATACTCCTATAGATTTTGTCTGCAACCAGTTTAGGAATAGCCCTTTTATCTTTGAAAATCCTATTGTTTCGCTCTTTCCAAATATTCTAGATAACAATTGGTAGAGTAAGTCTCCAGATCTCCACAATTTTAGGATTAGAGTTAGGACAATGTCATTGAAACCAAGTGTCACTAAGAGAATCAGGAAGACCCAGCTCAGATTCCACCTGGTCAGGATGATTTTCCATATGTCATGGCTAAATGAGCATTGATTGAGAATATGGCAAGCTGTCTCTTCTTCCCTACAACAAAGAGAACACATGTTAGGAAAAATGATGCCTCTTTTATGAAGATTATCCAGGGTTAACATCTTATTTTGGATAAAAATCCAAAAGAAGATGTTGATTTTGGGAACTAAATTCTTATTCCAGACTTTAGCCCAGATTGGAGTGGCTTCCTCTATGACATTATGAATAGCTACAGCAGAGGAAATAGAGTATTTCCCATCCAGAGCTTTCCCCCATATTAGAATGTCATCTTTGTTGTCTCTAGGGATTTTAGCAGAAAGAGCAATCTGAAGGAACTTGAGATCCGAGCTTTGCTAGCTAAAGTCAATCCAGTCCCCATTTTTCTAGTAATCTCTAACCATTTCACCATACCTGCATTTGAAGTTGTCTTTCCAATCTTTGATGATAGGGATATCCTCCAGAGGTTTATCCAGGATCCATCTATCTTCCCAAAATCTAATTTTCCTCCCATCCCCAAGGTTCCAGGTTCTGCTAGCAGCTGCCCAACCTTTAGTAGATTGCACTGCATTCCAAATGGTAGATCCATCAACAAAGAAAGAATTGTCAAAGAATTCTTCCTCAGAAGGTTGCATATAGAGGTATTTGTTTTTCCAAATAGAGTTCCATTATCTTTCCTCCCCTTTGAATCTCCAAATTTGTTTGGCTAATAAAGCTTTATTCATGGAGCTAATGCTCCTTAAGCCCAGCCCATCTAAGGCCTTAGGGGTACAAATGTTATTCCAGGCTATAAGGGGGATTCTATTTTTAGCTTCCACTCCTGACCAAAGGAACTTTTTTTGGATTCTTTCAATAGCTTTTGCAAACTTTGAGGGGATTTTGAACAAGCTAAGAGCATACACAAGAAGATTTTGGAGAGTGGCTTTGAGCAGAGTGACTTTACCAGCTTGACTAAGAACAACCCCTTTCCAGCCAACGAGTTTCAGGTTGAGTGTGTCAATTAACTTATTCTAGAAGGAATCCTCAGGCTTGAGATAGAGAGGAAGCCCAAATAGGTAGAAGGAAACTCAGATATGTTACAACCAAGAATCCTGCCAATCCTAATTTGCCTTTGGGCCAGGGTGTTAATGAAAAACAAAGAGCTTTTATCCCAGTTGATTTTTTGACTAGAGGTCGATTCATAGGTATTCAGAATGATTTTCATGTTTTTGGCTTCCAAGATGGTGGCTTCCCCCATGGTGATAGAATCATCAACAAATTGTTCATGAGAGAAAATGGCGTTGGAAGAAGAGGGTTTCAGACCCTTAAGATTTCCTTCTTCCACATTTTTAAGGATGAATCTACCTAGGCATTCAACAAGAATAGTAAACAGGATGGGGGAGATGGGGTCTCCCTGTCTGAGACCTCTGGAGCTTTTGAAGAAATTAGATGGGGAGCCATTGACAATAACAGCAGAGGAGGAAGTTCCCATGAGTTGAGAACAGAGTTGGATAACTTTGTCACCAAAACCAAATGATTCCATAATCTTGAGGAGAAACTGCCAGTTCACTCTATCAAAAGCTTTAGCCATGTCTAACTTAAGGAAGAATCCCTGTTTACTCGCTACTTTCAGGGAGTGGATATTTTCATGAACAGAGATAATGGAGTCCAAAGTCTGTCTTCTGGGGACAAAGCCATTCTGTTGGACAGAGATAATCCTTGGGAGAACATCAAGCAACCTGGAAGTCAAAACCTTGGAAAGGATCTTGTAGACAGTTGCACAAGCTGATGGGTCTAAAATTGTTGAGAGAATCAGCTCCGGGTATCTTCGTGATAAGGACAATGAAAGTGGCATTTAGTTCCTTAAGAAGTCTTCTGGAGCCAAAGAATTCCTTAACACCATTGCATATGTCTGCCTCCACAATATGCCAAAATTTTTGGAAGAAAAACATGGGAAAGTCGTCCAGGCCAGGGGATTTATCACCCTGAAAGGAAAACACCACCTTTCTGATTTCAGGATTAGTGGGAATACAGGATAAGAGGCGATTGTCAGCTTCCGATAGGATAGAAGGAATGGCTTGTAAAAGAGTGTTTTGCTTACTGTGGTCCAGGTTGTCCACTTCACCTAGAAAGGTACTGAAATGCTCTAGAGCTTCCTTCCTGATGTCGCAATCCTTTGTTAGGAAACCTTTATTGCAAGTAAGTCTAGATATTCTATTGGCTGCCTTGTGCTTAAGGGCGATTAAGTGAAAGAAGCGAGTGTTTTTATTGCCTTCTTTCAGGAACAGAGCTCTAGATCTTTGTCTCCAGAAAGTCTCTTCATTAGAAATGATGGAGTGGTATTTAGATAACAGATCATTTTCAGCCGTCCTAAGTTCTTTGATCAACCCCACCTCTTGGATTCTATCCTGAACAAGTTTTAGTTCAGCTTTAACTTGAGTTTTGTTCTTGAATATGTCCTCAAAGATCTCCTTGTTCCAGGTTTTAATTTTGGCTTTTATGATGTTGAGCTTTTTAGCAATTCTGAAAAGAGCCTTACCCTCCACTTTAGAGTTCCACCATTCAGTAATGCAAGCTTCTAGAGAAGGATGGGAGAGCCAAGCTTTTTCAAATCTGAAAGGGAAGTTTCTCTTAGTCGAAAAAGAGTTGGCAGAAAATGAGATAGGGAAATGGTCTAAACCGATTTTGATAACAGAACCAAGGGAATAGCTATACTTAGAAAGCCAGTCAAGAGAAATTAAAGATCTGTCAAGCCTGACTTGAATCAAATCAGCTCTGGTTCTTCTATTGGTCCAGGTGTAATTGATGCCCTAGAGATCAACATCAATGAGAGCTTGGTCATTAATGAAATCCATAAGGTCTTGTTTTCCATCAAGATGTAAGGGGATTCCTCGCATCTTATCTTCGTCTCTGAGTGGGGTATTGAAGTCTCCCATGATAATCCATCTTTGATTAGCAAACTGGAGTCTATCAGTCGCAAGGCTTTTCTAGAATTTAGCTCTCCCGGATTTACAGTTAGGAGCGTAGACATTAGATAACACCCAAACAAAGTTGTCCTTAATATGCTTGAGCAAAACTGAGTTCCTATTAAAGGCTGAGATGATTTCCTTTCCTATTATAGTATTTTTGTTCCAAAAGATCGTAGTTCCTCCAGAGGCACCCTCCGAGTTAGTTCCTATGACTTCATTTTCTTTGAAAATTCTGATCCTTTCAACGTTTTCTTTAGACATCTTGGTTTCCTAAACAAGGACCACATCTGGTTTATGATCTCTGATGACGTTTCGTAACACATCCTGCTTATGGGGGGCATTTAGCCCTCTGATATTCCAGGATATAATCTTCATATTTTAACTGGGGATAGGGCTGACTCGATGGAACACTGTGTTCCATCAACACGGTTCTTCCAGCTTTCCTACTCCCTTTGATGTTTTAGGGATGGCCTTCCCTACTTTTTATTTTGGCTTCCAACATCTGCCTTTTTCTTAATCTTGCTTCTAGTTGAGATTCCTTCCTTGAGTTCTTCCTTGTTCAATTTTCCTTCTCTCGACCTAGGAATCCAGAGGGTTTCATCCAGCATAAGCACACTTTGGGAAGGGGTTTTACAGAGGAGAGGCTTTGGGCTTCCATTAGTTAAGACCAATAAGGGCTTAGAACCAGAAGGGTCTTGGACTTCATTAAAGTCATTATAGTTTGTGTTGGCCGATTTAGAGAGTGAAGAGGCTGGAAATGGTTCTTCCTTCTCCTGGCTAGCTGATCCATCCTTCTGGTCTGGAATGGATTCACACAAATTGTTGATAGACAATGCAGTCAATACTTAATTGAGATTGAAGATTAACTTTTCTTATCATTATGAAGTCATTCTCTGTATAAATATTGTGACTTGTGTAGATTATCCTTCTCCATTCTATCTTGTGCCCCTTTCTTCATGCTTTCTCTTGTTTTGTAGGCCTAAGATAAATTCATCAACCATATAAATCACCCAATGGAGTCACATATGAAGCAATAGGTTTGACATGAGTAAAACATATATATGCACAAATTTGATCATTCAAGATTTCATATTTTTCTTTTGTTTGCAAACTTAGCTCACAAAATAAAAATAGATGCAAATAGGAAAATAGTGTGTGGTTCTTATACCTAGTTTGAAATTCTTGTTCTCTCTACAATTGCCAAACCTGTTTAAATTAGTCCTATCTATTGTCAAATGTACAATAGCTTTCCTGAGATAGCGAATCCAAGAAAAAATTGGAATGATATTGGATGCCTACTAAACTTTTCTTTAATTTTAAGATACAAATGAAATAAAATATAATAGAAAAACCTAGAATAACTTCCTCAATTATCTTCTTTTTTCCCTCAAGCTATTGCTTCATAAAAGGGATAGTGGGTTATCCTACCCTCCACTAGTGAGGTTGCCTATGCCAATGAGAGATTTGGTACAAGGCATGCAAACTATTTTTTCATCTGTATGGGCATCCATCAAAGCTTAGTGTTAGGGATGTGAGCTATTTCACAAAATACCTTTAAAAAAATTTGGTCTCATGGAATGCAATGATTCTCTTATATATGCCAAAATGTTCAACAAAATGTAGAGGTAGCTATTTGTGAATCTTTCACTATTCATAATTACAAGTCCTGACCAATCTACATGATAGCATTAAAGCATGATTTTGTAGGACTGGTCATTGAATATGTGCATTGAAACAAACTTTAAGTTATCAAATCGTATAATTTTTAAACCAAGCAAGTGACAAGTATTCTATTTTACTTAGAGTAATAAAAAAACTCTACAAAACTTAAATGTGTCATATTTCTATGCATTTACATTTCATTTGTACATCAAATTTATTAAAAAATGGTTTTTTATTTACATAGACTTGGTTTTTATTGTAGATGCCTCTTGACGTAAAAATATTTATGATATATGATTCTTAATATACATTTTAAAAATATTTTTATATATGCTAGTAGTGTTTTGTTTTTTATGTACATGATCATGACGATGGTATGTGTCTTGTTATCAATATAGGACACTTCTTGACACAATGATATAAGTGAAGAAAAATAATATTTTCCAACAAACATGTTAGGATAGTTGAATAAGTGCACATATAAGTGTAAATTAATTTAGATTATTTACTTTCAAAAGTAGGAATGATATATTGAATATTCAATTCAATGATTTTTTTTTTAAATGTAAATTTTTTTTTTTCTTTACTTGAAAATTGATGCAAATGAATAATTTTTATAAAAAATTAAATCTTGCTCTAAAATGGTAAAACGAGTGATTTGGATATACCCTCTTTCTTCTATTCTCAATAGAATTATTACAATTTCTTGTGTCAATTTTGTGGATCCAATTTAAGCAATTTGATATTTTTTCTCATGTTCATGATCTCTTTGAAGTATGCTTCTTCCTAATTTTTATGTATTGGAAGTATTTAGAAATATATTTTCTTTCCAAAGGGGTATAAGGAAAGGGGGTGTTTGATCACTAGGTTTATTTTTTCTTACATAAACCCCCTAAAAATGGCTAGCTTTATGACTATGATAAAGATTAAATTTTCCAAAAAATGTATCTTATTCATTTCAAAATATATAATATACCAAATACTTAAATGCTATATTTTTTATTTTTTTATTTTTAAATAATTGCATTAATGTAAATGGTAAAATATATAATTAAAATATCTTTCTTTATGTTTGTCTATGCATATTTTATATTTTCTAGTGGAATAAAATATAAACCCAAAAGATTTTATACACCACAAACTCCCGATTTTTCATTTCCTAATATAAAGCACAAAATACTATCACAATCTCATAATTTGAAGAAAACAAAATTACTAGTTTATTTTTTAGCATGCATTCTAATTTATATTGTATTATAAGTTTTATGATATATTAAAATTCACATAGAAATTTAACTAGTCTATAATTTAGAAAAAAAAAAACTAAAAGAAACAAAAATACATAAAAGAAAAAAAAGGAAAAATAATGTTTTAATTAAACATACAATTATGATGTTTTTTTAATCTTTGAAAAATTGTTGGAAGTGCATTTTCATAGGAAATGGATATAATTCTCAAGAAAAGACCAAGCATCCCTTAAAAATATAAAACATTAGAATTATTTAAAGTGACACAATTTTTAAAGTAAAAACTACTATATGGGATGGTTTTCATGCACTCCAAATCCTATTAAATGCCTCTTTAAAATTAATCTATATCTTGGATAATTAGAATGTCGAACCACTTTAGTGAACAAAAACATAGTTGGTAAATAGATTTTTCACTAAAAATTCACCCTCAAAACTAATCCTGTTTGCTTGTAGAACAATGACAATCATGCCAATGGTAGGAGAGATTGTCGTGAAACCACAATCTTCCTCTACGTTTAAGAGTGGCATCCCCCTTGTATGATGTGGGTATTTATAGTTTTTGAGTACTTGTAACCCAAAAGTACAAAAAGGAGGAAGGACTAAAACTAAGGAAAATGGATAACAAAAACCCGAATGATAAACATAAAAATACCTACTGAGATTTCACAATGGATGTTTGATTACAAGGGGATTTAAGCACAAAATAAGTTTTGATTTGCAATACTGATGAAAGAAGAAAAACATATTTCGACATATGAAGAAACAAGTATTACCTAAGCACATTCAAACCAAGATACTAGGGTATGATTCCATCAACACATAACAGGGTTACTAATTTAACATACAAGAAATTAGTAATAGCAAATCATGAATACAATCAAGACATACGAACTCAATGAATTCTTCATTGTCATTTTGACAATATACATGTTCAAAAAACCTTAAGTACAATATGTAAACACAAAAGTTTTCAAAATATTTCTCTAAAATATTCTTCATACTTCCCCCTTTGTAAGTGTCCCCTTTACAATACAAATAGCTTGTATTTATAAGCTTGAGAGAATATCTACTTTGCACAACCTCTTAGAATAACCACTTAAGATAATCACTATAGATAACTACCTAACTTAACCACTTAGGATAACTACCTAAGTGATCACTTCAAATAATTACCTCTTAGACACAAGTTAGGATTTACCTAAAATTTAGAAAAATTAAGTCCAAATTCTATGTCTACGCAGAGCACTTGTAACTACAACATTTGCTGAAAATCTCCACTTCACTCTGCGTCGATGAAAGTCCATAACATGTCTCTAAAAGCTTCACTTTTTGGTGCGGTCGTGAGGATTTTCGCACTACCAAGTGAACTTGCTTGAAACTTTACAAAGTCTTTCCAATAAATCTGTATTATTTTAATGAATTGAGGTTTGGTATCTTTGGAAAATTGAGCATACAAGTATATCAGCGTCTTTGAAAAATAAACCAACTTGTCAGGATCGATGACTTTGTGACCGAAAGTGTTTGAACAAACCAACAACTTTCCTAATTTCGTGGTTTATGTCTATTGGGCAACTTGGGATACTATCGCAATTCAAACAAATAGCCGATCCAATAAAGGCTTAAAGAACTATTGCACACGAGATTTTAAATGTAGAAAGTTCAAGATTTTTCAGGGCTAACAAATATTAATCAAAGTCCAACATCCCTGAAAAAGAACAAGGTGAAAGAACTAAAATGGATACCAAATTGAAAATGTAAAAAGAAGGAACATAATTTAAAGTAGTCTCTTATGAAATGGAGATTCAATTGAAAATTAAAAAGAAAAAAAAAAGAATTCAAAGTAGTCTCTTATGAAAAATTAAATGAGAAACTGATTTGTAACACTCATTTTCAAATTGCCTATGATTTCCACTAGCGAATTTTATTATTGACTAGTTATTTATACATACATATGATTTCATTCATTCATTTTTATAAAATAAAGTTTATAAAGAAATATGGGTGAATATAAGTATTTATATTTATATATTTTATTTTAAAATTTATATTGGTAATTAAGTGCATGGAAGTGAAGGGTTAAGAGGAGGTCAATGATGACTACTTTTCTCTTAAAATCAATGAAACTTGAATTCAGAATGAATAATTTTACATACCTATGTTAAAAAAGTGATGATGTGAGAAGTAAAACAACGTGCTTAGAATATAATTTCTAAATTATTATTTTTTAATGGTAGATAAAAAGAGGCTCAAGTTTTGAGAGCACAGAAAGTGCCTTTGTTATTTGACGAAAAATGTAGCATAGTGTCATATATGTTTCCCACACTTTTGAATTCTACTAATTATTTTATGAATTTATTCGATGGAAAGTCAACTAAGATCATTTTTTAGTACATATTTTTTTCTCTAAATTTTGAATGAACATATTATTTTTAATTTATTCTCCAAGTTAACTCATCAAAGTTAAAAACATTAAACTAATTTTTTCCACTTTTTTAGATTGAAACATAGAATGTAAAAATATGAGTCTTTGAAAATTTGAATGAACCAAAAAAATATGTGTGTATAAAAGAATATATTTTTTTTGACAAAAAGATAGAAAGATTTTTCCAAGATAAATAAAGACCTTACATTTAATTAAGAAGACCACGTAATAATGATTTATTGACCATTATAGATCATTTAGAGAATGCCATCTTTGACTTTTCTTATTAGGGAACACTAACTTACCAGATGCTGCTTCTACTCCATACGAAGTGAAAATATATGCATTTTATTTAATAAATTGCAAACATATCGCACTCTACATTGCCAACAGCATTTAATCCGAAATGCTGAGCCATTCAAAGTCCGGGAGCAATTATCTAAACATGAAAATTAGTTTTGAACGCTTACCAAGTTTTGGAAGTGGTAAGAATTTTTTGTATCATGTCGTCAACCTGACAAATCGACAAGCCTTTCTCGGTTCCATCTGCACTGTCCATTACTGCTTTTCTGGCAGCATCTCTCATCGCCGCAGCTTTTTCTCTCATCTCACCTCCTTTCTCTTCCGACATCAACATCTTCACCGTCCTCTCCACCTTCTCCTTCGTCAATTCTCCCTCACTTCCTCTACAAATCTCCACACAAACGCCCACCTCTTCCTCTAGAAGCTTCGAGTTGAAAAACTGCTCTGCTGCCATTGGCCATCCAATAATGGGAACGCCCTGGCTCACACTTTCCAGCGTCGAATTCCATCCACAGTGGCTCAAAAATCCTCCGGTCGAAGGATGGGCCAGAATCTCAAGCTGGGGCGCCCATTTCTTAATAACTAACCCCTGATTTTTTGCCTTCACTCGCTCTTCAAACCCATCCGGAAGAAATTCTGACGAAAACTCCACAGTCGACGGTATGCCAAGCGGCGGCCTCACAACCCATAAGAAGGGCTGCCTGCTTGATTCCAAACCCAGTGCTAGCTCTTTCATATTCGACGCAGAAATCGTGCTCTGGGAGCCGAAGCAGACGTACAGCACACTGGCAACATTCTGAGAATCGAGCCAGCGCACGCAGGAAATGGCATCGCTGGGTTCATTTGCTTCCTTACTTTGCATTAACTGATCACGGACACCGTGAGATTGAGTGGAAGAAAGAAATTCTGGAGGAAGGAGAGGGCCAACCGCCCAGACAGGTCTGCCGGTGGACTTTCTGAGGTGTTCGAAATAGCTGTGCTCAAGCTCTTCGTAAGAATTGCATATAAATCCCCAGCTGCGCATATTGGGAGATATTTGGCGAGCCTGAAACAAGCTCCAGGGATCCGTTCCAGTCGCCATTTTTATGATAGGGGGAAGCTGAGATCGATGCAAAGAAACGTGAGGCAAATCTGGGAGAATAAACTCTTCTGAGTCGGTCTTGTTATGAGGTAAATGATTCCACAAAGAGTAATAAAGCAAGGTGCCATAAATGCCACAGGTGAGAAAGAAGATTCTGGGTATTCCAAACATGTCGGCGACGTCTTGGGTCCAGCCGAGGAACATGTCGCTGATAATGCACAGCGGAGCGCGGCCATCTTCTGTGCAGATCCTGCGGATCAGATTCTCGAAGTGGGGCTGCAAATTCTCTGCGGCTTCCAAGAGTGTAAGGACCTGTGAAAAAGGCAGCGAGTCAGTGCTCTCTGAACCGGGCGGTAAGCCATGATCGGCACTGGAGAAAGGGAGCGCCGCTAAGCGTATGTCAAGAGCGGGGTCTTTTTGGCAGGTAGATTGAATGGTGGGTTTTAAGGCCTGAACGTTGAGAGGAGTGCTAACGATGGTGATGGTGAATCCAGTTCGAGCAGCAAGGAAGTTGGAGAGGTGGAGGAAGGGAATGATGTGCCCTTGCGCCATGAATGGAAACATCACCACATGACTTTTCTGCCTGAATTCAGAGGGAGGGGCCATTGTAGACAGGATTGCAGTAAGCAGCTGAAAAGGGCCCTCGCTGCTTTGCAAATCCTAAT
This sequence comes from Cryptomeria japonica, assembly GCF_030272615.1. NCBI lineage: Eukaryota > Viridiplantae > Streptophyta > Pinopsida > Cupressales > Cupressaceae > Cryptomeria > Cryptomeria japonica. Next base: position 286,758,245 of record NC_081405.1, read on the forward strand.
TCCAGCTTGATATAATAAATAAAGGTTTTGAGAGGCATGGAATCAAAGGGCAGTAGTGTCGGGTCGCATTGTCCAAACTATCTTCTGGAAGATAAGCTGGTCCCTGTTTCGTTGACGATGAATTTTTTTAAGGCATCGAATGAATAGATTAGAGGATTCAGATTTTTTGAGTCGAGTATTTTTAATTTGACGGGACTCCTTCAATGACGTACCCAATGGCGTAAGCAAGCATATTCTTACAGTACAATTGTTAAAATATAATATCTAAGCATGAGTTCTCAATGTGGAGACTTAAGTTTAATTCTCATGAGGGATATCTTTGTGGAATTCTAAGTTGTAACTCTTGGTCTTTCATTGGTTGTATTTGTCACATTGTTTAAAGTGGATTTCTAAGTTATGGCACTTGGTCTTTCAATTGTTGTTTCTAGTTTGGTGCTCGAAAGGAGCTAATATTTGTAATATTTCCACTAAAAAATTAAATAAAGAGATTAAATTGTCGACAATGTGACCAAAGCATATTTTAAGCATATTTTTGGAAAACCTGATTGGTAATAAACTGGGTATCAAGAGATTTTTTTGAATTTTTTTTATAAATAGGTGTTAGCAATCTATCAATTAGAAAATAAAAGTATATATATATAAAAAAAATGTAACCCTCGTAATTATATGAGTTATTTTTAAAACAAAAAAAAATCTTCATAATCAAAATTACTATACGATAAGAGGAGCAATATGTGGAGGAGGTAGTGGGTCTTAATCACCCACTTTGTGGAACATGGACACATTTAATGTACACAATCATATCAATTCACATTTAGCTTGGATTTTCATTTGAAGGAAATTTATATTATATGAATAAATGACACTCTTGTGATAAATTGAACCAATATCTTTTTTTTTTTTTTTTCCTTACATTAAAGTATTTTTTATTTTTTATTAATTTATATTTATATACATATCCATTGTAGATATTTATTTTTATTTGAATTTTTTTTTTTTTTTGGGTTTATTTTTTTAATCTTTTCGATTAATATTTTGAGGAATTAAAAAATTAATTTAATATTTAGTTTTTTAAAATTGAGTTTGAACGTTTTTGTCTTTTTTATTATTTGTGAGAGTTGGCTTAGTACAAATTTGTGACTTATTGTTATATTTCAATTTTCAATTTATAATTAATTTGGATGTTCATATATGGGGAAATTCATAGAATATACATTATTTTTTAAGAGAAAAATGATTTGATTTCACATAATCTACATATATGCTATCTATATGCTTGCGAATAATGTCATCAAATCTTCACTCAATATTGTTAAACAAGCTAATCCGAGAGTCTAACCTTGGGGAACTTAAGCTTACAGATTTGACAAATGTCAAAACATTATTCGTAAGCATCAAAAGTCTAACAAGAATATCAATCTTTGAAAGTCAAGGTCAATATGTTTCAAAAACTTTTATTTTATCTATTTGGATGGAAGAGTCACAAAGAAAATCTACAACACTTGGGATCAACTTCGAAGTACATAGAATTTACCTATCAAATGCTATAGGTAGCCCCCACTTGAATTTGTTTTTGTATTTTTCTAGTGGATATGCATATTTAATTTATAGTTCAAAAGTGACTAAGTTAGTGTGGTTTTTTAATTGTTTGGATTCATTCCAGACTCAATTAGGACTACATGTACGGTGTCCCAGGGTGTTTTGACTTGGTTTCTTAATATTTAGGACATCCATGTGTGATATGGAGTTAGTTTTGGGTGAAGTGAATATGTTTTGAGTGCACTCGAATCCTGACTAGCCTTGTCAGCATCAATTGATCACTCGGTGACTTGGACCTTGTCTTGGTTTCTCACCTTTTTGCCCAATTCTCTCGACTTGTGTGTCATAAATAAATTTTGACATCACCAAAGGGTTCAGGGTATATAGGGAATCAAACTGTCTAACTGGGGTGCTCATTAGTTAAGACAGATGCACATCTAAGGGGGTGACAACGCGAGCTCACTAATTTGAAGGACACTAGTATGGGTTGGTGGCCAATGCATGAGTCGAGGACTCTAGCATGTTGCGCATGTGTCACATGTGTCCTAAAAATGTGTAAGTGTTTTGGGATGCTTGTTCCAAAGGTAGGTGCCAAGGTTTGGTGGTTCATTTCAAAAAGGTTTTAGGGAGCTAGGGGTGTTAATTTTACCTACTTTCAAATTAGTTACGAAGATAGCAACATCTAGAAATCTTCAAAGGTATCTTGAGTTGGTTTAGCTTGAGTTGGATGGTGTTGAGGGAATTTGTTTGCAACTAGGGTTTCGCTAATGAGACACCTAGGACCTTGTAGTTGGTCATGTTTATCGATTAAATCTTTGCAACCTTAGGGATGGTCTTGTGTTATCCTAAACACCTCAGGGACCATGCCCTAGGGTTTGGGATATCTTTTCCCTTACTCAATTGAAGCTTCAGGTGTTTATTCTTCTACTTGTGCAGTGTTAGGTATCAACAAGTTGATCTAACCATGAGGTTTGAGCTGTGCACTCTTTCGAGACAAGTACGTTTACACCTAAGTACTTAAAAGAAAATATTTCCATGTATTATTTGTGTATTTTTCTCATATCCTCTTAGGTTCCTTGGTGGGTGTTACATGCTGACCATGGAATAAGCATAACTTACAAGTAAATAAACAAGATCTTAAATTAAAAACTCCTAACATTAACATTTGACATCATATCAAAGCTTATAGAAGGATAATATGATAACATTATCTCATAATAGTAGGACTATGAGGACTAAATCATTAGCCACAAAGAGACCTCGGTAACAATTGAGTTTAGTTGAAAATGATCAAGAGTGCGAGTGCTCGTTTGCAAGCATGTGTGACATTAGGGTTTTTGTGGGCAGAGATATAGGTTTTGTTGCATTGGATGATGAGGCCTCAGAAGATGATGGTGAAGATTTATAGTTGTGTGAGTTTCATTGGGCTTTTTCTAGAGCCCCTATGGTGGCTGAGCTCTTCTTTGAGTGGCTGCACTTCCTCCTTTTTGCTACTTTTCCTTCATCTCTTGGCCTTGGAGATTTTCTCAATGAAGCTTCTTTTTGGGTGATGTTCTGTTCTACTTTTGAGTCTGTCATTTTGGAGGTCGTTTTCCTCTTGGGGGTTGTGTGGTTTCTTGCCCTTGTGGAGGTATTCTTGGTTTTTTCTTTGTCATTTTCTCTAGCCCTTCTTTGGTGTCTTTTGCCCATTTCAGCCTTGTTCCTGATTGTGTTTTCACCCTAGTGTGTGAGGCTCTTTTTGGTGTGGATGTGGGAGGTTTGGTTCAGTGGTGTAGTGTGTAGGGATTTTTTGGTGGGGGCTCAATTTCCTTGTTGCCCCTTCCCTTTTCTCCCAGTTCTATTGTCTGTTAGTTTGGTGTGGAGAAATAATTTTTCAGGGTCTTTTGGTTGGTTCTTGTTACCGTTTTTATGGAGGCTGTGAGTTTTTTTTGCCTCAGCCTTGGTTTTGCTTGGTGTGACATCTTTGTTAGTCATTTCTTAGTGGTTTTTTCTTCCATGGAGACCTCTCTCTACTTCATATGTGGGATTCCTTAGTTGCCCTCTCTTCTTCGTTTTGGAGCTTCTTCATGGGGGTTTATTATATCCTCCCTTATCTCTCAACTTTGGTTTCTCCTATAGAGGTGGAGAATGTTTGGATGGATTGTGATTTTTTTCTTTATTTGCTTCCTTAGTGCTCTTCTACTATGTCTATTGGGGTGATACTATCTCTTATTAAGGTGGAGATGGTTATGTAGTTTATATTAGGAGAGGTGCAAGTTGTTGTGCTTCAAAGTTGGTTTCTCAGTTCTTTTCTTGTTGATCCTATGAAGGTGGAGTTTCATATTGTGCAGTGTTTTGTTGTTCGTTTGATCGTTATGGGATCCATTCTAAAACCCATTGTGATGGTTTGAGGTACCTATCAAAAACTTATGTTGCCACTCTTCCATATAATCTTGTCTTTTCTTGAGGAGTAGGTGTTTCCTTTACTTCAAAGGTTATGGGAGCCTTTTCAAAACCCAGTCACCCAGATGCTTTGTAAATGTTATTTTACAAGTGTGGTTGTCATTGCACCAAAAAATTGGCTTGTTAATGATCAATACAACCACTAGACTTATAGAATCCACAAGAGGCGGTTAATCCATGTCACAAACTCAAGCACTTTGTTTCACAACACAAGGAGACCAAGGGCATACACCTTGCAACAATCTCCCCTTGCTCAAGCAAGGAGTTTGAACATGTGACCAAGCTTTGATACCACTTGTTACAAGTGTGGTTATCGTTGCACCACAAGAACGACTTGTTAATGCCTGATACAACCACTAGACTTATAGAATATGTAGGAGACGGTTAAGCCATGTCAGAAACTCGAGTGCTATGCTGCACAACACAAGGAGACCAAGGGTGCACACCTTGCAACATGTTACTGGTTTATTTTTCTAGGTATTAAGGTTATGGGAACCTTGTCAAAACCCATTTTTCAGGTTATGGGAGCCTTTCAAAATCCACTATCTATGTATCTCCAGGTTATGGGAGCCTTGTCAAAACCCATGGTTTTAGGCTATGGGAGCCTTGTGAAACCCTTGGTTCAGGTTATGGGAGCTTGACAAAACCCTTTGTCTACGTATCTTTGAGGTTTCTTGTTTCATGGTTTTGACCTATATGGTGGTTCAACAAGTTCTTTGATGCTAATTTTCTAGTGTTGGGTTGTTATTTGGTTGTTGTTAGTCTATGTCATATCTAGTAGCAATAATTCTCTTTTTGTGGGTTCTAGATCCCAATTAAATCCTTCTGTAAGGGGTTTAGAGTCCCCTCAAAACCTATTTTACGTTATAAAAGATAATTCGAGTTTAGGAATATGATGAACATATTATAAGAGGTGCTATAATTATCTTTCAAGATATCAAATGATATATTTTTTATGTAGTAGGGTAGATATAATGTTTTATTGGTTGTGTGAAACTTATACCGACTTTTTAGAATGTGGTTACTATGTTCTCTTATGTGTGATTCAACCATGATACTATTTTAATCATGTGGTCATCACCATTTCTTATTGCATGCTATTATTTTTATGTGGCTGGGGAACCATCATTCCCCTCCTCCATCTAGGTGGCTTTAGGAAAGCTATAGGAAGCTTGTAATGTGCAATTATTGATAAACGTGGATTATTGTAAATTCTTTTTAATCTTTCATTTTTCTTTCTTTGGTATTATGCTAGTAATATAAAATTTTGAGTTTTGTACTATGTAGCCATTTTCAGAATTGTGATAGTCTTATTGCCTCAAGGAATTATTGTTGTATGCCCAAAATTATCGAAAGTCAAGTCAATTAGATAAACAGGGGAATCACAAAAGCCCTATTCTAATTAACCAATTCCAAACACAACTCAATGAAAGTACATTCAAGAAATAAGAAAAACAATAATTAAATCATCACGAAAAACTCCTTTATTTCATTTGAATTCATCGCTTCCACTGCTCTTCTCTTTCATGTGGAATGCTCACTCTTAGAGTTGCGTTGCTAACCTGCAATATGACTTACAAGAATTTGAGGATCGTGATTGTTGAAAATGAGAGAATGGTGCTCAATTTATAGATACTAGAAGGATGGTTTGAACAATTGAGATCAATTTCAAGACATATTCGATCAACGATTGAGATCACTTGAGATAAAAATTGATTAGAGATGATTACAAATGAAAACTGGTTGCATGACATAATTGATTCAGAGTTGACTAGCTTGATTGATCAGTGAACTGAATTGATGGATTAGATAGCTGATTTGATGGATTTGTTAAAAAAATCTAATTAGGAGTTAGAAAAAGTGAATGAAGAGCTAGCTTGACATTTGAAATGTGTAACACACAACTATTGTATGTGAATAGTTTCAGTTTTGTGGCCTCTCTAGATTCTTGCCCCTCTTTTCACATAAAAAATTGGGTTTGCAAATTCATCCCTCACATCATTGGCTTGTGTTATTCTAATAAGAGAAAACACATATGTATTGCAGGATAACTTTTTTGCTGACATGACAATTTCCTTGAATAGAATGAAAGGACTTCCATGTTTGAATCCCATAGAGGCCGATGCTAAGCATATTAAGACATCAATTTTGGACATGCTAGACAATACATCAAGCACAAGGAATGAACCTGACAATGTCAACTCTACATGTAATGCTATTTAGGGGATTTCAATAGAGAGAAATGACCTAACTACTAGGGTAGTTGCAAGTATGATGATATAAGTCCCTTTACACTTTCATGCATGAAGCCATTTGTATGAATCAATATATTAACAATTTACATTCCTTTGTTTATGTATTAAAGAATGTTGATACCCCATCTAAAGATTCCATTTACTATAGGTAAGGAGGTTAGGTGTTTTATAGGCAATCCTAGCAACCATTTTTAATTTAAGAAAATAAACAAGTTAATAATATATTATTTAATAAAAAAATATTACTGGTATTACAAGACTTTTATGATCGATTGACCACTCTTTTTCACTAGTAAATCCCTTAGATATTGACCCTATCCCTCAAAAGATATGTGATTCTTATGCAAATATATAATAACTCTATGACAATAATATCTAGATCACAACCTAGAATATCTAGTTAAGAGGACAATCCTTCTTGCTCATTTTATTTATAGGATTGCTTCCAACAAAAAAATTCCTCTTTAGATGAGCCCACGTGTCTTATCATGCATGTATTAGCATGCATGCACACAAACCACATTTTGGTAAAAATAATTAACGTGCCTTGAAGTCTAACACTAAGAAATAATAATAAAATTTGTTCATCTTATAAACATATGACAAGATATATTAAGCCCTAGAGTACAATTTGGTAGACAACCATCGAGCTTTGCATTAGTGTTTTTAAGCTAACTTGGTTGCTCTGAGTGTTTGTAATGACGTCTCATTAAAATAATTTACAAATATATACACTAAAAATGCATTGGCCAATGTCGATATATGAGAGTGTGAAGGATGGTTTCAACAATGTGCCAAACTTTATGGGTTTTATCACTGTTAATGGGATTTAAGACAAATCCAGTGGTGCTTACACCCATAAAAAATATGTAGACCAATCCATTGCTCAAGTTACCATAGAGAATTTGGCACAAAACCACGCCAAATATAAGTTTGAGGTAATTCTTTTCTAGATTAAGCCAATGCTTAATAGTTTGTGATAGCTTGAAAAAAAAAATCTTCCTATGGCAGATTTGAAAGGGGTCTTATATACAAATTTGGTATTTCGCTTGTGGTGACCTTAAAAATTAATCTTTTTGGGGTTACTCATGAAAACTAGGTTATCCATGGGTACTTAAACAAATGTTGTTATGGGAAGCACATTTATATATGTAAATGTATTTATGCTATTATGGGAAGTGCATTTATATATGTAAATGTTTTTATGTGGACATATATGATTTATATGTAACTACTGATCTATATGAATGTGTTTGAATTTTTTTGTGTTTTTCTACATACAAAGTTTTGTCTACCCATTACTCTATGCAAAGGGAAACCCTTTTGATGGGTACACAGAGAGGAGATAATTAAGCCTCGTTTTCATTACAGATGGGTTAATTCTTCTTGTGGTGTGAAGTGTGCATTCCTTGTGATAAAAAAGTTGATTGTTTATATGTATACATCTATAGGCACCCATTGTAGTATGGTAGGAAAATTCCTTTAGTTTTATGCAATGTTATGACACATAAATTGTTAGTTGTAGAAGTAATTACACTACATTTTTTAGAGTATTTGAAAGGCATTTTTTAGAAACTTATATAAAGGGAAGCTTAATTTATTTATGGATAATTAGGCTTGATGTTGTTAGGGAAAGTTGATAACTCTTTTGATGAGACACATTCTTTCAAGTGTCATGCGAAAGAGTTACATACCCGTCTATGCTTTCACATGTTGCATATCTGCATAACATGACACCTGATTGCATTGTGTCGAATAGTTTTTGTGCCGTGTTTATGCTTCCCTATTTCGTATGGACATCTAAAAAAGCCACTTGCTACAAAAACATCTGACAAAGTATTCCCACAGTCATGCTTTGATGGACGCCTATAACCTGTTCCAAAACTTGGGTTTGGCTCTTCACTCCAAGTATTGCAAACATTGCAATTAATTCCCTCTGATGACATTTGTTCGTGTTATCTGAGTGTAGTTTCATAAAAGTCGGTCGCCCGGCACAAAATATGCCAGTCAAAGCTCGAGATGTTCTCCATAAATTTTCATAGAAGTCTTCAAAATGTGCCCCAATCTTTGTAAAATAAGCCAACTTGTCGGGATGACTTTGTCACCGAAAGTGTTAGAACAAACCAACAACTTTCGTACTTTCGGGGCAACTTGGGATACTATCGCAATTCAAAGAAATAGCCGATCCAATAAAGACTTCAGAGGCATTGTGAACGACTTCATTTTAATCGGTGATTTGGGTCGCTTTGAAAACTATGCGGAAAGATCAACTACTATCGCTGTCTTATGCCGACTTTTCAACTTTGATCAACTTCCTTGCCATCTGAAAACTCACCATACCTACCCATTTGATCCGGGAGGATCTAGAAGACTTGACCTCCCACTCTCTACTTTTTCTCTGCATCACTAAGAGCAAGCGGATTCCTTGGACATGATAGGGGCTAAGTTTCTATTGAAAGTAATGAAGTCTATATTAAGGAGGTGGTACCGCCCGCTTACTGTTCATGCCTCATAGCTGGTGCTTCCGCATAGCCTTAAAACAAATTTTGTTTGGAAACAAAGGCAGTTCGTGGAGGTAGGGCCCGAGCTCCTTCATTTACACAAGATCAAAACAATAATTAAACCATACAAACCCGAAATCAAGGAGAGCCCATGTTATAATATTTTAAGCCATTATTAAAAGATTATAAGGCTCGAATTAGGGTGTATGGAATATTTGTAAAATATTATTGTTTTAACCCCATTTTAGCATATGAAATTGTATATAACTGGGAGTGTTTGTCTTGTAAAGGCAATCAATTTTTCATTGTGAGAAGAATTTAGAATTTCTCTTGAAAAGAAATAGGAGAACAAGAGTCTTCCTGATTTTTGTAAGCACAAAAACATTTGTTAAATTGTAATACTCTCAAGTGCAATTGGGTTAAGAGGCAATTGAAGCCTAGCCCGTGAAGAAGAGTATGCGAGTGTCTTTAGGTGCGTGTGGAGATTGTGAGAGATGTTGCAAGTTTGAAGCTTGGATGATGTAATAAGTTGGTTTATGCTTGGCGTCATCAATAAAGTGGTCCTACATAGAGAAGCGGACCCAGAGATGTAGCTCATATTGAGTGAACTTCGTTATCAAGCTCGTGATCTCTCTTCTATCTACTAATTCTCTTTTATTCGATTGATTTTCAATTTCTTCTTTATGTTATTGTTTAACATTATTAAGTTGTGCAAAGGATTAATTGAGCTTAGCTTTTGTAATTTCAACGGTTAAAAAACATAACCATGTAATTCTGTTTGCGATTGGGAAAAATCTATAATTCAAATTAAGCACAATTTTATTTGAAAGCCTTAATTTCAGATCAAGTGGTATCAGAGCAGTTTAATAGAAAAAATTGCAAGTGGTGGATGTTAACCAGGTTGAAATTAAAGCAAGGAGAAGGTGCACTTGAAGAATTTAATCCGGAGATCGGATCGAGGCGAGTTACTCGAAGAACAACCATGGCACAATCAGAAGAAGGAAAACATGTTAATCTTGAACTCTTTGAGAATGAAGAACAATATCATAAAGCATTCCTAGACATGAAGATGGTGGAAGAGTTGTACAAGGATAGGCAGAAGAAAAAGGAAAGAAAAGACAAAAAGAAGAAGAAGGAAGGTGAATCCCCTTCAAAAGACGTCAAAGAAAAAGGAGTAGGAGGTGGTAGTGACCCTCCTGAACCTCCATCCCCGTCTTCTTCATCATCTTCTTCTTCATCCTCTTCATCTTCTTCTTCTACTTCTTCCCCCAAGAAAAAACAACCTGTACAGTCCGAGTCTAATTCACCTTTGTTAAAGCTTGATGTTAAATTTGAATTACCAACCTATAATGGAGAAGTGGATGCTGAAAAACTTGATAATTGGATAAAACAAGTTGAAGTTTATTGCAGGATTTAGAAGTTTACTGATGATGCTTCAAAGATCCAGTTAGCCACTCTTCGCCTGGGAGGCACAACCTTAATCTGGTGGGAGAGCAGAACTCAAGAAGATCTTAGCCAATATGGTAAAATAATTTCTTCTTGGTTTGAGTTTACAGCTACACTTAAGAAACAATTTTATCCATTAGGTCACATGCAAAAAGTAGTAATGAATTGGCAATCATTAAGGCAAGAGAAAGGACAAAGTGTGCAGGAATATACACAGGAGTTTAGAAAAAGAGCTTTAATTTTGGGCGTTCCTTTATACATGCAAGAAACTTTGTTAAAGTATATAGGTGGATTGCATGAGAATTTGAGACATACAATACTTATGTTTAATCCAACTAACCTTGATGAAGTTAGTGTGCAAGCCACTCATCTTGAAACAGGCTCAAGGAATAGCCATGATAGTCTTTTCATGGAATCCAGTTTACACAAAGGGAGCAAGAAAGGGAAGGAGAAAATGCAACAAACAGTTTCTGTGAAGAAAGAGGAGGAGAAGCCTTATTGCTCACACTGCAAAAGGGAAGGGCATGAAGATGCAAAATGTTGGAAATTGCATCCTGATCAGAAACCCAAGTGGTTCAAGAATCAAAAGGGTAAGCAAAAGACCACAGCTATCGTGCAAGACCTTGGTTCAGAATCTAGTGATGAATCCAAGATAACAGTTGTGGGTATAAAAGGTATTGTTCCTGTTGCTAATTCTAGTTCGCATACTTCCTCTATGAAGTGTAATGAGGTCTCTGTTGAAAGTAAAAGGAATGAATTGTTTCATATAAGGGCTATTGCAAAAAAAACTAAAATTGATACGCTCATAGATAGTGGATCACAAGTGAACTTAATCTCTAAACAAATTGTTAAGAAATTGGGATTGAAAACAACACCTCATCCTAAACCATATCCATTGGGTTGGGTGCATGATAATGCTCAGTTACATGTATCAAAACAATGTAAACTCCGATTTGCAATCACATCCAAGTTTGTAGATGAGGTAGAGTTAGATGTAATTTCGCTTGACATCTGTGGGATGGTTCTAGGTAGTCCTTATTTGTATGATAGAAAGGCCATTTTCTACAGGGAACATAACAGGTATCATTTGTTTAAAGATAGAATTGAATTCATTGTGAAAGCTCATCGCATGAAGAATGATAGATCTATTGTAAACACAGGGCATTTGAAGATGATTGTAAATGCAAGGAATACATTAACCCTTATGTCTGTAACAACTAGTGATACTGAGCATGAAGATGAAATATTCTTTGATCATGATAAGGTGTCACAGAAAGCACAGTGTGAGGATCAGTTGCAAGCACATTTAAGCCTTCAATCGAAGGTGGTTAAAGAAGGTTTGAATGATTCATTTTCTAATGATATTCCTATTCAGGAGATCCAGCACGTTGATACTTTTTCTTTGGCATCATTTTATTCAGTCTTGTTTTCTATTCTGCTAGTTAGTTCTATGTGGATGGTGGATGCAACAACGAATATCGGTGAAATTACAGTTGATTGTATCAGCAAAGTTATCTCATTTTTCATCTTATTTGTGATGAGTCAGATGTTTGGAATTCCAGTAGGGTGGACAAATGATACTGGGCAAGTGAGGCAACAATGCCCTCACTTAAATTCTATGTAAAAGTAGACCTTTTGGTGGTCCAAAAGCTTCTCAATTGGGAGGAATGATCCGGGAGGATCTAGAAGACTTGACCTCCCCCTCTCTACTTTTTCTTTGCATCACTAAGAGCAAGCGGATTCCTTGGACATGGTAGGGGCTAAGTTTCTATTGAAAGTAATGAAGCCTATATTAAGGAGGTGGTAGTTCAAACCACCAACCCCCGCTTACTGTTTATGCCTCATAGCTGGTGCTTCCGCATAGCCTTAAAACAAATTTTGTTTGGAAACAAAGGCAGTCCGTGGAGGTAGGGCCCGAGCTCCTTCATTTACACAAGATCAAAACAATAATTAAACCATACAAACCCAAAATCAAGGAGAGCCCATGTTGTAATATTTTAAGCCATTATTAAAAGATTATAAGGCTCGAATTAGGGTGTATGGAATATTTGTAAAATATTATTGTTTTAACCCCATTTTAGCATATGAAATTGTATATAACTGGGAGTGTTTGTCTTGTAAAGGCAATCAATTTTTCATTGTGAGAAGAATTTAGAATTTCTCTTGAAAATAAATTGGAGAACAAGAGTCTTCCTGATTTTTGTAAGCACAAAAACATTTGTTAAATTGTAATACTCTCCAGTGCAATTGGGTTAAGAGGCAATTGAAGCCTAGCCCATGAAGAAGAGTATGCGAGTGTCTTTAGGTGCGTGTGGAGATTGTGAGAGATGTTGCAAGTTTGAAGCTTGGATGATGTAATAAGGTGGTTTATGCTTGGCATCATCAATAAAGCGGTCCTACATTGAGAAGTGGACCCAGAGACGTAGCTCATATTGAGTGAACTCCGTTATCAAGCTCGTGATCTCTCTTCTATCTACTAATTCTCTTTTATTCGATTGATTTTCAATTTCTTCTTTATGTTATTGTTTAACATTATTAAGTTGTGCAAAGGATTAATTGATCTTAGCTTTTATAATTTCAACGGTCCAAAAACATAACCACGTAATTCTGTTTGCGATTGGGAAAAATCTGTAATTCAAATTAAGCACAATTTTATTTGTAAGCCTTAATTTCAGATCACCATTCCTTCTAGTGTGAAGGGATAATTTTGGAAAACATAGTTGAATCGGGCTTTACACCATACTGTACCAAGTTTCAAATTTAATATTTTTGTAATTTTCTATTAGTTGCACCTTTGCTCTTTAGAGTCTTACACTGAAATAGCTAGCGATTTTATTCTGAAATAGAAAGAGGCTTGGCACTTGAGGATGATTGGAGGCCTAAAGAACTATCCTTCATGAGATTTTAAATATCAAAATTTAGAATTTTTTAAGTTTAAAAATAGGGTTAATAAATATTAATCAAAGTGCAATATTGAACAAGGTAAAGGAATTAAAATGGACATCGAATTGAAAATTTAAAAAGAAGGAAAAGAATTCAAAGTAGTCTTTTATTAAATGGAGATCAAATTGAAAATTTAAAAATGATCAAAAAGAAATCAAATAGTCTTTTATGAAAAATATAGAAGAAAATGAATGAGAAACTGATTTGCAAGACTCACCTTCATATTGCCTACAATTTCCACTAGCTAATTACATATTTGACTAGTTATATATACATACATGTAATTTCATTCACACATTTTAAAGAAAAATAATTTATATAATATGTATATTTATCTATTTTACTTTATATTTTATAGATGCAATTAAGTGCATGGAAGTGAAGAGGAGGTCAATGGTGACTACTTTTTTCTTAAAATCCATGAAACTTGAACTTGAATGAGTAATTTTACATACCTATGTTAAGAAAGTGATGAAGTGATAAGTAAAAGAGCATTAGTGCTTAGAATATAATTTCTAAATTATTATATTTTAAATGGTGGATAAAAAGAAGCTCAAGTTTTGAGAGCACACAAAATGTCCTTGTCTCTCTCGAAAAATATAACGTAGTGTAATATGTGTTTCCCACATTTTTTAATTCTATTAATTATTTTATGAATTTATTCAATAAAAGTCAGCTAAGATCATTTTTTAGTACATGCATTTTTCTCTAAATTTTGAATGAACATATTATTTTTAATTAATTTTCTAAGTAAACAAATCAAATTAAAAACATTAAACTAAATTCCTCTATTATTGAAAAAAATAATATAGATTGAAACATAGAATGTGAAAATCTGAACTCAAAATTTGGATGAGCCAATAAAAATTTATGTGAAAAAGAACACATAATTTTGACAAAAAGATGAAGACACTTCCAAGACAATTAGAGATAAAAGACCTTATATTTAATTAATTGCAAACACATCGCACTCTACATTGGCAGCAGCATTTAATCTCAAATGCTGAGCCATTTAATCTAAACGTGAAAAATAGTTTTGAATGCTTATCAAGTTTTAGAAGTGGTAAGAATTTTCTGTATCATGTCGTCAACATGACAAATGGACGAGCCTTTCTCGGTTCCATCTGCACCGTCTACTACTGCTTTTCTGGCAGCATCTCTCATGGTCGCAGCTCTTTCTCTCAGCCCACTCCCTTTCTCTTCCCACATCAACATCTTCACCGTCCTCTCCACCTTCTCCTTCGTCAATTCTCCGTCATTTCCTCTGCATATCTCCACACAAACACCGACTTCCTCCTCCAGAAGCTTCGAATTGAAAAACTGCTCCCCCGCGAGAGGCCATCCAATAATGGGAACGCCCTGGCTCAGACTCTCCAGCGTCGAATTCCATCCACAGTGGCTCAAAAATCCTCCGGTCGAAGGATGGGACAGAATCTCACGCTGGGGCGCCCATTTCTTAATAACCAATCCCTGGTTTTTGGTCTTCATTCGCTCTTCAAACCCATCGGGAAGAAACTCTGAGGAAAACTCCGCAGTCGACGGTACGCCAAGCGGCGGCCTCACTACCCATATGAAGGGCTGCCCACTTGATTCCAAACCCAGTGCCAACTCTTTCATATTTGACGCAGAAATCGTGTTCTGCGAGCCGAAGCAAATGTAGAACACACTGGAAACATTCCGGGAATTGAGCCAGCGCAAGCAGGAAATTGTATCGCTGGTTCCATTTGCTTCTTTACCTTGCAATAACTGATCACGGACAGCGTGAGATTGAGTGGAAGAAAGAAATTCTGGAGGAAGGACAGGGCCAACCGCCCAGACAGGCCTGCCGGTGGACTTTCTGAGGTGTTCTAAATAGCCGTGCTCAAGCTCTTCGTAAGAATTGCATATAAATCCCCAGCTGCGCATATTGCGAGATATTTGGCGAGCCTGAAACAAGCTCCAGGGATCCGTTCCAGTCGCCATTTTTATGTTAGTGGGAAGCTGAGATCGATGCAAAGAAACGTGAGGCAAATCTGGGAGAATAAACTCTTCTGAGTCGGTCTTGGTATGAGGCAAATGATTCCACATAGAGTAATAAAGCAAGGTTCCATAAACGCCACAAGTGAGAAAGAAGATTCTGGGTATTCCAAAAATGTCGGCGACGTCTTTGGTCCAGCCGAGGAACATGTCGCTGATGATGCACAGCGGAGCGCAGCCATCTTCTGTGCAGATCCTGCGGATCAGATTCTCCAAGTGTGGCTGCAAATACTCTGCGGCTTCCATGAGAGTAAGGACCTGTGCATAAGGCAGCGAGTCAGTGCTCTCTGAACGCGGCGGTAAGCCATGGTCGGCACTACAGAAAGGGAGCTCCGCTAAGCGTATGTCAAGAGCGGAGTCCTTTTCGCGGGCAGATTGAATGGTGGGTGTTAAGGCCTGAACATTCAGAGGAGTACTAACGATAGTGATGGTGAATCCAGTTCGAGCGGCAAGGAGTTTGGAGAGCTGGAGGAAAGGAATGATGTGGCCTTGCGCCATGAATGGAAACATCACCACATGACTCTTATCCCTGAATTCAGAGGGAGAGGCCATTGTAGACAGGATTGCAGTAAGCAGCTGAAAGGGGTCCTCGCTGCTTTGCAAATCCTAATTCCAGCTTGTTATAATAAATTAGACTTTTGACTGGCATGGAATCAAAGGGCAGTAGTAACGGGTCGCATTGTCCAAACTATCTTCTGGAAGACGATGTGGTCCCTGTTTCGTTGACGATGATTATTTTATGGCATCGAATGCATAAATTTCGCAGACGATTCAGATTTTAATTTGACGGGACTCCCTGAATGATGTAGCCAGTGACGTAAGCAAGCATACTCTTCCAGTACAGCTGTTAAAATATAATATTTCCCCTAAAAAGTCATTTAATTGTCCGCAATGCGACCTAAGCATATTTTTGAAAAACCTGGTTGGTAACAAATTGGGTATTAGAATATTTATTCGAATTTTATTTTTTTATATTTATTATTGTGGAATTTGGAGGTGTCCTCGCCGAAGTGAGAATAATCCCCCAGTGTGTACGACCCGCTCACAAGGTAGCAACACACACAGAGTTAACACAGCCGGGGACTCGAACTCAAGACCATGGGGAGCATACCCACGCCTTAAGTTGCGATCCACGACCGGGCGAACTAGGGCCAAAGCCCTTTATTCGAATTTTTCTTATAAATAGCTATTGCAATCTATCAATTCGAAAATAAAACTATATATATATATAAAACTATATATATATATATATATATATATATAGGAATCTGGAAATCATCAAAGCAATATAAACATTAGCCTAGCTCAATCACGAAAACTCACTTGCAATGATAAGAAAATCCTAATTACAATCAATAGAGATATGAAAACAAGACATTCAAATCAAATGCAAACCATTACAAACGCGAATGTCTCCTCCATAATTCTCCATTGTCCTTCTTTCTCCTTCAAATTAGTGTGTTTGTGGATCTCACCTACAAGTGCATAAGCATGAGATGAAAGCAAGATTGACAAGATAGCATAAGGATACTAGAAGCGTGATTGATCGATCCGGGGGGCTGATTGAAGAAATTCATCCAATTTATAGACAAATTGGAGAAAAGACAAGATTAGCATGGAGAGATTTGAAAGAAAATTTCAACTCAAGAATGACAAATATGACAAATTATGACAAAATTGACACTTTCTATGCAAAATTGATTGATTGACAAATTATGACAAAATTGACAAGGTTGCTATGCAAAATTGATTGATTGACAAATTATGACAAATTATGACAAGATTGCTATGTCATTCCCATGAAATTAGGAGAAATATTAGAAAAATAGGAGAAAAAGGAAATTACGTTTAGAAATGATGAATTGGAAATTAGGAAATTAGAAATTGATGAAAATTAGGTAAATTAATTAATAATTTTTCATTCATTAATTAGATCACAAAAAGAGGGGGAATTAGTTAGCCAATTAAATAAATATTTAATTGTGACAAGAAGACTTAGGATAAATAAATAAATTATTTAACCTAGAGGGAAAATGACAAACAAGATTAAATGAATAAATCATAAAAACTTAGAAGATGAATTAGAAATGCAAGGACGACAATTAGGTCTTGACAAAAGATAATTGATGTCGATTCGATCATGATTCTGATTAACAAAGGACCAATGCTGACAAACGATTGAGATTGGTTGACAAATTAACCAAGATTGATAAAGAGACCAAATTGATAAGCGCCAATTAACGAGGAACAATGACTAATTGATCCAAATTGACACGATTGAAAAGGACAACGATCGATGACAAATTGATCACAAAATTGATGAGATTGACAAGAGGACAAGGATCGATGACGAATTGATCGCAAAATGACAAGATTGACAAGGACGAGGATCGACCAAAATCATGACTGAAGATTATTATCGACAAGACCAAATTCGAACATGAGATAAATGAGGAATGCAGAAGAAGGACTTGATGCTTGCAAATGATAAAGACCAAGTGCGCAACATAGAAGAAATGTTAATGCGACGCAAAAACCCTAAAATAAGGCAATGCGCAAATGTTAAAGCATGACTCCACAAGCGTTGACCATTTTTAAATGTCTACAATATATATATATATATATATATATATATATATATATATATAAAAGGTGTATATAAGGTCAAATCCTCAAAATTACATGAGCTACATCTACAATAAAATCAAACTCCTTTTTTTCAAAATTAAGAATAGTTTTGATGCAAGGCAAAACATACGACCCTCTGTTGCATCTCAAACTCATAACATAAAATGTGGCTACAAATGCTCAAACACAAAACACATGCATAAAATACTGAATATGGTCACTCTACCTCCATTCAACACTGAAATTACAATAGTGAAATGCAAGTTATTCATAACAAATCAACTAACACAAGATCACTCTCTTGACCTTTTAATGGCCTACCAGCTCCTCAAGGCATTTTCTCTTCCCTCCACTCTCTCTTTGTGAATTGTCGATGTATCTCTACTATGCTGCTCCAATTGTTTTCATCTACATGCTCTGTTCCATGACCTTTTCATATCCAAGAATTCTCCCAAACCTCTTTCTCTTGCACAATTTTTGTATTCCACAAACCAATCCCTCCTTCCACAGTGCACTCCACATGTGATGCAACAAACTCTACATGTGATGCAAAGGTCTCATATCTACTACCTCACAATGTCCAATTCGCAACTCCTACACAACACTTCAATCTTCAACGCAACCACTATGCCCTTTTTTCCTCTACGTACTCTCCCAAATTCCTTCTCTACATTCTCATACCCTCACAACCTGATTTTGCCTTCTTTTCCAACATTCATCTCCATCACAACCATTCCCCTCTCTTTTGCAACCACCCCCTACTGTTATGCAACCTCTTTACTATTTAATGGATTGATGCTTAAATATCTTGGTATGCAAACCTTCACTTCCTATGTTCCATACACTATTTTTCTTTCTCACTAATCAATGGGATATGATCAGTTGAATTCTCATAATAAGTAGGTAAGAAAGATATAACATGTAAAGATATATCAATTGTATTCCCATCAAATTCATCAATTAATAAATCATTTACTAAGAGCAATATTGTCATCATGTACTAAAAAAGTAATAAAGTTCCACTAACATTTATATGATAATTAAATGAACTTACATTATAATCTTTGGTATCATCATCTAGTTTTCATTAGAAATATAATATATTGAGTATCTATAGATCTATCACGAAGTGTAAAATAATGATAATCATACGAATATGATCATTATCCTAAGACTCATCTCAATGTGCATCACAAAGAGAATATATGAATCTATAGAAATAAACCTAGAGCTATCACGAAATGTAAATGAATTATCATTACAAGATTCAACATCATCTTATATAAATAAATAAGGTGAAAATCATCAATATAAATCACATAAGGTTTATAAACAACATAAGGGAAAGTGTCACAAGTTGCATGTTCTAATATCAATACCATCAATCATAGGAGAAACATGATCATTCTAAACAAATGGTCAAGTGAGATCGGTAAATATAAGAGAAAAGGATAATCAATAAGAAACCTTATAAAGGAGGGAAGAGATGTAAATTCCAAAACAAAGTCTTTATAGAAATAAAATCAGCCTTTGTAGAACTAATAAATAAGAACATATCATACTCAATATGGAATGCATGCATATCAGTTGAATAAATGACCTATGAGAACTCATGATTATCATAATCCTAGAGTGTCTAAGAGGGATTAAATGGACTTGAAAAAGCGACAGCTCAAATGATAATCAATATTTTAAAATAAAACACAAATAAAGGTGGATCCAAAGTTCCAAAATATATAGGAACCTAATGCAATCAAATAACTAGATGTACCAAGCCTAATGGGGATGAATAATAAAACCTAAATTTAAACCCTATTTTTTGTAAGAATGCTGGGTTGAATAAAATATAATACGAAATATAGTTCTCTATATATAATTAAATGAATATATACAATTGAATAAATAAATAAACATAAATACATGAATTGGGGTGGATAACCAAAATTGCTTAATCTCAAATGCTCAAATAAATATATAAGTGAGATTAATTAAATGCTTGGCTCTCATTCTTATGTAGATTTATTTTTCCACATGTCAAAAAGAAATTTAAGAAGGTTTTAGAACTCTGTAACCCATTTTGAACTATAAATGTGATTATATAACATCTAGGTTCACTTTTATAAGTGTAAAGGTGATCACTATGAAAGTGAAAATATCCACTTTGGCAATTTATAATTTTATAGACTATAAAATTTTAACGTCAATATTTATGTCTAAATTTGATCAAGGAGAGGTAACATGCACAAAAAAAGCTTCATAGAATTTAGTGGATCCTTATAATCAATTTATCCTAAATTAGAATCTTAAATGGACTAATTTAATGAAGATGAAATAAGATTGAGAACAACAACCAAATATATGATATCCTTTTAGGATGATGATGTGATACTAATGTAATTTATTTATCCATCTAAAATATGATTTTATATTTTGTTTTTTTATAATACCTAGATCTTGTTTTTATGTGTTGGTAGATTCACTCATGTTAGGACTAGTATTTAATTACACCATCCTAACATTTAATTTGGAGAATTCACCACTTTAATTCACTCATAATTGTCAAGAGGAAAAGGTGAGAAGGATTCAAATTTAAAATTTAAACTCTTATGATTTGAACATTAATTTTGATATTTATTAATCTAGATCAATTTTTCACTCATGATTGATAAATAGACGGTTTAGAGAATGGTATGATTTTGAGAAATAAGTTATTGTTGATATTTTGCCAACACATAGCTTGCATGTAATGTAGAGCATCGTAGATGGTTTTCGATGCATTAAAAATAACTTATTCATGTGAATTAAGAACAAAGAAAAACATCATGCATACACAATTTTTTTCATTATAATTACAAATAAAAATATGAAATATTGAAAGATTTCACTTCTAAGTAATTTTTGAAAATAATGTGTAAATTAATTAACTTGATATTTAATGCACAATAAGGTGATCCCACAATATTTACTTGATATTAACTTCCTCAATACTAAAGTTGAAATGATATGCAATTTATTTCTCTCTCTCTAGAATTTGCATACAAAATCTTAAAAATAATTGGTTTGCGTCATCTTAAAGTTCTTAAAGTTTATAATGGTCTAGTTGTTATAGGTGTCTAAAGTGAAGATCTAGTGAAAAATGCTGATTTCACTATCATGATTTGACAAAAAAACTGAAACTCATTAATTTGAGCCGAATCATAATGATTTTTTAATTTTTTAAATCTGTTAACTTCTTGTTTTATATATATATATATATATGCATTAACTCATCTCCAATAAAATGTTCATTACCATTTAAGCAAAGTAAAGACGACGGTCGAAATAAATCATAACAAATATTTTATAGTTACTAATGTTATTAAGATCTACATATAACAGACTTGCCTTTAACGTTAAGACGATCTCGAGGATAGCTTAGAATACCATCCCCCTTCCTACCGACCTAAACAGACATCGATTTCTTCTTGATAAGAAAATGGACGAAGGCGTTATTTAAAAGTCCCGTAAAGACGCATGAATTACACCAATGTTTCGGCAAAGTTATCTGAGATTGCACGACAATCACCGTACTTTGCAAGGGTTGATAGTAAACGAACATTACAATGCAGTAAACTTATACAGAAACATTACAATGCAGTAAACTTATACAGAAACTCGCTGCCATTTATGTGCTTGTCTTCGACGAAATGCACTCTATCTCATTTACTTATATATTAGACGTCGAATCCGTGTATCACTCCCAAGCGATGGAGATATCTTTTATTTTATTGTTAAGGGCGATTCTTCTGTTGATTGCAGGCCCATGTGTATTTTCTGCAGTAGTCCCTGCTTTAATATCGTTCGGAGACTCTACAGTAGACGCGGGAAATAACAACCATCTTCTTACGTTAGCAAAGAGCAACCATCCTCCCTACGGACGAGACTTTCCTGGTAGAAAGATAACGGGTCGATTTTCCAATGGATTCATAGCTATAGACTACGTTGGTATGGCTACCAAAATTTTTTTTTCATGTCTGATTCATTTTGGGATTTTCCTCTTTTGGAAGCTTATAGTTCAATGATTTGAAGTAAATTCAATGATATTTATTATTCTTCTTTGCAGCATCTATGCTTGGACTGGGCTCTGCAACCGTTGGTTATTTGAATCCGGAAGCTAAAGGAGATAATATTGTGAGGGGCGTTTCATTTGCTTCAGGAGGATCTGGTTTATACCATGGCACTGCCCAAATTTATGTCAGTAAATCTGGAGTTTTATCGTTCAGAGAAATCAATTTTCTTAGAAACTGATTATATTTAACTCATCTGCAGAATGTCATAAGCCTAGACGATCAATTGAAACTCTACAGACAATACAGAGAGGATTTAGCTCATGTGGTGGGTGCGGCCAATTCTTCCAGAATTTTGTCGGACGCTGTTTATCTCATAAGCATCGGTAGCAATGACTATCTTAACAACTACTACGTGAATATTATTCTTGGAATTGAATATAATCGCCGACAGTACAGAAACCATCTACTCAATATTTTGTCTGGTTTCCTAGCGGTAATTTCTTCAAATAGAAACATCTGTGTTTTTTAAACTCCAAAGTCTATATGAAATTACACTTTATCATATGTTGAAAAGCAGGAGCTTCGAAACATGGGTGCACGTAGAGTGGTGGTGGCATCTCTTCCTCCGTTTGGCTGCTTGCCCTCGCAAATAACACTATACGGTCTCGGAAAGGAAACTTGTCTCCAAAAGCTTAACAAAGAGGCATCGATTTTTAATTCGAAAATGCTGAAACTATTGCAGATGTTTAACGGAACGGATGGCATGAAGATTGCTTATTTAGACATTTTCTCCCAGCTCTACGACGCTGCTAGATTCCCAGCCAAGTATGGTGAGATATGCTGCCATCTTTTCTTCGGAATTCCTATACAGTTTATCCAATATTTGTTTTATTATATATTCAATGGATGAAAGAAATATGAAGTGAATCTGAAATATTAATAAAAAATGAAACAATCAAGTTGAAAACATACTAACACTGTAGAAACTTCTGTCATTAATGTATATTAAATTGTGGTTGAATGAACACAGGGTTTGTAGAAGGGCGGAGAGGATGTTGTGGAACAGGGCGTCTGGAAGCATCGATCTTGTGCAATAAATTTAGTATTGGCACATGTGAAAATGCTTCAAAGTATGTATTCTGGGACAGCTTCCATCCATCAGACAGAATGAACTTTCTTATTGCAAAAACGCAGCTTCCCAAAGCTCTCCAACAATTGTTATGACAGCTGCTATATTCCACTATGATTAATAGTCATTTCTGGGAATGTTCTTTATTGAAATACTTTTGCAAAGTTGCCGGACTTTATCTATATGCTCACTTTCCATATCTATTGATTGTATGTCCTTAACATTCGATACAGATGCTAGCTAGGATCATTTGTGAAACTGTAGAATCGACAAAAGGAATCCTAATTGATCAGGGTTTAAAATTCGATTGAAAAATTATTTAATTTAGGATATACATCTTCAATTCATGTTTAATCACATTACCAACACAATATTGATTTTTCTTGTACCTAGTAGATGAAATTTATAAGGATGATTTTACTATAGTCTCACCTAGCCAAATTAATTATAAGAGATGCATTTAATATATTATAGTTAGATACTTACATAACTTGTGAATGCTATCATGCAGCAACTAAAGTCTTCACTTGCTATGCAACAATCCTTCGAAAGTATCAACAAAACCATAAAATTTGCTGATCATACGCATCAGACCACATTAACATTGGTTATATATATATAATCATTAATAAAAGCTCATTATAAATGGTTGTTTGCCTCTCTATTAATAATGAATTTATCATTGTGGTCTTGTGGTTTACATTTAATCTTGCATCAAATATAGAAATTTGGACATGTACATTTTGAATTTATTTTGTTAATGGTAGAGGAAGTTTCATAAGCTTTATTTTATTTTGTATTACAAAGTTATATGATCTATAAGGAAATTATATGATTGTATCAATGTTTGATATTTGAGTTGCAAATGAATTGGAGCATCTTATCGTAGAAGAAGAAACTTTGAAAGTTGATTGCAGAATTTTCATTTCTTATAAATTACTTGCAACAGACATATTTATAGATCTAAAAGAAATGAATATTGCAATATCCAAAATTAAATTCTTATTATAAAGAAAACAAAACCCTAGATAAAACCTTGGGTAAGCATAAAATTAGATTACGACATGTGTCATCATCTTGTGACTTGAGACAAAAAAGCATATGACGAAGTTTGGCTTAAGTATGCTAGTGTGAAAATAGACCAAATAGTTAATAAATTAATTAGGTGATTTCCCATTATAATCTAACACCTCCTTAAGTACAACTTATGGAGAAGCTAAAAAGGTAATGATGAATGCATGGATGAGTCCTAGCAATCATGTGGAAAAAAACCTCTTCAAAAAATATGAAGTAAAATAAATGCATACTAGTGAAAGAAGAAAGCTAGGACTCATATGACTGCCAAGGACTCCTTCTATCATAGAAGTATAATTAATATCCCCAATAGGAGAGAGAAGATGGGACTATGAACCGCCCATAAAGAGATAGCTCTTGTGCCAATGAAGAAAAACTAGAGATAGAACATGATCTAGTAGTTACAAAAAACATATATCACCCTATGAAGGATCCACTAGTCATTGGAGAAGTAATTACCATAATGTGATGAATTAAGATTCCAAATCTAATTTTTTTCTCTCCAAAAACTTCTCAAATATCCATATGTTAGGATCAAGTGACACCAACTCAAAATATTAGCTAATGCTGAACATCCTCTAAATATAATGATGACATGATAATACCAATGATATGACTATCATCAAACAAAGAGAAGATGAATGTCCTAAAATGAATCCTCAAAATCTATAGTATGAGACTCCTCAAACAAGGATGGCATGTCACATAGATATGAATCCAAAGTAGTTACATCTAGAAGAGGATGAATGTTCTACTTCATTAAATCAATATGGGAAATGGATGTGGTGATATTAATCTAGTTAGGAATAATAAAATATATAGATGGGACTTCAATAGAAGTGTGAGGAAGAATATAAGTCCCTAAACTATTAGAGCATGTGAAACTCATGATATAATAAATGGACATTAAAATATCATCATCAAAGGGTATATGATAATTTTATCATAAATTAGAATGAGACAAAATGTAGTATGATA
Organism: Cryptomeria japonica; assembly: GCF_030272615.1. Lineage (NCBI taxonomy): Eukaryota > Viridiplantae > Streptophyta > Pinopsida > Cupressales > Cupressaceae > Cryptomeria > Cryptomeria japonica. Next base: position 286,783,245 of record NC_081405.1, read on the forward strand.
GTTCTAGAATGGAGAGAGATATGAGGATCCCCAAAAATACTTAGAAATATATTCCAAATTTTGTGGAGATAATCAATTTTTAATTAAACACATGCACCATAAATAGAAACACTATAATAAATCAATCCCACAACATGATTAATACTAATTTTCTTCATGTGATCTAATACATAGTATGTTTCATTTAGATATGAGTCCATAAAAATAAGGAAAAAGATTAGGCCACTTGAGATGTTTTATTATACTAGTTTCTCAATACTCAATTATTGTTTTATGAAATATATCATAGAAGTGTTGCAATGGTCAGAAATAGGATTCATAAGTTTATGCATGCAAAATAGCAATTAAACCTACTTCTATTAGTTACATTTAGAAGAAGAATGGATTCAACAAGGTTCAATCTCAAATCCATTGAAAATTACTAAGAACAAGGTGAATTTAGTACTCCTTGATTGAGTTGAATATGAGCTATGTAAAATATGTGAATTGAATTAAAAAACTAGGGTTGATGATGAAAAATTGGCAAAGATCAACATATATAGGTAGTTTCAAAACAAATATGTAGACATGAAGCATAGATTTGAAAATGGGAAGCAAAGAGGAACCTGCATTTAGAATTCAAATTCGGAAATCCTACGCAATGATGTTAGGTGTCCTTGTCCAAGTTTGTTAGATACACACATGTGAGATATTTTTAGAATTAGGATGTAGCTATGAATATATCCCTTAAAAATTTGTCAAAAAAGTCTCAAACACTATTCACTAATTGACACTATCCAAGGTTTTCTAGCTCTTGAAAATAAGGTCCTATGCATCCTAGTCTCCTCTTATTCGATTTATAATTGTTGTAAGAATTGACAATGAATGTAGCCACTCAAGAGCTAGAGGTCTAATGAATAGTACAACAAAATTAGAGAATAAATGAGACAAGAATAAACTTTATTCGATAAATAGACAAGTGTACATGGAAGACCCCTTGGTTATATAGCCAAGGTGAGTACAAAGGAGTGAGTGAGATAATTAACAGTTTATTATCTCATAACATGCTAACCTAAATGAAAGGCTATCATCTCGCATAATGTGGAAAAGTGACAGAGTGATAACACAACTAAAGGTGGAAAAGTGTAACTATGAAAGGTGGATATGATAAAGTAATAACATGAAAAGTCCACCTAAAGTGGAGATGCTCCAACTACTCCTATAAAATTCCCTAAGTAAGATTAATTAAAGTGTAATTAGAACCTAGGAGAGAATTAACCAAGGTAAAATGTAGCAATTACACCAACACCCCCCCTTAAGTGCAACTTAGGGAGAATGTACACATAAGATAATAATGCAAGATGGGTCTTGACTAGTAGGCCATGTTAGGTACCCATGTACTAATAAAATGCAATCTATCACTAGAAAGGGAGAAAACCAAGTGGTAAAAAACTCCCCCACCAAAAGTGACATGAAAACATAAAAGAACTGTCAAAGAGGAATGAGAAGGACAAAAACCTATGTGATGGAAAAGTCCCCCCATAAGAGAGAAGAAGAGAGACAAAGCATCTCCCCTTCAATATAGAATGTGAACCAATAGTATATGCTTTAAACTGGATGGAGAAGTTACTCCACGAGTGTTGAACAATCTTTCTCCCCTTAGGAACAAACAAAACCAAAGGCATATGTACAAAGTCTCACTAATTCGTAAAGGATTGTTTAGGAAGAAATATCAAAATGTATGGAGTCTCTAAAATATGCTTTAGTGTCCCCATGTCGATGTTAAAATTTGCCCCTTCCAAATCAGGTGTATTAGACAAGACTATTTAAAAAGACAATATAGGATCTAGTGAAAATGAATGTTGAATGTGATCCAAAGACTTAAGTGTCTCGTCTAAAGATAAAGAGATCTCCTCCAAATGTTGTACATGAGTATCCACAATCCCTTTAAACTCAAAAGAATGATCATGTAGCTAGAATGAAAAAGAGGGTCAGAGTTCTCCATTACAACAACTGAAGAAGGAACATCTCCATCAAAGTGGATGAATATCATCAATTATCTTTCCCAAATATGTAATGTATGACTTCACAAAGAAACTTGCAATGTTTGTCAAGTAATCATCCCTAGAAAATGTAGCTAGAACACAATGCATATCCTATTGCACTGAATCATAAGAAGATAAAATTGTAGTAACACAAGAATTATTAGGAGCAATAGTAGATGTGATATCAATAGGAGGAGATGAAATGTAAGGCTCAAGAACTAGATCACATATGAGAAAACCCAATTTCAAGTAACCAAAGTTCTCCTCTATATCTAAATACACACTAGAAGTCTGGTCATCATCGAAAGAATCAAAGTTATCAAGAGGAACAAAGTTTGGAAATGAGTACAACCAAGATGAATGGTCCACCACCCCAGTAGAAATGATAGCTCTAATATCCAAGTTTATAATGATAATTAGCTAAGGAGTGAACTATACAATCTTCCTTGCTACACCATGAGTTCTTTGATAGATGGAAAGAACATTGTCTATCAAGTCAGGTACACACAACACATCATTAGAGGTTTCATCCCAAATATATTAATACATCAATTCTCAATTATATTCATAGATACATACATATACATATACATATACACATACATATAGATATACATATATATACAGATATACACATACATATAGATATGCATATACATATATATAGATATAGATATAGATATACACATACATATAGATATACATATACATATACATATATATAGATATAGATATAGATATAGATATAGATATACACATACATATAGATATACATATACATATATATAGATATAGATATAGATATACCTATATATAGATATACATATACATATACATATACATATATATAAATATACATATACATATACATAGATATATGTATATATACATACATATATATATACATACATACATACATATATATACACATACATATATATATATATACAGACACACATACATATAGATGTTTTGTCATTGATGTCAACACTAACTATTTTGGCTGCTTTACCAGTATCGTTTTGGTCTCGGTAGGATGTTTGGTTTCTGGTTGGATTAGATCATGATGATCTAGTATACTCTGGTATGCTTTGACTTATGGAACTAGCTTAGATCTGCTATTCATGCTACTCAAATTCATGTTCAGTCAGTTGGTTTTGATTTGGTGATCGAATGCTATCTTATATGCTGGTGAGCTTGGTTTGTTGATCTAGTGAGGGTTTCATCGATAGAGCTTTGATGAAGATCTTTTGATGTTATGCATAAGTGGTGTTGGTGCGGCTTCTCGTAAGGATTCAGGATGCTGATGGTGATCGTGTTCGAGACTTGGCTGTTAGGATCATTGCTTTAGCGTGTGTGGACCTAAATTAGGTCTAGTACTATCTAGGTTATGGACCGGCTTAATGTAACATGTTGTTTGATCTTCTCGATGTGTTTTAGGGATGTCTTATGGGTTGTATATGATTTGTTTGGTCTCAGGCCAACATGTTTTGTAATTATGTAATTGCTTTATTGTCTGGTGGCCGGCCTTATTGTTTATGGTCGAGGGTTTGTATATATGTTGTAAGAGCTTATTGTAGATCATATGCAAGGATGATAAGGATGTATAGGAGCGAATAATGTAATAAGCATTCATGCAGAGGATTTGGTCGATCATTGGTGATCAAGTTGGGTTTATGTAAGAGGATTAAGTTCTCGGGTATTGAGCTTAACCGGAACTGTATTCAGGCATAGGAGATGTTATCATTGTAGTTCATTCTTTCTTCTGGATTATAGTTTAGATTTTTATGTAGTCAGTGAGACTCCTTTTATAATGAGCAATGTGCTCTAGGCTATTGGCCTTCCTACAAGCGTAGGCCCCTCAATTTGTATTCACATACTTACTGCAGAAGTATTATCTGATTGTGGGTAAGCTTCTCACTATGGTTTTTCCCTTTATTGGGTTTTCCTTGTATAAATCTAGGTGTCATGTGGATGGTATTTATTGTATAATTGTTGCTTGTGCTTAATTGGTATATCTGCTATTTCAGTAATTGGTTTATGCATTTTGGTATTGATCATATGTGTTTCGGTATTAAAGTTTTAATTTCTTAAGGTTCTGGTAATCTAGTGAGAACTGATTCACCCCCCCTCAGTTGTCTTCCTGTTATTTGAACTATCTAACAATTGGTATCAGAGCACTGGTCCTTTCTGCAGAAGCTTAACCACTTGAGGAAGATCCTATGGCAACTAATAGTTCAAGTTCATCTGCTGGTGTCTTTCAAAGAGAAATTCCTAGGCTTGATGGAACAAATTATAGAGTATGGAAGATTCAGATGGAGACTCATCTGAGATGTCTTGGTAAGGAAATTTGGGAAATCACAGAGAATGGTGTAACTCCTTTTAATCTGGCATCTGGTAATCCTCCTCTGAGATACTTGGATAAGGAGCTTGAGAATAATTGTAGAGCTAGAAAAGCCCTCTTGTGTGCACTCTCTGATCAACAAATAATGGGATTGATTGACAAATCATCAACACAGGCTATATGGGACAAGTTGGAGACTCTTAATGAAGGTGAACCTACTGTTAAGATTGCTAAACTTGATGGTTACTAGGTGAGATATGAAAATTTGAATATGGGAGAAGATGAAAGGATTACTGCATTCACGGAAAGGGTAAATGAAATTGTCATGGGAATTCAATGTTGTGGTGGATCTCTGAGTGAAGATGAAATAGTTTTTAAAGTTCTGAGAGCTTTATCATCAGCTTATAAGATGAAGGCTACTGCAATTAATGAATTGAGAACAATGGCTAATACCTCTATCAATAGCGATACCTTGTATGTAGGGGAAAAAGTGAGACTAAGTATGGAAACCCTAATCCCACTCTCATACACACTCATGGAATATGAAAGAGCCTAGGGAGGTAACACCAATCAGCTACTTCTTATGAGAAAGAGAGAGTCATAGATTACCTCTTAGGTTCTTTGTTCCTTTGATGTAAATGAGAGAGAGGAATGATGCAAAATGTAATCTAATCTAGAAAGCAAGCAAGAAAGAAAATCCTAATCGGAGAATGCAAATCAAAGAACAACTGATACACCACTGAAAAGTATAGATTAGAAGGAAAAATGAGAGGTGCACATGTGTCTGAAATCTGAGCATAAATATCTAAGACCAGGGTGCCACACCACTATCCTGATTCTGCTATCCTGGAGCTGCAACTGACAAGAGGGATTCTGAGACTTGCAAAGTACTATTCTGCCAAGTCCTACTAACAGAGGGAAAGACCATGGCGCCACGCCACTGTCCTAGACAAGACCAAGGCACCACGCCCTTGTCCTTGGGGTTTCTACCAAGATCTACAACCCAAAACTGTTCCTATGTGCTCTTCTGATCCTGAAACCTCTAGCGATGCTCGGGTCCGAACCTATACCTGAAGCTGAAAAAGAGGGTTTGGGGTGGCTATATAGGGTTTTGTGGTGCAAGAGCACCTAGGTCCTAATTTCCTTGTTTTTGCAAATTTTGGCTTGTACTGACCTTAGCCAAGTTAGTGGTGAATAAGGACTCCTAGAGGGTCCAAGAGTGAGTATTTTGGCAATGTGGGTCTAGGTGGAGTTCATTTTATCTAGGTTTGCATTTTTGTGTAGTTAGTGTGTTTTGAGTAGTTTTGACCTTTTTTGCTGGTCAAAAGTGTCAAAAATTGACAAAATCCTTAGAGGGGGTTAAGAAAGGCTTAGACATGTTTAAGATGTCATATGTGATGACTAGGTATAGGTCTCTTAGGTTGGAGAGATCAAAAGTGTAAAAAAACACAAAGTTGCAAAAGTTGCAAAAAGTTGTCATGACAACTTTTGAAAATTGTCATGACAACTTTTGTCATGAAATTGGTTAGCAGTGGATTTAGGGATTGCTCAATGCCATGGAAGGATTCCACATGTGGAAAAACTATATAAACCTCCTCCTACATGTTTGTCAAGGTTGGTGTACTTGGATTTTGAAAACAATAATCAAAATACAAGATTTTGGACTGCACTTTTACATTGTTTTTGTCAATTTTGCACTCTTGTGAAAGCTTAATGGATTGAATCCATGAATCCAATGATGGATTGAGATTCAATAGTGTGTTGCAGAGTAGTATTTTCATTTTTGAGCATTGCAATTAGTTTTTACTAATGTTGAAGTGATTTGATTCACAAATAGCCAGTTTTGGCTTGTAAATAGTCTTTTCTTTGTAAATATGGTTGCCCCATGAATCCCACATGTGCTGCCATCATGGCTAGTTGGGGTATGGTTGGAAACCTTCTGTATAGTGTAAATATGGAGGTTCAAGTGTTGGATAGGTGTTTGATCATGACTGACACCTCTTCCTAGACAAGTCTAGGAGCAATCGGGTTAGAGAAGAAGAAGTGAAGAAGTGTTGAATAATGCAGAGGTGAAAGGAAAAGCACCTTTTCTAAATTTGGAGGAGTTCATGGAGTTGGTAAAGACTTGTATCTACAAGGAGGAGCCTTTAAGAGTCCATCTCATAGTAAAACCTCAAATTGCCTACTCACAGCCAGTGCAAGCCCTTGAAAACCCTACAAACCCTCAATTTTAGGGTTCATACCTTGTATGGTCAGACAAGAGCCTAAAACCACAAAAATATATTTGGAATGGGTATACCATTGAGGGAAATAAAAACTTGTTTGGGGGTTCTTTCAGTTGTTTTCCTCCAAGCCCTAAAAACCAGTCTAGGAGGCCCAATTAGGCCTGATTCCTTGTAGCCCTTTTTCGGGCAAGATTGTAAAACCGGTAGGAAATCTGAAGATTTCAAACTACTGAAGGACTCCTTATGCATCAAAAACATGTTGAAAGACCCTAATACACCTCTACAACATCTCATGTTAATCAAGGGTCAATATGACAAGTTGAGGCTAAGAGGCTAAAATTGAGCACTAGAGAAGCATAGTGAATTGATAGGGTTCCTAACCAAAACACCTGAAGTAAACACCTTGGAAGGGACAAGAACCAAGCCCTAGAAGAGAGTGAGAGGTACTTGGAGGCCTAGAGAGTAACTAGGTTTGGTGAGTTGGTGGAATTGAGTAACATCAACTAAGGAAGCATTGAGCAGGCTAGGTAAACCCCATCAAATTGGTATCAGAGGCTACAAGATTTGGGCTAGTAAGGTTGATGTCCTTGCTGTTAGGAGAGTCAGTTAGAGACAACATGGTGACAAATGTTAAATTGGCAAGGAAAGTGGAAGATTGGGAGGAGGAGAATAGTCTCCTGAAGGAAAAGTTGGAAAGATTGGAGAGCAAACTTGGTGATATTGAGACCAAGGTAGAGGAAGTGTATGTAAAGGTGGAAGGAGTAGAAGGAAAGGGTAAAGAAGTGGCAGAGGTAGAAAAGATACCTGAACCTGATCCTATCTTAGAGAAAGAACCTTTCTTGAGGGCTTTGAAGGCCTTGAGTGGCAAGTCACTGGAAGGATTGCCATTGTTCACTGGCAAGATGGAGGCAGAAGTGGTCCTAGAATGGATAGAAGATATGGAGAATCACTTTGAGTGTGAATGCATAACTGAAGCCCAGAGAGTTAGAGTAGCCAAGTCCAGGATGAGAGGCCTTGCACTCACATGGTGGCAGTTTGTGCAAGATGAGAGGAAGAAAATGGGCAAAGCACCCATCTCTTCTTGGAAAGGGATGCTAGTTAAAATCAAAGAAGTTTATGTCCTTGATGACTATGAAGTGCAAATTCATAGGAAGAGGCAAAACTTGAGGCAGGAGGATCTTGATGTCAGTAGCTACATTGAAGAGTTTCACAAACTTAGCCTTAGATCTCATGTGGTAGAAGAGGAGAGTTTCAAGGTTGCTAGGTACCTAAATGGCCTACGGTGGAACATCCAAGAGGAAATTAGTTTAATGAGCCCAAAAATAGCCCATCAAACTTTTCAACTTGCCCTTAAGGTAGAGGAAGAACTGAAAAGGAGACATGACTCAAGCAACAATAGGGGTAGAGGCAAAGGAAAAGACAATAGAGGCCATAGAGGAGGCTTTGGTGGAAGAAGTTTTGAACAAAGAACACAAGGAGAGTCTAACCTCATTGAACAACAAGATAATGGCAGCAGTAGAGGAGGATTCAATAGAGGAAGGGGATTAAACAGTGGTTCCAGAGGAAGGTCTAGTAACCAAGGTAGAGGTTCCTCATACTTTGCAACAATGAAATGTTATCATTGTAACCAACTTGGTCATCCAGCATATAGGTGTCTAGAGAAGGGATTGCCATCACATGGAGGTGAAAGAAGAGTGAGCTACCTCCAAGAATAGTCTTCAAGCAGCAAGACTTCAGAAGTTGCCTTAGAGTTAGAAGTAGGTGACAACTTGATGATAAGGAGAAATTTGATCAAAGAACTAGTTAGAGAAGAGCCTAGCCAAAGAAGGTCCTTGTTTAGGATCAAGTGCAAGATTTTGGATAAAGTGTGCAAGGTGATTATTGATTCAGGGTTTACAGACAACATTGTGTCAGAAGAGGCAGTGAGAAAGCTCAGATTGCAAAGGATTCCTCACAACAACCCTTATAGATTCACTTGGTTGAATAAAGGACAACATGTTCTTGTTAATGAGCAAGCATGGGTGGATTTCACCATTGGAAGGTATAAGGATAAGGTGTTATGTGATGTCCTACCCATGGATGCATACCATCTTCTCTTAGGAAGACCATGGAAATTTGATAGACAAGCTATCCATGATGGAGACAAGAATGCATATTCATTCAAGAAGGATGGAGTCACTTTCAAGATTCAGCCTATCCTTGAGGAAGGTGGAAAAAAGGCAGTAGGTCCTAATGTTCTTTTGGTGAGTGAAAAGTAGTTCTTGAAGACACTTGAGGAAGTTGAAGGCATAGGGTTTGCACTTGTGGTGAAGCCCAAAGAAGAAGACAAGAAAGAGAAACAATATTTGCCAATAGAGGTGCAAGAATTGTTGAAGAAATTCAGGGGTATAGTAAGTGAGGGATAGCCAGCCACCTTACCTCCTAGAAGGACCATAAGCCATCAAATAGATTTCATTCCTGGAGCATCCTTGCCTAATAAGGCAACCTATAAAATGACTCCTCAACAAAATGTTGAAATTGCCAAACAAATCCAAGAGCTCTTAGACCAAGGCCTAATTAGGAAGAGTATTAGCCCTTGTGATTCTAGAGCCATAAATAGGATCACCATCAGATATAGGCTCCCTATTCCTAGAATAGAAGACCTAACGGATTGTTTAGGGGAAGCCAAGCACTTTACTAAGATTGACCTTAAGAGTGGGTATCATCAAATAAGAATCAAGGAGGGTGATGAATGGAAGACTGCATTTAAGACTACTGAAGGTCTTTATGAGTGGCTTGTAATGCCATTTGGCTTATCCAATTCTCCAAGCACCTTCATGAGACTCATGAATGAGGTGATGAAGGACTTCATAGGTAAATTTGTGGTAGTATACCTTGATGATATTCTCATTTTCAATAAGGATAGAGCAGCACATATGAGTCATTTGCAAGATGTATTAAAAAGATTATATGATGAAAAGCTAACCATGAATTTGGAGAAATGTGAGTTTGTTAAGCAAGAATTGGTTTACCTTGGGTTTGTGTTATCTCAAGGAAACCTCAAGATGGACCCAAGAAAAGTTGAATCCATTGTAAATTGGCCCACTCTTAGATCAGCAACAAAGGTGAGAAGCTTCAATGGATTAGCCCAACACTATAGGAAGTTTATTAGGCAGTTCAGTGCAATATGTGTCCCAATGCTAGAAACCATTAGAGGTGGTATGAAGGTCAAGTTTCAGTGGAATGAAGCAGCAAACAAAGGTTTTGAAACCTTGAAAGAGAAAATAGCTACCCAACCAGTACCAATATTGCCTAGTTTGAGAAACTATTTATTATAGAGTGTGATGCCAGCAATGTTGCAGTAGGTTATGTCCTAAGTCAAGAGGGAAGACTAGTAGCCTTCCATAGTGAGAAACTAAGTGATGCCAAGGGGAAATACTCCTCTTATGATCTTGAGTTGTATGCTTTGGTGCAAGCATTGAGAAAATGGAGACACCATCTCCTACCTAAAGAATTTGTGGTGTACACAGATAACCATGCATTGAGTTTTCTGAATTCCCAAGAAAAACTCAGTCACAAACACATGAAGTGGGTGGAGTATATGCAAGCCTATACTTTCACCATTAAGCACAAGAAACGGTAGAAAAACTAGGTAGCTGATGCACTCAGTAGAAGGCTCTTGATAGTCCAAGAAATTCAGTTGAGAAGCATAGGTGTGGACAGTTTTAAGGATTTGTATGCAGAGGATGAAGACTTCTCAAGTGCCTACCAAGTATGCAAGGAGTATCAAAATCATTTCCATAGTGAATACTCAAATTTCACTTTGCAAAATGGGCTATTATTCAAGGGTGGACAACTTTGTGTGCCTAGAGGCTCAATGAGGGAAAATCTAATACAAGAGAAACACAATGGCAGCCTTAGTGGTCATTTTGGAGTCAATAAGACTCAAGAATTGGTTCAAAGATTCTATTATTGGCCAAGGATGAATCAAGATGTGAAGAGGTATGTGGAGACTTGCATAGTTTGTCAAAAATCTAAGGGTACTTCAACAAATGTTGGTTTGTATCAACCTCTTCCCATTCCAAGTAGACCTTGGGAATGCATTAGCATGGATTTTGTAGTAGGTTTGCCAAAGACTAAGTAAGGATATGATAGTATTTATGTCATTGTGGACAGATTTAGCAAAATGGCTCACTTTGTGCCTTGTAAGACCACTCATGATGCATGCCACGCAGCTCAGTTGTTCTTTAAGGAAATAATAAGGATACATGGTTTACCACTGAGTATAGTTTCAGATAGGGACTCCAAATTTATGAATCATTTTTGGAAAACATTATGGCAAAAGCTTGGCACAAACCTCCCTTTTGGATCAGCCTACCATCCTCAAATAGATGGGCAGACCGAGGTAGTAAATAGAAGTTTAGGAAACTTATTGAGCTGCCTTACCAAGGAGTATGGGTAGACATGGGATCAAGTACTTTCTCAATTTGAATATGCATACAATGACACCATAAATAGGACTATCGGTAAGAGCCCTTTTGAAATAGTCTATGGAGTGCACCCAAGAGGCATTTTTGAGTTGAGAGATTTAAGAAGTGTAGAAATAAAAAGTGGATATGTAGAGGACTTTTCTCAATCCATGAAGGAGGTCCATGAATCAGTTAGGCAAGCTTTGAAGGAGACCACAAGAAAAATCAAACAAAAAGTTGATGAAAAGAGGAGAAATCTACAATTTCATGTAGGGGATCTTGTTATGGTGCACTTGAACAAAGAAAGGCTACACAAAGTATACCAAACAAGTTGCAGATGAGGAGGATAGGTCCATGTGCCATTTTAGCTAAGTATGGTGAAAATGCATACAAGGTGGATCTTCTTAGTGACATAGGCTTGCCACCAGTTTTTAATATAGCAGACTTGGTAGCATACAAGGGACCAATCCAAGGTGTGGAATTTAGTCCTACATAGGTTTCAAATGATATAAATAACCTTCAGTTACCTTCCAAGCCTAATCCTAAGGCCGAGAAGGTGTTAAGTTCAAGAATTGCTAAGAAGACTAGGCATCAAGCCTATTCGGAACACCTCATTAAGTGGCAAGGAATGGATTAAAATGAGGCTACATGGGTGATGGAGTCAAAGTTCTAGAATCTTGGCATTGATCCAACACTGATTCCTCAAGAGGTGACATGATCTCTTTTTGTTAGGGAGAATGTTGCAGGAGCACCTAGGTCCTAATTTCCTTGTTTTTACAAATTTTGGCTTGTACCAACCTTAGCCAAGTCAGTGGTGATTAAGGACTCCAGGAGGGTCTAAGAGTGAGTATTTTGGCAATGTGGGTCTAGGTGGAGTTCATTTTATCTAGGTTTGCATTTTTGTGTAGTTAGTGTGTTTTGAGTAGTTTTGACCTTTTTGGTTGGTCAAAAGTGTCAAAAATTGACAAAAGCCTTAGAGGGGGTTAAGTAAGCCTTAGAAATTTTTAAAATGTCATATGTGATGACTGGGTATAGATCTCTTAGGTTGGAGAGATCAAAAGTGTAAAAAAACACAAAGTTGCAAAAGTTGCAAAAAGTTGTCATGACAACTTTTGAAAATTGTCATGACAACTTTTGTCCTGAAATTGGTTAGTGGTGGATTTAGGGATTGCTCAATGCCATGGAAGGATTCCACACATGGAAAAACTATATAGACCTCCTCCTACATGTTTTTCAAGGTTGGTGTACTTGGATTTTGAAAACAATAATCAAAATACAAGATTTTGGACTGCACTTTTACATTGTTTTTGTCAATTTTGCACTCTTGTGAAAGCTTAATGGATTGAATCCATGAATCCAATGATGGATTGAGATTCAATAGTGTGTTGCAGAGTAGGATTTTCATTTTCAAGCATTGTAATTATTTCTTACTACTGTTGAAGTGATTTGATTCACAAATAGCCAGTTTTGGCTTGTAAATAGTCTTTTCTTTGTAAATATGGTTGCCCCATGAATCCCACATGTGCTGCCATCACAGCTGGTTGGGGTATGGTTGGCAACCTTCTGCATAGTGTAAATATGTAGGTTCAAGTGTTGGATAAGTGTTTGATCATGACTGACACCTCTTCCTAGGCGAGTCTAGGAGCAATTCGGTTAGAGAAGAAGAGGTGAAGAAGTGTTGAATAATACAAAGGTGAAAGGAAAAACACCATTTCTGAATTTGGAGGAGTTCATAGAGTTGGGACAGAATTGTATCAACAAGAAGGAGCCTTGAAGAGTCCATCTCATAGAAAAACCTCAAATTGCCTACTCACAGCCAGTGTAAGCCCTTGAAAACCCTACAAGCCCTCAATTTTAGGGTTCATACCTTGTACAGTTAGACCATAGCCTAAAACAAAAAAAAATCTATTGGAAATGGGTATATCATTGAGGGAAAGAAAAACTTGTTTGGGGGTTCTTTGATTCATTTTTCTCCAAGCCCTAAAAACTAGTCTAGGAGGCCTAAATAGGCCTAATTCCTTGTAGCCCTTTTTCAGTCAAGATTGTGAAACTGGTAGGAAATTTGAAGATTGAAAACTACCAAAGGAATCCTTATGCATCAAAAACATGTTGGGTGAATATGACAAGTTGAGGCTAAGAGGTTAAAATTGAGCACTAGAGAAGCACAGTGAATTGATAGGGTTCCTAACCAGAACACATGAAGAAAACACCCTAGAAGAGAGTGAGAGGGACTTGGAGGCCTAGATAGAAACTAGGTTTGGTGAGTTGGTGGAATTGAGCAACATCAACTAAGGAAGTGTTGAGCAGGCTAGGTAAACCCCATCATTTTGCCTTTGTCAAACCCTCATGTTGGTGATTTCCACCTCCATGAATAGCCGATAATGTACTAAAAATGTGTGTGCAAGATCCTAAGAATGAAAGTAAACAACCTACAGAAACCCTAAAGAGTAAACCCTAATTGCTTATAATTGACAAAGTAAATGCTCTTAATCCATAATGCAAAGTAATCTAAAGCATGTATGTGAATCAAAATGAAGCTTATGCAGAGACCTGAAAACAACATGAAACCATACCCAACCCCAAGGGAGAGGTACAAGCCAATTGTCATTCGGTGATCTCCTATTGTTCTTCTACATCTCCAAAAGCTCCCAATCGATAAAATGATACTTGATGAATATTTTATGGATGAATCTTGAGTGTTGTTGAAGACTTGAAAGATCTACTCTTTTGCTGCAAAGAAGGCTCTTTATTCTCCCAAAACCTCTTCTTAAATTCTTAGAAGAAGACCCTTTCAAATGAAGAAAGATAGCTCTTAATTATGAAACCCTAGATCTTAATTTCATGTTTAGGCCGACCTAGGATTTGAATTTCCTCCTGATATTTTGGGGTTAAGCATTATTATATATCATAGGATTGTGCTCCCAAAATTTTGGGGAAAAAGTTGCAGGCCATGTGCATTCGTGCCATGATTCGACCAAATTTTCACCAAATTTTTAAGGCTGTTAGATATGATGATATTAGAGTGCATCCCAAAGTTACAATTGATTTTGATATGTTTTGATATGCGAAATCGGGCCTAAATGGTCAAAATAAGACATACTTAGGGTTTATGATTAAATGATTCACTAGAGAAATAAGATGAAAAGGGGCACACTTAGGGTAAAGGGCCCAAATTTATAATGTGTAAAGTGATGAGACATGACCTTAGATTTAATTAAATTAATTAATTAAACGCTTAAAGGGGAATAAGAAATGCAAGATGCAAGACACACTAAGGTGGGTGCTAACCTAAGTGTGAAATTGTACCACCCTAGCAAGAGTGTACAATTTAAGACACTACATTTATCCCCCACTTTAGTAGTCATATGACACTACGTGGATATGCAAGCTAAAGTATAGAAAAGTAAACATCATTTGAAAAAGGATATATCCATAAGTTGTCAAACAAAGCCCCCAATGGTATCTGTAGTACACAGTTAGGAACCACACCCTACAAAACCACATGTTAGATCACAAAATAACCTAGTTCTTACTAAGGAAGGTGATGAAATTCATGGGTAGCTATATGCCCCCCCTGTTTTGACTTGCTTATTAGTGAGGTGAAATAGGATATCATGTTTTCCATAGCGAATTGTGATAAAGATTTTGACGAAGCAAGTTCGCAACAAGGCTTGATTATTTATCCAAGCACATTATGGAACTAATGCAGAGTGAGAGGGAGAACTCAAAATTCTAACACCATCGACGGTGTGAGAATCAGAGCTTCCTAGCGATAGATTGAAGAAAAAGTGCAAAAATTAGGGTTTTAACTTAAAAACATAAAGTGAAAAAGTGCATAACACATAAATATGAAAGTGACACCTTCATTTGTCACTTTCTAACTTTTTGGCACTATTAATTGTAGAGGAGCCCATATACAAGCCATCATGCCTCGATGCTAACCTTAGCGACCTACGAGGATGGAGATCCTATGCCAGTCCGTACTCATCAGCTGACCACTCAATGACTGCATTTGACTTTTTCATGTTTTCATAGTTTTTAGGAATGATGATGTCATCACCTAGTCCAGGCCTGGGCCCCTTCTTTGGGCACCTAGGGGTCTTAGGGTGCCCTATTCCTCCTAGGGTGCCATTGTCCCAAGGGGGCACCATGGTCCCCTCTAGGCACCATGATCCCAGTAGGGTGGCCTGGTCCACTCAAGGCGCCCTGGCCCTTGTTCGGGGCGACCAATGACAACACAAGATCAGACGATGAGTGTTAGAACTGATAGAATGATTGCATTGATTAGACGATGATAGATTTATTTGCATTTTGTAGACACTACTGTACATCCACGAGCATACTATTGGTCTCACCTTTCAGAGCCTTCAGGAGCAGATCCCAAGGCTGATAGCAAGAGAGAGGGATTTGCTACATGCAGTGACCTTGTGGGATACGATGGCCATGTCGGCCATTCGATTCCATTTTGTGATGTTGATGGTACTGATGGAGAGGTGGGATGCAGACACCTCAATGTTCTCACTACCTGTGGGGGAGATAATGGTCACCCTTAAGGATGTATACCACATTATGCACCTTCCCATTAGAAGAGAGACTGTGAGATATCAATCTAACCGAATAGAGGAGGATTACAGGAGAGAGTAGGTATATGCTATGGGGAGAGTGATACATAGTGAGATGAAGGGCCGCATCATGGTCAACTGGCTCCTAAAACCTACTGACGAGATTCCATTAGTGAGGTGACTCATGAATGAAACCCTTGCATTAGCCGTGTGTCCTAATAGGCACAACATACATATGCATGGAGGACTCATCTACACCATACAAGCTATGGAGAGACACATGAGAGTATACTCTTGGGGTTAGAGCATGCTTGCACATCTCTACCATGACCTTGGGGAGTATGTGTTTGGACAGGGATGCAACCTGATGACATGCACACTACTATAGGTGTGGATGTTTGAGCATATTACCTACACTAGGCCTATTGGAGCCCTCATAGAGCTAGTCCAAGAGAAGCCTAGGGTATATGCTTATCCTCTTACCTGTGAGTGGTGATTCAATGATCTCCTGTATTGGAGGTTGAGCTTGGATAGATTGACAGCGAGCGGGGTCATATGGAGACCCTACCTCAGGATGTACATGTGGGCATGGATATGCAGGTAGATGTTCAACATTCAAAGGACCCATCTACTAGAGGGACAATATAGCCACATAGTCATTCCCTTCTACTTCGACCAAGTTCGGTGGTAGTTCAGGTTTGAGCAGTGTGTTCCTACTTATATGCTTGTGTACATTAGACAGTCACACGTGATGCTGAGGTTAGGAGTAATTCCTAGGCCTACCAGTGATGGGATTGACATCACATATTTAGACAGGTCAGATCAGGACATAGCAACAAATTATAGAGATGATTTGGGTGTGCATCAATGGTACATCACATGGTGGGGTAGGACATACCCTGGAGCCATTTTCCTAGTAGACTTCCCTAGAGGGAACCTCAGACCATGGAGATACTCAGGTGACAAAGAGGGATCCGATACATTTGAGGAGGGCTTAGATGATCAGTCTGATGACATAGAGGAGTAGGAAGTAGGTGAAGATGGAGATGATTCTGATACCGGAGAGGGAGATGATGAGGAGGATGGAGAGGAGGAGGAGGATGATGAGGAGGAAAAGGAGGAGGAGGATGAGGAGGACAAGGACAAGGAGGATGACGAGGATGTAGTTCCTCATTACTTTGAGCAGGATACCATATCCCTAGATCCACCGAGTCTCCCACTGCAGGTGGAGAGGGACCCTATAAGGGGTCTTGACCTAGTCCCCATCGGCCCACATCTACTATATAGAGATAGTATGAGTGCAGAGAGCCTAGCAGGTCCCAATCTCAAGTGGTCATTTTCCATGATCCCTACTGGCGAAAGGGATATCTAGGTAAGGTGTCCAGTTATTGATTTACTTATGTATCTTACTTGTTTTAGATTTGATGATATATAATGTTACTGATGAAAAATTTCTCTCTATCTTGTAGCTACCATCTAGAAGTGGCATTCTCTGATTCAGAATGTAGTGATAGACCTTATTGTGACTGTGCACATTCCTAGTTCCTCACAGATATTACACAGATCATAGAGGAGTGCAAGATGACACAAGGACCTTTTCTCCCCTATTCAGATGAAGGTGGAGGTCCTACAAGAGAGATTACTATAGATAGAGCATGACCTAGTAGTGTCACAAACAAAGGCAGCCACATACAGAGGGATCATGATGGAGAGGGATCACAGGAGCTCCTCATGGAGTCACTCGCGGTTTGTATCATGATACACCCCCATGGAGCCACCCCCATGACTAGATCAGGAGGGGCCATCTAGCCACCATCCTCCAGCTACTAGTCATAGGGATAGGAGATGATCTTGATGTATATATTTTGATACTCACGGATATGTTATTTTAATGCTCAAACAATATATGCATTTCTTAGATTAGAAGTAACATATTGAGTAATGAGAATGTATATCCGATTTTAATTTTCACGTGATTGATTTATCAATGCTTCATGATTAATTTGATACACGTGTTATTTAATTAAATAACTAAGTATTTAATGAAATGATACTTTGATGATGTAAAAGAAGAATATATTAAGCCTAAGAACTATATGACTAGTGTGATTTAATTAACTTTAATTAAACACAACATGATATAATTCTACTCAACATAAGAAATTGTATACCATGCTAGCACATATGAAATGTGAATTAATTACAATTTACATAAAAAGAATCGAAGACAAACAATAAAGTAATGAAACATGCTTGTCAAGAATGAAGTAGTGTAGACCAAACAATATAACATCATTCCATCTTACATACTTTTAATGAAGACATGCTAGCGTATTACCCAATTTGGAAGAAAGAGAAAAGGTATAGAAGGAAAACAAAAAGAAGACTAGAGAGAGAGAGAGAGAGAGAGAGAGAGAGAGAGAGAGAGAGAGAGAGAGAGAGAGAGAGAGAGAGAGAGAAATGGAACTAGGCATAGTATCTACAAAGGTGCATAGCATTTATGGGTTCCTTGAGAGGTGTACCTTCCACATTAGTTATCCTGTAAGCACCTAATCCATAGACCTCCACAACAATGTATGGTCCAAGCCATTTAGGACTGAATTTTTCTTTCTCCTCAAGTAAGGCATTCACATTGCTCTAATTTTCATAAAGGACTAAATCCCCTATTGAGAAGGAACGTTGAATAACCTTATCATTGTAGCTTCTTTGCAAAGTTTTATGATATGCTTGAATATGCTTGAGGGCATTTATATGCCATTTATCGAGCATCTCAAGCTGTTGAAGTCTTTTCTCTCTATAGGAATCATCATCCACTATACCCCTAAGAGAAACTCTCAAAGAAGGAATTTCTAACTCCAAAGGCATAATGGCATCAACACCATAAACAAGATTATAAGGGGTACAACCTATAGCAACATGTACACTCATGCAATAGGCCCACATAGCATAGGTTAATTAAGTATGCCAATCCTTACCATGCTTGTTTACAGTCTTTCAAAGAATTTGTTCAATTATCCTATTAGAAGACTCAGCTTGACCATTTGATTGAGGATAATAGGGTGTAAGAAATTTATGTTGAATATGATACTTCTCGAGAAACTTCTTCACATCCTTATTTTTGAATGATGTTCCATTATTTGAAACTAAGGTGGAAGGTATCCTAGATTGAGAAATAATGTTTTCCAAAATGAATTGACAAATTACTTCAGCAGTAGTGGATCCAAGAGGAATGGATTCCACCCACTTCGTAAAGTAATTAGTGGCAGTTATGATGAAAGTATGTCCTTGAGATGAAGGAGGAGATATTTAACCAACAAGATCCAAACCCCATGTAGATAAGGGCCAAGATGCTACCTGTGATCGAAGTTCTTAAGCAAGGGCATGGATCAAATTTCTATGTTGCTGACATTGATGACATCTTTTAACAAACGCGAAGGAATCCTTCTCCATGGTTTGCCAATAGTATCCCATTCGGAGAAATCTCTGAACTAAAGAATCTACCCCCAAAATGCCCCCCACAAGAACTTGAATGTGCTTCCTCAAGAGAAAAAGGGATTTCAGCCTTGTTTAAACATGAAAGAAGAAGACCATTATAACCCCTCTTATAAATAACATTAGAAAGGATAATGTATCTAGCAGCCAATTTGTGAATCCTAGCCCTAGTATTCTTATTCGCAGAACCAGGAAAGGTACCATCACTCAAATATCTCATAATATATGATTACCATTCATCAAAATTCATAATGCAACAATATACCACATCACTAGGATTATCAACAATAGCTAGGGTAGTGAGGTTGTGAATAGTGAATTTAAGATCTACCAAGGGGTCCTCTAGAGACATAAGAGAGGTAACACATGCCATCACATCAGCATGTCGATTATCTTTTTGAGGAATGAGCTCCATGGTATAAGAATCAAATTTTTGCAACAAGGATAAAGCTAGATCTTTATATTGTGATAATTTATCTTGCTTAGCTTGATAAACTCATGTCACTTGTCTGATGATTAGTTGAGAATCTCCATAAATATGTAGATGTTTCAAATTCAATGCCAAGGCTGCTTTAATTCCAACTATAAGAGCTCCATATTCAATAATGTTGTTGGTACATAAGAAAGTGAGGCGATATGATAGAGGAATAGGCTTCATTTTAAGAGAGATTAAGACCACTCGTGCCCCTGATCCTCTACGACACTTAGAGCCATCAAAGTACAGCTCCCAAGTCCCATCAACCTCAATGGAAAGAATGTATTCATTAGGAAAAGACTCTACATCAGGTAGGGAGAAGGGTGAAGGAGCATCAACTAAGTGATCAATCAACACTTAGCCCTTTATTGCCTTTTGTGAGACAAACTTAAGGTCAAACTTGGTCAACATCATAACCCACTTAGCTAAACATCTGAAAAGGTCAATTTTGGAGAAAAGATGTTTAAGAGGATCGAATTTAATGATAACATGGATCTCAACATTCAAGAGATAATGCCTCAACTTTTGGGTTGCAAAGACTAAATCAAGGCATTGTCTTTCTATCGTAGAATATTGGACTTTGTAATCGAGTAGAGTATGACTTATGTAATAAACCAGGCATTCTCTACCATCCTTATCAAATTGCGCCAATAAGGCCGCAAGAGCTTGAGTGGAAGCAGCGGTGTATAGAAGAAAAGGCTTATTAGGATCAGTAGGTTGAAGAATAGGAGGATTGGCCAAATAAGATTTTAAGTCTTCGAATTCTTGACGACAATCCTCATTCCATTGGAAAGTGATATTCTTTATAAGAAATTTTGTGAAGGGAAAGGTATGATCCGCAAGTTGAGAGATGAACCTACGAATAGCTTGGATCTTTCCTTGCAAAATTTTTAGTTGGGAGACATTCTTAGGAGGTGGCATGTTAACAATAGCATCTATCTTCTTCGTATCCACCTCAATGCCATGATGTGAAACTATGAATCCTAATAGTTTTCCACTATCGACACCCAAAACTCATTTTTGAGGATTCAAACACATACTTATGAATTATCTCAAAGATTTGATGAAGGATCTTAACATGATCCGTACGAAGAATGGATTTGGCTAAGATGTCATCAACATAATCTTCTAAAGTCTTATGCATATAGTAATGGAAGATGAGAATCATAGCACGCTGATAGGTTGCGCCTATGTTTTTCAATCCAAAAGGCATCACAATCCAACAAAATGTACCCCAAGGGGTGGTAAAAGCAGTTTTATATTGATCTTGGGGATTGATGAAGATTTGATTATATCCTGAGAAACCATCCATAAAGGATAATAAAGCATGGCCTGCTATTGAATCCACTATCATATCGATATTCGTGAGAGGAAAGTCATCCTTTAAAGAGGCCTTGTTTAAATCACGAAAATCCGTACATGTCCTAATCTTGTTTTCAGCTTTAGCCAGGGCTACAATGTTTGAAATCCATGGGGAATAATTGATAGGACAAATGAATCCAACATCCAATAGTTTTTCAATTTTAGCCTTAACAAGTAATGCCACCTTAGGGTGAATCTTTCGAATCTTTTGCTTCATAGGTTTAGCATCAGGAATTAGGACAATGTTATGAGTGACAATCTTAGGATCTATGCCAGGAATGTTAGAATATATCCAATAAAAGATCTCAGGGAATTTATGTAACAACTAATCATATTGTTTTTTTATCTTCTTTGTCAAGACATTTCCCTGTCTTGATGATTTTATCTTCAACACAAGGATCCATCTTGATATCAATGGTTTCATTTATTAGGAGAGTGCTTTGTTGAGGAGAATCTTTTGATTGAGGAAATTATTTAACTATCTCATCTTTATTTCTTCCTTTCCCAGAGTAAGCTTCCACATTTAGACAATAGGGAAAACGACAGTTATGGTGATAACGAGGAAGGTTGTCATAAGCTCCCAAGAATTTAGTTAAGGAATCATCGATAGAAAAAAAAACCAAAGAAAAGACACAAGAAGGGTCACAACCAATATATTCTGGATATTTTAGTGAAAGAGGAGCAAAAATGACATTAACACTAATAGATGGTCTCTTAGAGGCTTTAGTATGCTTGGAAGGATCATAACCACACCCAAATGTCATACCATGAAAGTTGTTTTCCAAGGGAACCTTAATCCATTGTTCTTGAGCACCACATCTATTTCCATTATATCCACACCTAGATAGAATGTGAAAACTAGGACCATAAAGGTTAGTCATTTCTGAAGAAGGAGGAATTTCAAAAAGTGAAGGATCAAAATTCTCTAGACCAGAAACTAAGGGAGATGAAGTTTGAGAAGCTGCCACAAAGTTATTACTCAATGGCCCAGACAAAGTAGACTGATTTTTAGGTTCTTCTTCTTATTTCTTCTTTTCGACCTTAGGTTCTCTAGGGGGGATTTTGTATTCCCTTACGAAAGTAGGATTGATATCAAGGGATCCCCAATCATCTTCTGTAAGAATCTATTTAGGAGAGAAAGTATTCTCAATCATAGAGTTGGGCTGAGAAAAATCTTCCTCAAGAACCTTAGGTCCACTTGAGGAAACATCGGGGATCAATCTAGATATAGGAGACAAGTTTGATGAACTAGTCACGCTAATCGGAGTAGAAGCTTTAGAGGAACTATCTAAGATAGTTGGGGAAGAATTGATTGAAGAGGATTTAGAACTTGATGTTTGTAAACAAGCCTAAAATCTTGTGTCACCTAACACAATGTATGTTGTGTTGTTGTGAATAAACTTGATTTGCCTATGTAATGTAGAGGGAAAAGCTTGCATGCTATGAATCCAAGGTCTCCCTAGCAACAAGTTGTATATCAACTCTTAAGACATGACATAGATAGGAGTAGGTAAAGTAACTAGACCTACCTTAACAGGCAAGGTGATGATATCTAATGAAGATTTAGCAACATTATCGAAGCCACAAATAGTGAGAGAATCAGGCTTAATAAGAGATGTATCAACATTGATCTTATGCAACAAGTTAATGCTACAAACATTAAGGCCAGAACCATTGTCCACTAGTGTTCATCTTATCGCACTATCATTTATGGTAACCACAATCATTAAGGGATCATAATGTTATTTAACTTCACTAGAGGGAAGCTCATCTTGTGTAAACACAATTTGAGCCTTAAATGATGTAATAGAGTGAATCAAGGAAGCCATATTATTGGATGTCACTATGGGTTGGACATTCAATATTTTCAAGGCATATTGTCACATTCCATGATGAGTCGAGGAAATTTGAAACAAATCCCAAAGGGATATCTTGGTAGGAGTAGCTTTAAGTTGTTCCACAAGATCATACTCCTTACCAAGGGTTTGTGAAATGCGAGGTACTTGAGGAAGAATGAGTTGAGGATTAGGTAGAGGAGTCAGAACAACCAGAGGAGGGTTAGGTTGCCTATTTTTTCTCATGTTATGGGTATGGGCAACTACATTATAACTCTCCTTAGTTAGTTGTATAGTATAACTATAAGGACTCTTAGTGGGATTCCTTCCTTGAACCATAATGATAGGTTTGTTTGGAGTGCTAAAGGAATCATGAACATATCCACCTTGAACCATGAAAAGAGGTTGATTAGGAAGAGGTGAAGTTGGAGAAGGACAAGCACCTTGGACAACAAAAAGTGGTTTTCTATGTTCATTCACATTGATCATATTGATTAACCTTTTACATGTATTATTCTTGTTTGAAAGTTTAGGCAAAGATATAAAGTCATCAAGGGCATCATCCAATAAAGAATGGTCATAGTGATTGAAAGGCTTATCTTTGGACTCAAAAGGAGACATAAAATCATAGAGGGATTCATGGGAGTAAAATATGTTTCTAGATCTAGTGGAGGAGTTGATAGGAATGTACCCATGAGAGGAATCATTCAGCTTATCTTTCTCATCACCACAAAATGGCATAGTAACAAGGTTGATTAGTTTTTGGCAAAATGAGGGTTTAGAAGGCTTAGGGTTCAAAAAATCATCTAGAGCTTCATCTAATTCATCTTTACTAAACTCATCTAGAGCTTCATCTAATTCATCTTTACTAAACTTATAATCAACAAAAATGAATACATCATTAGAAACATTAACTTCTTGCAAATACAAATCTGACATTTTGAAATGAAAATTGCATGAAACTTAAACACACAATGCAAGGAAAATGAAAGAAACCTATCTCTTTTTTTTTCTTTTTCTCTTTTTTTTAAATGTTTTGAAAGAAAATGAAATAGACTAGATCTAGATCTAACAATGCAATGCAATGAAAATGAAATTGGATTCATGTCATGTTCACCAAAGATGTGTAGGGGAAAACGTGAGACTGAGTTTGGAAACCCTAATCCCACTCTCATACACACTCATGGAATAAGAAAGAGCTTAGGGAGGTAACACACATTGACTACTTCTTATGAGAAAGAGAGAGCCATGGATTACCCCTTAGGTTTTCTTTTCCTTTGCTGTAAATGAGAGAGAGGAATGATGCAAAATGCAATCTAACCTGGAAAGCAAGTAAGAAAGCAAATCCTAATTTGAGAATGCAGATCAAAGAATAATTGATAATGTAAAGTGGAAAAATCGAAGCCTAGTTGTTCTCCCCTCCCCAACTCCAAGGAGAGAGAAGGGAGGTCACTAGGGTTGATGGTTTTCACTTAGGAGAGACTTTACATTCAAAAGAGGGGTTGAAACCCACAAGATCCAATCCCACACAATGCAAGGATTGGATTCTAAATGAGTTTCAAGGGTTGTGACATCAAGGATACCCTCTTTTGTAAAGAATGTAGATAGAATGATTGAACTAAGAGTGCATGTAAAGTAGGAAAGATTTGCTTATAAACAGAGACAGGGATACGGGATGAAGCTGCAGACCTGGAATTAGCAGTAAAATGTCGAGACGGTGCTGTTCTACAAATTTGAGTGAAAGTTGACGGGATGATGGTGCCCGGAGTGCACACGGTCCTCCGAAAAATCCGCGAAACAAAGGTGGATCTGTTTGTCTCTGCACAAGGATTCCAGATCTTCAATTACAGCCATGTACCTACAACCTACACATAGAAAAGAGAGGACGATTGGGGGGTTAGGGATTAGGGGTTTGCCTTTAGGTCAAACCCCAGTTTTGGAATTAACCAAGAAATGAGAATGCTGTAAATGTAAATGTTTGTAATGTAAACAAGTACTGATACCTTGTTGTAAGAATGTTTGTATTCTTACATGCGAAGGTGTAATGTATGTAGTATGTTGTATGTTGTATGTGATCTCCTCTTCAATGGTTGAATCCTTGTCTTGAATGCAACACCTAGCCTTGAATGGAGACTTAGAATGCTCAATTGTTTGAAGGAATGCTTGAATGCTTGAATGTTTGAATGTTTGAATATCGCTTCCGCCTTTTGCCCACATACGTCTTCCTCTCTTTTTTTGGAAGAGGAAATGTAGTTTATATACTTGTCAATTAGGGCTGATAGACTGATTTTTCCGACCTTAGGCTGACCTAGAAACAATATTTTCCAATTTGCAAACTTCAAGACCCGATGCCCAAAAGGAGACCGGGCCCAAAATAGGGCCAGGGACCAGGGTGCTGGGCGCCATGGTCCTGGGGGACCAGGGCACTGGGCGCCCTAGTCCTGAAGGACCAGGGCGCTGGGCGCCATGGTCCCACCTCGCGGGACAGTAGGGTGCAAGGAGGGATCAGGCCAAGGTGCAGAAAAATGCAGTTTTTGGTGTTGTAAACAGGTTTCGGGGTCTCCATTTAGGTTCAATGTCGCGTCGCCATCATGAAGACCCAAATGCAGTCGAAATTGCAAGTGTCACAATTTTAGGATGCTACAGATACACTATTGAAAAGTACAGATCAGAAGGAAAAACCAGAGGTGCACTTGTGTCTAAAATCTGAGTAGAAATGTCTAGGACCAACATGCCATGTCACTGTCTTGATTCTACAATCCTGGAGCTGCAACTGACAGGAGGGATTCTGAGTCCTGCAAAGTACTAGTTTTCCAAGTCCTCCTGATAGAGGGTAGGACCATGGCACCACACCACTATCTGGGGTAGGACCAGGGTGCCATGCCCATATCCTTGGGATTTCTGCCAAGATCTGCAACCCAAAACTATCCCTGTGTGCTCTTTCGGTCTTGAAACCTCCAACGATGCTCAGATCCAAACTTGTACCTGAATATGGAAAAGAGGGTTTGGGGTGGTTATATAGGGTTTTTCCTTAGTCAAACCTCAATGTTGGTGATTTCCACCACCACAAATAGTCGATAATGTATTGAAAATGGGTGTGCAAGAATGTTGTGTGTGTACAAGATCCTAAGAATGAAAGTAAACAATCTAGAGCAACCTAAAGAGTAAACCCTAATTGCTTATAATTGACAAAGTAAATGCTCTAAATCCACAATGAAAAGTTATCTAAAGCATGAATGTGAATCAAAATGAAGCTTATGCAAAGACATGAAAACAACATGAAACCATACCCAACCCCAAGGGAGAGGTACAAGCCAATCATCAGTCGATGATCTCCTATTGTTCTTCTACATCTTCAAAATATCCCAATTGATAAAATGATACTTAATGAATGTTTGATGGATGAATATTGAATGTTGTTGAAGAATTCAAATATCTACTCTTTCACTACAAAGAAGGTTCTTTATGCTCCCAAAACCTATTCTTAGATTCTTAGAAGAAGACCTTCTCAAATGAAGAAAGAGAGCTCTTAATTATGAAACCCTAGATCTTAATTTCATGTTTAGGCTGACCTAGGATTTGAATTTCCTGCTGATATTTTGGGGTTAAACATTATTATATCATAGGATTGTGCTCCCCAAATTTTGGGGAAAAATTCATGAACCATGTGCATTCCCGCCATGGTCTGACCAAATTTTCACCAAATTTTTTAGGGCCATTAGATATGATGATATTAGAGTGTATCGCAAAGTTACAGCTGATTTAGAGATGTTTTGATATGCAAAATTGGGCCTAAATGGTCAAAATAATACATAATTAGGGTTTATGATTAAATGATTCATTGGAGAAATAAGATGAAAAGGGACACACTTAGGGTAAAGGGCCCAACTTTATAATGTGTAAAGTGATGTGACATGACCTTAGATTTAATTAAATTAATTAATTAAATGCTTAAAGGGGAATGAGAAATGCAAGATGCAAGACACACTAAGGTAGGTGCTAACTTAAGTGTGAAATTATACCACCCTAGAAAGGGTGTACAATTTATGACACTACACCTTGGTTGGGAAATTTTTTGCTTTTGAGCTTGAAGAATTTGGACCTTCTGGAGCTGTGAAGTCTGAACCTACTTTTCATGCATTTACATCATCAATCGACAAGAAAGATTGGAAAGCTTTGTATGAGAAGGAATTGGATGATATGAAGAGAGAAGATGAAGAATTTGAGCAACTTGAAGCCCTATTTGTTAGAAGAGTACCTAAAGGACTAGTAGGAAGTAAGTATGAAGGAAAAGCACCTTTCTAATGTTTTGCATGTAATAAGATAGGTCATTTTGCATCTAGATATCTTGAAAGAAATTCAAGATTTGAAGAAAAAGCTATAATATCTTTTAAGCCTAACCCTAGATATCAAAACAAGCACAAGTATAGGAAAAACAAAGATAAATCATGTTACTTTGTAGATGAGGAAGGTGTGACTAATTCTAATGATGAACTGACGCAAGACTTTGCTAGTGGTTCTGGCAATGCAAAGAAATGGGTGTTCTTGGCTATCAAGGAAGATGATTTGGAACTAGAAGAGAATGTACCTGAAGAGAAGGCCCTTGCTGCTAAAATTGAAGATAAGGATGAATGGGTAATTGATAGTGGATGTTCACATCATATGACTAGAGATAAAAGGAAGTTTCTATCTTTGCAAGAATTTGATGGTAGTCTGGTTAGATTTGGAGATGACAAAGCATGCATGACGAAAGGAAGAGGAACTATATCATTAGATGCTAAGCACAGTACTGATAATGTTTATTATGTTGAAGGTTTAAGGCATAATATTTTGAGTGTAAGACAATTGGTGGATAAGGGATTTCAATTATGATTCAAGGATGGAAAATGCAAAATCATTAATAGGTTTACATTGGAGATTGCAATCAGTACTCAGACAAAAGGTAATATATTTCATTTGATTTCTAGTGAGAAGACATGTTTGATTGCACACATTGATGAGAGTTGGATTTGGCATAAAAGGCTATGTCATGTGAATTTTGATTGCATGGTAAAGATCAGTTCAACTAAGGTAGTTAGAGATATACCTAAGATTGTGAAGCCCTATAATCCAATATCTAAAGAATGTTAAATGGGAAAATAGGTCAGAACCTCTTTTAAGAGTATACAAAACAAATCTAATGATTTTCTTGATCTTATTCATACTGATTTGTGTGGCCCTGCAAGAATTAAAAGTTTTCAAGGTGATAGATATTTTATGCTAATCATTGATGATTATTCTATAATGACGTGGGTTACTTTTCTAAGGGAGAAATATGAGGCTTTTGAAAAATTTAAAATATTTGAAGCTAAGGTTGAAACTGAGACATGATTCAAGATTAAGTGCTTAAGGTCAGATCATGGTGGAGAATTCACATCTGGTGAGTTTAATAACTTTTTTGAGAAGCGTGGTATAAGGAGGCAATTTTCTGCTCCCCGGACACCTCAGCATAATGGAGTTGTGGAAAGAAAGAACAAAACTATCTTGGATGTTGCTAGAACCATGATGATGGAAGCTAATCTACCTCATATCTACTGGAGAGAAGCAGTTTATACATTCAATAGAGTTCATATCAAAGGAGAAACTGGAAAGACACCTTATGAATTATGGTTTGGCAATACACCTATAGTTAAGTATTTTAGAATCTTTGGTAGTAAATATTATATCAGGAGAGATGATTTCATTGGGGAATTTGATCCTAGATGTGATAAAGGAATATTTCCTGGTTATTCTAATGAAAGAAAAGCATATAGATGTTATAACAAGAGATTTCAGAGAATTGTGGAGAGTGATAATGTCAAGGTGGATGAACAAAATAGAAGTCAAATCAGAATTTATGAGCAAGAACCGGCAATGGAAATGATCATAACTGAATTGGTAACACCTTTACTGGAAAAAAATGTTGAACTAGTTACTCCAGCAGTATCAAAAAATTCTAATAGTAACTGAAGAATTGGAAAAAGGAATAGAGAATCAGAAGACTCCTAGGTATGTAAGGTTGAATCATTCAGAAGATTAGATCGGATAAGAACAATGGATTTATGACAAGAAGAAGACTGGAAGCTAATGAGGTATGTTTAATTTCTCAAGTTGAACCGGTATTGGTAATTGAAGCATGTAAAGATGAACGTTGGATGAAAGCTATGAAAGAAGAATTAGATCAGATAGAAAAGAATAACACATGGATTTTAGTTCCCCAACCTAAAAATAAGAATGTTATTAGAACTAAATGGGTATTTAGGAATAAATTAAATGAAGATGGACACTTTGTAAGGAATAAAGCTAGATTGGTTTGTAAGGGATATTCTCAGAAGGAAGAAATTGATTATGGTGAAACTTTTGCACTTGTAGTTAGGATTGAAGCTATAAGATTATTTCTTGCCTATGCTACACATAAAAATTACAAGGTTTATCAGATGGATGTTAAGTGTGCTTTTCTGAATGGGGATCTTGATGAGGAAGTTTATGTTGAGAAACCTGATAATTTTTCACTTTCAGGTGATAAAAACATGGTTTGCAGGTTAAAGAAAACCTTATATGGATTGAAATAGGCACCTAGAACTTGGTATGCAAAGTTGGACAAATATCTTGTAAAGCTTGGTCTCACTAAAGGTAATGGTGACAGTAATCTATATTATAAAGACACTGATGATGATATACTGATTATTGAGGTCTTTGTTGATGACATCATTTTTGGAGGTGAAGATAATTTGTGCATGGAGTTTTCTAACAATATGGAGAAAGAATTTGAGATGTCTATGATTGGGGAAATGAAATTTTTCCTAGGTTTGCAAATTACTCAGATTGATAAAGTTATTTTCATCTATCAAACTAAGTATGCTAGGGAGATGTTGAAGAAATTTGGTATGGAAAGTTCTAAACCAGTTAGTACTCATGTGGTTACAAGTGAGAAATTGACAAGGAAAGATGAATCTACACTGGTAAATCCTATAAGATACAAGTCTATGATTGGAGGTCTGCTATATTTGACTAAGACTTGATCAGATATAATGAATGTTGTTTGCATTGCATCAAGATATGAAACTGATCCTAGAGAAAATCATGAGAGTGTGGTGAAAAGGATTTTTAGATACTAACAAGGAACATCTAAATATGATTTGTGGTACCCTAAAGATGATGACTTTACTTTATGTGCATATACAAATGCAGATTGGGAAGGTGATGTTGATGACCGGAAAAGTACTTTCGATGGAGATTTCTTTCTTGGAAAGAAACTTGTTTCATGGATTAGCAAGAAACAATCATGTACTTCTCTATCTACTATTGAAGCTAAGAATGTTGTTGCTGCTACTAACTGTACACAAGTTCTATGGATGAAGAAAATGTTGAAGGACATAAAAGTGCATTGCAATGGACTGGTAGTTATTCACTATGATAACATTGGTGCTATAGACATATCAAAGAATCTGGTATTTCGCTCTAAGACAAAGCACATATCTATCAAGTATAACTTTTTGAAGGAGAAGGTGGAAGAAAATGAAGTTAGATTGGTTTATGTGAACACTAAAGAGAAGATTGTAGGCATCTTCAACCTTTGCCTAAAGAAACATTTGAGTACCTCAGAGACAGATTAGGGGTTTCTTCCCCTCCGATAGAAACTGATTGATGCTATTTGGCATCAGTCTTGTATGCATTATCAGAGATATTATTCATTCCAGATTGATGTGGTGATGCTACTACTCAGGGGGAGTAGTTAGTCTTGTGATTCATTGGTTTATGATTTTTTCTTTGCTATTTATGTCAGATCTCTGGCATTGATGTCAAAAGGGAAGAAATGTTCATGTGAAAAACTTAAGGAGATATATACATTAGGGAAGGAAATTCATAGAACTTAACTAAGATATCATCTATAGGGAGAGTATGGATCATAACTTCATTGCTATATTCTTGTGTGGGAAATTTGTTTGGCATTTCTTGGCAGTTGGATGTTTTTCACATCTAGTGTTGTCATCAATGCCAAAGGGGGAGATTTTTGCCCATTTGGAGGAATTGATTTTTGTGTTGCATTGATGTTTTGTCATTGATGTCAACACTAGCTATTTTGGCTTCTTTACTGGTATCCTTTTGGTCCCAATAGGATGTTTGGTATCTAGTTGGATTAGATCATGATGATCCGATATGCTTTGGCTTATGGAATTGTCTTAGATATGCTATTCATGCTACTTAGATTCATGTTCAGTCAGTTGGTTTTGATTTTGTGATCGGATGCTATCTTATATGCTAGTAATCTTGGTTTGTTGATCTGGTGAGGGTTTCACCGACAGAGCTTTGATGAAGATCTTTTGATGTTATGCATAAGTGGTGTTGGTGCAGCTTCTAGTAAGGATTTAGGATGCTGATGGTGATCGTGGTCGAGACTTGGCTAATTGGGATCATTTCTTTAGCCTGTGTGGACCTAAATTGGTCCAATACTATTGAGGTTATGGACCGACTTAATGTAACGTGTTGTTTGATCTTCTCGATGTGTTTCTGGGATGTCTTATGGGTTGGATATTATTTGTTTGGTCTCAGGCTAACATGTTTTGTAATTATGTAATTGCTTTATTGTTTGGTGGCCAACCTTATTTTTTATGGTCAAGGGTTTGTATATATATGTTTTAAGATCTCATTGTAGATCATATGTAAGGTTGATAAGGATGTATATGAGTGAATAATGTAATAATCATTCATGTAGAGGATTTGGTCAATCATTGGTGATCAAGTTGGGTTTATGTAAGAGGATTAAGTCCTCTGGTATTGAGCTTAACCAGAACTATATTCAGGCATAGGAGATGCTATCATTGTAGTTCATTCTTTCTTTCGGATTGTAGTCTAGATTTTTATGTAGTCAGTGAGACTCCTTTTGTAATGAGCAGTGTGCTATAGGTTGTTGGTCTTCCTGCAAGTGCAAGACCTTCAATTTGTATTCACATACTTACTGTAGATGTATTATATGACTGTGGGTAGGCTTCCCACTGTGGTTTTTCCCTTTACCAGGTTTTCCACGTACAAATCTTGGTGTCATGTGGATGGTATTTATTCTCTAATTGTTGCTTGTTCTTAATTGGTATATCTTCTATTTTGGCAATTGGTTTATGCATTCCGGTATTGATCTTATGTGTTTCGGTATTAAATTTTTAATTGCTTAAGGTTCTAGTTATTTGGTGACAACTGATTCACCCCTCCTCTAAGTTGTCTTCCGGTTATTTGAATTTTCTAACAATATATATATATATATATATAAACACACACATATATATATATATATACATATATATACATGTATGTATGTATGTATGTATGTATAGATAGATACACACACACACATATATATATGTATATATATCTATATTTACATACTGTTGGTAAACAAATTTGTCACTGTGAATTCTCCTTCAAAATTGACCCTTTTTGCCCAAAGACCAGTGACAACCATTCCATTAGTTGGAGAGATTGCAATCAAACTACAATCTTCCTCTACGTTTGAGAGGGGCAACTCCCTCGTATGATGGGGTTATTTTGGAATTTTTGTGTACTTTTAACCTGAAAGTACATAAAAGAGAAAACATAAAAAAAAAGAAGATAGAAACCCCAACAATAGACATACGAACATCAATTGAGATTTCTCAACGTTCACAACAAATTACAAGGGGAGTTTATAACATAATATGGTTAGCCATGAGATGATGATAAAGAAGAATGACAAATCTCAACATACGTAGAGATTAGATACTTCAGCACATTCAAGCTAAGATACCAAAGGTTGCTTGTGTGTCATCACATCAATTGTACAAATCACATATGCATAAAAAAGACTACCAATTCGAGATACAAGAAATCAATAATGATAACACATACATTTTGAACACACGAACTAAGATGTATTCTTCATTATCCATTTGGAAATATGCAAGTCCAAAATCCTTTCTATACAGTGCAAATCAAAATGTCATTACAAGTTTCTCCTAGAATTTCAATAGAGTTTCCCCTCTATAAAAAAGTCCCCCTACAAATGAAAAAGCCTTGTATTTATAGGCTAACAACCCATAACTACTTTTCCTAATTACTTAGAATAACCACTTAGGTTAGCCAGTTAGGATAACTACCCAAGTTAACCACTCCTAGTAACTACCATTTTGGAGATAAGTTAGGATTTACCTAAATTTTACAAAAATTAAGCCCAAAAGCTAACTTTTAGTTACAAGTCACTTTTACAATAATACAACTTCAAATTTGTAACTTCGATGAAAACTCAAGTCATGAGTTATGTTGATGTACTTTTGCATCTTCATCTGCTTCATTTGTACTTTTCATCATCTTACTATTTAGCCATTTGAGATTGTAAAACATATATATCCATTTGAAAAGAAAAGTAAACTCCAAGGGTCTCCATAAGCATGAAAAATATCAAGTAGTCTGAAAATATCATACATTGATACATGAATCATTGTCACCAAAAATACCAATTCAATAACAACTTTTGTTTAATGATTTTAGCTCCAATTGTATATGTCAAGCATTCTTTCTATAAGGAGATCCTTCACTTGATTCTTATCATTTGAATTCATTATATTCCGCTAGATTTATTTCAAATGATATTTTTGTAGTGCATTCTCCAATCCATATTTTACCATGTATCATATAGAAACCAAATGACATCTCAATAAATTTGTCGACCTTGAACCTATTGGTATTTTGGTATGGTTTTTTCATTGATGTCAACACCTACTAAACCTTATCAACTCTGGCACTTTGGAGAATCAGCAACATTCACTGGCAAGCAAATGACTCATACACAATCACCGATATCTGGCACATCAATAGGATATAATGATCACTAACACTTGGAATGGCATGGAAAACACTTGCTTATGTCGAAGACATTGTTTGGACACTTTGTCTTTAAGATTTTTTTATTGGCATATTCATATTAGCATATTTGCTGTTACCGGCAAATAGGTCCAGGTTTTACACCGACAGGTTTATCTTTTCGAGATCAGCATAGCACGCTATAGAGATGATTTATTATTGTTGTAAATGCATCAAGCCGACATGTTGAATCGGTTATTGCATCGAGCATTAATTTATTTGTAAATTGATTTTATTGTAATATCCTTTAGAGATGACCTACTAAAATTGGTCCTAGGTTATGATATAAATGTAAGATCTTATTTGTAAGATTGGAAGTGGAATGCGAAAAAAAGGGATTGTGTGAAGGTATATGTGAGAATAAGCAGAGCTATACACACAGACATCATTTGAAGGTGAAGCAAGGTTTTTGTGAAAGCATATCAGAGCTACACCGGTACTGAATCAAGCATATGAAGATGCTATTTTGTGAAGTACATCATTATTGGATTTAACCATCCAATTGTAGTCAGTCTGACTCCTATTTTGCGTTTGAGCAATGAGCTCTAGGCGCTTGGCCTTTCTACATGTGCAAGTCAGTCTGACTCCTATTTTGCGTTTTAGCAATGAGCTCTAGGCGCTTGGCCTTTCTGCATGTGCAAACCCCATTTGTATACACTTACTATCTACAGTAGTATCATCTGATTGTGGGTAAGTTTTCCCACTGTGGTTTTTCCCCTTACAGGGTTTCCACGAACAAATATTGGTGTTATGTGTTGTGGATGACTTTGTCTTTTTGTTTCATGCATTAATCCTTACCGGTATTGCAATTAACTAATAAACTATCTACCGATATAAAAGACTGGTTTACCGGTATTGAACATTAAGTTGTTTTTGTTTTGAATTATTAGACAACTAATAAACCCCCCCCCTCTCAATTGCCTCCAGGACCTATCAATTGGTATCAGAGCCTAATACTCTTTTTGCAGAAGTTTAACAGCTTGAGGAGATCCAATGTCTACTAACTATTTTAGGAAGGACAGTCCTAAACTTGATGGAACCAACTATGGCATATGGAAGATCAGAATGGAGACACATTTAAATTGCATTGGAAAGGACATTTGGGAAGTTACAAAGAATGGCTATATTGCTTCTACTCTTGGTCAGCCTAATCCACCTACCTTGGGAAAAGATGAAGAAAATGATTGCAAAGCAAGAGAAGCACTTTTGAGTGCATTAACAGATCAACAAATCATGGGATTATCAGATAGATCAACTGCTAAAGCTATTTGGGATCACTTGGAAACATTGAATGAAGGAGATTCCACAGTCAAAATTGCAAAACTTGAAAGCTTCTGGGTCAAGTATGAAATTCTAAAAATGGAAGAAGATGAAAGAATTTATGCTTTTATGGAAAGAGTTAATGAAATTGTTTTGGGTATTAAATGTTGTGGAGGAACCTTAAGTGAAGATGAAATTGTTTCAAAAGTTTTAAGAGGATTTCCATTGGCATATAAAATGAAGGTTACTGCTATAAATGAGTTAAGAACAATGCCTAATACATCAGTAACTAGGGATACATTGATTGGAAAACTCTCAGCTTTTGAAATTGAGGAATTTGGTCCTATTGCTACTATAAAGACAAATTTAGCTTTTAAGGCATCAACATCATCTGCACCATCATTTGACAAATCTGATTGGAAAGCCTTTTATGCAAGAGAACATGAGGAAAGCAGAGAGAAAATAAAGAACTTGAAGAACTTGAAGCACTATTTGCAAGAAAAATGCCTAAAGGCCCAGTAGGAAGTAAGTATGAAGGTAAAGCACCCTTTAAATGCTTTAACTATAATAAGATTGGTCATATGGCTTCTAGATGGCCTGATAGACATGCTAGACTAAGAGAAGAAGCTAGAAGAACATACAAGCCTAACCATGAATATCAGAGATATAGATTTAAGAAGAATAAAGACAAATCTTGTTATCTTGCTGATGAAGGAATTGGCAGCTAAAGTTGAAGTAAAGGATGAATGGATCATTGATTCAGGATGCTCACATCATATGATTGGAGATAAAAGTAAATTCTTGAACTTTCAAGAATATAATGGAGGCTTAGTGAGATTTGGAGATGATAAAGCTTGTTTGATCAAAGGTAAAGGTACAATATCTCTTGATGGTAAGCACAATACTGACAATGTTTACTATGTTGAAGGTTTAAAGCATAAACTTTTGAGTGTTGGTCAATTAGTTGAAAAAGGATTTCAGCTACAATTCAACAATGGAAAATGCAAAATCATGAATAGAACTGGTTTGGAAATTGCAACCGGTAATCAAACTAGAGGTAATATCTTTCATTTGAATAACAGTGAAAAGACATGCTTGATTGTACATATTGATAAAAGTTGACTATGGCATAAGAGACTCTATCATGTGAATTTTGATTGCATGGTAAAAATCAATACTACTAAGGCAATAAGGGATTTACCTAAAATTGTCAAACCTCACAATACAGTATGTAAGGAATGCCAATTTGGAAAACAAGTTAGAGCTACTTTTAAAAGTATTCCAGAAAAATCAAATAATGCTCTTGACTTAATCCATACTGATTTATGTGGTCTAGCTAGAACTAAAAGTTTGCAAGGTGATAGATATTTCATGCTAATCATGGATGACTACTCTAGAATGTGTTGGGTTACTTTTCTCAGAGAAAAATCAGAAGCACTTGGAAAATTCAAACTGTTCAAAGCAATGGTAGAGAATGAAACTGGTAAGAAAATCAAATGTCTAAGATCAGATCAAGAAGGAGAATTTACATCTAAGGAATTTAATACATTCTATGAAGTAAATAGAATCAGAAGACAGCTATTAGCACCCTGGACACCACAACAGAATGGAGGTGTTGAAAGCAAAAACAAAACTATCTTGGATGCAGCAAGAAGTATGTTATCAGAAGAAAATATACCACGTGTATTGGAGAGAGGCAGTAAGTAAAATAGTCTATACATTCAACAAAGTTCACATCAAAGGTGAAACCAGTAAGACCCCTCATGAACTATGGTTTGGTATTACTCCTACTCTTAAATATTTCAGAATATTTGGAAGTAAATGCTATATTAGAAGGGATGAGTATATTAGCAAATTTGATCCTAGAAGTGATGAAGGAATATTTATTGGTTATTCATCTAAGAGCAAGGCATATAGATGTTTTAACAAAAGATTGCAAAAAATGGTTGAGAGTACAAATGTGAAGATTGATGAACAATTCAGAGGAACTTCAAGGTACATAGACTCTGAACCGGCAGCAGAGATTCTAACAAATGAACCTACATTGAACCCACCAGTATAGAATGAAGATCCAGTTACACCGATATCATCTGAAAATTCCACAGTAACTGAGGAACAACAGCAAACGAAGACACCCCGGTATGTAAGACTGAATCATTCTGAAGATCAGATAATTGGAAATAAGTATAAAGGAGTTATGACAAGAGGAAGATTGGCAAATGAAGAGGTATCTCTTATTTCTCAAATTGAACCATCATCAATTAATGAGGCATGTGAAGATAAACACTGGATTAAAGATATGGAAGAAGAATTAGAACAAATTGAGAAAAATAACACATGGACATTAGTACCCCAGCCTAAAGACAAAAATGGGATTGGAACAAAGTGGGTATTCAAAAACAAACTTAATGAAGATGGTAAGGTTATCAGAAATAAAGCAAGACTAGTGTGTAAGGGATATTCTCAGAAAGAAGGAATT
This sequence comes from Cryptomeria japonica, assembly GCF_030272615.1. NCBI lineage: Eukaryota > Viridiplantae > Streptophyta > Pinopsida > Cupressales > Cupressaceae > Cryptomeria > Cryptomeria japonica. The sequence continues at coordinate 286,820,659 of NC_081405.1, forward strand.
GATTATAATGAAACATTTGCATCGATAGCTAGAATTGAGGCAGTCAGATTATTTTTAGTTTTTGTAGCACACAAGAACTACAAAGTATATCAAATGGATATTAAATGTGCTTTTCTGAATGGAGATCTTGAAGAAGAAGTTTACATTGAACAACCTAATGGATTTTCTTTGACAGACAACAAAGATATGGTTTGCAGGTTAAGTAAATCTTTGTATGGGTTGAAGCAAGCTCCAAGAGCTTGGTATGCAAGATTGGATAAGTATCTTTTGAAGATTGGTTTTTCTAAAGGTAATCCTGACAACAACTTATATTATAAAATGACAAATGATGACATCATGGTTATAGAAGTTTTTGTTGATGATATAATCTTTAGAGGAGAAGATGGATTATGTAAAGAATTTTCTATTAAAATGCAGCAATAATTTGAAATGTCTATGATTGGAGAAATAAAATTCTTTTTAGGATTACAAATTTCACAGACTGATAAAGGTATATTCTTGAGTCAATCCAAGTACTTAAAGGAGTTACTAAAGAAATTTGGGATGGAGAACTCTAAACCGGTAAGCACACCTATGACTACAAATGACAAACTATCACTAAGGGATGAATCTACACCTATTAATCCAACTAGATACAAATCTATGATAGGAGGTTTACTATATTTGATACAAACTAGACCTAATATTATGAATGCAGTACGTATTGTTTCAAGATTTCAGAGTAATCCTAGAGAAAATCATGAATCAAAAGTAAAAAGGATTTTTCGGTACTTACAAGGCACTATAAATCTTGGATTATGGTATCCTAGAGATGAAAACTTTGAATAATGTGCATACATAGATGCAAATTGGGTAGGAGATGTGGATGATAGAAAAAGCACCACCGGCGGAGCATTCTTTCTTGGAAACAGACTAGTTTCTTGGTTGAGTAAGGAACAAAGTTGTACATCTTTATCAACAGTGGAATCAGAATATGTTGCAGTAGCAACTAACTATACACAAGTACTATGGCTTAAGCAAATGTTGAAAGACATAAACGTAAAATGCAAGGAACCTATTACTAAAGAGCAGATTGCAAATATTTTCACTAAACCTCTGCTTAAGGAGATTTTTGAATATCTCAGAGACCGGCTTGGGGTCATACCTCCACCGGTAGAGTCTTAGGAAGTTGATGTTTGTCATTGACCAACATAATTAATGGAGAAATATTTTACTCCAGCTTTGATGAGGAAGCTACTTCTCAGGGGGAGTAGTTGGTATACTGAATTGGTTGGTATTTTGTATCCGAATTTTTTTTTACTTTGGCATTTGATGTCAAAGGGGGAGAGATTGATATGAAAAACACATTAGATTTTGGGGGGAGATTATTCATTAGGGGAGAGATTGTTACTCTCTATATCTGTATTTTTATTTCTGGTTATGATCTCTTTTGGGAGATTGGTGGCTTTTGGTATTTGGCATTTCTGTTTTGGCACTTTGATGCTTTTTCCATCTTGTGTTGCCATCAATGCCAAAGGGGGAGATTGTTGATATTTTGGTATGGTTTTGTCATTGATGTCAACGCCTACTAAACCTTATCAACTCTGGCACTTTGGAGAATCAACAACATTCACCAGCAAGCAAATGACTCATACACAGTCACCGATATCTGGTACACTGGCAGGATATAATGATCACCGACACTTGGAATGGCATGGAAAACACTTGGTTATGTCGAAGACATCATTTGGACACTTTGTCTTTAAGATTTGTTTATTGTCATATTCATATTAGCATATTTGCTATTACCAGCAAATAGGTCCAGGTTTTACACTGACAAATTTATCTTTTCCAGATCAGCATGGCATGCTATAGAGATGATTTATTATTGTTGTAAATGCATTAAGCCGACATGTTGAATCGGTTATTGCATCATGCATTAATTTATTTGTAAATTGATTTTATTGTAATATACTTTAGAGCCAACCTACTAAAATTGGTCCTAGGTTATGATATAAATGTAAGATCTTATTTGTAAGATTGGAAGTGGAATGCGAAAAAAGGGATTGTGTGAAGGTATATGCGAGAATAAGCAGAGCTATACACATAGACATCATTTGAAGGTGAAGCAAGGTTTTTGTGAAAACATATCAGAACTACACCAGTACTGAATCCAACATATGAAGATGCTATTTTGTGCAATACATTATTATTCGATTTAACCATCCAATTGTAGTTAGTGTGACTCCTATTTTGTGTTTGAGCAGTGATCTCTAGGTCCTTGGTCTTTCTGCATGTGCAAACCCTATTTGTATACACTTACTATCTATAGTAGTATCATCTAATTGTGGGTAAGGTTTCCCACCATGGTTTTCCCCCTTACAGGGTTTCCACGTACAAATATTGGTGTTATGTGTTGTGGATGACTTTGTCTTTTTGTTTCATGCATAAATCCTTACCGGTATTGCAATTAACTTATAAACTGTCTACTGGTATAAAAGACTAGTTTACTGATATTGAGCATTAAGTTATTTTTGTTTTGAATTATTAGACAACTGATTCACCCCCCCTCCCCTCTCAGTTGCCTCCAGGACCTAACAAAACCAAACCTATCTCAAGCAAAAATATTTCTCATGCAACAATGGAATTCCATAAAATTTGCGGTATGATAATATTGGTCCATTTCAACAAAGTTCTTCCTATCCTAATCATAGTGAAAATAATCAAATGTTTTCTATCTTCAATCTACCTTTTCACATTGAACCCATTTGCACTTTGTTTGATTACGTTTCTTGAAGCTCTTTATCAAGCAACTTAAAATGCTTTGCTCATATTATGACATTTGAACTAATCACATTCCTTTGAGGTATTTTATGAAACAAATTATTTATGCCAAACCCATGGTCCATGTCCTCCACATTTATAATAATAGAATTCTAGACATCTCATGGAACCCCATCTCTTGCAGATATTCTGACAAATAGTATGTGTGTCTTGTCTTTCACTACATAGCTTGCATACATGTTCACCATGATTTAGGAAAATGATACCTTTGTTCATTGATGATTGTCCACCTTTTTGTTTCAGTGTTCTCTTATTAAAACAATAATTCAAGGCATTTACAAAGGTGGTAATTTAGCTTCAAGCTTTCTAATTGTATTTGCTTAAAAGTTTTTAAAGACTTTTCAACACTCTACGTTGCATCTCGTGCGAACTTTGCAATCATTGCATTATGAGATTGTATTTCTTTAATGTGATTTGTCAAATACCTCATGGACCTGTCAATTCTTTAACCCTTTCCATATATGTTTATGATTGAACTGCAACTATGACATTTGATAAAAATTTCACCATGGTCATGCTTTGATGGACACCATCGGCTTGTTGAAAAACTTGTATTTGGCACGAACAGGGAGGATGTTGGCTAGGATCATGAAATCAATCCCACAATTATGAGATGAATTAGACAAAATATCCATATCGTAATGCTTTGATAGCTATCCATAATTTTTTCCAAAGCCTTTCTTGTTTTGGTACAATGAAGAAAGATGCTAGGAAAAATTGTGTAATTTGACTATACACCAGCCAATCGCATTTGCTTCAAAGTTGTGAATGTGCATATCTTAGAATCATCGCATTCCATGAGACTACATTTCTAAAGCATTCTATCAAACAAGTCTTATGATTCCACATTTTGCATGCATATCTACCAGAGCATTTCTTGGTATAAATCTGACGGGATGATTCATCATTATAGATGTCAGAGTTTGGATTCATTCCCGCTAGTTGAAATTGCTTGAAAGCTTCCAAAACTCTTTCACCTAATCCATTTTGCCCATATGCTCTAATTAAGAGAATTTTTTAATATGTTTTGCGGATGTCCATAGGCAGTCCCAAAGCTCTTATTTCCTATGCAAAAGCATCTAAAGATTTTTCAACAATCATTCACTTGGTGCATGTTATGACATCATTTCATTTCGATTGCTTGAGATGATTTATTTTAATGCATGTTATCAAATAATACACATACTTTGTATTTGATTCTCCATTTGACAAGCTTGTTTACCAACACAATAGCAACCCATCTAATAAAGCCCTATATTACTTCTGCTCAATGGATGAACATATCTTAGAACTTTCTTTCAAATGCTCGAATAGAGGTTAGAAAGTTAGGATTTTTGAGAAACTGATCATATTAGGTTAGGATTTCTCACTTTTTGAGCATTTTTAACCTCTCAAGGTTAGGATGTTAACTTTTCAAAGCAATAGGTTAGGATTGCTCATTTTTTGAGCATTTTTAACCTTTTAGGTTAGAAATTTGAAAATTTTGAGCAACAAAGGGCATTGAACAAAGGATCATTTGTGACAATTATACCAGGACCTCACAAAGACTTTTGATTTCTGTTCTTCTCAAAAGATAAAACATGGGAAATATGTCAAAAATTAAAAAAATATTAAAACTATTTTTTTTTTGAAAAATGACTCAAATATTACCCATTGAATTTAATACCCAAATTAGGAAAAACGGCCATAACTTTTAATTGGTAAGGAGTTAGGCCCTGAAATTTGAAACATGCTTTCAAGGTAGGAAATTGAGCATATACCATTATTTGATCCTCATAGAACCTTAGGACCAATTAAAAGTTAAAATTTTGGGTATTTCAAATGTGAGGCAACACATACATACATACATACATACATACATACATACATACATACATATATATATATGTATATACATATACATATACATATACATATACATATACATACATATATACATACACACATACATACATACATACATAGACACACACATACATACATACATACATACATACATATATTGTTGGCTTGATGATGATTGTAATGAATTCATCATATGTTGTCATTGATGAAACACACACACACATACACAGATATTCATATTGTCTACCCATGTAACTTCAAAGTTGTTTACCCTACAACTAGTATACTAGAGGTTTATTTCTAACTAGTACTTGGTGACAACCGGTATATGCATAGAGACAACTAGTGGATCAACATAACTTGGCAGCAATATGGAGATCCAACAGAGATTATCACAAGAGCATCAAGGATAACGGTTTATATGTTTAACTCCAACCGATATTAATTGTTCCAACCAGTATTTGCTGATTATGTGATGAGTTATCACAAGTCATGATGAGTTATCCTCAACATCAAGATTTGGTAGTATTTTTGTGATGAGTTATGATCACTTGACTAGATACACTACACCTAGGTAATTTTGTTATGATTTCTAGAGGCCCACATGAAATCTAAAATGTCTATATATTGACATCACAATGAATTATTTTTGTATAAGAGAAAGTGATATGCTATGTGTAAAGGCAAAAGTGTTAAGTCGCAGAGTATGTTGGTAAAGAGGAGTTAAGTGTGCAGAAGAGGATCTATACAAGCAATTTGTGCTATCACTAGATCACATCACTTGTTGTTTTCTAATCATGGCAACAGTCAAATCCCCTAACCGAGTAAGCTCTAAAAAGCTTCATTGTTCAAATCTTCTAACCGAGTGATCCATTAGTTTGGATTTAGATATTCTCCACCGAGGTTACTCCTTACAAGGTACTACCTTTTACAGGGTATAGCTTTTAGCTAAGCTTTGGGATCTTTAATAGGATTTGCTCCTAGTAGAGCATTTGTAGACCCTAATCGGTCAATTATCTATTACTACAAATAGTTAACTTGTGAGTCCCATCTCACCGTGGTTTTTACCTATTTGGGTTTTCTACATATAAACACTTGTGTTATGGTGGATGTTTTACTTATTGTAGATGCTATTATATCATTTTTGATTGCATGCATATTGTTTAACAAACTTGTTAAGTTTAACTACCGGTCAATGTTTAAAGTAGTACTATTCTTGGTATCACTGATTCACCCCCCCTCTTAGTGCTTTAGAAGTCCATCAATTTGTATCAGAGCCTAACTTCCTTAAAGCCTAATCACTTGGAAGAAAACCCTAAAGCTATCATGTGGGATAAGAGCTACTTTGAGATGGCTAGAGAGCTTGAGGATATTAGGAATGAGCTTGAAACCCTAAGGGTCAAACTGAAAGCCTCTCAAGTCAAAAGAAGAGAGTTAATTGAACAAATGTTAGAAATATAATAATAGTTCTTCAAATGAGGCCAATATTGATGCTTTAGTTGAGGAAGTTGAAAAACTGAACAATGAAAAGCTAAATCTGAGGAGAGAGCTAGAAAGTCTTACTATCCACATGAGTCAGGAATTGGAAGCCAAGAGAACTATTGAAGATCTCACAAAAGAAAGAGATCATGAGATTGCCAAGATCAAGCGAGATAATGCTACCTTGAATGAGCATTTGAATGCAGAAAGAGAAGAAAAAAAGAACCTATAGCTAGATCTTGAATTAGCATCATCTCTGAGAGAGAACCTATCAAAACATAATGAAGATCTCACTAGACAGCTCACTGAAGCAAATGGGAAATTGGAGAAGTTCAACAGAAGCTCTATCTTGCTGGAAGAACAAATTCAATTAGAAAGGATGAATGGTGATACCTCTAGACTCAGTTTTCACACATCTGAAAAAGGTGAATCCTCCAGTACCAAGAGCAACATTCTTAAGGATAAATCTGCTCCTAAGGTCAAAGAGCCTAGCAGTAAGAAGGTCTTTAAACTTGTTTGTTTTGTTTACCATAAACCTGGTCACACTGCAAATGTTTGTAGAGACAAACCTAATAGAAATGCAAGCTACAATACTAGTTCTAGGTATGTGTCCAAGAAATTTGAAGGTCATTGCTTCACATGTAGAATGTATGGACATAGATCAGTTGAATGCAGATATGGAGCGAATAATCCTGTACCACATATGCATTCAAGACCAAATGGCAGCTGGATGAGAAATTTTGACAATTGGGTCAACATGAACTGGCAAAGACCCTACGACAACCGACTTAGTCCATTTGAGATGGAAAGGGTAATAAATGTCATTTGCACCATTTGTAACAACTTTGGTCATGTGGCTATGAATTGCAAAAGAAGAACTGGAGAGGTAATGTAGGACCTTGGAAATCATTTGGTATGGCCTGCTATCAATGTCACAAACTTGGACACTTGGCAAAATTTTGTAGATCCAAAAAGAGCAAACTGGTCAGCCCTTTCAAAAAGGAAAGCAGAAAGTTAATGTTGAAGAAACCAGAGATGAAATAAATTGAATATGGAAGAGGAAGAGTGATGAATCACCTGGAGAAGAAATTGTTCCTTCACCAAATGTGGAAAATCTTGCACTGGTGAATTATGATAGTTCTGATACTTAATGTTAAGTATAGATGCCAAGCTAATAAGATGAGAGGGAGGGGGGGTGAATCATATAAACTTAATCTTCCATAAAAACAACAGATTCAACCTCGGTAACATATACTTCGGTAATATAACCAAAACTGCTAAACATGCAAACTCAAAATCATATAAACATCATAACAACTCATAACACTAGATTTAACGTGGAAACCCAAATAGGGAAAAACCACTCTGGGATTTTCGACCCACTAAGAAATATACTCTTCTAGAGTATGCTTGGTTAAAAGCAAATCCTGTTAAAGATTACAAACACATTGCTAGATGTGACCCGGTTAGGGGATTTCCCTCAGATTTGTTAGGATCTTCACCTTGTTAGAAGTGACCTTGTTAAAGGATTTCAAACACTCAATCAAAATGTCACCTTGCTAGAGGGTCAAATAAGACTGTTAAGTCCACTCGGTTAAGAGATTTTCTATCACTTTACAACATAATAGTAATAAAAATCTATTTGCAACTTCACATCTAAAATGCTAAAGCAGATTCTTATTTGCTCAATATAATAGGATTAATCTTGTCCATCTGCTGGGCTCTATACTCTGTTATTCAAATAGGTCTTCAAGCTTCTATGCTCGGTAATCACTATATAGCATCCATGTCCATACACTTTCCCACATGCATTGTTTATCAATAGTTCCTTATTTATAAACAATTTGCTAATCGCTTAATCTCCTTGATCACATTTCCCATGATCAATCATAGCCATTAGATCTTCAAACTTTGACCAGGTTCAATGTATCCTTTGATCTAAAAATATTTTACCCTGCCTTGGAACTTGCATACATTTCTTGGAACTTGTGCTAGGGTATTGCGGTTCAATCTGAGTTGTAGATCTTCCTGCCGATTTTCCTTTTCCATAGATTCTTTAACAAACTTCATTCATGGCATACCAATCATTTAATCATAGCCAACTCATCAACTTCCTTCATTAAATAATGATTTTATTCATTCAATTCATTCTGTTATTACTCGGTTACAACTCGGTAAATACTAAACTTTACTCGGTAGACATTCTGCCTTCATTAACCGATAGTGATAACCTTAGGGTTTACCGACTAGGTTCCTTAGGGTTTACCGACTAGGTTCTTTGCTTGGTAACATAGTATAGTATTAATCTTACAATCAATAAAATATGTATGATATCAAAACAATCTAAACATCATGATCTCATCATTGTCTAACTTGGTAATAGTTGCCCATTGAATAACTTATTCCTCCCCTTATTCATCAGATTCTTTCTATTTCTTTTACCGACATCTTTATACTCATCAAATCATACTTCTCAAGATATGGCAACATCATACTGAATTAGAAAATCAATTTCTTGACATCAATGACAAAAAAATTATATTAAGACAGTAAACATCCTTAATTAGTTTTATCCATAATCATCAACAACCTTCTCAATATCCTTATTGAAATGCCAACAATCTCTCCTTGTCTGTTATAATACCAAATGCCAACAATCTCCCCCTTTGGCATTGATGGCAAAACCAATTGATTTGACCTAATGGATTCGAATTGCTGTGAGATTCTGAAATGCTGAAATGCTCTCCTCCTATCATCAGAATTCTCCCCCATACATTAGTCTTCTCCTTTTTTTCTTTAGTCTTCTCCTCTTTTCTTTAGTCTTCTCCCCCTTAGACAACAATGCCAAAAAGTGAAGAACTAAAACATAATTTCTTCCTGTATGAAGTGATTTCCTGCTGTTATGTGTTAACTTAGTCTTGGTCAAAGCATTTTGTCTTCAATTCCTATTCCCTGTATTGTTTGCTGCACACCTTTAGAAAACATCCTAAAGTGTGTAAATTAGCATCAACTCCTAAAAGATATTTTGTAGAGTCATCGAATTAATGCTTTCACCGAACTCGGTCAGTGAGTAGAAGATAGGGGTAGGACCCCTAACTTACTTCTGAGATACTCAAAAGTGTCCCTTGGTAGTGGCTTGGTGAAGATATCTTCTATTTGTTCCTTTGTGCTAACATATTCCAACACCACTTTCTTCTCTTGAGCTTCTTCTCTAAGATAATGATATTTGATAGAGATGTGCTTTGTCTTAGAGTGAATAAGAGGATTCTTTGAAATGTTAATGGCACTAGTATTGTCATAGAATATAGTTACTGGCTCATTAACTTTCACATTTATACCTTCCAACAGTTGTTTGATCCATGCTATGTTGGTACAATTCAATGTTGCAGCAACATATTCAACTTTTGCTATTGATTGTGAAACACATCCTTGTTTCTTGCTAAGCCAACTCACTAGTCTTTTTCCTAAAAAGAAAGCTCCTCCACTTGTGCTTTTCCTATCATCAATATTGCCTTCCTAGTCAGCATCATTATAAACTTTTAAATCAAAATCATTTCTTTTCTGATATACTAAGCCATAATCTTCAGTGCCTTTCAAGTATCTAAAATTCTCTTGATTGCTATCATGTGTGTTTCCTTAGGATTTGTAGAGAATCTTCCAACTATACCTACTGCATGTGCTATGTCTGGCCTACTATGAATAACATATTGCAACTTTCCAATCATGGATCAGTAAAGTGTCTCATCAACAGATGCAGATTCATCATTCTTTGATAGTTTACAATTGGTAGTAATAGGAGTACTTACTAGTTTTGAATCCTCCATTCCAAATTTCTTCGAGACTTCCTTTATGTACTTGGATTGAGTAATGAAAATCTCATCTTTCATTTGCAGTATTGGTAAACCTATAAAATACTTTATCTCACCGATTAATGACATCTCAAATTCTTTGCTCATTTCATTTCCAAAGTTCTTACATAGAGAGTCATTTCTACAAAAGATAATATCATCAACAAATATGGCTGAGATTAGTATTCCTTTTTCATCATTCTTCATGTACATGTTACTATTTTCACTTGTCCTTATAAAACCAATCTTGATTAAATAAGAGTGCAATCTTTCATACCATGCTCTAGGTGCTTGTTTCTATTAAGGGTCCCATAGATACTGAGAGGGGGGGGGGGGGGGTGGATCAGTATCTAACTGGTAATAAGTATTTTTCAAGTTAAAACATGCAGAACATAATATAACAGTGTATCGGTATGCAAGAAATAATGCAATAAACAGAATCAAGAATATCCACATGAAAAGTACACCATAACACAAGATGTTTAACGAGGAAACCCGGCATGGGAAAAACCTCAGTGGGATTTGTGACCCACAATATTCACTCACTGGCCAATAAGAGAATATTACTTACAAAAGGGGCCTACACATGCAAGAAGGCCAACTGCCTAGAGCTCACTGCTCAATGGGAAGTCACACTGACTTACAATAAGGATTATACTAATCCAATAACTTGTACTGCTATACAATAGCATCTTCAATGCCAGATTCAGTACCGGTTCCTGCTCTGTTCTTTACATATACCCTTGACCTATATTTCGCACATTAGGTCTGCCTAATATTTTCTTTTATGCTCCTTACCACACTTATACAAATGTCTATAATGATCTCATTTATATATAAGAGTCATTTTACAATTTGCCAAGTCGGCTTACAATAATAAACAAAATATTTACATAACAACAAAAAAAAATCCTGTCGGCCTCTGTGCCGATATACTTTCTTTCTTCTGTGCCGGTGCCGGTGTAGAGTGTTTTGCTAATGCCGGTGCACTATCTTGTCGGTGTAATGCTTTGCCAGTATAATGTCTTGTTGGTGCCATAGGATTGCAAGGTTTCCATCAATGACAAAACCTTCAATCACATACAATGTTTCATTGGAGTGTGCATATGCCAACAATCAAAATTTCAAAAAGTGTCCAAAAGTGTGCAGTCCAAAAATGTTACCAAAAATGTGAGAGCTCCCCCTGAGCATATGATTCCTGTATTTTGAACTTTCTCATCCCACTACTCCACCTTTGGCATCAATGACAAAGGTTGTCAAGATGTCAGCAGAGTTTGTAGTTTCAACTATCCATAACCTCAACCTTGTAGCTGGGTAGTTATTATCTGAAAAAGATCTCCCAAAATTAAGTTTATACTATCCATAAACTTATTAATATCTTTTATTGTTGTCTTAGTTCTCTTCACTGTACCGGTGAGATGCTGCAAATGCTCTATCGGTGTTTTGCTGCCCTGTGTTAGTGCCTCAAAAATTTCCTTCCGCAGAGATGCTAAATAGTCCAATCTTGGACTTAGTTTAGATCTCAAATGATTTGCCTTATTTATTGTCCTTTCTTTCTCCCTTTCCAATTTGAGTAGTTCTTCCTCAAAATTTGCTATCTTCTCTTCAAAAACTGATAGTGAATCAGGTGAGTTGACAAAGTTGTCTACAAGTTTATTTATCTCATCCTGTGCCTTGCTTATTTTCTTGTCAATATCTATAGTCAAAAAGTTTGTTTTACATGTATCTTTATACAGATTTTTGTATTCTTTCAACAAACTACATAGTTCTGGTAGAAGTGTGTCAAAAATTCTGTTACACTTCTTTATTTCCTCATCAAAGAATTTTTGCTTTTCAATCTCTACCTTATCCTTCACTGAATCTTCCTTTATTTTCTCAATATTTTCTGAGATGTATTTACACAATGTATCAAATTGTCCTAAATAATCTTTATTATCTATATTACAGTTGGGAGCTATTACCTTCAAAATTGGTATGGAATCATCAATTGATTTATAAGCCTGTGAGCTGCAGTCAGTTATTTTCTTGATAGAATCAAGTAATACCTCAGTCACATTTATTGACTTGAATGTTGATGATGATCCAACAATCTGAGTACCGGTGGTAGTAACCATGCTTGTATTGACCTCTGGTAGGTCAGTTTGTGTTTGCATTTCTTTAAGCACTAGTTTTCCTACTTCACTGATTACCAGTGGCACTGTTTCCTTATGTACCTGTTCCGGTGCCTTTGGCTCTTTTGGTTTCTTTGTATGTTGTGTTGTCTCTGTCTGAGACTCGGTTTCTACCTTTTTCTCTATATCTTCTGCCGGTTTCTATGTTTCCCCTGCTACCAGAGGCTCATTAGCCATATCTGACTTGTCAGTTGAATCCTTGTCCACTATTATGTTGATCTTCTGAGTATCAACATTTACAGTATATAGAATTTTAGAATTAGGATTTCTATCCTCTACATCCATATTTTCTCCTACCAGTTGATCTTCAGTAGTTGTTGTTTTCACCGGTGGAGGTAGGTTGTCTTTAACTTTGATGCTTGGTGGTTCGCCAACTTTACCTTTCCCCTTTTCTCTGTCTTTTTGATATACCTTTATAGGTTTAGGGTTCCTGTACTCTTCTTATTTTTCTTTGTCAACCAGGAATATATCCCATCCATCTTCTGTTTCCTTTGTCACTTCATTAACTCTTCCTACCATTAGTGAAATATGCCGGTGTGCAGTAGAGAAAATTGACCGGTTTACTTGAGCAATCAAGTCATCAATTTCCTTTGGAGAGTTTACCGGATATATAGCAAGTAGTTTCTCAATTTTTATTTTCTTATCTAATTCTATCACTGCTTGCCTTCTAGCCTCAAGTCTTTTGAATAAATCATCAGGAATTTCATTTGCTACTTCCATCAAAAATTTCTTGTACATGTCCATATGCAATATAACACTATTCTCAACTTGCTATTTCTCATTAGCAGTACATCAAGAGGTGCCAAGTCTCTGTTTGTCCTTTTCTTCTTCTTAGGTGTGAGTTTCTTTTTTGGTGTGGCCTTTCTAACCAAAGATCTCATGGCTTGTTGCTTTTGCCTTGTTCTTCTAGGTGAAGGAGTGGTTGCCAGTGAGGGATCTCTTTTTCTTACAACTCTTTTAAAAGTTGCTGGCATGTCACCTTCCGAAGAGGTACCTACCGGTGATAGATGAGTTTCAGGTTGTGGAGCTTCCAACTCATCCTCTATTATGCCGGTTTTCTTCAATACATCTTCCTTAATGGCTTTTGCTTGCCTGGATCCTTTCCTTACAAATGCCGCAACCTTCTTTACTCTTTTCTTTGATTGTATTTGGCTTTCTATAGTCTCAGCACTACCAAATACTTCTTCCTTAGGTTCATTGGGGGCTTCCAGAAGTGCTTTAGCATATGTTTCAACTATGTGGTCATCTGTTTCATAGCCCATCTCGGTTACCCAAATTGTCCTTGGGATGACCGCTTCCATCTAGATTTCATCTTTCTTAATAACAAAGCATATATTATCTTTGTATTTGTCTACTATTTTCTGAGATAACCTTATTCTTTTCTTCATTTTGGTCTTTAATGCTTGAAAGAAATCATCAATATTGTTCTCCTTGTTCTCACCCATGTTATTGAACAGTTCAGTCAATTGCTTTCCTACCAGTATGCCATATCCAAGTTCTTTATAACCTATATCAGGAACCTATTTTGTTATGTGTAGCATTAGGCATACTAATAGATTTCCAAATCTGAAAGTTCCTTTCTTGTCCTTCTTGATTTTTCCAAGGTTGTCTATTAGTTCATCCTTTAACCATTCACATATGTTGATTTTTGCATTGTTTGTTACCATATCATAAGCACTCTTAATGCATAAACTTGAAACTGAATTAAGTTTATTAGCATGAGTGGCTCTATAACCTAATATCATACTAATGAATCTCACATTGATATCTTTTACATCATTAACCCTTAGAGACCTCTTATCAAATGTTGCACCAGTTAGTTTTGTAACTAGGTCATTTGGAACCTTCTTGGTTTTGTCTGGTCTCTTACCGGTGGTCGATAACCCTATGACAACTTTCACAACTTCCTTGGTGATCTTATGGATTGCATCTAACCAAAAAAATTCTCCATGTACTCTGCTTAAAACTATCCTAATCACATCCTTTGGAAATTCAAGAATGCTAAGGATTTCTGTAAATCCTAGGGTTTTAATAATCTTGTGTTCATCCTTCACATTGTCAGTGTTATCACATATTATGGTTTTATACATGGTTTTGATTTCCTCATCTCCTAACTCTTCAATGTTGCAGTGGATGTACATTCTGGGGTCTTCAGCATATACAACTCCCTTAGGAATTTGAGAAAAAGCACCTAAGGTATCATCCTTCTTTGCTATCTCGAGAACTAACTGAAATATGGGCCTAGGTATTTTTATTACCTCAACAATAGTAGGGTTGGCTATGTATTCAATTGCAGAGGTGGATGCCATGATTACATACCTTTTACTGCCTTGGATGGATGATTGCTTGGAGTGTGCTTGCTTCTTGCTCGAAATGCCTTAGCTCGGAATCTTCGTGCTCTCTGAAAATTTGAAATCACGGTGAAATCAAATGGAGCCAAAACCTTACTTTTATAATGTCTTTTCGCCATCTACCACATTAATTGCATGTCGGTTAAGTATTCACTTAACATTGTCTGCCAGTAATAAGTAATTTTCAACTTCTTATCTCTAACCGAGGGAATAATTAGCACATGTGTCATTGATTGCCAAACCCTCAAGGAAATTTTCTTCAATTAGATGAAGAACTTCCTGCCAGTGGAGCACTGCTCTGTCCTGCCAGTGAAGTATCACTTTGTCCTACCGGTGAAGCATTGGTTGGTTCTACCGGTGGAGAAGTATTCCCAATATTTAGATCAGCTTTTCTAATCCATTGTTTTGAGAATTCTTTCTTAACCTCTTCAACTTTTTCGTTACCTTTCAAGCTAGCACTTTTGTTGTCTACCGGTGTCCCTTTACTTCTACAAAATTTAGCAATATGCCCAGTCTTGTTACATGCAAAACAAGCTACAGTATTCTTCTGAATAGCTTTCCCATAACCTATACCAGTTTGTGTTCTACATTGATTTGATAAATGTCCAAATCTTCCACAAACATAATATCTCACGTTCATTCTATAGTTTTCAGAGTTGTGACCAACTTTATTGCATTTTGAACATTGACTGGTGGGTGTGTTGATATTCTGATAATTCCTAGATCTACATTCATGTGCTCTATGACCATACTTATTACAGTTAAAGCATTTTCCATTGAATTTATAAACATTAGGTTGTCTTACTGGTTTGCTATGATCCTGAGTATTTGCAGTACCAGAGCTTTCACCAACTTTAAAGCCAATTCCAGAAGTGTCAGCTTTAGGTTTTTGATTCTTTAACAAGGTACCAAGTTCCTCTGAGCTTTTCTTGAATTTTTCTTTGTGTTGATTTGTAGTTTCCAGTTCTCTTTCCAAGATTTCTTTTTGTCTCATCAGTTCATTTGAGTCATTCTAAGTATGCATCAGATCTGTCTTCAACATGTCATTTTCATAGCTAAGTCTTGTGTTCTCATTTGCTGCATCACTTAGTCTTCTGGTCAATTCTTCTTCATTCTTCTTTATATCCTCAATCTCTTTGCAAAATCTCATAGTCATATCTTGCATTTCATTTTTTGTTGTCATGATCTTTTGTTTCAACTTGCTTATCATATCATTGAGCGATTCCTTTTCATCATTCTCATTTTGTAGTTTTTCACAAAAGTCTCTTCTCTTATTTCTTGCAACAGTAAAATTTTCTTGAAGTGCCTGAATGAAATCCCGAGCTGCCCTTAAATCATCTTCTCATTTGATATTTTTCAATTTCTTTGCATCATAGTCTGTAAGAGCTCCTTCAAGTTGCTTCATCAAATTTTCCATCTTTACCGGTGTCAAGATCTTCCTCAAGATGTTAGGCTTCTAAAAATAGAGGACCGAGCTCTGATACCAATTGTTAGGGGTCCCACAGATACTAAGAGGGCCGGGGGGGGGGGGGGGGTGAATCAGTATCTAACCGGTAATAAGTATTTTTCAAGTTAAAACATGTAGAACATAATATAACAATGTACCGGTATGTAAGAAATAATGCAATAAACAGAATCAAGAATATCCACAACCTCGATGGGATTTGTGACCCACAATATTCACTCACTGGCCAATAAGAGAATATTACTTACAAAAGGGGCCTGCACATGCAGGAAGGCCAACTGCCTAGAGCTCACTGCTCAATGGGAAGTCACACTGACTTACAATAAGGATTATACTAATCCAATAACTTGTACTGCTTTACAATAGCATCTTCAATGCCAGATTCAGTACCAGTTCCTGCTCTATTCTTTACATATACCCTTGACCTATATTTCACACATTAGGTCTGCCTAATATTTTCTTTTATGCTCCTTACCACACTATTACAAATGTAACAACAAAAAAAATCCTGTCGGCCTCTGTGCCAGTATACTTTCTTTCTTCTGTGTTGGTGCTAGTGTAGAGTGTTCTACTAATGTCGGTGCACTATCTTGCCAGTGTAATGCTTTGCCAGTATAATGTCTTGCAGGTGCCATAGGATTGCAAGGTTGCCATCAATGACAAAACCTTCAATCACATACAATGTCTCATTGGAGTGTGCATATGCCAACAGTTTCAAACCATATAAAGCTTTGTTCAATTTACATACCTGATCTTTATTTTTGTCTTCAACAAATCCTCCAGGTTGTTCAATAAAAACTTCTTCTTCTAATATAACATTCAAAAATGTAGATTTGACATCCATTTGATATACCTTGAAATTCTTGTAAGCAGCATATGCCAACAATGTTCATACTCCTTCAAGTCTTGCCACAGGTGCAAAAGTCTCACCATAATCAATTCCTTCTTCTTGGGCCTAACCTTTGCAAACTAGTCTTGCTTTATTTCGAATGACCTCACACTTTTCATTCAACTTGTTTCTAAAAATCCACTTTGTACCGATTACATTTTTGTCCTTCGGTCTTGGGACCAATGTCCATGTGTCAATCTTCTTGATTTGATCAATCTCTTCTGTCATAGCATTTATCCAATCTTCACTATTAAATGCCTCTTTCACTATTCTTGGCTCAAATTCAGATATCAGACATGTGTTATGTCTTAGTTTGTTCCTTGTCATTACTGGATCATCCTTATCTCCTATAATCTGACTTGATGCATCATGTCTTTTGACATACTTGGCTAATACAGGCTCGGTAGGCTCTATATGATCTTCTCCATCACTCGGTAACTAAATATTTTCTTCATTTCCTTCTTCAGTTTTCTCGGTAGGACTTGTCAGTTGAACATAGACAAATTCATCATAATCTTCTAGTTTTTTGGAATTTCCTTCATCATTTCTTTCTACAAATTCATCAATTTTCACATTTGCACTTTCTACTATTTTGTTACATGACTTGATCAAACATTTAAATGCTTTGATAATAAGATGATTTGATACTTAATGTTAAGTACATATGCTGAGCTAATAAGATGAGAGGGGGGGGGGGTGAATCATACAAACTTAATCTTCCATAAAAACAACAGATTCAACCTCGGTAACATATACTTCAGTATTATAACCAAAACTGCTAAACATACAAACTCAAAAGCATATAAACATCATAACAACTCATAACACCAGATTTAACATGGAAACCCAAATAGGGAAAAACCACTGTGGGATTTTGGACCCACTAAGAAATATACTCTTCTAGAGTATGCTTGGTTAAAAGCAAATCCTGTTAAAGATTACAAACACATTGCTAGATGTGACTCGGTTAAGGGATTTCTCTCAGATCTGTTAGGATCTTCACCTTGTTAGAAGTGACCTTGTTAAAGGATTTCAAACACTCAATCAAGATGTCACCTTGCTAGAGGATTTTACAAATAAGACTGTTAAGTCCACTCGGTTAAGAGATTTTCTATCATTTTACAAAATAACAGTAATAAAAATCTATCTGCAACTTCACATCTAAAATGCTAAAGCAGATTCCTATTTTCTCAATACAATAGGACTATTCTTGTCCATCTCCTGGGCTCTATACTCTATTATTCAAAACAGGTCTTCAAGCTTATGTGCTCGGTAATCACTATGTAGCATCCCTGTGCATACACTTGCCTGCATGCATTGTTTATCAATAGTTCCTTATTTATAAACAATTTGCCAACCGCTTAATCTCCTTGATCACATTTCCCATGATCAATCATAGCCATCAGATCTTCAAACTTTGACTAGGTTCAATGTATCCTTCGATCTGAAAATGTTTTACCCCGCCTTGGAACTTGCATACTTTTCTTGGAACTTGTGCTAGGGTATTGCGGTTCAATCTGAGCTGTAGATCTTCCTACTGATTTTCCTTTGCCATAGATTCTTTAACAAACTTCATTCATGACATACCAATCATTTAATCATAGCCAGCTCATTAGCTTCCTTCATTAAATAATGCTTTTATTCATTCAATGCATTCTGTTATTACTCGGTTACAACTTGGTAAATACTAAACTTTACTCGGTAGACATTCTGCCTTCATTAACCGATAGTGATAACCTTAGGGTTTACCGACTAGGTTCTTTGCTCGGTAACATAGTATAGTATTAACCTTACAATCAATAACATATGTATGATATCAAAACAATCTAAATATCATGATCTCATCATTGTCTAAGTCGGTAATAGTTGCCCATTGAATAACTTATTCCTCCCCTTATTCATCATATTCTTTATGTGTCTTTTACCGACATCTTTATACTCATCAAATCATACTTCTCAAGATATGGCAACATCATATTGAATTAGAAAATCAATTTCTTGACATCAATGACAAAATAATAATATTAAGACAGTAAACATCCTTAATTAGTTTTATCCATAATCATCAACAACCTTCTCAATATCCTTATTGAAATGCCAAAAATCTCTCCTTGTCTGTTATAATGCCAAATGCCAACAAATTAAGCCTTTTTAATATGGCTAGGGGGAACTTAAACTATAAAACCACCTCTGGACCCCTGAAAATTAATGAGCGGTAAGAGAATTTGTATGCATAAAATTTTGATAACTTTTTGTGAATTGGTTATCAACCGGTTTTACATCTATGCATCATTAAGCGGTGTAATTAGGGTTTGTAACCCTAACAGGTGAGCATTTAATGCAATAGCTAAAAAGGATAAAAGCGAGTTTTCACTTTGTTATTTTTACCCTAATGCATTCGAGAAAGAATTTTTTAGCCCTTGCTAAGCTTGGAAAGGATTGTTGACTGATATTTGTCGAAGCTGCATTGTGATTTCAGTAATCAAGTAAATTTGAAGGTTGGAGAAGACTAAACTAGTGTGCAATTAAGCATTCAACCGGTTAAAGAGGCATCGTACATGAAATAAGAAATTTCTTTAAAAATCCTACTTCGAATCTAGTTTATCTAGAATGGAATCATCTTCCAAACCAGTAGAGAGATTAATGATTACATCTAAACCTATGGAAGTTGTTGAAGCAGAAAAAAATTAGGTCTTATAATGCTTTATCACAAGTTCCAAGTGGTGTTGTAGTGAAAGGAGATTTGTCTAGCTACATTGATTGCAAGATTGAGGATTTAGGATCATTGTTGATATATTCTTAGTTAAAATCCCTTTACGATGAGAATGGGAAGATTCAAATAGAATATATTAGGGTTTATGAAAAAGGTTTTCATAACGCAACCTACTTTCTTGAAGATTTTGAAGAAGAACATATCCAAATTATTTTCAATTGATTTCATGGAGAAAACATGTATTTTGAAAGGACTCATACTATAACCAAGGAAGCTATTCAAGCTGTAACTAGTTTTTACGCAACCGATGAAGTACCTGTACTAAGGCATATTTCAAAAGAGATAGTATACACTCTAACCGGATCAACATCTGATAAGCGTTCTTTTTCTGTCAATAACATCAGGGACCCAGCGGTAAAGTGGGTAGCTATGGTTATATGCTACCGAGTATTTTATTCTAGCAGATTAAATAGTGTTCCATCAGCAACAGTGCATACTGCTTACAAGATGATAACTGAAAAATGCTAATTATGACCTATGTGAGGCCATAAGGAGCCAATTAATGTTAAATCTTCAGTCTAGCAAGAAGGAAAGCGGTCTAAAATTTAAATTTGGATAGTTATTGATCGGTCTATTCTTTTATTTCTATAATTTCCTATCGAGAATAGCTGATCTTGAATGGTCTAAGGATCTACCAGTATCTGCCAAGATTAAGAATAGTATCAAGGCTGTGAAGAACACCTTTTTTGTTGCAATGAACAAAAATTTCAATGAGTTTCATAAGAAAATGAGATTGAGATTAAGATTGCCTGAGGATGTGGTAAAATATTTTTTTTACAGTTACCACTGGTTTCTGTTTAATGGAGGCAATTGAGCCTAGAGAAGAAGAAATGGAAGATATGAGTTATGAGGTCAATTATGACTTACTGATTGGTTATGCTAATAACCTGTTAGCATCTCCAAAGGATAAAAAGAAGGCAAAATTGAATGTTGTTGAAGATCAGACTACACAAACCGGAACCAATATTGTTCCTACCATGCGTGGTAAAGGTAAGAAAAAGAAGGTTGAGCAAGCACCTTTGGTGATGAAAAATACAAGAGTGACATGAAGTATCCAAACCAAAAAGAAACCGACACCTAAATTTTATGCAAAGAAGGAGAATGCATCTAAGAAAAGAGGTCGAAAACTAATCCTCCAAGTAGAATCTGAAGGTACTAACATTGAGGAAGAACCCAAGAAGATGAAGCTACTGGTAGAGTAGCAAAGAAAATGAAGGAAGTGCCAAAGGAAACTGTGCCTTTTGATATTTCAACTTACAAGCTTGAGACTACCTTTGAGAGGATAGTAAAAACATTAGGGAGAAACAAATTTGACAATGTCAAAGAACATTTTGATTCTTTCACTGAAGAAGAAAAGGAGCAAATCATTCAACAGGTAATCAATCATTTGTATCATTATAGTAGATTACCACATGATCTTGAAAAAGACATCTCTAATTCCTTGTATACTATTCTTTTAAATAAATGGGAGGAAGCAATAAAGAAATAAAAAGGAATCATAGATGATGTATTTGTACAATATTTTTCTAAAATGTCAAAGGATGAGTTGAATGAGTTGGTTGATAAGTATAAAGTTCATTTTCCTTACAAATCAAGAAGATTGAAGTTGGTCAATGGAAAAGTGCAAACTATTGAGACCGAGACTCATCAGATTGCTCGAAGTATCAAACACTCAAAAGATCTTATACATTCTTCTAAGGATGAACAAGATACTGTTGATAGACCTAAAATGGATGAAGAAGAAATTAAGCAAGCTGATGTGGTATATCCTACCAAGAAGAAGGATGACACTATCATCCAACTTGTTGATGATATTCAGGATACAATTGATCTATCTGGAGACATCATTGTACAAAATATGAAGCCACTTGAAATCACTATTTTGCAAGTTACTTCAGTTGAGAAATCAAAAACTCAACCAAGAGTGGATATTCCACCTGCAAAGGAACAACCTGAGAGACCCCAATCCCCACCAGTTTCACAAAACATTCAGAAGGAATCTAATGAAAATGTTGACACACAAACTTCTGAACAAAAAATGGAGAAAGGACAAGAGAAATAAATTGTTAAGGTAACATCTTTTGAACTGGCAAAAGCATTAGTCATTCAGCAGACTGATGAAGATGATGATGACTTATTAGGCATATCAGGGCCTATAATTGTTGATAATACAAGTGCATATGAAATGATGAAGATTGCGACTATCATGCAATCTAGAGCTCACAAGAAGAGACTCAAAGAGAAAAGAATGGAGGTTGAAACAAATTAAGAATGCAGTAGATATTTTATCAAGTCTACTACCAGAAACTTCTATAGGACATCTGACAACCCCTATTAGAAAACTTGGTCAATTGGTTGTTGATGCATCTGACCAAATTAAGTCACTTGAAGAAGCAACACAAACTTATGCTAAGAAGAGCTACAAGAAGAGACATGGAGAGAAGCTTATGAAAGAAATTGATACAGGGAAACTTGCTCTATCTTTGAATAAATATTTGTTAAGTAAAGCTATTGAAACAGGAGGCATTTATCTTGCTTCTACTTCTAATGTTTCATTCTTTTATTTTGATATCACTAAAATGCAAATTGAAACAGAGCAAGAGCTAGAAAAGATATGCAATGCATATGTTCCACTCCAAGACTCTATTTTTGCTTTTAGCAAATCTGTGGATGATTTGCAAAATAGGTTGGATACCTATGATCTTGAGAAACTAAAAAGACTCTGGTAACTAAAGGAATTGAAGAGTCTACTCACATCCCAAGTGGACATACTGCAAAGAGCCTACAAGAATGCAGAAGCTATTTTAGCTACTCTAGAAACTTGTACACTTGATTCCAAGGAAGAGTTCCATACACAAATTATGTATACACTTGAGTACACTAAGAACATGCTGGAAACATGGAAGAATGCCCTATCACAGTTGAAGACGAACTTTAATGTTATTTCCACGAGACTTGCAAATACATGAATCTTGATTCAAATTTTTAAGTTTTTTTGTATATGTAAAACATTTTGATACAAACTTTTCTATATATAAATATTTTGCTTTTCAATTTGGCATTGTTGTCAAAGGGGGAGTAGAAATATGTATGTGTGTTTTTGAAAATTTTGTATGATGTATGTAGTAAGGGGGAGTATGTGTATATGTGTATATTTTGTTTTGTAAGCAGACTTAGTAGTAAAACTATAAAATTTTCTAGGTGTTGCCATCAATGCCAAAGGGGGAGATTGTTGGCTTCATGATGATTATAATGAATTCATCATATGTTATCATTGATGAAAGACACACAGACACACATATATTCATATTGTCTACTGGTGTAACTTCAACATTGTTTATACTACAACTGGTATACTAGATATTTATTTCTAACCAGTACTTGGTGACAACTGGTATATGTTAGAGTATTCAGGTATTTACTTGATTAATTAAACAATATTTGTTTAATTATTTAAGTTCCCTTTATCTCTTTTACACTTAAGCTAACTTTAGGTGCATAATAATTAATTCTTTTATTAGTTATTATGTGCAAACCTAGGTTTTCCTTTTTAGGGTTTCTTGACCTATTAAAGGTTGAGTTCTTTCTTTTCATTGGAACAAGAAGGATTATTACATTACACTTTTGGTGAATATTGAGCTCTCATCTTTTTAAGCATTTTTCCTATTTATTTGTTTCTTCTATGATTTGCTTCCTTGCTTCTCCTTGTAACAGGTTTTTCAACTTGCAGAGATCATTTGGGCTCTTGTGGTGTTGTATTTTCTCAACTACAATAGTATATACATAGAGACAACCAGTATATGCATAGAGACAACCCGTGGATCAACATAACTTGGCAGCAACATGGAGATCCAATGGAGATTATCACAGGCGCATCAAGGATAATGGTTTACATGTTTAACTCCAACCGATATTAATTGTTCCAACCAGTATTTATTGATTATGTGATGAGTTATCACAAGTCATGACGAGTTATCCTCACCGACAAGATTTGGTGGTATTTTT